>NC_047125.1:26290682-27734858 GCF_902500255.1 Thalassophryne amazonica | reverse complement strand
CATTTATCAGATCCAAAACCCAAACAGGGTGCCCCCCTAGTTCCAACCCTGGCGGGGACCTCGCCCACTTTGGTGACTCTAGATAACCTGGAGCCGATCGCTGGCCCCGTGGCGGTGACATCTCATTCGAATGTCTGCCTTATCAGTTTTCGATGGTACTTTCTGTGCCTACCATGGTCACCGCGGGTAAAGGGGGATCAGGGTTCGATTCCAGAGAGGGAGCCTGACAAATGGCTACCAGATCAACAATACCCACTCCCAACTCTGGGAGGTAGTGACAAAAAACAACAATACAGGACTCTTTTAAGGTCCTGTAATTGGAATGAGTACACCTTAAATCTTTTACCAAGGATCCATTGGAGGGAAACTCTGGTACCAGCAGCCGTGGTAATTCCAGCTCCAATAGTGTATCTGAAAGTTGCTGCAGTTAAAAAGCTCATCATTGGATCTCAGGGTTGAGCTGCCGTCTGTCCCAGCCCCTGCCTCTCGGCACCCCCTCGATAGTCTTAGCTGAGTGTCTCACAGGGTCCAAAGTATTTACTTGGACCAAATTAGAGTGTTCAAAACAGGCCCGGTCACCTGGGAATAATGAAATAGGACTCCGATTCTATTTTATGGGTTTTCTTCTCTGAACTGGGGTCATGATTAAGAGGGGCGGCCGGGGGCATTCGTATTGTGCCGCTAGAGGTGAAATTCTTGGACTGGCGCAAGACGGATGAAAGCATTTGCCAAGAATGTTTTCATTAATCAAAAACAAAATTTGGAGGTTTGAAAACGATCAGATACCATGATAGTTCTGATCATAAACGATGTCAACTTGCGATCCGGTGGCGTTATTCTCATGACCCACCAGGCAGCATCCAGGAAATCAAAGTCTTTGGGTTACAGGGGGAGTATGGTTGCAAAGATGAAACTTAAAGGATTTGGCAGGACACCAAAAGGAGTGGAGCCTGTGGCTTAATTTGACACAACATAGGAAACCTCATCTGGCTCGGACACGAAAAGGATTGAGATTGACAGCTCTTTCTCGATTCTGTGGGTGGTGGTGCATGGCCGTTCTTGGTTGGTGGAGAGATTTGCCTGGTTAATTCTGATAACAAACAAGATTCTGACAAAGACTTCTCCAAAATCAAAGAGAAGGCACAAGAGAAGAAAATCCACCATGACCAAGTGGAGATCCAATCTTCTTCTGACAACACGACAGAAGAACTACAAAACCCAACCCCCCACCACATTGGCCCTCTCACTTCAATCTGGGCAGACAACAACCAAAGACAGAATCAACCCCTGCACAAATTCAGTGACAATGAGGGGGAGAGAGAACTATCTAGATGACCTGGTATTACCGTCTCCAACCAAAGAAGGGCTACAACAACAACTTGACGTTCTACACAATTTCTCCCAAACCTGGGCATTGACAGTGAATCTAACCAAGACAAAAATTATGATACTCCAAAAAGGACCCAGCCTCCAGTCACACAAATGTAATTTCTTCTTAGATAAGACGTCCAAGAACACATTAAAAATAAACATCAACACCACAGGGAATTTCAACAAAGCTGCAAATGACCTGAGAGAAAGGTGAGAAGAGGTTTTTATGCCATCAAAAACAACATTAAAGTAGACATCCCAATTCAAATCTGGCTCAAAACATTGGAGTCCATCATAGAGCCCATTTCTCTTCATGGTTGTAAGGTCTGGGGCTCGCTCGCCAACCAAGATTTTGCAAAATGGGACTAACACCAAACTGAGTATCTACATGCAGAATTCTGTAAATTCATCCTCTATGTCCAATGCATGCAGAGCAGAATTAGGATGATACTCACTAATTTTTAAAGCTCAAAAGAGAGCAATTAAATTTTATGACCATTCAATTTATTCAATTCAATTTACTCATTTTATATAGCGCCAAATCACAACAGAGTCACCTCAAGGCGAGTCACACAAAACTATAAAAAAAAATAATAAAATGAATTAAAAAAATTAAAAAACCACAGTAAAAGAGTAAAAAAGTAAAAAGCATAGTAACATAATATGCCTATGCTAGCCATACGACAGGGAAAATAAATGCCATCTTAAAAATAGTGACCCCAAATATGCTCCATAACAAAACCCTGATCCATAGAGAGACTGTAGAGAGATGCCCCATCAGTTAGCTGGTTCTGGGACTCTCTACACAAACACAAGCAGAGCCACCAGACACAAACCCTATTAGATTAAACCAAATTATACGAAAACAAAAAGAAAACTATGTGACACATTGGAAAAAAAAACAACCAAAAACCAGAGTAAATTGGAATGCTATTTGGCCCTAAACAGACAGTACTCCATGGTAGAATACCCGAGCACTGTGACCAACCCAAAGCTCAGGAAATCCTTGACCATGTACAGACTCGGTGAGCACAGCCTCACCGTGGAGAAAGGCCGCCACAGACAGACCTGGCTCCCCAGAGAAGACTGACTGTGCACCCACTGGACACAACACAAGGTGGAAACCGAGCTGTACTTCCTAACCACCTGTCGGCTGTACCAAGATATCAGAGACACATACTTCCCACAGATCACAAACAAAAAAGACTTTGAGAGCATGACCAACATCGACAAACTTGTGTATCTGTTGGGTGAAGTACAACAATATGTAAACACAGCAGCAAGGTTTGTGAGCCGCTACGACAAGAAAAGAAGAAGAAATGGACATACAGAAACCCCGTAAACCCAAAACAGGAGATTACACTGCTATGTCACTTTATCTAAGTGCAATATAACACATTTGATAGGATTTTATATATATATATATATATATATATATATATATATATATATATATATATACATATATGAGGGAAGATCGAGAAGGGGAGGAAGAAAGAAAGATGGAGGAGGGGGAGAGGAAAAACGGAGAAGGAGGGAGATAGAGAGAGAAGGGGGAAGGGGCGATAGAGAGAGAAGGAGTGAGAGACAAGTGAGAGTGAGTGACAGAGAGAAAGACAGGTGTGAGAGAAGGAACAGCGAGGGGAGGAAAGAGCAGAGAGAGGAAAAGGGGGAAGATGGAACAGAGACAAATGAGGAGAGGGAGAGAGAGAAGAGGGGAGGTGGGTTAGAGGGGGGAGAGGGTCAGAAAATAGAGCGAAACAGAAGAGGGGAGAAAAATGAAGGATGAGAGAAAATGAGGGGATGCAAAAGAGACAAAAAAGAAATGTGGGCGATGGAGCGAGGGGGAGGAGTCTAACAGAAGTGTGTTTATTTTTGTTCATGCTGTCATGTACACATTCTTGGAGATAAAACGGTCGTTCAAGCATCATTCATGAACTTTAGAGTTCTGACTCCGATCGATAACCAAACATGAATTTTATTTCAGCGTATATTAATGTATCATGCAGACTGCTGTGTACTAGGGGGCGTGTCCACTTGAGTGATTGGTTCAGCATCAAGACAGAACTGGAATAATAACAATAATAACTCTAAAAAAGTTCACGCTCAGCGATGCTTGAAGCACCAGAAGCAGACAGTGTCTTACAAGCTGTGTCACGTAGTCCTACAAAACATGCAGCAGCGGTTGTGAACATGAACTCGCAAGAAAAACCAAAACATGCCCCACTAATTGCTCCCCAGTTAGTAATTTCACTCAGACTTTAAAAGGTCGTGAGTCCCTCAGCAATGTGTTCAATGCCTGCGTGGGCTGAGTGCTGGGTCGGGTTGTGTTGTTCAACAGCTTGGATGCGTTTGTCAGGCAAGGAAAGTTTTACTAAACTCAAGTTTGCAGATGATGCTGTGATTTTCATGGAATCAATGGATGTCCCAGTTGTGGCACTTGAAAAGCAAAGCAAGAAGTCCTACTGTCTGGGTTTCCGACTGTCTTAAAACAAGTCTAAGACCAAGGCTTTCACTTACTTCTTTGACTCGGAAAGTGTTAAACTCGTAGAGATGTTCGCTTACCTCAGCAGTGACAGTCATGTCTCTGGATCCTCCACTTTTAAGACTGAGAGAAGAACTTATGGAGTCATGAGGTCTCTGGACAGAGGTGTTTGGTGATGCAGATATCTCTACAAGAGAATGAAGTTCCAGGTCTTGAGGGTCCTGGCGCTACTTGTCTTTCTGCATGGTTGTCAAACTTGAACTCTAACCAGTGACCTAAGTGACAACTGGATGCCTTTGGTACCAGATCCTTGGAATTGCTGTTTCGACCAAATAGTTATTTAGGGAAATGAAGATGAGGTGTTTCACTTGCATTGTGAAGGATCTTAATCAGTGTTCCACGTGACTTGTTTATTAAACGCACACAGTGAAAGTTGGTTCAAATTACTGCAGTCTGGAGTTCTACACAGATCTTTACCATGTCACAACTGTTTTTGGTGCTATGCCCCCTTCTTTTTTGCAGCTAAACATTGTGAGTATTAGTCATGTCTTTACCTCCACAACAATAGATAACCTGAATTAAAGAATGATAGACCGTGCGGCTTGGGGTGACACCAAAACAATCAGTCTGTACTGAAAAATAGTGATGGGAAACGCCAAACCCTGTTCAAGAATGTTTCAAAACCTTTGCAACACCTGTGTTTGGAAGCATTGTTCAAGAGTTCCTATTAAACAGGAAAGATCATCATATTGTTACATCATTAACTACTTAGAAAAAAAAATTCTAAATATTTTCAAAGTACTGCGCACTCTGGTGTTGAATCATCATAAAATATAAAGGACTCAACTAGAATCACAGTTTGATTAATAAATAATACTTATGTAACAAAGAAAAAATAAGTAAAAGTTACACACTTATCAGTTGAACAATGAAAGAACAGTGACAAGATGTGTGTGGCTGACGCGTGTCACCGTTGTGCTCGTGGCTGTCACGTGTTGCCGTCGTGCTCGTGGCTGGGCCGTCGTGCTCGTGGCTGTCGCGTGTCAACGTCGTGCTCGTGGCTGGGCCGTCGTGCTCGTGGCTGTCGCGTGTCAACGTCGTGCTCGTGGTTGGGCCGTCGTGCTCGTGGCTGTCGCGTGTCAACGTCGTGCTCGTGGTTGGGCCGTCGTGCTCGTGGCTGTCGCGTGTCAACGTCGTGCTCGTGGTTGGGCCGTCGTGTTCGTGGCTGTCGCGTGTCAACGTCGTGCTCGTGGTTGGGCCGTCGTGCTCGTGGCTGTCGCGTGTCAACGTCGTGCTCGTGGTTGGGCCGTCGTGCTCGTGGCTGTCGCGTGTCAACGTCGTGCTCGTGGTTGGGCCGTCGTGCTCGTGGCTGTCGCGTGTCAACGTCGTGCTCGTGGTTGGGCCGTCGTGCTCGTGGCTGTCGCGTGTCGCCGTCGTGCTCGTGGCTGTCGCCGTCGTGCTCGTGGCTGTCGCGTGTCGCCGTCGTGCTCGTGGCCGTCGCGTGTCGCCGTCGTGCTCGTGGCCGTCGTGCTCGTGGCCGTCGTGCTCGTGGCCGTCGTGCTCGTGGCCGTCGTGCTCGTGGCCGTCGTGCTCGTGGCCGTCGTGCTCGTGGCCGTCGTGCTCGTGGCTGTCGCCGTTGTGCTCGTGGCCGTCGTGCTCGTGGCTGTCGCCGTTGTGCTCGTGGCCGTCGTGCTCGTGGCTGTCGCCGTTGTGCTCGTGGCCGTCGTGCTCGTGGCTGTCGCCGTTGTGCTCGTGGCTGTCGTGCTCGTGGCTGTCGCCGTTGTGCTCGTGGCTGTTGTGCTCGTGGCTGTCGCCGTTGTGCTCGTGGCTGTTGTGCTCATGGCTGTCGCCGTTGTGCTCGTGGCTGTTGTGCTCATGGCTGTCGCCGTTGTGCTCGTGGCTGTTGTGCTCATGGCTGTCGCCGTTGTGCTCGTGGCTGTCGTGTGTCAACGTCGTGCTTGTGGTTGGGCCGTTATGCTTGTGGCTGTCGCGTGTCGCCATTGTGCTCATGGCTGGACCGTTATGCTTGTGGCTGTCGCGTGTCGCCGTTGTGCTCATGGTTGGACCGTTATGCTTGTGGCTGTCGCGTGTCGCCGTTGTGCTCATGGTTGGACCGTTATGCTTGTGGCTGTCGCGTGTCGCCGTTGTGCTCATGGCTGTCGCCGTTGTGCTCGTGACTGTCGCGTGTCGCTGTTGTGCTCATGGCTGTCGCCGTTGTGCTCGTGACTGTCGCGTGTCGCTGTTGTGCTCGTGGCTGTCGTGCGTCGCCGTCGTGCTCGTGGTTGGGCCGTCATGCTCGTGGCTGTCGCGTGTCGCCACTGTGCTCGTGGCTGTCGCGTGTCGCCGATGTGCTCGTGGCTGTCGCGTGTCGCCGATGTGCTCGTGGCTGTCGCGTGTCGCCGATGTGCTCGTGGCTGTCGCGTGTCGCCGATGTGCTCGTGGCTGTCGCGTGTCGCCGATGTGCTCGTGGCTGTCGCCGATGTGCTTGTGGCTGTCGCGTTTTGCCGTTGTGCTTGTGGCTGTCACATGTTGTAGTTGGGCCGTCATGTTTGTGGCTGCTGCGTGTCGCCGTCATGCTCATGACTGTGGCTTGTCACCACATACTCGTGGCTGTAGTGTCGTCGTGTTCGTGGCAGCCTCGTGTCGTCGTCGTGCTCGTGGCAGCCGCGTGTCGTCGTCGTGCTCGTGGCAGCCGCGTGTCGTCGTCGTGCTCGTGGCAGCCGCGTGTTGTTGCTGTGCTCCAAGCTGCCACGTCTCGTCAGCTGCGAGTGTAATGAGTTCTCAGACAGCTACGGTCAGCTGAGCTGATTTGACGTTAACAAGCTGGCAGAATGTGTCGTGATTCCAGTGGGACAAATTATCGAGGTGCAATGCAGCAAGCAACAGGTACTGCTGCATGATGCAAGAGGGAAAAAACACAACAACAACAGTGCATCCTCGGAATTGGAGCGTTCATCAATAATGAATACTGGGAATGTGGCATGGATGTGAGGGACTCAGAGCTCATGTATATTTTAACGAGCAGCCGCGGATGTGTGAGTGTTTGCCTGCACTGCAAACGCTCTCCGGGGAATAACTGCAAGAGACCAATCAGGACGTAAGTAAGCAAGGACACAAGGACTGAAGGAAGGAGGCTTTAAGGAAGGAGAGAAGAAACAAAGAAAGACACTGCAAGACATAATAAAGAAATGGGAGGCGGGGGTGGGGGGGTTAAGAGATGAAGAAACAAATAAAAAACGTAAATAAACAGTTGAAAGAGACCGTAATTATTTTGACCACACAGAAAGTGGAGGATGGGAACAAGGGACGACTGGAGGTTATACTGGCATCCTTCAAGTCTCGCCTTAGGCAGACGACAAAACATCTGTTGCTGTCGTTTCCTGTCCCGACACACGTGGAACAAAGCTGCTTCCCACGCCTGCCTATAGGAGCTTAGTGCTGTCCGGTTGCCATGGCGATGATGATGATGAAGACAGAGTGATAAATGTGGGGTGCAGATGCAGATTCATACTTCAACAGAAAACTTGGACTACGCCTGTCCTGCAGAGCTTCAGTGAAGCTAATTTGAACCAAACTGTGTTTTCATCTCAGATTGTACATAAATATTGGGAAATTTCCCCGATAATCTTTAAAACAGGTAAGATTGCTAGATACTGCTGTCTGCTAAAGAAACAAGTTTTTTTTTTTGTATTTTTCACTTTAAATCGATATTCAATTCAATCAATCAATCAATTTTTTTATATAGCGCCAAATCACAACAAACAGTTGCCCCAAGGCGCTTTATATTGTAAGGCAAGGCCATACAATAATTATGTAAAACCCCAACGGTTAAAACGACCCCCTGTGAGCAAGCACTTGGCTACAGTGGGAAGGAAATGATAACAGTATGACTGAAAATAAAATTTCATTATATTTGGCAAATTTTCTTTAGATGTACGGTAATAATTTGACCCACTGATCTCTTATTCATTCATTAGACAGGAGAATAATCAGACTGTCATGGATCAGATGTAAAGAAAACACTTAAGTGACAGGCTACTGTGTCCGTAAGGTCCCTGGTTCAAACCTCGGACTAAGAGGACTTTGGGAATGCGTTTGTGGCTCGAACAACATGCGTCCATGTGTGCACACTCAGTGGGAGCAGCATTTGCGGAATGTTGGCAGCGCCGGAATGTGGCCTCCTGCACACTCAGAATACATGAAGGTGTGCATGAGTCAAAGCCAAAGGAGTAAAAGTGAACTTAAAGACACCTTCATATCATCAGTCTGTCTCTCCATAGACAAAATATCTCACAAATCAATGGATGGATCGGACATAATTGCAGAAAAGGAGATGAAGTGACTTCGATCTGCCCATTTTTTTTTTTATTCTCCCTGAACAATGCAAGACAGAGATGCTTTATGAGTAGAGCCTGACCGATACTGATTTTTGGGGGGCCAATAATGATACCGATATTAGGAAGTAAAAGGATTACAATAGAGGTATATCTGCCAATATATGCAGAAAAATGGCAATTATTCCTAACATTTCCTTATCAAACGCTTAGAACAAACAAAATGTAATTTACGCTTGATGTTTTACAGCTTAAACATGAACTTTGTTACAGAGAACTATAAATGTAAGCAACAACCAACCAACATATGCCACGCTGCCATAACAATGACTTCACTTGGATTGCCATTCATCTTGTCACATCCTTCAGCATTTACATAAAATAGACTTCTCATCCATTTTGGCCCCGCCTAGTTAAGTTGGCAGCACAGTGACCGCTTGTCTCGTGTTGCTGCAAAACAGCTATTCTGGCTGAAAATGAATGGCAGCTGGATGCTTTGCCTCTATCCCTTGCAGCTAATGTGGCCAAGGAGTGACAGGGGTCCCAGCAATACTTGACAATGTCACCATTTCCAACAGCCAAAGTGTTTTCCTGGATTGTTTACTCAGTAAAATAAAAGTTTTCACATCGGCTGATACCAATATATTCGTGAAAGGCTCACACTGGCTGATATTATTGGCCAACTGATATATCGGACAAGTCTTTATCTATGACATCCTAAAAGTAGATGTGGGAAAAGATGAAGAGAATCAATGTCAAAGAACCAAACAAAACTTACATGGAGGACCACTGATCCAAAGTGTAATGAAAAGTGTGCGAACCCACCACATGTCGGACGTGCCAGTGTAACGTGCTTCTGTTCACACAGTCATCTGACCACAGCGTGACCACCGAATACAACAGTGAGGTCACGTGTGAAAAACACAAAGAGACGGACAGAAAATGTGAAAAGTGTGAGCCAATGTCCACTTCACACAAAATAAACCAGTTCAGCACAAACTGATTTTTTATTCAATATAATAAATCTTCCATCTCAGTAATCTGCAGTGTTCCAGAAATGACTGCTCCAGATTAGTGACATCTCTCACCGCATTAGTGCCCTAAATTCTCCATCTAACATTCTGACACGTGCACATAAATCACTCAGCCTTCACAACCTGATTAAAAAAACCTTTAATGTACTGTAATTTAATAAAACTGCCAACACTGCCCCCCTGAGGTCCGAGAGCAAAGTTCAGAACAGACAGCATTACTTACTGGTTCTGGACCAGCATGGCACATGGATACCAGAACAATTCCCATCAGAGCAGATGACATATCCCATGATCCTCAGGGAGCCACCACAAGTTGTGTGAGGAATGCTGACTGTCAGACATTCCGACTCGCACGTACAGAGTTTGAAAAACTCTTATGAACGCGCACCTCTACCGATGCTAAAAAAGAACAAGATTCTACAACGTGATTCAGATCATTACTGTAAAAGGACTCACCCTCTGAAAGACCTGCACAAATGAGCAGTTGATCATCAACAGCAGTAAATAAATAAAAACAAGTAAATAAATAAAGACCCAGCTCTTAGTATTAAAGAAAAAGTGATCCAGAATTCAAATCTCGATCAGGATCAGAATAAAAACAAAATTTTACAGTTAAACTGAAATATAAATGAATTCACTCATTTAAATGAATTGCTACGATGGCATTAATATATTAGCTGGTTTTAGCTGAAGTGAAAGAAGTATTCATATTAAATGAATGAATAAAAGTCAATGATTGTTTTAGACGCTGATTAATGTTTGTTTAAATTGGGAATGTTTGTACACTTTTGTATTTTTTTAAAAGAAATTTTTCGATTTTATGTTTTGATATGCATTTATAAACCAATAAATAAATAAAATGAACTTAAAAAAAAATCAAACTTGCAAATAGAAATAAAAAAAAAGCAAATCAGCTCATTCTAAGATTACTAAATTACATCATACAACTGTTTCTGTGTTTTGTTTTTAAGCCTGTAATTCATATTATCTGACGCTGTTATAAAGTTTAACATTTAGACATGTTATAATAATAATAAATAAATGAATAACTAAATAAAATCACAATATAGGTGTTTGTTATCAGCTTTTACAGCAAATGTTATATTTTTAGAAACCAATTTGGAAGGGCAAGCCCTTTTTTAAATTTCTCCTTTTTTAAAATTTGTATTTTTGTTTTTATTTAATGCATCATTCTAATCGTAAATCTCATCGATATCGGTCTTCCTTACATCAGCCGGAGAGCTTCGTGTCTAATTTTCTTCAACAATAAGAAAACAGGTGAAGATGTTTCAGATTATTTCTACTTTAAAACATTCTCAGCTAGAAGGGAACTTGAGCGTGCGTAACTCTGCCAGCGCTGGGACTCCGTGGCGGATTTGTTGTTATACGTTTGCAGCTCTGTTAATACCAAAGGAGGAATTTCTTTAACGTCACCCTGAATCAAAGCGCATTTAACTGGAACAGATCCAAATCTGCACCAAACTCCAACTGGTGCACATCATCTATTAAATAAGACCAAACTGATCAAGTCCTTCCTCGTGATAAGATCGATAATTCCAATAAATATATTAGCGAGGCTTTGGGGCGGAGTCTTACCTCGTTCTGCAGGAGGAGCCACGGGGACATCACCACTTCAGTCTCCTCCTCCTCTTCTTTTTCATCACTGTAAACCTTTGTTTCCTCGCCTTCCTCTTTTGCATCCTCACTGACCTCCTCCGTACTTGTGAAGTGATTGGCTGTCTCCAGGTGGGCGGTGCCAAATGGCTCTGATGGACACGACTCCTCCTCAACGGTGACTATCGCCACACTGACTTCATCTTCGTCCTGGTCTCTTCCTCGGCCAAGACAGGAGGGCAGGACCGGAGAGGAGTTTAAGGAGGAGGAGGCAGAGATTGGAGTGAGTCGACCAATCACATCGCTCCGTGCTTTTGCATCCACCTTTATCGTTTCTTCTTCTTCCTCACTCCTCCCAGTTTGAGTTATTAGGCATCTGCCTGCTCCTCTTCTCCTCTGCAGCTCTTCTTCTTCCATCTTTTCCTCTGCTCTCTTGTACTTTTGATGGTCACTCCAAAGATCAAATCGCCATCCTGAGAAGAAATTGTTGACGAATCGAGTAATTCTGACAGCATAATTTTCCTACAATTTAATCTTAATTTATTAACAAAAATAATGTCAAATAACTGTATAAGTTACGCATTTTATATCTTCAATGTTCAATTTATAGACACAATTTAATGGATAAATTTCCACTGTGGTTTATTACTGCATTCCCTGAACAGAGCAACAATGGCCACCTTTTATTTCCAACAGTCAGGAACTAAACATAAATATCAGACATACTGATCAATACTGGTTTACTGCCACTGGTGTTCCTCTCATTCCCGACATCTGTCTTCCTGTTGCCCCCCCCCCCCCCCCCCCCCCCCAGTGAGGAGGATATAAGGTATTTTAGAGAAGGAAAGGAGCCTGCAGCTGCAAAAATAATTAGAGGTCCACATGGTTCACTGTGTACATGTTCAACTTCTACTTGTAGACTTTATTATTACTTTCTTTAAAGTCAAAATTATCAGCAACTTTAATTCCTGATTCTAACTGTGCCAACCTTCATTTAAAGTATTTTAATTACTCTAATAATGATTTAGAAGAGTGCAAAACTAAATCAACATTAACCGGTTTGATGAAATTAATTTAAAACATATTAAAAGCTTTTTAAGATCCTTTATCTCAGTGTAAAAAGATTTGAAAGAGCCAATCCTCATATTTGAGAGTCTGTGGGGAAAATCTGATTTGACAAACAGAATAGATGGTTTAAAAATCTTGTTTCTGTCAATGTGTGAACTAGTTATGGTTTTAAACCAGCTCCAGCTGGTTACATTAAAAATAAACTTAATAATTTGAAAAAATCCACGAGCTCAAATATAGTCGAAACATTCAACTCATCGATAGTGAAATAAAAAAAATTACCCACAGTAATTTATTTTAAAGTTGAATTCTAATTATACTCAACAAAAATATAAACGCAACACTTTTGGTTTTGCTCCCATTTTGTATGAGATGAACTCAAAGATCTAAAACTTTTTCCATATACACAATATCACCATTTCCCTCAAATATTGTTCACAAACCAGTCGAAATCTGTGATAGTGAGCACTTCTCCTTTGCTGAGATAATCCATCCCACCTCACAGGTGTGCCATACCAAGATGCTGATTAGACACCATGATTAGTGCACAGGTGTGCCTTAGACTGCCCACAATAAAAGGCCACTCTGAAAGGTGCAGTTTTGTTTTATTGGGGGGGATACCAGTCAGTATCTGGTGTGACCACCATTTGCCTCATGCAGTGCAACACATCTCCTTCGCATCATCCGTGAAGAGAACACCTCTCCAATGTGTCAAACGCCAGCGAATATGAGCATTTGCCCACTCAAGTCGGTTACGACGAGGAACTGGAGTCAGGTCGAGACCCCGATGAGGATGACGAGCATGCAGATGAGCTTCCCTGAGACTGTTTCTGACAGTTTGTGCAGAAATTCTTTGGTTATGCAAACTGACTGTTTCAGCAGCTGTCCGAGTGGCTGGTCTCAGACTATCTTGGAGGTGAACATGCTGGATGTGGAGGTCCTGGGCTGGTGTAGTTACACGTGGTCTGCGGTTGTGAGGCTGGTTGGATGTACTGCCAAATTCTCTGAAACGACTTTGGAGACGGCTTATGGTAGAGAAATGAACATTCAGTACACGAGCAACAGCTCTGGTTGACATTCCTGCTGTCAGCATGCCAATTGCACGCTCCCTCAAATCTTGTGACATCTGTGGCATTGTGCTGTGTGATAAAACTGCACCTTTCAGAGTGGCCTTTTATTGTGGGCAGTCTAAGGCACACGTGTGCACTAATCATGGTGTCTAATCAGCATCTTGATATGGCACACCTGTGAGGTGGGATGGATTATCTCAGCAAAGGAGAAGTGCTCACTATCACAGATTTAGACTGGTTTGTGAACAATATTTGAGAGAAATGGTGATATTGTGTATGTGGAAAAAGTTTTAGATCTTTGAGTTCATCTCATACAAAATGGGAGCAAAACCACAAGTGTTGCGTTTATATTTTTGTTGAGTAGATGGTATAGATTTATTGGGTTAAAGTTCATACAAAATACAAACCATTAACGAGGATAACACAAAATAAACTCTTATTTCCAGTGTGGTGCTCTTAACATTCAAAATGACAATAAGCAACAAAAAAAAAAAGCTAAATAAAAACCAAAATACACAAACATCATAACATATAATCATATAATTTGGTAGGAGGGGACGAAGTCAACTAGTTTTTCAGCAGGACAACTTTATCAACGTGTCTAAGACGTTTGGAAAATGTTTAAGGTCGTTGCTAAAATTCTAAAAACAAATATCAAAGTGTCAGACTGACCTTTAAAAAGCGTCTCGATCTCCTACAGAGCTTTTTTTCCCCACTTCTTGTTCTTCTTCTTCTTGTTACAGCTTTTCCTGCTGTCATTCGAACAAGAAAAACTTTACATTAAACTTCGCTTCGTTTTTTACCTTTCTGTACATTATTTAGCGTTTCTATATCTCAGTTTTGTTTTTTTGTTATCTTTTTCTCCGTTTGTTTCTCCTCCTACACATGGAGCTTTTGTTTGGCGCCGGATGATGACGTCACTCAGAGCTCTCCCCATCGTTTATGACAGACATTATAGAGTAGACGCCGTATATAGTTCAGTGCATCGACCGCGGCTGCTGACGAGCCGTGGGCCGCCATCTTGGAAGGGTCATCCGACCCGCTCCACTCAGTGATGTTTGACAGACATCCTAAATTTACACAGTGCTAAAATACACTTTATAGAATAGAGAAAATAAAGAACAAAGCAACTTCATTACAGAAAGATAAAACAAACAAAAACAAGTAAATCAAACCTTCACTGTGCCTTGTGATGGAAAAACTGCGATGACCGGTCCAAGATGGCGGCCGCATTTCATGCGCCTCAGTAACCAATGCGGCATCTACTCTATAATCTATGACGACAGTTTTTTTTTTAAATAAACAAATTATTTTTTTTATTTTATTTTTAAGATAATGTAAGATAAGAACAAGAGTTAAGAATAGCTAGTTCAAGATAATACTTTTTTTCAAGATAAGTTAAGACTAAATAAAATCAGCTAAGATAAGATAAATTAAGATGGCTTCAAACAAGAACAACAAAAAGACAAGTTAATAGATCATAATGGTTTATAGACGACAGAAAATGGTTATTACAGAAGTAAACTTCCAAGATAAAATGGCCAACCAAAATGGTTGTGATATTTGCTCTTTGGGCTTCTCCCGTTTAGCCTCACCAAGTCAACACTGCAAGAACATGTTTCAGCTGTCCAAATACTTTTGGACCCCAGTGTAGAAAATTTAAGAATAGACAAGCTGTTAAGGTACTATAACGCACGACTAATTTATATATGTATAAACCTTTATGTAGATTACACAGATGAATGTAAATCATAGTATGACCAGAAGGCAAAAACAAACTTGTTAATTGGAAAATGGGATTAACCTCAGCTGTTTTATTAATCAGGTATCAAATAACAGTGAGGGGATCAATAATCACGTTCATAATCAAATCCTGTAACATTTTCTTCAGTTCAAAGGCAATTTGTGCAGATATTAAAGATAAAATTTCATATTTCCATGTGAAAATTCATATGAATCCCAAACTGTCTACATTCCCAAATTGAATTAAAATTGACCCAAGAATGCTGAAAGATGAACCTGATAATGACTGTAGTTAATTTACCTTTTTAATTCAATAGTGATTAAATATTGAAGAAGACCCTTGGTGCTCGAATCTAATTTGTTTTTGCAGAATATTTGTTTTGCAGGTTTAATCGGGAGCTAAAACCTCTATGGATGAATTTTACTTTTCAAAACGTTTAGCAGCAGCTCAACAAAAGCATTAAATATAAATTAAAGTTAAAAAAAAAAAAAAAATCTTAAAGCAAAAGAAACACTTTTTTTTTTTCTTTTTTTTTTTTTTAATCAACAAGTTTTGGAGAACAAATTCCACCAAGTTGTGTCTGGCTTATGTTGGAAGGAATAATACTTTATTTAACTAGTATATACATTATATATCAAACAATTAAACACATACAGTACATAAATAAGAGTAATGTACAAACAAGGCACAGACACTTTGGATCGCTCCTCGTCAAAAACTAATCACTGACATGATTCTCAGTGATTTTAAGCTACAGTCATATTTACAAATTTATTTTAACCAGGTTACACACAGGGAAAAAAAAAAAACCTCAGTGTGGTTAGTGACACTAAAGGTGCACAATCAAAAAAAAGTCGTTTCACACATAAAATAATGCCATTTCATCAAATCTCTTTTATACTTGGAGGAACTTAATTAAAAAAAAAAAATCCTCAATATTTGTTTTTAAAATTTATTTATTGTCATTTTCTTTTAAAAACATGCATATAATAAAAGTGATGTCACACCTGAGCAAGTCAAGATTCCTATTTATTTTTCTCAGATTATTTCACACCCACATTTTGGCAGGAAATTGTCTCAAACCAATTTAATGTCTACGCAATTCAGCGCAATGCTAAATTATTTTTTCCTGTTTCTCCAATTTGTGCAAGTTACCTGCCACATCTGTCAAGTTCTTGGAAAATAAAGGGCTCACCTACGGGTTGCGAAATGCCAAGGTCATCATTAAAATAAGGCAACAACGTTGGTAGAATACAATGGACAAACTGCAGCTCTGCAAAGTCCCAGATTTGTCTGTTACTACTTTGCCACCCGTTTTATTTCGACATCCTCCCAAGAGAATTGAAAGTTGCATAACAATGATTTGCTACACAATAAAAGTTGCACAACCGCGAGATGTTGCTTGTCTGTAAAACAAAGACGGCCTTTAAAAAAATAATTATTTGTAAAAGTAACAATGGAGCCGTTACCGTACCTTTAAAGACGTCAGTGTTACTTAATCTACTTAAACGTTTACAGGCATAAAAAACGTCCAACAAATAAGGTCGCCATTTCTTTAAAGTTGAGGAAATTTAACAAGTACATGCTGGTAATTATTCAGAAAAGATTCTTATTAGTCACTGGAACAAAATTCCACGTGATAGAGTGACATCGTTCTTTTTGAAAGCCGGAGTTAAAACCAAAAGGTCTAAAACTACCTGGATTTGAGATTTATACATTTCAAAGGGGTCGCATCCCCGGCTGTTATTTGAGGCGGGTTATATAAACATCAGTTTTAATTAGAGAACGTATAGTACAATAATTCTGAGTTGAATTCTTCCTCTCCCGTTACGGACACCTAAAGTGTTTGAATGAACACTTTGGAGACTATGGGTTATACTTCCATGTAGGGTTGCAGTGTAAAGTGCAGAAGCCAAATTTGTCTTCATTTTCAAACAAAGATAGGGTCGGTTAATTGCACTTCGAACCCAAGCTTGGACATTCCTTCTTTTGCCACTTGTCGTTTTTCCTGAGGAAGACTTTCTGCTTTCATTTGGAACTGCATTCATTCTTCCTATGTCAAAAAGTTTCAATATTCAAAAGAGATAAGAAGGAAGGACTTGGAGACACCATCCAGATGTCTTGCTGGAACATAGCCTAGACTCCTCCTGTTATCTCCAGCCTGGTTTAGTGGGCTTCCCAGATTCATTTGAATGAGACGACTTGTCCGAGAAGCTGCCGCTGGTTTTTTGCTGTTGGCCTTTAGGTGGAGCCAGTGAGTCACAGCTTGGGGAGCAAGGAAGCGTCCTAATACTCTTAGATGTCTTCTGCAAGGACGACGATGACGGGCTGCGTAGATCTAAAGATCTCGATGACATGGAGGCTCTCAGTGAGCCTGTTTGGATAAAAGTGGAGGCCGTGCTGGACGGATGGGTGCAAGAGGAGGAGGTTGTCCTAGGGGAGGTTTTGGGAGACAAGTCTGTGCTGCGATGGGAAGAATGAGGAGGAGCAGGAGAAGTGAGGGTGGTCTGACTCCGTCTGAAAGTGGAAGAAGCAGTGCTTCGAGCAAAGCTTGGAAGTTGTGAGGATGAAGTTGCAGTGGTTTTATGTGATGGGGTGACGGGGGCACTTGCACTGCCACCACCTTTTGCTACAGCCTGGGACAGCGCCCGGAGTGTGGAGCGGCACATTTTCTCCTCTGGTTGGGCTTTGGGCTTCACTAAAGGCTTTCGGATGGACGGTCGTCTTTGCAATTTATCCTTCTGGTCTCTGACAGACTCCTTGACTGCAGGAACCTCTTTAGGGTCTTGTATCTTGTGGATGCTGGCACGTCGGGATGAAGGGGCAGACAAGGGTCTGTCCCCCTGCTGAAGGGAGGCACCGCTGGGGTTAGACACTGTTAGACTGGCAGGCGCTGAAGTCCTTGAAGGACTCTTGTGGCCTGGAGGCTTCTCAGAGTGTTTGCCCGGTGAGCTGGCACCTCGGGTGGATTTGGAAATGTGCACAACCCGCCTGATGTCCTCGTTCTCTGACTTGGTCAAAGTACGGATGGCTTTGGATTTGTTGGAGACAGCAGTTTGTGCATTTGAAACCTTGAGCCCAGAAGGCCGGGTTTTAGAGGAAGGGCGGTTCTTGCCCAATAGTTTGGTCGAGGTTTCCGGTTGTGCCTTTTCACTGGTGGAAGAAACCACTCTTGTATTTTCTTTGGCTGTACAACGAGAACTGATTTCACTTCTACTCTTGCCATGTGGTAATTGCTCAGGAAGAGCATCCAAACCTATCTTCTCACTGGACAGGTGTTCTGCGACGTTCTCTTGACTGGCTGGTCCTTTATCTTCCTTCGAGGCATCTGTAGTGACAGCAGGCATTTTATTGGCTGATGCAGGTTGCCTGCTGGATGAGATGGGAAGTGACGGGTCTTCAGGGCGGGACACGGGCACTGGTTGGCTGCTGATGGGTTCAGGTACTGGCGTCTTATTGGCTGGATGGAGTTCTGATGGTGTTCGACTGAATGCAGTACAGGAATCTTGATGGTCTGCTTGGTTATCATGCCAGCGTGGATCCACCATTTGCACAGGTACATCGTTAGATCGTGTCAACTCATCAGCAGCCTCACACACACCCGTCACACACCACACCACCATCTTCTCCTCCTCCTCCCTCTCTGATGGAGTGGGTGAGGAGGAACACCTCATTGGCATGTTGGATTTTCCAGTATTCACAACTTGGGAATTATTTTGTGCCTCCCAGACACGGGATTGGTCTGCTACTTCCTCTTCCAAATCTGCAACAACAAGATCGTCTTGGTGATGTCCATGGAGGCGGATGGAGTGAGGCACTTCACCTTCATGACATTTTGGGGTCATGACCTTATCAAACAGTTTCAGCTCAGGCACAAGGGTGCATTTCTCTATAAGCACCGTCATGTTGCTGATTTTGGAAGTGCCGGTTTGGGGTTTTTCATCACTCGAGGGGATTTGCATGCTAAAATCCTCACTGGCGTTTAAGGTTTTTTCATCTCCCAAACGAAAGTGGGTTTCGTGGTCTGAAAGCACTTTTTTCTGCTCATTTAAAAAATGATCTGGCAGATGACTGCCATTGTTGTTGTGGTCAGATTGCTGCTGGTTGGAGTTGGCGGTAGCTTTGCGAACAACTTCCCCGGCAGGGCCTATGTGGTCTATTAGAGTCCGAGTGTTGTCCTGGTTGAGGTAAGTGATGGCTGTATGTTGTGTCAATGCTAATCTTAAACCCCCTGTATTCCTGGAAGAAGGAGGAGGAGGAGTTTGTGGGTCCATCTCACCAATCTGATTCCGCTGGTTTCGGGATAACTTGGACCCTTTGACCGCCAGGCTTTGGGTTTGATTCCGAGTGGAATATTCGGGATTTATGAACCTGTGTGTGGTTGACTGGGAAAATTTCCTCGCCTCTCCCTGGATAGTCTCCCAGAAAACCTTAGAACTAGGTGGTCCTGCCCCCAGGAAAGTGCTCAGATCGCGCTCTGCAACAAGGGATGGTGACCTGGATGGGGAGTTCCGGGAACGCCTTAAGCTCCTTGACCATCTTGACTTGTCTAAGTTGTTGAAGGGTGAGCGGCGATGTGTCCTAGAGGACAGGAACTCTATTAGCAGTCCAGTTTCACTGCGCTGTGACATAGCGCCAATCATACTCATCTCACTGCTGTGGCAAAAACCAAAGGCTCCGCCCACCTACAACCAGATTGCAGGATTAATGAAAATTCATCAACACACAGGGAGATTTGTGTATTTGTGTTTATGCTCAACTCACCTCCTCACCACCAGACCATGAATGCCTCTTCTGCTCCTCCAGCTCCAGTAACTGACGTTGACGGACTTCTTCCTTACGTTCTCGCTGCATGTTCTCCTTTCAAGAGAGCAAGGCACAAATAAACAGAGAGATGAATAATGTCATTTTCACTAAGCTGCAGGTGGCAGCGGTAGTCATCGGATGCTCATTAAAATGCCAGACGGCCCGTGAATTGTTATTACTGGAACAGAATAAAAGGCTTGTATCAGTTATGTTACATCAGCTCTACTTCTGTATGATAACTTTTGTCAAGATCTCAATGTCCAGCTGCTGAATTCACACTAGGCGCCATGTAGGCACCATATGAAATATGGTGCCAAATCACAATTACAGTGCCAAATCTCAATGTGCAATATGGCAACAATGTGCAATACAGTATGGTGCCAATACCAATGTGCAATATGGTGCCAACATCCAATTGGGTACGGTGCCAATTCTCAATGTGCAATATGGTACCAATGTGCAATATGGTACGGTGACAATTCTCAATGTGCAATATGGTGCCAATGTCCAATAGGGTATGGTGCCAATTCTAAATGTGCAATATGGTGCCAATGTGCAATGCAGTACCATTTCAAATCTCAATGTGCAATATGTTGCGAATATGCAATATGGTATGGTGCCAATTCTCAATGTGCAATATGGTGCCAATGTGCAATACGGTATGTGCCAATGTGCAATGCAGTACGGTGCCGATTTTCAATGTGCAATATGGTGCCAATGTGCAATACGGTATGGTGCCAATTCTCAATGTGCAATATGGTGCCAATGTGCAATGCAGTACGGTGCCGATTTTCAATGTGCAATATGGTGCCAATGTGCAATGTAGTACCATTTCAAATCTCAATGTGCAATATGTTGCGAATATGCAATATGGTATGGTACCAATTCTCAATGTGCAATATGGTGCCAATGTGCAGTACAGTATGGTGCCAATTCTCAATGTGCAATATGGTGCCAATGTGCAATGCAGTACGGTGCCGATTTTCAATGTGCAATATGGTAACAAAGTGCAATACAGTATGGTGCCAATTCTCAATGTGCAATATGGTGCCAATGTCCAATAGGGTATGGTGCCAATTCTCAATGTGCAATATGGTGTCAATGTGCAATAGGGTATGGTGCCAATTCTAAATGTGCAATATGGTGCCAATGTGCAATGCAGTACAGTGCCGATTTTCAATGTGCAATATGGTAACAAAGTGCAATATAGTACCATTCCAAATCTCAATGTGCAATATGTTGCCAATATGCAATATGGTATGGTGCCAATTCTCAATGTGCAATGCAGTAGTCTGCCAATTTTCAATGTGCAATATGGTGCCAATGTGCAATATGGTATGGTGCCAATTCTCAATGTGCAATATGGTGCCAATGTGCAATATGGTATGGTGCCAATTCTCAATGTGCAATATGGTGCCAATGTGCAATGCAGTACGGTGCTAATTCTTAGTGTTCAATATGGTGCACATGTCAACTTGCATTGCCAGATGGCCTGTGATGTGTCCTGTACCCTGATGGCATAAAACACTTGTGATTTGGCTGCATCCGTTATACCATATCAGCTCTACGCCTGCCAGACGGCTGTTCTGGATCAGACGGAAACTGACACCAAAACTGAATGCTTTAAAAATTGTCAGGTTATAATTTAAAAGCATTTATGAACCGCAGTCCATCCCAGTGGGTTTGCCAGTGTCATATTATCATTGCTCAAACATAAATAAGTCTGTGTTCACGTGGTCACCTGGACGGCATCAGTGAAGCGGGAGCAGAACGTGTTGAAGATGCTGAAGCAGTCGTCCAGTCTGAATGTGTCTCTGTCCTCACAGAAGAACTCCAGCAGTTCGTTGCCTTCTTTCCTGAGCTGCTGCCGGCTGCCGCGAAGTGAGCACAGTGACGAAGTGGCACGCTGAGATGCAAAGAGAATAACAGCTCTGCATATGATCAACACACAGTATTCTATCTGGTAACTTAAAGCTGACACTGAAGTCGAACCGTCTACCTGCAGGAAGGCATCCAGCTGCTGCAGCAGCTCTGTGTCTCTTTGGATGCTCTCCTCTACTGAGTGTGTGCGAGACGTCAGCCACTGCAGGTCGAAATCCAGCGTTTCCAAGGAGATCCTGGAATAATAATAATAACAATAATAATAATTAACACTACAACTATCCTGAAATGCATATGTGATATACATGAATTCTGTGTTTCACATTTGAATCAGGTCAAAACTGAAGGAAACGCTGAAGTAATAATGGAAAACCAGCAGAGGGCAATGTTGTGCAAGATATATGGCAGACAAAAGCTGCTGAGAAAACAGGAGCTTTAAGGTTTTTAACAGCAACAACAGGAGTCTGCATTTGGAGAACGATAATTAACATGTGAAAATGACGTCTGACCTGGAAGCTGCCTGGATGTGACTCAGCTTCAGAGGAAACTCCAGCAGCTTCTCATCTTTTTTCTGCGCTTCCTGAACAACAAAAGAATCCCTTATTATGAATGACTCATTTCCACATTTTACATTTGAGACATTTGAGCTTTATTCCCCAGCAGGTACAGCTTTGGCCAATTTGAAAGATTTTATTTTGCAAACTGGTAACAGCATGAAGCTTGTACAACAAAAGTGCAAATGAGCAGGTGTGTTAGTCTATCCCAGACAGATTGTGCAGACAATAACTACAACATAATAAACACGATTTTCTTGTAACCCGCCACATAAAAAGAGCACATAATGAGGAGGACGTGACTAGATGGTGGTTCTTTCTGATGCACCACTTCAACTGAAAAAACAACTTTGTTTTATCTATGCAATATGCATTGATGCACCTTTACATTAATGTTTCTGACACCTGCTGAATGGTGAGTGGATGGATTACAGAACAACTACCCCACATCATGTGAGTATCAGATAACTGTGAGGGTAAACAGGATTTACTAGTGATGAGCCATATAACACCAAATTCAAATGTGAAATATGGTGCAAAATTTAAATGCATAATATACGTGTAATATGGTGCAAAATTGGAATCTAAATATGCAATATGGTGCAAAATGTGAACTTCAATGTGCAATACAAATGTGTAACTTTATGAAATATGGTGAAAATTTTCAATATGTAATAAAAAATGTGCATAATGGTGAAGATGTTCAATGTGCAATATTTTGCAAGATTTTATTGTGCAATATGGTGCAAAATTTGAATTTTAATGTGCAATGTAAATGTGTAATATGGTGCAAAGTTGAATGCAAATGTGCTTCAGTATGTGTATTTTGGGGCCAGAATTACTGCTCTCCCAGAGATACACATTCAGTTGTACCATCCCCCCCCCCCCCCCAACATCCTCCTGTAACACCCACGTTAAACGAGGCTCCGCCCATTTCAGCCCACACATTCAGGAGGCTGAACGTCAGGACGCATTTCATGTTACGGTTCGAGTTCTCCTGTTGTTAACCTGCTTTGTGAATAACTTTTAAATGAACAGAAAAGATGCTGACCAGAGCCACAAAATGCAGCAGGTTCATGCCCGGTTTGTTGGCTTTAGTGTCGGCCAGAGAAAGGAGGGATGACAGCTTGAAGCCCACAGCGTTTCCCGCGTAACCTCCCTGCAACACACACCCAAAACCACTCATGTTAGCACAAGCAAAAAAATGCAGAATTTTAATGTTTATGAACATATGCGGTTCAGATCAGGTGGTTTTCCAGCATTTTGAGGTTTTTTTTTTTACAGGTCAAAAGGTCACATTATGGCTCATCTTAATGTGGTCAAAGTGTGTCACAGGTTTCTGCAGTTTTTATTTTCTGGTCTTTCATTCTGTCTCACTCACAGCGTTGAGGATGTTTCCGGCCTGCAGCACCAGGTGGAGAACAGCGTGGAGCTCCTCACAACACATCAGCTCTGCAAACAAGACAGAAATTTACCTTTTTAAAATCAGAAAATCACTGCAAAGTCCAGACAAAATAACAGCTACGGGAAATTATGAGGTAGAAAAGAAAAAGGAGCAAACAGTTCAGTTTAAATCTCCATCCCAGCACTGCTGGAAATTAATGAAGCGGGATTATAACGAGGCGGTGATCTCCAACAGAATGAGAGGATGGAGGGACAAATCCACAGGCAAGAACTCTCCTCGCACAGCGAGACGACAAACAGGCGCTTAATGTCTCCGTGTGCAGCTTCGTTAGCATTCATGTCATTATCAAGTTCACACACACACCCCTAAAAATAGGTAGTGTGTTACACCCTGTAACAGAGAGCGTGTCTGCAGGCTGTCTGATGACATCTGCACCAAAAACGTGAGTAAAAATCAATTAATACCACATTTATGTTATTTCTCTTGTCTTTCTTATGAACAAATGTTTCTTTAAATTGAAGTTTTCCCTCATTGTCTAATAAAGAATATGGGTACAGAACATTTCATATTCAGCAAAGTAAGTGATCGTATAGATGAATTCTGCATGGCAACAGAAATGACTTAATTGGACAATTCTACAAAAACTGAGTAAATTTTTTAGAAATGACGAGCTAAAACGTGTCCAGATTTTGTTCTCGTCAGTACGACCGAATTACGAGTTCTACCTTTGATGGCAGCGCGAAGTGTCCTAATGTCTTGTTTCATGGCCTCACACGACCCCGGGAACTCCTCCTTCAACAGCATGGACTCGATACGAACCAAATAACTGCACAGGGAGAAGAAAACATTTAGAATCTGATATCTTTGGAAAAAACAAAAGTTTTGTTGTGTTTTTAGTTAAATCTACAGCATCAAACAGTCATGCTGCTGTTTAACTTTCTAAAGATCTTTATTAAAACAAAACCCACAAATGCAAGATAGGGCCCAGGAGGAGCTAGGGGCCCGTCATCAGCGGATGCTGGTTAAGGTCTATGCATCATCACACACAGGCTCAGGAGGACACAGTTATTATGGCATATGTTAGCTACAGGGCTGACCGCCATCATCTGGTCTCGCTCGTCCCTCAGTGGAGCATATGGCTTTGTTGTTTTCCGGCACAGCCTAGGGGCTGCCGGTCCTAGGCTGAGGCAAAAACCAATATGGTTTGCTAATAGTTTATCTTATGAAAACAGGAATTTCTGCTATCTGGTCAAAATTAAGTGTAATTTACACGCAAGGAAATTTGAAGAAAACATTTTGGTCATGCAATGTTAGCATACTGGTGATTAGTTTTGGGTGCTGGGTGTCTGACCTCTCCCTTTTCTCCGATATGCCCCTGGGCACCCTTTGACCCAGGCTCCAACCTCAGTAAGAATGAGGTTGCAGACGACATCCTCGACATCGGGGAAGTCTCGCGTATCGATTGGCACAGCTAAGTATTTGAAGCTGCACACAGTGTTTGAAATAAAAACATCCTACTGGTTTTTGTCAGACAGTCATACGTGGTTCTCCCCTCACCTGGGCAACTGAAGCAGCAGGTACATGAAGGAATCAGCCAATGAGAGCTTAGAGACATCGCCGCAGTACGCTTTCAACTTCTTCACCTTTAGGAAAGATAAGACATGAAGCACATGGCAACATCCTGACACCATTATGCGCATGTGCACATTTGCGTCACCTCTTCCGCCTCTGGCAGCAGTTTCAGCAACTCCCTCAGAGGCTCCGCCCCATACGCCTCACTGTTGCCATGGCGAATATCATCTACTATAACGTGGTTTGTCCTGGAGGAGGAAAGGGAAGATTTTAAAGTCAATATATGCATTTATCAGTCGTTTTACATGGTGCAATAATGATAAATTATTATTACTGTTATTAATATAAGCCAATTATATATTGTGTTACATATATGTTATATATACTTTCAACTCAAAAATTACAAAATGTTTTACAAAACAAAATATTTGATAGCTCGTAAACAGAAGCCAAACCATATGCATCATAAACAACAACAAACAAATGAATTTAAGAGAAAGTAAAAGCATAGACTGATTATAAACAGTACAATGTGCAATAACACTCATATCTACAGTAGACGTAAACTGGATACAAAATTATGCAAAAACATTTATCACATTTCTACCATAAATTAGTTCAGGAACCTTATATTCATGCATTAAGAAGCATCTGTTTTGACAATATATTCTACATTACAGCTGACAGGAGGTCAGAGGTCAGGAGGTCAGGGATCAAACCAGAATCAAAGAAACAACAACAATATATTTGTACAGCAGTTTAGTTAATAAAAAAAAATTAAAATTAAATGTCAAGAGCAAATAAAACAGACAGCAGACATTATTAGAATAAAACTATATAAATGATTGTAAACAAAAGAAGATTCAATCAAAGTTGGCAAAAAAAAAAAGATTTTAACAAGCAGTTGAATGTCATTGTTCCTTCAGACAGTTTAAGTCATCACAATCAAGGCCAGTTTTCCTCTCAGGCTATAATAAAAGTATTTGTCCTAAGAAGGCGCTCGAGAGAATGCAGACGTCCGCCAAGGCTGAATGAAACTCGTGTTTAGCATTACGACGCCACGGCGAGGTCACAGGGTGCTGCTGACAACGGAGACAGCTTGAAGTTTATGGGTGATTCTTTAACTACGGGCACTATTGGCCTTGTAAATGTAATTTCCACCACACCATTGCCTTACAATATAAAGCGCCTTGGGGCAACTGTTTGTTGTGATTTGGCGCTATATACATGTGCTCTGATGTCACTGTTTATCTCCATAGAAACTACCCAAATAATCTTTCATACAAACTGTTTAAAGGGACATTAGTGTTGTGGTGGAAATTACGGCAATAGTGTGGGACAACTACATTTTGTTTAAAAAAATCACAACAGTTGTATGACATTGAATACCCCAATTATGTTTTGATTATTTTACTGATATTTTATTCAGCGATATTTTAAAACATTAGAAAAAACGTTTTTTTTTTACCATTCATTTTTATCATTGAAGATCAAAAGTCTGGGTGTGGGACAAGCACAAAATGGCAATATTTGCATATAATGATGCTGAAAAAAGGTGAAAAAGTCATCATAGACTACTAGAACAAATTTCTTAAAACACTTTCATTGTAAAGATAACTATAAAAGTGTGAAATTTCCCCTTTTTTCTGTTTTTCATACAATATGATCAAAGGACATAATAAGTGCCCATAGTCTAAGAATCACCCTTATAAAGTTGTTAATCAATCTGACTGGGTTCAATTCAATACTTCCATAAAAGTGCAAAATTACAGCTGGAGAACTTGCTAAAAAGAGAAGGGTGGGGGGAGGAGGAGGGGCAGGGCGGGGGGATCCTGTTCCTTTGATTTAATGTTAATATGATCTCAGTCACATGACATGAGCGTGTCTGCCATCCTGCATGACACGCTGGCGTCACTGCATCTGTTTACCCACAACACCTCATGATGAAGGTCAGGAGATGAATCATGCCACCGGGGACATGCCCACTCTCTACTACACGCCCACGCCATGTAGTAGGTGAGGTCATATCTCGGCAACACTTTGATGTCTCAAAAATAAACTTGGATCATGAGCTCACAACCCCATTGTGAGGAAGCACAAAAAAAATTGGGGGCATTTAACCTTTAGGTGGCGCTGCTTGATGTAGTTGCTGCTTGGCCAAGAGTTGCCTTGTTATGTGAGTGTGTGTGTATGAGTCATAAAGAGGGGCGGGGCTTACTTTTTAAACTGTTTGAGGAAAATCCCAATGTTCATCCCTCTCTTAGGATCCAGAATACAGACCTGGCAGAGTGACATGGACAAACAAGAGAACAAGTATGACTCTGAGATCATAGGCAGAAAGTGACCACACCTTCGTCAAACACAACCACACCTCCTCTTTGGTGTCCCTGAACGAGCCTCGAGCCTTCAATCCCCGGGCGGGCGTGGCCTTGTCATTGGATTGAGAGTCACTGTGACCGAAGAGCTCCTCAATGGTGTGAACGTCAATCTGGTAGCGATGCTGCTGCATCTGTCCCTGGGTCCACAGGTTGGCCCGCCCCTTCACCTGGACAGAGGACATGAAGACAGTGTTTTTTTGTCCCCTTGCCGCCATTCAATATGTCCATCAGATGTGTGTCTCTATATCTCTACCTGCTCCTCTGGTATCGTCTTCCAGAAGAAACTCCTAACGCTCTTCTTCCGCCTCAGTCCGACTGCAGGGTCTCCTAGCCCTGGAAGCAGAGGTGGCGGCAGAGGAGGTGGAGGAGGTGGCGGTGGTGGAGGAGGCGGAGCCAGGTCAGGTGGTGTCGCCAAGTTTCCCTCGATGTCTGAAAATCTCAATGTTTGGCGTGGAGAAGAAGGAGGAGACGCTGGGACATCGATGGCCACATCCTCTTCCTGGAAACCCTCTGTGCGGTTTGCCGAGGAGATGTTGGCTATCATGTGCATCACCACGGCTGATTGGACGCTAGCACGGTGGTAAGGGAAGTGTCGTGATGTTGGGTGGGGTGATCATAGAGCGGAAGCGTGTTCATCTCATTCGACTGAGGTCACAGAAGTGAAGACGAGTCATCGTGTTGAGAAAATTAAGGGCACAACCAGAGTCAAAGGTGACATGTAGAGGTTAGAGGACACTGAAAATGGAGAAAAAAAAGTTTTTAGATTTTCTACACTTTATTAATAATCACAATATAAAGAAGAGTACAGTTTTGAAACAAGACTACAGCTTGTTTCAGGAAAACAATGACTCAGCAAAATAAACATCACAAAGACTGGATCGTTCTCATGCCAACCTATAAAACTCATCTTTTTAACATTTTTCAACTATGTGCACTTAATGATCATTAAATACATGTTTACAACATCAGAACAATGATTAAACATCAGTGCTGATATCAGGCGTGGCACAAACCAGAGGGACACAAATGCAAGCTCGCAAGACTGATCAAGTTCCAATGGTTTAATAACAGGCAGGGGTTCGGTACACAGGTGGTCCAGCAGCGATGCAAAGGTAGCAAAAGGACAAGAGGCTGAGACGTGGTACAAAAAACAGGCACAGGTAAAAAAAAAAACAAAAAACAAAACACGGTGTAAGAGCTATCAGAGGCAAGGCAAAGTCAAAGGCAAAAAACAAGGCAGAGTCAAAATACATACAGGCAAGAACAAAGCAAGGAACAGGGCTGGAAGGTGTACAAAGACAATGATCTGGTGGTGAGCTGTGAGACTGTGAGGGCTTAAATAACTGGTGGTGTAATTAGTGAAACAAGATGCAGGTGTCAGTGAAAGTTCTGGAAGGGGCGTGACTGGGGAAGACAAAGATTGTGCACAGTGCAAGAAAGTGAAGGCAGGAAAACACAGAGTGGAGTGATGAAAGAGACAAAGACACGTGAGCAGGTGCAAGAGTGGAAGTGGAAGAAAACACAGAGCAAAAAGAGTCATAGTGACAGACGAGGACACAAGAGCTGGTGCAGGGGCAAACAAAGAAGATGAAGCAAAAACAGAAACCATGGACAGATTAAAATACAACTATAACCAGGACAGAGCATGAACATGAGAACTGAAAACAAAACCGGACATAAAAGCATAACTGAAATCACAAATGAGAAGAGCCAAAATAAACTACTGATAAACAGAGAATAAACAAACCCGATGACTACAGAATAATGCAATTAATGAAACAAGATAACTGATAAACAGAAAGTGCAATAAATAACAAATGGAACATACTGAGATAAGAAACACTGACAATAAATAATAACAAAATCCTGTGACTAAAGCATAATATAATAAATGTGATAAACAAAATGAACCTAAGACTAAAGCAACTAAGGGACCAAGAGTGAAAGCAAATATAAACAATAAAGTAAAACTAAATATGTGGCAAAGAAAAGATACACAGAGAATAAATGAAACAAAAGCAAACATAACATGAACATGACAATGATAATAAGACATGGCATAGAGGCTCAGAACATGGAAAAAGGTCCATAATCATAACAGCTGGCCCCAAAAGGGCCAGACCATGACAGCTGAACGCATCTTTGCTGTTGATTCAGCATTTTTTGTCAATGAAACCTCTCCGAATGACGTTTCATTATCATGTACTATGAGAAATGAGGCGGTTTGCGTTCAAGAAAGTCCAATGCTACATTTCAAACATTGTTTTGTTGAGGAAAATTATTTTTTATCAGTGTTATCTGGCAAAACAGAAGTGGCTGTAATGGACGACTCAACATTTGTGTTGTTAGCATGGTGCTAAACACTGGACACAAACATCTAAACTCACGTCTGTCTGTAAAGTTAACATTTAGTAACTTTTGATGATTAACTGGCTAGCTGCCTAATTGGACAAATTAATATCCTAATGTTAGCTGAAAGCAATATGAACAAATCTTAATATCTGAGCAACCTATATGCTAACCAGTAAAACTAGCTGTTGTAGCCAGTCTAGTAGAAGCTAGGCTAGGCTTTTTAATTTGCTCAGTCAATAGAAAATAAATACTGAAGGGATTATTCATTATTAATTAATCTGTTTTAAAATGTTATACTAAAGGCGTCTGCACTTTGATCGCTTTTATGTACAAGTGTGGATTTTGCAAGACATTTCAAGAATATACCAAAAACAAGTTTTGCCAGTACATTGGGCATGTGGATGGGAATAAATGTTTTGATTTGGTTGCAAGCACAGTGATTAAGGTTAAGTTCAAATTTATGGCCCCACGCTAATATATAGGCAAAACGGCTAATTTTATGTGAATGCATTCAGATTATTTTATTAATATTTTTTTTTCTCCATGGTTGATACTTTGAAATGTGGGTGTGGCTACCCTGTATTCTTTGAGTACTTTTGATCCCGTGTTTATATGCATCTTGAACATGTTTCATTTTAACTGTGGAATTATTTCGCACACCGTTCCTCCGTGTGAAGTTGAATATCGATGACGTCATCGATGCGTGATGTATTGAAGATGACAGCGTGTCACAATCGTAATTTCAAACTTCCCTCTCATCACACTACCAGTTGGCTGTGTACAAAATGTCCATCCACAAGAGAACGTTTAGTTTGAGCGAACCTCAAAGGGATGTGTGAGGGTTACGACCGAGTTTTAGGGTTAAAGGTCAGACCTCTTTTTCAGACAGGGAACCTTAACGAGCGTCCTCACAAATACAGAAATGTCACGGTGTGCGTGTGTGTGTGTGTGTGTGTGTGTGGTTGAGATGCCAGGACGAGGGCGGCCATGTGCTGCCGTGGCAACCGGTCAGAGTCCTACAGATCGCCGTGGTAACAAACCGGGTTACAAACAATGACAGTTTGTTTACTTGGCACAAAATCAGGTCACAGAGATTCTGTGCACAAAAAGAATATGTGACTGTAGAGATTAAACGTCATTTTTTCAAATAATCAATATTTTACCTTTCAACCTATCCATTCTTCTCATCCATCTATTGATCCTGCCATCTATGCCATCCTCCAACATCATAAACATTATCGTCATCCATCAATCCACCGATTCATTATAAAATCATTTTTATTCTGTATCCACGCATTGTGTCCATCAATCATCCATCTCTATTCATCTCTCTCTACTTTGATATTGTTGTTTTTTTCTTGCTCATCCCTTCATCTTCAAAGCCTCAAACACAAAAGGACTGACGCACTCTCTTACATTCAACATTTTTGGGGAGTGATTTTCACTTGAATGGTGTTGACGTCATCCAATCACACAAAGCCGAATGTAAAAATAGTCCGGTCCAAAGAGCCGACCCGATTCACATGAGGGCATTGGGTTAACCAGCAGGCACCGAACCAACAAGGGGGCAACGTCAGGAATACTACTACTACTACCACCTCTGATACGACTGTTTACGAAGGCTTCATCACATAGAAGTACACACAGTATGTACTTTAAGTGTTCCAAGGGTTACCTGAGCTTAAACAATAGACAGACAGACAGACAGACAGCCCACTCGACTGAAGATGTAGCTGGAGAGAAAGATGATTCAACTGAAAAACCAAACTATTTTACATTTACTGAAACATGAACTATGCATGAAAAACAAACAAACCAAGAGACATGCAACACTGGCCATTCATTCTATTTTTCATGTTCAGATCATTATGAATGTTATTATGCAAAGTGCAATTTAAAAACTTCTTGCAGAATGTTCAGGATGGAGAAGCTAAAGATCCTCAAGGCAATTATTTTTTAACATTGTGGTTCAGAATAATTAGTTTCTTTACTGTTGTTTTTGCTACATAATTATTGTGAACATGGATATAATGACGTATCATGACAGCTGGAACTGTGATAGGTGTATCATGACAGGTTAGATTAGACAGAACTTCATTAATCCCTTGGGAAGACTCCCTCAGGGAAACTAAGGTTCCAGCAGCAGAAGTACACAGGGTATCAAAAGTGAAACTTAAAAAAAAAAAAAAAAAAAAAAACAGTTTGCAAATATAAATACACAATATAAGTACCAGACATACTGATCAGTACTAATTTACTGGCTACTACTGCTCCTCTCATTCCTGTCCACTGTCTTCCTGTTACTCCTCCTCCTCCTGAGTGAGGAGTTGTATCTGAAGATCTGAGGTATCATGCAATGGAGCATTTCTATTGTCAACGAACAGTACGCTGGCTCATAAAGAGGGCTGGGTGATGCAGTGACCTCCTAGCTTTTGCTATTTGTGCAGAACCGTCGGAGGATCACATCCACTCCAATTACTCCAAAGCAGCGAGTGCTGCAGAAAAGTCAGAGGAAGAGAACTCCAAGTCATGAGGTGTGTCTCAGAGCTCAATCTCCTGCACCACCACTGTCGGTTTTCCACACCAGCTTTCACCAGTTCTCGCCTCACTGAACGCTTTTTATTCTCACGAACAGAAGCCGTGATCTCTCACTCACAGTACTGAGGTCAGACACAACAACGGAAGAATGTGGAGGAAAGACCAGCGACAGCTCAGGATGATGTCAGCTCAGATTAAGTCAAAAATCTGCAGCTCAAATGAGGACACTAACACTATATTTCCCAGCATGCACAAAGTTTAACAGAATATGCCCCTATCAGTAGATAACGTCAACTTCCACCTGCAAATTCGTACCAACATCCAATCAAAAACATTGAAAGCTTTTCTAAAGCGGAAGCAGCTATTACATAAGGTTAATGCATTAAATCTGAAATTTCCCCCTCGTCTGTCTTTACACCACTACAGAGAAGGTTTTCTGGAAGTTGCCAGATTTACAGGTTTGGAGGGCGCCATTATTTATACCAGATATAATGACACCAACAACGCATTAACTGTTAACATAACGGGTAATGAAACTATTAACAGTGACACTAACATTATAATCAAAATCATGGTTAGAGTCACTCTGCTTGAGACATTTGTCCAAACCGTTTTAGTCTTTTTAGTCTTTTCATTACACCCATATCCAGGGATAGTGTACAGCAGGGTATTACGGCCAGTACTGCACATTACACACACTATGTGAGAAAAATAACTCAAAGAGTTTTAATCCATTTCTGATCAAATTTGGTGGGATGATTGATTTTTAGCCAAGGACAATGTGGTTTGATTTTAAAGAAATTAACAAATAATTAATTAAACAAAAATGAAGGCATTGGGCCAAAATCTCGATTCTGCCCAATATGGGTAGAGGCAATATCTGGAATGACTATTTCAAGGAATCTCCTATGGTTACCATTAAACACCAACATGAAGTCACACATCACCTCTCTACTAATGGTTAGATGACCTTTAACCTTAGGTACCCTTGAAGGGTCAAACCCAGAGCCAGACAGAATTTAGCAAATATCAAGGCCACACAGAACCAGAGAATCAAACAAAGTATTTGCATGAATTGATGTCTAATATAAATGGTAAATGGTAAATAGACTGCATTTATATAGCGCTTTTCCATTTGCATCAGACGCTCAAAGCGCTTTACAATTATGCCTCACATTCACCCCGATGTCAGGATGCTGCCATACAAGGAGTTCACTACACACCAGGAGCAATAGGGGATTTAAAGGCCTTGCCCAAGGGCCCTTAGTGATTTTCCAGTCAGGGGGGGATTTGAACCCACGATCTTCTGGACTCAAGCCCAACACCTTAACCACTAGACCATCACCTCCAAAAACAAGTGAACATGACGAACGCCAAATTTTGTCAGGTTCCTGTTTGTTACAAGGATTTGATTGTTGTTTCTGTAAATTAATATTGTTATAATTTGTACTTGGTTTGTTGGCGAGCTTTAAATGAAACCAAAAACTCATAACTGTGACTGTGTCATATTGACATTTATACTTACTAACTGGAAAATAACTATCATGATGAGGCCTGTGAAAAAAAAAAAAAAACAAATGCAGAATTTGGGGTAGGGAGCCAGCAGTAACCACAGCAACGGCCCCGGAGCCGGACCATGAAGGCAACATGCCTGTCAGTCAAAGTGGAAAAACCACACCCACACAAATGTCACTGAAAACCCGTCTGGCGAATAACGCGGCGACAAATGTTTACACTACAAATTTATTTGACCTCTGTGCCACAAAGAGGAGACAGCACACACAGCCTGACTGAATAAATAATAATCAACACACACACACACACACACACACACACACACACACACACACACACACACACACACACACACACACACACACACACACACACACACACACACACACACACACACACACACAGAGCCGACGTCTAACGCTCGCCCACCGGCAGTGACTCACACTGTGTGAAAAAAGTTATTATTATACTGTATCACACAAGATGAAAGCAACATCAGCTTTGAACTGCACAGAAAATAAACCACCGGTGGCGTTTAGAGCCGCGCTCATCCTTGCACCGAGCACCAAAAATCCTTTTCCATCTTTTCTGAATCAGCATCCATATTGGTGGCAGCTTCAAACTTCCATTCATTTTGCCAGTAATGCAGCAACTCTCCTATCTGCTAATTCATAGTAATAATACAAGACTAACCCTACTGACCAAGAGGTGGCGAACAGCCTAAAGCCCTTGTAACCTGGGTAACGACGGGCACTTTGTCGTATACATCAATGCAATATCACAACTGCAAGGGTAAATTATTTTTGCAAAACTACAAACTAGGTAGTAGCCTATATTACTTACTTGCGTATGTTACATGCTAGTTCGTCAAATTGTCTCAAGCCACTGTAGTGAATGAGCTAGGGTCACTAGTAAGCTCCTCCCAAATATAAGACCGCATTTGGTCTTTGGAAATACAGTGGACTAAAATGTGTCAATTTTATATTCAGGGTCTAACCTTTACGTGTCATATAAATATGCAACAGTGGGCAGGACCTTTTTAGCAGACACAAGGATGCAACTCAAAAATCGGTAAAGTTAACCAGTGAGGAAAGGTTATAATGCCAAAGATAAATTCAGCAGATATGAAAAAAAAAAAAAAGTTTGCGCACTAGAACATATTGGAGAATCCGTGTGCTGCCTTTCTAAATACAGCCGTGTCAAACAACTCTCAAGCAGCCAAGAAATAGAGTGAGTGTATGAAGATGATAAGCCCAAAAAGGCCATCTTCATCAAGGTTCTAAACGCGGCAGTGTGTCAGCACATAGCTGATAAAAGACGGGTGGCCATAAAATGTGCTTTTATTCATAAAATGTTAGTTAATGCATTCCTTTCTTTTTTGTAAAGATGTGGTTTTTAAAGAGATTGTGACTATCATGTTTTATGTTTACACAGTGGCGCAAGACGTTCCCCAGTTTGAGACCACCTGTGCCACATTATCCTCACACGTCTGGAGTTCAGGGCTAAATTGAAATGCAGATTAATGCTTAGATCTGCTGCGATGACCCCGAGCAAACACAGGAAGCCCAAACAAATAAGAAAAAGAGGTTTGACAGACTGAAGGGTGCTGCAGACCTCTACAAGGGAGAGGGAGAGAGAGAGAGAGAGAGAGAGAACATGCACGAGTGTGCATGACGCAAAAATAATAATAATGCATTCCATAAATCTTTTCATGCAAACAGTCACTATGGAGCTCAAAAACCATTGTTGGAGCTCTGAAGGCTGAATGAAATAAGTGGAGAACTGCAGTCTAAATGTATTCAGACAAAGGATGCAAAGCAGGCTTTAATACATTTTCCTTCTCTTGTGGTTTCTTTGTGTTTACTGTTGCTGGTTGCTGTCAGCATTCTGAAAGATTACCTCACACACTTTGCCCAGCGGTAACAGAAATAAGGCTTCAGTTTGAGGATTAAAAGAATGTGTCAGCTCAGTGGAACAAGTCCACGGGTTCAGAGAAAATATCAAGCTAAAAAGTCTCACCGTAAACCAGGTAAAGGTCATTGTAATGGCTTTGTCTGTCCATCTGTACGTACGAATATCGTCAACAAGCAAAGAGCAATTCTAATCGCACTTGGTGTATCAACTCAGTGGACCTTCTTCTCACAATACAGGTCACATCAGGGTCAGTAAATCTAAGGTCAAGGTCAAATCAGAGGTCATTTTCTACTATCCTCAGTCATACCTTCAAAAAAAAGCAAAGAGCAACCGGGATGAAACCTGGTAGATAAACTTAGTTGACCGTTCGTTGTCAACACAGATCTTGTCAAAGTCATAAATCTAAGGTCAAGGTCAAATCAGAGGTCATTTTCTACTGTCCGTCGTGATATCTTCAAAACAACCAAGAGCAATTTCATTCAAAATTCCGGGGATCAACTCACTAGATGGTCTGTCATCAACACAGATCACATCAAGGTCATGAGTCTAAGGTCAAGGTCAAATCAGAGGTCATTTTCTACTGTCCGTGGTGATGTCTTCAAAACACCAAAGAACAATTTCATTCAAAATTCCGGGGATCAACTCAATGGATGGTCTGTTATCAACACAGATTTCACCAAGGTCATAAGTCTCAGGTCAAGGTTAAGTCAGAGGTCATCTTCTGCGGTCCATGGTCATATCTTCAAAATGCATTTTAAATCAAATTTGGTGGATAAACTTGGTAGACTGTCCTCACACAACAAGTCAAGGTTATAGGTCTAAGGTCAAGGTCAAATCAGAGGTCATTGTCTAAAATGCATTAATGACCATATCTCAGGAACTCTATTAGATATAGAAATGCAGTTTTGTTGTTTCAAATGTACTAGAAGGCTGGTGTCAAATAAAATAAAAAGAAAAAAGTTAGCTACCACTAACAAGGCACTCCAATCATCTGGATGCCTTAACTGCTTAGAGAAGATAAAATAATACTCAAAAAACTGGACAATTCTACAGTAACAGAACTGCAATGACAGAAAAATCTGGCTATATTTTTGATTACTGTAATTCCGTTACCCAACTGCCAGAAAATTATAAAATATCACAGACGTATAAAACAAATTAAGAACATATCCAAGAATCTTAAGACACTACTGTGTATATCTGAGGGTATGCACGGGGTCGCCATGGAAATGCAGTAAAACTAACTGAGAAGAATCAGGCCACAACAGTAAACGTGTTTTAGCGATGATGGTGGTGGGCACGAGGACGGGCGAGAACTCATTTTTAAACATTAGCATTAAAAACACAAGTCGCTTTTAGCTCACATTTGGGTTTTTTTGTCTTTCAGCAATCCGTCTGAGTGATTTGCGGCACTTCTTTCAGAGAGGAAGCAAAAGAAATTAACTTTACTGCTGCCTTTTACAGTCAACGAGTAAACGGCGGGTTGAGCATCGCTCGTCTCGGAGGTTGTTATGGTGACGAAAACGGACACTTCCAAACAGCGACCTGTATCTAAATGCCACCCCATTCACTGGAGCGCCGGGCATGACCGGGGGTCAGGTTAACTGCTCAACGCACTGATGGAGCACCGCGGCCTGCTGGGAGGTCTGGGCCATTTGAACAATGATGGTTTTTCACTTTATTGATACGTAAAATTAAAGTAAAAATAATGATGACACAAGTACACACACACACAAATAAATACTTAAAACAAGCAACGTAGTATTGGATAGTACAAAAAGTACTACTGAACAGCACAAGACTACAATAGAAGTAATAACGTCCCTCATTGGCCTTGAGGCCCGTTGGTACCCGTGCCAATTATCCCCAAATGCCAAAATTTCAATAGAAGAACACATAATTCCGGCAAAAATCAGCCAACAACCCAGTCAGACAACAAATATCACTCTGATTTTTACATAAAAGTTTTTCAGTTAGAGGTGAAAGTTTTACCTCCCCACTGTGGTGGGGAACAGTAGACTCAAGACCAGAGGATCCTGGGTTCAATCCCTCGTCTGGCCGGAAAATCACTCAGGGTCCTTGGGCAAGGTCCTTAACCCCCACGTTGCTCCTGGTGTGTACTGAGCACCTTGCATGGCAGAACCCTGACCCTGGTGTGAGTGTGTATGGGTGAATGTGAGTCATCAATGTAAAGTGCTTTGAGCTTCTGATATAGATGGAAAAGTGCTATATAAATGCAGCCCATTTTAATTTACTCCTTAGTTAATCAACAGAAGAGTAGCAGTCAAATATTTTGATAATTATTGATAAAAGAAAAAGATACCAGAGGTTTTTGCATTTTACACTCATTTCATTTCACTGTAAATTTAAAATTTTGGTGCCTTGGATTTTTGTCCAAAAATAATCTTGTTGATAACATCAAAAATAAATTATTAAAAATTTACAGGAAACAGCAACACCTGAGCAGAAAAATCCAAACTTTCCTGTTACTGATCACAGAATGACAACCAGAGGTGATGAATCCAGAAGCTAGTATGCAGTATAACCAGATTCTGACCAATTAGAACACCTCAAAAACATTTAGATTAAACACTATAAATTCAAAAACAAACAGGAAGGCATCAGGCAAATTATCCAAAATATTTTTTGTGAAATATTTATGTGTTACCACAAGAAATAGACATGACCAGAAAGTGTTATTTAAGACAATACGAGAACGTACAGGCATTATTAAACCAAAGCAAATCAATGAATATGAATAAAAAAATACCATGCTAATGCAGTTATTTGATTATTAATGAGCAAGCAGTTAACTGGTTTAAGGAATATGTTTAGACATTTTTACTGGTTCCAGCTTATGCATTAGAAGATGTTACCTTTTTTGTTTCGTAATAACTACAAATTGAATATTTTGACATAGATTGAACAGCACATTTATTTACATACATACAAGTGTGATATATCTGACGTTTTATAGAAAATATGATGAATGGCAAATTCCTGTTTGAAACCAGATTAAAGAGCATATAGGTGGAAATAAACTGTAAACTACATCGCAGTTGGAACATTGTAAAGTCTTCTAGAAATATTACTACATCACCATAAAAGGAAAATTACACAAACCAGCCCTGACACTCCTTAAAATAAATATCTGCACACTGTGGGAATATTTAAATAACTAAACAACTCCGCTAGTAATAAATAAAAAAATACAACAACAACAACTGAAGACCACATTAGAAATAAGTTCTGTACTTTTTTATCAGGGCAAAACCTATTTGAACATCATAAAAATATCCCACTGACAGTCAGTTGAAAATAATTCACACATTTAAGCAGCTGATAAACCAGTAATTGGTTTTTTTTTTCTTAAGTAAATACTTTAATTCTTAACTGAGCAAGACAGTGTGCCCTTTTAAGTTTAGCTTATTTAAAATAAAAATTAACAGTGGGGAAACGTCCAAGAGTACAAAACGAAAAACTGTTTGTTTGCTCGTTTAACTCACCGGTTTGAGCAGTCGTCGCTGGATTCTCTTTTAAAAAGGAAAAAAAGAAGAAAAAACAACGTCACATTTAGCGCAAAACTGCAAAAAATATCACCCAAACGCTGCGCGTGCGACGCTGCCGACAGAACTACAGAGAGGAGGCGCGCGCCCTGCGTGCGCACGTGCCCGAGAGAGAGAGAGAGAGAGAGAGAGACAAAAATGAAAACAAAATTTAAAAATTGTCAGAAATGTGAAAATTATTAAATTGAATTAAAGAGAGAATCACGTGACTTGACCTGTAAAAAAACAAACAAAAAATAACTATACTTCCCATTAAAAAGGGTCATGCACAAATAGAAATTTATAAAGTGTCCAAAAGTAAAAAGTAAAATTCATTTTTTAATATTTCTGATGTTTATAGACTATCTCAGCACTATAGCTAATTTTAACAGTAGATGGATAATCTGATCACAAAGAGTTGCTGTTATTAAGTGAGAGTTTGAAGAAAGAATTAAGAAATGTAGCATTGTGTATAACATTTAAAGGTGTCAGGTTGTGAATAATCTATGTTGTTCTCATCACTAAATATTTCAATTTATTTTCATTTATATAGCGCCAAATCACAACAGAGTTGCCTCAAAGCGCTTCACACAGGTAAGGTCTAACCTTACCAACCCCCAGAGCAACAGTGGTAAGGAAAAACTCCCTCTGAGGAAGAAACCTCAAGCAGACCAGACTCAAAGGGGTGACCCTCTGCTTGGGCCATGCTACAAACATAAATTACAGAAATAATTCACAGAACAATTCACGGACAAATATACAAGAATTGCTATTGGCGCACAGGACAGGAGGATCGCCAGCACGAATACAACTCCCATCTCTGGATGAAGCTGCACCTTAAACAGAGAGAAAAAACAGAATCAGGCATCAGAAAGACAAAAAATACTGTATAATTTGCCAGCATTAATCAACAAGAAAAACAGAGAAATACTAAGGTGATCGCTGGCCACTATAGCCCTAAACGTCACTAAAAGACCCAGAATTTAGGTAAAGTTGAGGCCGCAAACTGCTCCAATTACTAATAAATGAATTAAAAGAGTAAAAAGTGTAAAACAAAACTGTACCAGTATGCTAGCCATATGAAAGGGAAAAGAAGTGCATCTTAAGTCTGGACTTGAAAATCTCCACAGAATCTGACTGTTTTATTGACGCAGGGAGATCATTCCACAGAACAGGGGCACGATAAGAGAAAGCTCTGTGACCCGCAGACTTCTTATTCACCTTAGGGACACAAAGTAGTCCTGCACCCTGAGAACGTAAAGCCCGGGCCGGTACGTAAGGTTTAATTAGGTCAGCTAGGTAGGAAGGTGCCAGTCCATGAATAATTTTATAGGTTAGTAGCAGAACCGTAAAATCTGAGCTCACTGGGACAGGAAGCCAGTGAAGGGATGCCATAATGGGTGTAATGTGGTTGTACTTTCTGCTTCGTGTCAAAAGTAAATATGAGCTAGTGTTTTGTGTTAAACATCATCAAAGTCCAACAATTTACTGTACACCTGTGTTTTTAGACATGAAACAGCATGTTTTTGGACAAAGGGAGGGAGTGCTCCCATGACATCATCCTTGCGGCTCCTCCTGTCTTCTGAGAGGGGGCGGGGCCAGCAGCAGCTTCTTTTCATTTAAAGGGACATGTAGGGAAACAGGATGTTGTTGTTTTTTCCAAGAAGCGTTTGTCTACGGAATGCAAAACAGGGGGAGAATGTTTTGGGGTGTAACTTGTAGCAGGACCCATAGTTTGTGTTGCAAGCGCTGCCTATGCTAACCGCCAGTTTAAACAGTCAGCGTATCCTATTATATAACCTAACCCTATAACTTTTAAACAAATGACTACCATATAACTACATTGGATAGCTCTTTGCTATATTCAGTTTGAATGTTCTGGTTTGCACATTCTCCTATGTGGTCCTACGGGATCTAAGTAGGTGTGTCTTGTAGTGCGATGGGCGTGTCTTGTAGCCTTGCAGCCACAGAAACTATTATGTTTTTCTCAAGACCTCTTGACAGTGCGTTACATTACCATCTATAGAGGGGTTTTAAGAAAATATTAAATTTGCAAAGAGTTACATATGATCCCTTGTTGAAACTTCATGCAAGCAAATGTTTGGTGGAAAAATCTGCATTTTGTCAACTGATAACTAAAATATTATTTTTTTTTTCTAGCCTTGTTCCAACTCTGTACTTTGTACTGTAGTGGTGATATTTGGGTCATATGTTGTCCTGAGAGGATCTGGTGTAAAACTAACGAGCATTTAGTACTTAGCGGGTGTTCAGAGCAGATAAGAAAGTCTACAGGATTCTCCCAACATGGTTAAAATAAATAAATAAATAAGTAAATTAAAAAGCCAGGGGGTGCGGCTTTATCACTGACATGGAGTTGAAGTTTAGCATAGTTTAAAAGAAGTTGTTTTTTAAAATCTTACATTTCACTCAAATTTAATCTGAACCATGTCAGTGTACACAAAAATTACCCTAATCCCACTAGGGGTCGCTATATCTGAATTTAACAATAATGTAAATTCGAGGTCTGAGATTTCAGTAACTGTTTTCATATTAAATTTTTATAAAAGATAAAATCAATTTATCATGTTTTGATTATCGGTGTCAAATGTGTAAAAACTTTAAGATCAGATATTTCTTTTTCCTGAGGAAATAATCAGTTATAACACTAAACATAGTTACAAATAAATAAAAATATCAACATTTGACACAATAGCTCACAGTTAATAAAAGTCACCCTGTTGGCACTGATGGTTTACCCATAATGTTGGTATTTATGCTCGACTGAGAAAGAGCCATATAATCTCTTTGCTGTCTATTGTGTTGCTTAAATATTTGTGAAAATGAGACTGGAAGCAGGAAAACACCAAACAGGTTTGTGTTGGTGTTGTTGCCTGGTGAATAATTACTTCGATTCAAATAAATGAACTCAATAGAACCACAAACAGCCCCATTTGATTCATTAGAAATTCACTCCTCTGTTCAAAGAAAAACCCAAACTACTGATTTAAAAAAAAAGATCAGATGACATCATAAACCAGTTTATTGGCAGCTACAGTTTTCTTATAGTATCTGTAAAGACACTGATGATGTTCAAGCTGCAAAAACAAAAGGTCAAGTCATATAAAATGATAAATTCTACCATTTAGAAGCAACAGTAGAGACTAAAAATAACGTTTTGGACTATGGCATTAATGGTGAGATAAAAAAAAATGTAAACTATAAATGTTCTAATAGGGGAAAAGGCACAAATGAGAAGCTCAGCTTTTCTATAAACAAATAAGCTGTGTTTTTACTCTCAAGAACTTTATTTGGCATCATAAACATATTTCAAACAAGAATAAAACCACTTTTAACACATTTTGATTGGAGTTCAGATTCACTTGATCTTTGGTCCCGCTGGCAGAAAAATGGAACGATCCTGGTTCAGAGTCCACTTCTGTAAGGAGTTCCACAAATGTTTCATCACGAGAAGTGTAAAAATGCAACTGTTAAAACATTAATTCTGCCACTGAACGTCCCCATTTGTCCAACACGTGATGTTTTCTTTACTGCAACGAAACATTTTCAAGGAAAAGTCTTGAATTTCATGTTACGTTTTAATTTATCTTGAATTAAATTTGTTGCAAATATTGAGACTTCAACTGAGCTGAAAAGTTCGAAAATTTTTCCAGCTATTATTGCACAAATAATCCACACCCTCAAACAACACAATCATGCACATTAAAAAAATCTAAATAAATGCATATAAATATAATGGAAGGAATTGGAGCAGTAAAAGGCAGTTCCTGCAATTTAAGTGCAAAAAATGCGAGAACATACATGGTGCAACACAAAAGGTGGCCTTTTACCATCATATAGTTAAATTATGAATGACTAACATCTAGTGGTTACATTTTTTAAAATAAGTGTCGTGTTATTTTGCCCCCCCCCCCCAAAAGAAACATACATCTATGGAGTGGAAACCAAAAAATATTTATGAGGCGGAAGATGCGAGTGAATTTTTGGTCCGAGTCAGAAAAAAGTAGCAATTTCATGAAAACTGAATATAACTTTCAGTCTTTGAAAACACAGTTACGTGCAGTACACTGAAAAAAGAACCAACTTAAAAACTTAAAAAGTTGTTTCAAATGGAAACACCTGAATAAATTAAGTTGTCTGAATTTAAGTTAGTAAGTTAGATTAACTCCAATTTACAAACTTAAGTTCAAACAACTTAATTCATTTAGATGTTACCAATTTAAACAATTCATTTAAGTTGGTTCAACTATTCTTTTTTTCAGTGTCGATGGTGACAAAACGCTAACATTTCTGGCTCATGGTTGATATTTAAAAACGTAAATTCTATTAAATAATAGCATGTTAATAAGATGGCAGATGAAGCTTACGGAGTTACGAGTTTTGTTGGTAAAAGTCTGAGTACCAAGACTCAGAAAGGTAGATAGTAACCAGGATCAACCCAATAAAACCCATCCCGTATCTCCGTTTAGAGGTATTCATCTGCCAGGTGTATGGTTTTGTAGTTCTGGTCCTGTGGAGCGGAAGATGTTTCCCAGTTGAGTCAATTGAGTCGCTGTGAGTTTCTCTTTGGCAGCATCTAAGGATTTTTCCAAGTTCAAAGACGGGCTTAATGCCTCATGGAGAATTAGAGCACTTTTCTCCCAAATACACTCTGAGACACCCACGAGGAGCAGAAACATGCCTCTGTTATAAACCGCTCAGGAGTTCTCTCTGGAGAACTAGCTTGTCGTTTGTAGACTGATGCTCAACTTTCCAGACCTGAAGGAGGAAAGTCCAAAACCAGCTGGAATCCAGTTTGTAGATATTTTAAGATAAATAAATAAAAAAATCCACCAAAACACATTTTCACACCTGAACTATATTTCTCCGCTCCTCCCCAAATATCAACAGTCCTCCAGCCAGGAGGGGTCGTCCACGCTGCCGACCCCGAGGGTGTCTCTGGCCTTCTGAATGTTCTGTTCCAGGAAACTGTGACAAGACAAACTGTGTGATGCGACGGCGTTGTGGAGCAGCCACAACTGGTTATGTAGGACTCTGACCTGGAGACAAGAAAAGGGAATTTTGTTAAGTCTAAACTGGCTTTCTAGTCAAAGACGTTATAAAGCCTTCTACACACGTACAACTAGACTGGCGAACAGCTTCGTCCCTACGGTCCCCACAGCTGTGGCTGCTCTGAACCATTCCACAAAAATCACACACAATTTAATTTAGGACTACAAATACAGAAAAATATAGATTATTTATGATAAATATGGTCATTTTAGGAGGAGTAACAGGAAGACAGGGGACGGGAAGGACGTTCTGTTAATTCTACACCAATGACTATGGAATGTCTCAGCTGCATGCATGAAATTTTATTTTCAGTATCAAACACTGTCTTCTAAAGTAGAAATATACTGCATACCAAAACCATATTCTCCAGCTTTTGTGCCAACATTTTGTGAATGCAATAAGCAATTTGAAAAATGACAAAAATCTGCAAAAAAAAAGTCTGTTTTTTTTTTAAGTTGCTATACCCCAGTTTAAAACTCCAAGTCAAATTCAAGAACTTAATTGGAATTCAAGAGTAATTCTCAATTCACTTTTGAATTTTGCACTGCTGCTTCATAGAGTTTAATATGTGAGGTCATCAAAATATTATTTATTTTGTCCAATCAATAGCTCAAACCTACAAATGGCAACTTTGCATTTTGTAAACAAACCTTGTTTCAAAAGTTACTTTTCAAAAATTGAGCATAATGTTAGTGCACACCCTGCTGTCAGAACACGGTACTGCAGCTATAAATATAAAGAGTCAACCCATATGTTCCAAAACGTAAAGAATATATTGAACAAATTTGCTGAGTGACAGAAAAGTCAAAAGACATTTGTGTTTGGAGTATAAAATCTTTAAAGAAAATTATAAGAAGAGTTGACATCATCTGGAGGTCATTGCTCGACAAATATCTGAGTACATCCGAGTGGCACGTTTCCATAACTTTTAATGGAAATATTGTTTTCCTGAACTTTGGTCCATTTGATTTGCTTCTCACCTTGTTGTCCTCCAACAGTCTGAGTTTGACAGACAGGTCGTCTCTGACCTTCTGGTATCGATCCCTCTGGCCCTGGAAGTTTTTCTGCGCCTGTTCCAGTTTGGGCAGGGTGGTGGCGTCCCGTGGCCCTAGGTTCAGCTCCTCCAGGTCGACTCGGTATGCATCATATTCGATCCTGGAGGTGTGGAGCGAGTACTCAAAGTAAATGTACGTCTACGGTCACAAAGTCAAACTACATAGTCAGACCCATCTCCAAAAAAGTGAAGACACACCTGGCCTCCTCATACAACTTGGTGTCCAACATGGTGTCCTCGATGGTTTTGTTGACCAGGGTGCTCATGTCAGCCGTGAAGGAGTTAACCGCCGCCGTCAGAGTCTCGCCGCTCTTGGAGAGGAACTTCTGCACGTCTGCGTTCATGCCAAACTCCACCTGACACGGAGACGGTTGATGTCAGAGAGCATTTGGTTTTGTTTCTTTGGGCGAATTTACCAACGGTAGTATTTTACATTAAAACTGTCACAACCTCTGAGCCAAATCTTCAATGAGTAAAATACCTAGCGGTTAAAAAAAAAAAAAAAAACAGGCAAAATGAGATTTCTGCACAAAATAACTTAAATTAAGAATTAACCCCACGTCCAATCTGGAGAAAAACAATAGGAGTTTAGTTCTTGCATTACTAGTTGTGGTAGAACTAGCAGATGGTGATGTTAACTACTGTACTGACTGACATGCAGCTTTGGTGTTTTGAGGCTGAGGTCAGAGAAGGTGTCCCCCAGGGTCTTCTGGGTAACTGCGAACTGCGCAAGCTGATTGGCCAGCATCTCAGCCAGTTTGATCACATTTTCATAGCGCTGCCGCTCGTCTCGGAGCAGCTCCATGCGAGGCTCCAGATCCAGATCCACCGTACGGGACCCGCGACCGAGCTTTTCTGAGAGAGCCTGCCTGGTACACTGCATTGGCGCGAACACACGTTAGTGTAAGTTATTGATTATTGCTGATCAACTAATCAGGATACCATGAAATACCATCTTGTTCTCAGGTCTTCTCTCTCACCTTGTAGGTACTGATGCTCCACTTTCGAACTCTCTCCAGCTTCTCACCTGCTAGGTTCTTGCCCTGGACAATGATTGGTCCATTTCCCTTTTTCTCTGGCATCACTCCCTGGACATCTAGAGGTGGGAAATTGATTTGCACATTTAACACATCGAGGCATCACATGTTCCAAGGCATAATTCAAATCCTGATTGTTGCACCCGAGCATCCATCCATTGTACAGCTTCAAATCAAAAAACATGGGAACGCCACAGAAAACGTAACCCTCCGCTATTCTTTTTAAGAAACTCCTCTTCTATACTACTCAATTGTGATGCTGTATAACTGATAATGCAACAGTGAAAAGTTGCACTAGGCACAGTTTGTCCAACTATAACCACAGAAGCCCAGGCTGAAGGGAAAGTACTGGGATTTGGTCTTACTTCCCTTACCAAAAAGTAGTATATGCAAGTATGTTTCAAGTATACTTCTAGTTTACTTTTTATATACTTATAAGTACTATTTTTTGGTAAGGGTTGGCGTACTCTTGTACTTCAGGAAGTTTCTCAAATAGGAATTCTCCCTGTTTACTTGAGTTCATTTTTTTTAATGGTAGTAATTGTACTTTTCTCGAGTATAGATTTGCAGTACTCTCCCCGCCAGATATTCTCTTGTTTAAAACAAACTAATTTCTTGGTGGTGTTACATGAAATCTTTAAGACGAGCCAAAGCTGTGTCCGTCTGCGACATATTCCACTGCATTTTAGATCCGATTTAATTTTCGATTTCTGCACTTCAGGTTCTGGTAGGATTTTTGCCGGAAGGATCTCCCTCAGGCTCATGGTGGTTCCTACCTCTGATCTGATTTCACAGACTCTCTTGTTCATACAGGAGGTCTGTTATTGTTTTTGGTGGATTATTCATGTGACGAACCATTCTATTCTGGCCAAACCTACATCACCACTCATAACAGACCCTTATTTTACCTTTACGCCAAGTCGTTTCCATGGTGACCGTTGGTGAGGCCTCAGCTGGACTGGAGAGGACGTTGTCATCAGTGTGGTTGTAGTAACTGTTTGGTTCCTGTAAAGAAAAACTGTGTTATAGGAAATGGTCAGACACCCGATTATCAGCAAGTCCTCGAAGTGGCGCCCCCAACGCGACTACCAAAAAATGGGTTCAGAAAGTACGGATGTTTCACGATGTGGAATTAATTTGCAGTATTCAAATGATTGTTGAGTGATTACTGTCATTTTCAGACTATCTCACCATAGCAGGAGTCTCATCCTTTGTGACACTCAATGCCACATTGATGGATCCTCTTTGCTCCGCCCCCTCCATCCTGTTCGCCTGCAGACCAAACAGAAGCAGAAGCAACAATACCTGATTCCTGCTCGTTGTTTCTTTGCCTCTCCATTTCACAACATTTTCACTTGATGGTTAAAGTGTAAATGTTGTGGCCATGCCTTGCTCATGGGCCCACTGAACAAAAGAGACGCATGCAGCGTCAGTGGACGAGGGTATTATTGCGATTTATGTCTTTATGCTGTTCATTTAAATGTCAACAAGCAGAGACAGACTTGCAGACAGACACAGGATCAGATAATCTACCGACCCGTCAGTCGATTAGCAGGACAAAGAACTTTTTCCAGGTTTAATGTCATCATAAGGTACAAAGTACAACAAACACATTGCGTGAAGTGCATGATGGGAAATATGATGGATGACCTTGAACTGAACTGCAGCTGTCTGAAATAATTAAATTAAATAAAATGGATGAAGAATATTAGGGATCATTAAAAATATATTTTAAGTAAAAAAATAAATAATTCTAAAAAAAAACGAAATCGTAATGAACATGTGCACATTAAAAACTGATAAGCAAAAAAAAAAATAAAAAAAACTATTTTATATTTAAATCATCTAAAAATAAAATTGCAAACTGCAGAATCAACCTACAAATAAATAAATAATCGTAACCCAATGACATACAAATAAGATATTGTGTAAAGTACTATTTTATAGAACATTGTAAATATTGTAAAACTATTACTGCTGCAGTGATCCACCAAGAGGAGCAGTATATTTTATAAGTAGTATAAATTCTGTAAAGCTAAATTGTATAAATACTGCATTACTGCAGAAAACAAAAAAGTATAAAAATATTAAAATGAAAACCTAATATAGTCAAAACAATCACCCATGTAACACTAACAAATTTTAACAGACTAAACTGAATACATACATTTAAAAATGTACGTATTTTTAAAAATCTAACTTCCCTGTTTTGCATTTTTGAAATTTTCCTTTAACTCAAACAGGTTTTAAAAATGTTAAACACCCATTTTTGCAGTAACTAGACTGTAGTTTGACCAGCAGCAACAACAAAAAAGCCAATTTATCGTATTTTCAAACAGAATAAAGTTAATTTTAAAAGAGGAAACAGGCACTTTAAACTCTTTTACCCGAAAAACAAACGCTGCCTTTTCTTTTTATCCGTCAGCTTTTCTTTCTTCAGCCAGTCCTTCACTTCACTCACATTTTAACATATCCAACAACGAAATATTAAACTTTTAACTTCAAAACACTTTAAAACCTTCAGAAGAAAAGACAGACAGACCCGGAACTGTTTGGCAGCGTCTGTTGCTCGCTTTGAATGGGGGACGTTGCCGACGGGAAATTGTTCGTTACCGCTCACGTGAAAAAATATGTCCCCGCCTGTGCGGGGCACGCAGTAACAAAACCAAACACTCTTATGAGTGTCAAGTTTTGAACGGAAGTCGCAAAAAAGTTGATTCCGTAATTAAAAATACTTCGAAACAAACCAAGTTAGACAAATGATTTCTTAGGTTTAATTTTTGTTCTTCAGGGAACACGATGTTTTAAAATCCGCAGTGCTTTAAGTAGAAAAAACACACAAATATTTAAAAAGTTGTTTAAAATGCAGAGACAAATAGGTAGTTTTTTTTTTTTTAAAAAAAAACATTATATTTCATAAAAGTGTTTTTAAATAAAGCAGGACAAAAAAAAATCTCGGAAAAATTTCATTCTTTTTGGAAATTCTTGTTTTTGTTTATTTGTACTTTGATAAAATTTTATTTTTTAATGGGCTCTGCATTTTTGTTGAGATACTGTATTTTGATGGATGAATGCGTAATAATAATATGAATATCAGAACACTTTATTAATCCCAGGGGGAAACTGCATAAAAAAACACTATGTGAGATTTCACACAGTGGGTTTAAAAAAACAATATGACTATTAAACTCTTCTGTATTTTTATTTTAACTGTTTTATTTAAAAAGTGGTCTCATTACAGACAAATTTAAATAAAACTGAATGCAAAATCATTGTACTTATAGTTATTTTTGGCTGTAATTTACAGTACAGCCTGTAGATGCAGCTAAATGAACTTACAGTACAGGATGGTTTCATGATTAAATTTCTAGAATAAATTTTTATTATTTGTCAGTTGTTATCTCTGACCTTTGACCTCCTCTCTGTTGTATGGGATTTTGTGTATGTGTGGTAATTTTTCCGTAGAGACACCGAACAGTCCATATCTCTGTCACCATGTTGGCAGCCCCTCCCAAACTCACTAATCCATAAAGGGGAGGAGCATGGGTGGCTCAGTGTCTAACGAAATAAGATTGACCACGCCCTTTTCTTCAAGTCTGAACCAGCTAACAGGCTAGCCTTGGTTCAGGTGTTTAAATCACATTTTTGGGGACTGCGTAGTGGCTGCCCTAATGATTCACTTTGGAGTGGCCATAAAAAGTTATGAGTTGCTGATTTTCTAAGTGATCGTACACTTAGAACACTTGGGAGTGGACCAAACACATGAATCTGTCAGCAGCTAAAAGTGCTAATGCTGTTAGCATACAACATTAATTCCGACAAGATTTTCAATCAGCACCTATACTGCAACAGAGACATCTTAGAAAATCAGCTACTATGTTTTACTACACAACAGGCCGTATTATTCCAGGCGTTCGTAATAAAATACTCTAAATAAACAGACAGGATCCACAACGGCTAGCAGACACACTGAGCAGACTGGGACTCGAACTGACAGGCGGACACACCGGGCTCAGCAGTTGTCACTCAAAGCAATCACGCTCACAATTATACAGAACTTTATAGCTTAAAACATCTTAAACTAAGAAGTTGGAAGAAATTCACCCCCATACAGTTGACATGAAGAAGGAAACTATCCATAGAGACCCAAACAGTTTCTGTAACAGGCTGTAAACATGTTTATTTCTGCTCTGAAGTTGGATAATTTAACATGGACTTCTATGGGAATGTACTCTGTTTTGGAGCCAGCCTCAAGTGGCCAGTCAAGGAACTGCATTTCTGGAAGGGCCTCAAATGAGGCCATCAAAGTTCACTCCTTGGTGTTATGGGTGGTGGTTGTCTGCATTATGACCCTGAACACAATAAGGCCATCAGCTTCCTTTGGATTAGCGGGTAACTCTGCACCCCTCTGTCACACTGTCACACGGACGGAGAAAAATTTCAAAGATGTCCCGATGAAGTCCATTTTGGGACCTTTATTGCGTGCACCAGCCCCTTTGGCAACCACTATACTATAAGGAAACAGTCAGTACCAATGAGATACAAATGTGCAAACTGGACGTCAAATGATTTTTGTTCCTTTGGTAAACATTTGATATTAAAAAATAAACAAAATAAAACATTTGTGTCCTTCACTTCAAAGTCTCTTCTCATTAGGTCCATCGCCCACTTGAAGCAAAGTTTCTGCTCATGCTGTAGATGGCGGCTGAGCTCCGATGTTTCCCCCACGCTCCCAGTGGGACGATGATGATCGTGGCGTTGTCCTCCGACCCGTACTGCAGTGCCTTAAAAATACAAATAAATAATTCAATAACTCAGTTATTCAGCTTTGCAGAAAACAACATTCAAGGTCTCACTGCACATTGTACCTGTTCTGCGATGACCTCTGCAGCCTCCATCGGGTCTTGACACTGGTTGATGACATCACAGATCTCCTGGTCACTCAGCTGGAAGTTGATTCCATCAGTGGTCAAAGCCAGGAAGGAGTCGCTGGTGTGTTGGACCTGTTGACCCCATAGCAGAGGAATCAGGATCTCTATAAGAAGAGTCCAACACCAAGCTGAGCCCAAACCAAACGTTTGGTGCCACTCACATTGACACGTGTGGTTTCCGGCTCTGAGATGACGCCGCTGCTTCTCAGGTGAAAGTCTCCGATGCTGCGTGTCATGGCGAGCTGCCCGTTAACGTTGGCCTGGCCCACGCTGTTCCAGGTCAGGAAGCCTCCATTCTGCTGGATCCTGAACACAGGCAGGTCAAAGTATCGATGAAGACGGAAAAACTCATCAGAACCATTTTGGGGGTTAATGAGAAAACCTCCATCAGGCTTTAGATGGGCTCCAGCTCTAAAGTGGTGTCCAGGTTAAAAATAACTCCACATACTGTTAGAATTGGAAAGGAAACACGTGCGGCTCTGATTTCATCACCCGCCAAACTACAGTGCCGCTGAAACTAATTTACGGTGCATCCAGAAATTATTCACAGCGCTTGACCTTTCCCACATTTTGTTATGTTACAGCCTCATTCCAAAATGAAATAAGTTTGTTTCACCGGCAAAATTCTACTCACAACACCCCATAATGACAACATGGAAAAAGTTTTCTTTTTCTAAATTATTAAAAATAAAAAAGCCAAGAAGTCATCCATACATAAGTATTCACACCCTTTGCTCAATACTTTGTTGATGCACCTTTGTTGAGGCACCTTAGCCTCGAGTCTTCTTGAATATGATGCCACAAGCTTAGTGCACCCATCTTTGGGTTCTGCCTATTCCTTTTTGCAGCATGTCTGAAGTGCCAGCAGGTTGAATGGGGAGTGTCGGTGCACAGCCATTTTCAGATCTCTCCAGATGTTCAATCGTTTTCAGGTCTGGGCTCTGGCTGGGCCACTCAAGGACATTCACAGAGTTGTCCTGAAACCACTCCTTTGATATCTTGGCTGTGTGCTTAGGGTCACTGTCCTGCTGAAAGATGAACCGTCGCCCCATTTTGAGGTCAAGAGCGCTCTGGAGCAGGTTTTCATCCAGGATGTCTCTGTACATTGCTGCATTCATCTTTCCCTCAATCCTGACTAGTCTCCCAGTTCCTACTGCTGAAAAACATCCCCACAGCATGATGCTGCCACCACCATGCTTCACTGTAGGGATGGTGCCTGGTTTCCTCCAAACATGATGCCTGGCATCCACACCAAAGAGTTCAATCTTTATCTCATCAAACCAGAGAATTTTGGTTCTCCTGGTCTGAGAGTCCTTCAGGTGCCTTTTTGGCAAACTCCAGGTGGGCTGCCATGTGCCTTTTACTAAGGAGTGGCTTCTGTCTGGTCACTCTACCATACAGGCCTGACTGGTGGATTGCTGTAGAAATGGTTGTCTTTCTGGAAGGTTCTCCTCTCTCCACAGAGGAATGCTGGAGCTCTGACAGAGAGACCATCGGGATCTTGGTCACCTCCCTGACTAAGGCCCTTCTCCCATCGCTCAGTTTAGATGGGCGTACAGCTCTAGGAAGAGTCCTGGTGGATCCAAATGTCCTCCATTTATGGATGGTGGATACCACTATGCTCACTGGGACCTTCAAAGCAGCAGAAATGTTTCTATACCCTTCTCCAGATTTGTGCTTGAAGACAATCCTGTCTCTGATGTCTACAAACAATGCCTTTGACTTTATGCTTAGTTTGTGCTCTGACATGCACTGTCAAATGTGGGACCTTATATGTAAAAAGGTATGTGTCTTTCCAAATCATGTCCAATCAACCAAATTTACCCCAGGTGGACTCCAATTAAGCTGTAGAAACATCTCAAGGATGATCAGTGGAAACAAGATGCACTTGAGCTCAATTTTGAGCTTTATGGCATGATTTCTCAGATTTTGTTTTTAATTTTTAATAGATATGCAAAAACGTTTCACATTGTCATTATGGGGTATTGTGTGTAGAATTTTGAGGAAAAAAAAATTCATCCGTTTTGGAATAAGGCTGTAACAAAAAAAAATTTAAAAAGTGTGGAAAACAGTGAAGCCCTGTGAACACTTTCCAGATAGACTGTAGCCTTTTTTTTTTTTACACACACAGAAATCTGAGCTGGCAGCGGTTTAGATCTTGAGCATGTAATTTATGAACCGTATTTGTTCATCATTCGTCTGAGGCGCTTTGGCCGATTTCCACCAAACTTTTTGTGTGCATGTAGACTGGCGTGTTTTGCAGAACATCAAGGTCATTAGGTAAAAGGTTAAGGTCTGTGTGCTCCCAGACTTGCCAGGTCCTTTTGCTGATTTCTACCACCTTTGGTCCATCAGTGTTGATCCTGAAATGGCCATTAAAAGATAAATAAATAAAAATTTGCTGAAAGTCAACAAAATTGACTTTCAACCCAATTTGGACCAAATGTGCCACAAACTTAAATATAAACCAATGGTGACGCTAACGCATACAGTTAGCACTGTTTGCAGTTTGACATTTACCGTTGTTTCTCGTCCTTGCGTTCCGGCGTGTGGTCCTTGGTGAGTTTTTTGGCCCGTCCCTTCCTGCACAGCATCCCCCTGCTGTCACCGACGCTCCCGACCACCAACTCCACGCCATTGCGTAGCAAAGCGACCGTTGCTGTGGTACCAGCTTTGAGGAAGGAGTCTGCAGATAAACAGATGGCTGACTGAGTACCAAAGCTACCAATTCCTGGTACTTCTGAGCACTGAGCAGTCATGGTACTTGTATTTACCTTTGTTGATGACACTGAAGTGTGCGTGCAGAGCTTTATCTACATTCACAAACGTTTTCATCAAAACCCTCTCAAGATCGCTGTCGTCGTCCTCTAAAGCATCTCTGTCCACAAATAAACAAAACATCAACGTCAGTCACACAGGGTTACGTGACGACGGTCTCTATAACAATGTTGGACAACCTGAGGAACTTCTCCATGAAGGTGTAGCAGTAGTCTGCAGCGTGCGGCCCGCCGTGGCCATCAAACACCGCAAAGTACAACAGGTTGTCATGGATACGGGCAAAGCGGAGACGGTCCTCGTTCTGCTTCCTGAGACCCAAAACTGACGCACTGCCAACCCGAGACAGACTAACCTGGCAGAGATAAGCAGAAGATCTGGTTTGTGTTTATTCAGCACTCCTTTTGTGCAAGCAGCAGACCTAGGCTTTGGTAGTTTACCTGCGGAATGTGTTTTCCGTATCTTATACTCGATGGCAGCAGTATTGGTTCTTCTATCCTGCTGTCCCAGATTCCAAATGTGTCCCAGGTCACTGGCTGATTGCTACAATCAATGTCAAACCGGACCGAACCACTGGCCTGCCGCACGCCTACAACCCCAAGCAAAGCCCCACCCACCTGAGGGGTAATGCAGAAGACTTTCAGTCATTAAAATCTCACCATTAAATTTCTGTACATCTACTAATATAAGCAACAGGTTGGTCATCATCAGGCACCACAGTAGCCTGTACTCAAGGTTCTTGAAGTGGAGCACCCTCTCCACCGAGTGGTGAATATAAGTATTGATGCAGGTGCAATAGAATTTCAACAAGCGCTCGAGTTAGAAAAAAGCTAGTTGTATCAATAGTTTCCAACATTTCTGTTACGATCCCCCAAAATATTTACATATTGTTTTTACAATTTCTAACAAAAACAATCTAAATGCATTTCGTGTAACATTAAGAATCTGAATCATGTATTTTGTATTTTCATGTTACTTTTGCAGAACACAAAGTTTTGACTTATTTGGTTATTGGTTTTTCAGGGGGCAACACGGTGGATTAGTGGTTAGCACTGTTGCCTCACAGCAAGAAGGTCATGGGATCGATTCCTCCCCGTGGCCTTTTTGTGTGGAGTTTGCATATTTCCCCATGTTTGCGTGGGTTCCCTCTCGGTGCTCGGGCTTCCTCCCACATACAAAGACACGCTGGCCTGGAAATTTAAAACTGTCCGTAGGTGTGTACGTTTGGTTGTTTGTATGTGGCCCTGCGACAGACTGGCGTCCTGCCCAGGGTGTACCCCGCCTCATGACCTATGACTGTTGGGATAGGCTCCAGCCCCCCCGTGACCCTTAATTGGAGTAAGCGGGTATAGAAAATGTATGGATGGTTTGACGGGACGACTCAAAAACTGAATACGATTTACGTAAAGTTGGTGAAAAACAATTGGCCATTTTGAAGCAAATTCATAAAAACAGGCAGTATTGTGAGCTGAGGGATGTTAATTCATACACGTCTGGAAAATTTTTGAAAAAATTCAAGGACTAAGTTTCCATGAAAGTTGCGGGTGCATCAGAATACAGGGGCGAAGCCAGGAGACAACTATTTAATGTACATTTTCTTCTCGTGATAAATGACGACATCATTGTCCGGGGCACAGCTGGAATACTTACCTGCCCCGCCCCTGTGGAGGTTTCTGGATGGGATCGTAGCGAGAGGGCAGCCGGTCTGGTGACGGTGGCTTGACCACAACGCCGGAGCAGATTCAGCAGCAATGCGGACGACATGACTGAACCCAAGACTGGCACAAATACAAATAATGCACCTGTTATGCAGAGATTTCTGCATAAATAAAGAAACAACATACATTTAGAACAATTTTGGGTTGGGAGGGGGATTATACCATAATAGTAGGAAGCGTTACTATATTAAAGAGCTAAAATAAATTACAATTTACTTGACCCAATATTACATTTACTTTAAGTTAAAGTATCTATGGAGCTTTTATTTTAAATTTCAGACCAAACCTGGTCTGAAATCTCAGCAAATTTAGAGCATGACCTTTGACCCCCATGTGTCAACATGTTACAGATGCATGACACACTTCTGTGGGGGCGTGGCGGCTATTTGTGGTGTGCAAACTAACACAGCGACCACAGTCCAACGAAGTCAAAGGCAAAAAACATCCTGACCACTTCAACTTTCAAACACAAACGTGACAAATTAAATAAATAAATAAAGGATTTCACTTTTTCTGCAAATATACTAAAATCTAATGCAACAAAATGGATATAAATTAACTTGAATGATGAACTTATTGGTGCAGGACGTTCTTTGAGACCTTTAAAGTCAGTGTTTGTGATCAGTGAAGCAAATCAAATGGAAATTTACATAAAGTTTGTAGTATTTCTTTCTTGATTTGGGGGTCTAGAACAGCAACCTTCAGGCACATTACTAATAATAATAATAATAATAATAATACATATTTAGGTGCACAAATACAAGTTCAGTATTAAAGCAAAGTTTTTTTTAATTTCTGCACCTAATTTTAAAAATTATAAAAAGTCCAACATAGACAAATTAAAACAACTTCATGCGATTCTAAATTTTGCCGTAAAGTAACAAAACTTTATACGAAGTTATTATAAGAGATTATAAAAGTAGTTTCCATGTATACAAATGAGGTCAACAAGCTGAGATTTTACATTTGAAAATCTGAGTTGAAAGGAAAAATAAGTTTCTATATTTTTAACTCAGACTTGAATTCATGCTGATATTTAATTTTCAAACTTGCCTTATCCTCTTTCTTTTTTCCGGCCTGTCATCTCCAAGGCAACAGGTGTCAGGAGCGGTTGCTGTGGCACGCTGTGGTGACCTGAGGGTTCAACGCTGGCGTATTTAAACTACAGGCCTCGAGTCAGAGTGAATGATGTTGCAGGGGGCAGCGTCCAATCAGGTTTGGAGGGTATTTGTGACGTTTGGCCCAGTCTCAAAGTCGCGCGTGCGAAGTCACATTCTCACTGGCATTCAGTGCCAGCTGCGGAGTGACCGGTTTGATACACAGTATGTTGCAGGACATCATGAATGCTCTATAGACCGTGTGACGTCCTGCACACGGGGAGTTCGATTTGTGCGTGATTATTAACTATGTGCTGACAGCTGTAGTCGTCACACTTGCCCCAAGCTTCGACCCCGCCCACTTAGGCCTGGGTTTCACGTCACAAGAATGCAAATAGCTGTGACAGACTGTTCTCATACGTCAGTAGTTGTTGAACGTGCCAGGACTGCAATTCAACCCCACGACCTTCAGGTCTGCTGTACAAGCTGTTCCTAAACTCACCCCACAGGGCAGCATGAAAGTGTTTTTTCCTTCAGTGCTGAAAAATAAAGCCAATGGGGAAGTGCTGCAACTTTTCTGATCCCGCAACAGGGGAAAATCACTCCCTCCTCACAGACTGCCATGTTTAAATGGCCAGACTTACAGCAGAAATAAAGATGATTACAGCCTGGTATTTAAAGAAAAAACCCCAAAAAACCTGTTTTGGGCTCTAAAGTAAGTTCCCCCATTGTGATGGTCTTGCTACGTTTTGCCTCTTAGCTGGAGTCAGAAACTGCCAAAATGTCAACATCCATAGTCAACCCAACTGAGCTTCAAACCTGGTCTTCATAAAACCCATGGGTGACGTCACGGAGGGTTTGTCTGTTATTTTGATGGCCCATGGGTGTATCACATTCTATTGATGTCCCTCAGCTGTCATTTTGGTTTTCTGTTCATTGCTCTCAGGTAATCTTGGATTTAGAATAGATATTGTTGGTACACTTCGTAGAGAATATTTACACTGTTCTTCCTTCTCTGTTTGATCTGTTGTCCTCTGAGATACACCTGCGTCCATATAACGTAAAACCCAGACTTTACACCGACTGACCAAGTCCATTTAGAGAAATCTGTTTTTACGGACATGCTTTGACTGACTGTAAGTAATATGGCAGCATATTGTGTTGGGAGTCCTCCTGACAATGGAACCAGGTCTACTGCTCTCAATGTCTCCGCTAAAAGGAGACAGCGGAAGATTAGCAGAATAGCTAAAAATAAGGACAGACAGACTACAACTTGCCTTGTAACCTAGACTCAACATTTTTGTCCTTGAGGACTTTCCATCCTGTTTGGAGCCCACAGTATATGATGTTCAGGCTTCCAGTACCTCCAAAGCGAAACACAACCAGGTCAATATCCAAAGCCCTGTCTTAAAAAAGTATAAAATGTCTTCAAAAGCAGATCTTTACTCAAAGTGGGCTTGGGGCTTTCGACCCTCTGGCTACGCTCCTGCACTGCCTCTGTAAACAGGAGAAAAACAGCCACAATGACTAGATGTTTATTTTATATGAACTTTTAGCACTGAAAATGAGCTCCCCCTCCAGATAGCTTCCATATCATGTGATGCACATGATATTACTATTGATAAATGAGACATACGTTTGTTGGATGAAATTTCTCAATTCAGCTTGGAAATTTTGGGTTCTAATACAGATGAGTGGCAAACCTTTTATTCTCAGCTATGTTGCTAATTGTAAGGCTACGGTGGCCACTAGAGGTCATTGTTGTTGAAGAAGACAAACTTTTGAGAAGGTGTATAAAAAAAAACAAAAAACAAAACAACTCCTCAAACATACATTTAAGAACACCTCTGTTTGTAAGAATCATGCACTGGTTGCGATTTTTCATAAAGCAGCAACTAGAATCCTTCAGGTACGAATATGCAAAAACCGTCCGGTCCAGAACCAGTGTTCACCGAACAGTCCAACTTGTCAGTATGTGACATTCAAACGTAAAGCAGGAGGCGACAAAAACTGTTTAAAAGCGGAAATGTCCCCAAAGTTCTTCTAATATGCAGATTAATGATGCAACTAAAGCCATTAGACATTTTAAAAAGAGTCCCAGGTTTCATTATTGTGGCTGTGCTTGTCTGTTGATGATAGCACACCCACCTCACCTCTCTCAGCCAATGGGACGATCTGATGGTAACCCTACCTGACAGCACCAGCTGACGAGGTATTGTCCAGCAGACAGGTTCCTACCTTGTTACTGGGTTGAGTTCCGAGCAGCTCTTTCTGCCGAAGATCGCTCACTGAGGACAACCAGCTGAAGAGATGCAAACAGAAAACCAGCTGAGGACTGGACACAGCATGTGGGAGAATGTCGATACAGAGCGGTAAGTAACCATCTAAAACCAACAATCATTTTGAGGATTTCTATAGGAATGTTTCAGCAGAATACGGACCCCAATCTACCTCATCTTTCATATAAAACTCAAGAATGGACTTCTAGGGTTTTGTATCGTCCCATGAGTGCAAATCAGTGGACTTATGTTTCTGGACCCCTGACGGTTCAACCCAATGCACCGATTTTCAATTTTTTTGTTAGATTATGGAGCTATTCAAAGCATAGCTGTACCGTGTGCGAGTCACTGCCATTTTGTCACACCTCTACCTGTGCCATTGGCCCAGCTGGTGCAGGGCTGGCAGACTGGAGACTCTCTATTTTCAAGACCATGTTCTGATGGCCGAGTCTCTGCAGCCATACCATGGGTGCAGGTTCTTTGGACTTGGGAGTTTGTCGTCAGTGGAACTTGATTTCGTCTCGTCAGGTTCACTATGTTCAGGTATTAGCTTTCATTGCAATTTTGCTGAGATTTGCAAATCTACACATTCTTGAAAAGTGCATACAACAGCTAATCAGAAAATGGATGATTCCACTTTCCTGGAAGCCACCATGGCGGCCATACTGGATTGAGCTTTTTTTCTCCCCCTTCCTTTCATAAATATCTCAGCTTCTGGACAACCTAGGACTTTGATTCCAATGGTTAAATACACATTTCAGCGCCAAGAAATCCACTTTACAACAATGTATATATAGTCATTCATGTTGAAAAACTACACTACACACATACATTTTTGTAATGAGACAAAGAAGATATTTAGATTTAAGAAGCTCAGTTCAGATTATTTGGACATTAAAACAAGACGACGACTCAAAAATTAGTCTAGCGGCTGGCCTCTGTCATATGTGCAGGAAAGTGGGTGGAGCTGCAAATTTTTCAAACCAAGCGCAACAGTGGTAAGTGTAGCGGGATGAAAGTCCCGGGTCCCAATTGAAAAGACGTTCCCGCTAGCTTGGCTAACGGGGAGTTCCCCTTTGGCTGACCTGGTAGAGGAACGGTCTTTTGTGCGAGCCGCGTGGGTTCGATTCCCACCGTCGTCCTGGCCACGAAGGTCCTGCTGCTTCATAAGGAAAAACTCCCTCTGAGGAAGAAACCTCAAGCAGACCAGACTCAAAGGGGTGACCCTCTTCTTGGGCCATGCTACAGACATAAATTACAGAACAATTCACAAAACAAATATAAATTTACCCTGCAAAGGATAAATTTTTCCACAGCTTCATTAATAACGGCTGGTCAGAAGTCAGCAAACTGGTGAGAAACCTGTCTGGCTGCCACACATTATTTCTGGCTTATTCCCAAGAATCTTTTGGAAACCGAAAGCTAACATCGCCGTCCATTCTGTGTGTGTCTTTCCAGCGATGTTGGCCATAAACAGGACTACTCGCCCATATCATGGCAGGAGTACTTTAAACAGAAGGAGGATGTGAGCGTGGGAGCGGCAGACAGCCGCGATGTGTTCAGGGTTTACCAGGCGGGGAGTGAGGGGCCGCTCCTGGTTCTACTGCATGGAGGCGGATACTCCGCCCTGTCCTGGGCCGTCTTCACAGTGAATATCAGTCTGAATAAGTACAGGTTACTGACAGTGTTTGAGAGTGAAAAAAACAAAAGTGCAGCTTGATGTTTTTCTGTGTTGTAGTCAGCCATCACCAGCAGAGTGACCTGCCGAGTTTTGGCGATGGACCTCAGGGGTCATGGTGAGTATTTCACCACATTACTCCAGACGAGGATGAAACTTGTCAACATTTCTCATGAAGCTGTTGAGTAAACCTCTGAAGTCCACGTGCAATGCAGAATTAATTATAACGTAATGATAAAACCTTAATTCCCATCCCAAAGAATCTGTAGTGTTTCATTGGAGTCATTTTCCATTTGTTTAGGTGCCACTCTGGTTCACCAATCAGATGACTTCTCAACACAGACTATGTCCTGGTAAATGCACCAAACCCAAACTGTTAAACTCCCACACGTCCAACATTTGCACGTGTGGTTTATCGCCATAACAATCTTACTCCTGTTCAGTGATGTCGCCCATGTTATTCAAGCCTGCTGTGGCGAGACCACTCCCCCCATTGTTCTGATTGGCCACGGCGTTGGTGGCGCGATTGCAGTGCACACAGCCAGCAACGATTTGCTTCCAACCATTGTGGGTCTGGTAGCTATCGACATGGTGGAAGGTATATGTATATATATATATATATATATATATATAAAAAATCTCTCATTTACAGTTTGAGCATGAAATGATGCACGCTACTTATCCCGATACTGGATTCTCAATACTACATTCAGATACGTCAACCACGATCTGCCTGGATTTTGTACTCTAAAAGTGGACCAAAACAAAAAAACAAACAAACAAAAAATCTTAAAGTCGCCACCATACCTTCATTTTGAGTAAGAAGCTCCATAACAATTTTAAATGGAATTTACATTTTACATTGGACTTGCCATGATTCCCAACTACTTGCACTCATTCTAATGTGTGCAAAAACTGTACATCAAGATCAATTTGGGTATACTCTAAAATACAAACATGCACAATGACCACATCATCAGCCATCTTGATGTTAGTCATGTATAGTGTCTAAAATTCTAATGCACAAAATTCTGCCCTACTTATTTGCATTTGCAAGGGAGCTTGCTAACTAGCCTAGTCTAGTTAATACAACAGCTTGCCAATCTCATTGGCTCAGTTAAAATGTTGCAAGCTCAAGAACAGACATGAAGGGCTTATAGCTAGAATAAGATAATACATTATGCTACATGTTCAGGAGGTAAAGTTAACAGTTCTGATGTCGGATATTTGTGCACAAAACATATATAGGATCTCAACCTGCAAGACGTTGTCACATCATCAAGCCTCCTTGACCCACCCAATTAGCTCGACCACTGCTGTTCCAGTCCCCAGTGTCTACTACAACACATTTTACACAGACTATCAATTTTTATTAAGCTTTTGCTGGTTAAGAGTTCTTCCTTGTCTTCGGCAGGCAATGCAATAGACGCACTCCACAGCATACAGAATGTCCTAAAAGGAAGACCCAAGTTCTTCAAGTCTGTGGAAGATGCCATAGAATGGAGGTGAGCATTTGAAAACTGCAGGTCCAAGTCTGCAAGGGTCAAGAAAAAACAACTTGCCGCCACACTCAAAATAAATCAAAGCCATTAGTCTCTTGCAGACTTTGAGAAGACTTGCACTGACCACCTCTGGAATAGAAACACAATAGCTTTGTGTACCTGCTGCAAAGTTCAGGGTTTTGTTTTTTTTTGACGATCACCAACGTGTATTTTTTTCCCCTCTTTGTACATCATTCAGCGTTAGTAGTGGACAAATCAGGAATCTGGAATCTGCTCGAGTCTCAGTTGCTGGCCAGATCAAAAGGTAGACCAGCAACGCTAAATTTATATTGTGCACCTTTTCAATTACATAAAGTAGGACAAAGTACTGAATAAAATGAGCCTATACAATTTACTATAAGTTCAAACACGTCACAAACCTTTGTCAGTCATTGGTACATTCATTGTGATATTTTGGATTTTTCAGGTGTGAGGTTGAAGATGCAGATACTTTGACTCAGAGGAGTCTGGTGACCGACGTGGTTGTCGAACGCGAGTTCGACGATCAAACCTGCGTTAACGACAATGAAAACGCAGCCTCTGATGGGAGCCTCAGTAAAGGCCAGGTATGAAAACGACTATACCTATTAAAACTTACATTTACATACATCTGAAGTGACCTGCTTTGGACTGGTGTCCCGTCCAAGGGAAGTCATAGACTGGCACCAATGTGCCTCAAGGCCTACACGCCTCTATCTAGAAGTCTTCACTGGTCAGCAATGTTAAATGTGACCTGAGTCAGGCTGGTATCATGCCTACTCAAATCACACATATATAAAATAGTCCAAACTCCAAAACAAGGCTTCCAAAAGTTGCATTATTTCAATCTGAAGAACAGATCCAGTATGATACAAGGACCTGAGATTGAGGTTTCTTTAGACAAAGATGATGGCCTCCACTTGCGCCAGTTTGAAATAGTTTCACACGTTTTGATTATCTGAGGCCAACTATTAATTTGAACAATAATGTGCATATATGTATTTTGCTTATAAAGTAGCTCAAAGCTCTTTCTCAGAATCTTGTCATTTATAAACATATAGTGCTTTTATTACTGGTATGTCAGTTAAATTGTAAAACCCAAAGCTGAACCATCCTGTTCATACCCCTCAGAGTGTCTATAAATGGCAAATCGACCTGTCAAAATCAGAAAAGTACTGGGACGGCTGGTTCAGAGGGACCTCCAATCTCTTTCTGGCATGCAACCTGCCCAAACTTCTACTACTGGCAGGTAAGTACTACAAGGTCTTTTATGACTTGCCCTGAAAATAACGTGTACAGTAACTAAATCAGCTAATATAGGCCCCTTTTTGTGCGTCTGCATTGGGTTCCACAACATCTGATAAACCCTTAAGATTCAGTAACACTGATAAAAATAAAACAAACACTGTCATCAGCATAGTTTTAGACTGAAAGCAGTGACTCTGTGTGAATGAATGTGTTTTCTACTTCAGTATATAATTACTGATGCAGAACAGTGCGAATTATATTGACCGTGGCCAAAAAGTTCCCCATCCTGCAAGTCTTAAATTCCCTACAACTGAATTATTTGTGATAAACTGGACAAAAGATTAAATAATGACAACTACTGAACACCAAGCAACACTGGTGTGAAGTTCCTGGACGTTTTTCTATCTGTTGGTGTTTGACATCCAACTCACCCAAAACCACTTCCCTTTCCAGGAATCAACCGGCTGGACAGAGAACTCACGATTGGGCAGATGCAAGGTGAGACACTTAAGGTAGTTATGGTCAAGTTCCTGCAATAGTATAACTTCAAGTTACTTTTAATCCCATGAAGATAGGGTGGGCATGCAAGAAGTACTGCATTCATATGATTTGGATGTAAATATATACATGAGGGCCAATATTCTGTTGAAGACAGCCACAATAGTCCCTAAATATTAGTTATTAATGACTGGAAGGCAAAATAATTTAGTTTTGGTGGAGCTACTGAGCACAATACTCCCTTTAAGATGCTCCAGAGCATATTTTTGTGGATTGAATGACTGATGTAAAAGGTAAGTGACGTCCTCAGGGACGGACAAAGACACTTTGAGATGGCAGTTCCTCTCCAGAGACAGCTGCTTCTGTCAGTTAACAGGCATGCTGGAAGTGACAACACAGCGGCCCTGAAACAACGTGTGCACATCTTTGTGTGTCACACACACACACACACACACACACACACACACACACACACACACACACACACACACACACACACACACACACACACACACACACACACACACACACACACACACACACACTCACTGCCTGCACCTGTCCAAACTGTCTCTGTGCAGGTAAATTCATGGTGCATGTGCTGCCCCCCTGTGGCCATGCAGTGCAAGAAGACATACCCGATAAAGTAAGAAAACTGGCAGTTTTTGGTTCTTTACAAATGCACACTGCAACGGGAGCACTGTGCATTTTTTCGTTTGTTGTGTGTCGCCGGAATAATTCAAGATACTTGTGTGTTTACAGTGTCATTAAATTGAAGATCATTTATGTCAACGTACATTTTACCAGCTGGCTGTAAGCAGATTTACCTTTTGTCAAATTTTGCTTGTATTTAGTGTTTGATGGTTGAGTTGTAGATCTTTGTGTTGCTGTCAGTACAGCGGCGGGTGAGAAATTTGTGTCAATTCCTTTCCCAAGATGGCGGGTGCAGATATCATCAAGGGGAGTTACATGTCCTTAGCCATGAGTTCGCTGAGGGTATCCATGTTTTCCCAAACAGATGCACCACAACGTACATAGATCCAAAGTTGGAAGTACCGCCTCAGAATTATTGACTTCCAACTTGGAAAGGAACTTTTGTCGAAACTGGGTTCTGATACAAATGTGTTTTAATGTCAACTCAAAATATCCATCCTGATTCCTCAAGCTAACATTTCATCTATTACTCATTAGTTACGCTTTATCTGTGACGTGTAGGTGGCTGACGCTGTGGCCACCTTCCTGTTGAGAAACAAGTTTGCTGAAGCCAGAAGAGAAACCTTGAGGTAAAATATGCATCTAATAAAAACGTCAAACTTGTTACACAAGGTCACCTCAACAAGATATTGGACTAGTTTGATGTTGGGAGCATTTCTGTTCCGATTATGTCCATCAGGGAGAATAGTCAGTGCATGCAGTAATGTTGCATGATCGCAGTTAATCTTGCTAGAGTAGACAAATATCTTGTGAAGACCTTGTAAAGTTTGAGGTTGGCCTCTTGGACACAGGTTACGGTAGTTCTTTCATATAATCTACCACTATAAGCAACAGGTTGGTTGTCGTTGTGACCCAAGGGTCTTGAAATGGAGCAATATCTCCACCTGGTGGACATTTACCATTAATGCATGTATAATTTTGCCATGAGCTCTAGTTTATCAAGAAAGGTCTTTTAAAAGTAAAAGTAAAGTAACCAAAGTGGTGTCACTTTTCAAAGGTGATTGTACTTATGAAAATAATGCCAACAATATTTATAACTTTTAAACATGTTTCTCTTTAACTGTATTCCTTTTCCCCCCCTTCAGGCCACTCCTTAAAGATCTCCAGTCAGAGCGGAGCGTGTCATTTTCCTGAAAGCCAGAACAAATGTGCAGTTTTTGTTAATTTTTGTCTTTTACAGCCTGCTTCTTAAGCTTGGAGTTCTCACTGTTTGTCACTGTTGCTTGTTTACTACTACAATTATCAAAAATAACAATGCTTAATGTCATAAAAAGATGAATAAAAAAAGTTTTTGTTATATGGAGTGAACAAAAACTTTCCTGTCTGGCTACCAAATATAACATTACGATACTTTAAAATCACCACCACTGCCAGGTTGAAATTTCCTGTAATAGTTTGGAATTTGGAATAAAAGGTTCTGGGGAGATATGATCAGTAACTTCTTTGTGGCTGAATTAAATCTGCCAAGGAACTTATTTGTTGTTCTGTGTTTACCCTTTGGAAAATAGGAATACTGAAACAAAACATGTTTTAAAATGTGTTACCAACTTTGATGTACAGGATTCATATTACATTTTATTTATACAAATACTATTTATGCACAATAAAATCAAAGCCTTCATTAAAATATCAGTTACAATAAAAGCTCCGTAACGACAGGTATTTTTTACCTTCTGTCTGTAAATTTTTGTGTGTTTGGAAATAAATGAAAATGAGAAGTTGTGGTAGTTCAAAATTTCAGGTGTGCAACCGCTATTATTGAAAAGTCTGTCAATTATTGAATATTGAGTTCATAAAAGTGCCAAAAAGCAGTAACAAAGCCATCATTCTTTTATTCTTTCAAACAAGATGTTTAAAATTAGCTGCTCTGCCAAAAGTGCCGTCCACAGATGAGGTGATTTGACAACTCGTTAAAATCGGTTAATTAGACTAGCACTCTAAAAAACAGTTAATATCTCCTATACTGGGTTAACTGATGCAGTGCCGCTTTAAATGAGTGCATCCATCTTGCTGACAATATAACAAAATATTCACGTCAAAATAAAAAAAAAAGAAAGTTTTTTTGGGGGGTGGGGGTGGGGGGGTTGAACCAGTTCAACAGTTTTCTTATTTTTCAAATAAGAAAAAAAAAATCCTCACATTTAAGAAGCTATAATAAATCTTACTTATTTTTCTGTTAATCAAATGATTTAATTCATCATTTAGTCTTTACGTACATTTATGCTTAGCGGTTTGTGTTCCCGGTCAGACTCGAGCATCTCAACAGGTTTGGTGAAAATCTTTTTAATCCAAAAATAAAATAATAAAATCCTCGGAGCAAGCAACAACTTCAAATCAAACCACTGCCATTGATGTTGTTTCAACCTACACTCATCCTGTCATTTTTTTTCTATATTGACATTCATTCTGTAAGCACATGATTGTTTCCATCTTTAGAACACGAACAAAGTCACCAAACACAAAAATCAGACTGTGTTTTCAGATCATAATTTAATTCCACAAGGAAACAAATTAAAAAACAACAACAACAACAAAAACACCTAAAGAATTCACACAGATCAGGCTGGGAAACAAGAAAATAAAATATTGCAGTAAAGTTTTACTTAAATTTATGAATCCGGATCAGAACACGTGCAACAAGTGGAACACAGAAACCTAGTGTGGTGGCACCACGTTGTATTTACACGTGTGTGTGTGTGTGTATTGTAAGTGCTTGTCTGCGTGCACGGTTTCAACACAGCGGAAAACAAAGTTCATCATCATCATCATCATCAACAGTACTGGCATGGTGACACTAGTTACCATGACGACATGTAATCCGCATCACCTTTGCAACACTCAGCGTTTTTCTGGATGGAAGTGAAAGTTCGATGACTTTGACCGCAGCTTTCATAAAAATGGGGTGGTGGATCGTAAAAAAAAAAAAAAAGGGCCAATTCTGTGACGTGCCACCACCCCCCCCCACCAGCTCAGAGGCTCTTAAAAAACATTTTTTTTTTTTTGGTGGCAGAGCACTCGGTGGTCTTCAGTAGCACTGATGCATCATTATAATTAAAGTCCAAAAATTCCTCAGCGATCTGATCACGGGACATGACTCCTATAGTCGCCACAAAAAGGAAGGCATGACTCGATACATTCCAGTTCCCAAATGCTAAGTGGGAACAAATGTTGGATTCACAGGCGTTATTGTGAAATCGAATCAAAGACTGGAGGACGACTGGGATTTAAGGCAGCAGCAAACATCAGCCGACAAATCCTCATACAAGCACAATGAAACCAGGTCAGAAATCCTACATAATTTGGCCAATGGGGTCCTTGAGGCACCAACGAGAGATCATGTACCACATGTCCAACATGCCGTAATGCAAGTCACACTTCTTATCGGTGTCTTCCCGTTTCTCCAAACGGGCCTACTACCAGAGACATCTAGTCATCATTTGACATCGGCATCGCCAAACCCCTCTGACCAGTGACATCATGACTCCAGAAGCTCTTCCCAAACATCTCTTCGTCTCAAAGACAGTTGCCTTCTTGCTAACATTGTCCCTGGGGAAACTTATGATACAAAGTGCCAGTCCTGAGGCCCCTTGGCACCCAAGGCTTATTCCTGGAATCTACAGGGTGAAGCAAATTAGTGTCTACAAATCCTTCTTGATGGGACATCAGTCCAACACCGCTTGTTTTCCCAGCTAAAGCCAGTTCCCTTTAACAGCTGGGTGGACTGGGACAGTTGACGAAGGCCACCCATGTGTCCAAGGCCACACATGGGTATAGCTTGACCAGGAATGAAACCCAAGCATTCATATTATTAGCCCAACTCATTATCCAATCATCCAAAGGCTGTCAGATGAGGTTATGCCACCACCTTAAAGACCCGTCCATCCAGGCGTCACAAACTCACCATATTGCCTGTGTGGACACACCAGCCTAAAGTACGAATAAAAGTATAATGCTCACCATGAGTGATCACTCTACAACAGAAATCAAGAATGAAAATATCAGCAGAGCATGAAGTTCAATTCTCCAAGACTGAAATTAACCATCAAACTACATCAGCACCAAGTTTGGAAATGTTTGTGGAAGTACCATCTGGTTCATGTTCAGATCATGGTGTTGCTTTATGTACATTTACACAAATACTCTACAGTTAAATCTGCCCGGTCAATAAAGTGGCGTAGCGAGAAGGACCAGGCCTGGGTCATGATGCAAGGGTTGGAGAATCAGTCTCAGTTACAAAAATAAACATCTGCTCTGGTATCAAAATAGACAGCGATCTTTATCTCTTTCAGTCTGCAGAAATGACACCATCACGAGGTCGAGACATGGACATGACATCGCGAACCGTTTCATATTTACATGTTCAGCTTCGAGCCGAGTGAACTATACAGAGGACTTCAGCTCAAGATTGCGTAACTTGGGCACCTGTTTCGTCTTGCACAGCTTGTTACCGTGCTTGGGGTTGGAAAAGCGGATTCTCTCACGAAATGGTCATGACTGGAAGCTTTGCACGACTATGGCATTGTCAGTACAGATAAATACCACAGACAAATATCCCGCATTATTTTGGAAAATCATGGAGAAGCTATATAATGTTGCCCACGGAACACAAAAAATTTTCTTGCTAAGATACGCATTTCTGGCTAGGTTGCCATGCTAGCTGGTTGGGGGAAACAACAGCAGTAAAAATGTTAGGCTAGCAAGATAGCTCAGATGCTACACAGATTGTCGTTCAATGTCACCAATTCTATTTATCCATTTCTGCAACCGTTTTCTCACAAGAAGTTCTTTGTTTTTTTGGGGTTTTTTTTAAAATAAAGTGTAGATTATGGTACAGTGAGCTAACATGATAGCCGTCTCCATTTTGAACACCAATCACATCCATCGCCAACTTGTGATTCATACTCTGATATCATCGAGGGTGAGTTAACCCAACACAACGTACACGGGAAGAAAATTAAATATGAAGAAAACCATTTACTGTTGGAAGGATTGTGCAACTGGCCGCAAACCGCATATTAGCTCTTAAATACTTGATTGTTGCTTGTGAGCATCTTCCAAAATAGTAACAATAAAAAAAAAAAGAAGAAAAAATTCAATGGACTCAGGGATAGTGTAACTACAGCAGCAGTAAAAAGGAAAAGTCATAACTACAGCAAAACAAAAGCAAATCTGTTATTCTGCCCCCTGGTGGTTACACTGTGAATTAGAATTATATTTTAGCCAAGCTTTCCCTCAGTTGGCACCATTTCTTCAGCTTTTTTTTTTAAGCTCGGAAACAAATGTAATATCCAGCAAGTGAATTTATGATTGCAATGTCTGACCTTTTTTTTTTTAATTGAAGGCAGCATGAAACCAGGGAAACAGAAACACGCATTCACAGAAACAAACCGACAGACAGCAAAGCAACAAATGAAATATCACTGTCATCAGGGCTCCTATGTGCTGTTTTAGATGAATGATTTTTAAATGTTGAATTCTCTAATATTTTAAGAATCCAGTACTGTATTTACTGGATTTTCCAGAGTATAAGTCGATAAGTCGCACCTTTTTCTGTATTAATCGCTCTTTAATTTTTAATTTTTTGTGCATTGTTGTAGTGTACTTCTTTTTGGCATTTATTATTTCTTATTGGAGTTTATTTTATTTAGTGCTTTGATTCCTCGGGAAGCCACATATAAATAGCTATTATAATTATGAATGACAATGCATGGTTTTTCAGTATAAAAGTCACATTTTTCTATTTTTGTTACTAATTTAATTACTTTAACTAATTTAGGTCCTGTGACTTATATTCCAGTGCGACACACACACACACACACCTTTGTTAATAATAAAATATAATTCACCTTTTTTAAGAACTTCCCAACGAATCAATTGCCAAAAAAGGCAAACTGCAATAATAAGAGAATAAGTGACAACAACAAAAAATACACTGGAACAATGTAAAAAAACAAAACAAACAAACAAAAAAAAATCAAAGAGCTGAATATACAGAAAAATGTACGATTCAAGAGGCTTTTTTTTCCTTTTCCCCAACAGGCCCGACTTATTTGCCAGAAAATACAGTAACAATGTTGTAAGAATGGCAGCCAAGGAAAAGTAATTAATGTGTCAAGTCTCAGTATTACAATAGAGTGTTGTTACATTCTTGAACGCACATGCACAAGTAGCGTCCAGACAGCGGTTCTCCAATAATAAGGAATTAAAATATTTCCAAAACAACGACGCCTTATTTGGACACCAGTGTGTCTGCGATGATGGATCCAGACGAAATGAGGCAATAACAGGTCAGATTAAAGATTTTATTTACTCTGTGTGCGCAAGTTTGCCTCACATGAGGCAAACGCCCGCTTTTATTAATAAAAAAATAAAAAAAAAAGAAGAAAATACAAGATCCAATCACTTCATTCCTGTCTGCAGGAATTTGTTTCGGACGGAAATAACAGGTTTTGACAGAAAACATTAAAACGCCTGTTGGGTTTGGACAGGACTATGAGGCTCGAACCGAACTTTAATGACCCCCCAGATCCAACACAGACGGCCTGCTGAATTTATCGTAAGCCAAAGTGTCCACATCAAACTACTGCTGGGGACAGATGAGGACAAGGCGAGTGATCCAGAGACCCCCAAGCGTGGGGACAAAGTCTTGTCAAGTTCACCTGGTACAGTGCACCTTTCACTGTTTCAAAACACCCGAAAAACATTGAGCTGTTTTGTTTTTTTTTTCCTCATGATGAATGTTTTTGATGAATGGAAAGTTGTGTTTTTATAGCGTTCTGTTATCTACTAGGGAGCTACGACCACTACCTTTGCACCCCCCCAGGACTAAACCAACCAACTGTTTTAGGTTCCTCAGATGACCCCATTGGGACGTTCCCAAAATAAAAACTGTCCTCAAGCCAGTTAGCCAAGATGGCGTCCAAGATGGCTGCCAAAATAGGGTTTTCCACTAAAACACCGTTAAAGAACATATAAACAACTTAAATATCACAGAGATTCAATGGGAAGACCATTGCAGGTCACAGCAAACTCACTTGTGCCTATACTAAATTCATTCATGGGTTTAAGATTCAATATGGCGTCCAAAATGGCCACCAATAGACCCTTATCATTAAAATACAACCCCTGGCAAAAATTATGGAATCACTGGCCTCGGAGGATGTTCATTCAGTTGTTTAAATTTGTAGAAAAAAAGCAGATCACAGACATGACACAAAACTAAAGTAATTTCAAATGGCAACTTTCTGGCTTTAACACTAAGAAATCAAGAAAAAAAGATTGTGGCAGTCAGTAACGGTTACTTTTTTAGACCAAGCAGGGTAAAAAAAAATATGGACTCACTCAATTCTGAGGAATAAATTATGGAATCACCCTGTAAATTTTCATCCCCAAAACTAACCCCTGCATCAAATCACATCTGCTTGTTAGTCTGCATCTAAAAAGGAGTGATCGCACCTTGGAGAGTTGTTGCACCAAGTGGACTGACATGAATCATGGCTCCAACACGAGAGATGTCAATTGAAACAAAAGAGAGGATTATCAAACTCTTAAAAGAGGGTAAATCATCACGCAATGTTGCAAAAGACGTTGGTTGTTCACAGTCAGCTGTGTCTAAACTCTGGACCAAATACAAACAACATGGGAAGGTTGTTAAAGGCAAACATACTGGTAGACCAAGGAAGACATCAAAGCGTCAAGACAGAAAACTTAAAGCAATATGTCTCAAAAATCGAAAATGCACAACAAAACAAATGAGGAACGAATGGGAGGAAACTGGAGTCAACGTCTGTGACCGAACTGTAAGAAACCACCTAAAGGAAATGGGATTTACATACAGAAAAGCTAAACGAAAGCCATCATTAACACCTAAACAGAAATAAACAAGGTCACAATGGGCTAAAGAAAAGCAATCGTGGACTGTGGATGACTGGATGAAAGTCATATTCAGTGATGAATCTCGAATCTGCATTGGGCAAGGTGATGATGCTGGAACTTTTGTTTGGTGCCGTTCCAATGAGATTTATAAAGGTGACTGCCTGAAGAGAACATGTAAATTTCCACAGTCATTGATGATATGGGGCTGCATGTCAGGTAAAGGCACTGGGGAGATGGCTGTCATTATATCATCAATAAATGCACAAGTTTACGTTGATATTTTGGACACTTTTCTGATGTTTGAGGATGATGAAATCATTTTTCAAGAAGATAATGCATCTTGCCATAGAGCAAAAACTGTGAAAACATTCCTTGCAAAAAGACACATAGGGTCAATTTCATGACATAGGGTCAATGTCAACGAGCAGATGTGATTTGATGCAGGTGTTAGTTTTGGGGATGGAAATTTACAGGGTGATTCCATAGTTTATTCCTCAGAATTGAGTGAGTCCATATTTTTTTCCTCTGCTTGGTCTAAAAAAGTAACCGTTACTGACTGCCACAATCTTTTTTTTCCTTGATTTCTTATAGTGTTTCTTAAAGCCAGAAAGTTGCCATTTGAAATGACTTTAGTTTTGTGTCATGTCTGTGATCTGCTTTTTTTCTACAAAATTAAACAACAGAATGAACATCCTCCGAGGCCGGTTATTCCATAATTTTTGCCAGGGGTTGTACATATTGGGAAGTTGTTTATAGGTGTTTTAGTGAACAAACCCTATTTTGGTGGCCATCTTGGATAACTGGCTTGAGGCCAGTTTTTATTTTTGGGAACATCCTGTGTGTTTTGGGGTCATCTAAGGAACCTAAAAAAGTTAGACTGGTTTAGTCCTGAGAGATCGCTGAAAAGTCCGCTGTTTTTCTGGCTTTTCTCTCTCAATCACAGCACCTGTGTGAAGCACATTTCAACCAAGACATTAAATATAGTTTCACACAAGCTGTTTTTTTTTTTAATTGCTATTATATTGAACAATGACAAAAAATGTGCATGAAGTGTGTACAGGATTGCAGCTGACAGCCGAAATAATCTCTATTAAAGGTTGTTTTATTGTTCAGATTGTCACACCTGGGACACGTTTAAGGGACTTTGTCCACCTTTCTTTGGGACACGTTACGAACATTTGTCGTAGTGTCATCCACAGATTCAGTCATGTCCGTGTATTTACACGCCGCCTGCATACCCACATTAAAAGGCGCTGCACCCCATGGCGTTCTGACACCACCTACTGGTCTGGATGTATGACCCATAAAACTAGTCCATGAGTACCCCATATTTTCAGGTGTGTTTCCAAGATTAAGATGGAAAAAAACCCAACATATTTTCCTCAAGTCATTACAGTAATCACTGAGAGCGTCACCATTTTTGTGCTTTCTGCACTTGACAGTGATGCAAAAATCTAAAAACGGACGTGCAAAGTTAATTTCATCAAACGGCTCAGATGACAGACGATGGCGGACATTTTATAGTCTGTGATATCAGAGTGCGAGTGTGAACAGGTGAATGTGACATCATCACTGTAAAGTGCTTTGAGCGTCTACATCTTTTAAAGTATTTTAAAGTCCAGCCTGTTACGCTTTCAGCACATAGGAACTCTGGACACACAGAACAAAGAGCATCCGATCGAAAAAAGAGAACTGGGGAGAGAAGCTGTAACACTGAATCATCTCACGATCCTACGACAAGGACGACAGAGTTGGAGTTCCAGCAAAGCACCAAGATGGAGAAACAAAAAAGGCAGAAAACTCACTTCACAAAAAAAAAAAAAAGGGCTTCCTTCCAAAATTAAAAGTCTTCACTGAGAGTCACCATGAACATCGCACAAGTTGGGCCAGAGGCCTTAACCCAAACCAGAAACGGCTCAGATTCCAGATGAGTGCCGCTGCCGTGTGGTTTGGTCACCAACCCAGAGAAGGCAGCAGTCCTCCAACCTGGTTCTTTTATCCACGTCTTCAGGTCTGCTCTGCGTTATCACTTCAAAGGCGCGTCCTCCGTGTTTCAGCTTTGACCTGGTTCATGTTTGACGTCATCCTTTTCACAATAAAACTGACGATTAAAATTTGCTCATCAAGTGAGTCCAGAAACAAATGTGCAGACGCGGTTCCACAATGTTTGAAATCTCGGACTGAATTTTTACTTTTAAAATGGATCCGGTATTCTGACAAGTGGGTTGGACAGAAAAAAAAAAAAAAAAAAAGGCAGCTAAAAGCAGGTTGATTAAGACAAGAGAAAAGCCTGGGTGAAAATAACTCAAGCTCACCCTTGGTAAGGTCCTGTTTAACCTCCAGACAGACCAGGACTCGAGAACCCCCACCTGGGTGAACCCATTAGCAGGGGCTAAATCTTGCTAATGCTAATCAAACTGGGTCAGTTCGTCCCCAGGTCTCAGAAACGGAAAGAAACATTAATATGACAAAGGTCCACCCATCAACACCTAGGTCTTGGTTTTAGGTCCACCTGGGGACCAGACATTTGGTTTGGGTCCATTCTAAAGGTAGCTCATTAGTAGCAAAATTCTGCAGCACGCAGTTCCAAAGTTAAAAAAAAAAAAAAAAAAAAAAAAAAAAAAAAAGACAAACACTGGTGTTGGTTTTGTATAACCAGTCAAAAACAGAACCAGTTTCCGGGCTTAGATCAGGTCACATCCACTCCGGTACTTTCAGGTTTGGTTCTGGTTTAGATCTGGTTTTTATCAGGACATTCGTAGAACTAATCACACTCACCGACATTCCACCTGGTTACTACAACCCTAACCTGGTCTGCTCTGGCCCGGTTCTGGTTTACTGCTGTCTCATGACTTGTCCCCCAGACGACACCGTTCCATCGACCCCTCCTCGTCTGACAGGCCCGTTTCCACAGCGATGACCAAAGATGCCACGGAGGAGCTGCTCGCCACTGGTTGGAACTCACCTGAAAGTGGTGGGATGGGGGAGAATAAACAGGAAAAAATAAATAAATAAAAAGTGAAACACCCCTCACCCATCGGAAAAAAGTGAAGGTTATTATGCTCACAACATTTTTACAAAATACGCACCAGAGACCTTGACCTTTTGATTCCAAACTCAACAGGCTTCTTGGGGTCACCATGCCAAATTCGACGCCAATCAGGCAATTAGGAAAGAAGTTACCGCATTCACAAAGTTATTACAAAGTATGTTCCTATGATGTTGACCTTTCAACCCTTTCAAACCAAAAGCAAATAAATAAAATCTTGATGTACTTTCATTTTGAGAAAAACCTTTGATGAAAGATAAATTTTTGCTTGATATTTTATATTCTTAACCGTAGACGAAGCATTTAGTGACTTTAATGAGCTAAAACAATTAATTAATTGATCAATAACAAAAACAAATAGCTCATCCTTTGTAAAAAAAAAAAAAAAAAAAAAAGTCATATAGTAGGTGTCGCTGTAACCACACTGAAGTTGCTGTTGACTAATTTACCTGCGTGAGTGTCCCTGTTGGCCACCACAGGACTGTCTCTCAGGGTGTCCGGGTCTTGGTAGTCCTGTGGAAGCCCGACCCGTCGTACGCCGGGGTCCAGCACCACCGACGAGCTTCCCTCACTCAGCGTTCCGTCACTGGACGCTCCAGACACCACGGCCTCCAGGGCCAGGGCCCCGACTCCGCCCATACCGCCGACCCCAACCCCACCCACACCGCCGAGAGCCAGGTCATAGTCCAGCTGCAGGTCGTCCAAACAATCTGCATTTAACTGGAGCACAACACAAATGTTTAAACTTTTAATTTTTACATTTTAATATTTATTTCATTTATATATATATATATATATATATATATATATATATATATATATATATATATATATATGGTATTTTATTTATCTGCTTTAAATGGTGCTTCTTTGTGAACCACGTTCACTTCATGTATTAAAGTTTGACACCTCTGAGATTATTTTAAACGTCCTGGTCAGACTCACCGCGATGCCGAGTGCCTTCAGGATGTTCATCTTGCACATGGGACACGTTCGATGGTCGAGGAGCCACGGATCCACACAGCTCTTATGAAACAAATGTCTAAAAACAAAAACAGGAATAAACTGGACGGTAATGAGGTCACTGTGAACAGTGAAGACGCATCGCTTACCAGAATAAAACACTTAATGAATATGTTTAAAAATAAAAGCGACTGGCTCGTTGTCAAACTATAAAACTGGAAACCGAGGCAGCACCGTTACAGGGTTTAGCTAAGAATAGCAAACTCTGCACAGCTCAAGTTCATTAAAAAAAAAAAAAAAAAAAAAAAAAAAAAATCCATATATATTTTTTAATTATTGTGTTTTGCTTCAAAGTATTCTGAAATGCTGTATGCCTGATTCAAATATGATAATGTGGCAAAACAAGACAATAAGGGAACTCAGCCAAGATTCCCCACCAGCAACACTGCCCCCTAGAGGTTAAATAATTCCAAATTTGTTTATTTTTGTGTTGTTGGGTTGTTTCTCATCATGGGACCTCAAGGTCAGGTACCAAGTTTGGTGTTGACATATCAAAGCGTTGTTGAGATATGAGCTCACTTCCCATTTCGCTGCTTTGACGTTGATAAATTAGCCGTGGCGCTTGAATGCTTTGAAAACTCAAAACAGGCATGTAGACAGAATTGAGGCCTTGTCTGATGATCAACTGACAATTTTCATGAAGACTGGACAAAACATGACTTTTCTTTAACATGTAATGTAGTGGAAACTATGGAATGGTGGAAATTCAGCTACAACAAAACGTCATTAGCATAATAAATGAGTTAGTAAGGTATAATAATGACAAAGCTGTAATATCATGGGCAACAAACAGATCGCAGCTCGATCCCCCCCCCCCCCCCCCCAAAAAAAAATCTACTTCCTGATCGCAAGCAAAAATCAGACTCCGGTGGGTCCTGACGTCCTCGGCGTACCTGCAGGGCAGAATGCGCACCACGTCGTTAGCTTTGTAGCCCTCGATGCAGACGGCGCAGTTATCAAAGTCAACCTCAGTTTCTTGGTCACCCTTCCTGATGGTTCGGACCTGCAGCTTACTGATGGCCTTCTTGGCTGCGTCCCCAAGACGACGCTGGAGAGGGAAGAAGATAAAGTAGGATGAAAGGACGATGGGACAGAATTATTGCCAGATGGCAACTAGAGCAGCTGCAATTAAAAGTCTTTCAATTTCAGCTTCCTAAATGTAAGATGTTCTGGTTTCTTTTACTCCTTTCTGGCAATAAACTGAATTATCTTTGAGTTGTGGACAAAAGAAGATATTTCAAGGCATCATCTTGGGTTCTTTGGCAAACTGATCAATGCCTTTCTGACATTTTACGACACAAACAACTAATCAATTAATCGACCGATTACTTTCACAATTACTTGGCCACAGAAAGAAGGTTTTAGTAGGAAGGAACTGCAGTATCAAGGGAGGTACTGGAGAAGACAGATAGGCATTTAGGAAGGAAGGGAATAAAGACAGGTATGTAGGTAGGAAGAAAAAGGCTAAAGTGAAAAGGAAGGATGGTCAGTGTTTCCTTTGTAAGAGAAACCCTCTGGGGTCTTGGCTATTTTGGGCATTTTGGACTACTTTTGTTTTGACCTTCATAATTTACCTTAAAAAACTGTTTACCTGGCCTTATTTGGTATCACTTTTTCAGCAAAACCTCACCAATGTGACTTTACAGTTTCTTTCATTCTAACATGCTGCATTAAAAGTGATCCTAAATTCATCCCAAAACCTAAAATTCTTATCAGACAAAAGTTAGCTTTTTTTACTGTGAAAACCAGAAATATATTTAACGAACCATTTTTATAACAGAATGCAAATATAAATTGTAAGTTTCAAAAATATATGTAAAAATGTAGCATAAACAAAGTTACAGACAATTCACATTAAAATGCAGGAAATGCTTCAGGTGTTTTTTTTTTTGGTGGCTATTTACATGGAATAAGATGCCACACAAATTATATTTGTGCTAGTCAGAAAAACAATTCCTATCTAATGCACGTCAAAAAACCCCAAAATTATAGATATTCCACCTCAATATCCATGTGTGTTTTTCCCCTAATTCCTTGTTTTTGTAGAATTTTTATTGGTGTTGGTAGACTGTCCTGTGTTAGTGGCAAAAAAAAAAAAAAAAAAAAGAAAGACTTGATGCGCTGTTCCAAGACGCCTTATTATTTTGACGCACTAAAATAAAATAACTTAACCACACACTGAAAACATACTCCAAACATGGAAAACATCACACAACTTTCAAAACTGACTGCAGTCTGCGTTTCGCTCTACACGAAACCATCATTTTCTTCTCTCAGCAACCAAATTACGTAGATTTGTTTACTACGTAATATTTTACACCAGTGATAAAGAAAAATTTATGTATTTTTTCACTTGTTTTCTGTCGCAGACAGTGAGAAATGGAAGAAAAGTCCTGTTCTTAAAACGTGCGCTCGCACACACACACGTGGGGTCTGTGGGTTGTCATCAAACCCACAGGGAGTTGGTGATTGTGATTGGTTAGCTCCTGAATTTTCCACCAATGGTAACACCCCTTTCTCCTGCTGCAGTTGAGGGAGTCTTTTTTCTTTCACCTCTCTCTCCTGCAGCTGAATGAGGAAATGAGTTGTATTTGCTGTGGGTGTCTGCAAAACAAGCAGCAAATATAGGAATATTATCCCCCCTAAAAACTCCCGCAAATTATTAATCATTATTCAAGTTATACTTGGCCTATTAACAAAATTTAAGAAGTGGTGTGGAGGTTGAATTCCACACGTTCAACACGCATTCAAAGAGACACTCAGAGTGGAGCAGATTGTGTGCTACGTCTGCTTAATTAGGTCATGTGACTTTTGACGCAGAGACGCGTCAATCGACTCCAGAGGGTTAAAGAAACAAAAACAGTCATTAAGCCCTGCCCCCAAGCAAGACTTCATTTCCCCCATTTGTTGTGACTCAAAACAATGACGTCATCAGGCTCATTTGATGACGCGGTCGTGTAAAACACCCGAGCGATGTTATTCACACTATCTGAAGGTGAATCTTTGCCGTTTCATTGATGATAAAGAATCATTTATATCCACAAAGTGAATTCCATTAAATAAAAATAAGAAAGAACTGTATTAATTCCTAAAGGAAATTGTTTTGCCAGAGTGCCAAAATGGTAAACAAAACTGAGACTGGAAGAGAAGCCCACTCGTAGCTCTTCTCAAATAAGCCACAGTAGGTACCTTCTTGCTCTTCTTCTTCTGTGGTGTTAGGATTACCTGGTTGCGGTCTCTGGCATTGGCATATCTGAACCTCTGAATGTAGTAGAAGACAAGCCAGGCCAGAGAGATGATCATCAGCACGATGAAAGAGATGGACACGAACACCACCGACGTCCGGCTCACATACTTCTGCAGGTTCCTCGTCCCAATGGTGATCGTCATGGTGACCATTACATTGCGCTCCAGCAGCGACACAACTTCACGGCCTTTTGGCTCAGGGATCATAATAGCGACCACCTCACCTGTACCTGAAATGGGAGTTTCCCAAATGATAAATTTTAAAATATATGAAACATGGAAGTCGTCCAGGCTTAGATTAGGCGGGTTTAGAGGTGGGTTTTTATTAATCAAAGTTTATCAAAACACAAAACTGTTACAATGAGTCTAGATTACATCCCAGTCAATGGAATGTTTGACTTTCAGTGGGTTGATCAGTTACTCATTTCACGATGGCATTTTATGCTCAGGAAATTGTATTTGTTTATTATTTTATGGTATACACACTGAGCAATTTTCACTCACTCATCTTCAACCGCTTACTTCAATTAAGGGTTGTGGGGGGCTGGAGCCTATCCCAGCAGTCACAGGGTGTGAGGCATGGTTCACCCTGGACAGGATGCCAGTCTGTCACAGAGCCATCAATGAAAAATCAAATCCTGTAATTCCAAGATTTTCTTTTTTTTGGTAATCATCTTTTATTACAAATTGTAAATAGTAAAAACAATATTAACAACTAGATGGTCAATGACGATGAAGCTCATTTCAGCCTAGTTAATTGCATGTCAGGAGTCCGAACACCTGGGTGTTGGGTTAAAATGGTTTGACTAACTATGACTGGCAAACCAGTCTCATTTTTCATAGTCGATAAAACTGTAATAATGCAAACTAGTATACTGACTGGTTGAGTAGCGGGATGTCTTGGCCTAGATTGATTATTTATTTAAATATTTTTTGTAACATTGTGAGAGTGTGGTTTAGCAATCAGGCAAAAGACACCCAGCGGCTGCACTCAGTGATCAAATCCATCACCTGCCTACCGTAACACAGAACTTTTCATTTCATGTCAACTCGGCTGCCCCATCACCTCATCACCACAGGAAAACTAACGCCAGACTATTCTAACTTAGTAACTGCTTTGTTAATGCAGTGATGTAATAATGATTGCGAACCTGTACCACATAACTACATGATGGTACAATATAGTGTCATCGTGATTTCACTTGCGCTGGAGTTGAACTCAACAATTCTGTCACACTGTGACACATACTTGTACATATTATCACAGTGTTAATGTGATATATTGTGTGTTGCCCGTGGGGATCCATGGGCTCTAGATTGGGTAGTGTTTATAAAATAGGTAGCTGACATTTTTCAACGTTGGTAATAAATTGTGCAAAGTTTCTATAATGAGTTGGAATGGCATGCAAGTCGAGAATGCAGAGAGGTTCTTGTCTTTTCCGCATTCTGCTGCAAGCAGATGCTTATACTTTTAGACACCAACAAAAACGTGACAGAAGACATCAAAGGCAGCACACGTTTCACTCATGGTACCAGTATCTCATGGTATCACTCAACTTTACGTTTTCACAGCATTCCTCCTTGACCCAAAATACATAGCATACCAAATAGCAAATGTCAGCTCTCCCTGGTTTCCCATGATCAAAGCCGTACACATGCGCACACACACAGAGGTCACTTGGCTATTAATATAGATAATTTCACCGATTCAGCAGACAATCATATCGTGATACATACCTGTATCCCAAAGCTGCTTTGTTTGTATGGCGTACAGTGGTTCCAGAAAGTATTCACAGCCTTTCATTTTTTTCCCCCACATTTTGTTAAGCTACAACCTTATTCCAAAATGAAGTAAATTCATTTTTCCTTCAAAATTCTACTTACAGCACCCCATAATTAAAACATGGGAAAGTTTTTTTAAATTTTATTTAGCAAATTCATTAAAAAAAAAAAAAAAAAACTAAGAAATCACATGTACATAAGTATTCAGACCGTTTTCTCAACACTTTGTTGATGCACCTCTGGCAGCGATTACAGCCTGAAGTCTTCTTGAATATGATGCCACAAGCTTGGACACTCATGGACATTCACAGAGTTGGCCTAAAGCCACTCCTTTGATATCTTGGCTGTGTGGTTAGGGCCATTGTCCTGCTGAAAGATGAACCGTTGCCCCATTCTGAGGTCAAGAGCACTCTGGAGCAGGTTTTCATCCAGGATGTCTCTGTACATTGCTGCATTCATCTTTCCCTCAATCCTGACTAGTCTCCCAGTTCCTGTCGCTGAAAAACATCCCCACAGCATGATGCCACCATGCTTCACTGTAGGGATGGTACCTGGTTTCCTCCAAGCATGACGCCTGGCATTCACCCCAAAATTTCAATCTTTGTCTCATGAGACCAGAGAATTTTGTTTCTCGTGGTCAGAGTCTTTCACGTGTCTTCTGGCAAACTCCAGGTGAGCTGCCATGTGCCTTTTACTAAGGTGTGGCTTCCGTCTGGCTACTCTACCATACAGGCCTGATCGGGGGATTACTGAAGAGATGGTTGTCCTTCTGAAAGGGTCTCCTCTCTCCGCAGAGGAATGCTGAAGCTCTGACAGACTGACCATCAGGCCCTTGGTCACCTCCCTGCCTAAAGCCATTCTCCCCGAACCCTCAGGTTTAGACAGGTGACCAGCTCTAGGAAGAGTCCTGGTGGGTTCAAACTTCTTCTATTTACAGATGATGGAGGCCACTGTGCTCACTGAGACATTGAAAGCAGCAGAAATGTTTCTGTACCCTTCCCTTGATTTGTGCCTGAAGACAATCCTGTCTCGGAGGTCTAAAGACAATTCCTTTGACTTCATGCTTGGTTTGTGCTCTGACATACCATCTCTGGTTTTCAACACAAGGCACCTAAGTGGCTCTACTCTACTCTTTTCTACTCTCCTATTTTACTCTTCCTTTTTAGATATTTAGATATACCTTTGTATACTGGCATAGTTCCTCCTTAGAATTGGAATATAATATATAAGATTTACCTTACTGAGTTTTCGTGCACTGTTAACTGTGGGACCTTATATGCAGACAAGTGTGTGCCTTTCCAAATCATGTTTGATCAACTGAATTTACTCCAGGTGGACTCCAATTAAGCTGTAGAAACATCTCAAGGGTGATCAGTGGAAACAGGATGCACCTGAGCTCGAAGGCTGTGAATACTTATGTACATGTGATTTTTTTTTTCTTTCATAAACTTGCAAAAATCTCAACAACAAAAAAAAAACCTTTCACACTGTCATTATGGGGTACTGTGTGTAGAATTCTGACCCTCCCCAAAAAATTATTTCATCCGTTTTGGAATAAGGTTCTAACACAAAATGTGGACAAAATTAAGAGCTGTCAATACTTTCCGGATGCACTGTATCTGCAATAATTTCACCAGTGATTTAGCAGACGATAAACCGTTTTGTTGGTGTGCTATATTGTGGTAGTGTGTGCGCCGGGTTCAGCCCACGGCACGGGTTTTTGTCACGGTGACCCACCTGGGTGAGGCATGGTGATGGTGTCGTTGGTGTTGGCGGCGCCCACGTTGAAGATGACCACAGCTGACGCGTTGTGGGCGGCAGCGTGGCGGATCTTGTCCTTGTAGGTGCAGTTGCCCCGGGCTATCAGCGCTATCCAGGCCCCGGCCTGTGCGGGCACCGAGAAGCGGGTGTTGGGGTCGCAGGCCTGGCGGTCGTGCGACGCGGCGGGCAGCACCACCACCCCCTTGGCGTCGCGTTTCGGGGAGTGCTCCCCGTAGCGGCCGCACTCCGTCTTCTCGGTGCGCAGCTCCGAGGTGGCCGGGTCCACGTAGGTGATGTTGACGAAGGCGGTGTACCACTCCTCCCGCTCGGCCACGGTGAAGTCCAGACACAGCAGGTGGACGAAGCAGAAGGAGAGCAGCCACGTCGAGAGGGCCAGGCTGCGGCAGGCCGCCACCAGAGAGCCCGGGGCCATGCTGAGCCTCCCCGCTGCGTCGGTCGGTGGCCCGGCCGCCTACTCCTCCATCAGCCTGCGTTTATTTTAGCAGTTTGTCCTTTTAATTCACACTCCCACCTTGTATTTCTTTTTTTTAGCCGCTCCTCTCCGACACTTTCACACCGAGCAACAGCTGCCTGTTAGCCGTCTCCATTCCTCCAAAAACACCTCCCTCCCACAAAAAAACCCACAAAAATTCTCTAAGCGCACACGCGTTTTAACTAACTTAACCCAAGAAAAAGAATATATAACGCAGGTTAAAATAAAGATTAAACCGACACGCTGTTATTTTAACTTACAGCACGACCCCATCACGCTGTCGTGTTGAATATTTACAGCTAGCTAAACGCTGCATTGTTTTGACTTGGCCTGAGCCCACTCGGGTCAAGTTGCTACAAATAATACAACGGTTTTCCTGTTATTTATTTCAAAATAAAAGCATATATATATATATATATATATATATATATATATATATATATATATATATATATATATATATATATATATATATCTCAGAGGTGTCAAGTAACGAAGTACAATACACTTTTTAGGTATCTATACTTTACTCCTTTACTTATTTTTCTGCCTACTTCTGACTTATACTCATTACATTTTCACACAACTGTCTACTTTCTATTCCTTACATTTTTAAAACAAACAGCCTCGTTACTCTTGGCTTCAGTTTAATGTTTATATATATATATATATATATATATTTCACGTCATGTGCGCCTGTAATCAACTTTTCTGCAGCGCGGCTTTGCTTTGAACCGTGAACCAATCCAAGCAGTGGTTCGCAGATTGAAGCAATGCTTCGACCTATTGCTTCGTTTATTCTTTCTTTCTTTCGCTTAATTTCCCCCCGCTAAAACCCTAAAGAGCATACGTCTGTGAGTATTATTTATCTTTTCTATGTTAAACCGATCTGTTATGGTCTTCTGAAACAGTTGATAGATGTATTTTATAACTTAAAAACGGGAGCGACGCTAACGCGTTAGCATGTCTATGGCATTTTCAATGTTAAAACTTAGCATTAAGCAGCTCTCGTCACGTTCGGGTGCATTTGTTTTCAAATTGTAATTCTTAAATTTATTTTTGTTTATATATTAATAATCTAATGATTATTATATACAATTTTAGAGAAAGAGGCAAAAAAGAACCTGAATAGAAACACAACAGAAAATATAAAAGCAACTAACAATGAACATACATATATAAATACATACATACATAAATAAATAAGTGTTTCCTGTGAACACCTAGTGACTCTTCCACCTCCACTTCATCCCTGTCTTATTTAATGACAGTTTGTTTTGGTCAAACCATATTTTCAATGTGTTAATTTCTTCAGTGATTTTCTCCAGAACTATCTGCCAAACTAGAAAACTGCTGCATCCTAGTAAGAGCAGAATACTACTGGAATGTTTTGTTTTTTCCTTCACTAAATGGATGCTGCACTCACTGCAGTTTATCGTCTGGAATAGTCCCAGATTGCATTTCAGAGCTTCTAGAATTGAAACATTTTCGTGCAGGTGGTGTTGGGGAGTAATTTTGGGTTTTGGGTCTTGGGCCACATGTTGAACGAATCAGTTTTTAAATTAAGCTTTCAATTCATATAGTGGCATCTACCTTTTTTTTTTTTTTAAAGGTTACTTTATACTTTTATACTTTAAGTAGGTTTTGGAGCACATACTTTTTCACTTTTACTTGAGTAAAGCGGTCAAGTTGATACTTCAACTTTTACCAGAGTGTTTTTAAACTGCAGTATCTATACTTCTACTTAAGTAACAAATGTGTGTACTTTTGACACCACTGATATATATATATATATATATATATATATATATATATATGGCAGAATAATCACGTATCAAAATATCAAAAGTATAAGATGTTCATCGGCATGACACACATAATAATTTAGCAAGTTTTAAAATTTGTACCATATACTTTATATATAAACATTTTTTAAAAGCAGTGAGATATTAAAATAACTACATTTACATTACTATATACCTCTCAAATTGTACAAATGTTTTGCTAAACAATTTAATTTTTTTTTTTTTGGAGGTGGGGATTGTAGAATAATTACTAACTGGAATAATATCTTTTTCAGAATGTGTCATCCTTGTACCACAATTCTGTTGTCACTTGTTATAAATCAAAAGTACCCGTGCAGCTTTTCAAGATGTTTCAAATTCCTGCTGTACCTCACAGTACATGATGCGTTGCAGTTTTATTTCGGAAAGAAAACTACATGTAATTTCAGGTGAGTTTGGTTCCATTTGGTTAACTTGACGCTGGCGTTGCTGCGCAGGTGTGTATGTGCCTTGATTCCAAGCCGCGCCCCCTGGTGGTCTGACAGTACAATCTGTATTTTTTTATCCTCTCAAGGGGGCGCTGTGTTCATGAAACAGTCATTTATTGAAGAAAAAAAGGAAAAACATCTGGTGCTGCAGTGAAGATCAGTCTTATTTGACTTTTAACATATTTTACACTGACACTTTGTTACATTTTACATGTGCATGCACATCATAAATAATACAGCATCATGATTTAAAAAAAATATTTGCAGAGAACTTTCAGAAAGCAGCTGTAGAGGTTTTGAGCGTGTCTAGCCGTAGCTGCCTTCTGGAGGTCTGTACAATTTGGGGAACGTGAGGAGCTGGACGGCGCTGAAGGCGAACTTTCTGCTGCCGATGTTCTTTTGCACGTTTTCCATCCTGCATCCCTCTCTGCGCGCACACACACACACACACACACACACACACACACACACACACACACACACACACACACACACACACACACACACACACACACAAAACATGCATATACACAAAATCAGGAAATCATTTTCATTGTCAGCTATGCTCTTGATTATTTTTATAATTAACTGTTTTGTCGTCTTCTGATTGGCCAGCTGTGCTTACGCTTGTAACGCCTTGTCGCTAGTGGCCCGCTTGGGTAGTAAGCATGTAGCAAGCCTGAAAAAGAGTTTGTTTGGCTCAATTCTTAACATGCATCCAGCAGGTAACGTCAGACTTTACTCATTAATGTAACTTGCAGTTGTGGTGTTAAATGTTTTATACGACTACGAGCGTCACAAGCAGCTATCGGGTTCACTTGTTTGGGCGCAGCACCCAGTTTGAGCTGGTCTACTGGTATCGACCCAGAATTATAACCAGGCTGAGGATGAGCCACACGACCAGGAGGTGAGAGGTCACCAGGAGGAAGGCCACCGGGTACAAGTGTCGTCTGGGAGCTTTAGGGTCCAAACAGTGCAGGAGCGCAGAGCTGTGGAGGTCTGAGGGTCGCTCTGCCACCTCTGACGCCGACTGGGCATAACATCCCAATATCTGCCCCCAGGACAGACAAGACCTGGGGGGTGCATGTGTTCATGTGTGTGTGTGTGTGTGTGTGTGTGTGTGTGTGTGTGAGTGAGAGAGAGAAATAGGAAATAAGTGGATGGAAAAAAAGAAGATCCAAACATCGAGAAGAAAGATTTAATGAATGAAGCAAGAAGACGGGGGCAACAAAAACAAAAATAAAACAATGTACAAAAGGATAAACAGAAAAAAATGAAGGAAATAAGGAACAGAAGAAAGGAGGTGACAGGAAAGAAAAGAAAAAGAGATGTTAAATCTGGAAATTTGCTGCAAAAAATAAAAGAAAAATGAAGAGATAACACAAAAAAATAGTAAAGAAAGGAAATGACAACAAAGAAAAGGATACAAAGGAAGAAAGGATAGGAAATGAATTGGACAGTGAAGGAAACAAGGGAAGGAGATGATCTGAAAGAAAAGAAAATTACATGAGTAAAAGTGTAAAGAAACAAGAAAAACAAAGAAAAAGTAAGGAAAACAGAGGATGACACGGAAAAAAATGGAAACAACAAGAGCAGAGTAGAAAGGAACAAATTCAACGAGGATGAAATGAAAAAGAAAAAATAAATCAGAGAAATGAAAGAGGATTAAGAGGAAACACATTTTAAAGAGGAACATAGACAATTACACAGAGAATGAAAGGAAACAATATGAAAGGAAAGGGAGCTAAGAGGGTAAAGGAAAAGGGAGGAGAGGGAAGGAAACGAGCTGAAAGAGGAAAGGAAGTGAGGGTTAAAGGGGCACCTCCTCATGCAGTCGAGCGTGGTGTTGAAGTGCTGCGAGCTGAGTTTGTGTCGCTCTCTCAGGATGGTGCACTGCTCCAACGTCACCGACATCGACGTGCGATCCTTGGCGCTCTTACAGCATGTCAGACGTATGCCGTTCACCAGGCGGCACACCTACGTGTAGACATGCCCCCTTTTATATATATATAAAAAAAAAATCTACTCCCATTTTGAAATGCACCACGTGATATGAGCTAACGAGGCAACGTGAGTTTTAACTTTTTTTTCAGGTTCCACTCAGTGACCTTACCGATGCGGCGAGCCACAGAACCACCACGTTCTTCCGCTTCCTAGATTCTACACTGTGATCCAGAGACAACAGCAAGTCTGACACGGACTGGACACCAGCTGGAGAGCAAAGAAAACAAACATATCGGGGTTCTTTCAGTTACTGGTCATAGAGTTAATGAAATGCAAACATGCTGGCTAACCCTGTATCGAACGCGGCCCAGTTGACTATTATCGTGGCTCTTCTTCACCTCATTCTGGACCAGAGTTCCAGAACTTCCTATGTGATGTACCATTCTGACTCTTCATCACTGCATCAAATTCATTATTACTATCATCGGAATACATAGCTTACTCACAAATGTGCTGAATAAGCGTTTCCCAAGCTAGCAGCATGCCAGCTAGCTGAATCACTGCAGCGAGTGGGCTAGGTTAGCTAGCTAATTCAGTCACCACCTGGATAAAAGTTTGACAGTTGCTTAAAATTACACTGTAATTTCCAGAGCATAAGTCGCATCGGTCAAAAAAATGCCTCTTGAAAAAGAATATATATATATATATATATATATACACTCAACAAAAATATAAACGCAACACTTTTGGTTTTGCTCCCATTTTGTATGAGATGAACTCAAACATCTAAAACTTTTTCCACATACACAATATCACCATTTCCCTCAAATATTGTTCACAAACCAGTCTAAATCTGTGATAGTGAGCACTTCTCCTTTGCTGAGATAATCCATCCCACCTCACAGGTGTGCCATATCAAGATGCTGATTAGACACCATGATTAGTGCACAGGTGTGCCTTAGACTGCCCACAATAAAAGGCCACTCTGAAAGGTGCAGTTTTGTTTTATTGGGGGGGGGATACCAGTCAGTATCTGGTGTGACCACCATTTACCTCATGCAGTGCAACACATCTCCTTCGCATAGAGTTGATCAGGTTGTCAATTGTGGCCTGTGGAATGTTGGTCCACTCCTCTTCAATGGCTGTGCAAAGTTGCTGGATATTGGCAGGAACTGGTACACGCTGTCGTATACGCCGGTCCAGAGCATCCCAAACATGCTCAATGGGTGACATGTCCGGTGAGTATGCCGGCCATGCAAGAACTGGAACATTTTCAGCTTCCAAGAATTGTGTTCAGATCCTTGCAACATGGGGCCGTGCATTATCCTGCTGCAACATGAGGTGATGTTCTTGGATGTATGGCACAACAATGGGCCTCAGGATCTCGTCACGGTATCTCTGTGCATTCAAAATGCCATCAATAAAATGCACCTGTGTTCTTCATCCATAACAGACGCCTGCCCATACCATAACCCCACCGCCACCATGGGCCACTCGATCCACAACACTGACATCAGAAAACCGCTCACCCACACGACGCCACACACGCTGTCTGCCATCTGCCCTGAACAGTGTGAACCGGGATTCATCCGTGAAGAGAACACCTCTCGAACGTGCCAAATGCCAGCGAATGTGAGCATTTGCCCACTCAAGTCGGTTTACGACGACAAACTGGAGTCAGGTCGAGACCCCGATGAGGACGACGAGCATGCAGATGAGCTTCCCTGAGACGGTTTCTGACAGTTTGTGCAGAAATTCTTTGGTTATGCAAACCGATTGTTTCAGCAGCTGTCCGAGTGGCTGGTCTCAGACGATCTTGGAGGTGAACATGCTGGATGTGGCGGTCCTGGGCTGGTGTGGTTACATGTGGTCTGCGGTTGTGAGGCTGGTTGGATGTACTGCCAAATTCTCTGAAACACGTTTGGAGACGGCTTATGGTAGAGAAATGAACATTCAATACACGAGCAACAGCTCTGGTTGACATTCCTGCTGTCAGCATGCCAATTGCACGCTCCCTCAAATCTTGCAACATCTGTGGCATTGTGCTGTGTGATAAAACTGCACCTTTCAGAGTGGCCTTTTATTGTGGGCAGTCTAAGGCACACCTGTGCACTAATCATGGTGTCTAATCAGCATCTTGATATGGCACACCTGTGAGGTGGGATGGATTATCTCAGCAAAGGAGAAGTGCTCACTATCACAGATTTAAACTGGTTTGAGAACAATATTTGAGGGAAATGGTGATATTGTGTATGTGGAAAAAGTTTTAGATCTTTGAGTCCATCTCATATAAAATGGGAGCAAAACCAAAAGTGTTGCGTTTATATTTTTGTTGAGTATATATATATATATATATGCACACACACACACACATTAAAAAGTTGCACTAAAGTACAAGTTGCACAGTAGTATACAGTAAGTTTCACCTTATTTCTTTATGTGGAACTCACTGTAAAACACGTTTTCCTGGGGGCGAGTTTAAGAATGGACAGCACATGTGCACACCACAGCTTGTGCAAATACTTAACACAAGGGCTTTTAAATGACAAAAAATAAGCAAGATTAATAAATAAACGTGACAGGCCACATCCTGGATGTTACGAGATGCAGTTTGGACAAAAGAAATCATCAGGCGGACCCAGTTTCTTTAATTGTTTATACTCTGGCAGATCAGGATTTTGCTAAATTGAAATATGTGACACGGCTAACTCAAGATGGCATTTACTGGAACCAGAAAATATCAGCTAAAATGTTTCAGGAAATTCACTGACAAAATGTTGCTATAACCTGCTTCAGGCAGCAAGTTCCTCAGGGTGTTACAGTAATCTCTGACACGCTCGCAACTTTGCTGGTTGACATGTTCCTGCAGTGAGCTGTCACCAAACCTGAAAGACAAACAATTACTTACCAACTCACTTTACTGGAAATAAGATGTCAATGCCCACAGCGAAACTAGAAGTTGATTACACTACAGGTGGCAACGTGTGTCAATGATGTCAGGTAAGTTGGACAAGGTGTACCAACCTGATCCCTCTGAGCTAGCTCCTATACTTGGGTTGCCTATCTGGTCCCTTTGACTCTGTATTCAGGTGAACCGCCCGTTCCCTCTGTCTTGTTCCCAGACATTAGGGACATTACAGACATTCTATGTTGTTCTTCAGAACCTGATCCGATATGTATCACTGGACGTTCCATACGTATCATGGTATCAATGTATTTATGTGCTTAATCCTGCGTCTATAAATGTATACATAAACTGTAGTCTTTGGTGTGTAACCCAGCTATTTAGTACTACTGCTTAATATGTGTTCTATTAGTATTCTCTTTTGCACAATTTCACCTTTACCCTATGATATCCCAAACTGACTTCACAGTCTGCATGTCTGTTTGATAAGATTACCAAACCCAAGACCTATAATCTTTTTCATATTTTTTTCTTCCCTCAGCGTAACTGGCTGGCTGACGCGTTCTGATTTTAAAGCTAGAACCCCAAACAGACCCAGTTATGTCCTAGCTTAGATAATGTTTAAAAAAGATATTGCTGTATGTAGAAAATGAAATCAAGAGAGTTTCTTTAATACAGCCCATCAATTCTACATACTGCAGAATTGTAATAAAAGCAAGTAATATGAAATAAACATTTTAGCTGTTAAAAAATATTTTTTTATTGTTATATGCGAAAATGTCTGTCTCTCCTTAACACTAAGGGGGTTGTTCCATCCCCTCGCTCTTTTGGCTACACACCTGCACAGTCGGTGTGAGCAGGAAGAAAACGCGATGAGAAGAAAACTCTTGCATTCATGTGGAAAGCGCTACCTGGTTGACAGGTAAGACTGTTTTATCACATGCGCCATCCACCAGTAACAGATTTTGTGCATATTTGAAAGAAAACATTTTGAAAACTCACCATGTGTGTGCTGCTGTTTTTTGCTGTGTCAGCATCATGTTACCATCTTACCTCTCCATTGCTTGACTATTTCCTGAGTCACACACTCTGGTTTCAGTCTGAAAGTCCTACAAAAATATGTACCTTTCAGCCAGACTCTGCTGCTGGTTGATGCCGATATTAAAGAGAACAGGGTGAACGCGTATCAAACAGCCGTCTTTCAGCTCTTGTGATAGTGATCCAAAGGTCTCTGGGGGCAACGGGACCTGGACGACCAAGCTGCCCCTGGATGGAAATGAACAATCACCATGGCGACAACTTTGTGTATTCACATGTACTGATGGGTTTGAGTGTTTATATCTCACCAGGATCCACTGAGCTTGAGCAGAAGGTCATCTGGTTGTTCCGTTTTAGCCTCGATGACTGTAAACGTGACTCCACTCAGGTCAGCCACGGCAACCACCATGTCCTCCAGCATTCCCACCTCATCACCTAACAAAAGACAAAATCACATTTTCCCCATCAATTTATATAATGACATCCATAAATACAGTCAGAGAGAATTGAAACTATTATATCTTATGGCAGATTTAAGTCTTATTTCTCAGCTGTGAGATAAGTCTTGTTAATTACGGTTGGTTTTATTAAAGCTGGTAAAAATTGTCTTCTTTAAATTGCCTCATTGTGCTTTCATCTCCAAACCTGTTCCATACCGTACCGTACGTGCTGAGCAGGCCTTCAAACTGAGCCAGGATTCCTACAGTCTGAAGCTGCTGCAGAAACTCAGGATCCTCCAGATGTCCAGACAGCTTCAACACGAAACCACAAACTAGCGCTGAGAGCTGAATAAGGGGAAGAGAGTCAGAGAAACATGAGGAGAGGATGACAGAGATCCTCCCAACATCTGACATGTATTGTCAAGATAGGTAATAATATCCATGGGCATGAAGACCGTAAGGACAACTACAATCTGATATTTAACTCCAGTGACCTTGACCTTCACCAAAAGTACTGACGTCTGGTTGACTTTGAGAGGGCAATTCTGGAATCCACCTAAATGTATGCCACATTTGTCCCAAATGGGATTGAAAATCAAATTCCTTGACTGTTTCCAAAACAACATGGTATATAACGGTACGGGGTCATCGTTGTTTAATTTTTTGGTTTAAAAATTATCCACACATTTTCTACTGGGGACATGCCAGCACTCCACGCAGGCCAGTCCAGTATCCGTACCATCTTCTTCTGCAGCCATGCCTTTGTAATGTGTGCAGAATGTGGTTTTGCATTGCCACAGTGAAAAATACATGGACTTCCCTGGAAAAGATGTCATCTTGAAGGCAGCACATATTACTGTAAAATCTCAAACTACATGAATGCTGCCATCACAGAAGCCTAAATTACTTTTGTAAGGGCATTAACACAACCCCAATCCGTGACAGGCCATGGCTTTTGGACTAACTGGTGATAACAGTTGCAACAGTCCTTTTCACCTCTGGTTTGGAGCATAAAGCATCCATTTCTTCCAAAGAAGATCTGGAATATTGACTCATCTGAACACAGTACGCATTTCCACTGTGTTGGCATGGAGTGGAGTCTAACCCAAATGCTTCTGAGCCCAGATAAGTCAACGCCACATCTGGATGAGGTTAAAGTAAAGTTTTCAGTGGCATTTGTAACTTTAACTCTGTATTGTAGGGCTTAGATGTTTCCCCAAGTATCCCCTTGCCTGTGTGGTTATATCAGCTATTGATGAATGATGGCTCTAGATGCAGTGTTGTCAGAGGAATTGGAGATCCTCGCCCTTTACGCACTGAAATTCCTCCAGATTCCTTGAATGATTTAATGATATTGTGTACTGTAGAGGGAGAATGATGCAAATCCCTTCGAATCTTTCTTTGAGGAATATTATTTTTAAACATTTCTATAATTTTCTCATGCATTTGTTGCCAAAATAGCGATCCTCTGCCCATATTTGCTCCTCAAAGACTCAACTTTTCATGGATACTGCTTTTGTAACAAATCATCAGTCACCTGTTGACATCACCTGTTTGAAATAACAATTATTGAATACACACACACACACACACACATATATATATATATATATATATATATATATATATATATATATATATATATATATATATATATCATTACTAGCATTAATTGACCCATGGTCTAACATTTTTGGGCAGTGTTTCATATCTCAAATGCAGAAAAAGATGAATATTAACAAATTAAATGAAGCTGGTCACACAAAATCATGGAATATCTTTCTTCATACTGCCTGCAAAGAAACCAAAGTCAAAGTAAATGTAAAAATAATAGTGTTTTTTATATTTTATTTGTATTTTCCAAACCATCTCAACATTTGTGGTTGTATTCATGTTTGCACATTATCTGTCTCTCTGTGTATTTCGCTCACCGCCTGGCTGAAGACGGCGTGCCGTCGCTGGACCAGCTGAGGAGGCCCCTGGTCAACGGTTGCAGATGCTGCCCTCTGCAGGAGCACAAATGCTGCTGCAGTCCGGGCTTTCTCCATCGCTTCACGCACACAGTCCCTAAGAGTGACCACCAGGGGCAGCAGCTGCTCCTGCCAAGAATAGGTAGAAGAAGAAGAAGAAGAAGACGGGGAGGCTGGAAGAAGAGAGAAAATGCAAAGTTCATAACTCTAAAGAAAAAGAGCAGCTTTGGGAGCTGTGAGCTGCCACACGTGACTTCAGATCATTCCAACAATTTGAGCACATGCGATGAAACCAAGCGAAAGATCTGAATTACTGATTCATTGTTAACTTGGTTGTCACCAGCAGGGGGCACAATCATGAGAGACCAGCGCACCAGTGTTCTGAGAGTTTGTGTCCTCTGTCGTTTCCTGCTGCACCGATGATGTCATCTCCTGAGGGTGGGCCCGTCGCCCCTGCAGCCGCTCGACCATTTCGACGATGCAGTCGAGGCTCTTGGTGACGTTGGACAGCGTCCTGTCCTGTAGATGAACAAAAACACTCATAACAACACCATCAACACCACAAAACAGCCTGCAAGGAAAGGAAATGTGATCTCACAAACATTAACTTGCCCACTCCTCCTCACTGCACTCCACATCAGGCTGGCTCGTGTCCTGGTACGTCTGTCCTTCCTGACTGGCAATCGAATCATCACACAGCATCCTGTTGCTGGGGGCGGAACTTTGGTTGTGTATTGTAAGCAGGGTCCGGCTTACCAGCTCATCTTGGAGTGCATGAGCAAACTGCTCTATCTGTGAGGTTTGGGGGGAGCAGAAGAGATTATCCAAATTATAGAAAATCCAAATTATAGCTTTCCTACATTACGTAGATCTGCATTATTGTGGATTGGCCTGCACGTGGAAGTTAAAGCTACAGTGTGGAGGATTTTGGGGCGTTTATTAGCATAAATGTAGCGTGATGTCCAAGTATTCAGATCACCTGCATTCATAACCATCTGTTCATTCATCTATAATTAGGTGCAACAGCTAATCAATGTGTTTTCCTGATCTTAAAGTGACTCTTTTATATCAACCTGGCAATGGGCTCCCCCTAGTGGAGGCTGCCATGTTGACACAGCAGCAAATAAGGGACAACCTTCCTCCGTCTTTCGCATTTTGAACCATACAGTTTGGTTATGGCAAAGGTGCATGAATCCCTGTCGCAAAAGAAGCCGAAACATGAAGGGAAACAAAATGATGAGCGGTGACAGCATAATACAATCTGCAACCTCACCACTAGATGGCGGTAAATCCTACACAATGAAGCTTTAAGATTTGGCCTGAAATGTTCCTTGACACCCACAGCCAATTTGGATTCATCAAATGACCCAACCTGCAGGATAGGCTCCAGCACCCTGTGACCCTTAATAGAGTCTATTTTCAGAAAAGTAGACTGTCCAAGGCATTATCTGTTAAAAGCTGACAACAGAGAGATTATTATGTATTTTGACCTGCTGAATTCAAAAATTCCTGTTGGCAAGTTGGATCTTTACTCCTTCACCCCTTAATTTGCATAAACCAACATGGCTGCCCAGTTTATCAAATTTCCCACAAGTTTGCTTGTATTTGCTCTAGAAAAGAAAATCAAGCTTTTATTTCCATGTATTTTGACCTGCTGAATTAAAAAACATTCAGTGGGCAAGCTGTATCTCTACTCATTCACCCCTAGTTTGCATAGAAAAATATGGCTGCCTGTTTTTTTTTTATATTATTATTATTATATTTTGCACAAGTTTGCTTGTGCAAACTAAGGCTCCGCAGTAAGGCGAGTACTGCAGGCCACAGTTCCACTTCCTGCTGACTGGCAGGGATTTCTGTCAGCACCCGAGAACAAGGCAGACCTGTGCAGGTTGTTGACAACAACTTTAGTTGAGCAGGCCCGACAGGACACGGTTGTTTTTGGTGCTGGTGGTTGTCAGGATGAAACAACTGTGCTGTCAAACAACAATGCTGTGAACCTTGAACCCCTGAAAGCCCTCCATGAAGAGGCTGATAACACGGCTTGAGCTTCATTGTGTGAACTCCAACACCAAGGTCATTGTTGTGTCTGCCAGAGACACCGTTGTCCTACTCTTGCCGATGGCACACTATCAGAAGATGGGAGGCAAGACTGTTTTCATGAAGGCAGGTACTGACAAGAAGCCAAAATACACCTCAGTCAAAGATGTCATCCAAGCCAATGCCCTGAGTGATGAAGCTGTTAAGCTGTTGCTGCCTTTATATGCACTCACTGGAAGTGATTCAACTTCCTACTTTGCTGGACACTGTAAGAAGACAGCTCTAGAAGTATTCTGTGAAATCACTTGTTGCAGCAGCAAGAGTCATACAGTATTAAAGAAAAAAGAAATATTTACATTAAAGAAAGGTGACTAAGGTATAGTGTGATGTTTGCTGGTGGGTGCATAAATACAGATGTGAGAAGATTATGTGACAAAAGAATATAAGTGAGTATAAGTATGTATACCTATGATAAAATTATTGCACAGGATAAATTGCACAGATGTGCATGTAATAAAGCACAAAAGGCGGGGGTAGACATAGTTAATAGTGCAAAATCAGCAGGTGGTTATGGTGCAGAATACATTTGGAGGTATTAAATAGTCAGACTGCATGTTGTGTGGGCCGCTGAAGAGGAGGTACTGCTGGCCCACCACCACCAGAGGGCGCCCTGTCTGGAGTGCGGGCTCCAGGCACCAGAGGGCGCTGCCGCCTCACAGGAGCAGCCGGGGTGACAGCTGTCACTTATCGCCTACGACAGCTGTCACCAATCATCTGATCAGCAGGGGTATATCAGCAGGATGACATCTCCACCTCTTTGCCGAGATATCGCTCTACCTAGAAGGTACCGTACTCAGCCGACTGTGTTCTTTGACATTAACCCTTTGTTACTTTTGTGCGTTAAATAGCAGACATTCTTCCAACGAGAGGTGGAGGTGGTTTTCCCGCCATACGGGTTGCTGGGTGCAAACGCACCCACATTTAACTGTTTTTGTTCCTCGCCAGTAGTACCAGATCCGACACGCGGAGGCAGTGGCCACCTGGGAGTTCGGGACTTGGCGGCTCCAGTATTCCCGGGGTTCGGTGGCGGAGGAAATCGTGTGGTTCCGGTTCTGCTTTGGACAGACGTCTCTTATCTTCGAGCCTGCCCACGTGACACATTTTTGTGAATTGACTTCTTTGTCTATTGTTGTAATCCGTTGTGTTTGTTGTGCTTATTCACAACAGTAAAGTGTTGTTATTTGACTTCCTCCATTGTCCGTTCATTTGCGCCCCCTGTTGTGGGTCCGTGTTCCTACACTTTCACAACACTGCAGTTGGAATAAATGACCTGCGGAGGTGTTCTGTTTTACACCGAGTGGAAATAAACACTTGTGTTTGTTAAAATGTTTCTAGCAATATAAATGTTGTTTGATAAATGTAAATTGTATTACATATTGTGTTGTGTATAACATAGTTTAATGTTCATGTTAGATTCATAAGAATATTGATATTTGTTTGTCACACACAATGTTAGATTCATATGTACACGTTTCCCTCATATTTTAAGCTTTGAGAAATGTGTATATTTATCCTAGAAAGGTGTTTCATTACAAACTATCAATAGACTTAGATTTGTTTTAATTTCCTACTACTTAACAAGGTTGGGTAGGATTACTTTGAAATGTAATCCAAAAGTAATCAGATTACAAGTAATCCAAATGTACGTACATACATACATGTAATCCAGATGTATTCTTTCAAAGTAATCCTGCCCAACCTTGCTACTTAAGGCCTTAAAATGAAAACATCTTAATCAGTCAGTTGGGAAAATATAATTAATTCTATGTGATTTTCATATAACTGGAGGCATAACAGTGTTGAAAATACTAATCTTGATTATACAAATTGGGAATAAAGGATGTTAATCTCACCAAAATACATGACATTTTTCATTTTATTTCTGGAACACATACAGGCAGACTAATAAATAAATAACGTGGGTGGTCTTGACGTTTTATGCAAATTAGGGGGTGAAGGGGTAAAGATACAGTCTGGCAACAGGAATTTTTGAATTCAGCAAGTCAAAATACATTAGAATCAATCTGTTGTCTGCTTTTAACAGAAAATGCCTAACATTCTTTATCCAGGCCCCTTTTTTCTGAAAACAGAACCCAACTATTAACCGGACTAAGTTGGGTTTAAAACACTGAATGAACGGGTAAGACTGCGATGAGAATTTCTGCTCTCCTCACCTGTTGAGACAAGCTGTCCAGCACCTGCTGCAGCCGCTCAGCGTCCAGCTCCAGAGACACGTCCAGGAGCTCCTCAGCGAGCCCGAACACCAGAGGCTGCAGCTGGGTCACGCTGGCCAGCAGCTCCCTGCACCTGCAGCCCTCATCCTGGGAGTAAGACGGCGAGCTGAGGAAGAGATTAATAGGTCACTTCAGCTCAGACTGTGCTGATGTGGAACTGTGCAATTCCAGAACCCAACTCCAACTGCGTGCCATCGCATGTGGCCATCGGAATGAAAAACCATCATTTTCTCATTTGTGTTTTCTATTTTTCATTTTACAGTCATGACTTGCAATCTGATGACCTCCAACAAGTGACAATGATTTCAGCTCCCATTTGTGTGCTAATCCTGAAAGAGTTCAGATTATGGAGATTAACCGTAAGATGATGACATTAAGGGATGAATACAGCGGAAGCAGCTATGGATAGAAATTATATGGAGCCACAAAACACAGAAAGAAAAAAGAATTCATGAACGGGTAAGCCAGCCTGTGGTCAACCAACCACAAACCCAGTTTGCTAACAAGAGTTCCCCATAAAACCACAACAATCAATGCTTTTTCCTTTCTGGAAACCTGAAGCCGACGTTTCCTCTGCCAAAGTCTGCCGTGAAGCTGCAATAGACAAAAAGTGTTTCCAGTCACAGCAACTGAAGATGGCAGCTCCCTTCAGGCTCATCATGGGCATCTTGGTGGCTTCCCTCACTACTTCTGCTCCGTGCACCCTCTGTGTTCAATGTATTCCAGACAGATTTACTACACTGTCAGAACTCTTTGTACTAATGACATATTTATTTAACTGAACCCCAAGACACTTTCAGTAGCTTTAAAATGTTCTTGGGTCCATCCTCTGACTTACTGTGTCTAAAGAAGAGGGAGTCTTGCAGAATCCATTATTTTGGGTTTCATATTTTTGATTAAATCACATATCGTAGTGAGATTAAAGAGTGTAATGTTAAAAATGACAGTAGAAATAACTTTTTAAAATAATGTAAAAAAAGAAGCCTGTTTTGGATGTTAACCCTGAATAATAACTCTTATTATTATAGGTCTGGTATTACTGATTGTTGGAGGCGATGGTACATCTCAACCAAAATTTGACCAACATCCTTTTTCAGTTTTTTCAGTTTGGTGTGAAATAAAAAGACACCAGCTGTGTTTTCAGTGTGGCAGACCTGTCTGTGGGGTTTGTATATTTGCTGAGCAGTCGCTTCAGTCCGCCATGTTTGAAGGCCTGGTAGTGATCAGCCGGAGCACCAAACGTTATCACGTTGTACCAAACACCTGGACAGAGCACGGAGTCAACAGAGATTAAAAGCAAACAAACAAATGGAGTAAATAAAAGTTACATGGTAACACAGCAGCAAAAAAATCAAGAAACAAAATGGAACAGGAGAAACGTACTGCATGGTCCAGATTATTACATACACATTGGTGTGATTTATATACACCGAAAAATATCACATATTACTTATTTATTAGTCGAAATACTGGTAGAAGTAGACATAGTACAACTCCTGGCAAAAATTATGGAATCACCGGCCAGTTGTTTAATTTTGTAGAAAAAAAGCAGATCACAGACATGACACAAAACTAAAGTCATTTCAAATGGTAACTTTCTGGCTTTAAGAAACACTACAAGAAATCAAGAAAAAAAAATTGTGGCAGTCAGTAACGGTTACTTTTTTAGACCAAGCAGAGGGAAAAAAATATGGACTCACTCAATTCTGAGGAATAAATTATGGAATCACCCTGTAAATTTTCACCCCCAAAACTAACACCTGCATCAAATCAGATCTGCTCGTTAGTCTGCATCTAAAAGGAGTGATCACACCTTGGAGAGCTGTTGCACCAAGTGGACTGACATGAATCATGGCTCCAACACGAGAGATGTCAATTGAAACAAAGGAGAGGATTATCAAACTCTTAAAAGAGGGTAAATCATCAAGCAGTGTTGCAAAAGATGTTGGTTGTTCAGTCAGCTGTGTCTACACTCTGGACCAAATACAAACAACATGGGAAGGTTGTTAAAGGCAAACATACTGGTAGACCATGGAAGACATCAAAGCGTCAAGACAGAAAACTTAAAACAATATGTCTCAAAAATCGAAAATGCACAACAAAATAAATGAGGAACGAATGGGAGGAAACTGGAGTCAACATCTGTGACCGAACTGTAAGAATCTGCCTAAAGAAAATGGGATTTACATACAGAAAAGCTAAACGAAAGCCATCTTTAACACCTAAACAGAAAAAAACAAGGTTACAATGGGCTAAGGAAAAGCAATCGTGGATTGTGGATGACTGGATGAAAGTCATATTCAGTGATGAATCTCGAATCTGCATTGGGCAAGGTGATGATGCTGGAACTTTTGTTTGGTGCCGTTCCAATGAGATTTATAAAGATGACTGCCTGAAGAGAACATGTAAATTTCCACAGTCATTCAATCAATCAACTTTTTTCTTATATAGCGCCAAATCACAACAAACAGTTGCCCCAAGGCGCTCCATATTGTAAGGCAAGGCCATACAATAATTATGAAAAACCCCAACGGTCAAAACGACCCCCTATGAGCAAGCACTTGGCCACAGTGGGAAGGAAAAACTCCCTTTTAACAGGAAGAAACCTCCAGCAGAACCAGGCTCAGGGAAGGGCAGTCTTCTGCTGAGACTGGTTGGGGCTGAGGGAAAAAAAACCCAGGAAAAAGACATGCCGTGAAGGGAGGCAGAGATCGATCACTAATGATTAAATGCAGAGTGATGCATACGGAGCAAAAAGAGAAAGAAACAGTGCATCATGGGAACCCCCCACAATCTACGTCTAAAGCAGCATAACCAAGGGATGGTCCAGGGTCACCCGATCCAGCCCTAACTATAAGCCTTAGCGAAAAGGAAAGTTTTAAGCCTAATCTTAAAAGTAGAGAGGGTATCTCTCTCCCTGATCTGAATTGGGAGCTGGTTCCACAGGAGAGGAGCCTGAAAGCTGAAGGCTCTGCCTCCCATTCTACTCTTACAAACCCTAGGAACTACAAGTAAGCCCGCAGTCTGAGAGCGAAGCGCTCTAATGGGGTAATATGGTACTACGAGGTCCCTAAGATAAGATGGGACCTGATTATTCATTGATGATATGGGGCTGTATGTCACGTACAGGCACTGGGGAGATGGCTGTCATTACATCATCAATAAATGCACAAGTTTACGTTGATATTTTGGACACTTTTCTTATTCCATCAATTGAAAGGATGTTTGGGGATGATGAAATCATTTTTCAAGATGATAATGCATCTTGCCATACAGCAAAAACTGTGAAAACATTCCTTGCAAAAAGACACATAGGGTCAATGTCATGGCCTGCAAATAGTCCGGATCTTAATCCAACTGAAAATCTTTGGTGGAAGTTGAAGAAAATGGTCCATGACAAGGCTCCAACCTGCAAAGCTGATCTGGCAACAGCAATCAGAGAAAGTTGGAGCCAGATTGATGAAGAGTACTGTTTGTCACTCATTAAGTCCATGCCTCAGAGACTGCAAGCTGTTATAAAAGCCAGAGGTGGTGCAACAAAATACTAGTGATGTGTTGGAGCATTCTTTTGTTTTTCATGATTCCATAATTTTTTCCTCAGAATTGAGTGTTTCAGAATTAAAGCTCTAAACAAAATAAATTCCAGTAATAAAAGTATTTAATATCTGCCCTCTACTCTGGAAAATATGTTCGAAGGGCATTTTGCAGACTACAAACTCTTGACAAGGACATTTTATGGTCACATCAACATTTTGGCAGGAAAAGTTTCCACACACATTTCAATTCATTTGTGTGAAAGGGGAAATATTCCTTTGAGGAAACGTGACACTAAAATGTGACCTCAACATGAATTCTGATGTCAGGATACTACTGACCTTTGACCCAGAGAAAGGTTAAGTGTGCAGAGTGGAACTGTGTTATTAGTGAAGTTTTTATAAAAGTATTGTAAAGCCAGAGCACATTCTGATGAATATCCTCGAAAACTCCAACTGGATGCCATTAAGGTGCTTAAATGTCTAAAATGCACGTTAATAATCCGACTAAATTGGGAAAACGCCACGTCTTGATTAGATTCATCCTTACTACCAATATGAACTCATTCAGGTTAAAGTCATCAGAAAATGCTGTTTACATGGATTATTGTCATAAAATTATCTTATCAAGACAGTTTTGAGCACAAGTAACACGTTTTATAAATATGTGTTATACATTAAAATCTGCTAAAAAAAAAAGTGTTTCTCGCCAAACGTTTGATCGGGTTTTGTAAAAAATGAGGAACCTGTGCAGTCTGGACTGGTGACCTCCATCCTCTGTGAGTGCAGGTTGGTAGGAATAAACTGAAGGTGGCTGTCTGACCGACTGCTGCTGGGTTTGAAACACGATGATGCTGTTTGAAAATAAAATAAATAAATAAATAAAGTAATAGTAACTAGAGAACACATCTATCTGAAGCACATTTTCCTGACAAACAGCAATAGATTTTGAGTTTTTAATGAAAATCACGCAGACTGCTTCATTTTCTATGCAACAATAAAAATCGATGTATTCCAAACACATGACACATACTTCTTGAGAAATCTGAAATTGATGCTGGTTTTTAGGGGCAACCAAAAAAAAAAAAAACTTGGGTGTTGTGGCACTTTAAGTCCCTCCCACCTGAGAGGTTATTGAGCTTCGCTAGCATTTCCTGATAACAGTCAATCAAGCCGCTACAGTGACTGATGACATCATGTCGGAGCCCTTCCCAGTAGGGTGAAAGGTCACCGAGGTCCTTCACCTCCTGGATTCTGGAGATAAAAAGATAAGAGCGTAGTCAGTCAGTCTGCCTCTGCACAGAAAGTTCTGGATGAATGAATGAAGGGATGGTAACTCAAATATTCAGTATTGTTTGATAAATGACCATAAACTATATAATCTGTTTTTGTTGTGCAGAATTTCATAAAATAAGACAACAGGCACAATTTTGGAAAATGTTTTGTTATTTTAAATCCACCAAACCAACAATTATCTTCTTTCTTGTCAAGCACATGCAGGAAAGGATTGTAAAAACATGTATTACATATGTGACAATCATATATAGCATATAGCCATAAGGAAAGCGTGCACCTGCTTGCGTGCTCATCCAAGAGCATGTTCAGCAGGCGTTTGGGTAACGAGAAAGACAACGGCGTCTCCGACATCTGCTCCTTAACCAGCAGCCACCTGTGATCCTCCGTCTGAAACCGGTACACCTTACACACCTGTGCACACAACACTACACAAACACAAACACACACAAACGCCATCGTCACAAAGCTTTAGGACCGCCTCCTGGTTTACGCCATGTTTGTGTATTTTGTAACTTTACAGCAGAAGTGGCATAATTTCCCAAAAAAGTTCCACTTTGGACTCAACGTTCCAAACAAAAGTCTTGGTTTTTGGGAATCCTTTTGCTCAGCCTCTTTGTACTTTTTGTTTACTCTGGTTGTCTTCATCTTATATTTAATTTTACCTTTATTTAACAAGGTTAGTCCCATTGAGACTGAGACCTCTGTTGTAAGGGAGACCTGGACCGTTATAAAGTTTCCAATTCACTGAACATGCATGTCTTTAAATGTGGGAGGAAACCGGAGCACCCGGAGGAATCCCACGCAAACACGGGGAGAACATGCAAACTCCACACAGAAAGGTGGGAATCAAACCCATGACCTTCTTGCTGTGAGGCAACAGCACTAACCACTACGCTACCGTGCATATTAATTGTTGTGGGAACATGCAAAAGTGGTGGAAACCCAGAATGAAGCAAATACTAATTCACATTGTTATGTATGCAAATGAGGAAACGTGCAATAAGTTCAGTATCGGCTGTGTCCCAACTCAGGGGCTGCATCCTTCTCAGGCTGCATTCATTGGTCGCATACGTCATAAGTGGCATATGCGACCAATCACTTTTGGGATCCATATGTGCAAATGCAAAGAAGTAATCTTCATGGACTGCAGCCTTCGAAGGATGCAGCCTCTGAATCGGGACACAGCCATGAGAAAAAGTAAAATAAATAAATAAATAAATATTCACCAGTTCTCATCATCGGACTGTTTTCTTTGTCCTGGAGGGAGCCATGAAAACAGTCACACAGCTCAGTAGCCTGGAGACAGAAAATAAGATGGTTAAAAAGCAGAAAACAACATCTCACTCACTTCTTCCTTAAAAAGCCACTTTAAAATACTCATACCTGTCACATAATTACAAAAAAGTTTCAGTAAATTTAATGTTTGGTGTGAGATTTTCCACAGAAAATAAGAAGACGTATGTATAGGAAGCAGAAGCTAATGATTAGGCAACAACTTAGGATCGTACATGAGGTAGTAAACAATTTTGCAACAGTGGTGGTATACGAGGTCTGTCCAAAAAGTATCGGACCTTTTTATTTTTTGCAAAAACCATATGGATTTGAATCACGTGTGATTGCATCAGACAAGCTTGGACCTTCGTGTGCATGTGTGAGTTTTTTCACGCCTGTCGGTTGCGTCATTCGCCTGTGAGCAGGCTTTGTGTGAGCAGTGGTCCACCCCTCTCGTCGGATTTTTATTGCGAATAAATGTCTGAACGATTTGGAGCTTTGCTGCATCAAATTTTTCCGGAAACTGTGAGAGACCTCCAGCTGGACACCATTCGGAAAATTTAGATGGCTTTCAGCGACGATTTTATGGGGATTACACAGATTAAGGAGTGCTCCAGCCGGTTTAAAGACCGCCCACAGCGTCTGAGAGCGCGGAGCGCTCCGAGCGCCGATCGACAGGCTCAAACCCCGCTGAAACAACCAGATCATTTCCAGCGTGAAGGCTTTGTTGATCCGGGACGTCATCTGACTTTCACAAAAAAGGCAGAAGGCGTGGACATCAGCACTTTTTCGGCACATTCTACTGTTACAGGAGTTTTTTTCATGGAAAGAGAAGCGGATGATTGCGCCACCGCAATCAGTCACTCACACGACTGAAAAGCAACTGGAAGCCATCTGAAAGCCATCTGAAAGCCGTCCTGTGAGACCAACACGGAGGTGGTTTTGTTCCGCGCCATGAGTGGCACGGTGGTGCAATCATCCGCTTCTCTTTCCATGAAAAAAACTCCTGTAACAGTAGAATGTGCTGAAAAAGTGCTGATGTCCACACCTTCTGCCTTTTTTGTGAAAGTCAGACGACGTCCCGGATCAACAAAGCCTTCACGTTGGAAATGATCTGGCTGTTTCAGCGGGGTTTGAGCCTGTCAATCGGCGCTCGGAGCGCTCCGCGTTCTCAGACGCTGTGGGCGGTCTTTAAACCGGCTGGAGCACTCCTTAATCTGTGTAATCCCCATAAAATCATCGCTGAAAGCCATCTAAATTTTTCCGAATGGTGTCCAGCTGGAGGTCTCTCACAGTTTCTGGAAAAATTTGATGCAGCAAAGTTCCCAATCGTTCAGACATTTATTCGCAATAAAAATCCGACGAGAGGGGTGGACCACTGCTCACACAAAGCCTGCTCACAGGCGAATGACGCAACCGACAGGCGTGAAAAAACTCACACATGCACACGAAGGTTCAAGCTTGTCTGATGCAATCACACGTGATTCAAATCCATATGGTTTTTGCAAAAAATAAAAAGGTCTGATACTTTTTGGACAGACCTCGTATACCACCCCGGCTGAGGATCATCTGCAGCTTGACTTTATTTTATTTTATGCATTGTTCAGTACTCAGTGTAGTGACAAAAAAATCTGTGGAATGTGACTTTTCTGAGCTTTGTGCACAAACTCGGCCACATCAGTAAAGTAAAAACAGGATGTCTCCTCTGTTACCTTGTTCTGGGGAGTTTGATCTTCATTATCACCCTCTATCTGTAAGCCTGACTCCTGCACCTCCCCGGGTTTGCTCACTGTGTCCATGGTCCTTAAAGAGAAAACAATAACAATTTTTTCCCCCCGAGAAAAATTAGGATTATGTGTATGACACCAAGATCAAACTTTGTCAGGCAATAGTGAGTGCCAGTTTGCACCTCACTTTCAAATATGAGAGAGATTTGGGCATGTTTGATTAAGATACAATGTAAAATATATTAAAATGTGTTTTCCATGTTAAATTTAAATCTCCACAAAATCTGTAATCTGGATCTGATCCGGATCAAACTTTGTTAGTCGATACAAGACACCATCCTACATACAGCTCAAATATGAAAGAAATTTGATCTTTTCTGACAGAGTTATGAATTTTTTTAATATTCATTCAATGTTAAAGATAGGGATTTTTCCAATTTTCCAAGTTTTTTCCAGATTTTACCCTTGACCCATGACCTTGAACAATGAATCACTTGTTGCCTATCAGGATATGAATCTTCAGTAAAAATTTTACAACAATATATGAAGAATTGTGAGCTCCAGGATATTCACAAACAGACAAACAGGATTGAAAACTAACTAGAAGGGCACTCGGTCGAGTGCATTCCTCCGCCACGCCAGATATCAATATCGAAGCATGTGGATTCACAAAAGGGCAAAATAATCCATTATGCTATATTCCAGAGTTTAATCCGGATCATCACCAAATTTTAATCAATTAATCCTGGACATACGAGGTCTATTAGATAAGAAACCAACATTTTTATTTTTTTTAACTATATGGATTTGAATGACGTGCGATTACACCAATCATGCTTGAACTCTCGTGCGCATGCATGAGTTTTTTCACGCGTGTCGGTGACGTCATTTCCCTGTGGGCAGGCCTTAAGTGAGATGTGGTCCCGCCCTCTCGGCTGAATTCCTTTGTTTCACACGCTGCTCGAGACGGCGCGCGTTGCTTTATCAAAATTTTTTCTGGACCTGTGAGGGATATCCGAGTGGACAATAGTCGAGAAATTAAGCTGGTTTTCGGTGAAAAGTTTAACGGCGGATGAGAGATTATGGGGTGTTTCTGTCGCTGTAAGGACTTCCCACGGAGCGGACGTCGCGCAGTGCTTCCAGGCGCCGTCGTCGGCCTGTTTCAAGCTGAAAACATCCTAATTTAAGGCTTAATTCACCCAGGACGTTGTGAGAGAACAGAGAAGATTCAGAAGAGGCCGGCATAAGGACTTTATGCGGACATTCTACTGTTTAAGGACATTTTTTAATGAAATTAAACAATCTGTGTGCGCCGCGACAGGAAAAACACCTCCGTGTTGAAAACCATTTGTAAAATTCAAGCGGCTTTTGATGGCTTTCAACAAGTGAGTAACTGAGAAATTGTTTAACAGCTTGGGCATGTTCCAACTTGCCCGTTAAGGTTTCCAACGGAGGTGTTTTTTCTGTCGCGACCCCCCGCGGTTGGGTCCGGCCCGACATGCGACTCTGCCTGCACGTTCTTTCATTACAAAATGTCCGTTAACAATGGAATGTCCGAATAAACTCCTCATGCCGACTTCTTCTGAAAGTTCTCTGTTCTCTGACGACTTACTGGGTCAACAGAGCCTGAAATGTGGAAGTTTTCAACTTGAAATGGCGAGACACTGCTGCCTCGAAGCGCAGATCGCCGTCAGGCACCGTGGGCCGTCCTTACGGCGACACTACCAGACCAAAATCTCTCATCAGCCATTAAAATTTTTACCGAAAACCAGCTGAATTTATCGAATGGTGTCCACTCAGTTGTGCCTTACAGTTTTGAAAAAATTTTGATCAAACAAAGCAGCAGTCTCTGACCCATTCCTAAACAATTAAAAAATCGACGAGAGGGTGGGCGACTCCTCACTCAAAGACTGCCCACAGGCGAATGACGTAACCGACAGGCGTGAAAAAACTCTTGCATGCCCACGAGGGTTCAAGCATGTCTGATGTAATCACACGTGATTCAAATCCATATGGTTTTTGAAAAAAATAATAAGGTCGGATACTTTTCTAATAGACCTCGTATTTCCCATCATTCCACCAAATTTGGTTCAGATGTGTTCAAAACGTTTTGAGTTATCTTGTTAACAGGCAAACAGACAAATAGACAAAAGCCGGTGAAAACATAACCTAATAACGTAATAATAGTAATAATAATAATATTAATAATAATAACAATAAACTGTTTTTTGGAAAGTTTTCTGTCCTCGTCCTCAGATAACACATTTTGAAAATACAATTTTGTCAATTTTGATGGGCCAAACCGGATGCTTTTGTTTTGGAAACTGGCTGCCACTTCTGAAAGGATGCTGCACACTTCTGGAATTGGATCAAGGCTGTAAAATGATGCATCTCTGTTGCCCAGTGATCTTAAACAATTAAACAATTTAAATTAAATTTGTTGTTTTTAGATGTTACAGCAGACAGATTACAAAACAAAAGCCAACCTCACTGGTCTTTACTGCTGAGGAAATATCAAAAATAAATGATCAAGACAAAGCCATCAAGAAACATATATAATTTAAAGAGGAAAAAAAAACAAAACAAAAAAAACAACTTCCATAAAAAAATAAATAACCTGGGAAAACAACGGTCAAAGTTAAGTCGGTTATGTGAACAAAGAAGGCTGTCAAATAAGAATATTTGTAGTGGTTAAACTTACCTGACAGGTCGGTGAAGGTTTAGTTTATTAAAACATAAAGACAACAAGCTATTAAAAAGACGAAATTAACAACATGCTAACACTGAGGGCTAAAGCTGAGAAATCAGACGTTAAGTGACTCAACGCAGCGTCATTCTCTCTCTTTCTCCCCCCCATGTCTCTCTCTCTCTCTCTCTCTCTCTCTCTCTCAGAACAGGAAGACTTCTGTTTATTTTTCAGTCTTGGGGGGCGGAGCCCTTCGATCCCTCTCTCACTTCCTTGTGTGGCTACAGGTATCCCGGCAACAACCAATCAGGTGAATACTCTCACACCACACGCAACACAAGTATTTCATTAAAAAAAAAAAAAAGTTTCCTTCACAGGAAGACTGTTTGTTCTTCACCTGAGACAATGTGAAATGTGACGCTCCTTCGATTTGAATAAATCCCTGATGGAAGAGGACATGAAGCCAAAAAACCTCCCCTGATAGAAACGACAGAAAAATAGAAAGACAAGAGAAAAAAAAAAAAACATAAAAAAATTAAAGGCAAAAATGTATCTCATGAAAACGTGGTTTAGCCTTTAATGGTGAAGTTACAGCATTATAATAACATAAAATATTAACAGAATATGAATAAATTATAATGCACAAAAATAAACATCTTATAAATAAAAGGAGTGTTTCAGCATGTTCAAAGCCTCCTCCTAATGTATCGTGACAGTCAGGTTACAGCAGGCTTTAACTCTGTTGCTATGGCAACAAGCAGAAAGTCGGAGGATTAACTTGATAACAACCATCCATGTGCACCAAAATATTCAGCAATTGTCATTTTTACATAATACGTTCACATACAACGCTTAAACTGACCAAAACATCAGATTTGGTGGTGATCCAGATGAGGTTGAACTTTCTCAAAACGTTTGAAAACAAGTTACTATGACAACAGCGCCATTTTTTTTTTTACACGTTGTTGAGTTCCAGCTGTTCAAAGGTCAGCAGGGTCGGGTCGATACGTGTTAAAGCTTAAATATTAGTGTGGAATGGTAAAGCAAATCACATGAATCCATGGATACCAACCTAAAACACAGAAATCATATCAATATTACCATTATTTTGAGAAATGTTGCCAACATTTAGTCATTTTTCAGTTGAACACCCACTGGTCTCGGACAAAACAAGAGGATTTTAAGATTAACAGGTTTAATCCCCATCGTAGCCACACTCACACACACATGACTGATTACTTTGGTGCCATTCTTTTAGAATATTGAATGTTTACCATGTCTGTGCACTCTCAGTTTTAAGATGCCATTTAAAGGGTATATTTGTTTCCTGTCCATGTGCGTAGACCAGCAAAATGTCAGCCTTAAACGGCTTGTTTTGATGTCTGTGACATAGCTCATATCATTATGAGGATGTTTTGTCTACGAAGTGTAATAGTTTGTCTGTTTTGGAGACACATAGGCTTTTTTTAATTTATTTGCTTATTTATTTATTTATTTTGCAGCATGCTAAAAAGACTTGTGCTGAGTCATAGTCCGAGACTCATTTGGCTAGCAGGAAAAATTTAGCAATAACTGTGCTAGGAACCATTTTAAGTTAGCCAACTAAGGAAAGTCAGAGACTAAAGATACATATGAACTAGTTGTACAAACAGCCTGAACTTGCTTGTACACTGCTTTTCCTCAATAGTCTGGAAACACATGATCTGATCCAAAAGAAAAAGGACAAAATAGAGATTCGTCAATCAAACTCGATAATATGGATGTGAGGGATTGGGGGGGAACCCAAATACAGATCCAATAAAAACAAATTAACCAATGGACTACCTGTTATTATACTTAAGAGTCTTGTGGTGTCTCTTCTGCTCTAAAAACATTAAAATTGTGATGTTCATGTTTGCCAAGAACATAATAAAATCATCAGCATTTATGTATTTGTTTGTCTGTTAGCAGGATTACATCAAACCTACTGCACAGATTTTGATGAAATTTTCAATACAGATAGATATTAGACCATGGAAGACTCCATTAAATTTTTGGAGGTGATCCGGATCTGGATTCTGGATGAATATTTCACTTTATATAGGCTTTAAGGATTACATCAAAATTACTTCACGGATTCTCACCAAATTTGCACCACAGGCAGATATTAGGCCATGGATGACTCCACTGAATTTTGGAGGAGATCCAGATCTGTATTCTGGATCAGGATTTCAATTTGTACACTTCACTTTTGCAGATTTTGAAGATAACGTAAAAACTACAGTACTTAATGGATTTTCACAAAGTTTTCATCACACATTGGTGTTAGGCCTTGGAAGACTCCATTAAATTTTGGAGGTGATCTGAATCTGGATACAGATTCTGGATCAGGATTAAATTTGTAGACTTTTAAAGATTACATCAAAATTACTTCACAGATATGACATCACGATGTAAAACCAAGATCAGGAAGACACTATTTTGTTTCACCTTGTGAATTAAATATCAGATTGCAACATCTTGATCAGTCGGACCATTCTGGACCAGTATGTAATTATGGCACTGTGTTGTGGAATCCGGATTCAGGGAAAGTTTGGGTCACGATGTGAATCACATATCTTTTATTTTAAGTCCTCGCCAACCCTTAGTGACGTCAGAAATCTCACATTGCTCTTGTTTTACTTGCATTTTTTGAGTAATTCATAATATGGTTTAGAAATGCCTGACTGGTTGCTTAGTGGGTACAAATAGAATAAAACTTTTTTTAGTTATGTATCAACTTGCCCAGTGACTGAACGTCTCAAGAGGGTTCTAGTGATCTCAAAAAACAAAAACAAAACAACAGTCTCTCTGCATAATCGTCACCTCCTGTTGATGTCATGAAGCACAACAATCGATTCCATCCTGGCCTAAGACCAGGACTAAAACCACCTCAGGTCAGCAGTTTAAATTTTCTCCCGGTGAACTCGAGGGAGATGGGCCTAACTTGCCCAGTCTGTCGCCAACTTGCCCAGTCTGTCCCCATAGCACAAGACAGTTTTTAGTCTTTGACTTCCAATTTGAGTACTGCTTCATAAAGCTGCAGTACCTAACCTGTCCAGAAGGGGCACTGCTGTCTCTCAGTGGACAAAAACAGTTTGCTCGTTCCATCGCTGCTGCAGGTGTGATGTTTATGTCTTTACTCTCAGGGGCCTGGATGCTGCTGCATGCTGGGTAATCCCGATATTCCTCCAGATCTAACCAAACCAACACAAAAGCGTACAAAATAATTGCACTCAAAATTGTACCAAGATGTACAATTATATAATTCCTGAGCTTTTATTTTTTAATATGCTAGAAATTTCAAGATGAATATTTCTGACTTTCCGTTAAACTGCATCAACTGTCCATTCAGGATAATGTGACCTCGGACCTTTGACCCCCCAAACAATGTTGGCTGTTTGGAATGTTAGCATTCCCGATTAAATTTCACCACAGCTCTGGAATTTGCACAAAGTAGCAGCCAAAAAGATACTTCCTCTTCAAACAAAGAAGAAAAATCATCCAATTAAAAAAAAAAATCAGACAAAGAAATCCCACAAAAATCATGAAAACTAACTGAAAATCCAGTTTGGGTCATTTCTCCTTTTCCCTCTTTTCTTCTACCATGGCCAAAAGGATTAAAAACCATCGGCATCATGGGAAATATGCAGATTATCGTTGCATCTGGCAGGACCGCTGAATCTCAGCTTGATGTCATGGAAAATGGAAAGAAAAAAAAACAAAACAAAAACAGAAGCATCATTTTCGCCCACAGTGTGGTCGCGGCCATCCACCTTCCACCCACTCATCTACTGTATTTGAGAGTGAGAGGCTGATTAAAAAGAATCAAGAACACAAAAAGGTCATTCTTTTTCCAAGCATGTTCTTGTTAATCCCGTTTTGTGAGTTTGTCAGCGCAGAATGTTTACTCGCAAAGTCACATTTTCTTAGATCGGCTTAATGTGCTTGTAATAGTGTGCAGCTTTACTACAGCAGAACTGTAGATAAGCGGGTGAGTAAGTTACACATCCCAGCTTCTGTAAGTAATAACTCAAAAACTACAAATACCATCATCTTGTAATTCACCAGATTAAAAGAGCACATAATGAGGATGAATGGAGGAGTTTATGGACAAAGTTGAGTACTTTTACTTTGAAATGTAATCCATTATTGAATACAAAATACAGTACAATCAGAATACTTTTAGATTATTTGCAATGTAATCTGAATACGTTTTAAATACTTCAAAATCAGTGACTGAAAACAACATTCCTCTTTTGAAAAAAACGATTGGCCACTTGAATTTTCAATAGGCGGCCAGATAGGGGTTAATTGAAGAATTACACAGGGGTCAAAATTAAAAGATGCTTCAATCATATTAAAAAACTACACCACATTATTTGCCTGATTATAAAGATTCCAAAAAGCTATAGTTTGGACTATCTACGACTGAATTATATGGAGTTATGGGATACAAATAGCAAGAATGGTGGCAGAGGTCAGTTTCAGTTTGTACAGGGGTCAAAAGTTAAAGTTGCTCCAATTTTGGTAAAAAGTGATGCAAATTATTGGTTAATAGAGTTTTAAAAAGAAATAATTTGGCCCATGGGTCATGCTTAGTTATATGTCATAGAACCCAATGGACATTAACTTTGTTTGACCTTTACTTTGGAGACCAAGTGTTCAACACAGTCATAACTATTACATGTATGAATCCTATTAGCCCAACCAGTAATTTACATCACTTTTTATCAAAATTCAAACAACTTTAACTTTTGATCCCTGTACAAACTGAGATTGACCTTTGTCACCATTCTTGCTGTTTTTACCCCATAACTCCAGAACATCCATTCATAGATAGTCCAAACTATATATTTTTGGAATATTTATGGTCAGACAAGTAATGTGGCATATTTTTCAATTTGATGGGAGCATTTTTAAATTTTGACCCCGTGTAATTTTTCAGTTGACCCTTACCTGGCTGCATATTGAAAATTCAAGTGGCCAGTTGTTTTTTTTTCAAAAGAGTAATGCCTAAGATGTATTTGTGCTGAACCTGATGCTTGTATCACTATTTGAAAGATTGTTTCAGTTATATGCTGGAGTACCTTTTATGTGATAAATCATAAATAAGTTATAAATTAAAGACAAGCAGAAATGAATGGATGTTTTGAGACATTGTTTTCATTTAGAATCTTGCTAAGTGCACTCAGCCCACTGGCACCCACCTTTACACCAGTGTCAGCTAAAAATTTAAGCTGCAAACTGTTCTGGTTGTAGGATGCTTTAGACCCTGGCGCAGAGAACAGAGAGGATTTTGCAAAACAGTCTTTATGGATTTACTCAGGAACAGGTCAAAGGTCATAGCATAGGGGATTGGTTACATGATGGAGACAGTGTCTGTGAGGGAGGTGACAGGAGGATTGTAAGCAAGGCAGAAAAAGGTAAAAAAACAAAAAACAAAAAAAACCACACACACACACACACACACACACACACACACACACACACACACACACACACACACACACACACACACACACACACACACACACACACACACACACACACACACACAAAAACCACATAGTGTCCAAATATGGCAGGCAAAATCAAAATACACTCTGGGAAATAAAGTTTGGCCACAAGAAGTGAAATACGAGGAAACACTAGAAATACTGGTGAGAATAAGGCACAAACATTCAAGCAACCAAGAAAGGAACACAGAGGTGATTACAAAGAGGAGGCACATGAAACCTCACAGAGAAACATAACCAGAAACAGTCACAAGAAGGAGACAGAGGACAAGGTACCTTGGGTATGAATATTGTGCTCACTATGTGAGCAAATACAGGATGAAATATACAACAGAATTGACAATAAAATGAGAATATAAAAATGATAGAATGTGTGGCTGGGGATGGTGTCAAAACATTTTCAGTAATGCAAGTACCCGTGACCCGACTCCGGATAAAGCTGAAAGCAAAGTAATGATGGCAAACTTGAAAGGAAGAAATGCAGTACACTGCCACCTGGTGGACAGTTTATAATGTGCACTAATTTCAAATTATGAATTTTAAAGGCTCCAGCCAACGGTGCATCTGTACGTACACTAGCATGTTGCCTGTTTGTTACTCAGTTTGCTCTCTTAAATGCCTTTTTAAGATGGTTATATCACCGATAGCAGTTACTGATATTTGAGTTACTGTTTTCACAAACGAGCTGGGATGGACTAATTCTTCCACCCACTTATTTACATTTTTGCTGCAGAAGCTCTATGTTGTCAAAACCTCAAGGGTAACATATCGCCCCCTAGTAGAAATCTGAGCAAATACACAAGTGAGAAAAAAATGACATCAATATTAAATCTATAATTTTATGGTTAAAATGCAAGCAAAACTGGATTATTACCTCAACGTAGACCGCAAAACCAAGACTTAACGCTCAAACAGTCTTCTGTAGAAAAAATGAGGAAGTCCTTCACTAGTTACACAAACACAAAGCAGTGCCAACTGACACGGACTTTGGTTGCCTGGCACATGGGAAAACCTTTGAGCTGTTCTCCCAGAAACACACACTGTAAAACTACAAGAACAAAGCAACGAGCAAGACACAAACTGTTAACATCAGACTGAAATAATAATAATAAAAAGATATAAATCAGTTAATCAGCATCCACATGTCAAATATTTGTTGAAAAATTACTTTTCTTTGTGTAATTTTTTTTCTCAAATTATTTGGAAGGTGTGCCTTGTATTTCGGTTAGGGTTTCTGTTAACAAAGCATCTACAACCGCATGGATGACATTAAATATCAAATATTCTTTGTGCACAGAACTGACATAACACACCGGTGAGTTGCAATGCCATAGTCAGCCATGGGGGGCAGTATAATAGTGGGAGGACTATTCACCTGGAACAACAACAAAATGAAAATGGCCAAAATATTTCTGAGAAACTCATGTTGTTGACAGTGATGTCACCAGATGGCTCCACAGTCTCTCTCTCTCTCTCTTTCTCTCTCTCACTTCCTCTGTCTCTCACTCAGCAGTCAGTCAAGATGGCGGTGACAGCGTTCTATCTGCTTCTCTGTAAGTACTTTGATTTTATATCTCATGAACTTGCTACAAATTTAACATGCAATATTTGTTCATATAATTTTTAAATTAATCTATACGTCACTCCTTATCCCATTGGACATAATAATAATAATAATAATAATAATAATAATAATAATAATAATAATAATAACAATGTAATTTTTTTTTTTTACAAATTATTCTACCTTTCTTTCTAAACTGTAAATCAACATTTTAGATCTTTTTCATAGATTAAATGTTTCATTATAGTGTTTTCCACCTCATCTTTGACATGCAAGGTAGATTTAAAACAGTGAAGCATTTTTCTACATTATCATTTTTGATAATGATATGGGTTGATAGGTCAAATCTGTCCATCAAGATTTAGATCTCACAAAACACTCTGTATATTTAGTATACATATCCCTGCTGTGATGTCATCATAACTATTCCAGAAGTGGCCAAACTGTTACTTTTGGGACATAAATCTTCCATATTTTGTTCTATAAATTTTGATTTAAACATTTTACTGGGGAAATTAATCAGATATGATTCAGGTTGCTTGGATTTATTTTTAATGTTTTTTTGTTTTTTGTTTTTTGTGTGTGTATGATTTAGGGCTGAGTTTAATCAACTCTGGTCAAGCTCGAGGTGAGACGAACAGAAAATCCAATGTTTAAAAAAAAAAAAAAATTTTTACCAATATCTTACTGAATATTCATTTTGTTCTGTGTTTATTTCGGGTTATTTCCCCTCCTCAGTCTCTCTGGTTGTCACACCTAAAAGACTGCAGTTTTTGAAATATGATAGCTTCTCCGTGAGCTGTGAGGAGGAGGATGAAGAGGAGTCAGTCGGGTGGACAGTGATGAAGAAGATGGAGGATGGAGAGGTTTGTCTCTTTAAAATTTAGATTTTATTTTCACAGTATCATGCTTGTTTTTTTTTTTAATATATTATAAACAATGTATCTTTTTCTTTTAATTTCACGTTTTCTTTTTTTTATCATGCCACTTTTATTTTCCTAAAGGACCTTTATTGAAAAACTGGCATGTTTTATCTGAACATATGTCCCATACAGCAGCACAACTCTTTTCTCAAAATATTACAATTTTAGTTTTTTTTTTTTTGTAAGATGACAACTTTTTCTTATAAAATTCTGTTTTTCTTATAATTGTCCTCCCGGGCACCTGTATGCTTGTCTCATATAGGTTAGACTTCTTTTTTGTATCAGTTTTACTTTTTTTGCTGACTTTATTCCATTTTTAAATGAAATTTTGCTTCATACATTGCGATAATGTTTTTCACCTTGGAAAATGGGATTTTATTCTTTATATTAAGTTGTGTAACCTACAACCATTAAAAATATTTGTTAATGTAACTTAATTCTTGTTAGTGCCATTGTTTAACTGTACACATTCATGCATTTGTAACTTTATTTTCATTTTTACCTGAAGCCATCAAATATGGCCATCGTTTGCGTAGTGATGTCGCAGGCTGGTTTAGCTAGCTGCAAACTCCATTTAGTTTGTGTGTAAATATAACCTCTTTGTCATATGTTATGTAAAAGCTAGTGAGAAATAAACACTTAGAAAACAGAAAACACTGTTTTTGTAACCTGATGACACCTCTGGAGTGATTTACAAGACATTTCGTGGGCGTCAGCATGCATGCTAACTTCTGCTAACTCAAAGCTAACTTCCGCACATGTATGCACACACACACACATAAATAAAACATAAATATTGTTTAGGATTGATTGATTGAGGGGCTTTACAAAACATGTACAAATTGTAACGTAAGACAATAGGATAATGTAAATAACAATAAATGTATAATTAATACACACACACACATTATATATATATATATATATATATATATATATATATATATATATATATATATATATATATATATATATATATATATATTATATATATATATATATATATATTACTTAGCACTGGGATACCAATTAAACTGCAAATTGTAAAGAAGACAATGCTCATACGGGTATTTTAACATTGCGTTATTTTTATAAATGTGTTGTTTTCATATTAATACTTTTTGTTGTAACATTTTTACATGATTAATTTTATTCTTTTATTTGTCAAATTATTATGATACTGTCACTCTCTTTAATTATTTTGTCAGAAGTGACTATAATAATAACATTATCCAGTGAAATTTCTCAGTGGTCCATTGTCCCATAGGTCCGTCCATGCTTGTCCTTGTGCTCCATCACTGCTGCATTCCCCACCACAGACAGTGGTCTTTACTGGTGTGAAACTGGTCTTGGACTAACCAGTGACGCCGTCATCATCAATGTCACTGGTAAGACAGAGCAGATCAGAAATCCATTTCATTGATTAACTGATTATTGCCACACAAATAATGAAGCAATTTTGATCAGTCAATGTCCATCTTGTGTCTTTGTTGATCAGTAGGTTCTGTGATCCTGGACAGTCCCGTCCACTCAGTGGCCGAGGGCAATGATGTTATTCTGCAATGCAGAAGTAAAATTCCGAGACGTAATTTCACTGCTAGTTTTTACAAAGATGGCCGCCTCATCAGGAACAGCTCCACAGGAAACATGACCATTGTCAAAGTTTCCAAAGCTGATGAAGGTGTCTACAGGTGTAGCATCTATGGATATGGACAATCACCACAGAGCTGGCTGACTGTCAGAGGTAAGGTTTTTGATGACATCATGGGCATCACTGAGGCTATAGACTGATGATACAGAGTAAAATAACTGCACAAGAGTTTATTACACAATCTCCAGTGAAGTCCCTGAACATCAACTCATACCACTGACTTCTCAAGGCTCAGTCTTGGGACCTATTTTGTTTACACTTTATACTACTGACCTGTGTACAAACCTATAAAACACCTTCTACCATCTGTATGCTGATAACACCATAATCTATTCCTACTCAAACCCAGTGACACAGGCATTTTAATTCTTGCAGTCCGCTTTTGATGTGGTGCAGAACTGTCTGGAGAAATTCAAACTCGTGTTGAATGCAGAAAAATCCAAAATAATGTTTTTCTCTAAATCACCTGTTTCCTTGGAGAACAGACCATCAATCAAAACTGCCCGAGGTAATGTTGTTGAGCTAGTCAGCAGCTACAAGTATTTGGGATTGACTATTGACACTGAGCTCTTTTTTAAAGTTCATTCCTTCATACCTTCCTTATTGGACTATGGCGATGTCGTGTATAGGTGTGCTTCATCCAGTTGTCTACAGTCCTTGACCCCGCTGTATCATTGTTCCCTGAGTTTCATCACTGGTTGCAGCCACATCACCCAAAACTGTGAGTTGTATGCCAAAGCAGGCATGCCCTCTTTCCTGGTTTACAAATTCTTGTTTTCAAGGTGCATTCTAAAACCTCCGACTGCAATCTTTGTGTGTTCCAAACAGTAGAGGTGGAAAAATATCCAATAGCATTTGAGGTGGACTCTAACTGCATTCTGACTGCATTCTAAATATTCTCACAGCATCCCAACAGCATTTGGAACATTCTGATCACATTCAAGGGGAGACCGAAATGGTCTGGCATGTCAAATCCTGCCAGCATGTTACGAATGTACCATGGATGAGCCGGACTGCGCCTCCAGTTAGAGCCCTGCATTGGGACTGGGTTCCGCAGGACCAAACGCAGAGCTTTCCGGAGCGGGCGGTTAAAACCTCACTGCATTTGGGGTAGGCGGGTAAAAGAAATACAATGAGTCCCAGTCAACAAAGGAGAATTGTGCCAAAGTATGCGGTGTCCACACACTACTTTCAGTTTAAACAATAGCTTTTCATTTAACAGGGTCAGCAGCAGAGAAGCGCAGTCAGTGCAGCTCCACAGACACTCACAGTGAGGGTTACCATAGCAACACTGCATGCCCATATATGGCATACATATGAAACAGTCTTTCCCACAAACAACCACATGAATCACTTTATTCATGGGGTTGAATAATGTGCCCCATTATTCATGGGGCACATTCACAAATAAATCACTTTATTCATACTCCACTTTGGGGGAGGTGATGGTCTAGTGGTTAAGGTGTTGGGCTTGAGTCCAGAAGATCATGGGTTCAAATCCCCGCCTGACTGGAAAATTACTCCGGGCACTTGGGCAAGGCCTTTAATCCCCTATTGCTCCCGGTGTATAGTGAGCGCCTCGTGTGGCAGCACCCTGACATCGGGGTGAATGTGAGGCATAATTGTAAAGTGCTTTGAGCGTCTGATGCAGATGGAAAAGTGCTATATAAATGCAGTCCATTTACTTTATTACACTCAACAAAAATATAAACGCAATACTTTTGGTTTTGCTCCCATTTTGTATGAGATGAACTCAAAGATCTAAAACTTTTTCCACATACACAGTATCACCATTTCCCTCAAATATTGTTCACAAACCAGTCTAAATCTGTGATAGTGAGCACTTCTCCTTTGCTGAGATAATCCATCCCACCTCACAGGTGTGCCATATCAAGATGCTGATTAGACACCATGATTAGTGCACAGGTGTGCCTTAGACTGCCCACAATAAAAGGCCACTCTGAAAGGTGCAGTTTTGTTTTATTGGGGGTGGGGGGGGATACCAGTCAGTATCTGGTGTGACCACCATTTGCCTCATGCAGTGCAACACATCTCCTTCACATAGAGTTGATCAGGTTGTCAATTGTGGCCTTTGGAATGTTGGTCCACTCCTCTTCAATGGCTGTGCGAAGTTGCTGGATATTTGCAGGAACTGGTACACGCTGTCGTATACGCCGGTCCAGAGCATCCCAAACATGCTCAATGGGTGACATGTCCGGTGAGTATGCCGGCCATGCAAGAACTGGGACATTTTCAGCTTCCACGAATTGTGTACAGATCCTTGCAACATGGGGCCGTGCATTATCCTGCTGCAACATGAGGTGATGTTCTTGGATGTATGGCACAAGAATGGGCCTCAGGATCTCGTCACGGTATCTCTGTGCATTCAAAATACCATCAATAAAATGCACCTGTGTTCTTCGTCCATAACAGATGCCTGCCCATACCATAACCCCACCGCCACCATGGGCCACTCGATCCACAACACTGACATCAGAAAACCGCTCACCCACACGACGCCACACACGCTGTCTGCCATCTGCCCTGGACAGTGTGAACCGGGATTCATCCGTGAAGAGAACACCTCTCCAACGTGCCAAACGCCAGCGAATGTGAGCATTTGCCCACTCAAGTCGGTTACGATGACGAACTGGAGTCAGGTCGAGACCCCAATGAGGACGACGAGCATGCAGATGAGCTTCCCTGAGACGGTTTCTGACAGTTTGTGCAGAAATTCTTTGGTTATGCAAACCGATTGTTTCAGCAGCTGTCCGAGTGGCTGGTCTCAGACGATCTTGGAGGTGAACATGCTGGATGTGGAGGTCCTGGGCTGGTGTGGTTACACGTGTTCTGCGGTTGTGAAGCTGGTTGGATGTACTGCCAAATTCTCTGAAACGTCTTTGGAGACGGCTTATGGTAGAGAAATGAACATTCAATACACAAGCAACAGCTCTGGTTGACATTCCTGCTGTCAGCATGCCAATTGCACTCTCCCTCAAATCTTGTGACATCTGTGGCATTGTGCTGTGTGATAAAACTGCACCTTTCAGAGTGGCCTTTTATTGTGGGCAGTCTAAGGCACACCTGTGCACTAATCATGGCGTCTAATCAGCATCTTGATATGGCACACCTGTGAGGTGGGATGGATTATCTCAGCAAAGGAGAAGTGCTCACTATCACAGATTTAGACTGGTTTGTGAACAATATTTGAGGGAAATGGTGATATTGTGTATGTGGAAAAAGTTTTAGATCTTTGAGTTCATCTCATACAAAATGGGAGCAAAACCAAAAGTGTTGCGTTTATATTTTTGTTGAGTGTAGTAGCCTACAAATAACATGAATTACCAGGACCCACAAGCGCAAATCAACATCCCTTGTTTGTTTCATCATTCTAATGTGCTAATTTCTTGGAGAGAGAGAGAGAGAGAGCAAGTGCTGTCTTCTGCATTTCTTCTCTTTTCTGGATTTCAAAGGACATCCAATTTATGAACTGAAACATGCAAATCCAGGTTCTTCTGATTATGAAATTCCTGAAATGCATCATGAACTGTTGGCTATTACTGGTGGCTGCACTGGTAATAATGGCTGTGCACGTTGGTGATCTGATAACCTCAATAATCTGATCTCTCACGATTACATGCACTACAGTAATGCAACAATCTGAAGAACCTGGTTTACATTATTTCAGTTCATAGGTTGGATGTCTTTCGAAATCCAAAAGAGTGAAATGACAGGTCTTGGAAAAAGAGCAGATGTCAGCGTTCGCTCCCACCCCCAGATTACCTTCCAACCAGACTTCGGGTGGCATTCAAAGTGCATTCTTAACATTCCTACTGCATTCTAACAGCATTCTGGGTATTCCTACTATGTTCCAGCTGCATTTGAACTGCATTCAAAAGCTAATACACACGGAATGTGCAACAATCATTCAAGGTGGGTTTGGCCCACATTCTAAGTATTCAAACGGCATTCTTACACAGCTGTTGGAATATCTGTCCCTCACAAATGTGGCTTGAATTTAGGGTCCCCCCCCCAGCTGATTCTGCTTGATTCCTGCTCATTCGTACTATGTGTGACTGGGCTCTTAGCTTCACACAGACGTGTCCAGTTTGAATTTAATCTTCTCTTCAAAGCACACAGCAAAAAGTCTACAGTCTCTACAGTGCCACCTGCAGACCATGTGCCCTCTGCTTCCTCGACCCCCGTCTTCACTGTGGTGCGCCACCTGGTGGTAGTAGCTCCATATCTGTTGTCCACCATCATTCTGGGACTCATTTACAGATCCAGAGGTGAGAAAGGCTCTTATCACATCACATCTGATGAATGTGCCGCTTTTGCAACAAGCAAACAATCTGATGTATTGTAATGCATGGATTTGTGTTTTTTACGATAATATCAAATAAATGTTTCTCTCAGATGTTTGTGTCTGATTTTTAAATGACATGTTTCTAAGCTGTTTTAATTGTCTTTTTTCCCCCAGTAAAAACAACCGTCACGGCAAATCGAACACTGGATGATGTCATCATGGAAGTAGTCACATAGCACCCAATGGATACCTGAGACATGACGGATATCTACAGATTAAACATAAAGAGGAAACAAAATCTGTTTTCAAGACTGGCATTGACCTCTCTCTAGGTTTAATGGTTTTATATTTATTACAGATTATTTTGTTAGACTTCATTATGAAAATAAAACTCAAGCTTTCCAGAGGCTGGTACCCATTTCCATGACGCCGTGTGGACAGGATGTTTTTGAGATGTGAGGTTGGTTGCAGAAGCTTCAGACGGTGGGCGTCATCACACCTTGTGCACGCTCTGCTCTGATGTTTGTTACATTAGAAAACGATGCCTCGGTACAAAAAAACCCCTAATTGTGCACATTCACAAAAATCCACAAACATCTGATGCCGTTTGAGGGACAAAAATGAATTTCAGATCGGGTCGCCACAAACTGTCTTGTGATTTATTCTACAGAAGCAGCCTTCATGTCATCAGGTGTAAAAGGTCAGAATCCCTTTGGTGACCTTCACTAGCCCCTGATTTTTCTGTGGAAATGCCCTTCGTCAATCTCCTTGTGAAACTGTTAATAACGTATTAATAACACGGTAATAACTGGTAATTGTGGTAACTACTGCATTAGTTAGCCTAGTCCAGTAAAAACAGCTATTTAGTTACTAATTTGCTATTTCTTTGATTAACAAAGTGTAGTTTTATAGTTTTATCTTCATTTAACTATCTCTGCTGCTCTGTAAGTTTTATTGGAACATGGGTCTAGAATTTTGTTGTATTCATTATTTTGAGCACTATGTGAATGTTTTTCCCACTTAAAGTTCTATATAAATTATTGCTATTATTGTATTTCTTGCTGAGAGTTTTTAGGAATTAAAAAAGAGCTCAGGCTTATAAAACAGATGACATCCTGCTGAACTTTAAAGCCCCGTTGTGAACAAAGCAACACCTCTGTCATGATTTCGGCACACACCATCCTGCCACGCCAACATATATATTTGGCTTTCCTGTTTGAAAGGAAACTGTTTTGTGTTTAGCAGAAAAGTTGCCACTTATTTCCTTTTCTGACCTTTACGGCTCTCGTTGTTCATTACACCGACAGCTCACATGTTTCACTGTGTGTGTGTGTGTGTGTGTGTGTGTGTGTGTGTGTGTGTGTGTGTGTGTGTGTGTGTGTGTGTGTGTGTGTGTGTGTGTGTGTGTGTGTGTGTGTGTGTGTGTGTGTGTGTGTGTGTGATTTGTACATTTGGTACTGTTTTTAGTCATGTATACTTGTCCACCTGAGTTAACTTGATGAGTTTTGATCTGATTCCACCAAATAATTGAGGGTCAATCAATGTCAAATCTTTAGCACAATGTTGATATATAGAGTATATTTATTTATTTGTTCATTCGTTTTCTATACCCACGTATCCAAATTTCACAGTTAGTCAAGCACTTAACGCATGTCACGTCTGTGAACCGCTAATCTGTCAGGTAATGGCTGCATTTACAAAAGAAAGGTGGCTAATTGTAGGCTGTTGAGGTGTTAATTTTAAACCTAACAGCAGTTTGGCTGTCCTCTGGGCGTGGTAGCAGGAGTAAAGTAAAGGCACTTGCACGCTCTGTGTTGTGCAGGAGAGTAAACTCATTTTTAACAGGTGTAGACTGAATACGAGAGGAGCGTTGGCACATACAATTGCGCAAAGAGAATTTTGAAATGTTCAAAAAATCTTTCATGCATAAATGCTGTGTAATGTTGCCCGATCTACTCGCCAACACTGCGTGCACCTCATCAAGTCGAGTAAAGAAGTGAACAGTGCAAGTGATCGCATCAGAGCCTAGGTTGTCTGAACAATTACCATGAGATGTTAAATCTATCACAAACATACTTTTACAGCTGCACACAAGAATGAAAGAACATGCAACTGTTTTACCAGGCCATGACAATGTAAACATGACAAATAATTACCTTTTTAGATGGCTCCAAATGCGTTCTCCAGCTCATTCAGAGCGCAAGTGCGCAGCTCCGGCTGGAGCGCTCCTCTGCTATTCAGAAAAGGATTAGAGCCATTTTCAACAGACAGCTCACAGAGAAAATAATTAATTGGCTACAAAATAATTATTTTATACAAGCAGTGTCCAGCGTCCACCGCACAGTGCATGGCAGCCAGTGGAACAAAGCACGGCATCCAGCTGGGAACACAGTGGGTGGGATCATCACAACAACGTGCATGTAAGTGTGTGCATCAAAATCGTGCAAGTGTCAGGGGTCCTTAAAAAAACCTCAGGACCTCTAGTGTTAATTGTATCAAATGCTTCAAACACTGAACCATTTCAACACAATTGCTTTATATTGATTCAGTGGTTCAAAATGTTTCAGTTTCACTAATTGTTGAAGCTTTGTAGGTGGAATTCTTTCCCATTCTTGGTTGATGTACGACTTCAGTTGTTCAACAGTCCAGGGTCTCCGTCGTCACATTTTGTGCTTCATAATCCACCATACATTTTCAATGGGCAACAGGTCTGGACTGCAGGCAGGCCAGTCTAGTACCCGCATTCTTTTACTACGAAGCCACGCTGTTGTAACATGTGCAGAATGTGGCTTGGCATTGTCTTGCTGAAATAAGCAGGGATGTCCCTGAAAATGACATTGCTTGGATGGCAGCATGTGTTGCTCCAAAACCTGGATGTACCTTTCAGCATTGATGGTGCCATCACAGATGTGTAAGTTGCCCATGTCATGGGCACTAACACACCCCCATACCATCACAGATGCTGGCTTTTGAACTTTGCCCTGGTAACAATCTGGATGGTCTTTTTCCTCTTTTGTCCAGAGAACACGACGTCCATGATTTCCAAAAACAATGTGAAATGTGGACTAATCAGACCACAGCACACGTTTCCACTTTGTGTCTGTCCATTTCAAATGAGCTCGGGGCCCAGAGAAGGCGACACTGCGTCTCTGGATGTTGTTGATGTATGGCTTTCACTTTGCATGGTAGAGTTTTAACTTGCACTTGAAGATGTAGCGACGAACTGTGTTAACTGACAATGGTTTTGCTGAAGTGTTCCTGAGCCCATGCAGTAAGATCCTTTACATAATGATGTCGGTTTTTAATGCAGTGCCACCTGAGGGATCAAAGGTCACGGGCATTCAATGTTGGTTTTCTTCCTTCCCGCTTATATGTAGAAAGTTCTCCAGATTCTCTGAATCCTCTGATTATATTATGGACTGTAGATGATGGAATCCCTAAATTCCTTGCAATTGAACATTGAGAAACATTGTTCTTAAACTGTTGGACTATTTTTTCACACAGTTGTTCACAAAGTGGTGATCCTCACCCCATCTTTGCTTGTGAACGGCTGAGCCTTTTGGGGATGCTCCTTTTATACCCAATCATGACACTCAGCGGTTTCCAATTAGGTGTTCTTTGAGCATTCATCAACTTTCCCAGCCTTTTGTTGCCCTGTCCCAACTTTTTTGAAATGTGTTGCAGGCATCCATTTCAAAATGAGCAAATATTTGCACAAAAACAAAAACAAAAGTCTATCAATTTGAACATTAAATATCTTGTCTTTGTAGTGTATTGAAGAGGATTTGCAAATCGTATTCTGTTTTTTACATTTTGCACAACATCCCAACTTCATTGGAATTGGGGTTGTGCATCTGTAGTGACAAGGGACCCAAAGTTAGGCTTTTTATTGGCTTATCTTTGTCATCCAAAAAGTGGCAGACTCAGAAACAAGCTCCAAAGATTTGCTGGAACTCTCTCTGAACCCTTCACGCGTTGCTGACATATCAGGTGCAAAGTTTTCAGCCGAATCAATAATCAGAGAATACTACAGTCAGAATGATGTCAGCAGATGTTAACAGCTGTTTTGTGTGCACGCCTTAAATTCCTCTCCTTTCATTAAGAAACAGTGTGGTCTGGTCTAGTCAAATCTAGTCATCAAGAAAAAATTAACGGGAGATATCTTTATTTTGGCGTGACATTTCATTTCACATTGCACTGATGTTGAAAGCGTGAGTGTCACGCCAGATGCCGGAGAGTTGGCAGCCCTGCCTAACATTATGCTGCTGTTGGCAGTTGGTAAATCACTTTTCTTTTAATTTTTCCCATCCACCTTTCTCCTTACGTTTTGTGCTTGCCATATTTATGTTGAAACTCCGCACTCTTCTTTGTTAGCTTTTAGGCTGATGGAATTTATGCTTGACAATGGACAAATTATCGTAGCGCTGATAGACTCAAAATTTTGTTTACTGAACAGGCCGATGGCCATAGACCGTAGACCGGACGGCTGTTCTGGACTTTTTGCAGAATGCACAGATTGCTAGACAACCCCTGGAAGAAGTGCAGAAGAACAGAAGAGTAGAAGAACAGAAAAATGTAGGAGAATAGAAGAAGCATAGAAGCGTCGAATGCCTAGTCAAGATTTCAACAATCGATCCAGAAACAATACCTTCCGAGCCAGTGATTAAAACCATAAAGCTGAACATAAACCTTTGAGTAACCCAGCATTTTTGACTTTCGAACATGCTGAGCAGGCAGAGACAATAGAGCAAATGCAATTTAAAAAGTTTACAGTGTCATTGCTCCATCTTATCAAATATTACACCGCCTTCAGTCATAAAGTGGGGCTGAACACACACTGTTTGCACGCACAGCACTCAGAGGGATCCGACCAACAGACACACATTATCTCACCAGGTAAGAGATGTTTCTCTTACATTATTTATCCTAATAATAGTCGGCACACAAAACGGAATCGTCCTGAATCACACACACACACACACACACACACACACACACACACACACACACACACACACACACACACACACACACACACACACACACACACACACACACACACACACACACACACACACACACGGACACATCGAGTGGTTTGTTTGAACTGCACTGTTTGCAGACATTCTCTATTTAAACATCATGAATCTGCTGCTCACCAACATTTCAGGGAGGGTTAAACGGCAGAGCGTTCTACATTTTATGCACATTCATGCAGTTGTTGTACGATGATCAGTTTACAAGTATAGTTGGATTTGTATTTTTACAGCTAGTTTTCTTTGGGCAAATCAAGGAATTGAATTGGAGCCAATATAAAAACTTTTAGTGACCCAAATAATCAAGGCAGAAATATACTGTCCTTATGTAATTTGTTCAGTGGAGAACAGTCCGAGGGCATTGGTCTCATTATCTACAAGAGACAGAGGCAAAGCGAGCAGCTGCCATTTATTTTCAACCAGATTTGTCACTACACTGCCAGCTACATGGCCCCAAAATAGACTTCTCACCTTTTTTATACAATGTGACACAGTGACTGTCAATCCAAGTGTAGACATTGTGACTTACGGTACTGTCCAAATGTTTTAGGCACCATAAACACATTTTAAAAATGATGAAAACCTGATAAATATTCAGAAATAAATGAAATGTGTGATGAATGTCAACTTTAATGATAACTGATGTGAAAACTGGGTTCTATTTACATGTGACTTTCTGGAATAAAAGTTGCACCACAGTATAATTTGCAGGACCTCAAAAACTATTTCAAGAAAAACGTGAGGTAAAGTATGAGTAATTGCATTTTCCAGTCATTTGTGTGGTATTTTAAAATGGCCTGTAGACTTACAAAGAAATTATTATCATTTTTATGGAATAAAAAAATATAGCTCACATACTCACTTTTGTTAGAACTAATTTTGTGTTGACATGCCAATAACAAAGGGGGCAAGTGGCATCAAACATTACATCTATTATAACTCTGGGATGCCTAAAACCTTTGCACAGTACTGTACATTGGTTATATTTATAGTTATTTATAATAAAGTTCACATTTAGACTGTAAAACATCAAAGCTCAACTAGATTTCTTTGTCATAAGGGATTGATAATGAAATGTTTGGCATCACTGCCATTTTAAAGTATATATCGGTAACAGAAATTATATTTTACTCCCTAATAATCACTCCCCAAAAATCAGTATCGGTCAGGCTTTAATATGGATGCACTCTAATCCTAATCCCAGTCCAATTTATATGTATAGTTATTTATAATAAAGTTCACATTTAGACTGTAAAACATCAAAACTCATCTAGATTTCTTTGTCATGAGGGATTGATAAAATGTTTGGAATAACTGCTGTTTTTATGTATATATCGGTAACAGGAATGATATTTTACTCCCTAATATCACCCCCCAAAAATCAGTGTCAGTCAGGCTTTAATATGGATGTATCCAAATCCTAATCCAAGTCAAAATATGAGTACTTCTTGTACTTCTGGACTGGACTATGTTTTGGTGTAGTAAAAGCATGAAACATATGGAGTGTTTACCATCAATGCTGGCTTTGATCTCCAACATTTTCTCAGCGTTTCCTCTTCAGGGAGGTGGAGGATGTCGAAGAACCCAGTGATCATGGAGCTCGGCCTGAAAGCAGCCTCTGAACAGCAGGTGCCTTCCTACTTTTCTTCACTGACGCTAATTTTAGCAGCTCGAAAAGTCAGGGATGTGAAGTTATGCCGCCCATGTGCCTGATTTTTTTTAAAGTGATTTACCTTTTGGGTCCATGTCCAGTCTGCAGGTCCATCTGGTGCCACCGTTAGTTTCCACAACGTCTGCTACACAGTAAAAGTGGGGGGAAACCGCCTGTGTTGGAAGAAGGCTGTGACCAAAGACATCCTCATCGACCTCAAGTCAGTAGCCTCAAGAATCAGAGGAGAAACTTTGATAGAAACAAGAATAGATCACAATGTGTTAAAAGACCTCAATCTTCTTGTAGATGGTCAATGTGAGGACATGAAAGCTCTCATCAAACGCTTTAATGTACAATATCAAAAGGAAGGAAACTCTGTCCTTTGTCTCTGTGTATGCACACAACCTAAACCAACAAACACACACTTTTGAAAACTTCTGAAACATTCTCATCCAACAGACCTGAACAAACATTTTCTTTAAAGCTGCAGTGTGAAGAATTTAAGGACTGGAATGGAATATAACGATAATTACCCACAACAACAAATCAATGTGTTTTAATGTACGATAAAGGAAACAAATCAGGAACTGGCAAGGGCAAAATGTAATATGTAACCTCACCACTAGATGTCACCAAATCTTGCACAAAGTAGCCCCCAATTTATGACAACTGTGATGTTGGAAAATATGCAAATCAGTTTGCAGGTTTGCCGATATAGCTTACTGTATTTGTGTGTGTGTGTGTGCGCGCGCACATGCGTGCACGAAAAAAAAATGACTCTTTGGATGAACTCAATTCAATTATGTGCAGGATTTCCACCTAATAAATATATGTAGCCCCAACTCAAATAAAGCACATCCATGGAAGATAATTTAATTTAGTTGGGACTACATATATTTATTAGATGAAATCCTGCACATAATTGAATTGAGTTCATCCAAAGAGTCATTTGTTTGTGTGATACACTCAAAAAACTGACCCATTAGATTGGATTCCATCTAATAAATATATGTAGTCCCAGCTAAATTAAATTAAATTATCTTGCATGGACCTGCTTTATTTGAGTTGGGGCTACATATATTTATTAGATGGAATCCAATCCAATAAGTCAGTTTTTTGAGTGTATCCCACAAACAAATGACACATTGGATAAACTTCATTCAATTATGGGCAGGATTTCCATCCAATAAATAAATGTAATCCCAACTCAAATAAAACACACCTATGCAAGATAATGTAATTTAATTGAGTTGGGGCTACATACATTTATTAGATGGAATCCAATCCAGTGAGTCAGTTTTTGAGTGTATCACACAAACAAATGACTCACTCGATGAACTCAATTCAATTATGGGCAGGATTTCCATCTAATAAATGATCTTGCATGGATGTGCTTTATTTGAGTTGGGGCTACATATATTTATTAGATGGAAATCCTGCACATAATTGAATTGAGTTCATCCAATGCATCAGTTTTTTGAGTGTGTGTGTCTTGGGTTTTGGATGGTAGGCAAACCAGCAACCGGATGGACCATCTATCCGGTTGCTGGCCTGCCTACCATCAAAAATCCAAGACAGTTCCGCGGTGTCATGGATGCGGTGAAGCACAGCACCAGCACACACTCCTAGACTTGGCGTGTGTGTGTGTCTAGAGTTAATAATCGTCATATCGCTGGTATTTTATTATTTGCTGTGTGTAATCATTGACCAGTCTGTGTCAAAGGTGGAGACCACTTTAAACAGTAGAAGATCAGCTGACTGTTATGTGTCGACGCGGGTTGAGGAGCGGACCTGCGTCAGACAGGACCCAGCGCTAAAAATAACCAGAAAGCGGTTCCAAACAGAAACTATTTATTATACACCTGTGCTTAAAAGTGTAAACATAAAAACAACGTCCCTCTGGTGGAGTGATCTGCGGCTCGCTCTCCAGCGCCCGCAAGGATTAAAGCTGGCGCTCCTGGACTTCCTACCACCGCCAAACACCCCCCAGGTGGACATGACAAACTGATTCTCTGTGAAGCAAAGAGACGGTGAGGTAAGTCAACAGATACAACTATATCTTCCAATAAACACACGCTGTCAGCAACACACTCAGGTCAGTGTCCTTTTTTACTTTATGCAAATGAGCAGCTTCTCACAACAAGTGGAGGATCACTTATCCTTCACGCCACAGCAGTGAGAAGCAAACTGCGCAATTCTCTTCACAATTCCAGTATACTGTGTAACAAAACACCAAGTTACTATCAACAATTACTCAAACACTTAATTACCTTTCGTGTGTGCTGACAGCATGTGTCCTCACCCCTCCCTGCTTTACGGGCTCGATGTGTCAAAACCCAGGCGCGGTCCTCAGCGTCTCACAAACGAACGTCACAAGGTCGAGTTCCCGGCAGTTCTGCTTGAATCACACATGACTTAAATGCAGAACGCCATCCAATTATCTGCTTCAGCTGCAAGTCGTCCAGGTTGCACGTGAGCACCAATCACAGGTGCTTTCCATGATGTTGATGAGGGTGAAGACTCTTCAGCCAGCACCTTCTTAACAGACAAATCAGCCCTCATGCCACCTGGAGAGCAAAGAAAAGAAAAGAACACCAAAACATCCAGCTACGCCCCCCCCAACACACAACACTGACAACACATCTGGTGTCTCATCTGTATCTCTGACTTTATTAAAAAAATGTATTTGCCATATTTCATAACTAAAAAGTACCCGTTGACACCTTTACAAACATTTTAAGGCTGTGGAGGAGAAACTGTGGATTAGCGCCACTGCGTAACCAATAACAGCTGGCTCCCATATCAGTGTGGAAGTTCAACATTTGGTTTGTTGGTTTGATGGAATTTTGTAGTTTCACTCTCTTTTGTTCAGCTTCATAACTTTGCACTTGATTCATTTTAACAGCTGTGTTGTACCACCAGGGGTCACTGTTGAGTACAGTTTGAGGACATTATTTTCTAGTATTGATGCAACTTCATATTCATTCATTCAGATACTCGTACATATTAGTTTTACAATGGTGGTGAGAGAAAATCAATCATCTTGTCTATCTCAGTGGGATCATGAAGCCCGGACTGAATGCCATCATGGGAGCGACTGGAAGCGGCAAATCATCGTAAGTACCGAAGATTTACAGCTTCAAGTCTTCTGTTTGCCTATTGGCCTCAAATGATGACTGTCCATTAGGTTCCTGGATGTTCTGGCAGCCAGAAAGGATCCTGCAGGCCTGTCTGGAGAAGTCCTGATCAATGGAGCCCCTCAGCCTCCCAACTTCAAGTGTCTCTCTGGATATGTTGTGCAGGTGAGACTGATAAGATGATGGACAATAGCGACCTGCCGTATATGTCGATTTTGCTGCTGTCGTTGGAAAGTTGCTAACAGAATTACAGCGGCTTTGATGAGAAGATGGGACTGACTAGACCAAAACAGCATTTATGACCAACCTTCAATGCTTTTTGGGGGAGTTCATTGAGAACTTTGCCTAGGAGCAAATGCCATGTATGGTCTGCAAACAGGGCTAGGGAACATCTGGATTGAGAGAACCTCTGTGATCTCGAAAAAGAATTTCTCGACAGAAGCACTACGTTCCATCTGTCTTGAAACACAATTGCTGCCATCTTGGCCTTAGACCAGGATTAACAGGCGTAAACTACCTCAACTGGTTGGTGTACATTTTAGTCCTTTAGACAAAAGTTAGATAGGTCTAACTTGCCAAGTCTGTCCCCATAGCATCCCTCCATTTTAGTCTTTAACTAAAGTTTGAGTACTAAAGTCTTTGCCTCATCTCCCTTAATACTACTGTCTACATTAACCAATCCCAGCACATCAAGGGTAAAAAATACAGACTCTTATGACTCTGTCCTACCAAACACCATGAAAGCTAGTTTGAATAAAAACGTTTGGTACCATTTCCCTGTTTGCAGGAAGATGTGGTGATGGGAACTCTGACGGTCAGAGAGAACTTCCGCTTCTCAGCGGCGCTGCGTCTGCCGTCAAGCATCTCTCAGAAACAGAAGGAGCAGAAAGTGAATGATCTCATCCAGGAACTGGGACTGAACAAAGTGGCTGATTCCAGGGTGAGTGAGGGGAAGGAGAGGGAGAGGGGTAATAAAAAGCTTTTCCATACTTGGGTGAAGTTTTCACCTCTGCTCAGATCTGAGGGCTTAGATCTTGTTTTAGGGTTATGTTTGAACAAACGTGTTTGTTCAGGTTGGCACTCAGCTGATTCGTGGGATCTCCGGCGGAGAGAAGAAGAGGACGAATATCGGCATGGAGCTCATAATAGACCCGCCTGTCCTCTTCCTGGATGAACCCACCACGGGTCTGGATGCCAGCACAGCCAACTCTGTACTGCTGCTTCTCAAAAGGTGCCATGGGAACTCTCTCCATACATGATCTTTTGTTGTCTGGGTTAGCGTTACCTTATAAAGATGTTTTCTGACCGTGACAACATCAAGGATTGTCAAAGCAGATTTTGGTGGTTAGTGTAATTAACAGTTTTCACTTGCAGGGTGTAGCAAATATAGTATGTAAATATCAGTGGTGGGCACAGCTCGGCTAACCGGCTAATTAGCAAAGCTAACTTTGACGTTTGTGGATAAGCTTTTCAGATTGTTTCGTTTTATCGGACCAAATACCTTCCACTAAATTTAGTTCTGCTCACTTTAACTCAGCTAAAAATTTGATTTAGAACCCATAAAATATGCTCCTGTTGGAGATAACTGACTAATCCAGTGTGGCCTCATATTCAGGAAGAGTTGAAGCTGTAATTGCTGCCAAAGGTACATCAACAAAGTATTGAGCAAAGGGTGTGAATACTTACGTACATATATATATATATATATATAATTTTTTTTTTTTTTTGGGGGGGGGGGTATTTTTCATAAATTTGCAAATAAATAATAAAATAAATAAATAAAAAACTTTTTCATGTTGTCATTATGGGGTTCTGTGTGTAGAATTTTGAGGGAAAAATGAATTTACTCCATATTGGAATAAGGCTGTAACACAACATAACATAAATGTGGAAAAAGTGAAGCGCTGTGAATACTTTCTGGATGCACTGTAAATAAATACATAAATACTAGGACTACTTGAAACTAACAGTTTGCGTGATGGAAGAGATCGCAATGACTAAAAATAATTCCAACAATTTATAACAGTACTTGAGTACTACATTGCATGATAGAGAAATCTTGAAAGGTCCTCTAAGGAGGTATTGTTCCCTCAGAGTTCTGACCCAAAGTCCAGCGCATTGGCTCCATAAAGGTCCTTCTGTGTACAAGATACTTCAAAATGTACTTGTAGTGTGAAAGATACTTCACAGACCTAAACACACGCTTTTTCCTACAGGATGGCAAAGCACGGACGCACAATTATCCTGTCCATCCACCAGCCTCGATACTCCATTTTCCGCCTGTTTGACCGCCTCACCCTGCTGGTCAACGGAAAACAGGTCACCAACAACAACCCTCTATAAACATGATAGCTCCAAGCCCCTTGGTCGACACTCCCAATTACTGAATCTGTTATGATTTGTGGTATGTTTTAAACGGTTCTGTTTTCAGGTTTACCATGGGCCGGCACAGAGTGCACTGGAGTATTTCTCAGACATCGGTAAGGATTGAATTTCATTCCACGTTTCACCGAACATGAGCTTTGTACCTGACTGTAGAAATCTCGTTTCCAAGGATACGTCTGTGAGCCCCACAACAACCCAGCTGACTTCTTCCTGGATGTTATCAATGGAGACTTAACTACCATGGTCGTGGACAAAGAGGGTCAGTCCAAACATGTTTGTATTTTGAAAAAGACAGAGACAATTATTTAAAAAATGACATTTAAAGAGGAAATTTTTTAAACAACTTACTGCGTTATAAGAGAGGATTTCTGACTATATATATATATATATATATATAGTCAGAAATCCTCTCTTATAACTCTTATAAGAGAGGATTTCTGACTATATATATATATATATATATATAGTCAGAAATCCTCTCTTATATATATATAGGTGTCTCAAAAAATGTACCCAAAGTATTTTGACAGCACAATCAATATTCAACATTTTCTGCTTGACCACGTGGCCGAAGTTTTCCCCAATGCACTGTTTGTAGGTCAGTCTTTCCTTTTTGATGTTTTAACCCTTTATCTTTTACACCCAATGATCAATGTAACCTCCTTGTCTGAAGAAATAAATCATCCGTCTCCAGTTTTCCAGAGAACCACCTAGCAAATTCAAGTCTCCTTGTCATTTGCTGGGGAGTTAGTTCACTCTGAGACTGAATTTTGTGTGGAAAGAGATGCAAGCCAGCCCTTGGGATGTGTTGCACAGAACTCAAAGATTTTTGTTCTTTGAATTAGGTTCACTGTACCATTTTTCCTGTACTTTAATGTCTTGCAGAACAAACTTTAGGGTTCCTGAAATGAGAAAGACACCATTATTTCCCAGTAAACCCATTCCCTGGTATTCATATTTCATTGTACCGTACTTTTGGGTACATTTTTTTTGAGGCACCCTATATATATATACAGTGAGGAAAATAAGTATTTGAACCCCCTGCAATTTTGCAAGTTCTCCCACTTAGAAATCATGGAGGGATCTGAAATTTTCATCTTAGGTGCATGTCCACTGTAAGAGACGTAATCTAAAAAAAAAAAAAAAAAATCTGGAAATCACAATGTATGATTTTTTAAAATAATCTTTTTGTATGTTACTGCTGAAAATAAGTATTTGAACACCTGTGAAAATCAATGTTAATATTTGGTACAGTAGACTTTGTTTGCAATTACAGATGTCAAACATTTCCTGTAGTTTTCCACCAGGTTTGCACACACTGCAGCAGGGATTTTGGTCCACTCCTCCATACAGATCTTCTCTAGATCTTTCAGGTTTGGAGTTTCAGCTCCCTCCAAAGATTTTCTGTTGAGTTCAGGTCTGAAGACTGGCCAGGCCACTACGGAGCCCCTCCTTAGTTGCCCTGGCTGTGTGTTTGGGGTCATTGTCATGATGGAAGACCCATCTTCAATGCTCTTACTGAGGGAAGGAGGTTGTTTGCCAAAATCTAGCAATACATGACCCCATCCATCCTCCCTTCAATACGGTGCAGTCGTCCTGTCCCCTTTGCAGAAGAGCACCCCCAGAGTATGATGTTTCCACCCCCATTTTTTTCTTTAGATTATGTCTCTCACAGTGGACATGCACCTAAGATGAAAATTTGAGACCCCCTCCATGATTTCTAAGTGGGAGAACTTGCAAAATTGCAGGGTGTTCAAATACTTATTTTCCTCACTGTATATATATATATATATATATATATATATATATATATATATATATATATATATATATATATATATATATAGGGTGCCTCAAAAAAAAAAAAAAAAAAAATATATATATACACACACAACACACACACACACACACACACACACACACACACACACACACACACACACACACACACACACACACACACACACACACACACACACATACATGCAGCCCAGCCTATGGACAATAATTTAACAATAACTTGGATTTGGACTACTTCCTGTTCAGGTATGCTTGGTTTTAACCCAACAGTTTTTCTTTAGATCAAATGAAACCAGAAAATACGATGAGTTATATTTTCTTTTAGGAACTTAAAACAAATATTTAAACTTTTTGACAAAGTTTTTGTTCAAAGTTTACCTTTGATGCTTCCAGACTTGGAGCTCGACCCAAAGTCCAAGCAGGGAATAGAGGATAAACTGGTTCAGGAATACAAGAGCTGCAGCAACTTCAAACAGACTGAAAGAGAGCTGGGTAAGTAGTCATGGTTTGGATCCAGCCCTGGTCCCTGTGGGAAAAGGTAAAAATTACTAATTAGAAAATGTGGAGGTGGCTTTCTATGACCTATAATCTCTAGTATGAAGATGGTGCCAAATTCTGATGAGAGAAAAGACAAGACTTTTACAATTCTGTGATTGCACGTAGGGCATACCTTGTACATACAACTGAAAGGTATATCTAAAATGAGGAATCTTCCAAATGATATTGGGCAGGATCTGTAGGTACCGCTAGAAGGCACAACAAGCAGAATCAGCTGTGGCATCACTTTATGCTGATGATCTTGTGGTATTATGCTGACGAATGTGTAGCATTTATAAACTCTGTTCACTTCTAGAAAGGATCATTTATGGTAAAATGTCAGCTGCCTCCAGTCCCACCAGAACCATCACCTACAACACCAGCTTCCTAACACAGTTCAGATGGGTCTCTAAGCGGATGGTGCGCAACCTCATACTCAACCCTCAGACCTCTGTCGCACAGGTAGGAAGTAAGTAAATAAGTAAGTAAAGCTTATTTGTATAGCACCTTTCCAGCTTAGCTTGAGACACAATGTTTCTAAGGCGGACAATGTTCCGTAAATGAGAAAAACATGATTGCACAAGACGGGTAACATGTGCATCAAATTTGAGATCCTTGTCAAATGTAACACCCAATTTCTGACTGCTGACTGAACAAAAGAGGATAGAGAGTCAAGGTTCTTAATCACTGAGGGAACAAACTCCACAACACCATAAAGGTGTCAGTCATGTAGCAGCCCAGCATTACCACATAATCTGCTTGACCATGTGGCCAAAGTTCTCGCAATCGAGCTAGTTTCGCTCCATACTGTGAAAAACCATCTTGTCACCACATTTCTCATACCCACTTTCACTTGCTCTTCTGTGTTTTTATTTTCTGCAGCTGGCAGTAACCCTCTTCCTCGCTCTGATCACAGGATTCATTTTCTTTGACGTGCAAGAGGATCGGAGCGGAATGCAAAACAGGTTCTTGGGTCCTCCTCTAGCCTTTGTCACGTACCAAAACTCTGGTGGATAAAGTGATACTTGCAGTTTTTGCACTTGGTCAGAATGTGTCCTGGATCTTTTTTTTATTGTGTGTTCCCAGGATGGGTGCGCTATTCTTCATCACAGTCAATCAGTGTTTCAGTTCCCTTTCAGCTGCCGAACTCTTCATTGCAGAGAGAAAACTTTTCATGTGAGTCTGACATGACTGATGTAGACACAAACACTGTCCAACTCTTCAGATCTTGTCAGAATTGACAATGTGGGAATCCAACCCAGTCTCACGGCAGTTCGTGGGACAAAGTTGGGTTTACCCAGGCTTTACTGGGTGAACAGACAAAAAAACAGTACATGGAAAAGTAGTCCAGAATCAGTAACAGTATCAGAAACATTAGGCAAAAAAAGGTCCAAAAAAACCAAGCAGGTAGTCAAAAAAACACAGCAAGGCAAAAACGGGTTGAGAACAGAGCAAAATACAGAGCTGGAAGCGAAGGCATGAAGTGCAACAATCTGGCGGGGAAGTGAGGGAGACAAGGGGTTTAAATACAGGGAGTGATGAGTGGTTGATTGAGAACAGATGTGCAGAAAAGTTCCAGAGAGGAACATGGCAACAGGGAAAGAACCACCCACCACCAAAGACTCAAGAGACAGACAAGAGTGAGAAGTGACACTAAAACCCAAGCAAAAGGTAACAAACAAATCCAAAACAATACAACATATATCCAAACCAATAAAATACCAAACAAAACCCCACAATCCTGACAGTAACAGGGGCACAAATTCATTTTGTGACAGAGGGCACACAATGTGGTGTGAAGGGGGGGCATCTGCGGGGGTCATGGCTAACATTTGGGGCGGGCAGACACTTACACTATGGTTATAGTTTTTCAGTTTCAGTTCAATTTCAATTTATTTTCATTTATATAGTGCCAAATTACAACAAAGTTGCCTCAAGGTGCTTCACACAAGTAAGGTCTAATCTTACTAGTGGTAAGGAAAAACATACACAATATAGTTAGAGTTACGAGAAGGGGAAGAGTATAAACAGCAAAATAAAACTAAAAAACATGTCACGAAAAGCAGGCGCTTTGTGTGACGGGGCATGAAAAAAAAAAAGTGAGACCAGGTTGGGGAATCCAGATCAGGTTTATGGATCAGTTTCTCTCTCTGCAGTCATGAATACATCAGTGGCTACTACAGGCTCTCCGTTTACTTTCTGTCCAAGATGCTGTCTGACATCATCACGCTGAGGACCATGCCCGCCATCATCTTTAGCTGCGTGACGTACTTCATGATTGGTGGGTGGAGACAGTTACTTCAGGACACATTTTCAGATTGAAACATTTTGTTTACCCTATGCACAACAAGCTTATTTACTTTCAACTCTGATATGCAGTTGGCCTCGGGGCCTAAGTAGGATTTACTGTGAAAATAAAATAACCTTTCATGGCTAAAAAAAGTTTGTGTTTAGGTCTGAAGCAGACAGTCACCGCCTTCTTCTGTTTCATGTTGAGCGTGATGCTGGTTAGCTACACGGCCACCTCTATGACTCTCGCCATCTCAGCTGACCAGACCGTGGTGGCCATCGCCAACATCTTCATGACCATCACCTTCGTCTTCATGATGGTGACTCACTGCCACACCTGGTTATGATCCACATGGGTTTTTGTTCAAATCATACAAGTTACTGATACAGAGTGCACAAAAGAATAGCTCAGGTCAGGTTTGGGCCATGCTGTTGCTGCATCGACCATGTCTTACAATGTCCCAGGTAGTCCAAAGGTCCATCCTCCACAGCCAGGTGATTTGTGAGCATTCCTTTGGCCTTGCAAACCAGGTAGACAAGTGGGATAGAAGCTGGACTACAAATATGACTAAATTTTGATTCCTGGTTGTGGTACCTGTCTGTGTCTTTGGACAGGACACTTCTTTTGCATTGTGCCAGTCCATTACTGGTACCCATTTATAGCTGGGAGGTATCCAGGGTTAAGCACGGACACCAATGACCCTCATAGCCTCACGATAAGGCACCTGCATGCTGGATTGCACTACAGTGTCCATGTGCAAAAGCCACCAGTTGTGTCTTCAGTCACAGCAACAGAGATGTCAACATTGCCAAGCATCTTTGTCCAATGAAGTCAAACTCTTCCCAGATGTCTCAGTGTCAAAGGCCAAGGTCCCAAAGATACGAATGTCACTGTCAACATATGTGACTCTCTGAAAAAGTTCAACACTTTCACCTATAGAGACACGTTCTTGATGGATGACCCCCCAAGTACAGGACTCTTCGTAAAAACACTTCACCAGTTCTGGCACAAGAACCAAAACGAATTCTAAAATACAAATTTTTATTTAAAAAGGAAAATTGTACAGACAGTTTGAATTATTTGTCGTGCCTTGAATAACAAACAAATTAAATGTCTTAATTTCTCAAACTGTTTAGATCTTTGCAGGTTTACTGGTGAATCTTCCCTCCATCGCCAGCTGGCTAGTGTGGCTAAAATACTTCAGTATCCCACGATACGGCTTCAGTGTACGTAACTTTTTCACTCTGAAAATCCAACTTAAGTTATGCTTACATTGGTCTTCCACAATGTCAAGAATAAATGTTTATAATTTGATCAGCCTATAATCTGTTCAGACATCAATACTTGACCCATAAAAACTGTCTAAGAGCCCAACAGTTTCATTTAATGATAAATGACATAAGAACATATGAAGAAAATTATAAAACATTCCAACTCGGACGTCCTGACTAACATACCAGTCTGGTGTAATCATTGGTCAAGTGTGTCACAGTATCCATAGATAAATCAAATCAAATCAAATCAATTTCATTTATATAGCGCCAAATCACAACAAACAGTTGCCCCAAGGCGCTTCATATTGCAAGGCAAAGCCATACAATAATTACGTAAAAACCCCAACTGTCAAAACGACCCCTGTGAGCAAGCACTTGGCGACAGTGGGAAGGAAAACACTCCCTTTTAACAGGAAGAAACTTCCAGCAGAACCAGGCTCAGGGAGGGGCAGTCTTCTGCTGGGACTGGTTGGGGCTGAGGGAGAGAACCAGGAAAAAAGACATGCTGTGGAGGGGAGCAGAGATCAATCACTAATGATTAAATGCAGAGTGGTGCATACAGAGCAAAAGAGAAAGAAACACTCAGTGCATCATGGAACCCCCCAGCAGTCTAAGTCTATAGCAGCATAAACTAAGGGATGGTTCAGGTCCCTGATCCAGCCCTAACTATAAGCTTTAGCAAAAAGGAAAGTTTTAAGCCTAATCTTAAAAGTAGAGAGGGTGTCTGTCTCCCTGATCTGAATTGGGAGCTGGTTCCACAGGAGAGGAGCCTGAAAGCTGAAGGCTCTGCCTCCCATTCTACTCTTACAAACCCTAGGAACTACAAGTAAGCCTGCAGTCTGAGAGCAAAGCACTCTATTGGGGTGATATGGAATTATGAGGTCCCTAAGATAAGATGGGACCTGATTATTCAAAACCTTATAAGTAAGAAGAAGAATTTTAAATTCTATTCTAGAATTAACAGGAAGCCAATGAAGAGAGGCCAATATGGGTGAGATATGCTCTCTCCTTCTAGTCCCTGTCAGTACTCTAGCTGCAGCATTTTGAATTAACTGAAGGCTTTTCAGGGAACTTTTAGGACAACCTGATAATAATGAATTAAAATAGTCCAGCCTAGAGGAAATAAATGCATGAATTAGTTTTTCAGCATCACTCTGAGACAAGACCTTTCTAATTTTAGAGATATTGCGCAAATGCAAAAAAGTAGTCCTACATATTTGTTTAATATGTGCATTGAATTACATATCCTGATCAAAAATGACTCCAAGATTTCTCACAGTATTACTAGAGGTTAGGGTAATGCCATCCAGAGTAAGGATCTGGTTAGACACCATGTTTCTAAGATTTGTGGGGCCAAGTACAATAACTTCAGTTTTATCTGAGTTTAAAAGCAGGAAATTAGAGGTCATCCAAGTCCTTATGTCTGTAAGACAATCCTGCAGTTTAGCTAATTGGTGTGTGTCTTCTGGCTTCATGGATAGATAAAGCTGAGTATCATCTGTGTAACAATGAAAATTTAAGCAATGCTGTCTAATAATACTGCCTAAGGGAAGCATGTATAAAGTGAATAAAATTGGTCCTAGCACAGAACCTTGTGGAACTCCATAGTTAACCTTAGTCTGTGAAGAAGATTCCCCATTTACATGAACAAATTGTAACTATTAGATAATATGATTCAAACCACCGCAGCGCAGTGCCTTTAATACCTATGGCATGCTCTAATCTCTGTAATAAAATTTTATGGTCAACAGTAACAAAGCAGCACTGAGGTCTAACAGAACAAGCACAGAGATGAGTCCACTGTCTGAGGCCATAAGAAGATCATTTTGTGTGGGCCGCTGAAGAGGAGGTACTGCTGGCCCACCACCACCAGAGGGCACCCTGCCTGGAGTGCGGGCTCCAGGCACCAGAGGGCGCTGCCGCCTCACAGGAGCAGCCGGGGTGACAGCTGACACTCATCACCTATGACAGCTGTCACCACTCATCTGATCTGCATCGGTATATCAGCAAGACGTCATCTCCACCTCTTTGCCGAGATATCGTTCTACCGAGGAGGTAACGAACTCAGCCGTTGTGTTGTCTTTCAGACAGTGACTTTGTTGCTTGTGTTTTGACAGTGGTTGGTGAGTACTTGCAGCTGGAGACTGTACTGAACCTTTTTTTGATAAGTACTCACATTTTCCTGACAAGAGGTGGAGGTGGTTTTTTTCACCATCCGTGTTGCTGGGTGCAAACGCACCCACATCTAACTGTTTTTGTTCCTCGCCAGCAGTACCAGATCCGACAAGCGGAGGCAGTGGCCATCTGGGAGTTCGGGACTTGGCAGCTCCAGTATCCCCGGGGTTCGGTGGCGGAGGAAATCGTGTGGTTCCGGTTCTGCTTTGGACAGACGTCTTCTATCTTCGAGCCTGCCCACATGACACCTTTGTGAATTGACTTTATTATTTTCTATTGTGATCTGTCGTGCTTGTTGTGCTTATTTCACAACAGTAAAAGTGCTATTTGACTTCCTCCATTGTCCGTTCATTTGCGCCCCCTGTTGTGGGTCCGTGTTCCAACACTTTCACAACACATTTGTAACCTTCACTAATGCTGTTTCTGTACTATGATGAATTCTAAAACCTGACTGAAACTCTTCAAATAGACCATTCCTCTGCAGTTGATCAGTTAGCTGTTTTACAACTACCCTTTCAAGAATTTTTGAGAGAAAAGGAAGGTTGGAGATTGGCCTATAATTAGCTAAGATAGCTGGGTCAAGTGATGGCTTTTTAAGTAATGGTTTAATTACTACCACCTTAAAAGCCTGTGGTACGTAGCCAACTAATAAAGACAGATGATCATATTTAAGATCGAAGCATTAATAATGGTAGGGCTTCCTTGAGCAGCCTGGTAGGAATGGGGTCTAATAGACATGTTGATGGTTTGGGGGAAGTAACTAATGAAAATAACTCAGACAGATCAATCGGAGAGAAAGAGTCTAACCCAACTACCGGCATCACTGAAAGCAGCCAAGAGAACGATATGTCTTTGGGATGGTTATGAGTAATTTTTTCTCTAATAGTTAAAATTTTATTAGCAAAGAAAGTCATGAAGTCATTACTAGTTAAAGTTAAAGGAATATTCGGCTCAATTGTTGGGAAAGTGTAGGTACACGGACCCACAACAGGGGGCGCAAATGAACGGACAATGGAGGAAGTCAAATAACAACACTTACTGTTGTGAATGGGCACAACAAATGCAACAGATTACAACAATGGACAAAAAGCCAAATCACAAAAGGTGTCGTGTGGGTAGGCTCGAAGATAGGAGACGTCTGTCCAAAGCAGAACCGGAACCACACGATTTCCTCGCCACCAGACCCCGGAATACTGGAGCCGCCAAGTCCCGAATTCCCAGGTGGCCACTGCCTCCGCGTGTCGGACCTGGTACTGCTGGCGAGGAACAAAGGAACAATTAAATGTGGGCGCGTTTGCACCCAGCAATCCGCACGGCAGGAAAACTACCTCCACCTCTTGTTGGAAAAGGAGTCTGTTATACAACGCACAAAAGTCACAAAAGGTTACTGTCACACAGTTAGCTGAGAATGTTACCTTCCAGGTAGAACGATATCTCGGCAAAGAGGTGGAGACGTCGTCCTGCTGATGTACCCCTGCTGATCAGATGATTGGTAACAGCTGTTGCAGGTGATGCGTGACAGCTGTCACCCTGGCTGCTCCTGTGAGGCGGCTGTGCCCTCTGGTGCCTGGAGCCCGCACTCCAGACAGGGCGCCCTCTGGTGGTGGGCCAGCAGTACCTCCTCTTCTGGCGGCCCACACAACATCAATAGAGCTCTGACTCTTTGTCAGCCTGGCTACAGTGCTGAAAAGAAACCTAGGGTTGTTCTTATTTTCTTCAATTAGTGATGAGTAGTAAGATGTCCTAGCTTTACGGAGGGCTTTTTTTATAGAGCAACAGACTCTTTTTTCCAGGCTAAGTGAAGATCTTCTAAATTAGTGAGACGCCATTTCCTCTCCAACTTACGGGTTATCTGCTTTAAGCTGCGAGTTTGTGAGTTATCCCACGGAGTCAGGCACTTCTGATTTAAGGCTCTCTTGTTCAGAGGAGCTACAGCATCCAAAGTTGTCCTCAATGAGGATATAAAACTATTGACGAGATAATCTATCTCACTCACAGAGTTTAGGTAGGTACTCTGCCCTGTGTTGGTATATGGCATTAGAGAACATAAAGAAGGAATCATATCCTTAAACCTAGTTACAGCGCTTTCTGAAAGACTTCTACTGTAATGAAACTTATTCCCCACTACTGGGTAGTCCATCAGAGTAAATGTAAATGTTCAGACAGAAGGGGGTTTTCAGGGAATACTGTTAAGTCTTCAACTTCCATACCATAAGTCAGAACAAGATCTAAGGTATGATTAAAGTGGTGGGTGGACTCATTTACATTTTGAGCAAAGCCAATCAAGTCTAACAATAGATTAAATGCAGTGTTGAGGCTGTCATTCTCAGCATCTGTGTGGATGTTAAAATCGGCGACTATAATTATCTTATCTAAGCTAAGCACTAAGTCAGACAAAAGGTCCGAAAATTCACAGAGAAACTCACAGTACGACTAGGAGGACGATAGATAACAACAAATAAAACTGGTTTTTGGGATTTCCAATTTGGATGGACAAGACTAAGAGACAAGCTTTCAAATGAATTAAAGCTCTGTCTGGGTTTTTGATTAATTAATAAGCTGGAGTAGAAGATTGCTGCTAATCCTCTGCCTAGGCCCATGCTACGAGCATTCTGGCAGTTAGTGTGACTCGGGGGTGTTGACTCATTTAAACTAACATATTCATCCTGCTGTAACCAGGTTTCTGTAAGGCAGAATAAATCAATATGTTGATCCATTATTATATCATTTACTAACAGGGACTTAGAAGAGAGAGATCTAATGTTTAATAGACCACATTTAACTGTTTTAGTCTGTGGTGCAGTTGAAGGTGCTATATTATTTTTTCTTTTTGAATGTTTATGCTTAAATAGATTTTTACTGGTTGTTGGTGGTCTGGGAGCAGGCACCGTCTCTACGGGGATGGGGTAATGAGGGGATGGCAGGGGGAGAGAAGCTGCAGAGAGGTGTGTAAGACTACAACTCTGCTTCCTGGTCCCAACCCTGGATAGTCACGGTTTGGAGGATTTAAGAAAATTGGCAGATTTCTAGAAATGAGAGCTGCTCCATCCAAAGTGGGATGGATGCCGTCTCTCCTAACAGACCAGGTTTTCCCCAGAAGCTTTGCCAATTATCTATGAAGCCCACCTCATTTTTTGGACACCACTCAGACAGACAGCAATTCAAGGAGAACATGCGGCTAAACATGTCACTCCCGGTCCGATTGGGGACGGGCCCAGAGAAAACTACAGAGTCCGACATTGTTTTTGCAAAGTTACACACTGATTCAATATTAATTTTAGTGACCTCCGATTGGCGTAATCGGGTGTCATTACTGCCGACGTGAATTACAGTCTTACCAAATTTACGCTTAGCCTTAGCCAGCAGTTTCAAATTTCCTTCAATGTCGCCTGCTCTGGCCCCTGGAAGACAGTTGACTATGGTTGCTGGTGTCGCTAACTTCACATTTCTCAAAACAGAGTCACCAATAACCAGAGTTTGATCCTCAACGGGTGTGTCGCCGAGTGGGGAAAAACGGTTAGAGATGTGAACGGGTTGGCGGTGTACATGGGGCTTCTGTTTAGAACTACGCTTCCTCCTCACAGTCACCCAGTTGGCCTGCTTTCCCGGCTGCTCGGGATCTGCCGGGAGGGAACTAACGGCGGCTAAGCTACCTTGGTCCGCACCGACTACAGGGGCCTGGCTAGCTGTAGGATTTTCCAAGGTGCAGAGCCGAGTCTCCAATTCGCCCAGCCTGGCCTCCAAAGCTACAAATAAGCTACACTTATTACAAGTACCATTACTGCTAAAGAAGGCTGAGGAATAACTAAACATTTCACACCCAGAGCAGAAAAGTGCGGGAGAGACAGGAGAAGCCGCCATGCTAAACCGGCTAAGAGCTAGTAGCTGCGCTAAGCTAGCAGATTCCTAAAAACACGCAAAGTGAATAATGTGTAAATAATTTAGAGGTGATTCAGCAGAGGGAGTGCTTTAGTTAAGGCATGTGAAGATTACAGACCAACATTGGTTATTCTATACTCAGGTACAAATAATACCAAAAATTACCATCAGTTTAGATACTCATTTGCAACAGTTTCCTTTTGGTTCAGAGCAGATGAAGAACCAGTGCTCCGTAGCACCCATAGCATCTCGCTATGCCATACAGTGGAATCAGAGACAACCAGCCATGAGACAACACAACAGTTGGCAATAAAAATGAAAGCTGGCCAAAGAAAAAGTCACAGGGTGGATCATCCTTTGTCTCATTTAAAGGTTATCTGGTGTAGAACCCATGACTTCCAGGTCTGCTAACAGCTTCACACTTGTATCAATGTTGCAAATATGGCTCATAAAACATAAGTTCGTAACTTTCAAAACTGTTCATTTGAACTTGAAAAACAACGGGGGGGGGGGGGGGGGGGGTTCTCAGACAACCAAAAAAAATTTATTCTTTTTGTCCACGAGCTATATAAAATACAGGTAAGGTTTTCCCCCTTTGTATTTAAAATGGTACTGAATATTGAGTATTTTCTGTGGTATCGCTATTTGAAGTTCTAGAATTGGGATATCCCAATGCAACCCAAGAAACATGATGACAATGACAGGGAAAACGGGAGAACCTGTGCCCTTTCTGTGAGGACCACTTCATTCCACCAGTTGAGTCTAAACGTCTCTCTGGTCTTTAACCCGTTACTTCTTTTCAAAATAATGATGAAATAACAAACAATGCACTTCTCTGTTATTTGCTTTTAACCACAATTATAAAATTAAACTAAAGCATACTCCTACTGAAAATTTATCATGATTGTGATCCATTCTTCATTTACATCTGCTGAAGAAATGTGACATAAATCCAACCTGCACTTGGTGGAAGGTGTTAGATTAAATTTGTTGTTTCTTTAAACATCCATCTTTTGAAAATCTCTCCTCTACTGATGAAAGTTTAAGTGAATAAAATGCATACTTCACATTCCTCAACTTGGCTTTGGTGAGGTGGATTTTGAGTTGCGTTATTCAAACGCCTGATAATGTGTTGTGTTTTCGTCTCTTCAGGCTCTGCAGATTAACGAGTTTGTGGGGTTGAGATTCCGAATGGACCCAAATGACACCATGTAAGACACTCAAATGCAAAACTGATTGCTGGAGTTCATAGTCAGATGTCAAGTGAGACTTCTGCAATTAGCTAGTTACCAAGTGTTTAAGAAGGATCTGGCTAGATGAGTAGGGTGACCATATTTTGATTACCGAAAACCAGGACACTCAGCCCGGCAATGAAATACTCAAATGATACTCAGTTGGCAGCGGGTATTAATCATGGAACCGAAACGGTTGGCAGAACCAGAATGATAATACAATTGACGGAATGATTGACACAACAGCACCTTACTCTGCCCCCTACTCTCAAGGTATTGATAACCAGTCTCAAGATAATGCCCTCCCGTCATGTTCAAACACAAACTTATCTCTTTTCTGTCCCAATTAGCACTAATCACCGGAATAGCAGGTCGCCATATTGGAATATTTACCCTCACTTACACTAGAAGTCACCACACAAGTTCCTATTCTGCCATTCTGTCACTATTCTGTCAAGAGTTTGGGGCTTCTAATACGACCTAAAGCGTTATGTAGTGGCTAAATAACTTGATTATTTCAATGGTGAGACATGATCATCTCATCAGTACTTGTTTTGGGTGTAATATAAACAAAGATGACCCATTCCGCCAACTACCAGTACCAAAAACAATGACAACCAGGACACTGTCATCACTTTCTTAAAAAAAAACAAAAAAAAAAACAGGACAGCCGGACAAGACGTGAAAACAGGATATGTCCTGAGAAAACAGGACCTTTGGTCACCCTATAGATGAGTCCAGTCACAGTAGTTCTGCACCAAAACCAATTAGCTTGGATAGCTAACTGAAATTTGAGCTTGCTGAGTAAGATGACAGCCTGGGTAGTTGTAGTCTGACTGTGATTAAAGACAAATATTTGTGGCATTTGTCCAGTTACACAGGGGAACAACATCTGATGCAACAGGGAGTGGACTACTCCACCTGGGGCTTCTGTCAGAACCATGTGGCTCTGGGCGTCATGACCATCTGCTTCCTCACCATCGCTTACCTCAAACTGCACTTCATCAAGAAGTTCACCTGAACCTGCACCTGTCCACCAACCACAAACTGAGCCTCACCAAAAGGGTCCCAAACCATCAAACCAAGACCACCAACATTAAACCTTGATGGAAGTCCATCTTCTCTGGCAACAGCACCAAATCCTAGACCTGCTATCAAGCAATGAGGTCTGAATACCTCTTGGAACTGGAAAATCAACAACTCATCTTCCACTTCACGCCTTTGAGCAAGGCAAAGAGCCATACACGAGTTGCTTACATGACTACTATAGTACTAGTTCTTACAGTTGTGGCCATAAGTTAAGATACACTTTGGTGAAAAACGTTCAAACTCAGTTTTCCCCAACTGCTCATATTCCAGTGTATCAGTGACCACAATGATATGAACTCTACGATACATAGCTCCAGGTATCTTATGTTTTTGTGTATTAGACATACAGTTGTTCATGTAACCTTGAATTTTTATTTTATTTTATTTTTTGGAGAGAGGTTTCTTTGGAGGAACCATACCTGTGGAGATCTCAAACTTTGCTACGGAGTCTATCACTGGGTGATATGCTTTCAAATCAATATCACGATTACTTCAAACTCTTACCTTGATTACATAGGATATTTTTCTTATGAAGGAGTGCATATCTTAATTAATTTGATTCCCCCTACTGGCTTATAAAGGCAGAGAGGCACTTGTTATTCAGAAAGACCCCTAAATACACCCAAAGATTTCCCAGTTCACAACAATCAGCAATTCACATGTTTTTTAAAAGTAATTCCATCAATTTTTGGAATGTTCTAGAATTTTTCATGCTGTTTAAAGAGGTAGTTAACTTGGATTATATAAACTCTCTGAACACACTGAAAATATAACATTGAAGCTCTCTTAAAATGGAACATGTTCATTTTTGGAATATTGAATTTGAGAGCTTTTAGCTAAGGTGTATGTAAATGTACGCCCTTAACTGAGTTTTAACATTTCATAAATAATTTTTTTTTCCAAGATGAATTTAAAGTTTTTAACTGTGCTGATACTGTCACATAGTGTCATTTTCTATAACTCAGCTGTTTTGTTATTATGACCATATTTATTCCTTATTTACATACATGCATGCAATCCTCTGAATTTTCTAGCACTGAGATGAAACTTTTTTGCACATTAAGTAGCCATAGAACATTTTAACAAATATATTTTAGCTACATCAAAATAAAGTACTGAATTTATGCAACTAACAATTTAATTTTTTTTTTGTATTGTCACTTCCCATTTATTAATACCCAATGATTTCTGTCATTAAAGAAAAAAAAATGCTTCAGTGCCAAATCTTTATTTGTGTTGATATCAGTGATCGAAAAGGTGGAATTTAGCACAGATAATTACAAGGTCGCCGTTGAATAACTAAATTGTTAAGCAAAATGGAACAGTACAAAACTCTCATATCAAAAACAGACAACAAAAAACCCTTTGCAGAATTAACTGTTGAATTAAAATACAGTGATTGTGTGCTAATTAGAAAGCAAATTTATTTAGCTAGCACAGTAATTATCCATCAAACCTGCCAGTGAATAATAATAATAATAATAATAATAATAATCTAAAACTAGCCTTAAAATATGAGGCCACGTCACATAAGAAAAAACAAACAAAAACAAACAAAACAAACAAACAAGTGAAGATCAAGCTGTTCTGTGATATTTTCATGCACCAAATGACAAAAATATCACAAACATTCAATACCTGTATCAAAATGGCGGCCCGAGCTACTCGTTACTGTCTGGTTCAATCAACGGCGGTGACCACTTTAGTCCTTAAAATATTTGCACCTTTAAATCTGTATGTTCCTAAACATGTAACTGAACATTTGTGGGTGGCTAGTCACCTAGCATGCTAACTAGCCTAGCCCAGCAGTTAGTGGTTCGCTAAGGCAGCTAGCTAGCTTGGTTAGTTAGCTTGTTGAAGCCATTTTAAGATTCAAATGTACTTTAATAACATTTGTTGTTTGAGTAACACTAGGTATAATAAAAAATTCACAAGGTAGTTGTAATTTTGGATATTTATTATGATTAGCTCCACAATGCAAATATTGCTTATCTAATTTGTGACGAGCCAGTAAATATATCCTTTACAATTATAGTATCATGATTTATTCTTACAGCATTTTTCAAGGTTTGACTGAAGACTAAATAAAGATGGGTGGAAAAGATGTTTTAGTTGAATTGTGGTGCCATAATTAGGATTAACATAAATCTGTGGGCATGACAGCAATCACATGATGCATACTATATAGCCACACCTCTAAATTCCCAGAAGCTGATATGAGGAAAACCCCTGATTTACCTGAGTAACAGCTGAGGCCTGTAGACAGGAAGCTGTGTAGCAAGTAATCCACATTCCACCAGTTTATTCAGTGACTCAGTACTCAGAAACACCGCCGTGGCGCATCCAGAGGCCACAGATATCTGGTTGGCGTCGTGTTTGTGCAGTCAAAGTGGGCGTGCAAGTCTGCCTGTTCACTATCTCTTGAGAAAACTGGCTGAACTAATCATTCCTAAATTTAATCTCTTTAGCGTCTCCAAAACTGTAAATTAATGGTTAATCCATCATGCTGCAATGAACGGACACAAATTGTTTTGAGGTTTGGTAAGAAAGATAAAAAAAAAAGTCTGGTTGGGAAATTCCACATGAGCATGATTTGGAGAGTACAGTCTCAAATGTATACGATAACCTTCCCAGAGAGGTAGCCATAGTTGGGTACGGTCAATGAGGGATTACACAGCAGTCAGAACTTAAAAATGTTCCAGTCATGTTTAAATATGCAACATTATTTGTCACAAGGGTTCCAAAAAGGTATAGTATACTATCTATGAGTGAAAGTTACGGCGTTATGGGGTTACAACTGCAAAAATGGGCAAAAAAGGGACAATTTCAAGTTGAAAAGGGGTAGAAAATTAAAGCTGACCCAATATTTGGTAAAAAAAAAAAAAAAGAAAAAGAAAAAGAAAATTATGCTTATTGTTATTGCGCCTCATTTCAAAATCTATTTTAGACACATTGGGTCCAATCTTGACTATGTAATATCTTTACTAATGCATGTGCATTTGTGACGTGTCCAAATCCACTTTGGTATTTACACAGTAATTAAGTCACAGTGCACTGAATCATGGCTATGTTTTCAACGGAACATGAATTTAACCAATCAGACTGCCATCTATCATTGCCTTTAAGAGCTGGTTATGCTGGAGTCTGGTGTGTTGTTTAGGTGATGGATTTAACTGGTGAGCAAAAGAATATGTGCACAAAACATGCAAGTAGATCATTTATAGTTGCCGCCACCAAAGCTCCCAGAGGTGAAGCAGCTGAGCTGCCTCCTTCCTCCAGCACCACCGTGCTGTTACTCTTATTTCATTTATGAAATAGTTTGATGTGCTGAATATGTGAGTATATATGTGTCATGAGCATGCATATATTAGAGCAGGTGTAAAATCAAACATAATTTAAAACAATTATTTGAGTAGTTGATTTCAGATTAAATTATGTTAATCCACTGTGGCAGATTTGCTTTGCATATTCTCAGGTTGACAATAGAATACATTCTTTGTCTTGTTGGTGATTTTAGTCCGGTGCTTTGTCACTGTGAAGCCACACTGTGGTGTCGTTATGGGCGAACTTCAGATTAGAAGGGGAAAAAAGAAAAAAATAGTTTTGCCATTTTCATTTTGTTATTGTTCCAGTTGAGTATTTTCATAATTAAGCAGGTAATACAGTTAATCTGAGATCCTGTTCAGATTATCAGGAAAAATTACACCACCCTAGTTGCAAAAAATGCCCAAAAGAACTGAACAAAGTATCTAACAGTCAGCCGCCAGTAAAATAAATCATTGATAACATTATACATTACAGATATTGCCCCTGTGGTTGAGGCAGGTATTGCAACTTGTTGCCTCATTAATTTTGAAGTTTTGTTCCAGCCTTCTGTTGGTTTATATAACTTCCGTTCAGAAATTCTGCGATGTTTATTGTGACATTTGGGATAAATAAGTAATAACAGATCAGATATAATTAAAAATAAAGTGTTGCATTTGTGTGTGGAAGAACATCACCAAGGCAACAATCCGTCATCCTTCAGCAAATAAATAAATCTTGAAATGCGGTGAGGATTAACAGGTTTTACTGTGTTGAAACTCAGAACCACAAACCACGTTGGATCCGCTCAAACTAAACTTTACAGTCTAGACTTTTATCCATATCCTCCCGCCCTTTTTTCCCTCCATCATCATGTTCCTCCTCTCAGGTCTCCTTCAATCAGTTTGGAGTTGGCCCTCGTATAGTTAAGGTGTTAATTGTCTAGTGGGTAGTGATGTCCTACAGGCTGATGTTCTTCGTCTTCCTGCTCAGAGGTCCCGGCCACCACATGACTCCAGGTCAGTAAAAAAAAACAAATTAGATATAATACAAAAGGTGCATTTTGTTCTTTTTAAATTCAAGAAATTTGGCAGCTAGTGTGCACAGTTAAACATCTTTTCTTAGTTAGTTGGACATTTCGTGGTCACTCGACTTGCGCTGTAATAAAATGCAACAAAAAGTCTGTATTTTTCTGAGTTGATTTGAAGCTAAAAAGCACAAAGGTTTTCATGAAGAAATATGCAAAATATAAAACATAAATATGTATTAAAACACTTTAATCTGACAGATATTTGGTGGTGATTGGCTACAATAAAGATTTAGTTAATTGTTCTGTCTGTGCAACATAAACCCAAAAGAGGACGGAATCGATTATGACGCTTAATCAAAAGGAACTATCAAAGATGTCATCCCAGCAGAAGAAACGTTATCCAAAAGCTTAGCCAAAAACAGTTTAACTACTTCAGTCTTCAAGATGTTCCTCGGTCTAAAGAACAAGCTTCTACCGATCAAACAAAACCAAACACCAATCTTTGACTGAGGTGTAGTTGGATCATTAATCACAAAAACTACACAGTATACAACCAGCTGTTTAGGCTAAAAAAAGTCTCAGAGAGAAGCATGAAGCAGGCCTAAGCCACGTCCACGTTACCACCATCACATCACTCCTCACACGAAATCCTGCACAAATATCCAGCTTGACTTGGAAATACTGTTGGTCTAATTCCCGGCTCTTCCTCCTCCTCCTCCTACAGCTCCGCTCCTCCCAGCTCTGGTGGATTTTGAGTTTCCAGAGCTTGATGGTTGGGCTGTAGAAGAAACCTGCAGGAATTTCTCTACCGGCACACCCAACATCACGCCTCCTGCAACAACTAAAGCCAAAATCTCAGACTTGGCCACCACCGAGAAGGTATCGTTGAACTAATCATCACTTTAGACAAAAACACTTCTGACTAATAACCTATTATTCTAATCCAATTACATTTTTTTCTGCAAATCTGATTGGCTAATGGTGTGAGATTTCAGACCATATAACATCGGGGTAACGGTGGCAAAATATTCGACCGTTTTACATTTGGATGTATTAGTCCACACCCTCACCGGCGTTCTGATGAAATATCATTCCTGTCTTCTGCGCAACTGCGCATGTGCATGCATGCACAATATTGCCGCGGAACTGTTGATTTATGTGATGAGACGCATAATTTGACAGAACACTGGCTGCGCGCACTGCTAGCTGTTAGCATTGTTAGCTGAGAGTGAGAGAAAGTTGCATACCGCCACCGCCGCTGAAATGGGTGAATTCAAACTACCATAAAAAAGTATTGATGTGGATTCTGATACAGAATTACCTTTTCACATTTGATGGATTACTCTGCGCTATGACCGCTGTATGCCTCGCCGACCGAATTACCTACAGAAAAATAAACTGTGCAAGCGATGGAATTGGATTAGAATGGGAATAACCCCTTGTGTCTGATGATTTACCGACATTCATGCTGTTATAATGTTGCAAATATCCACAGTAAAACTCCTTTTAAAGCTCAATTTGTGACTGTATAACCAGCACAAACGTCCGCAAATCATAAGACACAACAGGGTTATTACCCAATGGATAGATGTTATAAGAATACCTGCTCTGCTTGCAAAATCTAGTACCAAAAACCTCATTTGTGAGCCAGTGAAAAGCTCCAAAACCAAGCTAGTTGAGCCATTGTATTAATTGGGCTATATAGTAGCTAGCTACCATGTTTGTTATGTTTGATGCATATTGACTGGTGTGTTCAATGTATCTCAATGTGTATCAGTTTGTGTAATCATATCCTGTTATTTACTGAATTGTGATATGTGATATATTGCAATATGTATCGAATTGTTAAGCTCGTGTATAGCTCCACCCCTAATGATGCAGCATTTTACAACTAGCTACAAGCTAAATTCATCTCTTTTTTTGAACAGATTACTTTTTGTAAAGCAAACTTTTATGTATTTATTCATTATTTTAATTGTATGACTTGGCACTGTTCACTGGTATGATAACAGTTGCCATTTTGGACACAGTTTAATCAGAATAATATAAATTTCCATCGATATAGTAACAGTCATGTTTAATATGAATGTCAAACCGCATACACAGGAAAACTAATTAACAAAATGAACTACCTTACTTTCCTTTTTTAAATCTCTTATTTGTAGGTGATGAACTCACCAACACAGCCAGCAACCCAATCACCACCTGTGAATCCGGCCTTGAACAACAATAACGCACCAATTAGACAGCATCCACCACCTGGGGGACCAATCACCATCAGTCGTGCCGTCCCTGAAGCTCATCTCCTCTACCACATCCTATCCAACAGTAGAAGGCGCACAGGCGGATCTTTTCCAAAGTTAAATATTTATGTTGCCCAGCCAATAGTAGGAGGACCTGCTTTTGACAGTAGCATGACATCACAGAGTGACGAGTTACCAGTGAGGGCCAAGAAGAACATCTGTCAATCCTGTGGTCAGAAAACAGACTTATCTTCAGACGAGTCGAGTGACTCCACTGGCTCTTAGAAATGATACCGTTACATTTTGATTCTCTGTATTAAAGCTGATCTCCTTATTTCTAGCACATCTATCCTGCTGATATTTGGTTGCAGACATTAGTGGAGTTCTTGATAACTTTGGCAATAGAGGTCCTTCGGATATGAACAATCCAGCAGAAACAACCAAACATGTGGTCCTCAGGTGTTCTTACATTCTGTTGGCTGAAGATCTGGTACGGGTACTGTTGTCTTAAATCTTCTAGAAGACTCGTAGTGCAGGTGCCTGATAGTTGGACAAATAAAGTAGAACCAGTATATGTCTCAGGATGTTTCACTTGAAGAACATATATGGAGGATTTCGTTGTGGGTGTTGGGTAAAAGAACCAAAACATTTCAAGCCATCACCAAAAACAGACACATGAAACTTGAATGTTCAGTGATACCTACCAAAAGCAGCATGATCTCTGTCAGGGGGATCGTGGGTTTTGTTATCATCAGAATACAAGAACGGGGTGCCAAAAAGGGGAGAATAAGGAGAAGGATTCTAGGGGCCCATGATTGACAGGGGCCCAGAGAGGCCCCCAATACAATTAAAATACTGACAAAATAATATGGGGGTGGCCCAGGAAGATTTCTTTTCATGGTGCCCAAAATCTTTGGCGGCACCCCTGTCCACAGACGCCCCATCCTCCACCAGTCCCAAAAAATCACTGTGCTCCATGAGACCATAAGTCCTCAGACCCGACACTCTCCACGGTGAGTGTCTGGTTTTATTTTTCCATGTGAGTTGAATCCTGACAATAAGTAACATTTGTCTGGTTACATATTGGTTCCAGATTTTCAAATATGAGGATTTGGTGACTGTGTATAAAGAATATCTTTGTTTTTAATGTTGGTTCAACAAAAGCCCAGAGTCCAAGTAATGTGAAGGGTGTTTTAAAAAAAATATTAAATCAACAATAATTATAAAACAAAAAGCAACATTATTATTGTAACATCAATTGAGAAGCCAAGTGAAATCAAAGAGGAAAACAATGAGTCAGTAAATCAAGAGAAAAATAACTATTTTGATTACAATTCAACATTTAGTCATTTTATCATGAAAAATGCCAAACTTAAACTTGGTTTCTTGAAAGTAAAGATTTGCTTTTGGTCTAAATAAATTTTTAATAGTTTCAAACTGTTGTCAAGAGCTGATATTGCAGTAAACAGTATGAAGTTGCTTTAAATGGGTTTCAAAATTATTCAAAGCATGCTTCTTATTTCACAGTAAACAGCTCTAAAAACAGCTAAATGTTTTAAAATGACTTAAGAACCAAATGTTATACAACACTATTTTGAAACAAAATGTATATTACATAAGATTTCACTTTATTGAAGAGGACATCAAAAGCAAAAATTCACGTAGCAAACGTCAAACAACTGCTTTTTAAAATGTTTGTGAGTTTTCTAATGCAGCTTAATGCTAAAATAAGTACAGTGTAATTTCTAAGTGGTGCAGATGTATGTACATAATTACATTTTTATCATGTTTCTGTGTTAATATAATTACAATAAAATCTGTTTTGTTTCTATGTCTGTATGAGGAACAAAAACAAGATTTTAAAAAATTGTAAAAGTATCTCTTTAACATATTAGAATTATAAAAATATAATGATGAAACAGAATATATGTACAAACATAACAACTAACAAGTTAGAAAAACAGCAATCTTCTGTGCTATTCGGGATTTTCGGCCAGTTTTCGGATTTCCTCCAACAGCTCTGAGAAAGATGGCCGACCCTGAGGTCTCTACACCACCACCACAGAAGAAGAAGAAAAAGGGTGGATGAGAAGACGAAAGAGAGAGACAAGAAAATCTGTCATCAAATGATGTGCACATCATTCATCAGTTTAACAGGTACAATTAGTTAAAGACACTTAAAGAAAAAGTGGGGAAACTAACTTTGACTAGGTTGAGTCTGTTACATCCCTGATATTTGGCTGAGATGATCAAAACAGCAACAAATAATGTGAATGACCTGAGTGCGTACCTCGTGCCAACAGCGGTACATGATGGTGTACAGCAGCTGTGTAGCGCGATACGGTCGGTAAAGTCTGACTCCTCTGGTGATGTTGTTAACCACTTCCAGGTTTGAGCTGTTTTCAAATGGAGTCTGACCCTCTGAGTAGACCTCCCACATCACCACACCTCCACAAAAACAGGTGTAAAATTAGAAAGGAAAAAAAAACCCCACAAAACACCAATAGCTTTGATTGTATCAAACTGAATGTAGTACGATATGCTACATAAATTGTATCATGCTTTTTTTTTTTAAAACCTGGAGGCTGTGAGACATGGAGAATGTAACTTTTGTGCCCTCTGTGTTTATTAAAAAAAAAAAAAAAAAAAATCACTGCTGTGAAATAATGTTCCTTTGCATTCATTTTTTTTTTTTTTTTTTTTTTTTTTTACAATATGTTGTTGCATGAATTGAGCATCAAGCTAAACCTAAAAAAGATGTACACTTCTTAGGTTTAGCTTTCAGGAATTTAAAAGATTTTAGTTTCAGAGATTTTTGTTTTCCACTTCTTTATTCTCTAAAAAGAATCATATTTATTGTATCATATTTAACACATTAAACAGCTACTTATGTATCCAAAATGGAGCAGTGTTGTACAGTGGCAGAAACAGAGGCCTTAGTACATTCCTATTATTGATGTACGTAAGTGTAACATATAATGATGCTATATGCCGATGATGTTTGTATTTATTTATTTATTTTTTATTTTCAGATCCTTATACTTCAGTGACTGGACTTGTTATAATGGATGAAGAAATTCTGTACATTTTCTGTGTTCATGTCAGAATTTCTCATTTTTTACATAATCAAAAAAACCTACTGATTTGTAACATTAGTTTTTAATGACTTCATTGTTAAAGTACAATATACTGTTCACGTTGTATTCGAAACACACAAGCCACAGAAATAATCCACTGTTCATTTCACAATGTGTAGGTACATTAAGATGGAATAAGTGATTTTAAATTACACTTTAATGCTACAATTTGGAATATTTTACGAATTCACATGATCCAGACAGTATAAAAATGTACCGTAAGTATTATTAATAGGCTTCTCAGATGAGATGTAGATAATGAGTGTAATGTGGTTCACTAATTCCTCCAAAATAATATTTGAAAATAAATTATATAAACATGTTTTTAAATACTTGCAAGTACTATACAATACTTGCAAATACTTCCAAGACAATACATCAATTCTGTTGTATTTTACAAAAATAAAGCAGAACGTGAATTCAAAGAATAACTTCTTAAAATCTTGTAAACTGAAAATCATGCCGAGATAATCTGGTAATGACTTAGTCGAGATTGTAAATTTGTTTTAAATATATGAAACATAATTTAGTTTAAGTAAAAAAGTTATAGTTGAAGCAGTTCTAAAACCTATACTGTTCAAACTCAGCTACTGCTAATACATTTAACATTATTACAAGTGGTACAAAGTTACTTGTAGCAGTAGTAACGGTAGGTAGAGGACTAGTAAGAGTGAGGATGGTGCAATCAGTCTGTGGTTCCTTACCAAAGGACCAGACATCAGATTTGCTACTATATTTACTGTAGTGGAGAACCTCAGGAGGGGACCACTTCACAGGGAACTTGGCACCGTTAGAACTTGTGTACTGGTTGTCTAGAACGTACCTGAGACAATGAACACAAAACCAAGAACAGATCATACTCTCATACTGCTGCATCAGCAATTAGAGCGTGTGAATTACAGTCAAAGTTTGATCTCTACCTTAAATACCACATCTATAAAAAATTTTTTGCTATGGTACCACACGGTCCTCACTGCTTCAGCAGCTTAGCCCTAAAATGTTTTTAGCCAAACTTCAACTTAGAAGAAGCTACGGTCTCTGTAGAACTGTCAGGTGGGGATTGTGAAACCCAACTCCTACTCAAGAGTACAACTGAGGTTTTTGTAATCTTTCAGTTTCTAACTGGTGTAACCTGTCCTTCAGGCATCTGCTTCCTCTTCACTACATCAGTTGTTTAGAGTTTTTTAGAGTTAGACAGGTATTGATGAACCTTTACACTTTAGTAATCATCTTGTCCACATGGACTTGCAAAAAGGGGTCCCTTGCTTTGCCTGTTACTAATTTGGTATCTGAATCTATGCAGCCTTATTGTCAGTGACAGTCTATAGTGGTTTCTGGCTCTTTTGGGTGAGTTGATGTTTAGAACGCTGGTCTTTCACCATAGTAAGTAGAAGACGTAGTAAGCCCAAGCCAGGTCTTGAGGACTGTTGAGCAGGTGCCTATCCCCAAATACTGTATCATAAAGTGGATAAGAGCCTATGAATCGTCTTGGATGGGACACCAGATGATCGCAAGTTACTTCCCCAGCCAAGACTACATACCCACCAACATTTGAATGTACTAATGCGGGACTCCCACACAAGCACCGCAAACTGTAACTAGGGAGGTCCGGGGGCATGCCCGGACCCACACAAGTGCGGGACTAATGGACGTCCCACACACACTCATGCGGGATGCGGGACAAGGGGGTAAATACCCCCAATGCGGGATGGTTGGCAGCTGTGAGACTGAGTGGACAGAATTCGAAGGTTTAGACCAAGGGTGCCAAAGTTCGGTCCTCAAGATCTACCTTCCTGACACTCTTAGTTGTCTCCCTGTTCCAACACACCTGAATCAATCAATCAATCAACTTTTTTCTTGTATAGCGCCAAATCACAACAAACAGTTGCCCCAAGGCGCTCCACATTGCAAGGCAAGGCCATACAATAATTATGAAACACAGTCTACGTCTAAAGCAACATAACCAAGGGATGGTCCAGGGTCACCCGATCCAGCCCTAACTATAAGCCTTAGCGAAAAGGAAAGTTTTAAGCCTAATCTTAAAAGTAGAGAGGGTATCTGTCTCCCTGATCTGAATTGGGAGCTGGTTCCACAGGAGAGGAGCCTGAAAGCTGAAGGCTCTGCCTCCCATTCTACTCTTACAAACCCTAGGAACTACAAGTAAGCCCGCAGTCTGAGAGCGAAGCGCTCTAATGGGGTAATATGGTACTACGAGGTCCCTAAGATAAGATGGGACCTGATTATTCAAAACCTTATAAGTAAGAAGAAGAATTTTAAATTCTATTCTAGCATTAACAGGAAGCCAATGAAGGGAGGCCAACACGGGTGAGATATGCTCTCTCCTGCTAGTCCCCGTCAGTACTCTAGCTGCAGCATTCTGAACCAACTGAAGGCTTTTTAGGGAACTTTTAGGACAACCTGATAATAATGAATTACAATAGTCCAGCCTAGAGGAAATAAATGCATGAATTAGTTTTTCAGCATCACTCTGAGACAAGACCTTTCTGATTTTAGAGATATTGCGTAAATGCAAAAAGGCAGTCCTACATATTTGTTTAATATGCGCTTTGAATGACATATCCTGATCAAAAATAACTCCAAGATTATGAATCTGAATCTAATGAAAGACGCATTAGCAGGCTTTTAATGAGCTTTTCATTGGATTCGGGTGTGTTGGAGCAGGGAGACAACTAAGAGTGTCAGGAAGGTAGATCTCGAGGACCAAACTTGGGCACCCCTAGTTTAGACACTACAGTATACCTTGTCCAAGGACACAGACAGATAGTGTGACTGGGAATCCAACCTCGGTCCACATATTGGCTGTTCAACTCTTCACCCCACTGAGCTTCATGTGTAGTTAGAATCCAAGAAGTACAGCACAAAGATTGGAAGATGCTTGAGTCTTCTGAAAGAATTCCAGAGGCTAGCTTCTGGATTCCAGGTTTAAAATGTGCAGACATTGTAGCAGCCATACCGAGTCATCCCAAAGTCGCTGACCTTCACCACATTGTGCTCATTAACAAGGCAATTCCTGGCTGCCTGGATGAAGGAAAGAAAAACATCAATTCCAAAAAATGCTTGTGTTCCAAGACAAGTTTGTTCAATCTGCAACATAAACACATTTTTTAATTTATTGTAGGGCCTGAATGAATTAATACCGCTCACTAATTAACATGAACAATTTTGGAATTACAACCATCTTTATATTTTGGCTTGCACTGTAAAAAGGGGTCTATCTTTGGAATAACTACATCCTAAGTCACACTCACCAGGTCTCTGTGGATGAAGCTGTGTGACTCCAGGTACTCCATCCCCTCACAGATGCCCTGACACGTGGACAGGAGCCACGCGTCCTGCAGCGTTCTGCCTTTCTGCCTTAAGATGTTCAGCAGGCAGCCGTTCCCCATGAACTCAGCCACAATCAGCAGAGGGCACTGCTGCAGACAAACACCATACAGCTGCACCAGCTTGGGATGACACAACCGCCTGAGAGGGACAACACGGAAACTTTTTTGCACTTCTTATGCTGATGAGTAGAAGTAGGACCATTTATTTTTCTGTCATGGTTACATCATAATCTTGGCCTCCTCGATGAAGTCCTCCTCATACATGGCTCCCTCTCTAATGGCTTTAATGGCCACTTTGTACTGACCCCTCCACTTTCCGAGTCTCACCATTCCAAACTGCCCGCTGCCCAGCTCCTTCATGAAGGTCAGCTCGCTGGGGTTGATCTCCCACTTCTCTGAAGTGAGGAAAAAAAAGCAAGAGAGGACACGCCGATGCATCAACAAACTGCATCTACAGTGTTTACATATATACAGGCATGCACCTAACTGGTGCGCCGCCACATGCACATATTAAAAATAAATGTTGTGCAGCATAAAACATTTGGCGTTTCAGCGTTTCCCATAATGCCCCTGGCGGCTGCCTGCGCTTCCCAGAATGGACCACGGTGCCAGCAGACTTCCGCTGTTTCACAGCGCATGTAAACAATGGCAAAACAGGATGTGGATGGCGTTGATTTAGCTACGCTCTCCTAAGAGGGTTAGGGTTAGGGTTAGAGGAGGGTGTAACACCTGTGATGGACCTGTTGTGCCTGATGTTGTCTTATTGTCCATACTTCACGAGATGTGTTTACACTGCGAGTACTGAGCTCCTGACATTGGACCTCTGCTGAAACCGACCTCTCGCATTATTCACGGACCGCCAGACGTCACGAGATTCACAACTGTGAAACACCGAATAAAGCAAAGCACTTCTCAGGAGGAATCAGTAACGACAGCTTGTAGGAAAAGTGCTTCCCTCAGTTTTTTTCTGCTGTGAAGCAAGCATTGTTAGCATGCATGTGCACCTGTGCACCATTTATGTGCACGCATAATTATATAGTTGTTTGCATTATAGAACTCACAAATGTGACAAATGAGTGGAAGTTAACCAATCAAATCTCAGGTATAAAGTCAAATCATCAGCATACGGTGACACTTTGTGTTCACCTCAACTTGTTCTTAAACAACATAAATGCTTGAAGGTTTCAAAAACTGAATAAAGAATTAGAAATCAGGGAGCTCTTTACCTTGTATTCTAACACAATAAAAAATAATGCCATTGTTATCTTACAATTGTGTTTTAAAAGATGAAAGATGAATTCATTTTGCTGAAGGTGCACAGTAAAGACTGCACCAAAGTCAAACTGAGTAATAAAACTCACAAAACATATATATATATATATATATATATATATATATATATATATATATATATATATATATATATATATATATATATATATATATATATATATATATATATGGCAAAAATTATGGAATCACCGGCCTCGGACGATGTTCATTCAGTTGTTTAATTTTGTAGAAAAAAAGCAGATCACAGACATGACACAAAACTAAAGTCATTTCAAATGGCAACTTTCTGGCTTTAAGAAACACTATAAGAAATCAAGAAAAAAAGATTGTGGCAGTCAGTAACGGTTACTTTTTTAGACCAAGCAGAGGAAAAAAATATGGAATCACTCAATTCTGAGGAAAAAATTATGGAATCACCCTGTAAATTTTCATCCCCAAAACTAACACCTGCATCATATCAGATCTGCTCGTTAGTCTGTATCTAAAAAGGAGTGAACACACCTTGGAGAGCTGTTGCACCAAGTGGACTGACATGAATCATGGCTCCAACACGAGAGATGTCAATTGAAACAAAGGAGAGGATTATCAAACTCTTAAAAGAGAGTAAATCATCACACAATGTTGCAAAAGATGTTGGTTGTTCACAGTCAGCTGTGTCTAAACTCTGGACCAAATACAAACAACATGGGAAGGTTGTTAAAGGCAAACATACTGGTAGACCAAGGAAGACATCAAAGCGTCAAGACAGAAAACTTAAAGCAATATGTCTCAAAAATCGAAAAATGTACAACAAAACAAATGAGGAACGAATGGGAGGAAACTGGAGTCAACGTCTGTGACCGAACTGTAAGAAACCGCCTAAAGGAAATGGGATTTACATACAGAAAAGCAAATGAAAGGCATCATTAACACCTAAACAGAAAAAAACAAGGTTACAATGGGCTAAGGAAAAGCAATTGTGGACTGTGGATGACTGGATGAAAGTCATATTCAGTGATGAATCTCGAATCTGCATTGGGCAAGGTGATGATGCTGGAACTTTTGTTTGGTGCCTTTCCAATGAGATTTATAAAGATGACTGCCTGAAGAGAACATGTACATTTCCACAGTCATTGATGGTATGGGGCTGCATGTCAGGTAAAGGCACTGGGGAGATGGCTGTCATTACATCATCAATAAAGTTTATGTTGATATTTTGGACAATTGAAAGGATGTTTGGGGATGATGAAATAATTTTTCAAGATGATAATGCATCTTGCCATAGAGCAAAAACTGCAAAAACATTCCTTGCAAAAAGACACATAGGGTCAATGTCATGGCATAGGGTCAATGTCAATGAGCAGATCTGATTTGATGCAGGTGTTAATTTGGGGGATGAAAATTTACAGGGTGATTCCATAATTTTTTCCTCAGAATTGAGTGATTCCATATTTTTTTCCTCTGCTTGGTCTAAAAAAGTAACCGTTACTGACTGCCACAATCTTTTTTTCTTGATTTCTTATAGTGTTTCTTAAAGCCAGAAAGTTGCCATTTGAAATGACTTTAGTTTTGTGTCATCTCTGTGATCTGCTTTTTTCTACAAAATTAAACAACTGAATGAACATCCTCTGAGGCCGGTGATTCCATAATTTTTGCCAGGGGTTGTATAGATATATATATATATATATACACTCAACAAAAATATAAACGCAACACTTTTGGTTTTGCTCCCATTTTGTATGAGATGAACTCAAAGATCTAAAACTTTTTCCACATACACAATATCACCATTTCTCTCAAATATTGTTCACAAACCAGTCTGAATCTGTGATAGTGAGCACTTCTCCTTTGTTGAGATAATCCATCCCACCTCACAGGTGTGCCATATCAAGATGCTGATTAGACACCATGATTAGTGCACAGGTGTGCCTTAGACTGCCCACAATAAAAGGCCACTCTGAAAGGTGCAGTTTTATCACACAGCACAATGCCACAGATGTCGCAAGATTTGAGGGAGCGTGCAATTGGCATGCTGACAGCAGGAATGTCAACCAGAACTGTTGCTCGTGTATTGAATGTTCATTTCTCTACCATAAGCCGTCTCCAAAGGCGTTTCAGAGAATTTGGCAGTACATCCAACCAGCCTCACAACCGCAGACCACGTGTAACCACACCAGCCCAGGACCTCCACATCCAGCATGTTCACCTCCAAGATCATCTTAGACCATCCACTCGGACAGCTACTGGAACAATCAGTTTGCATAACCAAAGAATTTCTGCACAAACTGTCAGAAACTGTCTCAGGGAAGCTCATCTGCATGCTTGTCGTCCTCATCGGGGTCTCGACCTGACTCCAGTTCGTCGTTGTAACCGATTTGAGTGGGCAAATGCTCACATGTGCTGCCGTTTGGCACGTTGGAGAGGTGTTCTCTTCACGGATGATGCGAAGGAGATGTGTTGCACTGCATGAGGCAAATGGTGGTCACACCAGATACTGACTGGTATCCCCCCCAATAAAACAAAACTGCACCTTTCAGAGTGGCCTTTTATTGTGGGCAGTCTAAGGCACACCTGTGCACTAATCATGGTGTCTAATCAGCATCCTGATATGGCACACCTGTGAGGTGGGATGGATTATCTCAACAAAGGAGAAGTGCTCACTATCACAGATTCAGACTGGTTTGTGAACAATATTTGAGAGAAATGGTAATATTGTATATGTGGAAAAGGTTTTAGATCTTTGAGTTCATCTCATACAAAATGGGAGCAAAACCAAAAGTGTTGCGTTTATATTTTTGTTGAGTATATATATAGGGTTTCATATTTACCTGAGCTGAATCCAGACGTGGCAGGAACACACCTTCCCATCGACCCCACTGCATACCGTAACCTGGTTATTAGACCTACACATGGATTGGACACATCTATCAAATGCTGTGATCACTGCAGAATGCACAGTAAAGTAAGTCTATAAAAAGGTATATACCTGCAGCATTGTGTTCGTGATAGTGTATGACTTCAGGTATTGAGTTGAAGGTGTATTTTTCAGCCAAGAAGTATTGTCCAGTGTCACTGAGTTTGATCTGATAATGTCTAACATCCCCGTTATCACTACATAAACAAACACAAGCTCAGTCATCCAGTTGGGAATTTAAACCTATGACCTTCGGGCTACTTGTTGCAAGACATCTTACCTTATTGTCTTGGTGTAGACAGAAACAGTGTAGACTCCCCTCTGGCTGGACTCTCGCACAACAAAACCACCCTCTTTGCACTGGAACACAACCAGAATAACAGAACAATTGCAGATATTTATTGTCAAAATCCCAAAATTCATCACTGTCGGATCTCAGGATGTTATTTATTTATTTAAATGGCATTTTGCATTTAGCAGTGCAGATGTCTGGTGTGAAACGGCAGTTACTGAGCATGCAAACGATGAGAGAATATTTCATGAAAAAAACAGGACATCTGTAGTGCAAAAATATATTCCAGGAGAGATGACATGGAGGACAACATCTGACTTTTGTTATGTTGATAGGAGTCAAAATCTGTGGCGCTGATGCCAGACATATGGTGCCTTCTGTTGAAAGCTCTGAGTGCTAATTTTAACTTCCCACTGCTGTCAGCGTATGGAAGAGCATTGCATTCACTGGATAAGAAAAAAACATAGACCTCTGATCTCGTAATTACGAGAAAAGATCTTGTAATTAATAATAATAATACATTTTATTTATAATGCGCTTTACATTTAGATGAATGTCAAAGTGCTACAGAACAGAAACAATAAGAAGCAGATAAAATACATCATTAAAAATGATAGTAAAAATAAGAATAAAAAAAAGTTTCCATCATGAAAAATAGTGGGTAAAAAGAAAAGTTTTCAGGCCCTTTTTAAAAAGTTGCATGGACTGTGGAGCCCTTAGATGAGGAGGCAGGTTATTCCACAGTCGAGGGGCTCCTGTGGTGCAGGATCGAGTCCTGGGAGTCAGAAGAAGGTGGGTGTCGGAGGAGCGGAGAAAATATACAGGACAGTGAGGGGTGAGGAGTTCTGCAAGATATGATGAGACGTTACCATATAAACATTGAAAAGTGAGCAGAGAGATTTTGTTATGTGATCCAGGCAGAAATGGGAAGCCAGGGAAGTGAGCGGAGGATGGGAGCGATGCACTCGTTCTTGCTCATCAGGACGCTGGCAGCGATGTTCTGGACATACTGAAGTCTTTATATGTTCTTGCCAAGAATCCCAATGAGAAGTGCGTTGCACTTCTTATTACAAGATCTCATAATTACGAGATCAAGATCTCGTAATTATGAGATCAGGTGTCTCCCGATCTCATAATTACGAGATTAGATGTGTCATTTTAAAATTTTTTTATTTTAGTATATAGCTTCCATACTTCCAATCCCTCAGTAAAAAAGCGGGCTAAGGTTAGCCGATAATAGCACACTGTGAGCAGACACAAAGTATGGATTTTCCCCTAAGGTGCTCCTGGATGAGTGAAGTTCCTTCACAGAGGAATTACAAGATCAAGATTGACCTTGTATTTATGAGATCTTTTCTCATATCTATGACATCAGGAATCACCTTATCTCGTAATTACGAGATCAGGGGTCTAATTTTTTTTTTAATCCAGTGAATGCAATACGCTTCCGTATCAGCTGACTGCTAGTATGATTTAAAAAAAATGGTGAAAAAGTACTATTAAAATAACTGTTACTCTATAGAAGAAAATATTTAAAAAAATAAAGCAATGCTCAGTAAACAAAAAAAAAAACAAAAACAAAAAAAACACTACAGGTGAAATGAACCCAGATGGAAGGTCTCTTACTTCCTGTCTCAGAAGCTGCTCGGCTTCAGTCCGAGTGATGTTCTTGCAGTACCACCTTCAGGAAAGAGACCAAAAGTACTCAATATGAATATTACTCATTCAAATTACATACACTCAACAAAAATATAAACGCAACACTTTTGGTTTTGCTCCTATTTTGTATGAGATGAACTCAAAGATCTAAAACTTTTTTCACATACACAATATCACCATTTCCCTCAAATATTGTTCACAAACCAGTCTAAATCTGTGATAGTGAACACTTCTCCTTTGCTGAGATAATCCATCCCACCTCACAGGTGTGCCATATCAAGATGCTGATTAGACACCATGATTAGTGCACAGGTGTGCCTTAGACTGCCCACAATAAAAGGCCACTCTGAAAGGTGCAGTTTTGTTTTATTGGGGGGGGGATACCAGTCAGTATCTGGTGTGACCACCATTTGCCTCATGCAGTGCAACACATCTCCTTCGCATAGAGTTGATCAGGTTGTCAATTGTGGCCTGTGGAATGTTGGTCCACTCCTCTTCAATGGCTGTGAGAAGTTGCTGGATATTGGCAGGAACTGGTACACGCTGTCGTATACACCGGTCCAGAGCATCCCAAACATGCTCAATGGGTGACATGTCCGGTGAGTATGCCGGCCATTCAAGGACTGGGACATTTTCAGCTTCCAAGAATTGTGTACAGATCCTTGCAACATGGGGCCGTGCATTATCCTGCTGCAACATGAGGTGATGTTCTTGGATGTATGGCACAACAATGGGCCTCAGGATCTCGTCACGGTATCTCTGTGCATTCAAAATGCCATCAATAAAATGCACCTGTGTTCTTTGTCCATAACAGATGCCTGCCCATACCATAACCCCACCTCCACCATGGGCCACTCGATCCACAACATTGACATCAGAAAACCGCTCACCCACACGACGCCACACACGCTGTCTGCCATCTGCCCTGAACAGTGTGAACCGGGATTCATCCGTGAAGAGAACACCTCTCCAACGTGCCAAACGCCAGCAAATGTGAGCATTTGCCCACTCAAGTCGGTTACGACGACGAACTGGAGTCAGGTCGAGACCCGATGAGGACGACGAGCATGCAGATGAGCTTCCCTGAGACGGTTTCTGACAGTTTGTGCAGAAATTCTTTGGTTATGCAAACCGATTGTTTCAGCAGCTGTCCGAGTGGCTGGTCTCAGACGATCTTGGAGGTGAACATGCTGGATGTGGAGGTCCTGGGCTGGTGTGGTTACACGTGGTCTGCGGTTGTGAGGCTGGTTGGATGTACTGCCAAATTCTCTGAAACGCCTTTGGAGATGGCTTATGGTAGAGAAATTAACATTCAATAAATGAGCAACAGCTCTGGTTGACATTCCTGCTGTCACCATGCCAGTTGCACGCTCCCTCAAATCTTGCAACATCTGTGGCATTGTGCTGTGTGATAAAACTGCACCTTTCAGAGTGGCCTTTTATTGTGGGCAGTCTAAGGCACACCTGTGCACTAATCATGGTGTCTAATCAGCATCTTGATATGGCACACCTGTGAGGTGGGATGGATTATCTCAGCAAAGGAGAAGTGCTCACTATCACAGATTTAGACTGGTTTGTGAACAATATTTGAGGGAAATGGTGATATTGTGTATGTGGAAAAAGTTTTAGATCTTTGAGTTCATCTCAAAATGGGAGCAAAACCAAAAGTGTTGCGTTTATATTTTTGTTGAGTGTATTTTAAGCAAAACAACTGACAACTATCCAACATGAACAGATGGAAGCCCCGATCCCACATACAGCATTTCTGACCACGACACCATGGGTTCTAAGGATAGTCTTGATAAGTCCTGATGGTACAAGATGTTTCAATAACATCTTTAATTAGTTTAAATGTGTCATGGAACTTTTATAAATCCTCACGCCATTTTCCTTTTGTCTCGACACCGTCGTGCTAAATGATGGAGCTTCTTAGTTCAGTCATGAAGAGTCTTCTACATTGCAATAAAGTCATGAGAAGTAATGTGAGAACTCAGGATGTGGTCTAGATTCACCACAATAACTGGAAAGTTGTGGTCAAAAAACTGTGTATGTGGGAAAGGCGCTAGAGACTCACGGATTTGCCTCGATCTGGTTTTTCTCCGTCACGTAGTTACTGGGGATGAAACCTTTATTCCTGATACAAGACAAAGATGGTGTTATTTTCCGAGACAGTGGTCGTCAGGGTCAGCTTGACATCATCAGAAATCAGCGAGACTTTGTTTGGATTTGAACTGAGGTATGCTTTGAGCTGAAAATGCTACCACGACGGACTACTGACTATTTGTTATGTTATTAAATGCAGGTACCCGTGTTTGTCCTGAGCTCTCCACCACAGCTGGTCCTGTTTGTGCAGGATTACGTACTCCTCCCCCTACAGATGCAAAAACGCTACCTTAACATTCTCTGATTGGATTGTGTACCCGTGCGTTTGTGCGTGTGTGTACCCGTTTGAGCGTGAGATCGGTCTCCTCTTTGGCGGTAAAATCGTACATGGCCACCACTGTTAACAAGCCCGCCCCTTCTCCATCCTCACCCTCAGGAGGGGGGAGAGGGAGCTTCTTTCTTGATCTGTCAACCTGATGCAGGAAGAGAAACAGCTCGTCTGAAATTAAGTTAAGGGTCACTTCCTGCAGAAAGCACGTTGGCTTGCACAAAAGCACCAAGCAGCGTGCCACGTGAAGAGGTGTTTGCAACACACTTGGAGCGCTGTGGTAACAAAGATTAGCAAAGGAACCAGGAGACGTACAGTATGTCACGCGATAGAGCACAGTGACACCAGTTGGCTGTCTGAACTTCACAACTTTATAAAAACTTGATGTATTTTGAATTTCTAAGGTCAGAAGAGCAGAAAAAACGTGGTCCTACCTGGCGGGCGTGTCCAGGGCGGCGTCTGCCGTGAAAGCAGAGGGAGGTGTCTCCTTCCAACTCCATACGGGTGGTAAACTCCCTGAAGGAAGAGACACATAAGGAAGGTTCAAGCAAACCTGAGTGGCCTTTTCACCGTGCAGTGATGGAAGCATGATTTTATACGTCAGGAAAGCAAAATACTGCAAAGTCCAAGTTTGTTTCTTGTAAGGACTGCGTACCTGGAGTGGACGGTGCAGCAGCAGCAGAACACCGCATAGATGGAGTGATCTGGAGCAGGAAAAACAAGAGTTCAGTTTATTACGTCAGCAACTTCTCTACTTCGTTGTCTCTGTGTGGTTTTTGAGTAGGTGGTCTTTGCCAGGAAGTACGGTTTCCTTTTCTACAGAAATAACATTCTCTGTGAAGCATCGTGTGTGCGCCCAAACCTACAGGTGTGACATTTATACATGAAGTTTATGAGTTTGTGCATTAGACTCATTTTTAGCAAGTCAAAGCAACCCAAGTGGTCCACAACTGAGTAGAATTTTGATTTCTCATTTGTATATCAGATTTTTTTGAGGTTGTAACAGAATGGAAGGAACTGCGTGTACAAACTGCAGTACTTTTTAGCTGACACTAAAGGCACGTGCAAGTGTACAGAAAAGTCTCAGGACAGCAGGTGCCACTTTGATGAGCAGTGGAATATTGAGCAGGTATGAGTGAACTCCTGGATACCTCAAAACGACTGAGCGGTCAGTTGATACAGGAACTTTACATCCGAGGAACTTGCTCTCCGAGTTGCAATGCATCTTGGTTTGTTGTTTAGTTGCAGCATGTTCTGCCAGTTCTGTCATGCCCCACCCAGTTCCAGGCTTCAGCCCTTATTTTTCCTCTTTATTTGGTTCTGTTCCTTTTGCCCCAGCCTTGTTTTATTAATTGCCTTCTTCATCATGTGTTTATTCTATGTTCTATTTTTGCTTTGGCACATTCTTCTGTTACTTTTATACTTCAGCCATGTTCCAGTTCCGTTCTAGTTTTGTTCTATCAGTCTGTGTTTTCATGGTTTATCATTTAGTTATTGTTTGCCTATTTTTGTTGCTCTCATCTCTGTAATATGTAGTACTGTGATGCCAGGTTTTGTTATCACTTAGTTTCTGTTTTTCTTATAGTTTTGTCTGTCTGTTCCACTTAGTTTTGTCATAGTATGTTATTTCCCATTATTCTGTTTATCATCTTCTGGTCTGCTTTTAAGTCCTCATCAAATTTAGATTCCTGTTCATGTTTTACTTTGTATGATCTCTAGTTGTCTTGTCTGTAATCTCGTCACCGCTCACTTGCACCTGCCTGTCATTCTCTCTTTGTCTGCACTCCTCTCAGGTCTCTAATTTGTCATGTCCAGTTTCATTGTTATCACAGTCTCTTTCTGATCACTGCACTCTCATGTCCCGCACCTGCACTTTCTCATCACTGTTGGCCACGCCCCATTCATCTGTCATTTACTTGCCCATTTGTCACCGCCTTTCTGCATCTCTTTTGCCTCTTAGTTGTCACCTGACCACGCCCCCTTCCAGGCCCTTCCTCCTCCACGTGCACCTCATTATCTTATTAACATCTGTTCTTATTTAAACTGCTTCAGTTCACTTCCTCTGTGCTCATTTGTTGAGTTCACTCACTTACCAGCACTTTGTCTCGTCCTGTTTTGCCAAGCCGTGTTTTTTGACTCAGCTCTGTGTACCGGATCCTGCCTTTTGCCTCAAGCCCTGACAACTCTGTTTGCTCGTGTACTGACCCTGCTTGTTTTTGACCACGTCCTCTGTCTGCCCGGTACTTTTGCTCTGCGGACTGCCTTCCTGTTACTAAACCCAGGTCTGAATTAAACCATCCTTTACGCATACGTCCTGTGGTGAGCCTGCATTTGTGTCCAGCCTCTGTCTGTGTCTCGCCTCCACTCAGTCCTGTCAAATTCTACTTTTTTTTTTTTTTTTTTTGTCAGTTTGACCAGAAATGATGGTCACCCCACTGAGTCGGATCTGCTTGAGGTTTCTTCCTGTAATAATAACATCTTAGGGTACGGTCACATTAGCTACAAATGACTGTGAGGTACATTGTGTTTTGTCGCCTGATGGGCCACACTAACATCTCCGTAAGACTTCTTAGAAATCACTTCAGAGGTGTTTTTAGATTTAGAAGTGTTTATTTCTTGCTTTTACAAAACATATGAGCAACATATTAGCTTTATAAAGAAACTCAGCTGTTTTGGAGTGTTGTCCACCATGTTGGATTATTTTAATCAAGCTCACAACCAGCTGACATTACGCTCCCTATTTACTCTGATTGGCTGTCGCCGTGTCGTGTCACTCAGTATTTGCATAATATAGAATTCAGGTCTATTTTGACCCCGCCTACCTGGCGGCAGAGCGACCGTTATCTCTTGCCAATGCGAAATTCCCACTTTGATTGAAAATGAATGGCAAGTCGTTGCTTTGCCTTGGTCACTTGTAGCTAATGTGGCTATAGCTTCATAGCATCGGTTGCACATTGTTCGATGTTGTGGAGGTGACGTGTTTCATAGCATTTTATGACAAATACCTGGAATAATCTGGCTTGTTGCCTGGTGAAATGTCCTAACAGATTATCTAAGACATCCCCTCTACAGTATTCACACTGAATAAAGCCTTATTGTTTTTTATGTCATATACTAATGGCGTGAGCACACAGCTAACTGTAGCATCGTACATAAAGTCCCATTAGTGCACGATTACTGAGAAAATAAGCAGCTCATAATTTTTAATGCCCACACCAAAGCAAATTGTGATGAGAACCACTGCACAGTCCACCAAAATATGATTTAATAAACACCCGAATTGAAGTTATCCTGTTAGCTTAGCGGGTTTAGATGCAAAGATAGGGGCATGTTCAGGCTTCTTTCATCATACAGCTGAGTCATCCGCGCTCCACCTCTATCTATTTATGGGTTTGTGGCAACATAGGCAGAGGTAGCACTGCCAACATGGCTATACACAGACACGGGCTTCATATCAGTTGTACCGGGTCTCTAACATAAACCTACAGGTGACGTCACACAGCTTTTGTCTAGTATGTGACCGCAGGACCTTTGTGGCCGGGACGGCGGTGGGATCAAACCCAGATGGTTTGCACTAAAGACCATTCCTCTACCAGGTCAGCCAAAGGGGAAATCCCCGTTAGCCAAGCTAGTGGGAACGTCTTTTCATTCAGGACCCGGGACCTTCATCCCGCTACATATCTCCCCACCATTTTTGACTTTGTCCCGAAGTCACAGGTGCATTTAAGCATGTTCTGTGACTACCCACATCCTGTTCGTGATGCCAGATTGTAACCGCAGGACCTTCGTGGCGGGACGGTGGTGGGATCGAACCCGGACAGCTCACACTAAAGACCATTCCTTTACCAGGCCAGCCAACGATTGTGACCAACCCCTAAACATTGGGCATTTCCTGTCCTGAGGTACCAATACTAGCCTCTCAGGGGGAGGGGCAACAGGAGGTCCAGCAGACACTGAAGTACTAGGGCCCGACCCAACTGCGGCCTGCTCCTGTCGCAACCCCTCATTGTCTGCCTTCAACTGAGCGACTAACTCTCTTAACTCCTGCAACTGTTCCTCCTGCAACTGTTACTCCTCTACATCTACAACTTAACCAATTGCGAACCCACTGCTGCTTTGCCTCAAAACAATACCAAACAAACAAACAAACAAAAAAAACAAAAACAAATTGAGGAACACAGGTCTCTGCTCTTACCCAATGAGAATCCTGTTCGTGACGCCAGATTGTGAGTGCAGGACCTTTGTGACCGGGACGGTGGTGGGATCGAACAGCTCACACTAAAGACCATTCCTCTACCAGGTCAGCCAAAGGGGAAATCCTCGTTAGCCAAGCTAGCGGGAATGTCTTTTCAATCAGGACCTGGGACCTTCATCCCGCTACAAGTATATACAGTCTATGGTCCATATCCTACTTGGATACAGGTCTTTCAGGTTGCCTTAGTTATGACTTGGCATTGTATAAATAAATGGAAGTTTAATTAACTTTGATCAAGCAACCTAGCTTTGTTAGCTAGCAAGAATTTTAAAACGGTTTAGGTGCCATCGCCCTATTTTGTTACTGTGGAATGACTCAATCAAATGTCAACTTCATATTAACTTTTATTTGGTTCACCTGGAGATACTTTCAACTGATAGTAAACCGATATACACAAAATCCACACAACAGTTGTAAAACGTTTTAAAGACGCTGTAAATTTGCCTGACTTTTGTCATCTCCTTGAGGTTTTAACTGACCCATTTATCAGAGTTTTGCATGTGAACAGCAACTTACTTGAATGAATCATAGTTGACTCTTTACGTGTCACCTTCTCGTCTTCGTCAGGTCCAGCTCTTCTTCTCCAGTTCTAGTTTTTGACGATTTCTGCATTGATTTTTCTTTTTTTTTATATGTTCACCAAGAACGCGATACGCCGCCTTTAGGAAACCTTAAAATAGCTGACAGACTAAACATAAAAACGACGGGGAGGTAGAGGAAGTCAAAAAAGTGAAGCTGGCTTGATTTTGATATGTGACCTGAAAACAAATTGTCTAGTGTTTAAAGAGAAAGGAAGAGTAGGAGGGAGACAGTGAGGAAATGAGCTCACAAATGAAACCAGAAAGCATCCGTCTCCCCGTGCGAGCAGACGACACAGCATACGTACCGCTGTGTCCACATCGATTTGATAATAACGAAATGGGGGTAAAATGTAACGAAATGGAGCAGACTCAATTAAGTACTTCTATTTAATTTAAGTACTTTTTAAAAATCTTTTTAGCGAAATGGGGCTAAATGGAGACTGATAATAACAAAATGGGGGTAAAACATAATGAAATGGAGCAGACTGACACATTACCTGAAATTTCATCTTTTGAACACCAGATGGCGTGGTTGCCCCGAGTACATGTACTGAGTGCATCTCACAAAAAACAATGCCCAACAATTAAAAGTACTTATTTGGAGTGCTCCATTTCGTTACATTTTACCTCAATTTTGTGATCATCAGTCCGCATTTCACTCCGTTTCGTCCATTTTGTATTTTAGTATTCTCAAGGGCATTTAACCTCGAGGGGCGGAGTTTCTCATGAAAACATCGCCGAACTCAACACAAATACATGTAATTTGGTCACTTTTTAAACAAGTCAGACTCATCAATAAAGTAAATTTAATGTATAACGGTTCACTTTAGGTCATCTTGGTGTATAAGTCTCATCGTTCCAGGCAATGATAGTTGTCAGCTGGCCGTTAGAAGTTAGAAGCAATTTAGAGACAACAAAAAACAGCTGATTTCAATGAAACAACATACAGCCCGAGCGTACACTTAAAAAAAAAAAAAAAAAAAAAAAAAAAAAAGACTCATTGAGTGAACTCAATTCAATTATGAGCAGGATTTCCATCTAATAAATATATGTAGCCCCAACTTGAATAAAGCATATTCATGCAAGATAATTTATTCAAGTTGGGGCAACATATATTTATTAGATGGAAATCCAATCCAATGAATCACTTTTTTGAGTACGAATTCTCGCCTTCAGATCGGTGACTTTGCCGACCTTTGCGGACTTAGCGCCAACCTTGAGAATGGCCCAAAAATGTGTGTACTGGTGCATCCAGGGGGGGTCGAGGCGCCCATCAGCCCCGCTGTGTTTACGCCCCTGCAGTAAAAGCACAGACAAAGCGCACTTTCACTGATCTGATCTGCCTTTGTGACTGCGCTGAGATACAATCAGAGTGTGTGTGTCTGTGTGTGTTTATTATTTGTAAGGTTTCGGTTTTGAACGTTGACCTCTGAACAGACACGCCTTTTTCTCCATTTCCTGAATCCGGCTCACTAAAGCCGACATGGACGATTTAAAACACTTCAAAACCTCACACTTGACAGAAAGGTAAGAGGAACATGTCGGCTTTTTAAAAATCATGACCTATCATTAGGTTTTTTTTTATTGATTTACTGCAGCTGGAAAACCAGCAATCAGTTCGTCAACTCCGCTGGAAAAAAAAACAAAAAAAAAAAAAAAACACACAACACAAAACTACAGGCTAATATAATAATAATAAAAACATATCGAAGTACTTCATAGTATTACTTATACTGTTAGATTTTATACTGTAACTGTTAAGGCAGGAAAAAAAGAAGTTAAAACCACTTGTCGGCAGGTTTAAGCGCGCCGCCGCCGCTGCGCTTCACCGCGGGAACGCGCATGCGATCCCCGTTCGCGTTTTTAAAGAAAAACATTTTGTCAAACCATCGCAAAACTGTAAAATTCCACACATCGACAAACAGGATCGCCCATACACGGATTCGTTTTTTTTTTTTGTTTTTTTTTAATACATGGAAGATCCCCTGAATATTGATCGATTTTATCGATCGGCAGAGCCCACATCTCGTTGTTGCTCGGGATGTGGTTGTACATTCAAGATCGTTAAAAATAAAAAATAATAATTTTTAAGATTTTTCAACATTTCAATCAATTTTTTTAAAAAAAAGTTTTCACATAAGCGCCATTAAAATTTGGAGAAATGATCAAATTTATCAAGACCATTAGAACAATTAGTGCTGATCAGTACCGACAGGTGGATTCTGAGCAGAATTTGTCAGATTATTTGATAGTTTCATGCATTTAATAGACTGAAAACCTGTCAATCTTACATTTGGATCCAGATGGGTTCCAGAACAGTCATGAAACAAAGCATCCAGACTAAAAGCAGTGACTCATAATTTTTCGACTTTGCTTGTTGTCCAGAGGTCAGCTCCAGCAAAATCAAATCAAATCCATTTTATTTATATAGCGCCAAATCACAACAAACAGTTGCCCCAAGGCGCTTTATATTGTAAGGCAAGGCCATACAATAATTATGGAAAAACCCCAACGGTCAAAACGACCCCCTGTGAGCAAGCACTTGGCAACAGTGGGAAGGAAAAACTCCCTTTTAACAGGAAGAAACCTCCAGCAGAACCAGGCTCAGGGAGGGGCAGTCTTCTGCTGGGACTGGTTGGGGCTGAGGGAGAGAACCAGGAAAAAGACATGCTGTGGAGGGGAGCAGAGATCAATCACTAATGATTAAATGCAGAGTGGTGCATACAGAGCAAAAAGAGAAAGAAACACTCAGTGCATCATGGGAACCCCCCAGCAGTCTAAGTCTATAGCAGCATAACTAAGGGATGGTTCAGGGTCACCTGATCCAGCCCTAACTACAACCCCTGGCAAAAATTATGGAATCACCGGCCTCAGAGGATGTTCATTCAGTTGTTTAATTTTGTAGAAAAAAAGCAGATCACAGACATGACACAAAACTAAAGTCATTTCAAATGGCAACTTTCTGGCTTTAAGAAACACTATAAGAAATCAAGAAAAAAAGATTGTGACAGTCAGTAACGGTTACTTTTTTAGACCAAGCAGAGGAAAAAAATATGGAATCACTCAATTCTGAGGAAAAAATTATGGAATCACCCTGTAAATTTTCATCCCCCAAATTAACACCTGCATCAAATCAGATCTGCTCATTGACATTGACCCTATGTGTCTTTTTGCAAGGAATGTTTTTGCAGTTTTTGCTCTATGGCAAGATGCACTATCATCTTGAAAAATTATTTCATCATCCCCAAACATCCTTTCAATTGTCCAAAATATCAACATAAACTTGTGCATTTATTGATGATGTAATGACAGCCATCTCCCCAGTGCCTTTACCTGACATGCAGCCCCATATCATCAATGACTGTGGAAATTTACATGTTCTCTTCAGGCAGTCATCTTTATAAATCTCATTGGAAAGGCACCAAACAAAAGTTCCAGCATCATCACCTTGCCCAATGCAGATTCGAGATTCATCACTGAATATGACTTTCATCCAGTCATCCACAGTCCACAATTGCTTTTCCTTAGCCCATTGTAACCTTTTTTTTTCTGTTTAGGTGTTAATGATGCCTTTCGTTTAGCTTTTCTGTATGTAAATCCCATTTCCTTTAGGTGGTTTCTTACAGTTCGGTCACAGACGTTGACTCCAGTTTCCTCCCATTCGTTCCTCATTTGTTTTGTTGTACATTTTTCAATTTTTGAGACATATTGCTTTAAGTTTTCTGTCTTGACGCTTTGATGTCTTCCTTGGTCTACCAGTATGTTTGCCTTTAACAACCTTCCCATGTTGTTTGTTTTTGGTCCAGAGTTTAGACACAGCTGACTGTGAACAACCAACTTCTTTTGCAACATTGCGTGATGATTTACCCTCTTTTAAGAGTTTGATAATCCTCTCCTTTGTTTCAATTGACATCTCTCGTGTTGGAGCCATGATTCATGTTAGTCCACTTGGTGCAACAGCTCTCCAAGGTGTGATCACTCCTTTTTAGATGCAGACTAACGAGCAGATCTGATATGATGCAGGTGTTTGTTTTGGGGATGAAAATTTACAGGGTGATTCCATAATTCTTTCCTCAGAATTGAGTGATTCCATATTTTTTTCCCTCTGCTTGGTCTAAAAAAGTAACCGTTACTGACTGCCACAATCTTTTTTCTTGATTTCTTATAGTGTTTCTTAAAGCCAGAAAGTTGCCATTTGAAATGACTTTAGTTTTGTGTCATGTCTGTGATCTGCTTTTTTTCTACAAAATTAAACAACTGAATGAACATCCTCCGAGGCCGGTGATTCCATAATTTTTGCCAGGGGTTGTATAAGCTTTAGCAAAAAGGAAGATTTTAAGCCTAATCTTAAAAGTAGAGAGGGTGTCTGTCTCCCTGATCCGAATTGGGAGCTGGTTCCAGAACAGACGTCTTGCAGAAAACCACGTTTCAAGATCTTGTCAACTTCCTGACATATGGTCATTAATGTATTGTAGACAATGACCTCTGATGTGACCTTGATCTCAGACTTATGACCCATCTTATGAGAAGACACTCTTCCACGTTTATCCACAAAGTTTGACTGAAATCGGCCTTTGCATTTTGAAGATATTGCCATTGCAGACAAAATAGACATTACATTTTTTTGCGTTTCCTCGCTTATAAACGACAGTGTGCACCCGATGTGTACTTTAAATTTAGGAACAGGTTCTGATGGTCAAAAAAAAAAAAGTTTATGTATTCTTTTGGCTTTCTTCAGTTGAGCGCCATCGTGCTGTTTTGTGAGGACACCCACGAATTGGCGGCGTGGGCGGAGTCAGGATGAGTGCCATGCCGCTGTTGACTGAGACGCTGATCAAGCAGTCGCAGCAGAAAAAAAAGATCTCGCCGCTGAACTACAAAGAGAGAGTTTTCGTCCTGACCAAGAGCCAACTGATCTACTACAATGGAAAAATCAAGGTCTCATAACTCAAGTTTACAAGACAGATTGTTGATTTAAAATCTAATAATTCAGTGTTGTCCAAAAAGCCAAGTCCAATCACCTTAAATGACCATTTAAAAAATAAATAAATAAATAAATAAATATATATATATATATATATATATATATATATATATATATACACTCAACAAAAATATAAACGCAACACTTTTGGTTTTGCTCCCATTTTGTATGAGATGAACTCAAAGATCTAAAACTTTTTCCACATACACAATATCACCATTTCCCTCAAATATTGTTCACAAACCAGTCTAAATCTGTGATAGTGAGCACTTCTCCTTTGCTGAGATAATCCATCCCACCTCACAGGTGTGCCATATCAAGATGCTGATTAGACACCATGATTAGTGCACAGGTGTGCCTTAGACTGCCCACAATAAAAGGCCACTCTGAAAGGTGCAGTTTTGTTTTATTGGGGGGGGATACCAGTCAGTATCTGGTGTGACCACCATTTGCCTCATGCAGTGCAACACATCTCCTTCACATAGAGTTGATCAGGTTGTCAATTGTGGCCTGTGGAATGTTGGTCCACTCCTCTTCAATGGCTGTGCGAAGTTGCTGGATATTGGCAGGAACTGGTACACGCTGTCGTATACGCCGGTCCAGAGCATCCCAAACATGCTCAATGGGTGACATGTTCCGGTGAGTATGCTGGCCATGCAAGAACTGGGACATTTTCAGCTTCCAAGAATTGTGTACAGATCCTTGCAACATGGGGCCGTGCATTATCCTGCTGCAACATGAGGTGATGTTCTTGGATGTATGGCACAACAATGGGCCTCAGGATCTCGTCACGGTATCTCTGTGCATTCAAAATGCCATCAATAAAATGCACCTGTGTTCTTCATCCATAACAGACGCCTGCCCATACCATAACCCCACCGCCACCATGGGCCACTCGATCCACAACATTGACATTCGAAAACCGCTCACCCACACGACACCACACATGCTGTCTGCCATCTGCCCTGAACAGTGTGAACCGGGATTCATCCGTGAAGAGAACACCTCTCCAATGTGCCAAACACCAGCGAATGTGAGCATTTGCCCACTCACGTCGGTTACAACGACGAACTGGAGTCAGGTCGAGACCCCGATGAGGACGACGAGCATGCAGATGAGCTTCCCTGAGACGGTTTCTGACAGTTTGTGCAGAAATTCTTTGGTTATGCAAACCGATTGTTTCAGCAGCTGTCCGAGTGGCTGGTCTCAGACAATCTTGGAGGTGAACATGCTGGATGTGGAGGTCCTGGGCTGGTGTGATTACACATGGTCTGTGGTTGTGAGGCTGGTTGGATGTACTGCCAAATTCTCTGAAATGCCATTGGAGATGGCTTATGGTAGAGAAATGAACATTCAATACACGAGCAACAGCTCTGGTTGACATTCCTGCTGTCAGCATGCCAATTGCACGCTCCCTCAAATCTTGCGACATCTGTGGCATTGTGCTGTGTGATAAAACTGCACCTTTCAGAGTGGCCTTTTATTGTGGGCAGTCTAAGGCACACCTGTGCACTAATCATGGTGTCTAATCAGCATCTTGATATGGCACACCTGTGAGGTGGGATGGATTATCTCAGCAAAGGAGAAGTGCTCACTATCACAGATTTAGACTGGTTTGTGAACAATATTTAAGGGAAATGGTGATATTGTGTATGTGGAAAAAGTTTTAGATCTTTGAGTTCATTTCATACAAAATGGGAGCAAAACCAAAAGTGTTGTGTTTATATTTTTGTTGAGTGTGTGTATATATATATATATATATATATATATATATATATACACATATATATATACACACACAATTCCCTTACAAACCCAAATCAGACAAAGTTGGGATGAACTCAAGTGATTTACAACACTCCGACCCTCACTTACAGTCAGGAGCTTTGGGTAAAGACTGAAAGGATCAAGATTGGGGATACAAACGGTAGAAATGAGGTTCCCCTGTCTGGTATCTGGGTTTTCATCCAGGCAACAAACCAAGAAACTGCTGCAGGTCAAAACATTGCTTTCTTGTCAGACAATCATCAGCCCGATGGCTCATTGGTGTGATCCAGCACATGGGTGCCTCACTGTTCCGGACCCCAGGGACTGTTGGGGCGCTATAAGCTGTTATAGCTGTAGTGGATAAATGGCTGTTTGTGGAGTTTTGGATGGACAATTGGTCTATATTGGTGGTGGCCAGTCAGCAACCATGGTTAGCAGTTAACCTTCTGAATGCTCCAAAAGGATGTAAAGATATGAACTCGTGGACTCAGGAAATCGGGTGAGGAAAACAAACACCTACATTTTCTGCCGCTTCACCTGCTAAGTAGATTAAAACAGAACAGGAAGTCTAGTCAGCCCATGGGGCAGTTAGGCGTTGGTGATAGTGCAACAGTTTGCAGACGATACTGCTGTTTATATTCATGACAAATAATCATTGTTGTGTTGGTGTTATCAACAGGAAAACTGCATAAAGGGCAACGTTGAGCTTAGCCGCATCAAATGTGTTGAGACTGTCAAAAATGAAGATGGAATCATCCCCTGCCAGAATAAATATCCATTCCAGGTACACAAACACACTGTATAAAGTCTGATTGAAGTAGGCATGTTGTCAAGGGTTTCCCTACGTACCGTCACACCTTATGAATAGACATCTGTTATTTCACACCACAATGTGATGTTAGTGTATCACTGTGGAAGAAAAACTCGAACCCCCATCAGTGAAGACCACATGATGGCTTGATACATCCTCATTACAGCAAATTTTCAAATACTTAATGAAGAGGAGTCTTTTTGCACATCACTACATTATAGAAAAACAATATGCTGCATTCACATGTTGATGGTGTAAAAACAACCCGACACTTATTGTTGAAGAACTATCAACTGCAAAAACAGACGGTACGAGGCGGGAAGACAATCATGTTGCCATGGTAATTTGGGAGGAATTAAATCATTTAATTACACCTGTGCACAGTGGTAGTGCATGCAGGGTATTGTCTTCAGTTCTGTTCAGCCATCAGACCATAAGTGTGCCAACAAAATAACTCGGAGAGTTTGATAAGATTTGGACCAAACTTGGTGGATTGATTGAGGATAAGCCAAAGTCTATATTAGGTTATTGATTTTTTTCCCTGGGGGAGCGGTGTTAAAAGTCAAAATTATGATCAAATGTCAAAATTTGAGCCCAGTGCTAATATTTAGGGGATACCTGGAATACTTAGTAACAAAGAATTGGTTGTAGAAACACGTGATTACTATTAAAACACTAAAGACCTGATTTACTAAGACCGCGGACATTAAGTGCTAAATTTCACAGGTAATCCAAACTTTTGCATGTTGGGGTGGAGACAATTTTATAAGTGATTTATTAAGAGTATATACACAATAGGTATAGCAGTAATGTGATGTAGACAGCAGATTATGCATCGGTTAATTGCCGTAAGTCCAAATGAAATAAAATCAGCTTTGTTATGCATGAACTATGACGCATAACTGAGCATGTTCACCACTAGCAATTAAAAAACAAAATACCCCCTCCTATTTCAGATATTTAATTCTTGTTCCATCCATGGTGTTTTGGCAAACTGGTGAATAATTTGATGAATAATTATTCTTGATTCTGCCAGTGGAACACACACACACCTTTGTGCGCAGTTCTCTGTGTTCCACTGGCAGAATGCATCATAATTATTCACATTTGCTAAAATAGCATGGATGGAACAAGAATTAAATAACTGAAATAGGAAAAATTTGTTTTTATTTGTTTTAAAAGCTAGTGCATGTTCATGCATTGTGCATCCTGTGTGCACCGTCTCTGGTGGAACACAAGCATAAGTTAACACCAAGGATTCAAATGTGCAAAATACAGGCACCATCAGATGTTGCGTGTGTGAACCTCACCTGTTTGCATGCTCCCTTCCATAATTTTGTACACTCGAGTAGACATACCCAAAATTGCATATGCATGAATGTGAATGCACTAAATGGAGAAAGCGTGTTATTTAGCGTGTCGACAGATGCTGTCCTTGTGTAACTTGGCATGCACGTGTATTTGCAAAAGCAATGGCTTTTGTGCATGTTTTTACACACACAAACTATTAGTAGATCACATGTTGACTTTATTTTTTGTGTCACATGACTTTTAACCTTAGGTGACCTTCAGTGGTCTATGTCATAACTGTTTTATTCAACCAGTTTGGAGCCAATATTGACTGAGATAGTGGAAGGATTATATGCTAAGTTGAGGGTAAAGTGGTTCAATTTAAATAATTAATTCATGATAATCATCAAACGCAGAGTGACCATCCTCGTCGTGATGTGATGATGTTATTCTTCTCACTGTTTTGTAGAGAATGAACTGACTTGGAAAGATTCATGTCCACTTTTTAAACTTTCTGCACACCACCAACATGTGAATGCAGCAGAAACAGAGGCTGATGGGAAATGTAGTCTCAATTTTATGAGGCAAATATGCAATTAGGGTTTAAATTCCTATTACATGGTAATTACAGGACTGTGGGAATGTGAGGTTTTTATATTACACACACACAAAAACATCGTAATTGATTGAAATCCTGATGTGTGTGTTTTGGTAGGTGGTGTATGACACATACACTCTGTACGTGTTCACTCCCAGCGAGAGCAGCCGGAGTCTGTGGGTCAAGACCCTCAAAGAGAGTCAGTAACTGTTGGTGAACACGTGCGCGCGCGCACACACACACACACACACACACACACAATATTGAGTAACTTGAGCAGAAGTACAATAGAACTTGTCTTCACCAGCTCCATCACAGCGTACAGGCCAAAGTACAATATTTACATAAGCATACAATCCAAAGTCCAGTATTTATGTAACCATACATTACAAAGTGAAATATTTATGACACTATATATTGCACAATGCATTTTAAGACATTTACAGTGCCCTCCAAAAATATTGGAATACTTGGTATTTCACACATTTTTATTTGTTTCTGCTATTTCAAATACAAAAAATTACAAAAACAAATGTAAACAAAAATTCTAAAATATCTTCCTTAAACTAAAACTGAAAGCAAATCTTTACAATTTTATATAAATTAATTAAAAATATAAAAGATGATGAGTTGCAAAAGTAATGGAACATCTTGATATAATACCTGTAAATCAGTTTTCGTTAGACAAGTCAGGGGATGGATACATGTACATTTCCAAGTCACTGAATATGTCTTGAACTTTATTTACATCAATTACGAAGAAATATACAGTATGGCACTCTATGGTAAAGCTGTGTGGAGTGGACAGTTCTCAAAAAATGAGTGACTGTGCAAGAAGGAAAAGAGTGAGGAAAGCCACCAAGACACCCAGACAACCCAGAAGAAGTTACAGATTTCTCTGGCTGGAGAAATTGTGCACAGTGCAAGTTTTGCATTTTGTATCCCCAGTTATACAGCTTCATGATGAAGTGGTATAGAGGAGAATTTTCTTAAAAAAAAAAAAAGACCTGAACGTTCAGCTACAATTTGCCAGAAGGTACATCTGATGAGAGAAACAACCCATCATTTTGGCTTTTATATTTTTAATTAATTTTTATTAAGTTGTAGAGATTTGCTTTCAGTTTAAGGAAGATAATTTTGGAAATCTTTATTTTTTGTATTTAAAATGGCATAAACAAATCAAAATGTGTGAAATACCAAGTGTTCCAATACTTTTGGAGAGTATTGTGTACAATTTCAAACTTTCTTTAATTTTAAATATTTTAATAGTATTGTGTCATGGAGGACCAGAAAAGTAAAAATTTCATCACTTTGTGTATGACAATAAATACTCTTGAAACACACAAATTTTCACTGGTCCCTTTGCCTTTAAAATTTTGGAAATGATTCACATTGTAAAAAAAGTAAAAACGATTTATGGTCAGATGACTACCATTCAAATTCATAAAACTCAATATTAAATAAGTCATTTTTGTATTTTTGACTAAGTAGTTTATATAATTGAAAATGCTCCTGAAATAATCTGAATTAATACTCTGAATTTAGATACAAAGTCAGATCTAAAAATTCAACTTTCATATGTTCAAATTCCAACATTCAGATAAAAAAAAAAAACAGATCACATTTTTAAAATCTGAATTTTATCCTTCATCTGTTCAATGTTTCAGCACTAACATATTTAAAAGACGATTACACTTTTAAATTAGAAAATACTTGTGCACAGGCCAAAAAAACAAAACAAATTAAACTAAATAAAAAAAATTACAAATTCTTTTTAAACTTCAACCATTAGTCTTGCTAATTTTTTTTTTTAAATAAAAATGTCTTATTATCAAACTGTGCACACACACACACACACACACACACACATATATTAGTTTAACTTAACATTTTAATTTAAATAAACACAACCAGAATTTTTTTTTTTTTTTTAATGGGGAGTTTCACAAAATCTATTGATGTACAGAATCATTAAACTCACAAGATTAAGTGTAACTGTATGTGACCAGTAGGGGGCAGGTTACTCATCGTCCTCTGTCTATGCATCCAGAGATCAAAAACAACTCCACCATCATGCCAAAGTTCCACCCAAAGTTCTGGCTGGAGGGGGCGTGGCTCTGCTGTCGCCAGGTGGATAAACTGGCTCCCGGCTGTGAGGAGTACAATCTTTTCGGAGAGAGTAAGACACAAACCCTAACCTTTGCCGTTAGTCCACAGTAGTTCCACCACGATCAACCAGTTTGAATTCTATATTGTCATATGAAAATACGCCATTCATTAGGGCTTTACACCGCTTTGCACACTTCCAGAAGTTTTGAGCGGTAGCAGAATTCCGATTTCCAAACAGTGTTGAACAAATAACACACAAGGCTCATCAAACTCACATCTCATTAATGGAGCATTTCATGACAGTCCGAATTTCCAAATTATGCCTTTAGTTTATTTCAAATTTTAAAAATTGCAGAATTTCACCTGGGAATATTTCAGTTGCATATTTTATGTCAGTGGTAATTTGCATTTGAGGACTGAGCATAAAACAGCTGCTCTGATTGTTCAATACTGCTGATTTTTTCAGGGAAGTGAGAAAAGTTTCCAAAATAAGAGAAGCTGTTATATGGGTGAGTTGCTTCGTAAAATAATATTTTATGACATCCTGCTCTCCTGATGCAGAATCAGTATGAGAAAACTGCAGATCCCAGGTCAGTTTCCTCTCTGGTTAAAAAGACCAACCAGCATCTACACTTTCTCCACAGGTTAAAGAGTGCCCATCTGAGCCTGGCTGTCCTCACCTTCTATAGAGGAACAATAGCGAGGGTAGCAACCAGTAGTATCTCTCTGTGGCATGAAAGTAGCACCCTTGCAGGCAGGAAAGCACTGGGGGTCATGAGGGCAGCAGAGAAGATTATTAGGGCCAGGCTGCCAACCATTGGTGAACTGGCAGAACAGCACTGCTTGTCCAGGGCAAGAAGTATAATCAGAGACACTTCACATCCCTTTAACAATCTGTTTTCCCTCCTGCCATCAGGTAGACGGTACCATAGCCTGAGTTGCAAAACATGCAGCTTCAGGGACAACTTTTACAAACCACCAAAAGATAGTTAAATAAAAGAAAATCAATAGAAAAAACTGTGCAATATAGAATACACTGTAGCATCTGGTAGCAACTTGTAGCATCGTCATATGTGCAATATCACGTGTCCTTTATTTATTGTATGTTGCATATACACAAATACAGAGACAGTTATTGATAATGTTTTGTTATAAAAAAACCTATTTATCACTATGCAGTGTATCGATATTTTATTCTGTGACAGCAAGTATGATGTTTTTTACTAAAAGACAAATAAAATTGAGTGTAAGTCTGTTTTCTGTTTTTGAATGTGCAATAATGCAGCCTTTTTTTTTAAACACCATAATCAGGGTATATTCATTTTTTTTTTTTTTTACATGAATGAAGTGTAAACAGACCAAAAAGAGGAAGCTACAATGGGTAACTCTTCCTTTTTGCTGACTTGTGCAGTTGGGGAAGAAAAAGTGGTTGTTTCTTAAATACAAGCCCTCAGCAGTAAAGATGCCAAAGGTCACAGTCTGTGAAGTTCTAATGAAGATTTAAAAAAAAAAAAAAAAAAGAAATTTGTTCAGTTTTACTGATAGCGCTTAACTGTTCCTCTTCTCTAGGTTCTAAAAAAGCTATACTCCCAGTTCCTAGACAGGAGCGTTCAGACAGGAAGGTAATCACCAACACATGAACAACTTATTAACTGTAACCAAAGTGTATAGAACCAAAAACGGTCATTTCTCCTCCTGCTGCTGCAGCGGCGGACGCCTCCTCCCCTCCCGCCGGCTCCGGAGCGAGAAGAGGGTCGTGACCTTAAGGAGGAGGTGGTGGTGGCGTTGTACAATTTCCAGGGAACAGAACCCCATGATCTGGGTTTGGTCAAAGGAGATGAGTATGTCATTCTGGAGAAATGTGACGTCAACTGGTACAAGGCGCGCGACAAGCACGGGTGAGCGTACACTAGAGGCGTTCGGATCTGTTTTAGACATTTAAGATAGAATTTTTAAAAAATTTACGTTTACAAATGTGGCTGTACTTAAACTGTGCCCATGGTTCCACAAATACCTCTATATATTCAAACCAAACCTGTATACATATTATATATATTTAATAAAGAAAAAAAGGGACTTTTAGAAAAGATATGAAACTTTGTTTTCTAATTTCCTTTTTGTTATACTTAGTTTTTAAATTTACTGCCACAAATTGTTGTTTTAAATGTTTAATTTTACTACATTTTACCTTATTTTAATGCATTATGATGGTTGAGGTTTTTTTTAAGTTTGTCATCTTACTTCAATGTAAACTGAATTATTTTTTAACTGTCAAGTGTTTTGAATGCAAAGAAAATAAATACAAAATTATACTTATTTATTTAGTTATCCATTATGAATATTAGATTAATTGTCCCAGTGATGGAGATATACAGCTTTGTGTAAAAAAAAAAAAAAAAAAAAAAAAATTGTCCTATGTTGACGTATCTTTAAAAATTCCTGTAATTTGCAAAAGCATTACAACAGAAGACATTTTTATTAAAAATACAGATGGATATGTTTAGGAAAATGTGGTCAAAACTAATTGGGTGTATCAGATCACAGAGACCAGACCTGTTTTAACTGAGATTTCCATCGTCAGTGGACAATCATGGAAAGCGTGTTTTTGAGATTGTTTTTATGGATAAGGATGCGTGAAGTTTGTGTTCACATGTTCAGTTTTTATTTTCTTTTTAAGTAAAATGAAGAGAATAATGGAAGGGAGAAGAATATTATTTTGTTAAAGTTTAATGCCATAATTTGAGTTGCTTTTTTATTACCTCTGCCAACAAAGTTTGTTTGTCTGTTTGTGAACAGCCTGGAGCTCATAATTTTTCATGTATCATTATGAAATTTTTACTGAAGATTCATATCCTGATAGGCGAGAACAGATTCAATTTTCAAGGTCATAGCTCAAAGTCAGGAATAATCCCCATCTTTAACATTGAACAAATATTAAAAAAAATTCATAACTCTGCCAAAAAAAGATCAAATTTCTTTCACCTTTGACAGCATTATGTAGGATGGCATCTTTTATGAACTGACTGAAATTTAATCCAGATTACAGATTTTGTGGGCAGTTAAATTTAAAAATTGAATTTTGACCCCCGAAGGGGAGAAATTCAAGTGATTGGACACCATGACCTACAGTTGGTAGGGACGTTATAGATCACGTGGGGGCTAAACCTGATCTGCACGAGGGAGGCTGAAAAGGACACGGCGACAGAGGCAGTTTGATGTCAATCGGCTTCCAGCTCAAACAAAATACACCAAGATGGCGGAAAAACACCTTATTACTATATAAATCTAATATGTTTCTCATATATTTTGTAAAAGTTAGCAAGAAATAAACACTTTAAAAATGCTGTTTTTTTTGTAACCAGATAACACCTCTGAAGTGATCGCGCATCAAGCAAGTGGGTCGGGTCACCTCATGCATGTGCATTCGTGCTTCCTCCTGCAGTTGGTTTGCATGATGTCGTAAGAAGGAAAAGACAGTGGAATTCCACCCCACATAAATATGTTCTCTTCATTAAAATGAGCTGTAATTTTTCAACATGTTACGAAAATAAACCGACATTAACAGTTTTGTGAAATTTGAAAGGCCGTAGAGCTTTAACATTTGCAGTGGATGTTATTACCTTTACCAAATTAGCAAATAAATAAATAAACAAAAATCCTTACACATTCCTGTGTCTGTTTTCCACAGCATGGAAGGCTACATCCCAAGTAACTACGTAACGGAGAAGAAATCCGGGAACCTAGTGCACTTTGTGTGAGTTTGTTCATCATTTCTCTGAAGCTCAATAATTGATACTGTAGCTTGGAGCAGCCATTTGTTACAGTTCCAGTTCCTGATCTGAACAGGAACCATGTTGATTTATTATAATCAGGCTGTTTGTTTGTAGTTGGTACAGTAAAAATATCAACAGGAACAAGGCAGAAGAGCTGCTGAGGAAAGAGGCGAGTCTTCATCATTCCCTTCTATCCTTTTGTCTTCCTTCCATCTGGCCTCCTTTATTCTTTACTTATATTTTCCAGCTCGTCATTTCTTCCCTTCTTCATTTGTGTTTTTATAGTTTTAGAACGTCACTGTTTTTGATTTATGGGCTCAAAGATCCATCTAAACCACATCTGCTGCCTCTGTCGCCCCCTGCAGCACAAAGAAGGAGCCTTCATTGTCAGAGATTCCAGCATTCCAGGAACCTACACGGTCTCCGTCTATGCAAAGTCCGCTGCAGGGTATGTCTTCAGTAAAAATAAATAAACTCTGTACACGAGTTAGTACTACAGCATGTAAGACACTAGTATTTAGCACTGTGAGTGTGTTTAATGCCGACGATGTCTTTGCAGGGAAGGAGTTTCTGGTATAAAACATTACCACATCAAGCAGACGCGAGGCTTGCGCAGCCAGTTTTACCTGGCTGAGAAACACCTGTTCAGTTCAATCCCAGACCTCATCGAGTACCACAAACACAATGCAGCAGGTAGACGGCGTTTAAACAACTAGGGAATAACCCTGTTGTGTCTAATGATGTGTTGGACGTTCGTTCGTGACGTGTTGTGGATGCAGGGATGTGTGGCAGCAGCGCATGGTCCCAGATCTGATCTTTCTCTTCATTTGCCTCTTTGTTAGGTCTTGCAACCAGGTTAAGATACCCTGTGGGACAACAGGACACGTTTGCCCCATCCACTGCCGGATTTAGCTATGGTAAGTCCTCACATACCCTTTTTCTTTATTTTTTTTTTGCAGGGACTAGTGCTGGTGGTGGTATTAGAGCCAAACTATCAACCGACCCCCACCAGGTTGCGTACAGGGCAAACCAGTCTACGGAGGACACCATCTGCCTCACTCTCCACACAGCATTGAACCACCTGGAGAACAATCAATCAATCAATCAATCAATTTTATTTATATAGCGCCAAATCACAACAAACAGTTGCCCCAAGGCGCTTTATATTGTAAGGCAAGGCCATACAATAATTACAGAAAAACCCCAACGGTCAAAACGACCCCCTGTGAGCAAGCACTTGGCTACAGTGGGAAGGAAAAACTCCCTTTTAACAGGAAGAAACCTCCAGCAGAACCAGGCTCAGGGAGGGGCAGTCTTCTGCTGGGACTGGTTGGGGCTGAGGGAGAGAACCAGGAAAAAGACATGCTGTGGAGGGGAGCAGAGATCAATCACTAATGATTAAATGCAGAGTGGTGCATACAGAGCAAAAAGAGAAAGAAACACTCAGTGCATCATGGGAACCCCCCCACAGTCTAAGTCTATAGCAGCATAACTAAGGGATGGTTCAGGGTCACCTGATCCAGCCCTAACTATAAGCTTTAGCAAAAAGGAAAGTTTTAAGCCTAATCTTAAAAGTAGAGAGGGTGTCTGTCTCCCTGATCTGAATTGGGAGCTGGTTCCACAGGAGAGGAGCCTGAAAGCTGAAGGCTCTGCCTCCCATTCTACTCTTCCCTGTCAGTACTCTAGCTGCAGCATTTTGAATTAACTGAAGGCTTTTCAGGGAACTTTTAGGACAACCTGATAATAATGAATTACAATAGTCCAGCCTAGAGGAAATAAATGCATGAATTAGTTTTTCAGCATCACTCTGAGACAAGACCTTTCTAATTTTAGAGATATTGCACAAATGCAAAAAATCAGTCCTACAGTTCAATCCCAGACCTCACAACAAGAAGAAGATGCTCTTCGTGGACTACAGCTCAGCATTTAACACCATCATACTGGACATTTTCATCACCAGACTGCTGAAATGACAAATTCCCCTCCCCACCTGTAACTGGATTAAAAACCTTCTGACGAGCCTCCCTCAGTCTGTGAGACTCGGCACCCACCACTCCTCCACACTCACACTCAGCACTGGTTCACCTCAAAGCTGTGTTCTGAGTCCTTTTCTGTATGCCCTGTACACCTACAACTGCTCTCCAACCCACCCAACCAACCGCATTATAAAATATACAGACGATACCACAGTGGTTGGACTCATCTGCGATGGGGACGAGACGGCGCACAGGGCCGAGGTGGAGAAACTGTCACTCTGGCGCTCAGAGAACAACCTGACCCTGAACGTTCAGCAGACAAAAGAGCTCATCATGGACTTCAGGAAAAACAGACAGGACCCCTCCCCCATCACTGCCTTCAGGTTTCTGGGCACCCACATCTCCACAGACCACACCTGGATCTCCAAACCAGGGCTCTGGTTAAAAAGGGTTAGCAGTGGCTACACTTTCTGAATGTTCTCAGGAAGAAAACCTGGACACGAAACTGCTCCTGGCTTTCCTTCACTCCTCGGTGGAGTGTGTCCTGACATACTGCCTGGGTGTGTGGTACGCAAACTCCACAGCCGAGGACAGAAAAGTGGTGCAGAGGGTCATGAACACTGCCCTCTGCCCATCCTGGAGAACATCGCCACATCCTGCTGCCTTTGGAAAACCAAGGCCATCACAGGAGATGCCTCACACCCTGCCTACTCCCTGTTTGACTTGTTGTCCTTCGGGAGATGCGACAGGTCAACAAAGTCCCACACCAGCAGTCTGGCAAACCGCTTCTTCCCCTGGACCATACGTACTGCAAATGCCCATGGACACACACACACACACACACACACACACACACACACACACACACACACACACACACACACACACACACACACACACACACACACACACACACACACACACACACACACACACACACACACACACACACACACACACACACACACACACACACACACACACACACAGACCTACTCCCATAAATCCCCCCCCCTTCCATACCTCCTCCAGCCTTTAGCACCTTAGCAACACTGGCTTCTGTGCCCCATGTGTTCAGTCATTGCCCTAAATGTTTACAGACACTTTTTAAACTGTAGTTTATTCATATTTTTACATGCACACATATACACACCTCCATTTTTTGCACTACTCCATTGCTTACAGTATATATAAGTATACTTTACATATGTCACATTTAAACAGTTTTTGTGGCGTATAAGATGTCTTTTTTTGTGGTATATAGTTGCTCTGTGGGAGCACCCCAATTTCGTTGTACCTCCCCACGTACAATGTCAATAAAGGGGGCTCGATTCCATTTTCACTGCCCAGGATGAAGACAACCTGCAAAAAAAGTCTGGCTTCCATGGTACTTTTTTTTTTCAGTGCCAAAAACTGCCTAGGCTGGAGCCAGGCAAGGGCCTGGAGTGAGGAGACGTCAGTTTCTGTTTGCATGAAACCATTCCAAAAAAACTTGTAGCAGTGGTTACCAACATGCCAGTGTACTGGTTTAAAACTGAAATGTCTAAAACAACCTAGTAATGTGTCAGATACACAAACATGTTATTGGTAATATGTAGCAAAATCAAACAAACTTTGTCTTCATTCTCACCTTCCTTCAAACTCCAGAGAAGTGGGAGATCAACCCCAGCGAGCTGACCTTCATGAAGGAGCTGGGCAGTGGTCAGTTTGGTCTGGTGAGACTCGGCAAGTGGAGGGGTCAACACAAAGTGGCCATTAAAGCCATCAGAGAGGGAGCCATGTATGAGGAGGACTTCATTGAGGAAGCCAAGGTCATGATGTAAGGAACACAAAGTGCCAAGAGTCCGCTTGTCCATCACTTCCAAAGGATGAATGCATATTTTTGCATCTTCTCCAGGAAACTCTCCCACCCCAAACTGGTTCAGCTGTATGGCGTGTGCAGCCAGCAGCGGCCCATTTACATCGTGACTGAGTTCATGGAGCTCGGCTGCCTGGTGAACTTCCTTAGGCAAAGGCGGGGTAAATTCAACGTGGGGTCCCTGCTGAGTATCTGCCTGGATGTCAGTGAGGGGATGGAGTACTTGGAGAGCAACGGCTTCATCCACAGAGATCTGGTAACTCTTGCACCTCCTGCTAAACACTGCTGGTGTTTAAATTCAAGTTTTCTCGGTTTGTGGCTCGGCAAGATTGAAGTTAAAACCAGGTCTTTACGCCGTTGTATTCATTGACGTTCAATGAATTTCCAGATACTTACTTTTTCCAGCACTCTGGGAGATCTTCACAAAGCCTGTCACTGCATGAGCTTCTAGTGTTGCACAATATTTGGTTAGGACCAACAATATTTTAGTTTCCCTATTCTTCTTGCTCCTAGTATTCCTGTTCCTTGACTTAATCCTCTTTGCAGGCTGCAAGAAACTGTCTGGTGAATGAATCTCTGGTCATCAAAATCTCTGATTTCGGCATGGCCAGGTACACGCTGGAACCACACAAACCGAAACTTCGACTTGTCGCATGAATACTGTTCGGTAGCTAATAACACGTCCAGATGAAGACAAATCTAGCAAATGCAACAAACTCTGGCATCACTTCAACAAGTTGTACCAAAAACTGATTTAATTTGAAAAAAATTGAAACATTGTGATGCAACTACCCGTTGTTGATCTGATGCAGGTACGAGGGGCGACTGAGATGTTTTGAACTTGACCCATAAAACGTCAGGCGTGGTTCTCCATCTTTTGCATTCTGAGAAATTAACATTTGAGAATGTGTGAAGTTTTGACTCACTGGGTGCATTGTTGAGAAATGTTGGACTGTAAACGATAGAGAACCATGCCCTACTTTTTAATGGGACAGGCTCCAAAGTTCTCAATCACCCCTTATAGCTTCTGCGTTTGTGTTTTATCGTTTTGCTAGTGTCATCTTAAACTGGAAATGCCACTGCCCCAATTAGCCACCGTAATATTAATATACAGGGTGACCCCCCCCCAACAATAAACCACAGAACCCATAAAAAGTGTAATAAATCCTACAAAGGTGGTCATGTTTTTTTTTCCAAATTATGCTCCAAATGGTCTGACGAAATGTCTTTTCCTTGGTTGACCAAGACATATTGGAGAAGACTATCTTCCCCAACATGTCTTGATCAACCATGGAAAAGATATTTTGCCTGGAGGCCTATTTCACCAACAAATCATACCATTTGAAGCATAGTTTGGAAGAAACATGACTTTCATGCAAATCGACCAAGATAACTGAAACTTTGAGGGAATGATCATGCACAGACTGAAGTTCCAGAAATTTGCTGGACCTTTGTAGGATTTATTAGAACATTTGTGGGTTCCATTTGTTTGTTTGTTTGTTTTGGGGGGGGGGGGGGGGGTCCCCGTGCACTTATTTATTTTTAACCAAAAGTGACTTAAAATATTATTTCTTTGCAATTTCACTGGTCATTGAAGCCATGATGGAACCACATTAAACTGGTGTTGGTGGGTTTCTGTGTGGGTGGAGCCTGAAGAACCAGGCAATGGCATTGGAGTTTGGCTAAGTGATGCATTTAATACTTTTTTAAAATGATTTTTTTTTTTCCTCCATGTAGATATGTGTTAGATGACCAGTACACAAGTTCATCAGGTTCCAAGTTCCCGGTGAAGTGGTCACCTCCAGAAGTCTTTAACTTCTGCAGATACAGCAGCAAATCAGACATCTGGTCGTACGGTGAGCAGTCATCAATTTACTTCACTGTGCCATCATAAATTAGACTCACAGAATCTTCAACTTCCCTCAACTCTTCAGTTTTTACTGCAATCCAGCAGGACGGATTTCGAAAGAAACGTACAAAATGCATTGAAAGCACTGAGGAAAAAAATGTTGGGTTTGGGGAAAATCTAAACAAAAACAACATCTTAAAGCAAATTTTTGATTGTCTTTTTCCAGGTGTATTGATGTGGGAGGTTTTCACGGAGGGTCGGATGCCGTTTGAACATAATCAGAACTTTGAAGTTGTTAGTTTGGTAACCAAAGGTCAGCGACTCTACAGGCCCAAAATGGCCCCACCCTGCATCTATGACATCATGAATCTCTGCTGGCAGGAGGTAAGACCTAAAGAGACAACAACACTGACACAGTTCTGACTCCGCCCTTTCGTCCTGTTAGCCACACGCCTTAACAGAACTGTTTGTCAAACTAGTCTCAGTTTCAGCAGAGATTTTGATGACTTCTAAATGGTCTGTTACTCCTCCAGAGACCAGAGGAGCGCCCATCATTCTCTCAACTCTGTTTGACGTTCTCAAATATGCTGGAGGCTGATACGCCGCCTTCCAACTGATCAACTATCCAATCTGACGCTCCCACAGTCCAAGAGGTGGTTAAAGTTTGATGTTCTTCTGGTGTTGCGGTAGTTGTTGCTGAAGATAAAAGCACAAGTATCAAGATGACAACAACGAGAACAACGTAATGCAATCGCCTGGAACTGATCAAGGAGGTGGCAGTGTCAGACCAGACCGCTGAAGACTACTCATGGACCAATCACATCTGTTAATATTTTTAAATGATGTCAGAGTTCCTGGCGTGTGTTCGGCCACAAGAGCTTGTAAATGTGAGAAGATCGTGTGCTGGTTTCAGGTGGAAGCCACAAAACAGAAACTGCAAACACAGATACAGCAACAACCCAGATAATACCTGAAATAATGGAAATCCATGTAATGTTGTCTCAGGATGAACATCCATCCATTCATTTTTTTTTAAACACACTTATTCCAAGTAACGGTAATGGGATGGCTGGAGCTGATCCCAGCAGTCGCTGGGTGAGTTGGGGGGTACATCTGCCAGTTGAGTGCAGGGCCAACAGACAGACTAACAAACGCATCCACACTCTCTCACACCTGTGTCCAATTTTGAGTCACCAGTTCTCCAAACCTGCATGTCTTTCAAATTGGGAAGATGCTGGAACTCCCAGAAGGAACCCATCCAACCACGGGGAGAACATGAAGGCTCCACACAAAAAGGACCAGGCAGGAAGGGAACCTGGGACCTTCTTGTTGTGTTGCAACAGTGCCAACCACGAAGCCATTTTCCATCATGACGTCACTTTGGGGGGAAAATTCCTTGGAATAATTGGAATGGAGTTATGCTGAGTGTGGGGAAAGAATGTGACCTTTTAACCCCGTACAATAGGTCAAAGTTACCCATCTTTGAAGTTGTCCAAGGTCTGTGTCCAAAGAATGCTCCCTGTGAATTTGAAGACCCTGGCAATAATAGGACTGGAGTTATGCTGAGCACAGACGGATGGACACAAAGCCTTCGCAATACCCGATTGCCATATCTTGGCCTCGGGTAAAAATGATTGCCCTGAAACCTTATTTTAAAATTAAGTTGATTAATTAAGTCATGGTTTTTATGGATTAATTCCAAAGTATATTCTTGTCCTCTGTGGAGGTTCTGAGCCATGTCAGGGTCACAGTCACATTTGTCAGCACATCTTCAGAGTGAATTCCAATTTTGCTCTATAAATTGGTGGAAATATTGCTCGAATATTCAGCGTGGATAATTCACATTGATCGTGATGACTTTTGAAGTGATGGATGAAAGCAACGTCCAAATTTAAGAGAGACTACACTGACGAAAAAGTTCCCAAAACACAAGAGTTGAAAATACAGACACATTCCCTTTGAGTAAACCTTCTGGTAGGAATACTACGGACTAGTCGACAGCTAAGTAGTAAGTCGTCGACTTGATGAAGGACTTGTTTAGCACTGATCATTTGATTCCTGTCTGGTGATTGTTTGACAAAATATATCAGCGATAGTATTACATGAAGGATCAACTGGTGTGGTTGAGTTTGATTTTTCTCACCAACACAATTTTTTGTACAACTGAAACTTTAATGCATTGTGAAGACTTTGGTAAAATATTTTAATGACAACTTATTAGAATACTATGCTTATAATGAAAATGCTGTTGATGTATTGGTAGTTTTTTTTGGGGGGGGTGGGGGGGGGGTAGATCTCTCAATTCAATACTTCCGCAAGTCTTATAAATAGTCTTTGTTGGTATTAAGCAGCTACGGCCTTGGTGGCCATTGGATCTTGGCTTTATAAATGAAAGTAACTAACAAACTAGCTCATGTTAAGAAGCTACTTCCAGTTTCTAAACCACACAGAGAAAGAAGGAACAAGTATCTGTTTTGGCTACACTCAAACAGAATCCTTTCTGCTGGGTTGTATGGACTTGTGACCATGTTGTTTGAGTTTGAAAACATACACACGTTTAATTTGCAAATTTATTCATCCACTTTAGTACATTTTTTGTGAAGAAACTTGATTCAGTCAATGCTTCACTCAACCGCCTCCTTGTTTCCGTTTTGTTTCATGGCTAAATTCATACAAATCCTTTCCACTGGGTTGTGTGGAGGTAAAAAAAACAAACTTATGACCCTTTAATTAGTTTTTCAATGCAACCGCTGTGACAAAATGTCCATTCATCTGTCTGTCATTGCATCCACACCTGTTTCTAATCCATCATCAATCCAGTATCCACTAGCCATGACATAATCAGAAAGCAAAGGTTTGCTTCTTTGATTAAGTGCATTCATCCGACTCTCATTGTAACCACGCCTGTTCTAATCCATCATCAATCCAGTATCCACTAGCCATGAAATAACCAGAAAGCAAAGGTTTGCTTCTTTGATTAAGTGCATTCATCTGACTCGTACTGCATCCACACCTGTTTCTAATCCATCATCAATCCAGTATCCACTAGCCATGAAATAATTAGAAAGCAAAGGTTTGCTTCTTTGATTAAGTGCATTTTCTGTCTCTCATTGCATCCACACGTTTCTAATCCATCGTCAATCCAGTATCCACTAGCCATGAAATAATCGGAAAGCAACACACCTGTTTCTGATCCATCGTCAATCCAGTATCCACTAGCCATGAAATAATCGGAAAGCAACACACCTGTTTCTGATCCATCGTCAATCCAGTATTGACTAGCCATGAAATAATCAGAAAGCAAAGGTTTGCTTCTTTGATTAAGTGCATTTTCTGTCTCTCATTGCATCCACACCTGTTTCTATTCCATCGTCAATCCAGTATCCACTAGCCATGAAATAATCGGAAAGCAACACACCTGTTTCTAATCCATCGTCAATCCAGTATCCACTAGCCATGAAATAATCAGAAAGCAACACACCAGTTTCTAATCCATCATCAATCCAGTATCCACTAGCCATGAAATAATCGGAAAGCAATACACCTGTTTCTAATCCATCATCAATCCAGTATCCACTAGCCATGAAATAATCAGAAAGCAAAGGTTTGCTTCTTTGATTAAGTGCATTTTCTGTCTCTCATTGCATCCACACCTGTTTCTAATCCATCGTCAATCCAGTATCCACTAGCCATGAAATAATCGGAAAGCAACACACCAGTTTCTAATCCATCGTCAATCCAGTATCCACTAGCCATGAAATAATCGGAAAGCAACACACCAGTTTCTAATCCATCGTCAATCCAGTATCCACTAGCCATGAAATAATCGGAAAGCAACACACCAGTTTCTAATCCATCATCAATCCAGTATCCACTAGCCATGAAATAATCGGAAAGCAATACACCTGTTTCTAATCCATCATCAATCCAGTATCCACTAGCCATGAAATAATCAGAAAGCAAAGGTTTGCTTCTTTGATTAAGTGCATTTTCTGTCTCTCATTGCATCCACACCTGTTTCTAATCCATCGTCAATCCAGTATCCACGAGCCATGAAATAATCGGAAAGCAACGCACCTGTTTCTAATCCATCATCAATCCAGTATCCACTAGCCATGAAATAATCAGAAAGCAAAGGTTTGCTTCTTTGATTTAGTGCATTTGTCTGACTCATTGTAACCACACCTGTTTCTAATCCATCATCAATCCCGTATCCACTAACCATCCAGCAGGTGGCAGTCATGTCTATGCAATATTCCATAGACAAAATGAAGTTGCTTTGTCACTTAATCTGGTCCATCAAAATCCACCAGATTTTAATTTATCATCGTTATTAGGTCAAGTCTGGAAGCTTCCATCAAACTATGGACCTGCCTCGGGTCCGCAATGACAACTACCCCTCTGCATGTACAAGAAAACACTGTAGAAACCATTAAGGTCTAGTGCAGTAATATTTGCATCATCAATGGACAGATTTATTATTTGTAAGACTGTAATTAGCTACGTCAGCATTAATAGACACTTGATTCAGCCACGACAAAGACGGACATAATAGAATTATAATGGAGGTGGAACAAGTTGCATTTGTGCACGTGCCTTTTAATAATTGTAGTATCAGATTCAGAGCTGTGTTTGTGTGCATGCAGCCATGCATAAACAGCAGGTCAGTGTGGGGGAAAGGACACACACACACACACACACACACACACACACACACACACACACACACACACACACACACACACACACACACACACACACACACACACACACACACACACCGGGAGCAAAGCTGGAGGTTCCTGCAGTCATGAAGTATTCAGTGCAGGACTGGGAAAAGTACAGTGAGCTACTTGGCAAGAAGACTGGAAGATTGTATTCAGAGCAGAAGTGTACACAGTACTGCAGTACTGGTTATGATATTTATCACAAGACGTTCGACAGAAGCAGAAAAAGATAACAGCTGGATCGTACCTGACATTAACCAAGGTAAGACTGATTCAAGTAGTGTGTTATAAGTAATATTACTACAAATCAAGCTACAATGATTATTTTCATTATCCAACAACTTTCACGAATGATTAAACTAACATATGTGGAACATGTCCATTTCTATGTCTCAGACATCTTCAGTTTCCAGTAACCAAAGTCTCAAAATCCAACAAAAAACTCACATGCAGTCTGTCTATATTTTGGGTTGGTGTACATTAAAACCAGATTTATACATTTATCTCGTAATTTAATCAGATCAAAGGCAATTTAAATCATTTTGCTGCTGGTTTACCTCAGGTGAAAAATAAGATATTTTGTTTGAATTAATTTAAAATTAATTTAGAGAAGATTAAATCACTATCCTCTGTGTAAAAAGCAACAACAAAAAATGAAACAATTTATTGAATCTAGTTAAGACGTTCAACAAATTACAACTTATTTAAATATTTAATTAAATTTATTTTACTGTTTGATAATTATATATTTCCATACTGAAGGGATCAAAAAAACAGCTAGAAACATTAACATCTGTTTTAAGACACTTGGTGACCTGAACCTGCTGGCTGAAGTAACTAAGGTAAGTTAAAAACTGTTCAAACGCCAAAATAAATGTAGAGCTTCAAATCCAATTTACATGACGTACGAAAGTTATACGGCAATTGAGATATATATATATATATATATATATATATATATATATATATATATATATATATATATATATATATATATATATATATATATATATATATATATATATATAATATCTGGTCCAATCCGTGATACATTTCAAAATTTGAGGTGGAGCTAATAAACGGGGTGGATCTAGAAATGTAAAATATTTTACTTAAAGATTTGAGGTTAACCAAGTTGATAGAGATTTCATAAAACACTGTGCTGAAGAATGTGGATGAAGGTGGCATCTTCAGGTGACTTAAAACTACATTTTGTCACAGCGACAAGAAGTCGTGTCAGATTTATTGTCAAATAGAGCGTGACTACACATTTTTTCCGCCCCATTTTCCCTCCTCCTCGTCTTAGTAAGTTGATCCTTAAAAGGTCAAAGTTCAGGAACAATTTGTAAGTCTGCATGTAAGTCATGAATATTTAAACAGACAAACTACCTGTTGAAGATAATTGATCGGGGTGTGCTGTGGCTTTAAAAATTAAAATACTGATTTATTATTGATTAGTGTGTGAAAAGAACTGATGAAAGCTGATTACATTATTGATTAGATCTGACAATGTCGAACAAATATAAACCCGCCGTGAGATGATTGCTGCTTTTCCATCTGGATGCACAGAAGATCAGATGAATGAATGAATAAAAAAAAATAAAAAAATCTTCCTCCATGTTCTTCAGATGTCATGGAGCTCATCGTTCCACTGCTCAAAGTTTCGGCATGTTTTCGGGAAGCCGGCCACCAAAAACTGTGGTTATGATGGGGTGCCAATCACACGCAGTGTCCATGACAACCACTTCTGCTCAGCCAATCCCTGCTTCATCGCCGTGGTGACAGAATGCACACTAGGCGGGTCATTTTTAGTCCTACCCATCAATCAGGTATGCAGACATTTTTATTATTTACTTCTTGATGTGACATCACATTGAGCGTCTCCCTCTCAGACAGGCAGGGTGGAGCCTCGGCACCCGAGGGTGTGCGGTCACAGCGGCAGAGTTCTGGATGTCAAGTGGAACCCGTTTGACGATTACTGCATCGCCTCATGCTCAGAGGACAGCACCGTACGAACCGCCCCACTCATGTTCGCGCATTCACGATTAAATTTTTACTTTGCACAATGTTGACTCTCCCGATTAGAATGCAACCAAATGTGCCACGTCCTTGGTGTCCAGGTGAAGATATGGGACATCCCCGTCAGTGGCATCCAACAAAACCTCACTCAGGCCAGAAAGACTCTGATTGGTCATTCCAGGAGGGTGGGGCTTATTGAGTGGCATCCTACTGCGGAGAACCTGCTGCTTAGCGCTGCCTATGATTACAAGGTCAGTGTCTTCATTGGGTCCAACAGTGGGTCTTCATTGGGTCCAACATTGGGGCCTTCATTGGGTCCAACATTGTGACTTTTCTAAGTGGAGGCTAACTTCACTTTGAGCTCAGTCTCCGACTTCCAGTCCAAATGTTGCACGTAATCCCTCAAAAGTTTGATTTACCCTCAAAATAAAGATGTCTGCTTTGGTCTCAGGTCTTCCTCTGGGATGTGTCCCAGGTGGGTCCAGTGCTAAGGCGCCCGGTCCGGGTGGTTCTGATGTCCACCTATCACCGTTACCCAACTGAGGCACTGCTGCTTTCAGTCAGCTTCAATGGAGATGGGAGCAGGCTGGCGGTCACATCCAAAGACAGACGGGTTCGGGTCCTAGATCCGCGGAGAGGCATAATTTTACGGGTGAGTTTATAATTCACAATGGACACGCGGGCAACACGAAGGACTGTGCTTTAATGGACGACGCCACTTGCAATCCAAGCAGGTGTAGTTCAAACCAAGTAGCACAAGATGGTGCTAAAGCTACTGAAATTATCAGTCACATAAATTTATATATTTTTTTTATGTCTTTTTTCCACAGGTTTCCAATAACAAGTCCCACAGGGCCAACAAGGTTTTATACATCCCAGATCTGAAGATGCTTCTGTCCACCGGCAGCTCGCTGTGGAACCATCGGCAGATGGTTCTATGGGATCCTGTGAGACTTGCACCCCAAACAAACCTGGTCTGGGACGACAGACTGATGAGGGTGTAAAATGTAGACTTTATATTTTTAAGACCATCAAGTTTCTGATGATATAATGAGACAAATATGTCAAAACATTTTATGTATTATGTTACATGGTGTTCAGACTTTACAGAAAACAAATATTTTATATTCTATTTTTAATATATTTTTTAAAAACACAAATTAAACAAAAAAAAAATAATTGTGAAATTAACCAATGATGCTTACTCTAAAACCCACACTTTTTTGCCATTTTCTTATCACCTTATTTAAATTTCAAGACTCCAGATTTGGCAAATAACTGTGGTGAACATCAGCACGGGTTGAATATGACCAGCCACCAGGGGGAGTCAGATAGGTTTTGAATACTCCAAAAAACTATGTAATATTTTAATACGGGTATTTTCCTTCCAGGAGGACTTATCGGAGCCTCTGTATGTAGAAGAATTGGACGGGTCAGCGGGAGTTCTTTTCCCGTTCTACGACCCCGATACACACATGCTCTACCTGGCTGGAAAGGTCATCTCACAGTTTTGAACATCCCACAATCCTTTGCACGTTGGGTTTATTTGTTGTAGTAGTCCATGATGCATTTTTTAAACTGATGAATCGGACCATATGTCATAATATTTACTGTATTTTAGTCATTGTTCATAATCTGTAAAATCTTTTGCATACTAAGTAAATAAGTCTAGTCTAGGTACTGAAGCCCGTTTGTACTAGGAACTTCCCACTACTCCTAGGATCCACTAGTCCTAGTATTAAGGAGAGCATGTTGAAGTTGTTTATACATTTATGGTAGGCTATATATTGCATTAAAGTAGGTTAAGTAATGTTACAAAAGTGTGACAATTAAGAAATTATAATTATGGTAAATTATTATTTGTTGATTTTCAAGTCAACAGATTTATAGACAACAGCACATTTAAAGGTGATTAATGGTGTATGTCAACAGAATCATGTGTTTTTTGTAAACTGAACAAAGCTGGATCAGTATTTGAAAGTATTACATTTATTTGTGAACTTTAAAATCAGTTTGGGGTTGTAATATACACCACCAGTGGAACCTCCCTATTGTACCAATGCCTGGAAAATAAATTCACACCTATGGTTTGGAGGGTTATCATAAAAAACATGTTCTAGGATCTTGTTACCTCATTGAAAAGTTTACTCTGCAACCTAAAATATTGCAGTATTAAAGTCATGTTATTTTGCCATTACTTTACGATTACCTTGATGCCAAATACAAAAGATAAATATCAATGAAATGACGTTCAGAGTGAGACAACAGAATTCCAGCGATGTGACCAAGAGACACATTGCTTCCAACATTACTGTGTCTTTCTGTGCTGTAGGGTGACAGGAACATCAGGTATTACAGGCTGAGCGCAGAGAAACCGTACGTTAGCTTCCTGGCGGAGTACAGGTCACAGCTGCCGCAGAAAGGCCTCGGTGAGACCAGCAGGCTTACAGACTGTCCATAAATAGAAAATAAAGACGTTTTGTTTAAAGGTACATGCATTTATTTTGGAGTTAATTGTTCCCCAGTGGGCCTCATCCACTCATACAGTAGTTCCTCAGGCTCCAGGAAGTGACACACGCAGTTGGGATCCTACTGTTATCAGAACTTGCTAACAAGTTAGCGACACCAAAAACATGGTAGAAGACTAAAACCACAGGCCTGAACCTGACTTTGTGCCTTTTGACAAACTGTAGCTGAAATTTCATGTCTCCTTTTAAAGGAAAGTTATTCTCTGTTCCGCCACAAGGGGTGACACCACAGAAAAAAGCAGCTATCAGTGGCTAACCTCACTAGCTTCCTTCATGCACTGTTTGTGAGAACTGCCTACCCTAGAACGATTTACTGTACAGGACCATACTGTTTGTATTTCCTCAAGAATGATGGGAAATGAAGTCCAAGAAAATGTTCCTGTGTCCATCCCCTGATTTGCTGTAAGAAAACTGGCTGTAAAAGTGATAATTTATTTTGCTCACGCTATTGGGGGTACATAGTACTTATCCAGGCTATTGCTTTGGCTTTAATATTTTGATTTCATTTATATTACATTATAGATATTTATTGTTTTCACCCTGCAACTCAATCTCAGATAAGCGGTTGAAGATAAAATACTTGTTTTTACTGTGAGTTTTAAAGGACACAATTCTAGAAATTTCAATGTAAACAAGGTCAGATTTCATTTTTAATTTGATGACATAAAATTTAATTTTGAAATTTTTTTGGAGCACTGTAAACATATTTTGAAGAACATCTGTTCTTCTTTTATAAACACCAACAACATATTTCATCACAGTGATAAAGTCTTTATCTGTAGGTGTGATGCCAAAGCGAGGCCTGAATGTCGGCGCCTGTGAGGTTTTCCGATTCTACCGTTTGATCGCCATTAAAGACTTTGTGGAACCGCTGTCGATGATCGTACCACGGAAAGAGGTCAGAACACCGACAGAAAATAGCACTACGTTAAAACGTTAAGAAGTCACGACAAAGGAAAATCTGCATGCTTGCAGTCTGGTGTTTTCCACGAGGATCTGTACCCGATGACGGCGGGACACCAGGCAGCCATGACGGCTCAAGAATGGTTGTTAGGAGTCAACAAAGGTCAGAAACCCTTCAGTCCCTCACAATCAAAATGCATGGACACAAGATGGCTGCTTACCTGCGGTGTCTTTCAGGCCCGGTGATGATGTCTCTGAAGCCTGGAGTCCACGTCGCCAACCCTTACCGAGAAGTGCCCACTGATAAGGAGCTGACCAGGCAGCTGAGCTCCCTGAGATCCCAGATGAGCCCAAGTGTTGGACCAGGGCCCAGGACCAACCTGAGATTCATGGAGCAGGTAGACACGACTGTGTAGTTTCTGTCACCACGGACGTAAATGTGAAGAATGGTCTTGATTACCTACAGGTGTGGAGAGAAGTCCCACATAGTTATGCTAGTTAGCCCCTCCAAATCCAGGAGATGGGAACATCAGAGCTGAGGAGACCTACAAACACAGATGGGTAACATGGTGACAACAGTCAAAAACAGGGGTGGCCAACGGTGTGTCACAAAAGGTCATGCCGGTGCAGGTGTTCCTCACAGGTGATCACCTCAGCAGGTGCTAACCCTGACTGACGAACTCCTCCCCTCAGTTTAAAGTCCTCATCATTTAGCTACTGACGTGATCGGAAGCAAGAAAATCCTGCTTCATCTTGGCCAGAGATGTAAGGAGCCAACACCAATCCCTAATGCAGGATTGTCAAGGTGGGGCACCCCAACCAGAGTGCACACTAACGTCAGGAGCAAGGACAGACACCACAACAAATACAAAAAATGTCACAACCATTGTGTTGAGAAATAAAAACCATGTGAGCAATGATTTGACCACTAAAGATTGTCAAATGTGAGGCTTAAATAAGATTTTTTTAATGTAGTGTGGCCAAGAGAAATGATCAAAGGCTACTTTTAGATACAATTAGTATCTACAATTAGTATCTAGACAAGTAGTCAGTAAGTCTTTCTAAGCATGTGTTTTGATTGATATGTGCCAATATTATTTCAAAATAGTATGTCATAACTCTTATAATGACTTTATGTTAAAATATATATGAATAATTGTACCAAATTTAATTAATTAATTTATTTATTGCTGTGTCAATGACCCTGTGACTTTCATAGTAAAAGTCTTTGTTGTAGCTGGCCCTTTTGCAATAAAATGCTTTTATTGTGAAATGACTTGAGCATCACAAAATACCTGAGATGTTGTTCAACATTGCTGCCAGTAGCGGAGATTAATGCAGTACTGTTATATCGCATTACACCACAGATCTTGGCCCTTCATACTGACCCCTAGTCAAAACAGACAAATGAGACAAGCCCAGAAGGTTCTGAGTCTTCAGAACCTTCAATAACCTAAGGCATCGGCACAGGTGGCGCACCACTCTACACTGTCACGTGTTTCATGAAGCTCCATCACGCTGTACCGTCTCCATTCTGCAAGCCACCACCAGTGACCAGTGGGGCTGTCAAATGCATTCCAGTTACACTCCTTCCAACCACAGGATTTTGTGAAAATACCAATTATATTCTTTGCACTCTTGACTGTGCAGGAAGAACCTTTTTTCCTGGCACCAATCAGGCAGCTTGCTGAGGCCCCGTAAATAGCTCCAGTACATAAAAATGCTTCCTGGTATTTAAGTGGGCGGCTGGTAAATGTAGTCTCATCTTGTCAGTTAGCTCATGATTAGCTCGGTTCTGCTACTGCAGCATAAACTAATTACAGTAACTCTCTCAAGGCTTTTGTCCAGGAGCAGATGGACTACCAGGATGCCAAATTCCCCTGGGAGGTGAGCGATCTGTCAGGGTGGCAGCCAGATGAGACCCATTTCCTGTACTGGGCTTACCGCTACACGCCAGACTGCTGCGAACCTGCAAAGAGGCCGCCACCAACCACCAAGAAGGAAGTACAGTATGCCCATTTTATGCAAATCTGAAGAGTAATTTGTGTTGAATTCTGATTTTTCAAATGCAGCTGCTCTCATCAGCCATTTGTTTCAGCTCTTGCAGGCATTTTACAGACAACAAGAAGAAATTAAAGAACTGAGAGAGCAGCTGGACCACAAACATGTTCGTACACTTAGTCAACAGCACCATTTTAATAATTCAGTGCTACACAGATTATGTTGAATTACATATAGATTTACTATATTTATTAATTTGTTCCTGTTTTCCAGGCAAGGATCACTCAGCTGGAGCTGGAGATCAAGAAGAGTCCATACATGAGATCATCACTTTGAATCAACCAATCAAATCTAAATCTGCTGCTGCGTCATAAAAGCCAACACTGGCAACACAAGTGGAAACAACGATAAAAGACATGGCAACATATGCAGCTGTTTGTCCTAATGTGTGTCACACTTTAGTTTTGTATGCTTTGCCAAATATCCTGTCTTTGATACCGGTTTAAACTGAATTTCCTGTTTGTATTATTAGTAAAATATAAATTAGCTTTCATCTCCTTCAGAGTTGAGCTTTATTAAGTTTAAATCAATAGTGAAGCAGAAAAGAACAATACCTTAACATACATCAAAAGTAATTAAGCTATTTGTAAAAATATAATATAGAGCTTTTTGAAAGAGAGAAATACTTCTTTTTAATTAAGTAGCCTAGCTACACGGTTGGCTACTCGTATAAGCTAATTAGGTAGCATGCTAACCGTGTTTAGTCCATGAGCTGAAAAGCTGCTGTGATTTAAAACTTCAAATGTTTAAAAAGAGAAATTTAATTATATTTATTCCTAATAACATAACACAACCTGACAAGTCAAGAGTTTGCAGCAACACTGGCATCTTTTTTCATGTTTTTAAGATGTTACTAGCCACTAGCTAGGAGGATAACACAATAGTTGCTAACAACACAAATCAAACCCTTGCAGATTAGCATCAATACAGTTGGTGGGAAAATGATGGTTGTGACTCTGAATCAGATCAGATTTTCCAAAAACAATCTCAAACTTCCATTTACAACACAAAAAAGGAGGTGGACAAGTTATTCTTGACATAATTGCTTTTGTAAAATGTGTGATGCTGAAGACTCCACTTTTACCACAGATTAGTGCAAAATCAGTTTTATACCAATAAACAAAATCAAAATGTTCAGCGAACATTTTTTTTTCTACATCCATATATACTGCGTCTAGGGGTGGTGACCAAATTGTTAATGCCCTTGGTTTCAGTGCAGAAGGTTCCGGGTTCAAATCTCACCCCCGCCACATTTCTCCATGTAATGTGGAGTTGCGTCAGGAAGGGCAATTGCCAATTCTGTGGCGACACCGAGTCCAAACAAGGGAGCAGCCGAAGGGACTGACTTACATCCATATATACTGCACTCGGTCACACTGCCCCGGTGACTGACATGGATATTGCAAAAGTGTCATTAAATCTGTATACCAGACATGTTTAGGCTTTTTAGTCTGATTTGTAAGACTCAGGAGTCATGTTTAGATGGTTCGTGTCTCAAACATCTCAACTATCAGTAACGGGGGTAGGGAAAAAAAAAAAAAGAGAGACACCCCAAGCAAAATGTTAAGATTTTATTTACAAAGTTTTTTTTTTTGGTATGTTTTAGTTTTTCATTTAACTTACAGAAAGAACAAAAAACAAAAACAAAATATTGAACAGTCTGTAAAGATCGAACAGCTGGGTCTCAACAAAATACAAAGAAATTAAATGACAGTGAGGGAAGGATGAAAGAGCACCCAGAAAACCATTAAAAAAAAAAGTTGACACAAAGTTTGTCCTGAGCGCATTTGGCCTCCAGGATTGTGAGGATGGTTGTCCACCACAGACATCAGTCCTTTGGGAACATGTTGAAGACATCAGAGGTGGCTTCATCCCACTGTGATTATGCCACTAAGGACATTCCTGGAGAAGGTAGGGTCGGGAGGGACAAAAAGTAGGAAGGAATTGAGGGATGTTTACATTCTAAAAGCGAATCCCATGAGCCCTTGGTCCATTTCCTTCAACAAATGACAAAATACACAAATGTCCATAAAGATGAAGAACGTTCCTCGCGATGCGTTCTGTAAAAGGTTTGCGTCAAACTGCTCTTCTCGCTAATGTTTACGTAGTTTTGGGGCTTTTAGCTGTAGTCTCAAACTGTCACCTTTACACACACACACACACACACACACAAAAAAAGACGTCACTACAACAGCACAAATTTTGTTGGCCTATTTACCAAAATTTTGTTTACAATGTTTACGGGTAGACAATTAGCTGGTGCAGAAAGCCGTTAAATTACTTTTACTTTATGGCAGTTAATTTCAGTGTGCAATCTGTTTGCGACACCTTTTTAGTAGTTGATCAACTGACAAATTCTTTTCTTTTGCATCTCAGAGTCACAACTTGTGTTGACATTACCATTAATGCCAGATATTCCGGCTCAATCAGATCGTTACAGGTCACCGGTCTACAGGCTGATGAAATTTTTAAAGCGTAAGACTCAGAAATTAAAATGACTTCAATAAGTTGAACGGCGCAGCAACGGTTTTAGCAACAAACATTCAAATGTTACTCGCTTTGGTCTGTAAATCCGTTGGAAGACATGAAAAACATGCAGGAACAATTTGCATCGGGGTCCACTTGTGAAAACTCAGCCAGACACTGGTGCGACATTGTGGACCTTTGAGGTCAAAGCACGTCCAAAGCAAAAAAAGTTTAACGTATTAGCTAGCCGTGTCACCTAAAAATTTCTCAAAATTGTTACGAAAAGAGGCGCATGATAAAACTTTATACTGCAAAATAATTATTTCGCTAACAACTTACGATAGTTTATTTATGATAGTTTTTAAAACAAAACAACAAAACACCTATTTTGTGAAAGAATAATGCCTTTTCCTGATGTGCGTTTATGTCAAACTGCTCTTCAGTCACTGGTACAACCAAGAGGCCAATGAGGGTCCAGTCCCACCCAGTCACAACAAGCCAATTCACTTCATTCTGCTGAGGTGACAACTTTAGAATTCATCAAGAGGTAAATGCCAGTTGCACTACGATGCTCTGTGTGCTGCCAACACTTTGGATTTGACAAACGAAGAAATTCATTTGTGACCAATAACCGGTGAGGTCGAACATAAAACAGACGTGTAAACGGGCTTTTAAACAGTCAACGAATGTTTCAGGAAGGGAGTCGACAAGGGCGGAGTCAGGGAACCAGTTTTAGAAATATAACGTGGGGTCCATCAGGGTTTGGGGGGAGGAGGGGTGTCTCAGCAGGCCACTAATCATCATCATCATCTTCATCCTCCTCCTCAGGGTCTCTCTTCCTCTTCTGTCCTTTGGTCTGGCACGAGTCCTCCTCTGAGAGACAGAGGACACAAAGTTTAACAACAACGCAAAGCTCCAGGAAAATGAAAACATTTCACACGCGCATCTTTATACATATGAAAACAAAGAAATGATCTTTAAGGTGCCCCACGCTGTTACCAACCTTCATCCTCCTCATCTTCATCTTCTTCACTTTCCAAATCTCCATTCACCTCTCCATCCTACAGATACAAAAGGTTATAAATTCAATCCCACAACAGAGCAAGACCAAGGCTCTGAAACTGATCAACAAACAGAAATCAACATGACAGAAGAACTTTTCAGAACTGTTACTTAACCCTCTGGTGTCCAGGGTACAACTGGCCGTTTTAGTTAATTTCATAATTTACCTTAAAAAACTGTTTACTTTGCCTTGTTTGGTGCCATTTTTTTTGCATAATCTTAACTGTGTGACTTTACAGTTTTCCTTTCATTCTGATGTACTGTATTAACACAGTGAACCTAAATTCACACAAAAACATAAAATCTGAATAGGAAAAAAAGGATTTTTTTTTTTTTTACTGTGAAACCTAAAAACTTGTTAAACCATTTTTATAACTCAGAATGCAAATCTAAATTGCAAATTTCAAAAACATATGTAAAAAAAACAAGGTCATATACAACTATTTACATTAAAATGCAGAAAATGCTTCAAAGTGTATTTTTGTACAACTATTTACAAAATTTTATACATCAACAGTCATAGAAAATGATAAGTCTTTCACAAACATATCAATGTTTGTATAATTTTTTTTTATATGACCATTTACTTTACAATGGCAACGATAAAAGCCAAGAGGTCACTAAGGCAGTGCAGCATGTTTGTTGGTTATATTTACAATAAAGATCATGTTTAAACTGTAAAACATCAAGCTTCAATGTAATTTCTTTGTCATAAGGGTGTGATTACCAAATGTGAGAAACCACTGACATTTATGAAAAATGCAAAAATTCACCTCATCATCACCACTATCATCATCATCATCATCATCTTCTGCCACTACGTCCTCTTCATCCTCCTCCTCCTCTTCATCAAAGTCCTCTGACTCACCGTCTGTAATGCAGTGAAACAAACATGATCAGCCCAAAACAAGAACAACTTTTCTTGATACTTTTCTGAACATCAAGAAGAGCTAATGTCAATTTTAGCCTGGAACAGAAAACATCAACACCTCACCTTCGTCATCCTCATCATCGACTCCATCGCCCTCGCCGTCAGAGTCGGTTGCTTCACAGTCATCCATATCATATCCATCCAAATAGACGAGCTGGGGGAGGAGGTTGAAAGTGGACTCCCTGTAATCGGCCAGGTTGGTCACTTCGCAGTTAAACAGGTCAAGACTCTTCAGCTGGGGCAACTTTTTCTGTTAAAAAAAAAAAAAAGAAAAAAGGCAAAACTAAGTACTGATGGCTGTAATAACCATTTATTCCCAATCTGTCTTATTACAAACACGGGGTTTATGTTTGAGTCTGTAACTCCACCCACCAGCGGTTCCAGCATACTGATGTCTTTGAACTTGTTCCCACTGAGGTTTAGGTGTGTGAGGTTCACAAGCCGCTCCGCCAAAACCTCCAGACCGCCTGATATCCTGTTTTCACTCAACTCCAACTGCACAAGGATTTGAAATTTTGGTGATGGTTCGAGTTTTCTTAACATATGGCTGTATAATGGACTCAGAGCTGTACGAGATATGCCAACATGGTCAAAACACAGCAGTCTAATGGCATCATTATAGTCTACACATTCACTGTGCCCATGAGCTCAGTAACGGAGTTCTTGGATATTCCGAGTTCGTTCCACATGGGATTCTTACCCTTTTGAGTTTATCCAGTTTGGGGATGTCTGCTACACTGGTCAGGCCAACATTTATAAGACTCAGTAGTTCCAAGTTCGAGAACTCTTCTGTTATTCCTTCGATTCTGCCTTCAGTAGATCGACAGTTGTCCAAAACCAGCTCCTGGACCTGATGCAAAAGAAGAAGCAGGATAGCACCAAGCCAATGTGAGTCAAAGACAGTAAACGTTTAAAGAGAAGTTGCAAAAATATATAAATCAATTACAGAAAATGGCTTGCATTCTGACACACAAATTTTTTAATGCAACTTGGCTAAAAGTGTATTTTTTTCCATTTTCAGTATCCAGTTAGCCGACAGCTATATGCTTAATCAGCTTCCTTCTTGTCGAGTCGCCACCTCAAGCATTTCATTAGTCTTTCAACCTGCAAAACACAAGTAACAACTATGCAAAAATGACCAAGTCCTCTACAGGCCCCGAGGCCCATTGGGAAGGTGCTGATCCCCGACATCGTAGAGCGGAAGCATTGTCGGAGACAAGATTACAGCTGCCACGACTTTGTAGCTCACCAGCAGCATGTTTCAGAAGTATTTAAAAAGGATATATATGCTTCTTTTTTTTTTTTAAACAATTATTCTATTTTTATGGATGTTGTCTCTGGTATGTTTCTGACTGGGTAATTGGGCAACACTTGCCAGATGCAAAAGCCAGTGAAAAATCCAAAGCAAAAAGCAGCAACCAACAAATCTAAATATGTTACAAATTACATTTTAGGACATGTATTCTGTAATATACAGTGGACTTCTGAAGGTCGGTATCCAGGCAGTTTACCTCAAGGGGTGGGTTTTCTCTGTGAAAACACTGCCAAGCTCATGCCAATACATGTCATTTGGTCACTTTTCAAAGGGGTCAGACTGGTCAATAAAGTCAATTTAATGTACAATTATTAATTTCAAGTCATCTTAGTGTATAACTCTAACCGAAGCAATGATAGCTGTCAGCTTGCAGTTAGAAGCAAGTTAGACATAATAAAACACCGGCTGATTTCAATAAAGCAGCATACAGACCGAGCGTGTTGTCACAGAGCGAACAGTCACGAAAGCACGAATTCTCGCCTTCAGACTGGCCACTTTGCCCGATGACGTAGAGCCGACCTTGAGAATACATTTTAAAAGAAACCCTCCAGACACTGGTTATATGTAACCCCACATTGTGATTGCACCTCTCCCAGCTGTTTTGTTGTACAAATAAAGCTTTTCAACTCTCAGATATTTTTGAAAATCGTCCAAAGAGTCAAAGTTTTGATCTCTACAAGACGTCCACTCCATATTCTCTTTTTAGTGATAGGGTCAAACACAGAGACAGTGCGTTTGGCCCCGCATGTGAGGACGCTTCATACTACTTCATATTGGAACGCGGCCAAGCACAGCCTGTTTGTAAACTCCCCACACACGTGATCATGCTAACGCTAGCTCGACAACTAGCTGCACGCAAAACGTTTCTTTCCTAATCTCTATAAAGTCACGATTCCACATGTCTCTCCAATGAACAACCGCGCGGTTTAAGGCGAATGCGGGGTGAAATCAGAACAGACCTGCGCAAATAAGAACGTATGAAGTAGCTTTAGCGCGCTAACGCCAACTTAGCACGCCGCTGGCTACGCGCCTTAAGCACGGTTATGACGGCGGAGCCCGTCTAATACCTGGAGCTGCAACACGGCTAACATTAAAAAGGAGCAGTCTGTGAAATTATGCAACGAGAAATATGTTTATTATAAAGCATTTATATTAGCATTTTTATTTAATTTTTTTGCTGGAATATCAGAATTTGTGCATCCCGAGTTTAAACGAATTCAATAGATAACGTCATCACGCTTGTGATAGTAAATCTTACGAATGTAGCTTTAATTTTACTCGCTCCAAATTGCAGAACATATTAAAACAGGGCGAATATGAAAGCAAAATTGGTGGCAAACGCTTATGTTGTTTAATACATTTAAATAGGTACCTCCATAATAAGCTTGCACGGTTTTAAATCCAGGCATTAGTCCCCCCCCCCAATAAAAGGTGGGTGTTTTACTTCTACGACTTCGTTCGAGGTCTATTTTTTAAAACAAGCCTTTTCTTTTAACAGTAACACGGATAGGTTGTTTTAATTCAGAGGTTTGAACGAAAATATTGAGAGAAGCGGAAACGCGAATGTATCTGCGTGACGGCGCCGTTTATCACGCAGGAAGAAAGAATAAAATAAAAGACATGTCGCGGCAGTTTGTTTAATTTGTCGCCTTTAATCCCAAAACTATCTGACGAGTGTGTATAATGTACGGAGGTCATATTTTTACACACACACACACACACACGGAGACGTTTTAACACTTTTCTGGCCCCGCAGACTCTGCCATGTGCTCGCGCGCCCTCCACCCCCAACCCGGTCAACTTTACAACAACCACAAACCCGTACACTTACTTCTGCGGGTGACCGGCACCTCAACTCTAACGACACTCTTTTCTTCATTTCCATTTTGCTCTGTAATATTCTTTTTTTGTTGTTGGATAAAGGAGGCTCGCAAAACTTGTTTCTCTTCGTTCCTCTCCTCAGAACTATCAATACGAGATGGCCGCTAAGCTGCAAGAGTGAGACAGTTCCATTTCCGCTTCCTAGTACCAAAATAAACGTCAAGGATGGAAAACGACGGAAAGCAAGTTTTGTTTTACTTGTTTGTTTTTTTTTTTGTTTGTTTGTTTACCTTCCATTATTTATATTCATCACATTTTGTGCCACGCTTATTGGATGCTGTAAAATGCAGTTTACACATTGAGTATAAATTATCTTTATATCTGGTTTTATTTTGAAAACACGTTGGAGCTATCTGATTTTACGCCATATTGTGGTGTGTTTGGTGAGTAGTAGAGGTGGGAGATACCGGGAATTTTGGTATTGATCCGATACCAAGTAAATACAGGCCCAGTATCGCCGATATTGATACCGATACAGATACTTTTTCATATTTAAGCTTCATAGATCCAAAGGATCCAAAAGACCTAGGGTAGAATTTCGCCAAAAACATTGTACGTGTCAACAAAATATTATCACAATCAACATTTTTGTTTAAAAAATATCACTCAATACAACTTAAAACAAAATCTCCTGAGGTAGAGGCCTGACAAACCACAATACAACAAAATTAACACACCACAACAAAATTGGCTGGTGCCGCTGAGTCACGTGACGGCGCAACAACAAAAGACCAGAGGGGGGAGGGTGCACTGCTCCGTGTTGTGACGCAGCGCTGCTCTTACAAATAGAGAGTAGACTTTGATGAATCTGCGTGCACAGCAGTCAGTGTGTGCGGGAGAGAAAAAAGCTTGAGTATCGATCTTTTTACACGAGGATTGTTCAATATCAATACCAGCGTTGGTATCAATATTAGGATCGATCCGCCCACCTCTAGTGAGTAGGTCAAATCTGGTACTGCTTTTAGAAGTGGGCGATACCGGGAATTTTGGTAGTGATCCGATACCAAGTAAATACAGGCCCAGTATCGCTGATATCTATACTTTTTCACATTTAAGCATCATAGATCCAAAGGATCCAAAAGACCTAGGATAGAATTTTGCCAAACATTGACAACAAAATACTTTATCACAATCAACATTTTTGTTTAAAAAAATATCACTCAACACAACTTAAACAAAATCTCCAGAGGTAGAGGGCTGACAAACCACAATACAAAGGTGCAGTGCTGTGTTGTGTGACACAGCGCAGCGCTGCTCTTACAGAGAGTAGACTGATGAATCTGTGTGCGCAGCAGTCAGTGCATGTGGGAGAGAGAAAAAAAAGCTTGATTATCGATCTTTTTACATGAGGATCGTTCAATATCAATATCAGCATTGGCATCGATATTAGGATCGATCCGCCCACCTCTAACTGCTTTTACGTGTCGTAAAATTCCACATAATTTGAATGTTGATTTTCCCAATAAATTAATAACATTTTATCTTAAAATTTCCCTGGATTGTTTTACACAAGTACAGATCATCAGTGGAGACACGCGTTTCTTAAATATTTAAAGTATAGACACATATTACAAAGCCTATTTAGGGATGCGGCAAACAATTTGTTACAAATATTTCCTCTGTTTTTCGATGATGTACAAAATATCACAGTAACAGTGTGGACAAAAACACAAGATATCTTCAAACGTTTAGATTTCTCACAATTACCAATTTGCTGTTAACTGTCTTACAAATTAATTGACAATTTTTTTTTTTAAAGCTGGGCTCATAGTGTGAAAATAAGTTCCTTGTCTTGGTAAATGAATTGAAAAATCAACATTTTCAATGACAGTTTTCCAGGAATTTATAGGGAAAACAATCATTAAACATGATATTTTAGAACTCACTTTTTTATAACTTGCTTTTATATTTTGACTTTTTGTAAACCTTTTGGAACAAAATTAATTTGTACTTACAAAAAATATTGAGGAAACTAGAATTTCTGAGCATCACTTAAAAGCATCAAGGCTGCAAAGGGCGCTACATCTACAACCTGTAGGTGTTCGTAACTAAACTCCGCAGACTTTGATGAGTTTTTTTTCTGAGTACCAAACCATATTTATTATTATGCAGTAGTAAAAAGACCACAAATAATGTGCAAATTAGAAGCGAAACAAATAGCATGACAACACCTGGGCCTCATTCTTCATACGTTAAGTTTATGTTAGCTAGCAGTAATCTGTGGTCTCACTCGGTTCCTCAAAAGTAAAAGCTGATGTTTTCACAGTGTACTGTGGTTTTAGACTTTGAGTCGCTAACACTAATACTAGTTAATGCTTGGACAACATGTTAGCTAGGTAGTTAGCTAAACTAATACTAGGTAGTGCATCTGCATCTTTAATGTAGGCATGTTTGTACACCGGATGCCCTTCCTGACGCAACACTCCTTATTTATCCGGGCTTGGGACCGGCTCTTGAAATGTACTGGCTGCAAACCCATGTGGCTGAGTTTGATTATTATATTGATTTGACAATACAATATCAATACAAAAGTAGACTCTTCACTTGCCATGTTAGCTTGACTTTATGTGTTGGGCTAAAGTAAAATAGCCAACATGGCCGCTTTGCAGTGAGACATCATCGGAATCTCCGCCTTAGTTGTCCGTGGAGACTTTCACAGATAACTAACCTCTGAAAAGATAAGCTAGGCGAACAGCTAGCTAGGCGCTCCATCTATGTATTAAGAGCCGAGTTCAGTTGTTATGTGTTAATTCTTTATTATTACATTGTAGGTCATCTTCACAACAAGCAGTTATACATACAGTGGTCTTAGATAATCGTCCAATACGAGGAGAGCAGCAGTTACAGTTAGCATCACAGCTGGGTGTTTCCAATGTCCGCGCCTCCCCACACCCAAAAGTCCCCTCCCACATCTCTCAGCAAACCCCTCCCTCCCCTTCTTCACATCGTATACCAAAGTATAGACAATCATCAAATACGTCACGGATGGCAAACCAATAATAAATAGGATGCAGGAATGAAGAAATCCATACAGTACTTAAATAAATAAATAAATAATCAAGGCGCGCAAAACGCACATGTAGCTCATCAGAAGACACCGTTTTATTTCACCGTGGCTCTTTGACAGTTCACACTGCAAACTCAAGTTTATGGCTTGGGAAGATTGATGTCGAGTACAGTTGGGACAACATAGCACATTGATTAACAGTTAAACCCCAATGGGTAGAATCTGCTACGTTGACTTTTTTTTTTTCAGAGAAAAAGCTATTTCAATTGGTTCAAACTTACGGAAACAAAGAAAACAAAAAAATATTTTGGCATTTATTGTCAAAAATATCTCATCCTGTTTCTCAAATGCATTTGGATACATTAAGACGGCTTGTTTTCACCAACATCTTGCTGGACCAAAGGTCATATACATCAGTCTAACTGTTGTATTTTTTACATTAGAAGGGAATATTAACAAGTACACTACTTAAGGTCAAGATCACCCCTTTTAGATCTACTTTTTCACAGTTTATGAGGAACTGCTCTTTCTCAACGACTACTATTACTACTACTCATTGTAACCCAGTCCTTTTCACAGTCAACAATCTTAATTGTTTCACTTAACTGGTCTTAATCTGATAAATACTTTATTTACAATTCAGTACTTAAACTTTCTAAACTTCTATTTCAAACTTTTCTATGTACACTTGAATAATAATAATACAAAATAATACGTTTTTTTTTTTTTTCAGATTTTCTACTGAATTACAATTTCAAGGTCAACATGAACTTCATGAATATCAAAAAGGGACTTTGTCAGAAATTCTAAGTCTGGGTTTTCATTTTAGAACAAAACCTGCTGGAGAATGAGTGGATCCAAGAGCAGCGATGAAATAAAACCTAGGCAGGTATCCTGGCCACAGCCCGACGTGCATCAGGTGACAAAGAAAGGTGGAGCGTAACACTGTACAAGTCCCTCATTGAGGTTAGAATACGTCACCATACAGGGCAAAACTGGACAAATAAATAAATAAATAAATAATTTACCTCTGCAAAATAAATACAAAATGTTCAAGAGAATTAACAACAACAAAAAAAGTATTAAAGCACTTAGTTACCTCAAGAAGAGTACGGTACAGATATAGTTGAAGCAAGTCAAAAGGAAGGAAACCGTAAAAATCAATAAACAATATCAACTCAAGTTTACCAGATAACACGAGATCACTATGGAATGACAAAAAGTCAACAGGGCAGATGAGCTTTCACGTCTTTGCATTTTCAGAAAGCTAACTCGAACAGCAGGCGCAAAGCAGATCAGGTGCATGCAGCTCACACTTTCCACAAGCCAACGTAACATTCAAAAATGAGACTCGGACCAAATTTATAATTAGAACATAATCAATTTGTTTTCAACAACAACCTGAAAGAAGTAAAAGCTACCTAGCTATTTTGCTGGCTAGCTTAGATATGCAACTATCTAGCTAGCTCCCTCACAATCGTTAGGAAGCTAGATAGCTGTTAGGATTCCTACACTGGAGAATAATGAGCTTCTTTAAATGTTCATCACGAAAGACCAACACAAGAAACAGTACACATACTGCAAGGAATAGATCAACTGTGGCAATGAGTCAGTAAATGTTTATCCATCTTAGGGGTGCACAGTTAAGTTTTGACAAGGAATAAGCCATCAAGAACGCCATATGTTCGAAAGTGAAGACCAAATAGTGATTAAAAACATTCATTCCTATAACAATTTTATTATTATTTTTAGCCACATCGTCCCGTATTAATTTAGCAAGCGCGATAGCATGATACCTACATATTTAGCTCTGCAGCAAGTTAGACATTTTTCCCATAGAGCATCTCATTCTCATTTTACTCAAAAAAGTTGCATGATTTTATTGTTACACTGTATCATTTATTGCATTAATATAAGTACTGAATATTTATTGACTGTTTATAGTTAAAAAAAAAAAAAAAAAGAACTATTAATACTATTTGTGCCCAAAAACCTTTGTAGCTTCAAGAATAATTCAAACATTTCCACACTGAGGAGGACTTGTTAAATCTTTACAATTTTGAAGGGATCCACAAACAATGTAACCCCATAAATGCTAACAAAACACTAACAATAAATTTGTTATGTCAAATTTAATTTGTTTGGGTAGATGGCTGGCAGATTAAAAAATGCTTCTTCAGAATACACAAATTATGAGTTCAGCATTAAGATTTGACAACCAGTCTTAGAATACTGCACATTTTGTAAGAATACTTCATGTGTTTTGTTTTTTAAAACAAAAATTGTTTCCATTTTGTTAATAGAAATATGATATACTGAGTCAATGGATTGCTTATAAGAACTCCTTCTGACTTTGGACATCTGCCATTTCACAGATACACATTTGAGTTTTTATTGAACAAAAAAGTAACACTTATATCTGTGCCCATCAATATTTGTATGCTGGTTTGATGAAACACTATGTTTTGCTTTAGTTTATATCAAATGTTTAGAAATGCACCATTGGAAATGTGAAGATGTATAAGTTATTCAGCCTCAACAGTGTTATTGACACCACTATAACATTTGTAAAGATAGTGTATTTAAAATGTATTTTTGTTTAAACTCCTCAATATTTTTTTTTACCTGCACTTGTTTTTTCTGAACTAGGTTAAATTTTGCCTTTAATTTTGGAGGACCAAGGGAGATGGTTTCAACATTTCATTAACACATTTTCAGTCTATGCTTGTAAAGCGATAAAAATAAGAGTTGGATGGTATTTACTGTATATTAATATATCATGTATCTGCAATGTCATTCTGTAAAGAGGGTAAAGAAACAACCTGGATTCATGAAAAGCTTTAAAAAAACAAACCCAAACACAATCACAACAGCATAACGCAGGCCAATTTTTCGATTATGCTTTGGGGTTTTGTTGGTACGATAATCAGTAACTGTTGACAGAATATGTAGGTATGTGGTTACTGATTACAGGTTGGATGAGGTATTCAGTATTCAGGCACTAAACACTCTTTGTAAGTATTCTGTTCAATACATTTTCACCAAAGTTGTAATACAGGGCTTTTAAGTGAAAAGCTAATTGTGAGCAACATTCGGAATGCTAGCTTCAGTCATGCTAGTGGTGTAACTAGATCATTTTTTTTCTCTATATTTGCAGCCTCTAGGCTGTTTCATTAAATTATTCCATTTGAAATAACAATAATAGGTAGAACGTCAGTTTTGCTTAAATAAAATGTTAGTATGGTAAATTTACTGATGTTATTAAGTAGTACAAGTTGTTCCACTTATTCTGTTTCCAATTTTAACAAATCTGTAAGACCAGTTGACATAATTCAGTTAAATAAGTAAATATAGCATTTAATTTCTAGGAGTGTAACACATGCTGAGCTGAATGCGGATCGGGGAAAGACACAATTTGGTCATTCCCATTAAACTTGCCATAAACTACGTTGAAAGCTAACATGTATTGTTGTTTTTAATATAACACTGTGTTCTTGACAGTATTGACCAACATTTGATAAAATAACATTTATTTTACACACTTGAATTTTATTGTAGTTACATAGTGTTTTGTTGTACTTTTTTTCACATTTAATGTTATAGACAGGCAGTATTTGCATTTGGTCACAATTTTGCGTAGTGTTTTTAAAAATGTATTTCCTTGCCTCAAACCATTTATCTATCGCTGACACAAACAAAGCCAACATTTAGCACTAAAACTGAACTAATTACTTATTATGAACCATTTGCAACAGTCAATGTTGATTCCATATCAATATTTATCCTAAAAAACATGACTGTTCAGACCCCCCCCCCCCCCCCCCCAAAAAAAAACCCCTACAAATAAATAATCTTGTGGAAAAATTGACAGAATATGCAGTAGGTTAAACTTTGGAAACATCTCTAAAATATTTATTCTGTTTTTCAAAACATAACTGATACTCAACAATAGTCTAAATCTTTTGGAATGTTGTTAAAAAATTCATGAACATTTCTGGGATTTCAGAGGTTTCAGAAGACCGTACAAGCAGATGAAATCTTCAGTGTTCCAAAATTACCGTAAAAGATTTACACAGTTGTGTAGATCTTCTAAATCAAATTACTATATTGTTGTAAATATTATCACATATTCAGAGTAGCCTGATATGAGATTGATCCAAAAAAGGGTCCAAATTTAGCAGAACTTTCCTAAACTTTACACGGGTTACTGGACCTTCAGTACTTAAAGTCCTGGGAATTCTAGAATGTTGTGAAGTACAATTTCATGTGGCAAAGTACAACAACTGGGTAGACGGGTTGTCTCAGCTTTAATCGTGGCAATGGACAATGTGTCTCAACAACCAAGCGTCTGACAGAAGTGCCCTGAACCAGGTTCAACACCATAAATAATCAGGTATAACCGCCATTTCCGTTATAACGGAGAGGAATGTATATCGAATGGGAATTTCAAAAAACACAGACCAGTGTTCACATGGACCTGCATGCAAAAGTCATAACTAAGACAAATCGGCACAAGACACTAAAAGGATCCGTTAGATTAGCTTTTTGTATCGCAAAAAAAGTCATTTAGTTACCCGGTGAAAAGGCCAACAGAGCACAAGGTTGTGTTGTCGCGTCCTTGTTGATGGGAAAATCTGACAAAATCAAACTGTACTGTTATTTTCCAATGTGTTGAACGAGCCCCGTAATAACTTTGCGTCACTCTTGGTCGGTCTTCTTATCGCAGATGCACTGATTTATCCCAATGACACGCTCTTCAAACCTCAGATTTACTCGCCTTTCGCTCAAATTACGTTTGCAAGCACTGCTAGAAAATTATAACGTTTACTGGAAAAGTAACCTGCAGAACTGCCGCGGTGGCTCCGGATCACGGATCAGAGTTCTGTGTGATGTCAGGCTAAAAGGCGGAGCCAACCAAAGACAGGAAGTGTTGGGAAGACTCTTGAAAACCGATGCAATTTCTGGGGTCAGGAAAAAGCGCAGGAAGGGACGTCAAGGTGAAAAAGGCGTTATTACATCCGCAGAAAGATGGCGAGCAGAGGCAGGAGACAGGATCGTGATAAACAGCCGTCAGGCGGTTAAACTGACAAGCAGGAAGTTGTGCTGGCTCGGTAACAATAACAGGTCAGACTGCACACACAAACACAGACATGCACGTACAAATACACCGTGCCGTAAGTCTCTGAAGCCTCATCAGTATGCGGCGGTTGCACAGCGGAACGAGCACCACGCAATGAAACATCACCTCGTCATCTTCTTGTATCTTACCGTCCTGTTCGTCTGCATCGCCGACGGTCACACCCTTCCCCTCCCCCAACTACTTCTCTTCAACACGCCATCTCGTCTGATGTCATCCAGCGAATCCTCGCCAATTCGGTCCATTTTGTGAAAGCAGAATCGCACAGAAGCACAGAAGAAGTCAAAGTGGGCATGGTTAGTCGTTTATGCAAATGCAGGCCGTTTTCAGGGTGTCTGGAAAGGTTGAGGGGCGTGGTTGGGTCATTGGCAGGACCTAATGAGGAAGCGGCACCAGGATATCCACATAGTTGATGGGGAAGAAGCCCGACTGGCCATTGATCATTCCTTCGTACCAGTTGTCATCGATCTGATTGGTCAGGGTGATGACGTCGCCTTCTTTGAAGCCAAGCTCGCCTTCGTTCTCTGGTTCAAAGTCATAGAGTGCTCTGCAACACGGCTGGTCCATCGGCGCTGTGGATTGACATGAAAAAGGACATCAGTCTGATCTGTGATACACCAGGACACCGGGACCTCTAGTGGGCAACAGTGGCTATCTGAGTGAGGATATCTACGAGAAGACGTGCGAAAAAACCCCGCTTCTTTTGGCAGTGAACCATTTCTCAAAATATTCTGGAGGAGCTTGAATGTTCAGCTGTGCAAGTGGTCCTTGGGTTTATTTGGTCCACCAACATCTGTGGACCTGCTGCCCTTCGTATACCTTTCACAGCCACTGGGTGATGAGCCATCACCTCCTTTAGTGCAGCAGATAACAGAATATTTGCAGAGGAATCCTTCAAATCCGGTTACAAGCACCAAAGTTTGACTGTGTATACCTTTTGGAACATATTTTAGAAAAATAACGTTAGCCATTTGAATTTTCAATAAGGGGCCAGGTAGGGGTCAATTGAAGAACTGCATGGGGTAAAAAAAAAAAAGTTCCAATCATATTGAAAGCTATACCACATTATGTATCTGATCACAATGATTCCAAAAAAGTATAGTTTGGACTATCTGTGACTGAATGTTCTGGAGTTATGGGGTAAAAACAGCAAGCATGGCGACAAAGGTCACTTTCAGTTTGTACAGGGGTCAAAAGTTAAAGTTGCTCCAATTATGGTAAAACATGATGCAAATTATTGGTTGAGTTAGTAGGGTTTTAAAAAGGAATAGTTTGCACCATGTGTCATGCTTAGTTATCATGTTACAGGGTAACATATGTCACATGTCATAGAATCCAATGGACGTCGACATTGTTTGACCTTTACTTTGGAGACCAAACATTCAACACAGTCAGAACTATTCCATTTGTAAATCCTATTACTTCAACCGATAATTGGCACCGCGTTTTACCAAAACTGGAGCAACTTTAACTTTTGACCCCTGTACAAACTGAAATTGACCTTTGTCACCATTCTTGCCGTTTTTACCCCATAACTCCAGAACATTCATTCACAGATAGTCCAAACTATACCTTTTTGGAATCTTTATGATCAGGCAAATACTGTGGAATATTTTTCAATATGATTGTAGCATCTTTTAATTTTGACCTCTGTGTAATTCTTCAATTGACCCCTACTTGGCCCCTATTGAAAATTCAAATGGCTAAAGTTATTTTTCTACAATATGTACCAAAAGGTATACATAGTCAAATTTTGGTGCTTGTAACCGGATTTGAACGATTCTTAGTTATCTGCTGTACTACTTCATCCAATCCGTTGTTGAAGACTTCTTGTTTCATCAGAGTCCTGTTAGCCATCTCATGTTCAGGGTTCTTCATGGGTACCGTAGCAGCCACGGGGCACACAGGGTCCCCACTGTATTTCACCCCAACAGGCAATCCCTCCAAAACATGCGATCCGTTACCCAGGCCAATTTTAAGGTAAAATCTGCCAACCCCCACCCTCCAAAAAAGACCTTGTGTCCAAATTCGCAGAAAATCACAGGAAGAGAACTAACTTCTAGCAACACCACTCTAAAAATAAAGCGGTTTAAGAACTTTTTGTTGCATTAATTTAGTAAAACGTCCTTTTGATTTATGACTGTACCCCCCCGCGGCTACAGCTTCACGCTACCTGGCGATCTTCCCGGAGACTTGGCAGAGTGGATTCCACCATTGTGGCTCTCACTGGGGGGCAGCAGCTCCAGGGTCATCCGGGGTTTGGGGGTATATTCCTTCCTCGGTTTACCGGACACTTCTTTTATTCTGGATAACAGCCAGACAAACAAAATGATTGATCAAAACTTAACTATTTGTATTTACCTGTATTTTTTTTTTTTATTATTATTTTTAATTCCCGCTAGTTAGATAAAACTAGAACCTGTCTTCCATCTTGCTGGAGAGCTGTTGGAGGATTTCGGCAGCACGACTGTGGTATTCCAACTGAGCCTGGACCAGCGCTGCCAGCTGGCTCACCTGCTCTATCTGCAACACACATGTACATGCACGGATTTTCTGGTGTACAGAAACGGATGGTGGGACTGGGTCTGTCTTGGCATGGTATTGGGTAGTGAAGTTGGGGGTTTGAAAGAGAAATTGTCAAATTTAAAGAGACAGGTGAAAGAAATTTCCGTGCAAACACCTACAAGATAACGCTGGTTCTCAACGCCCATTTTCACATTTTGGGGTGTCTTATGGAGCATCACGCCATAAAACGCAATCAAAAAATATTTTATATTTTCTGGCTCTTCCCCTTATTTCAGTGCTCTCATTCCAAATGTAATGGTTTCTTTTTGATATTAAATTTAAACAAATTCTGTTAAGCATTGCTTTGTTTGAAGAGTTGATTAAAGGGATGGTCATGCTACTAACTAGCAAAAAACAAAAAAATTCTTGCATTTGTGCAGATTCACTCACTCAAGCAAAAGTCTTGTGAAATCTGTGCGGATTATTTGCATATAGTTCAACACTGGACACAAGAATTAATACAAAGGTAAATCGTGTCTTTGTACTGCTGACTGCTGAAAGGTGCTAGCATATTAGCTAGCCATCATGTCCGCCGAAATGGGAACTTCCCACTAATACTAGGGCGCACTAGCCCTAGTACTAGTTTTAAGGAAAGCATGCTGAAAATGTTTTTACATTTACAGTAGACTATATGTGTGACAATTAAAAAAAAAAGTCTACTTAATTCCATTTAAGTATGGCGCGTTACCATAGCCAACAGTACAATTAAAGGTGATTAATGGTGTACGTCAACAAAATCATATGTTTAATTTTTGTAAATTAAACAAAACTGGATCTGGTTTGTTAGTTATTTGAAAGTGTTACATTTATGTTTGAACTTTAAAATCAGTGTGGGGTTGCAATATACACCATCAAATAATATAAAGAAGTTAGGACCAGTGGACCCTCCCCACCCCAAATGTATAAAATTCTACTTTACTAGAGAGTAAACTGTTTCATATACAAATCCATATTGTTTGTCATCAGCTATAAGAAGAAATTAATAATTTTTAACTTATTACCTGAGTCATGGTGGTGTTAGCGCACTAGCTAGCTGTACTGCAAAAGATCTCCAAGCTTGGCTTGTTGACCTGTTAATAAGGTCATCTGCACTAATCTCATGTGGTAAACTCGCACCAAGTCAAGAAATTTGGAAAAAGCACAACTTGAATGTCAAATATAAAGAAATTGCATCCGTCCTTACAAATTCAGAAATCAACGGCTTTCAAACTACAATGAACTCAAATCTTACATCACTTTCTAGCAGGTTAAACATGCTCTGCTCTGCAATTTCTTTGCTCTCGTCAAACTTCTCCAGCGCTTGTTTGATTTCGTCGTCCTGGACTTTCCCGTGACGCTTCTTCTTGTAGTCAAAATCCAAACGGCGGCCCTCCATTTTCTTCAGATGGTGCTGCAGTGAAAAAAAATTAACAAGGAGCGAGAGAGACAGAAAAAATTCTCTCCTGACTGCATAACTTTGTGGTATCACTCTTCGCATCCAGATATATATATATATAAAGGACAGGACCTAGCTGGTGCTCTGGTCACCTGGATCTCTTTGAGGTCTTTGTCGTGGAGGTTCTGCAGGGGATCGATGAAGTTCTGTTTGACCTCCATGTCCAAAGCATCCTTCACCTCCCCGAGCTCCTTCATCGCCTCACCAGCATCGATCAATGACATGCCTAAAAGGAATGCATGGGGGGAAAAATGTCCAACCTACAGTATTAACCAAAAGAAACCTAGGCTAAAATCTACAATTACCAAAGGCATATTATCCCAAACTCAAGCCTAGGTTTCCTCTGCCTTGTTTTAAAAAAAATGACTTTCTCTGTTCCACTCAACCACAAATCTGTGACTGGAGATGCAAGAGACAAAAAGTCTCACCAATCACATTGTCATGGGAGCCTTGATGGCTTCCCTTACTTGTCTCCTTTCTGCATACTCACGTTTTTGCAGACATCCTGCTCCAGACAGACTTGTCGAAATAAATAAATAACACAACCTGAATGTGAGACGTAGACCAACTGGCAACTGCCCAATTACTTCTGGACCCTTAAAACCAAAAGCCTTGGCAATCTGCTTTATGACCTCATATTGATAATTCACTTAATTTCAACTTTGACATACCGAGATGATGAAAATAAAAACTTTATGTAACTAGAAGTCATTTTTGCAGGATTTACACATGTACATTCTCGCATACCAAAGCTTGACTCCTCCCCTAACTCCCGTCCAAACTTCAGCATGGTGTCGCCGAGGACGGTCTCAGCCTGCGGGTAGCCCGGACCCTTCTCCTGCCCGCGGATCTTTGACATGGTGTTGATCATACTCAACTTGGCTCTGGATGCTTCAGGAACCAGGAAAAAAAAAAAACAGGATTGTGTCAATACTATTTTTTTAACTAGGCAGGTGAAGTTGGTACCACTAGATGGCAGTAAAATGACTGCTCAGTGTCTGATGTTCACCTGGATTAGGTTGTAGGTACTCTGTAGTTCTGGTCATGATGTCCAACACTGCTCTACTGGTGATGTCCATCTTCTGCAGAGGAATGAAAAGCAGCCAAAAAGACATAAGATATTAAAAAAAAAGTCATGTCACAGTTTGCCAATGTCCTAGATCAAGCCTAAGATCCAGGCTTTTAATGACTTCCTGGACTCAGCCACCAGAGATGTTTTGGTGGCTTCCCTCACAAGCCTCGTCCTTGCATGGTGTCCTCCAGACAAATTTTCCATACAGTACCATACTGTTTGTATGTGTTAAACACAGACGGAGATTGAAGTTCAAGACATATTCAGTGATTGAATGTTCATGTATCCATCCCCTTATTAGTCAAAAGAAAACTGGCTGTAAAAGTGAGTATTTGTATTATCATTTGTCTAATTAGTTAACTGTGTAGAAAAAAGGCTGTAATTCTGAAATGCACCGAAAAAAAAAACCTACTTAAAAAGTGGTTTCAGTTGGTAACATCTAAATGAATTAAGTTGTTTGAACTTAAGTTAATAAGTTAAATCAACTTACAAACTTAAGTTCAAACAACTTAAATCATTTAGATGTTACCAACTGAAACAATTCATTCAAGTTGATTCAACTATTCTCTTTTTTCAGTGTGGTTAATGTGATATTTTTCTCAAACCCCTTCAGTTAAAGCTGGAATGACAAGGAATTCTGGATTGCTTGATTTAAAATCCACTGTGGTGATGCACCGCGGCAAAAATTACAAAAGAAAAAAAAAATGGGGTCACTGTCCAAATACTTATGGGCCTAACTATGTTATCAGAACAGCTGGAGGAATGGTAGTGACGTAGCAGCTAACCAGACAGGCGGTTCACCTTTTCCATTTCCTTGAAGTCCTCATCGAGCTTGGTTCCTTCTGCCCCGCCAACCTTCTCACTGACTTTCTGTCATGAGAAAACCAAAGCGAAAGACAGTGTGAAATTTATGTCAAAATGTTTTATGGCTGAATACATAAAAGTCAAGCTAATTAACTATTGCTGATTAAAAATTCATCAAGATCCAGTGATAACTTTTTTAGTTCAACCAGTGCCAGCCCTAACCAATTTGGCAACCAAGGCAAAACTTTTAATGGCGCCCCCCGCCAAAAAAACTGTTCATATTATTGTGGTGAGCTGCGTAAAGAAACTAAGACCAAAGCGTTTACCTTTTTGTTATGTCGCAATGACGTTATGAGCCGGAAGGGCTCATTAAACACTAGAGGGGGAGCAAGGAGAGAAAACTACTAGCCGGCCGCCAAGAATGTAAATTATTGTGCTGCAATGCATTATGGGAGTTCCAGGTTTTAAGTGGTTGTTATTGTGGTTCATGTTGGTTTCACAGTGTTGTTAGTGTTGTTGATTTGTTGTGTTTTGTAGTAACATTGGTTTAGTCAGTTTGGTTGAGTGTCATGTTGTTAATACCATAAGTGTAAAGTGTAGTGTATTTGATAACTTCCCCCATTGTCTCTGTGTTGTTGTGTGTAAAGACAATGGCGCCTACTTGTGGCAGAGTGCAGAAAAGACAAATGTGCTACTTTGGTCTTTGTCCTTCCATACATTTTGCCACAGTATTATTATTATCATCATCATTATTATTTAATAGGTTTTGCTATGTAGTTAAAATCAATATGGGCTTCTGTTTATTTTATACTTACAGGGAAACTGTATTAACTAGTTTTAATATAAGAACAGTGAAAGTTGAGTATTTTTTTTCCTTATTTGTAGCACCCCCTCCTGGATGGATGGCACCCTTAGCAATTGTCTATACTGCCTATAGGCTGGGCTGGCCTCGAGTTCAACACTGCTATACATCTAGAACATTCTTCTCAATTTCAGATCAAGAATATGTGCTGGATCACCTCAGAAATGCCCTCGGAAATAATTTCTTCTGGATCCAAAATATGGACCAAATCAAAATTCCTCATTTTCTAGGAAATTATCCATCTGCTCACCAAATTCCATCAACAAACTCTCACAACTTTTGGAGTTAAATGTTGCTATGTGCCAAACACTCTTCTATATCTCACTCCCAGAATATAATCTGGATCACCTCCAAAATCAAATCACTTTATCTACCTGCTTGGCAACTTTCATTGAAATCTGTTCATTGCTTTTTGAGTTATTTTGCTACAAGTCAAACAAACACTCCCTGGGTGGGAAAATAATTTAAAAAGTGGTAATCATGGAAAAGCATAGATGGAGGAGGAGTAACAGGAAGACAGAGGTCAGGAATGAGAGGAACAGTATTGATCAGTATGTCTGGTATTTATATTGCAAACTTTTTCTTTTTTTACTTTCACTTTTGATACTCTGTGTGCTTCTTACCCTGTGTGCTGCTATACAATGCTGCTGGAACCTCAATTTCCTTGAGGGAGTCTTCCCAAGGGATCAAAAGAGTTCAATGTAATCCAAACACGTATTTAGAGAGCGGGTCACAGAGGATTCCTCATCACTGAAAAACTGCAGTCGTTTTTAAGTCTTTTTATCCAGAAGAAAATTCAAACATGGCGACTGGCGAGCTCCGAGAAAGAGCCGCCTGGCACACAGACAACATTCGGAAGGTAGACGAGCAGACAGGGAGCCGAGGCCGATGATTTCCGCTTATGAAGTCATGAATATGTGAAATTGTTGTGTTTCTGCTGATACAATAATACATGAAATGCTGCTGCAGCGCTCATTCAGGCGGCTTAACGAGTCCTCTGGTGGTCCAGCCGTGGGTTTTCTCTTCCGACTTCAACTGAATATGTTTCTCTTCCTGCGTATCTGTCTGATTATTACGTTTTATCCTGATTAGGGGACGAGTGCTGCTTCCTAATAACATTAGTGTGGGTGTGGTCACACTAATGTTCAGTCATATACATTTTATTCAAGTAACTTTATAGGTATCATTGAGTTGTTTTTTTTAGACTTTGAGGATAAAGTCCTAATTTTATGAGAAAAAAATTGTATTATTACGTGAATAAAGTCATAATACTACAAGAAAAAAGTCATAATATTATGAGAATAAAGTCAAAATATTATGAAAAAGTCAGAATATTATGATAATAAAGTCAGAACATTACGAGAGAAAACTTGTAATTTTCTGAGAAAAAACTCATAATTTATGAGAAAAAACTAATTTATGAGAATAAAGTCATAATATTATGAAAATAAAGTTGGAATATTATAAGAATAAAATTGGAACATTACGAGAAAAACGTAATTTTCTGAGAAAAAAACTCATATTTTATGAGAAAAAAATGTAATATTACGAGAATAAAGTCATATTACAAAAATAAAGTTGGAATATTACGAGAATAAAGTCGGAACATTGCGAGAAAAAACTCGTAATTTTCTGAGAAAAAACTCGTAATTTATGAGAAAAAAGTTGTAATATTATGAAATAAAGTCATAATATTCCGAAAATAAAGTCAGAATATTATGAGAATAAAGTTGGAACATTATGAGCAAAAACCTGTGATTTTCTGAGAAAAAACTCGTAATTTATGAGAAAAAAAACTGTAATACTACAAGAATAAAGTCATAATATTACAAAAATAAAGTCAGAATATTACGAGAAAAAAAACTGTAATACTACAAGAATAAAGTCATAATATTACAAAAATAAAGTCGGAATATTACGAGAATAAAGTTGGAACATTACGAGAAAAAACTTGTAATTTTCTGAGAAAAAACTCTGAACTTATGAGAAAAACTTGTAATATTATGAGAATAAAGTCATAATATTACGAAAATAAAGTCGGAATATTATAAGAATAAAGTTGGAACATTAAGAGAAAAACTTGTAATTTTCTGAGAAAAAACTCGTATTTTATGAGAAAAAACTTGTAATATTACGAGAATAAAGCCATAATGTTATGAGAATAAAGTCATAATTAACTACTTTACAGATCTTCACCAAATTTGCATCACAGATAGATATTAGGCCATGGATTCTGGAGGTGATCCAGATCCGGATTGGCAGACGTCAGAAATCTCTGATTGCTCTTGAACTTAACATTGTTTTTCTACACCACTCTTTATTTTTACAGTAAAATCAGTCACACTCCATCTTTAAAGCTCCAATATCTCAAAAACTACTGAAGATATACAGACAGGAAGACAGGGAAGGGGAAGAAGAGGAACAGTAGTAGCCAATAAACCAGTCGCGAGCAATATTTCTGGCATTTACATTTGTGTATTTATATTTGAAAATTGTTTTTTTTTTTTTACTTTCACTTTTGATGCTATGTGTGCTTCTTACCCTTTGTGCTGCTATACATTGTTGTTGGAACCTAATCTAATTCTGACATTTTACAGTGTGTTTACTGGGAATAACAACATTATTTTGTGAAAATATTAATCTGTAGTCATTGTTTTGCAAGTTAAATTTAGTTGCATTTGTCAGTAATAGTTTTTGGGGTTTTTATGTTTATTTATTTGGGGTTCCAGTCTGTTATGTTTCTGTCTGCCAATGCTGCCTGCAACATTCTTGACTTTTTACCTTTATATTTTTCAAGGACCACAGTGGAAATAGGCTTGATGCTTTATTGCGTTATCCTCAGATATGAGTATTTTATTTTGCAATTTTACTGTCTAAATAATCAGATCACAGCTAACAGGTTGATGATGAACACTGTGGAGTGTGACTGCATCCACAGCGAAGGCCATGCGCTATAAATCTGTCGTCTTTACTACATCTCTATTCTGCTCAGGCTGCCGTGGTCCCAGAAACCTCTGCAGAGTGACACTTCTTGTTTTCTAATCACCTCTGGTGTGGCGGGGAGGAGGAAGACGAGTGGGCTTTTCCTGATTCGTGACTCACACATCAGCCACCCACACAAACACTTATACAATATACAGTAAAACCACACACTCACAGCACCCACCTCTCCCAAAAGAGAAACTAAAACCCCAAAAAAAGTAGCGCACAATTTTTGTTAATTCCTTTTTTTAAATGAAAAAAAAAATCATAATATAAAGAGAAAAGTCACAATGCAAAAGCAAGAAAACACACATTTTAAGAAATAAGTCATAAAATGCATATAAAAAGGCTTAACCAAATATATCAGCAAAAAAAGTCCCAATATTAAAAGATACACAAAAGAATAAACTCATATGACAAGAATGATGGTGGAGAGATTATATCTCCACATTGGCCTGGGAACACCTCAGGATCCCCCAGTCAATGTGGTCAATGTGGCACAGAAAGGGGAAGTCTGGGGTCCCCTGCAAGACCCGCAACCCGATCTCGGATAAGTGGCTGAAGATGAGTGATGAGTGAGTGACAAGAATGATGGTACAATTTCAATGTACAAATACAAATGACAAAAAGTGAGATTACATTTGTAATGTACAGTATTGAACGTGAGAAGACACTATCTGTAATATGGACCAACCACCTTTCTAAACTTTCCTCACTTCCTCCTTACTAAACTTTCTTTCTTCCTGATTTACTCTCTCTACATTATCCAGCCTTCTTTCTCTCTCATTTGCTTCATTCACCAGCTCCTCAAATTACTCCCTCCACCTTCTCAGCACACTCTCTCACTAGTCACCACATTTTTATAGGCATTTGTAATGTACATTTGTAATGTACAGTGCTGTCAGTGAGAGACACTATCTGTAATATGGACCAATCACCTTTCTACTCTTCAAAGCTTTCCTCACTTCCTCCTTACTAAACTTTCTTGCTTCCTGATTTACTCTCTCCACATCATCCAGCCTTCTCTCTCTCTCTCCTTTTCTTCATTCACCAGGTCCTCAAATTACTCCCTCAACCTTCTCAACACACTCTCCTCGCTAGCCACCACATTTCCATAGGTATTCTTTGTCACTCTAACTGCCTGGCCAATCAGTACAAGTCCTTTTCTCATTCCTTAGTGCTCAATTTCCCGTATGGTTCTCGCTATACACTTTATCCATAGTGTTCACCACCTTTCGCTGTACTTTACACCGCAACCGCCTTGTACTCCCTCCTATATTCTTCAACTCTGCGACTATCAAATTCTTTTTCATGAGCCTGTTCTTCATCATAATTTCCTGTACTTTCTCATTCCTCCATCAAGTCTCCCCATCTTTCTTCCACTGCCCAGAAATCCAGAATTTTCCTAGCCGTCTCCCTCATGACCTCTGCAGCAGTTTTCCAGTCATCCGTCATCGCTTCAGGACCCGGTGCAATGAATTTGTTTTCCTCGTGAATTATTTGATATATTTTTTTTTTTTACATCTTTGTGACTGGTCGTCACCTGTAGCTGTGCAATTAATGGTCTCAATGACATATAGGAGTTCAAATCTGCAGGTCAAACGTGCACACACACATATTTACATTATAAATACAACTAAGCATTTATGCGTTAAATAATTCTATCATGTTTTTGTCAGTTCTACCTTGGGAAGCCATATGTCTTCTTTACTACACTAACAAACGATGCACGTGTTTTTATGGAATCGTGACCGGCGAGTGCACACCTGAACACCAGTGTGTGTGTGTGTGTGTGTCTGTGTGTGTTAATGTGATGTGATCATGGCGGAAAGACAACCAACCGAGACAGAGGAAGAGGGGTGTGAAAATGAGTAAAAAAAAAAAAAAAAAAAAGGCGTGATGTCAAATATAAGACCCCCAGCAGGAAAGAACGCGAGAGAAACAGATGAGAAGGGAGATGTAGTTGCCATGGAGACACGGCTCAGAATGGGTTCTCTCACGTTTCTAAGAAGAACTAACACACCAGCAGTCGTCCAGTCGTCTGTAAGGAACACTCAGTCTGGTTGGAGAGAGGAGTTACATAACTCTCTCTCTCTCTCTCTCTCTGCAGGGTTAGTACAGGTCTCTCGCTCATCTCATAGCTACTACAGTTCCTCCTGTTACGTCTTTTCACTCGGGAATCGATAATACCGCTTTATCCTGTGACTGTTTTTCAAAAAAAAAAAGTACATCTACTCTTCTACAGATTCCACACAAAAACATTTATCACACAGACACAATTGCGTGAGCACTAAAGGGCCACCGTACTTAAACTAAACAAGCTCGGTTTTTTTCAAGGAGGTAAAAATATTTTTTCCAGAACAGAATTTGCTCTTTGGAACGTCAAACCTGCTCATCAGAAAACTAAAGGTATCCCAAAATGATCACATCCGATAGAATATGAGTCTCAGTTCTTCGGAATTTGCCCGTTTTTGTCCTGGTCTTTTTTTTTTGCTGAGTCATTCATTATTTCGGAGTCCCTCATTACAAAATTATCAGTACAAGTGGCTGACAGCCAGGAGGTCAAAGGTCAAAGAACCAGGTAACCCTATCAGGTCCTGGTGTTGTGGTGAAGAATTAACAAGAACCGCCTGAGACCAGATCATCTCTCAATCTGATGCCTGCCAGATCCCTCAGACCTCATATCGGACTGTATGAAGAAGAAAAGCTGGATGGAGGACCAACTGAAAGATTTAATTATAAAGTAGTGGGAACAAAATAAATAATCCAACAAAAAGCAATATGGGGATTATATGAAGCACTATTGTATACTAACATTTACCAATAAATATTAGAGCCCGACAGATATATCGGTATATATATATATATATATATATATATATATATATATATATATATATACACTCAACAAAAATATAAACGCAACACTTTTGGTTTTGCTCCCATTTTGTATGAGATGAACTCAAAGATCTAAAACTTTTTCCACATACACAATATCACCATTTCCTTCAAATATTGTTCACAAACCAGTCTAAATCTGTGATAGTGAGCACTTCTCCTTTGCTGAGATAATCCATCCCACCTCACAGGTGTGCCATATCAAGATGCTGATTAGACACCATGATTAGTGCACAGGTGTGCCTTAGACTGCCCACAATAAAAGGCCACTCTGAAAGGTGCAGTTTTGTTTTATTGGGGGGGATACCAGTCAGTATCTGGTGTGACCACCATTTGCCTCATGCAGTGCAACACATCTCCTTCACATAGAGCTGATCAGGTTGTCAATTGTGGCCTTTGGAATGTTGGTCCACTCCTCTTCAATGGCTGTGCGAAGTTGCTGGATATTGGCAGGAACTGGTACACGCTGTCGTATACGCCGGTCCAGAGCATCCCAAACATGCTCAATGGGTGACATGTTCGGTGAGTATGCCAGCCATGCAAGAACTGGGACATTTTCAGCTTCCAAGAATTGTGTACAGATCCTTGCAACATGGGGCCGTGCATTATCCTGCTGCAACATGAGGTGATGTTCTTGGATGTATGGCACAATAATGGGCCTCAGGATCTCGTCACGGTATCTCTGTGCATTCAAAATGCCATCAATAAAATGCACCTGTGTTCTTCCTCCATAACAGACGCCTGCCCATACCATAACCCCACCGCCACCATGGGCCACTCGATCCACAACATTAACATCAGAAAACCGCTCACCCACACGACGCCACACACGCTGTCTGCCATCTGCCCTGGACAGTGTGAACCGGGATTCATCCGTGAAGAGAACACCTCTCCAACGTGCCAAACGCCAGCGAATGTGAGCATTTGCCCACTCAAGTCGGTTACGACGACGAACTGGAGTCAGGTTGAGACCCCGATGAGGACGACGAGCATGCAGATGAGCTTCCCTGAGACGGTTTCTGACAGTTTGTGCAGAAATTCTTTGGTTATGCAAACCGATTGTTTCAGCAGCTGTCCGAGTGGCTGGTCTCAGACGATCTTGGAGGTGAACATGCTGGATGTGGAGGTCCTGGGCTGGTGTGGTTACACGTGGTCTGCGGTTGTGAGGCTGGTTGGATGTACTGCCAAATTCTCTGAAACGCCTTTGGAGACGGCTTATATACATAAGCCGTCTTCAATACATGAGCAACAGCTCTGGTTGACATTCCTGCTGTCAGCATGCCAATTGCACGCTCCCTCAAATCTTGTGACATCTGTGGCATTGTGCGGTGTGATAAAACTGCACCTTTCAGAGTGGCCTTTTATTGTGGGCAGTCTAAGGCACACCTGTGCACTAATCATGGTGTCTAATCAGCATCTTGATATGGCACACCTGTGAGGTGGGATGGATTATCTCAGCAAAGGAGAAGTGCTCACTATCACAGATTTAGACTGGTTTGTGAACAATATTTGAGGGAAATGGTGATATTGTGTATGTGGAAAAAGTTTTAGATCTTTGAGTTCATCTCATACAAAATGGGAGCAAAACCACAAGTGTTGCATTTATATTTTTGTTGAGTGTATATCATCTAATAAATATACCACATACAGTACCTCTACATTATATTTGCAGGGTTTTATTGCAAGCTGCCGTACCTGAAATTGTCAGAACGCGCACTTCCAAATTGGAAAAGTAACAGGAGTCAACTGGAGAGCGACTGTGGATAGTCCTATTTCTACAGGCAGGCGGTGAAATGTCTAAAGCTACAGCTAACAATTCATTTTTCACAATAACAGCGTTTTAGTATCAAATCAGCAGCAGGCAAACAGGAAAGGCTTTACTGTGAAAGTCACAGCATCATTGTGGTGCGCTAAAGTTAGCAAGAAAATGGGCCTTCCCCAATATTTAAAGTTTTCTTAAAAACAGGCTTAAATATTCTGCTCGCAAGTCGTTAAGGGGCCCATTCGCACTATGAGGTGAAGCGGCTGATGCTAGCAGACGTAGCAAGTTCTCAAAAATCTCTGAAACAGGCTCACTCCAGGGGTACAAATTTCCTGTCTTCAATGCAGGTCGATGGAGCTCAGCGCACGGTGATGATGTAATGGCGGAGCTCGATGTTTGGTGATGGTCCAATGATTTACGACAGGATGTAGTTCAACTTTCACAATCGGAGGGCGGGTGCACTGCTCGCGCACTGCATGGAGCTGTAGCGTAGCTTGGTGCAGCTGATCACTGACTTAGTGTTTGTGATGTCAGGTGACATACCCTGTATAAACTTGACGTAACTCTACGACTGCATCACTTGCTAGTGGTGCGTCGTTGAGACAGGTTCTACATATTCCTTTGCATTTCTTCATGCCTAAGGGATCCAGAGGAGGTGATGTGTCCTGTCAAACCTCAAATGTTGGTCAGAGGAGCCGAAGGAAGCAGTAACAGAGCACTAACAGAGGTGACGTAGTGGTTAGCGGAACTTAACTCTTTCTGGTATTTTAGCATGAACGTTGAAGATTTTAAGCACACTGAAAATGTTCCGGGACCACGATGAACATCAGTGTTGCCCGACTGACATCTGCGGACTTTGGCGGACCTGTGTGCTTGTCAATGTTAATCAGTTTTTCACTCTCCCCGCCGGCAAACGGCAAGCTAATCATCAGAGTGTGAACGGGCCACTGGCAAGCAAATGTTTTCTTAAAAAGAGCCTGATTGGCACATTTTGATTGCAAATCGTTAAGAAATCAACTGCCCAAAACATCATGGCTGAAAAAGGATGATAAAGAAATTTAATTTGAATTTTCTGACAGACATAATATTTATAGTTTTACATACAGGGAGGGTTATATCATCATTCTCCAGACTGTCTGAGACAATTATATGTTCACCGACAGACGCAGAGACGAAACTCAAACACCTCCTTTTAGCTTTAATTAACCGAGGAATCATAATTCTCACAAGTTAGTCCTCTGAAAGAAAAACATGCGGCGCTGCAGTCGCTTAATTAAGAAGCAGATGGAGAGAAATTTCTGTGACAGAAATAAATCCTACTGATAAAGACACAATGATTTGTGACAAAATGTTAAGAAAACTGGACAAAGAACAAAAGCAATAACGAAGGTTCACTTAGAAAATGAAACAGTACTTTACAGGTTTGATTCCGTGATGTCATAATATATGGTTCCGAAATTCATTGATGTATGCAAAAAATAGCAATAATTCCAAATATTTCATCATCAAATCCTTATGACAAAGAAATGCAACTGAGGCTTGATGGTTTATAGTTTAAACATGAATTTTATTATAAATAACTATAAATATAACCAACCACCTTCACTCAGATAGGCAGCCGTCAAGTCTCACAGCTCAAGATTAGCATAAAATAGATGACTCATCTATTTTGGCCCCGCCTAGCTAGCAGAATAGCATCCACTTGTGTCTTGTCACTGTAAAACACACACTCTGATTAAAAAAGAATGACAGGTGGTCGCTTTGCCTCTGTCTCTTGTAGCTAATATGACCAAGGGGTGATGGGGTCCCAGCCATGCTTTGCAGCATTGTTAATAATGACAGTTTTTCTATATTTTATCTTAAAAATTCAGTAAAGCAGAAGTGTTCATATCGGCAAAAATAAGGTCGATACCGATATGTTTGCCGATATATATATATATATATATATATATATATATATATATATATATATATATATACTGGCCGATATATTGGTCAGGCTCTATTATTATATAATCCGTGAAAACAAGGTTGTCACAAACATCTTAGTAGGTCGCAGAATATATCTGTCCAGGGTGTTTTTTTTTCAGCGCCGCCAAACACTGCATAATACTGTAAACATTCATGTTTGTGCCATTCCCACACTGTCAGACAGCGACGATGTAAGTGCAGCGCACGGCAGGTAACCTTCAACTTCTGCTTTGTGACACGCGAGGAAATGGGTTTTCACAACATCAGCCCTTTAAATGCACAAATGTGTTGGAATTGCGTTGAAATGATTTGTTCAACACGCACACAGTCAAAGAAAATCTGGCTGTTTCATGTTATGCAACAGTAAGAGTAATGGGGTACGCAAAAAAGAGAAAATGAGCATCTTTGTGAGGAGATGTTAAGTAGAACAGAGGGGAGGTGATGAGAGGAACATGGAAGAGAAAAGTGACATAAAAGGAGCGTGAGGGCAGCGGGAGCAGGAGGAGAAAAATGCAAAATAAAATAGAGGAGTGAGCAGTTTTGTGTCACCAGCTTCATGTGCTGAATTATAATGTCTGCAGGTTTCAGTATTCTGCTGGAGGCGGCGGTTCAATTCCTGCACAAAGTGTCTGAGCAGCTGCACTGCAGCAACAAACACGAACAGCACTCCTGCATTATTAACAAGGACAACAGAAGAGGAACTATGACTGCAGGAAAAGTTCGGTGATTTCAAGTTTTAACAAGAAGAACCAATCATCAAATCATCGGTTAATTGAGTGACAAAAGCCACCGAGCATTTGCAAACCTGTGTAGCAGGCAGCTCAGTGGGTGAAGACTTGGAGAACCCATATGTAGGCGTGGGTTCAAGTCCTGCTCTGCCTACAGAAGGGAGATCAACCACCTGATGTCCTCGTGCAAACAGAACAATCTGGAGCTCAATGCCCTCAAGACAGTGGAGATGGTTGTTGACTTCAGAAAGAACCCAGTCACGGCTAACCCCATCATGTGTGACTACCTAGTTACCATTGTGGAGTCCTTCCATTACCTGGGGATCACCATCACCCAGGACCTAAAGTGGGAGGTGAACGTCAGCTCTCTCATCAAGAGAACACAACAGAGGAGGAAGTCAACCTGCCAAAAACAATGATGGTGAACTTCTACACTGCCATCATTTAGTCCATCATCTCCTCCTCCATCACCATCTGGTACGCTGCTGCCACTGCTAAGGACAGGAGCAGACTGCAGCGTATCATCCACACAGCAGAGAAAGTGATCAACTGCAATCTGCCATCCCTACAGGACCTGTACATCTCCAGGGCCCTGAGGCGAGCAAGGAAGATAGTGGCCGATCCCTCTCACCTAGGAGACAAACGTTTTGCCACCCTCCCCTCTGGCAGATGGCTGAGGTCCATCAGGACTAAAACCTAAAGACACAAAAACAGCTTCTTTCCATCCACAGCTAGACTTATACATAATGCCAGACACTCCAAAATACCATGCCCCCCCCACACTCCCACAAGGTATAGACTGAAAGGTACTGTACATCTGCAAGCCTGCACAGCCCCATTCCACTTTATCTATTTGACAATAAGCATAGTTTTGCCCATTTGTCTATTTGACTCCTTTTTTACTGTTTCTTTTTCTTTGTCCTTTTCTTTTATTGTTGTTTATGCAACGACACCAGATTAAATTCCTTGTATGTGACAACTTACTTGGCAATAAATTTGTGGTTCTGATTATACAGTACCAAGCTAAGATAAAAAAATCTGTATTTTTTTAATTTCTGTTTGAAATGTTTTCATGCATGTATGTTTATGACATATATAATAGCTTGTGGAAGTTACCTGAAATTTCCAGTTAATTCCCTTAAATTATCATTAATTCCCATATTTTCAAGTTAACTGTCACGGATATTGGAATAGTGCAAATTGTTGAAAAAATTAAAAAGGTAAAATTTTCCCAAATTCCCAAGCTTAACTTCCTATGGAATGTTACCAGAAAATTTCCACACCTCTGCAACCCTACATCTGGCCAAAAGCTGTCAGGCTCAAACATATCACATGAAAACCTAACTGAAATTTGGTGCAGATCCACATCAGGATCTGTTACAGTGGAAAAAAGTGCAAAGATAAATAAAACAAATATTTCCGGTTTTCTACCTAAACTGCAGGACTATCGAGACTTTGGGGGAAGTTTCCTATGTTTATTTTATTATTTTTTATTTTTATGAATAATAAACCATGGCTGCACTTGGTGCTGGCAGTAGAGCATTGTGGGTAAAAAAGGTCACCGTCTTATGAAAGTGTTGCCATTCAGATGGTAAAAGCGGCCTGCAGGGAGCAGCGCAGCGTGACGACAGATGAAGCAATAAAAACACAAAGTGCAGCATCCCGTCAGAGGCAGAACTCACAGTCACTCACAATTAGATTTTCGGAGCCGAGCGGGACTGAAGAGCGATGACTCTGAGAGGAAAGTCAGGTTATTAAAATCTTAAAAAGAGAACGATTGATTATTCAGAGCGGCAATGTACAATTCATTTCATTAGCAATTAATCTTTACATTATTCGAGTGTGAATCAATTCGTCTATAAATTAAAAAAAAAATTTGAGCAGGTAAGATTAAGGGCTGAAAGGTTAAAAGGTCACGACGACAGAGGCAAAACATGCAGCAGTGACACCTGCAACCAGAGCGGAGGGCGACAGAGCAGGAAAATAACTGAGAGCATCTCTCTCGCTCTCATGTTATGCGCAGCGCCCTAAAGGGTGATCAATTATTGAATGGGCCAACCAGAGTGCAGCCCCGTGTGTGAGCATCACGCCTCTTTTCTCTGTTCACACGTGGTGGGTTGCCACGACAACACGGCTCTCTGAACGGAAATGGACGAGTCGGATCAGAAGGCAAAGAAAGAAAGGAGATAAATAAAAATCCCTTCATTCTTCTTTATGTGTCCTTTCAAAATAAAACTGTGACATGCATTTGATGATTATTGATCCATCAAATGCAGAAATATCATATCCTTGTGGGATATGATATTTCTGTCACACCAACTGGTTTGTTTGTTTATCACCTGGATTGCAAAAAAATATAAGGACCATTTCTTTTTGGTGGGGCAATGCAGGGGTGGAGCTTGGGCTGATCTAGATGTGTGATTTTTCTTCTGTACACGATATGGCGCTTTCCATGTATGTATGTCCACCTATGACTGGCCTGTTGCTCAGCAACAGTGACAGCTTAACAACTTAGATCAGTCAAGATCAAAGTTGCCAAGCAATAATTCACCTCATAAGAAAAGTGGAATAGGGCAATGTCCAAATACTTTTGGACATGTCAATGCCTACCACTCATAAAGACAATTCACCATGGCAACAGAAGAATATTAAATTACAGTCAGTTAAATACTGTTACATGGTCGAACACATGGACCTATCATCTACAAAACTGGATCATTAAATGTCTGTTAACTCTCACAAATAGGAAAATACCCAGGTACTCCTGCTAGTAAATCATAAAGCTGAAGTGACGTGATCTTGGCTGGGGTTAATATAGTACGGCTGAAGGTTCCGTTAGGCCTTGGCAGATCCAGATCTGTGATATTTTTTCTCTATGTGATATGGCACTTTCCATGTATGTATATCCACCTATGACTGGCCTGTTGCTCAGCAACAGTGACATCTTAGCAGCTTTGATCAGTCAAGATCAAAGTTGCTAAGCAATCGTTCACCTAATAAGAAAAGTGGGATAGGGCTTTTGGACATGTCAATAACTACCAATCATAAGGAGAATTCACCACAGTAACAGAAGAATATTAAATTACAGTCAATTAAATACTGTTACATGGTTGAACATATGGACCTATTATCTACAAAACTGGATCATTAAATGTTTGTTAACTCTCACAAATGGGAAAATACCCAGGTACTGCTGCTAGTAAATCATAAAGCTGAAGCAACGTGATCTGGGCTGGGGTTAACATAGTACGGTTGAAGGTTCCGTTACGCCTTGGCAGATCCAGATCTGCTATTTTTTTTCCCGTATTTGATATGGCACTTTCCATGTATGTATATCCACCTATGACTGGCCTGTTGCTCAGCAACAGTGACATCTTAGCAACTTTGATCAATCAAGATCAAAGTTGCCAAGCAATCGTTCACCTAATAAGAAAAGTGGGATAGGGCAATGTCCAAATACTTTTGGACATGTCAATACCTACCAATCATAAGGAGAATTCACCACGGCAACAGAAGAATATTAAATTACAGTCAATTAAATACTGTTACATGGTCAAACACATGGACCTATCATCTACAAAACTGGATCATAAATGTCCATTAACTCTCACAAATGGGAAAACGCCTGGGTACTCCTGCTAGTAAATCATAAAGCTTGGCAGGACAACACACTCTCCTGAGGGCCACTGTAGTTCTGAGATGTTTTCACACACTGCTGTGATCTGGAAGCCTTTATTTTCTCCCATACGAGTCGAAATCAATAATAATGTTATTTACTTCATACAGTCACATGACCCTGAGTGCTTCAGTGATGTGGTTAAAAACTGATCAACATCAACACAAAAAGAAACAATGTCAGCGTCCTCATGTCTGTTTTTCCTCCTGACAGATTCCTGCCCAGCTGTTGAGTTCATCAGATGAAAAGCGGCTCAATTAAAAACAGACGATGTTTACTGGCGTTATCGGAGTCTGCAGCTGCGAGCGGAGAACCCGTGTAGTTACACAGCTTCATGTAAGCATTGGACAGAATTATTAAAAAGACAGCGTGAAATTTCAGCTCCTTTGCCAGAAGGCATGCAGGAGACTTGAACCTCCACTTGATCTGTTTTCTTGGATGAAAATCCTTCTCTGTTCCACTGTGAAGCTTTATGATGCAACACACACAAGGTGCACAATGCACGGTTTCTTCAATCACAGCCACTGAAGCCCATAACGCCTTCATAGCTGTCTGGGTGTCTTGGTGGCGCCTCCTCCAAAAAGCTTCACCATACTGTTTTATATACTTTTTGTATGGCTGATGGAAACAAAGTCCAGGTAGAGTAAAGTGACATCAAGAGGTTTATTTGTGAACACGTCTATCAACATCAACAGAGTGAAAGCCAACAGCTAGAGAGGGACATCCCGGAAAAGAAACGTCAAAGAGCAGACGCTAAACACACCTCACTTCTGTCTTCTCTCTCTTCCTTCAACTAATTCCTTCCATTTCCTCCCATCCTTCATCTCAATTCACTCATCTTTTAATTCCTTCCTTTGTTCATCTCTTTAATCTATTCCTTCAATTTTCTCCCATCCTACATGTCTAATTACTTGACTCGTTTATCTTTTTAATCCATTCTTTCCTTTAACTCTTTCAATCCTTCCTTTCTTGACCTCTTCCTTCAATTTTCTCCCATACTTCATCTCTAATTATGTCGCTCGTTTATCTCTTTAATCCCTTACTTTAACTCTTTGATCCCTTCTTTTAGCTCTTTCATTCCTTTCTTTCTTGACTTCTTCCTTCATTTTGTTAATTCCTTAATTTAGCTCTCCAATCTCTTCCTTCCTTCTTTTATCTTTTTAATCCCTTCTTTCATTTATCTCCCTTCCTTCATTTCTTTAATTCCTTCATTTAGTTCTCTAATCCTTTCCTTTCATCCTTTACCTGTTTAATCCCTTCTTTTAATTATCCCCCTCCCTTCATTTAGCTCTCCAATCTCTGCATTCCTTCCTTTATCTTTTTAATCTCGTCTTTCATTTATCTCCCTTCCTTCATTTCTTTAATTCCTTCATTTAGCTCTCTAATCCTTTCCTTTCGTCCTTTACCTGTTTAATCCCTTATTTTAATTATCTCCCTCCCTTCATTTAGCTCTCCAATCTCTTCATTCCTTCCTTTATCTTTTTAATCTCGCCTTTCATTTATCTCCCTTCCTTCATTTCTTTAATTCCTTCATTTAGCTCTCTAATCCTTTCCTTTCATCCTTTATCTGTTTAATCCCTTCTTTTATTTATCTCCCTTTCTTCATTTAGCTCTCCAATTTTTTCCTTCCTTCCTTTACCTGTTTAATCCCTTATTTTAATTATCTCCCTCCCTTCATTTAGCTCTCCAATCTCTTCATTCCTTCCTTTATCTTTTTAATCTCTTCTTTCATTTATCTCCCTTCCTTCATCTCTTTAATTCCTTCCTTTAGCTCTCCATTCCTTTCCTTTCTTCCATTAGCTGTTTAATCCCTTCCTTCATTTATCTCCCTTCATCTCTTTAATCCCATCCTTCCTTCCTCTTGATTCCTTCATTTCACTCTCCAATCCCTTCCTTCCTTCCTTCCTTCAGTTGTTTAATCCAATCCTTTATCTCCCTTCATCTCTTTAATCTCATCCTTTCTTTATCTCTTTAATTCTGTATTTTCTCCCTCCCTTTATCTCTAATTCTTTCCTTCCCTTATCTCCTGTCATTCTTTATTTCCTCTGTTTCTTGTCTTCCTTTTTCTTCCCTACTTCCTTTATTATTTCTTGGTATTATCCGATATTTGATTTTTGTTTGTATCTCTGCTTCTGAGTATTCATCAAGCTGTCAGACTCTGCAGTAGTTGTGATTTTTTTTATCTGCAGTATTAGTAGTGGAGCAGTAGTAACAGTCATGCATCAGCAGTACAGGCAGTAATTTTATGTGCAGTACTAGTATTTGGAGTTTTAGGTGCAGTAGTATTAGCTGCAGTGGTAGGGTTTTTTATGCAGTAGCAGGTGCTGCTGCAGTAACAGTTGCAGGTTTAGGTATTGCAGTAGTACTGATTGTATCAGTTCTAGACACAGTAGCAACAGTTTTTGTCACAGTGACAGCAGTATTAGCTGTAGTACTACTATCTGTGTGTCTCTGTTAGTGTCTGTGACGTGTGTGGCTGGCGTGTGAGGCAACATGGAGGCGGGGCTCCGTGATCTAGTTCAGCCGCATGATTTATTCATGGCGGCTCTGAACACAGTGCAAACCTACAGCAACCTGTAACCGGGGGCAACAGGAGGGATGCAACATGTTGCACAGGTAAGTATTTGTAAAAAAAAAAAAAAAAAAGAACACACACACACACAAATATGACCAACTTGTTCTGTAAATAGCACAAATGTTGAATATTTCTAGTCAAACATTTATGATTTTCCTGCACAAAATATGACATGAACCTCATGGCTATAAAACATTAATATAAAAGAGCAATCATCGTCTGATCAGCTCTCATCGTCAAAAAATAAACTGCACACAATTCGACAAACATCCGTTCAGTCTCGATTTGGATCATGTTGCCCACTTGGACTAACACGGCAGGCGGATGATTCATTTTTTCCATTTTAAAATGAGGCTGTGGTCACCCTGGGAGAAGGAAAACCTAATTTTACCCTGACGGCCTACTGAACTGAGCTGAACGCTTTCTGCTTTATGGATATGAGGCAGCTACTGTGTTGTTAGCACTGAGCTAATTACCATATCTAACGTCAAAACAGCTAATTATCTGGCAGGGTGTCAAAGTGGGTAGAAGACATTTGCCTGAAAACACACATAAGTAGAATGATATTTGCAGGCAAACAACAATGACGACATTGGACTCAAACTAACTGCATGAACATAAAAAAAAAGAGATAAACAAAAAAAGACAACGCCTGCCAGTAGTGGGTGGAATGTTGCAGGATTTCAAATAATTGATAACATCATCGGGATATGTTTGTTTACAAGTGTTTGCTTTTTAAGGTCCCAAAAATGTTAGCCTGACACATGCTAGCTGGCTAAGCTACCTAGCATAGCGAGTCACTGCATCATTAGCACTGTGTTTAATACAACAGGAAGTAGGAACCCAAAATTGCATAATTTCTTACATTTGTGCATTCTATGTACAACATAAAAAAAAACCCTACAGATATACGTTCAAGTTTTTCTACGAACAACAAACACTTAACAGACTAGGTCACTTAACAAATGAAACAGAAGTGCCATATAGATGCAAACAGGATATTGGAAGTTGTTTTCTTTGCTCAAGAATAACTAAAACAAGCACAGTGAAACATTAGTGAAAAACAAAAGTTTCTTGAAATAATCTAAAAACAAACAAACAAACAAAAAAATCTGTGCTGAACCAATGTCATTTGGGGATTGATGTAGTAGAAGGAACTGATCGTAGCATAACACTAGGCTAGCTAGCCAAATATTTTATCCTTTGGTAGATTAGATAGATTGTTTTGGTTGGCTAGCTAATATGTCAGCAACTTAAACAGTTTACTTCTGATGAGTGAAATGCATCAAATAATTAATTACATAACTAAATAAAAATTCAAGAATACTCATTTCTTATGGAGTATTTTAATGTCATTTTGAAGCAGTTGACTTTCTACATTGAAGCAGAAACACACTGCTCTATATAGTACTCATCAGCTCAAAGATTTAGTACTCCAGACCTGTTGGTGGCGCTATGCTGAACTCCACATGCATTATTTACAGTTACCAAACATCAGCCGCTCTATCTTTAAAACGTTGGTGTTCAATCATTACTTGCCACCTTTACTAGCTTCAAACCGAAACATAATAATAATAAAAAAAAATAATAATCATAATGTGACAGCAAAAAAAGTACTGTAGTATTTGGAGTATTTTGACTGACAGCAATAATTTTCAAAAGCATCAGTGGCAATTTAGTATTTGTAGTAAAATTTACTTTAGGTGGACTAGAAAGACAAAGAGGAGGTGAAGATCAAAGGAAGGACACAAGGAGGCAAAGAGGAAAGAAGGGGGACAAAGTGAAGGAGAACAGAAGAGGAAGGGGATGAGCTAAGGAGACAAGATAGGAAGATAAAGGGGAGCACACAAGGAGACAAAGGTGGAGATGAAGAGGAGGCAATGATGAGAAGGAGACAAGAAGACAAAGTGAAGGAGACAAGGCGATGAAGGAGAGGGGTGTTGAAAGGGAAGAGACAAAAGCTAGGTGCAGAGGAGGAGATGAGCAAAGGAGACGAAGACAAAGACATTAGGAGAATAGGAGCAGAGGAGAAGACGAGCAAAGGAGACGAAGACAAAGACATTAGGAGAATAGGAGCAGAGGAGAAGATGAGCAAAGGAGATGAAGACAAAGACACTAGGAGGAGGATAGGTGGAGACAAAGAAATGGGGCAAAGAAGATGAGATGTTGAGAAGGAGACAACCATGAGGTGGAGGAGAAGGGGAGGAGAAGGTAAAGGGCAGGAGAGGAGGAGAAAGAGTGAATGAGACAAGATGAAGGGGAAGACATGAGGAGACAAAAAATGGGAAGACATGAAGATAAAGGGGAAGACACAAGGAGGTGTTGAAAAACTAAGAGGAGACAGAGAAGTGGAGACAAGGAGATGGAGACAAAAGGAGATGAAGAGATGAGGGGAGGAGATGCAGAGGAGGAGACAAGGAGGTAAAGATGACTGGGAGGTGATGAGGATTGAAAGAGGAGGAAAGGAGACAATGGAGCAAAACAGGTGAAAATGAAGGGAAGGAGACAAGGAGATGAAAGGGAGGAGATGAGGAGCCCAACAGCAGCAGATGGAGAGAAAGAGACATTGTGAGCGAGACAGGGAGACAAAGTGGAGGAAAAAAAAGAAGGGCAGGAGACAAGGAGGCAACGAGGAGCAGAGGAGAAAACAGAGAAGAGGACGAGAAGGACACCAGGAGATGAACAGGTGGAGACAAAGAGACAGAGAAGGAGACAAGGAGACAAACAGGAGGACAAAGAACTGATGGATGTTCAGTTGGAGGTTAACAGACACCAGACTGTTTCTGTCCATCTGGCTCTCACATCCAAACGTCTCCCCGACCATTCAGATGATGGATGGATTAACGGGGAAATGAAGGAAAGGATGAGTGGAGGATTTTTAACAAATTCGATGGAGGGATGGAAGGATGACTCCATGAAAAATGAAGTCAGAGAATATAGGAGCAGTTTGAAGGACAGGGGCTTTTTAAAGAGGGGGAGATGATGAAGAGGGAGGAGGAGGACAAAAAGATGATGGAGAGATGAGAAGAAGCAAAGTGGACGATGGTGGCATTTAAATTGAGAGCTGAGGAATGAGAGATGACTGAGAATGGAGGGATGATTTTGATCAACAGATGGTGATGATGGAGGAATGTTTCTTGGCAGAGACAAACGAAGAAGGGATGGAGGTATCAGCCGTAGGATGGCTGGATGAGCCCCAGGGAAAGGAAGGAATGATAACAGGAATTATAGAGGGATGGTGAAGGGATGCAAGCAAGGATGGACAGATGACAAAATAAGATGGTGGGATGGAAGAATCTGCAGGATGATGGAGGGAGGACACCGTTAAAGCCCTGATCTTCTCAAAAGCAGCGTAAAGGACAACTGGAGGATTAGCTGGACGTAGGGACAAGGAGCAGGAATGATGGAGAGATGAAAGAATGGAAGACAAAGGCTTTAAGGTGGAATGATGAATGAAAGACAAAAGCAACAGAGATGAAAGGACTGAAGGAGGAAGAGAAGAAATCAGAGAGGTGATGATGGAATGATGGATGAAATGAAGGATGCTGAGATAAAGGATGTAGCTAGATGGGACATGGATGGATGAATGAAGGAAAGATGGAGACATGAGGAGAGGTGAAGCGTGGTTCAAGATGATGGAGAGACAATGGACAACTGAAGGGATGAAGGATGTTTAGAAGTATGGATGAATAAAGGGAAGAACAGGAATAGAGGGATAAGTGCTGAGGCATGAAGGAAGAATGGAAGATAGGCGAAGGAGGTATGGAATTATGAAGTCATGGGAGATGGATGAGGAATGTAGAATGGAGGGATGAACCATGGATTGTTGAAGGAAAGACAGAATGGAATGTAGGCAGAGAGAGGGGTGAGGACGATGGGGGGTGAAGGAGGGAAGTACGGATGAATAAACGGGAAGCCGGAGGGATGTCAACGGATGAGGGACTGAAGGGGAAATGAAAGAGCTGAAGCAGGAAAGGGATGATGAAGTTGTGGAAGTATGGATGGAGCATAGATAAGGAGTCGGCTGACAGAGGGATGAAGGATGAAGAAGTGCGGGGACAAAGGAAGGATGAATGAGGGATGCAAGAAGATGGAGGGATGTGGATATGTGCAGGACAAATGAGGAATGAAAGATCATAGAGTGACGTGGAAAAAGGACAGATGGAGACTGATTGAGGGGTGAAGGAGGGATGGAAAACATGTAGAGTGATGGATGGGGGTAGGAATGAAGGATAGAAGAGGGGCATTGATAAGTAGAAGCAAACTGATGTAAAGGAGGGATAAGGGAGATAGTGTGATGGACAGATGAAGAACAGATGGAGAAAGACAGTGAAGAAGGAATGAAGGATGGAGGGGATGATGAAGAAAAACAGGGAATGAAGGAGGGATGGAGAAAGCTGGGAAGGACGGAGGGAATTCCCTGTTTCTGCAGCAGCCAATCAGCTGCAGACAGTTTAGACTCATTCCATTACGTAATATTGCCCTGACGTGCACGCGGGTATGCGCGTGGGTGTGGGGGTATTACCCTGTTTCCACGGGAACAAGTGTATTTTTTTAGCTTTCCTAAATACACATTGCACGCTTTTCTTATTCAAGAAAAAAATAACAATAAAATACTACATTTGACTTCATGTCACTGGTTAAATTTGAATTAACAACAAGGATATCGCGATATTTCATTCATGTTGTCAGCGTGAGCCTCGTAATTGGAGATATAATAATAATAATAATAATAATAATAATAATAATAATAATAAATCCGCTATTTTCTGCTCGGGTTCAAACCAACATTTTACACACAAAGGCGTTAAAAAGGCTTGTTTTTTTATTTTATTTTATTTTTGTTAAGTGACATTCTGAAGGTCTCTTACCTGAGTGGCTTTATGGAACTGTTTCTTCAAACCCGCCACAGACATCCCTTCAGCTGGCCAAAAAATACAGACACAAAAAAGACGAAATCAATAAGTCACGTGACCGTCGGGGACCGAAACCAAGCACGGCGGGAAAAAAACAACGGTTAGTCCTTCATTTAACGGCCGCACCGAGGCCCAATATTTACCGTTTATTTTCCCCGTGGATTCAAAAGCAACGAGCAGCTGCTGGATGTGTTTTGAGAGAGAGAGAGAGAGAGAGAGAGAGAGAGAGAGAGAGAGAGAGAGACAGAGACGAAGATCGTCTATTGAGACGATGGATCCACAAAATGAAAAACGCGTGAGGACAAACGTACACGGATGTGTGAAATGTAAAATAAAATAAAATAATAATAATAATCATAATAATAATCATAAATTGAAAACATTAAATCATGCTAAGTGCACTTGTAAGGCCTCTGGCTGCTGTGTTCTGAATAAATTCAAAAATTTGTGCCAAAAATATGTGCATAATATGCATTAAAGCACAGATCATAGGTACCTGTTATACTGCATAAAATCACAGCATGTGCCACTTTAAATAATAAAAAAACATAAAATAATAAAACCAAAACATAACTTCGCAAAATCAGAAAATAAACTCTTTACAGATCAATACATAGATTCAATACATAGCAAATAGAACATTACCGTGAGATAACCCGTTTATAGCAATAATAATAATAATAATAATAATAATAATAATAATAATGCGTCATATGACCAAGTTCGCATAAACTCACACATTAAAAATACAATAAACAATTCAGTCATAAATACTAACATTTGAACCACGTACACACAACGTAAATCTTAAATTCCTATATAAAACTAGTTAAAAATAGCCGTTACTTATAAAATACAGAGCAGAAGAGACAAAAAAATGTATTTGAATTCTGCAGAAATAAAGAACAAATCTAACTTTAGGGACATTCTTGAAGTTGTTGACGAATTTGAACCGGGCTCAAATTATACTTTCTATTTTTCATGTTAATTTATATATTACAACAGGTTATGGTTTATGTTGCATTTTTTTTTAATTAAGTCTTCTCGCTTTTATAGACTATCTTTAGCGTCAACGCGGCAAACCGTGACGTTTTCAGTGACGTCACCACGCCGTCCTTGCGTCCCACAAACCTTCTGGAATTTAAAAAAAAAAAAAAACGGAAAATGACCACTTTGGGAACAAAACCTCCTCTCACACGTTTAACTATGATTTTATTATACGTTCTTTAGAACATTTAAATTTTTATCTTTGGTACGTTAAAAAAAAAATAGTGTGATATCATATGGTAGATAGTTTATTTTACAGAGTCGGCTCCTTTGGCAGCATTCTCTTAAAGATTCGTTCATTGCGTTTGTGGTTCTGGATTATTTAGACCCAAACCAGGTGGATCGTTTCCTTTTTCGTACGCCACCACTTGGCCAGAAGAAGTAATGACGAGTGGAATACAGAACATAACTAGAATAATTATATACACAACACTTTTTATATCAAGAGAATATAATGAAAAACGTGAAACTAGAAAAAGCAAGAGCATAATGCCCACACCAAGTTCAAAACCCAGATTTAGTTTATTTCCACCTTTTTCACCTGTGTCAGGAAGAGTAAACGGTGTAACACCTGTGCAAAATCAACATCAGGCCACATTAGTGCAGCAGATAACTGAAACAATCCTTCAAATGATGATAGAAGCACCAAATTCGGCACATATACTCCTTAGACAGTACTCTTTTGAAGAAAAAAAAAAAAAAAATTATAAACGACTGGCCACTTGAATTTTCAATATGCAGGCAGGTAAGGATCAATTGAGAAATTACAGGGGTCAAAATTTAAAAATGATCCAATCCTATTGAAAACTATCACATTACTTGTCTGATCATAAAGATTCCCAAAAGGTATAGTTTGGACTATCTGTGACTGAATGTTATGGAGTTATGGGGTAAAAACAGCAAGAATGGTGAGAAAGGTCAATTTCAATTTGCACAGGAGTCAAACGTTAAAGTTGCTACAATTTTGGTTAAAAAAAAGTGGTGCAAATTACTGGTTGAGCCAATAGGATTAATAAATGGAATAGTTTTGACTGTGTTGAATGCTTGGTCTGTAAACCAACCAATACTTTGCAACAATTTTAGAGCAACTTAGAATTAGAGCAACTTTAATTTTTGACCCCTGCACAAACAAAAATGGATCTTTGTCACCGCTTTTGCTGGTTTTAACCCTATAACGCCATAGAATTCAGTCAAAGATAGTCCAAATGATACCTTTTTGTAATCTTTATGTTCAAACAAATAATGTGGTATAGTTTTCATTTTGATTGGAGTAGTTTTACATTTTAAGCCCTGTGTAAAATTGACCTGGCTGCCTATTGAAAATTCAAGTGGCAAGTTTTTTTTTGTTTTTTTTTTTTAAACAAAGGCAAATTTCTAAGGACCATCTGTGTCAAATTTTGTGCTTGTATCACCATTTGAAGGATTGCTCTATAAATATTCTGTTACCTGCTGCACTACATACATGTCTTTACTCTGATCAAGGGGAGAAGCTAAACAAATTTAGGTTAGCTGTAGTTAGTAAGCTAGATAAACACATTAATACTACTTCTGTTATAACTTTCTCAGATGTGTATCTATATTTACACAAATGCAAGCACGGCAAACAAAGTCACATTGCAACAACATTCTTTTTTTTTTATTAAACTTCTGTTACACAAAAATATCAGTGTTTAATTGCTCCATCTTCTACAGAAATTTCACATTAAATCAAATTCAGACATGTAATTTCACAGAAACCAAAACCATCAACATTTTACATTTATTTAAACGTGTTACGTTTAAGAAGAACCATAACAATAAATGTTGTGTTGTAGCTGCTAGCTAACCGGCCAGTTAGCTCTACTACATACAACTAAACTTAAGCAGGTACCAGCTGAAAGCTCATTAAAGTGCTTCATTAGGTAGAAATACTAAAACTATCTTACATACCATAGGGTGTATGAAATTATAATCCACAGTTGGTTAAAGAATAATGAAGAAAAATGCTTCTACACCTGGAATTCTTCTTTTATAAAGTTTTTCAGAAAATTAATGTAGCTGCAATCAGGATGAAATCTTAAGCTACAACTTTGTAAACTTGTATTCAGAAAAACAACTGGATTTACAGAGTAAACATATTTTTAAAAAGGCGGTATGACATAACAGAGATTCCAATATCAACAGTAGACAGAACCCCAAAATACAACAAAAAATTTCTGCCTTGCTTCAACAAACATCCTTGCAGTAGGTAGTACAGTAACAATGAATTACAGCTGGACTGAAAATTAATGTTCTGATAACATTTAGGTGAACTAATGAATCTTATGTTACTTCTTTGTTTTTGTCAGTTAGGGCTGTAGGTTATTTTTAGGGTAACAGGTAAATATTAAACCTACAACTAAATTTTTGTTATCAATTTTCATTATTAAAAAAAACTGAAAAATCATAAAGTTGACCTCACCAATATTTTGTAATGAATATACATAAATAAAATACAAATCTTCAAACTGGAGTTACTCTTTTAAGCTAAGTAATCTAAATGAAGGATATAAAATGTTCAAATAGACCTTAAATGTGAAGATTTTAAATTCCACTTATGGTGAAAGTGTATTTACCCGTCGGCGCGCCCAGGGCTCTCCACAAGAAATTCTGTCTGGGTGGGGGTGATGCCTGAGCATGGCCAATACTGTGTTCGTCAGAATGCCCAGTTGAATAAAATGTCTGATTTCATTACAAATAAAAAGTAAGTCACAAATGACTCACCCATTTTTGTTGGCCTGCAACAAAAATGTCCTTTTCTCATTTCATAAATATGTTCTAATTTATTAAAATTTTGAGTGGGCATTTAAACAACTTTCTTCTACTTCAAAAAAAAAAGAAAAAAAGGGGGGGGGGGTGCTGATGCTTGTCCCTGGGCCCACTGATGGGCGAATATGGTAATACAGGTGTAAATGAGTTACATTACTGTTGGTCAATTTTATACAGAAACCTTTAAACAAAATACATATGAGGTAATTTGGAAAATTGCAAAGTCTCAGGTCCCTCGAATACTTACAAAATTTTGCAGAATTACAAAAATTACAAAATTTCACTCTCTGGGCCAGCCGAGAGCTAATGTAGTCTTTTACTGGGTTGAATTTTTTAATAAAAAAAAAAATGTTCAGACAAGAAAATGTGACCCACAGTGTGAAAGATCTCTGCGTCCTGTTTCACCACTTTATCCCACGTTCAATGGCAGATACGTCTTTTGTACTTTAGATGAGCTGTGGAAGCAGAATGAGATGTCAGTTTTTGCAGAATCTCATTAACATCCCCATTAAAAATAAATCAATGCTCATTTTGGGGGGAAAACAAAACAAGACAGGAAGGACTGATTTGATGTTTACTGGCAGGGTAACAAATTAAATTTACCTAGATCTTATTTGCATTATGTATACAAGTGAACCCCGTTAACGCGCATAAGTTGGGGTCCACAAAATCAGACCGTGAATTAATGAGGTTGGTGACTAAAAATCAGTAGTCTACATTTTTGGGGTCCACAAATCAACCGTGATTTAATCTGAAACGCGAGTTACCTGTATGACATATGGTTTTAATGTTGTGAATTCTTCAACTTGGCGTCTCACATAGTAAACATCATATTCGTGACTTGGTATTAAATTGATTCTTTTAAAACTGTGCCCGTGCCAAAATGTGATCTGAACATATTTTATTGTTAACTCTTTTAACAACATAAATTTTTATCCAGTTTAGCTACTTGTAGCAACAGAGAGGCGTTAAACTGTCACTTTGGTAAGAGGGCTAGCATCCTTGTTTTGTCAGTGACTATGACTCAGCATTGCGTGTTTATGACACAAGCATGACTTGCACAAAAATCACGCACAAAGAAGTCAGATGTCATATGATCTGATGAGTCACCCCCCCCCCCACCCCACTTATTAAAAACAAACAAAAAACAAAGAGCTCTTCCTTCCAGTTCTTTAATTCCATAACCTATTCTTTTATATTCAACTTCCTCTACTCATTAAAACGGAATTAAATACCTTTTCAGGAAACTAAATGTAACAGGTATCCCGATTTTAATTTCGTTTTTCTTTTTTAAAGAGGAAGAAAATGCCACAGATTTTGATGTAACACACGCACCATCACCAGGTTTTGCACATGATATATGACACAAGGAACAGAGGTTAGTGGAACACCAGTCAGTCAAACTTACAGGTTTTGTCAGCACGATTTTCCTGTTGTAGTGTCACAAAAATCTCATTCATACCAATCACGTCTGCAGCTGCAGGGGGCACTGCTGGATTAGAAATCAATGAAAAAATCCAGGCGAGGTTTATGCCATCCAACAATAGTTGAGCAAGGCATCGAAAGGTGAAGTAGTTTTGTCCACTGCAGGTATTTTGATAACATCCTGGAGGTAACAAGAATAATAAAAAGTTAAAACGCTGATATTTCAAACAACATCAAAGTAATAAAGACATGGAGATGATGACAGCGTCTGACTCACATGTTGCATTGGATGTTTTATTTTGAACAAAAATGTGGCGACAATGCCGGCGACCAAAAGCAGCAAAACAACCAGCGTGGCGACTAGACCGAAATGCTGAACAGGACGACCTGATGGAACACAGAGGGCAACTTAACATCAGAATTAAAATAATAATAATAATAATATAAAATCCACAACAACGACAGTGTGCTACATCCAAAGAGAGAAATTTAAACTTTACTCCATCATTTCTGGAAAAAATAAGTAAAAAAAAAATTATATATATATATATATATATATATATATATATATATATATATATATATATATATATATATATATATATATATATATAATTCATACAACATGACATAATGTCATGGATAATGGGGAATAAATAATCACTTTTACAGCCAGGTAAAAAATAATAATAATAATAATTTAGAGGACGACGATGCAGTAATCTGATGAGAGCAGGATGTCCCCAAAAAGTGAGTGAGCATGCATGAAGGAGACAAGTGAGGAAAGCCACCAAGCACTAATATAATCAAACTGTGTAGAAGCTTAAATTGAGTACTTTGAACACCGTTTCTTTTCTCAGCAAACTGCATTTCTTACCAGTATGGTCCACCTCTTTTGTCAGACCTGGAGTTTGGACTTCTGTGGGATGCAGAGGCGTCTCTGTGGTCAAACTATTTGAGGATGATGCTGAGAAGGAGAAAAAGCAACATGATGCATGAATGAATAAATATCCTGATATTAAGAAGGACATGGGATAAGATGAAGAACAGAGGAAATAAAGTCTATGCACCGATGATGAGTTCAACAGTCCCCTCCTGCTTTTCACCATCTAATCTGTGGACTAAACATTTGTATCGTCCAATGTCTCTGAGTGTCACGTTCAGGATCTTCAAAGAAATGTTCCCATGTTTCAGATTCTCCAGAGACAGCGTCGTCCTGTCCTTGAAGAATGCATTCTTCATAGCCGTCAACTCACTGCGGTCCCGGTGCACATACAGAAATATCACCTGGGTCTGCGGGTGTTTTGGGTCAGGTGTCGACCACTCGAACGTCATGTCCTCCACGTTGAGCTCGGGCTCCACGCGACATGGCAAAATAGCATCAGAGCCCACGGCAGCAACAACTGGCTCGCCTGAGCCGATGACCCGGTGTCGACCTGGAAAAACAAAAACCGATAAAATTAACAACACATGCAAAAATGGTGAATTTATTATTTTTTGACTTTTAACATATATATTGATGAAAAATTTAGCCTGCCAGCCTGATCAACACTGCAGTACTAATAAAATAAAGACGGGTAGAATCTGACCAATATTATTGATTGGCTAATAATATTAGCTAATATTAAACTTTCACAAAACTTTTTTTTTTTTTAAAAACAGAATTAACAATGACGAGAAACACTGGTTGGTGGAAATGGTGTTACGGCAAAAATGATGGCAGTGCGATGTACATCATTTCCCTGAACAAAACAAGCCAAAAGTGGCAGAATACACATCAACAGTTGTATTTATATATAAATCTGTTTGGCTTTTGTCTCTTACATTCCATAAAAGTCATCAAGAAATAAACATTTGTATATATCGGCAGATATATCAGTATTGAAATTATGACTATTATCTTTTTTAAGACTCCATAGTATCGGTCTCAGCCCCGCCCCCTCAAAAGCCCATATCGATCAGGGTCTAAAAACATCCACATTACAGTCTGTAAATGTTTCAGCTCTACATTATTTATCCACTTTAAACACAAAATATCTCAGTCCTAAAAACACAATTCTTAACAGAATCTGTACTTAAGAATCACATTCATTAACTGGTCTGAGAACGTGGGTCTGTTCAAGTTTCCATGACGATTATTTACAGTTAATCAAGTAAAATAACACATTAAACTAAAGGCGCTTACCTTCAACCAGAGTGAAAGATATGACAAGAGCCAACATCCAAAGTGAAGCTGTGGAAGAAAACCGCGCAGTTCTCATGAGACTGGTCAAAGCAGAGACACAAAACTAAACTGAAAGAGGAAAAGATGGAAATATATTTCTGGGCATTGCACGTGACGTCACAGATCACGTGCAGGCGCACTCTCAGTTCAAAACCATAACACGCCAAAAGTCACACAAAATCCCCAAATATAAGATTTATTTTATTAGATATTTGTTCAGTTTTTTTTTGTTTTTTTTTACTCTCAATGGCTTAAAATAGTGTATCATACGAAGCAATGCAGGGAAAGCATACAGGCACTGAGTGAGCGTATAACCACCCAATCTGGCAACACGTTGCCGAGCAACAACAGCAACAATAAGTCAAAGAAATAGACTAAAAAAAACAAACAGCAAAAAAAACCAACAACAAAAACAAAACAAAAACCCAAACTGTGTCTTGTATGGCAGCACCCTGACATCGGGGTGAATGTGAGGCATAATTGTAAAGCGCTTTGAGCCTGATGCAGATGGAAAAACACTATATAAATGCAGTCCATTTACCATAATAAAAAAATTATTGTGAGTCGATAAAAATGAAACTGTGGTAACAGTCGCCCACGACAAAACTCAGTCGGGTTAGATTTATGTATTTACCACAAATAAATCTAATTTGTTTAAAATTATATTAAACAGTTAACAAATAACTCAAATAATCAGTCTCAATTTGAATGTATTAATTTGTTTATATTAAAAGTACAATCCACATGGATGAAAATCTCATATGTATGTTTATTTCCATGTGTTCCTTAAGGTAAATGTTTGTTATTGGAGCGGCAAGCTAGCTTGCTAGCTAACGATGAGTATAGGAATGTGAAGTTTTCAGCCTTTCATAACAGACCGATGTTCTGTCAGGTTTTAGCTTTAACCAATACAATTCTACAGAAAATACAAGAAAACAGTCATTTAAAAGTAAAAATAAAAAGATTGATTACCTGGTGTCCTGATGCAAACAGAACAATCCGGAATGCAATGCCCTCAAGACAGTGGTGATGGTTGTTGTCTTCAGAAAGAACCCAGTCCTGGCCAACCCCATCATCCCGTGTGAATTCTCAGTCACCATTGTGGAGTCCTTCCATTACCTGGGGATTACCATCACCCAGGACCTCAAGTGGGATCTGAACAGTTCTCTCACCAAGAGAGCACAACAGAGGATGTACTTTCTGTGGCAGCTAAGGAAGTTCAACCTGCCAAAAACAATGATGGTGAACTTCTGCACTGCCATCATTTAGTCCATCATCTCCTCTTCCATCACCGTCTGGTACGCTGCTGCCACTGCTCAGGAAAGGAGCAGACTGCTGATCGACTGCAACCCGCCATCCCTACAGGACCTTTACATCTGCAGGGCCCTGAGGCAAGCAAGAAGATAGTGGTCGATCCCTCTAACCCAGGACACAAACTTTTTGTCACAATCCCCTCTGCCAGACGGTTGCCAGGACTAAAACCTCAAGACACAAAAACAGTTTCTTTCTGTCTGCAACTAGACTTATAAATAATGCCAGAGACCCCATTTACCCTGCCCCCCCTCACTCCCACAAAGTACAGACTGATCATCCCTGTACTGAAAGGTACTGTACATCTGCATGCCTTGCACAGCCCCATTCCACTATGTTATATTTATTTGACAGTGAACATAGTTTTGCCCATTTGTCTATTTGCCTCCTTTACTTCTTACAGAAGTAGTTTTCCTTTTCTTTTTATTGCTGTTTACGCACCAATAAACACCAGATCAAATTCCTTGTATGTGAGAACTTATTTGGCAATAAATTTGATTCTGATAAGGGACATTTTATTTTTGTTAACAAGCAAACAGATGTTACTTCCACATCAGAATCCATGTCCATGTTTCCCACTTAGAATTCCACAGCCTTTGACTTTTCCTTCTCGAGTGTGAATTACTTTCTTTTGACTAAATTAAGTGTTATTTTGGAATTTAGACTCAGCAGCAGTGGTGACCAAGTGGTTAGTGTGTTTGGTTTCAGTGCAGAAGGTTCTCGGTTCAAACCCACCCCTGCCACATTTGTCAATGCAATATGGAATTGTGTCAGAAAGTGAATTCGGTGTAAAATCTTTGCCAAATCAACATGCAGATCTACCTTTGATTTGCTGTGCCGACTCTTGAGTGAAAACACTGGAGCAGCTGAAGGGACTTACCTTTTTATGGGTGTCTAGTACTGAACTACTGAGCCAGCGCACCACAAAGTCACGGCCACATTATGTTACATGAGGTTTGTGTGGGAGATGGAGGCAGAAACATGAAAACAAGGTCAGTGTCAAAGAATATCACTTTGCACATGTTAACGTCAAATGTTGCAACACATCCTGCAACCAGTCGAGTCAACCTGCACTCGATTTGGAGTATAGGAAGTTGTTGCATTTGTCAGTTGTAAGGTGTGAAGCTGTCGTCAACATTAAAGTCACAGAAAACTGACATGGAGATAACAGCACTGTGCACTGTTATGGGTAAGTCCTTCACGTCTGATTACTGCTAGATTTACTTATTTATGTGCATCAAATGCACTTTAACATACATACATACATACATTATATATATATATATATATATATATATATATATATATATATATATATATATATATAAACACAGTTGATTGCTGAATAGGTGTAACTGCTATTTTGATATATGCAGATGATTACTCGTTAGTACTGATTGAATACCAAGTGATATCTGATCTTGTTTTTACTTTATGGTGCTCCAAAAAAAGTCGTTACTATTTCACAGCAATTTTTGCTTCGTAACTGCCAAAAATCAAAAGCAATTTAAGCTTTCTAACCATAATTAAAACCCAACAGAATTAGACAAGGAGAGAAAAATGTGGCACACACACAATAAAAATACAATATGAACAGACTCACATTGATATAGTTGGTTACCACCAGCCTATAAATTAAAAAAAAAACAATGGTGGGGAGTCCTTACGGAATATTAGCTAATGCTAGTTAAGGCAAATGTTAGCTTTTGCTAGTCAAAGTCAGTTACAAGTTAGAAACTAGCTAATCGTGGCATTAATTTCTAAACATCTAACACAGTCTAACTGGGAACCTCTGAAGGTAATGAAAGACGATGTCTGTGGTTTGCGCCAGAAGCTGGACCGTAGACTTAAATTAGCCGAGATGTTCAACTAATGTTAAGAAATCCAATTTAGGGGTTTATAAGATTTTTGTGGTAAGTATATTTTCCATCCATCCATCCATCCATCCCTCCATCCATTCATCCATCTTCTATAATTGTTTATTCCAATTAAGGGTCATGGGGTGGGGGGAGCTGGAACCTATGCCAGCAGTCACAGGGCATGAAACGGGGTACACTCTGGACAAGAGGCCGGTCTATCATAGGGTGGAAGTATATTTTATTATTCCTAAGGCAAGAAGTATATAAAATATAATGTAATTGTAATGTAATTTGAACCATAACAATCTCAAATCCTTTTTTGTTTTGTGTGTGTGCGTGCTTGTAGCCTCCATAAGAGTGGTCCCCAACAGATCCCAGTTCTTTATGTATGAATCCTTCTCTTTGAGCTGTGGGGAACGAGGAAACTGGCCTGAGTGGACACTGAAGAGAAACACAACCCAACACATAAACAAGGAATGCTTGGCGAAAACGAAAGCATTGAACTGCACCATCATTGTCAGTTATCCATCAGACTCTGGGGTTTACTGGTGCGAGTCAAAAGCCGGAGAATGCAGAGACGCTGTCAACATAACCGTGAGCCGTGAGTTTAATCACACATGCTCAAAGGTACTTCAGTTGGTGGTTCGTTGAACGATGGGGTGGTAGGGTACCACATGTTGTGCACAAACTCTCAAATGAGGCTCAATTTCATATCTTCATCCCCAACTGTGGCCATCTGTCCTGCAGGTGAGGGTGCGATCCTGGAGAGTCCTGCTCTGCCGGTGATGGAGGGACACGATGTGACTCTACGCTGCAAGTACAACCGGACCTTTAGCCCCCCTGCTGATTTCTACAAAGATGGACGATTTATCGGCAACAGCTCGACTGGAAACCTGAGCATTCCCAAAGTGTCCAAGTCAGACGAGGGTCTCTACAGCTGTCATGTCTCTGCAGGGGGACAATCACCAGGCAGTTGGCTGGCTGTGAGAGGTCAGCCACATTTTTATATTAAACTACAGCAGCACTTGTTGTCCTACAACCCTCAGCAGTAGCTTTGATTTAAAACTGACAACAAACCAACACAACCCCACAGAAAGGATTTCGTATCAATATTGACAAAACAGACACTTTTCATCTTCTTCTCTCTCTGTAGATGTGTGGTGTTGAATTTACTTGATGCTTGAAATTAGCTTGTTTGTCAGTTTATTTAATTTTAATGTCCAAAGCCTCTGTCTGGCAGTAGGTCACTGCTGCTCATTATAGGTTAACGTAACATATTACCATAATTACGACTTAGCAGCAATGACTCTAGCTATTACATAATTACAACTTAATTAAAAATGATATCAATTTTGATTAAATCGCTCATAATTCTAACAACTTATGTCAAATTCAATAATTATGTTTGGCTGATGAGGTAGCAACTTAAGAAATATAACATATCTAATAATTCCAACCTCACATCTCAAAATTATGACTTAATATGAATAATTATGACAAAATTGGGTAATAATTATAAGCCTCTCAGGATCATGTGAGAGTAATGTGCATGCATTTATACTAGCTATTACATAATTACAATGCAATTATTAATGATCTCAAATCTGATCAAATCTCTCAATTATAACAACTTGTGTCAAATTTGATAAGCATGTTTGTTTAATGAGGTAGTATCTTGTAATTATAACCGAACATCTCATAAATATGATGTGTATGACAATTAGGACTTAGCTTCGGGCAGTTACGCGGAGTACCTCAGGCTATTGAGGTAGTAGCTTGTATTGACAAGTTGGTATCCAGTTCCGAGTTATTTTGGCTTTGTATCTTGTAATTATAACCGAACATCTCATAAATATGATGTGTATGACAATTAGGACTTAGCTTCGGGCAGTTACGCGGAGTACCTCAGGCTGTTGAGGTAGTAGCTTGTATTGACAACTTGGTATCCAGTTCCGAGATATTTTGGCTTTGTATCTTGCAATTATAACCGAACATCTCATAAATATGATGTGTATGACAATTAGGACTTAGCTTCGGGCAGTTACGCGGAGTACCTCAGGCTATTGAGGTAGTAGCTTGTATTGACAACTTGGTATCCAGTTCCAAGTTATTTTGGCTTTGTATCTTGTAATTATAACCGAACATCTCATAAATATGATGTGTGCAGTTGGTGAGAATAAATTTGAGTCTTGTTCAGTAAAGACTAGTCCAGGATGTGTTTACATTGAGGTCAACCTGTGGGTTTTCTCTCGATGTTTAGAAGCGCGGCTGCCTCATGTGCCTCTCAGCTACGTACTTCTTCCTGTGGCGGGCGTCTGTATCTTCATGGCTACAATGGTGCTGCTCTGCCTCTGGAAGAGCCACAAAGGTCAGACTGCTTTCATCTCATCACCGTGACATTTTTGGTAGCTTGTTTTTTGAAGAATGTTTGTAAAAAGCGGAGAAGGTCAAACGCTGGCATTTTCTGCAAACAAGGCCACAAAAATCACCACCAAAGAGCCATTAAAATCGATTATGGACAAAGTGCTTGTGCAATTCACTTTTTACCACCAACTCCAACGCAACATCGGGTGCTTATTGGAACACATTATACTTCTAAAGGACGAGAGAGTTCACATTCTTATCATGGCATAAATTTGACTTTATGGACGTGAAGGTAAGCGGCATTAAAATGGACAACAGCGCAAGTTCTGAACTACTTTAGAGACTTCACTGTTTTTGAAGGATTGTAAATGAAATGTAGCACACTGACAACAAAAGCAACAAGTTTGCGTGGACTTCAGTGCGTTTCAAACATTTGTGACGCACTGAAAGACCGAAAAAGAAATGGGAAGTGTCAAACAAAATCAACAATGCATTCTTCTTGTTTTACTTCAACACACCCCGTTTTTTTTGCGTCAGTGATAGAACAATGTCTGTCTGGATTGTGATAATGCAAAAAGACCTTTTGTGTTCAAATGTGTTGTTTTTCTTTTCAACGCGTTATTACATAACGTGTATGTACGGTGTCTTGGAAAAGTAGTCAGCCCCTTGGTATTTCACCATTTCACATACAAAAAGTAAATCAGGATTCTCAATATACAAATTTATAAAATTGAATGAATGAGGTTATTTGACACACACAAACTCAACAAAAAAATCTTGTAAAACAAAAAAAATTCATTAACAATTTCACAGTTTTGTGCGGCCGAAAGGGTGTAGGCAGAAGCAAAAGCTTTAAACATCAAACCCTTTTACTATATATATATATATATACACACACACACTCATAACAATAACTACCAAAAAAGAAAAACAAGCACAGACATTGTAGTTTAATCAGTGAATGAAAATTTCTCACAAAAAAAAAACTAACAAACTCAGACTCAAACTCAAAGCAAATCTCTAAAATTTGACATAAATTAATTTAAAAAAATATGAAAGCCAAGATGATGGGTTGTATAAGCAATGGATTTTCACTCACCAAAACATAGAATCTAGGCTTGCATCTCAGACGTACCTTCTGGCAAACTGCAGCTGAACTTTCAGGTCTTTTTAAGAAATCCTCCTCTATACCACATCATCATGAAGCTGTATAAGTGGGGTAGCAAAATGCAAAATATGCACTATGTACAATTTCTCCAATAAAACTGGCAATAAAACGGATTATTTGCAGGTGTTATACCAAGGTGTTCCATTCCTTATGCAACCCATCCTCTTGGCTATTATATTTTTAATTAATTTATATTAAGTTGTAGAGATTTAAGAAGAAGATAAATTAGAAATTTTTATAATGAGAAGCCCGATCGACTTTCTGTATTTGAAATGGCATAAACAAATTTAAATAAATTAAATTAAAATGTGTGTTCTGAGAAAAAAAAATGTTATTGGCCCCTTTAATTTTGTTCAAAATGTCTAACAAAACCCATAATTTGAGAATGAAACAAAATGCATACAATTTTTTTCTTCCCTTTATGGTGATATTCTATCCGATTTACGTCAAATTAATGCAATGCTTAAAAAAGGTGAAACAGTAAGAAGATGCAGATGACAGGGTGAGTGAGACAGAGACCGATGATCTGCTGCTGTGACCCATAATGGGAACAACTGAAAGAAGAAGTTGCTCGAATTAAGAAAATGCTCGAGAATCCATCCACAGAAACATTAACTGACATTTTGTTTTTTAAAATTGTTCAAAACCTGGAACACTTCAGCTGACATGTTTAAAAACAAGTCGCGATTAATTCAGTAATTGTTTAATCACTTTTATGATGATGTGTGTATTATTTTTGTTTTTACATGTGTAAAGCCAGTTGGTATGTAATTGTGTGTTGTGTTCCAGGTGAATCCGATCCTGCAGATGTATCCTACACCGATGTCATCATTCCACAGGATGTGAAGTTAAAGCCAGACCGAGGTAAACACACCATTAAAATAAGTTTGCCTTGTTTAAGTACTGTTACAACACAGTTATTTTATTTTCTGAATTTTCTCATTGTGATTTATGTGTGATTTTGTGTGTGTAGGGAAAATGACATTTTATATAACAACACATGGTCCATCTGCCACCCCCCCCCCCCCCAAAAAAAGCTTGAGCCGCCCATGTCACCTCAAAAAAATAGAAGATAAAAGATATAAAAAGTAAATGGTGAGAAAAATTTGTGTTGCCACAAAAGGTCTGAACTGCAAAATTCAAGAAACAAAAATGTTACATTTTTGCTTTTAAAATAATCTGTGTGCATTTGTGTAATTTATACTAAAAAGAGAACAGAAGAGAAACAATAGCAAAAATATTTTAATGCTGGATGGGAAAAATAAACATTTTTTTTTTCATTTTTATTTGAGAAGTCAAGTCAAAAAATCTACAAAACACATTCCAGACAACACAAAAAGTCTACAACCTGCAATATTTCCATTCTAGTCCCGTAAACGATAAAAACACAACTTTTCAAGGTGTATAAATCTGTATAAAATCTGTAACATATTACAAGCTTTTATAGTTTTAAATGATTTTTTTTATTGAAGAGAGTGTCAGAATTGAATAAATGAATTGCTTGAACTTTGACTAAATGCAACAATGTATGGCTTCCAATTTGTAAATTTACATTTTCAAATCATGTAAACTTTGTTAAATTCCTTTTATCTACAATTTTATAGGAGACCAAACACAAACTCTTACAAAACTAGAAAGAAAAAAAACAAACTAAAACATTCTTCGATTGCGGAATGTTGTGTAATCTGTTGCCATAGTTACCAAACATGTGACATAGTTTGTGGTCCCGCCCACAGCTGCACTTCACACAGCAAAGACTTTTTTTTTCCTTTCCCCATTTTAAATGTTTCCTTTCATAGGTCTGGAATCTAGGGGGACTTTTTACTCAACCCTGAACCTAGCAGGAGCGACCTGACCGCCAACACAACCGGAAATGGACGCAGAAATTAAGGTTTTGGTTTAAACATGAATCCAGCTAACGGTGCTTTGTGTGTGAAAAGATGAATTTTTCTTTTAATTCCTGTCAAAATGTTTATCAGCTCTGGAACTCACCCATAGGTTCTGTGTTGATCTGTGCATTTGCATTATTGCACAAAAACGAATCGATTTTCACTAAATGATGAGATTTTTAGTCTTATTGACTAACTTGTGGAGCCATAAAATGCAAAACGTGTATTATATCGTGATATAGTGTGTGTTATGACAGCTGGTTTTATAAAAACGGTGAAAAAACATTGCTCGGACTCGCAAGGTGCATCATCGGAGCCAACAAACATGCTGATTTGTTATTACAGGGCTAAACATTTTAATAATGAACAGGTTTTTATGAAATTAAATAAATAAATAAAGGTTCCAGTCTGGAGTTGATCCTGTTACATTTCAACAGCGGCTCTATATTTGGGATGGGATGGATGCAAACTAATAAAAAAAAAAAAAATCATTTGGGAACAACACTGAATGATGATAGGTTTAGCAACATAATATTGGAAAGCCTATCAAATTAATATGTATGTAAATAATATACTGTCTTGTAACTCTACTTTGTAATTTGTATTGTAAGTAAAAGGCTTTTGAACTTTACTCACTTTTTTAAAAACACACTGCTGTTATTTTGAACACATTTGAATATTGCACCGTGTAAACACGAGAAAGCCCCCTCGCTTGGATTGACACCAGGGTTTGGCGCGGTCACTTGCGAAATCTACATGCACGTGTGAGCTATGCGTTCACGTGCACGTGCATATCCTGCATGTGTTTGCTGTCGGAATACCTAGCAAGTGATTATAACCAGCTGTCTATGTGAACACGCGGTTTAACAGCAGGTACATTTCTGTCCTTACACAACATGGTCTCTGGGCGTCCGTAAGAGGACCAGGGACATGCTGCAGTGGAAGTTAAAATAGTGCACTTTGGTGCATGAATGCACTCCAATGAGAAGCCGAATTTTTCTCCATTCGCAATTTTATCATTTACATAAACTGAAGGCTTTAAAAACATTTTATTATTTTGAAGTATAATGCTTCTTTTCTTTTCATGATTTACAGCACAGCAACAACACTGTTTATAATCACGATTCTCTCACTCTCGTGACATCATGAAACTGACTGAGCGCCAAATGGGTCAGTGTCATTTCTGTTTTCATACATCATTGCACTCCCACGGAACTCCTATTCCATGACTCACCTCATGACTCACGTTGCTATAATAAGAGTTGTGAGACAGGCTGAGAGTTATTCTCACAATCAATAAATAAAGGCTCCTTTTTTCTTTATTCCTCAAGCGACCAAGTGGGGTCATTTATGTCCCTGGACATAAATTTTTGTGCACCATTTCTTTAGTTGTGACTGGAAAAAACATTTCCTACCATGAGTTTCTCAATCAGTTTGTCCTGAATTTACTCATAGAATTTTGCAAGGATCAGCCGAACCATGTGGCAAGTATAATCCAAACTTGTGTGGAGTCACTTATGACCCCGGGAAGATCTATGACATTTTTGACATTACATCTTCAGATGGAATTGTAATTTACCAACTCTAATCATTGTATTTTACCGTTTTACAAGGACACATGGCCAACAGACGTAGAATAACAAGATTTACAGCTACACAAGCACTGAGACGGATTCTTGATGCCAAGAGTGATGATAGACAAATATATTCGAGAGTGAAATAAATATGAAGAACCCTAAAACAATCAGTATTCCAATATAAAGTCAATGGGGTCATAAATACCCCCACTGGGTCATATTAGTTGCTAAAATAACTTGGTCGCTTGAGGGTTAAGGGCTTTAAGGCCACTTCTTTTATTTTGTACCAGTACCTCTATTTATCAAGCTTCTCAGAATTAATCATGAGAACACTTGTTAAAAAAAAAAAAACTTTTAAAAGCTGAAGTTGGCATATTCTGACTATCATGATGTGAAAGACCCCACCTACCAACACCTAACCACTTGAGTCCTCTCCAGCTGTCTTAAATAACGGAGTAAGTGTTATGGTCAGGTCACCGATAGTCAAAAATGGAACCCCAGGATGCAGGCAGCGGACACAGGGATTATGTGCCATATACACAGGGTTGGGTAGGATTACTTTGAAAGAATACATGTGGATTACATGTATGTATGTACATACATTTGGATTACTTGTAATCTGATTACTTTTGGATTACATTTCAAAGTAATCCTACCCAACCCTGCATATACAAATGATTTATTTTCAAACCCAATTCCAACAGGTGAATCCACATGGTGAACAAACAACAGAGTCCCAAAAAACAGAATATCATGAGAAGAATAATCACAGACAAAACCACACAGGAATCAAACCACAAAAACACTCACTAGGTAAATACCAGGGAAGCTACAAGGATCAACTGAGAGAAAAAAAAAATGGCAAAGAAAACAAAAACTGGTGAGGTTTTAAATAAGAAACTAACTAATCAGGGACAGGTGCGATCACTCAGGAAACTGAGGAAGCCAAAAAGCATGTGAGATCAACAAAACATAAAGTGACAAAAACAAAACCCGACTTACTAATGAAAAATAAAGCATAACAGTAAATGCAACAATAATGATGCGACCACTGATGACGTAACAAAAAACAAACATACTCCAAGTGCACATCTACAGAAACTAACAAGGAAATAAACTTGTGTAATCAGAACCAAATGAGACAAACCAGAACTATTCTCAGGAAATAATATAACTGAAAACTTCATCATAATAAATACCAGAACACAAGTATAATAATCATGTGGAAAAATAAATAGACAAAGAGCAAGATGGGCGCAAACATAAACATGATCACAAAGGTAGGGCCACGTCAGAGCTATCAGATAGTCACAAGACAAGGGAAAGAATAGATCATACACACACCCTGGGGCCACCCACACAGCTGACTGACAGTCAGGAAAATTTCATGAATTCACAGCACCTAAGACTAAAATAACACTTTACGAAATTTGAGCAATACAAGCCCCAGACTGGAGCCATTTTTGAATTATTTAATGTCTCTAAACTGATTTCAAACAGGTGAGGTATGAAATGGACTTGATTTATACTTTTCTTCAACATAAATACACTTAAAACACTTCAAGTGAGTTTTAAGCGACAGTTTAGTTTTTCACTCAATGAAAAATGTGTTCAAAGTGGCTAAATAAACTATTTTTAAATGTCTTTATATGTGCAAAACAGGTTTAAAACCAAACTACTTTTCATGAGCATTAAATAGTGCAACAAGTAAAACTAGTTTGTAATCTGGTTAATTTTGAGATAAATTTTAAACTATTTCAAAAGTGTTAAAGGTTTACATCCAAACTATTGTTATTATTATTGTTGTTATTATACAAGCAGTGAATAACTCTAAAAGAAAATAAGTTTTTTTTGTTGTTGTTGTTGTTTGTTTTTGTTTTTGTAAAAGGTTTAAATCTGGAAAACAAATGTATTAAACTACTTTAAGAACTTGTTTTTTTTTTGTTTGTTTGTTTTACAAACAATGAATAGAATTTTGTAATATGGTTAAATAACCATATTACAGACAACCAGTTTTGTTTAGAGCTATTCCTTGCCAAACGACAACAACAACAAAACATAAGGTAAACTCATTTTAACTTACTTCTTAAATTGGTTTAAAACCAAAACTTAAAAAAAAAAACAATCATTTAATAGTTCTAAAGCAAATTGTTTGTAATCTGGTTAAACCTGAGATAATCTGGTTTCAATCTTCGGCATGGCTAGGTTGGATTAAACTGCTTTAAAGCAACTTTAAATGTGATTTAAACATTACTTCAGCTCTAAGTCAAAGGCTGTACATTGTTTAGGTTGTAATTCATCTCAATGAACTGACATCAATTTGATTTTAGAGACAATTTAGATTTAAATGGACTTGATTCCAGATGCGAGTCTTTTGATCTGGTTTTAAACCAGTATTTTCTATTGGCTAAATTGGGATAAACCAGTTTTTATTCACCAGTTGTGTTTGTGAGGACTTATAGAAAAGGAATATAATTTATTATGTTCATTTTAGAAATGACTGACAGAGTTGTAAAACAAACAAACAAACAAACAAAAAAGCTAAAATAGCTGGGGCTCTCAATGAAACTTGGTGGAAATTACCTGGAAATCACATATCGTGACTCGAGTTTTTAACCAGAGCAAATTTATCACATGATATCATCCAGAACAAGCAAACACTGTTCAAGGTTATAAACAATGTGTGTCACCGGTGCTTCCCCCACAGACAGCTGATGATTCATTGGTGACACCTGGCTGGAGTATTTCCTCATTACATCATTTAAAAAAAAAAATTAAAAAAAAAAAAAAAAAATATATATATATATATATATATATATATATATATATATATTTTTTTTTTTTTTTTAATGTGAATAGATGAATAGATTGTGAATAGATGAATTTAATGTGAATAGATTATGAATTTCCTTTTTTTTTATTTACCTCTTACATCAGAAATAGATTATACAGATAATACTCTGCTGCTGTACATGTCCATATTAAAATTCAAAGCAACTGTTTTGTCACACACCATGTGGGAACTTTGAGAGTTTTGAATCTGGATTCAGGCTGATAAACCAACACAGGAATTTAAAATTATTTCTCAACTTAATCTAAACATTTTAAAATTTTATTACCACAACTGACAGCTTTATGTTTTATATATATATATATACACTCAACAAAAATATAAATGCAACACTTTTGGTTTTGTTCCCATTTTGTATGAGATGAACTCAAAGATCTAAACCTTTTTCCACATATACAATATCACCATTTCCCTCAAATATTGTACACAAACCAGTCTAAATCTGTGATAGTGAGCACTTCTCCTTTGCTGAGATAATCCATCCCACCTCACAGGTGTGCCATATCAAGATGCTGATTAGACACCATGATTAGTGCACAGGTGTGCCTTAGACTGCCCACAATAAAAGGCCACTCTGAAAGGTGCAGTTTTATCACACAGCACAATGCCACAGATGTCGCAAGATTTGAGGGAGCGTGCAATTGGCATGCTGACAGCAGGAATGTCAACCAGAGCTGTTGCTCGTGTATTGAATGTTCATTTCTCTACCATAAACCGTCTCCAAAGGCGTTTCAGAGAATTTGGCAGTACATCCAACCAGCCTCACAACCGCAGACCACGTGTAACCACACCAGCCCAGGACCTCCACATCCAGCATGTTCACCTCCAAGATCGTCTGAGACCAGCCACTCGGACAGCTGCTGAAACAATCGGTTTGCATAACCAAAGAATTTCTGCACAAACTGTCAGAAACCGTCTCAGTGAAGCTCATCTGCATGCTCGTCGTCCTCATCGGGGTCTCGACCTGACTCCAGTTCATTGTCGTAACCGACTTAAGTGGGCAAATGCTCACATTCGCTGGCGTTTGGCACGTTGGAGAGGTGTTCTCTTTACGGATGAATCCCGGTTCACACTGTTCAGGGCAGATGGCAGACAGCATGTGTGACATTGTGTGGGTGAGCGGTTTTCTGATGTCAATGTTATGGATCGAGTGGCCCATGGTGGCGGTGGGGTTATGGTATGGGCAGGCGTCTGTTATTGACGAAGAACACAGGTGCATTTTATTGATGGCATTTTGAATGCACAGAGATACCGTGACGAGATCCTGAGGCCCATTGTTGTGCCATACATCCAAGAACATCACCTCATGTTGCAGCAGGATAATGCACGGCCCCATGTTGCAAGGATCTGTACACAATTCTTTGAAGCTGAAAATGTCCCAGTTCTTGCATGGCCGGCATACTCACCGGACATGTCACCCATTGAGCATGTTTGGGATGCTCTGGACCGGCGTATACGACAGCGTGTACCAGTTCCTGCCAATATCCAGCAACTTCGCACAGCCATTGAAGAGGAGTGGACCAACATTCCACAGGCCACAATTGACAACCTGATCAACTCTATGTGAAGGAGATGTGTTGCACTGCATGAGGCAAATGGTGGTCACACCAGATACTGACTGGTATCCCCCCCAATAAAACAAAACTGCACCTTTCAGAGTGGCCTTTTATTGTGGGCAGTCTAAGGCACACCTGTGCACTAATCATGGTGTCTAATCAGCATCTTGATATGGCACACCTGTGAGGTGGGATGGATTATCTCAGCAAAGGAGAAGTGCTCACTATCACAGATTTAGACTGGTTTGTGAACAATATTTGAGGGAAATGGTGATATTGTGTATGTGGAAAAAGTTTTAGATCTTTGAGTTCATCTCATACAAAATTGGAGCAAAACCAAAAGTGTTGCGTTTATATTTTTGTTGAGTATATATATATATATATATATATATATATATATATATATATATATATAAACTCAGATTAAAAACAAGTTACAATCAGTTCAGTGATGCTTGGTCAAATTTAGAAGCTAAAATTCAGAACATCAACGATGGATGGAGGTGAATTATGTTTAAAATCTGAGAACCCGAAAAATCATTATTGTGGAAATAAAATTTTGGGGGAGTTACACAACTTGAAACTGACTTTGGAAGTTAATCCACAAAGTGAAATTCACAAAACAAGCACTCATTGTGGACATGACTGACAGCAATATTGGACTGTCAATGACTGTAAAACATAAACCTTTAATACATACACAGATAGGTAGATAGATTCAACACTGATTTCTGGTCACGTTGCCTCAAGCAGGTTACGTCTCCAACATTTCAGCCTCGCCAATTTCCAACAATGACAACTAGATCTTTGCCTCATTGGATTATTTTATGCTAAACAATTTTTTTAAGATGCACAACTTTATATGATGGAACACATTTTAAAAAATAGTTGTAAAATGATTATTCATTGTCAGGTGCCACAGTTGAGCTTCCTGTTTTTGTTTTTTGTTTTTTCCAGGAAACAGGCTGTTGTCACTCCTGTACCGCGTGATGTCTGGTTTTTCCATGAGCTTGAGCTGGTGGAAGATTACAAACAGAACCACAGACTATCAGAACCAGAAGAGCAGTTTAATCCACACAAGTTGCATTAAGCAAAATGTAAAATTTTTTATTAATGAATTGACCTGAATATAAGACAGCCCTAATTACAAGACCACCCTGTATTTTTTTTTTAGACTTATTTTCCCCCCCAACCTTATATTTGGAGTGTTACTGTATGTTGCCTTAAATTAGGTTTAGTTTTCAGGCTTTCACAATGTTATTAAAGGCGTCATTTTGTGCATATTTTCAGGAAGCTTTTGCAAGTCTTGAAATGGTTGTCTTAAAAATGGTTGGAGTTTAACCTTTGAGCAACTGAGTGAGGTCATTTATTATTATTATTATACTATCAGAAAAATGTGTCCTGTCATGAATTTGTGAATGCGCTTTTCTGATTTTGTTTTTGATTTTCTGAATTGTTTTTTTTTTTAACATCACAGGCTTTGATTTTCTTCTAACCTTTCACTTCTAATCAATACAGTGTAATGTTTTGTGGTCAGAGATCTTATATGTGAGATTTCAGACCATTCTGATGTAGATTCTGTCCATTCATCATTTCATCAACAGATGCGTACAATGTGCAAAAAGGCAATGTGCCCAGAACACAGCCACAAATAAGTTTTGTGAATATTGTGTTTGAAACAGTGAAATCAGTGGCGGCTCCTGAAATGCCTGCGCAGTTCTCTCTATCCCAGACTTGAACACCTCCCCCCTGTTGAGTTTATCTACCACTCATTACCGCGCAACTGAACATGTGCATTTCTTTCAGCGATGGACTTGAAGACCTCATCTTTACATGAAAGTACAACAGCAAGAAGTGTGTTTTCAATTTTAAAAAGTAAAGCTTTGCTTGTGCACATGGCCTTTAAAGCAGTTCTTACATTTTTAAAGTAACTCTCCTGTAAAAAATAAGTCACCTCGTTACAAGGAGGTTTTTATATGAATTGTATTCAGTGTATTTATATCTATAGTCTGTACATTTTCTGTATTTCTTCATCAGGAGCATAAATATGTATATTTCACCTGTCCAAATAAGATACCTCCACATTCCATCCATCCATCCATCCATTTCCTTCCACTTTATCCGGAGTCGGGTCGCGGGGGCAGCAGCTCAAGCAAAGCCGCCCAGACCTCCCCCAGCTCCTCCGGGGGAACCCCAAGGCGTTCCCAAGCCAGCTGAGAGATGTAGTCCCTCCAGCGTGTCCTGGGTCTTCCCCGGGGCCTCCTCCCAGTGGGACGTGCCCGGAACATCTCTCCAGCGAGGTGTCCAGGGGGCATCCGGAAAAGATGCCAGAGCCACCTCAACTGACTCCTTTCGACGTGGAGGAGCAGCAGCTCGACTCCGAGCTCCTCCCAAGTGACCGAGCTCCTCACCCTATCTCTAAGGGAGCGCCCAGCCACCCTGCAGAGGAAACGTATCTCGGCCGCTTGTACTCGCGATCTCGTTCTTTCGGTCATGAGCCAAATCTCATGACCATAGGTGAGGATCGGAACGTAGATCGATTGGTAAATCGAGAGCTTTGTCCCCTACTCAGCTCTCTCTTCACCACGACGGTCCGATACAGCAACCACATCACTGCAGATGCTGCACTGATCCGTCTATCGATCTCACGCTCCATCCGTCCCTCACTCGTGAACAAGACCCCAAGATACTTAAACTCCTCCACTTGAGGCAAGGACACTCCACCGACCTGAAGAGGGCAAAGCACCTTTTTCCGGTCGAGAACCATGGCCTCGGATTTGGAGGTGCTGATTTTCATTCCGGACACTTCACACTCGGCTGCAAATCACCCCAGTGCACGCTGAAGGTCCTGATTTGATGAAGCCAACAGAACCACATCATCTGCCAACAGCAGAGACGAGATTCTGTGGTTCCCAAACCAGACCCCCTCTACACCCTGGCTGCGTCTAGAAATTCTGTCCATAAAAATAATGAACAGAACCGGTGACAAAGGGCAGCCCTGGTGGAGGCCAACGTGCACTGGAAACAGGTTTGAGTTACTACCGGCAGTGCGAACCAAGCTCCTGCTGCAGTCGTACAGGGACCGGATAGCCCTTAGCAAAGGGCCCCGGACCCAGTACTCGCGGAGCACTCCCCACAGGGTGCCCCGAGGGACACGGTCGAAGGCCTTCTCCAGATCCACAAAACACATGTGGACTGGTTGGGCGAACTCCCATGAACCCTCGAGCACCCGATGGAGCGTGTAGAGCTGGTCCAGTGTGCTGCGACCAGGACGAAAACTACACTGCTCCTTCTGAATCCGAGGTTTGACCATCGGTCGAATTCTCCTCTCCAGTACTCTGGAATAGACCTTACCGGGGAGGCTGAGGAGTGTGATCCCTCTATAGTTGGAACACACCCTCCGGTCCCCCTTCTTAAACAGAGGGACCTCCACATTCCATTTATCTTTATTTAGTATGTATTTTATACGACATTAGGAGCCTGCATTTATCAAGTAATTTTCATGTGTCATATTGAGATAAGTTCTACTGCGCGTGCGCTTTAACACCTCACATGCTAAGTTTAGCTACAAAATGTATCAGTTGTTTTAACAAAATGCAGTTTTGAAACATTTACACTGTAATTTACCCATCTGTATAGGAGGCATGGGATGATATTGATTTTTTCTGTCATGATTTCTTGGCCATCGTATTTGAGATCACAATAATTAATAAACGTACAAGTTTAAAGCAGCTTTAAAATGCTGGAATTACAATAGTACAGTTTATTATATGCAAAAACTAAGATTTGTATTGTACAGTTTCCTATAGGCCAATATCAACTGGACTTATACTAAATAAAATATTTTCTGTCCAATAAGGTCCAAAGGACACTGGGGTGCAAATAAGTGAGGGTTACTGTGATGAATGATTATTGCAATAATACAAAAAAAAAAATAGCCTACAGGTTAACAATACTTATGTTTTTATAGTGAGTACATTTTACATATTACAACATTCAAATGAACAATTTATACGTTTATTTGCCCGTCAAAATAAGCCAACTTTGGCAAGAATCATACATTCAGTGAATGAAAGTGAAACACGACAGGGAGCTCAACTTGACCCCATAAGTATCGATTTATGATATGAGGCGCAAAATTTGACAGGGCAAAAAAACAAACAAAAAAACAAACAAAAAAAAACTAAATTAATTTATTCTGGAGTTTATGTAAATATGAATATAATTTTTTATACTTCTATAACAAAAGTTACAGGAATAAAGTTGAAAGCCATATTGAGAAAAGATTTATGTTAAAATGGATTTTAAAAAATATTTAGTAAAATCGAGTAAGAATTATGTGGCAATAAAGTCATGAGAAATTTCATTTCTAAAAATGTATACAGAGAACCTTTGAGGAACAAAAAGTAATTTAATGTGATTAAAGATGTAACTGGCTCTTCAGCAAGTTTTTTTTATTTTTGGGTGGGAACACAGTAAGCTTGTTCATGAAACTTTAGAGAAAATTACAAGAAAACGTCAATATTTTGGCAGAGCAAACTCCAGCTGTGCAATTAATGGATTTAGAAAAACGTTTTGTGAGATGAAGGGAATAAAAGCACAATTATACAATAACATCAGGATTTTACCGCTTGATCATGCTTGAATTTTATTGATTAATAAGAAAAAATATTTGATTACAAGAATAAAATTCTGATTTTCAGAGGAAACAGTTATCACAAGAATACAATCATATTTTTCACCACCGTGACCACAGGCATTAGGTTTTAATTTTACGACTAATGCATACAGACAGATGTTTGATTCCAGGTGTGTCCACTTCATGCTGTCTGTCTGTGTCCTTGGACAAAACACTTCATCTACACTGATCCAGTCCACTCAAGATCTGTACAGGACTAACTGTCTCAACAGCAACAATAAAATCATGTTGATGAACAGTAACAGAGTGGTGCTATACCTCACAAACATTAAATTTGACTAAATGAACCTCATCACAACCAGAGAGAGAGACTGATTAAAATAGTAAAAATTAATTCAATGAGAACCCAACAAATCATGTCCCAAAACAAAACAAAGTGAATTTAGGCATCAGGTTTGCAATCAGCATGTTAAAACCTCCAGCAATTCCTCTGAAGTAGGGATGCACCGATGCCGATACCAGTATTGGGTATCGGCCTGATCTCGTATGTATTTACTTGTAATCATAAAACTAATAATTTTAACAATTAAAATGTTAAGAATTTAAATATTATAATTTAATAGTTACATTTAGAAACAATGTAGATTATAAATTGTAAATTTTACTGTTACAGTGCTGTCAACATTTAAATATGAGGTCAAGAAAGATGTCTATTTTATTTTTTATAAAACAAGTATTTATGTTCATTGAAGTTAAGAAAGGGTGACTATAAAGTGAGTATTGGCAAAACTGGTTATTTTCATGTTGAGGTGGCGGGGGGTCGGCAGCTGCTGAAAGTAACTAGTAATCTTAGTTGTTTTTTTTTTTTAATTGAGTAATCAGTAAAGTAAGTTACTTTTTCAAGCAGAAATCAGTGACTGGATTACTTTTTCAAAGTAACTGTGGCAACACTGGTGCTCACAGACATAAGGAAAGTTAGTGACGGGCAATTTCAGTTGTGTTCTTGGTGTTGTATATTTTGTGGTGTTGAAGTCCACAGGTTAGGTTTTAAGTGGGATGTCTGGCAGTGTCATATTTGTTAAGAAACATGTATAATGTTAAAGGACAATTTGTTGTAGTCAAAGTGATGTTACATGATTTAAGTGAAATGTTTGTAACTAAAAACAAAGCTAATGATATTGGTAGCAGTTATAGTCAAAAAGTAAGGAAACATATTTTCAAAGTCATCATATATCTGTAATGGTATCGTTAAGTATTCATATCGGTACTAAATGTAAATACTCATACTTGTACTAATCTGGGGAAAAAAATGGGATCGGTGCATCCCAACTCTGAAGGTCTATTTGGTCGCCAACCCGAGTCACAAACACCACCTGGGAAGACAAACAGACCAAATTACAGTTAATTACCAATTAACTGGTTCACATTTATATTTACAGTGGATCTGGTTCTGTGATTTTGATTAAATTCTCATTATTATTTGACCTTTATTGAAAATGAATCCGCATCTGTAGGTTTTCTTGATACCGCTGTAACTGTTCTGTTGAAATCTTGTAGTCTTGATAGAAACAAGTTCTGTTGAGTTATTTTATGTTCTCCTGGATCTTGATGGTGACTAACTCTGTGTTCAGGATCTCAACATAAGATGTTTCATGAAGTGACTATATTACCCAGACAGAGCTTTTTATTTATTTGTTGTACATAATGTAGACTTTACAGAAAACATCACTATCTTTGACCTCTCGTTGATCTCAGTGGGAATTATTCTTGCTTCCAGAACTCATGTTGTCTGAACAAGAACTTATTGGACTCTTTAAACTGTAATTTAACTCGTCAACAGAACGGTTGGGTTCTTACCTAATTAATCCAGACCAAGGTCAGTAAGGCTGAGTTTTCAACGTCATCATTATTTCTGGCAGATCTGCGTCGTCTGGCGTTTTGGTTACAATCCTGAAAGACAAATATGAAGTTTCAGGGCACAGTTACTGCAGAACCTGATCCAAAGATTTGTGGACTGAAACAGTTGATGGCAAACATTTTTGTCTAAAATACTCAACTGTATGATAGTTTATAGGAATCATTAAAGTTTCCAGGACCCAGTGCATGCCATCATCAAGGTTTGTCAAGGTCACTGCAAGTTTGTTAAATAAATTAAACAACCTTGTTTATTTATAATTGATGTGGTGTATCAAAGTTAACAATTTTAATGATTTCACCCTCATAATATGACCTTTTAGTTTGGAGACTTTCAAGATAATAGTACAAACATAAATCAGAAAAAGTTGGGAGAAGATATAAATGGGGGACGACCCTGCAGTGATCTTTTCCTTTGACCTTTATTTCATTACAGACATAATGGAGCCAAGATATTTCATGTTTTGGGTGGTCAACTTCAATTCAGTGATCATCAGTTCTTTCATTAAAGGCCTACAAGATATTTGAACAAATTTGAACACAAAAGCATTTTGCCATTTTCTAATGTCATTTCATTTCTCAAAACACTTAATAGACACATGTAAAGTGATTCAGGTGTTATTTTCTTCCATTATTCCTGCAAACACATCTTAAGAAATGCAACAGAATTGTCACTGTTGCATTTTTTTTTGGTTTCCACACATCCTCCATTATGAACAGGTCAGGACTGGAGGAACGAACATTTCAATAATTTATTCACACATTTGTTGACAAACTGGAGATCCTCTGTCCATCGTTGGTCCTCAAAGACTCAGCCTTTTGTCCATACATACTTTTGTATGAAATCACGATGATAATCACCCATTTGAAAGAACACTTTATTAATATAAAACTTCATTACTGGCCCTAAATTGTCTCCATCCCAAGAAAAAGTTTAACACAAACCCGGAAATATTTTGAATTTATGCAATAACAAAAGAAAAAGAAAATGTATGAATACCTGCAGGATTCATGGGGGGTTGTTGTGCTCCCCGCCCCTCAATTTTCGATGATCTCCCAACTTTTTCTGAGTTTATTTTGTACTGATTTCAAAGACAAAGTGTGATATGCTGAGATGTTGTACAATATGGTCGTGAGACTAACTGTTGTATGGTTTAGAGGTGTGAACAAAAGACTGGAGAATGTATCATGTTTGAGTTGTACCAGAACACAGTTGTTGTTGATGGTTCCACACAGATGGACTCTGCAGTGCAGGTAGACGTCACCAGTTTGCCCATAGAACTTGAAGGTGTTGAAGGAGAAATAGCTGGTGGTTCCTTGTCCGTTGCTTTCCACCGTCACTGTTCCATCATTGAGGTTAGCACAGCTACTCAGAAACACAAAAACAGAAGTCAGTCTGATGTATGAGGAACTGAACAGCATCTATTCAGTCAGTGTCCTCACTGATAGACACACAAACACATTTCCACACACTGGGTATCACCTCTGTGTGTCCCTCACCTGTTCACGATCAGGTCATGTCTGAGAGTCCCATTGGATAATGGGTCATGAGTTGCCCAGCAAGATTCTATCACCACAGCAACAATTCTGCTATCCAGTCCATCTGCCTTCAGTTCCACCCAGATCTTGTAGTTCAGCTGGATATCGGTTCCCTCCTCAATAGGTTGGGTACGAGCAGAGTCCCAGTAGACCATCATGGTCAGGTTATAAAACCATTGTCCATATCTTAACTGCTGGATCACAGAGCTGAAGAGCACAGACATTGTTCTTTTTTTAACTTGTCGTTGGTTATTAGGTCTTTTTACAAGGACACATCTCAAGTGAATTTGGCTCAGGACTCAGTTATACAGTCCATCCAGAAAGTATTAACAGCACTTCACTTTTTCCCCACATTTTGTTATGTTATCACGTTCTTCCAAAATGGAGTAAATTACCATTTTTTTCCCTCAAACTTCTACTCACAACACCCCATAATGACAACAAGAAAAACAAGTTTATTTATTTATTTTTTAAATTGAAATTAAAAATGGACCTACATAAGTATTCACACCCTTTGTTGAATACTTTGTTGATGCACCTTTGGCAGCAATTTCAATGTCAAATTTTCTTGAATATGTTGCCACAAGCTTGATGCACCTATCTTTGGGCAGTTTTGGCCCATTCCTCTTTGCAGCACCTCTCAAGCTCCATCAGGTTGGATGGGGAGCGTCGGTGCTCAGACATTTTCAGATCTCTCCAGAGATGTTCAATCAGATTCAGGTCTGGGCTCTGGTTGGGCCACTCAAGGACATTCACAGAGTTGTCCTGAAGCCACACCTTTGATATCTTAGCTGTGTGCTTTGGGTTGTTGTCTTGCTGAAAGATGAACTGTGTTAACACCCAAAATGTGAATCAGCTGAAAATCATGAGTTAACTGCAAACCGTTAATCGCAAAACGTGAACACTGAAAAAACATCTCCCAAATTGTGAACGCAGGTCTCACAAAAGCTGAATATCATAGATGTTTTTTTAAAATTTTTAAGTAGTTTATGGATGCCAGTTTATGGGTCAGAAAATCTTGATCACAAACCGTATCACCACAAAAATGTTTTTGGGGTTTTTTTTCTTTTCTTTTTTGTTGGGGTCACTGCAGACAGTGAGGTTAGGAGGTGATCCCAGCAGCTCCTGCTTTTGGTGTCAAACACAGTTCTTTTGTGCACTTTCAAGTGGGACAATTCGACATGTGTGTGTGTCTGTCCACATCATGTCCAATCAACTGAATTTACACCAGGTGAACTCCAATAATGATACAGAAACATCTCAAGGATGATCAGTGGAAACTGGATGCACTTGAGCTCAGTTATGAACTTCATGGGAAAGGCTGTGAATCCTTATGTACATGAGTAACATAATATGTGGAACAGGTGAAGTGCTGTGAATACTTTCTGGATGCACCGCAGCTACAATGTATTGATATTAATACCAAAGTCAATCAATTGTCTCATATTTTCCACGAAATACTTCAATCATTCAGTGAGACATTCTGATAAGTCACACAAGGACTAAAACAGGGTCTCAAAATTTGTGGAAAAATAAATACATAAATAAAATAGTTCAGTTGGAGACAGTCGTGACTCACCCGTCTCTGATTTGGATGCTGTAGCTCTTTATATCTGGTTGATCGTAGAAGCAGGAGAGGTCAATCAGCACGTCTTCACTGCGAACAATTTCACCAGATCTATTTTCTGACATAATGGTGTTCATGTAGATTAGGTGTGTGTCGTTGGCCTTCAGGGTCAAAGGGTTTCACAAAGACCAGAAGAGTGAGCAGATGTTCACCAGACTGGAAAATGGGATTTGACTGACAATGAAAACTCACCGTGACCACTGTACCACAGGTGTTGTGGCCGTCAAAGGTGAAGGACACCGTGTGGGTCATATTGTCCACCTGACCCTTGCAGGTCTCATCTTTCAGGTGAAGGGCGGTGTAGTCAATGCCAAAATCCTCCAGGAGACAACCAACAAAAGTAACCGAAGCAGTGTTTTCTATGCAGACTGTTGACTGCTCTAAACATCCACCAGGAAAGGGGGCAGAAATAACAATAAAGAAAAGGAAAAACTCTTTATGAAGGTTGTGTTTAGACTCTGTGAAAGCTGTCATAGATGACAAAATCATCATGCATGAATTGGTTTATTTTGCAGGGTATAAATCACACTTGTTGGACAGGAACTTAGAGAAGCACATGTGCACACTACAGTCTGTGCTGTTTCTTAATTCTAAAAATAAGCAAGATGGACAAATAAAAATGTTTTGGACAGCTAACTGGATGTTATCTGTTGCAGTTTGGATAGAAGAAATCATCAGTTGCAGACAGATTGCCAGCCTACAGCAACATGGAGTGAACAATATGTTCTCATTTCCTTGATTTTTATTATTACGCCCTGAACCATTTTATGTAAGTTGTTATGACAACTGTGACGTAGATGTCATGTCCACGTGTGGTAATTAAATAAACAGTATGTGTCCATCCTCCACACGAAGAGAAACACCGTGTGCTGTGTGACGTTAAACGCCGTGCTAAAAGACGACCCCGCTAACACAATGGATGTATAGAGTGCTGCTTGAAAGTGTGTGAACCCTTTGAGCTTTTACATATTTTAATTTTTTTAGTACATCAGCAAACAGAAAAATTCTGGCTTTTTATTAAGAAATGTCTTAAATTATGCCCTTTAAACTCACAGTGAAAACTAATCTCTACATCATGAATTGAAATAAATAAATAAATGGTAAAAGCAACTGAAAAAATTGTGCATATTGCAAGTTTTGCATCACTACTGAGCATCACAGTGGAGTGGAACAAAGCAGAATTTTATTTCAACAAAACAGATCAAATCTAGGCTTGCATCTCAGATGTGCCTTCTGGCAAATTGCAGCTGCACGTTCAAGTTTTCTTGGAAAAAAAAAAATCCTTCTCTATACCACTTCATCATAAATCTGTAGAACTGGGGATGCAAAATTCAAAACTTGCACTTTGCACAATTTGTACAGTTGCAGCCACAGAAGTCTGTAACTTCTTCAGGTTTATCTCCGTGTCTTGGTGACTTTCCTCACTTGTCTCCTTATTGCACGGTCCCTCAGTTTTTGAGAACTGTGCTCTATACAGATTTACCATCAACTACCACACTGTATGTCTTCATAACTGATGTCAATTAAGTCCAAGATATAATCAGTATCTTGAAAACATTTATGCATCCTTCTGAATAAGACTGGATCAAAAAGTGATGATTTATACATGTGTTATAGTGAAGGGTGCACTTAGTTATTCATGCCATCATTTTAGCTTTTATATTTTTTATTTCTTTTAGTTCATGTTGTAGTTTCTCCATGTAATGTGGAGTTGCATCAGGAAGGGCATCCGGTGTAAAACCTGTGCCAATTCAACATGTAGAGCCACCTTGGATTTGCTGTTGCCACCTCAAGAGCAAACAAGGGAGCAGCCGAAAGGTCTTACTTTCAGTTTATGATGTAGAGATTGTGTTCACGGCATGTCTCGATGCATAATGCAGACTCCCAGAAAATGTTTCAACTTGAGGATAAGGACGGCAGATGTGTGTCTTCTTGTGTATCAAGTGTCCTACCAAAAGGTGATCCATACTGGGAGGCAAAAATGGCTCGACAGAAGCACCGAGTTTCACCACAGAACTCATGATCGCTGCAGAACCGGCCCTGACAGAAGGCCTGAGGACCAGCTGAAGAGACAGACAGAAGTTATCTTCACCTCTACTTGTCCAACTCTTCATCAAACCAACTATACAGCGGAGGAAAAAACTTTCACAGCACAGAGTTGGATATGGTGAACCGACTGTTTATATTGTGAAAAACAAAACTCAGTGGAACCAAAACACAATCTTACGGCAGCTGACGCTTGACCTCCAGCCGTCCATCATGGTGTTTCTGCGGATTCTACAGTCTCTGGCGTAGGCCTCCATGAATGTGCACTTCAAACCGTCCACCGCAGGATATCGGCACAAAGTGTAATTGCAGGCTTGAATGTAGGGCTGTGGGTCGATGTTACAGGTGGTGAAGGGCGCCCCCATCAGGAGAGCACAGCTGTTCCACACAATGGAAAAAGCACAATGTGAAATTATATGGAAAAGATGCGACTGAGCATTCGGACAGGGTTCTGTGGTTAGCATGTTTAATAACCGTAAAGTCACGGGATTCACCTAAATAAGGTCAGGTGTTGGATCAGCTGCTCGTGTTCGTGTTTTTAACGTGTTCTGTAATTTAGCACATGCTTCTAGTATGATGGAGTGATGTTACCTGTCAACAAGATAACGTGTGTTTCTGCTTACCGCTGGGACATCGCGGTGCAATCGATTGTCGGATCGGCAGTGTCATTGTACTGTGTCGCACAGCTAGGGGGCGACAAACAGAAAGTTAACACTGTTCCAGCATTTTCAGTAGATTCAAAGAACATCAACAAAACACAGAGTTTGTATTTTGCTGCCAACTGCACATTTTCCTTCTACTGTCATTGATGTCCAAAAGTGTGAGATGAATTCTGAAATCCACAGATCCATATGATCATCATATCCACCTGAATGCAGCACAACTCAAAAGTGCATCACTGTGCAGATCAACAATGGCACAAATGAGACTGTGAAAGAAACCTGAGTCGTTTTGAAGCCAATTGGAGTTTTGCGCGTTGGCCGAGTCAATAACCCAACCTGAACCTAACTGGACAATATTTCAACTGTTAAAATCAAAGTGGTCCAGTGACCCAAGAACAACGAGGAACTGAAGATCTGGTGAAACATGTCTGTGGGTTCACAGTTCAGGTTTTAACTGACTGCAAGATACACAACAAATGATTCAACAAAGTGTTGTAATGCGTTTTAATGAGTCCAATTAATCTGGAGTTTCCCTAAATATGAGGGTCTATATAAAGGATATAATGTCTAATTCATACATGTTTCAGTCGCCATGAAACCTACAACCAGTCCACTGTGGTGACACACAGATAAAATGATCAAACTGGTGTCATTGTGCAGTTATTGTGTAAAGTTGGATGTAACTGAGGTCTTACTCAGCGTTGCTCAGTCCCACTTGCTTCATTTGACTCAGCTGACTGGAATTAGAACACAAACCTTGCAGATTTGCTGAATCAGCTCCTGTCAGAGCTTGAGAGAGAATTGATCAGTGTAAAGTGGATTCTCAATAATACGACACACACATCATAACATAATATGACTGATGAGAAATAAAACTGATGTGATTCTTTGATAAACTGCAGTGAGGTTTCTTCAGACGAAGCAGCAGCTCTGAAGCCTCTCAGTCAAACTGGAACATGGAAGTTCTCCATACACACTGATCTGTGGAATCCTTTGTGATGTCAAACAGTTTGTGTATTTAAGTCATCGTTTTATTTACTTTTAAATTCTGCAGAATTATTCATTCATTCACCTTCTACCGCTTAGTCCAAATGGTTAAAGATGCTTCAGTTATTTTCTTGGCTTCATACTTTTATGGGTTTAAATTCTGTACCGTAGACGTTGATCTGTGCAGTGTTGCCATCAAAGAAGAGAGAAAGGTTGTAGGTCTGTGATATCTGGAGGGTGACTCCGGTTTGGTCCTGAGACAGCATCATGTTGTTGAAAAGCTGAGGTGTGCTGGTCAGCGTCACCAATGTGCCGTCAACCTGAATCACAGCAGGAACACAGGGTCCAACTAACACACATAATGAAGTCAGTGTTACAAGAACTGTTTGTACTTTCAGGGAAAAGAACAACGAGCTCCAACATAGAACTGAAGAGAAGTGACCCCAAAGGGGACTGTAGCAGTGGTTATCTTACCCACACTCTCCCATCTTGACCCAGAACTGTTTTGAACATTTGAGCCCAGCTGTTGCACAATGACACGGTCCAAAAAGCTTGATATCGCGACGGCGACGCTCCCGAACTCTGCCAGTATTGTGACGTTTAATGTTTCAGTGGGCGTCATCAGTTCATACACACACCGATCCTGGACAGAAGTAGCTCGTCCCTAGAAATCAATGACAGTGGGCCCAGTGACAGTACACATGGTGTTCAACACGCATCTGATGGAGGGGAGTAGGATCACACACAAGAACAGAATAAGATCATCAGCATATTGACCTCACTGGGTAAAGTTTAGTTAAAATAAGCTGCCACAGGGGGTCTGAAATGCTCACACTACAGATATCAAATATAAATAGTTAATTTTTATTATTTTTGCCCTTTTGTTTTCACATAGTGTTACTCAAAACAGTCATAAAACAGAGAGTGACTGACCTGATTTACTAATGTCCCTGATAAACACTAAATTGATAGATGTAATGTGCTGAAGACAGCAGTATGTAAAGGAGGATTTTATGAGTATTAATGTCTATAATTGAACGAGCCACCTACACGTATGCGTTTTGTGCATCCTCATGTATGAATTCTTGGACATAACTTTGTGTAAAAGAAGAGAAAACTTCACAAAAGTATTAATCATTTCCACTGAAGAGCTTGGCTTGTTTCTGTCATATTATGCCACATTTCAATGGTAAAATTGACAATGTGTGTCTGATTTGGATAGAATCACAATTAATTAAGTTAAAGCTGCCGTATTAAGTCATATTTTTAGTTTCATTGCTTTTCTTTATCTCTCTTCAGTAGAAACCCAAAGTCTTCTTTCTGGTGAACGGACACGTTGCTCCTTTATACATATTTGATTTCTTTATTCTGCCAGAACTTTGTTCATAGGATTTCAAGATGAAAACAAAACTTTACTTGAAGTTGTCATCGCAGCGTTCCAAGGGGCCACAGGTTATATTTTTAAGGACTGCAGTCTCAGTACAGACAGTTTTTTCACAGGTTTGTGGATACGTGATCTCAGTTCTGTTTACGAAAACTTGACCTGAAATGAGAGGGAAGATGTTCATTTACAAACTCAGTTTGACTCACTCACTCATCTTCAACTGCTTACTCCAATTAAGGATCACGGGGGGCTGGAGCCCATGCCAGCAGTCATAGGGCAGGAGGTGGGGTGCACCCTGGACAGGACACCAGTCTGTCACAGGGTCACATATAGACAGACAAACACATTCACATTCACACGCACACCTTCGGACAACTGAAAGTTTCCAATCCACCAAACCTGCATGTCTTTTAGATGTGGGAGGAAGCTGGAGCACCCCGAGGGAACCCAGGCAAACATGGGGAGAACACGCAAACTCCACACAAAGGTAACAAGTTGGAATCATCCCATGACCTTCTTGCTGCGAGGAAACTGTGCTAACCACTAATCCACCGTGTTGCCCAAATCAGCTTTAGCATCTGTAAAATGTTCCTCTTAGGATCCCTAAAGGGTGTGACCTACTTCTTCAGACAGTGGTCACATGATGCACCAGATCAGAAAAGTTTCTTTATGGTGTTTTAGAATGTCAGTGATCAGGGACGGAACCAAAAATCTTGCTCTTAAGGAAATTATGAAATAAATGAGGATGCACAAGTGAAAAGATGATAGTTTTGTCATAATAATTAAGTAATTAAAACACACACACACACACACACACACACACACACACTGAGAGAGAGAGAGAATGAACATGCCAACCTGAGAATCTGCATCCACTGATATCATAAAACTTCGGGTTTAGTGATTCAGCTTTTGTCAAATTTACTTGGTAAATCATTTCACCAGAGACCAGAAAATCAATCACCTAAGGGAAAAGTAAATAAAAAGATTTCATTGGAGGAAAAAAAAAAAGAAAAAAAAAAAGACACTTTTCATGGAACAAACTGTTGCTCAAGATCACACAAATGTTTGTGAAAAACAGTTTTCATGAGGTGTGAATATAACCACCACACTTACTAAAATAACAGATTCATTAAATCTTGTTGAAACACAAATGACGACAGAGAGAAACAGGTTTTTGTGTTCATCATCAAAATATATTTTTCCAGAGTCTTGGGACAAATGAGCAATAGGACACTAGAGGAGGCAGAGAACAAGAACATGCAGAAGTGAACCATGACAACTCGAGCTTGAGTAGATTTTGTGGTGTGACGTTTGCCACAATTCTGCTGTGATGAAAACACAGGTTGGGTTTTACTTTCAACATAAATGTTTGATTAAACAAAGGCTTTTTCAGTATAACTGAACTGAATCTACTTGTGTCTGATGACATTTTTTCTGGTATTTTTTTTCAAATATCTTCAAGCCGCCTAAGGATTTTCAAAGACAACATTTTTTTTTTGTTGATTGTTCAGATTATCTGCTAGTTCTGTTAATGTACACTCAACAAAAATATAAACGCAACACTTGTGGTTTTGCTCCCATTTTGTATGAGATGAACTCAAAGATCTAAAACTTTTTCCACATACACAATATCACCATTTCCCTCAAATATTGTTCACAAACCAGTCTAAATCTGTGATAGTGAGCACTTCTCCTTTGCTGAGATAATCCATCCCACCTCACAGGTGTGCCATATCAAGATGCTGATTAGACACCATGATTAGTGCACAGGTGTGCCTTAGACTGTCCACAATAAAAGGCCACTCTGAAAGGTGCAGTTTTATCACACAGCACAATGCCACAGATGTCGCAAGATTTTAGGGAGCGTGCAATTGGCATGCTGACAGCAGGAATGTCAACCAGAGCTGTTGCTCGTGTATTGAATGTTCATGTCTCTACCATAAGCCGTCTCCAAAGGCGTTTCAGAGAATTTGGCAGTACATCCAACCAGCCTCACAACCGCAGACCACATGTAACCACACCAGCCCAGGACCTCCACATCCAGCATGTTCACCTCCAAGATCGTCTGAGACCAGCCACTCGGACAGCTGCTGAAACAATCGGTTTGCATAACCAAAGAATTTCTGCACAAACTGTCAGAAACCGTCTCTGGGAAGCTCATCTGCATGCTCGTCGTCCTCGCGGGGTCTCGACCTGACTCCAGTTCGTCGTCGTAACCGACTTGAGTGGACAAATGCTCACATTCGCTGGCGTTTGGCACATTGGAGAGGTGTTCTCTTCACGGATGATGCGAAGGAGATGTGTTGCACTGCATGAGGCAAATGGTGGTCACACCAGATACTGACTGGTATCCCCCCCCCCCCCAAAAAAACAAACTGCCCCTTTCAGAGTGGCCTTTTATTGTGGGCAGTCTAAGGCACACCTGTGCACTAATCATGGTGTCTAATCAGCATCTTGATATGGCACACCTGTGAGGTGGGATGGATTATCTCAGCAAAGGAGAAGTGCTCACTATCACAGATTTAGACTGGTTTGTGAACAATATTTGAGGGAAATGGTGATATTGTGTATGTGGAAAAAGTTTTAGATCTTTGAGTTCATCTCATACAAAATGGGAGCAAAACCAAAAGTGTTGCGTTTATATTTTTTTGAGTATATGTCACTACTTTAATCCCCCCCCCCCCCCAAAAAAAAAAAATAGAAAAAGGAAAACAAAAGATTTCAAAAGGTTGAATTTTGGCAACTGACAGACTCAGAATAACCACCGGGCCTGTTGATTGGTGGAGATACTGAAAAGGGGTTGACCAATTATCAGCCTGCCCGATTATCAGTGCAGATATTCAGCACTTTTCGCGATATCTGTGTCAGCCATTTATGCCGGTGTCCTGAGATCATCTACCCGCGGAGAGGATCGCCGCTGCACAACTGCGCATGTGCACGCATTCCTGATTTGGATAAAGACAAAATTTACGTGGATTTCGGCCTTTCTTTAGTGGGTGAGCTCAACTTGACGGCTGAGGTGCGCATGCGCAGTTGCACAGTGGAGCTCATCGCGAAGAGACACTGAGCTCCACTACCGAAGAAAACCCATGTAAGTATTGTCTTTACAGAAAATACAGTAATAAGTGTCTTTTCGATTTAAAAAGTAAAGACCTGCATGTACACGCTGTCTTTAAAGCAGAATATTGTCGTTAGATGGCGGGGGAGCTCAGCTCAGCACACGTAACTGTCAAGGATATCAATTCGACAGGGCAGCTCATCTCAACAGAACACCGGTGTTGCAGACCGAATGGTCCACCCCTAAAAATTGAGGTGATATACCAGAGTTCATTTTTGCAGTGCTGCGAGTCACTGGTCACCAAGTTCCGCCTTCACATGCTTTGCGCTCCTTCTCAGATTTTTCTCGAGCAGTGCGCAGCTGAAAAGTTTGTCTGAGTCAAAGAAAAAGCTTCCTACATGATCAAAGTCCTTCATTTAAATGTTCCACAGTTCTTCCTGTGTTTGTAGCTGCAGTTACATTCAGACATTCCCGTGTAACTGTAATTTACACTCCTAGATTATATCCAGTGAGACAGAGAGCTCTATCAGACAACTGAACACTGTCTTAACACTTTTGAAGAAGGTGTTAATGCTATTAATGTCTTTTCAACCTGTTGACTGCTATTTATGTCCTATGCAGAACATAAAATAGCATGAAATAACAGAAATATGAAATTTGCATTATTTAAGTCTAACTGGCTCAAGTTGTGTCTTTTACAGTACATTACGAAACACTATAAATCTTACTTTAATTTATTGTATTTCAAATTGACCAACTGATGTCTGAGAAGGACCCATCATGTGGTGCAAATGGCCCCTTACTTCAGGCACTGAGGGGCTATTTGCCCCTACCACTCTTTTAAAATATGAATTGTTGCTTTCTGGTTTGTAGCAAAGTCTCGCCCACAAGACTACTTGATTTGTTCGAAGCCTGCTGTCACACAGACACAGTAGAATCGAAAAGTGCAAACTGGAGCTTTTTGGCTGTATTTATTTGCTTGTTCAACTTCATAATGTTATTTGTGGCTCCTTGCACTTTTGTGTGGTCATGTTGAAAGGTTCTGTCAGTTAACCATATGCTGCAAAACATTTAAAGAATATGTTAAGAGTGTGTTATACTAAATTTGACATCTTTTCTTTAACTGTAGGCAAATTTCAGCCTGAAATATCTGTATCGGCACCCAAACCTTGGAGATAAACTGTGTTGGCCCTTAAAAATACATATCGGCTGACCCCTAATACTGAATTAATCTGATCTTCCATTTCAGACTAACTGGTTTTGCTTTAACACTTTGTAAATACTGATCTGAACCGTAGTGAGCTCCAAAATAAAATACCAACATTTAACATTATCTTTCACAATGCATTTTTTTTTTAAATACTCACCAGAAAGTTGTTTTGAAAGTATAGGTTGTTGCTAGTAAGAAACTCGCTTCTGTTCCATGCTAATGAACATCATCGTCACATAAAAGCTCTTCAGAGGAACACAGTGTTAAAAACAAATTCCTCACCTTAAAAGTTTTGAGACTTGAGTTTTCTTTAAAAATTGCAGTTCATGTTGATCAACTTGTCTGAACAACTCCACCGTGCCTGTTCCTAGAGGATTTATATGAATCAGCTGGAAGCATTCCATGTCATTCTGAATGCTGGGAAGTGGACTTGGTGAAGATGATATGAACGTCATACCATCAACTCTACTTCCACCGTCATCCAATATCACACAGTCACCGTTAGATCCAGTTGAAAATAGCCTCAAAACAGAATGTGACATATGAACTTGTCACCTATTCACCTGTTTAAAAAGGAGATGATAATTATAACTTGTAAAAACAATGATGTTTATTTGTACACAACAATAGCATCTGAAAACAAGTCATTTAAAGTTAATTTCAGTCAGTGGATTCTCTTGTTTTGATCAAAGATTTGAAATATTCACTTGAGAATGCAAGAAGATTGTTGTGTCCGAAGTTGAATATGTGGATTTTTCTGCTCCTCAAATGTGCAAAATAAGATGCAAGAACTTCTCCACTTTCAATCTTCAATAAATAATTTATATGTACAATTATCAACACTATCTATTGTGCTGCCTTGGTGTTTTCTCTCTCTCTTCCTTTTCCTCCACAGGATCTGAGCGTTTGGTGCTGAATACTCACCCTGTGGCTGTTAGAACACCTGCTACTAATCACTCTGCCAACATAAAACCTCACTGTCTCCACTCCTCACCAGAAACTTCAGTTCCTCTGTGTGGTAACCTGGATCAGTATTGTTCTCTTGTGGTAACCAGGGGACTTCCCAAGCCAGCTGAGAGATGTAGTCCCTCCAGCGTGTCCTGGGTCTTCCCCGGGGCCTCCTCCCAGTGGGACGTGCCCGGAACATCTCTCCAGCGAGGTGTCCAGGGGGCATCCGGAAAAGATGCCAGAGCCACCTCAACTGACTCCTTTCGACGTGGAGGAGCAGCAGCTCGACTCCGAGCTCCTCCCAAGTGACCGAGCTCCTCACCCTATCTCTAAGGGAGCGCCCAGCCACCCTGCAGAGGAAACGTATCTCGGCCGCTTGTACTCGCGATCTCGTTCTTTCGGTCATGAGCCAAATCTCATGACCATAGGTGAGGATCGGAACGTAGATCGATTGGTAAATCGAGAGCTTTGTCCCCTACTCAGCTCTCTCTTCACCACGACGGTCCGATACAGCAACCACATCACTGCAGATGCTGCACTGATCGTCTATCGATCTCATGCTCCATCCGTCCCTCACTCGTGAACAAGACCCCAAGATACTTAAACTCCTCCACTTGAGGCAAGGACACTCCACCGACCTGAAGAGGGCAAAGCACCTTTTTCCGGTCGAGAACCATGGCCTCGGATTTGGAGGTGCTGATTTTCATTCCGGACACTTCACACTCGGCTGCAAATCACCCCAGTGCACGCTGAAGGTCCTGATTTGATGAAGCCAACAGAACCACATCTGCCAACAGCAGAGACGAGATTCTGTGGTTCCCAAACCAGACCCCCTCTACACCCTGGCTGCGTCTAGAAATTCTGTCCATAAAAATAATGAACAGAACCGGTGACAAAGGGCAGCCCTGGTGGAGGCCAACGTGCACTGGAAACAGGTTTGAGTTACTACCGGCAGTGCGAACCAAGCTCCTGCTGCAGTCGTACAGGGACCGGATAGCCCTTAGCAAAGGGCCCCGGACCCAGTACTCGCGGAGCACTCCCCACAGGGTGCCCCGAGGGACACGGTCGAAGGCCTTCTCCAGATCCACAAAACACATGTGGACTGGTTGGGCGAACTCCCATGAACCCTCGAGCACCCGATGGAGCGTGTAGAGCTGGTCCAGTGTGCTGCGACCAGGACGAAAACTACACTGCTCCTTCTGAATCCGAGGTTTGACCATCGGTCGAATTCTCCTCTCCAGTACTCTGGAATAGACCTTACCGGGGAGGCTGAGGAGTGTGATCCCTCTATAGTTGGAACACACCCTCCGTTCCCCCTTCTTAAACAGAGGGACCCTCCACATTCCATGTATCTTTATTTAGTATGTATTTTATACGACATTAGGAGCCTGCATTTATCAAGTAATTTTCATGTGTCATATTGAGATAAGTTCTACTGCGCGTGCGCTTTAAACACCTCACATGCTAAGTTTAGCTACAAAATGTATCAGTTTGTTTTAACAAAATGCAGTTTTGAACATTTACACTGTAATTTAACCCATCTGTATAGGAGCATGGGATGATATTGATTTTTTTCTGTCATGAGTTCTTGGCCATCGTATTGAGATCACAATAATTAATAAACGTACAAGTTTAAAGCAGCTTTAAAAATGCTGAATTACAATAGTACAGTTTATTATAGCAAAAACTAAGATTTGTATTGTACAGTTCCTATAGGCCAATAGCAACTGGACTTATACTAAATAAAATATTTTCTGTCCAATAGGTCCAAAGGACACTGGGGTGCAAATAAGTGAGGGTTACTGTGATGAATGATTATTGCAATAATACAAAAAAAAAAATAGCCTACAGGTTAACAATACTTATGTTTTTATAGTGGTACATTGTACATATTACAACATTCAAATGAACAATTATACGTTTATTTGCCCGTCAAAATAAGCCAACTTTGGCAAGAATCATACATTCAGTGAATGAAAGTGAAACACGACAGGGAGCTTCACTTGACCCCATAAGTATCGATTTATGATATGAGGCGCAAAATTTGACAGGGCAAAAAAAACAAACAAAAAAACAAACAAAAAAAAACCTAAATTAATTTATTCTGGAGTTTATGTAAATATGATATAATTTTTATACTTCTATAACAAAAGTTACAGGAATAAAGTTGAAAGCCATATTGAGAAAAGATTTATGTAAAATGGATTTTAAAAAATATTTAGTAAAATCGAGTAAGAATTATGTGGCAATAAGTCATGAGAAATTTCATTCTAAAAATGTATACAGAGAACCTTTGAGGAACAAAAAGTAATTTAATGTGATTAAAGATGTAACTGGCTCTTCAGCAAGTTTTTTTTATTTTTGGGTGGGAACACAGTAAGCTTGTTCATGAACCTTTAGAGAAAATTACAAGAAAACGTCAATATTTTGGCAGAGCAAACTCCAGCTGTGCAATTAATGGATTTAGAAAAACGTTTTGTGAGATGAAGGGAATAAAGCACAATTATACAATAACTCAGGATTTTACCGCTTGATCATGCTTGGAATTTTATTGATTAATAAGAAAAATATTTGATTACAAGAATAAATTCCTGATTTTCAGAGGAAACAGTTATCACAAGAATACAATCATATTTTTCACCACCGTGACCACAGGCATTAGGTTTTAATTTTACGACTAATGCATACAGACAGATGTTGATTCCAGGTGTGTCCACTTCATGCTGTCTGTCTGTGCCTTGGACAAAACACTTCATCTACACTGATCCAGTCCCACTCAAGATCTGTACAGGACTAACTGTCTCAACAGCAACATAAAATCATGTTGATGAACAGTAACAGAGTGGTGCTATACCTCACAAACATTAAATTTGACTAAATGAACCTCATCACAACCAGAGAGAGAGACTGATTAAAATAGTAAAAATTAATTCAATGAGAACCCAACAAATCATGTCCCAAAACAAAACAAAGTGAATTTAGGCATCAGGTTTGCAATCAGCATGTTAAAACCTCCAGCCATTCCTCTGAAGTAGGGATGCACCGATGCCGATACCAGTATTGGGTATCGGCCTGATCTCGTATGTATTTACTTGTAATCATAAAACTAATAATTTAACAATTAAAATGTTAAGAATTTAAATATTATAATTTAATAGTTACATTTAGAAACAATGTAGATTATAAATTGTAAATTTTACTGTTACAGTGCTGTCAACATTTAAATATGAGGTCAAGAAAGATGTCTATTTTATTTTTTATAAAACAAGTATTTATGTTCATTGAAGTTAAGAAAGGGTGACTATAAAGTGAGTATTGGCAAAACTGGTTATTTCATGTTGAGGTGGGCGGGGGGGTCGGCAGCTGCTGAAAGTAACTAGTAATCTTAGTTGTTTTTTTTTTTTAATTGAGTAATCAGTAAAGTAAGTTACTTTTTCAAGCAGAAATCAGTGACTGGATTACTTTTTCAAAGTAACTGTGGCAACACTGGGGTGCTCACAGACATAAGGAAAGTTAGTGACGGGCAATTTCAGTTGTGTTCTTGGTGTTGTATAGTTTGTGGTGTTGAAGTCCACAGGTTAGGTTTTAAGTGGATGTCTGGCAGTGTCATATTGTTAAGAAACATGTATAATGTTAAAGGACAATTGTTGTAGTCAAAGTGATGTTACATGATTTAAGTGAAATGTTTGTAACTAAAAACAAAGCTAATGATATTGGTAGCAGTTATAGTCAAAAAGTAAGGAAACATATTTTCAAAGTCATCATATATCTGTAATGGTATCGTTAAGTATTCATATCGGTACTAAATGTAAATACTCATACTTGTACTAATCTGGGGAAAAAATGGGATCGGTGCATCCCAACTCTGAAGGTCTATTTGGTCGCCAACCCGAGTCACAAACACCACCTGGGAAGACAAACAGACCAAATTACAGTTAATTACCAATTAACTGGTTCACATTTATATTTACAGTGGATCTGGTTCTGTGATTTTGATTAAATTCTCATTATTATTTGACCTTTATTGAAAATGAATCCGCATCTGTAGGTTTTCTTGATACCGCTGTAACTGTTCTGTTGAAATCTTGTAGTCTTGATAGAAACAAGTTCTGTTGAGTTATTTTATGTTCTCCTGGATCTTGATGGTGACTAACTCTGTGTTCAGGATCTCAACATAAGATGTTTCATGAAGTGACTATATTACCCAGACAGAGCTTTTTATTTATTTGTTGTACATAATGTAGACTTTACAGAAAACATCACTATCTTTGACCTCTCGTTGATCTCAGTGGGAATTATTCTTGCTTCCAGAACTCATGTTGTCTGAACAAGAACTTATTGGACTCTTTAAACTGTAATTTAACTCGTCAACAGAACGGTTGGGTTCTTACCTAATTAATCCAGACCAAGGTCAGTAAGGCTGAGTTTTCAACGTCATCATTATTTCTGGCAGATCTGCGTCGTCTGGCGTTTTGGTTACAATCCTGAAAGACAAATATGAAGTTTCAGGGCACAGTTACTGCAGAACCTGATCCAAAGATTTGTGGACTGAAACAGTTGATGGCAAACATTTTTGTCTAAAATACTCAACTGTATGATAGTTTATAGGAATCATTAAAGTTTCCAGGACCCAGTGCATGCCATCATCAAGGTTTGTCAAGGTCACTGCAAGTTTGTTAAATAAATTAAACAACCTTGTTTATTTATAATTGATGTGGTGTATCAAAGTTAACAATTTTAATGATTCACCCTCATAATATGACCTTTTAGTTTGGAGACTTTCAAGATAATAGTACAAACATAAATCAGAAAAAGTTGGGAGAAGATATAAATGGGGACGACCCTGCAGTGATCTTTTCCTTTGACCTTTATTTCATTACAGACATAATGGAGCCAAGATATTTCATGTTTTGGGTGGTCAACTTCAATTCAGTGATCATCAGTTCTTTCATTAAAGGCCTACAAGATATTTGAACAAATTTGAACACAAAAGCATTTTGCCATTTTCTAATGTCATTTCGTTTCTCAAAACACTTAATAGACACATGTAAAGTGATTCAGGTGTTATTTTCTTCCATTTTCCTGCAAACACATCTTAAGAAATGCAACAGAATTGTCACTGTTGCATTTTTTTTTGGTTTCCACACATCCTCCATTATGAACAGGTCAGGACTGGAGGAACGAACATTTCAATAATTTATTCACACATTTGTTGACAAACTGGAGATCCTCTGTCCATCGTTGGTCCTCAAAGACTCAGCCTTTTGTCCATACATACTTTTGTATGAAATCACGATGATAATCACCCATTTGAAAGAACACTTTATTAATATAAAACTTCATTACTGGCCCTAAATTGTCTCCATCCCAAGAAAAAGTTTAACACAAACCCGGAAATATTTTGAATTTATGCAATAACAAAAGAAAAAAGAAAATGTATGAATACCTGCAGGATTCATGGGGGGGTTGTTGTGCTCCCCGCCCCTCAATTTTCGATGATCTCCCAACTTTTTCTGAGTTTATTTTGTACTGATTTCAAAGACAAAGTGTGATATGCTGAGATGTTGTACAATATGGTCGTGAGACTAACTGTTGTATGGTTTAGAGGTGTGAACAAAAGACTGGAGAATGTATCATGTTTGAGTTGTACCGAACACAGTTGTTGTTGATGGTTCCACACAGATGGACTCTGCAGTGCAGGTAGACGTCACCAGTTTGCCCATAGAACTTGAAGGTGTTGAAGGAGAAATAGCTGGTGGTTCCTTGTCCGTTGCTTTCCACCGTCACTGTTCCATCATTGAGGTTAGCACAGCTACTCAGAAACACAAAACAGAAGTCAGTCTGATGTATGAGGAACTGAACAGCATCTATTCATTCAGTGTCCTCACTGATAGACACACAACACATTTCCACACACTGGGTATCACCTCTGTGTGTCCCTCACCTGTTCACGATCAGGTCATGTCTGAGAGTCCCATTGGATAATGGGTCATGAGTTGCCCAGCAAGATTCTATCACCACAGCAACAATTCTGCTATCCAGTCCATCTGCCTTCAGTTCCACCCAGATCTTGTAGTTCAGCTGGATATCGGTTCCCTCCTCAATAGGTTGGGTACGAGCAGAGTCCCAGTAGACCATCATGGTCAGGTTATAAAACCATTGTCCATATCTTAACTGCTGGATCACAGAGCTGAAGAGCACAGACATTGTTCTTTTTTTAACTTGTCGTTGGTTATTAGGTCTTTTTACAAGGACACATCTCAAGTGAATTTGGCTCAGGACTCAGTTATACAGTCCATCCAGAAAGTATTAACAGCACTTCACTTTTTCCCCACATTTTGTTATGTTATCACGTTCTTCCAAAATGGAGTAAATTACCATTTTTTTCCCTCAAACTTCTACTCACAACACCCCATAATGACAACAAGAAAACAAGTTTATTTATTTATTTTTTAAATTGAAATTAAAAATGGACCTACATAAGTATTCACACCCTTTGTTGAATACTTTGTTGATGCACCTTTGGCAGCTATTTCAATGTCAAATTTTCTTGAATATGTTGCCACAAGCTTGATGCACCTATCTTTGGGCAGTTTTGGCCCATTCCTCTTTGCAGCACCTCTCAAGCTCCATCAGGTTGGATGGGGAGCGTCGGTGCTCAGACATTTTCAGATCTCTCCAGAGATGTTCAATCAGATTCAGGTCTGGGCTCTGGTTGGGCCACTCAAGGACATTCACAGAGTTGTCCTGAAGCCACACCTTTGATATCTTAGCTGTGTGCTTTGGGTTGTTGTCTTGCTGAAAGATGAACTGTGTTAACACCCAAAATGTGAATCAGCTGAAAATCATGAGTTAACTGCAAACCGTTAATCGCAAAACGTGAACACTGAAAAAACATCTCCCAAATTGTGAACGCAGGTCTCACAAAAGCTGAATATCATAGATGTTTTTTTAAAATTTTTAAGTAGTTTATGGATGCCAGTTTATGGGTCAGAAAATCTTGATCACAAACCGTATCACCACAAAATGTTTTTGGGGTTTTTTTTCTTTTCTTTTTTGTTGGGGTCACTGCAGACAGTGAGGTTAGGAGGTGATCCCAGCAGCTCCTGCTTTTGGTGTCAAACACAGTTCTTTTGTGCACTTTCAAGTGGGACAATTCGACATGTGTGTGTGTCTGTCCACATCATGTCCAATCAACTGAATTTACACCAGGTGAACTCCAATAATGATACAGAAACATCTCAAGGATGATCAGTGGAAACTGGATGCACTTGAGCTCAGTTATGAACTTCATGGGAAAGGCTGTGAATCCTTATGTACATGAGTAACATAATATGTGGAACAGGTGAAGTGCTGTGAATACTTTCTGGATGCACCGCAGCTACAATGTATTGATATTAATACCAAAGTCAATCAACTGTCTCATATTTTCCACGAAATACTTCAATCATTCAGTGAGACATTCTGATAAGTCACACAAGGACTAAAACAGGGTCTCAAAATTTGTGGAAAAATAAATACATAAATAAAATAGTTCAGTTGGAGACAGTCGTGACTCACCCGTCTCTGATTTGGATGCTGTAGCTCTTTATATCTGGTTGATCGTAGAAGCAGGAGAGGTCAATCAGCACGTCTTCACTGCGAACAATTCACCAGATCTATTTTCTGACATAATGGTGTTCATGTAGATTAGGTGTGTGTCGTTGGCCTTCAGGGTCAAAGGGTTTCACAAAGACCAGAAGAGTGAGCAGATGTTCACCAGACTGGAAAATGGGATTTGACTGACAATGAAAACTCACCGTGACCACTGTACCACAGGTGTTGTGGCCGTCAAAGGTGAAGGACACCGTGTGGGTCATATTGTCCACCTGACCCTTGCAGGTCTCATCTTTCAGGTGAAGGGCGGTGTAGTCAATGCCAAAATCCTCCAGGAGACAACCAACAAAAGTAACCGAAGCAGTGTTTTCTATGCAGACTGTTGACTGCTCTAAACATCCACCAGGAAAGGGGGCAGAAATAACAATAAAGAAAAGGAAAAACTCTTTATGAAGGTTGTGTTTAGACTCTGTGAAAGCTGTCATAGATGACAAAATCATCATGCATGAATTGGTTTATTTTGCAGGGTATAAATCACACTTGTTGGACAGGAACTTAGAGAAGCACATGTGCACACTACAGTCTGTGCTGTTTCTTAATTCTAAAAATAAGCAAGATGGACAAATAAAAATGTTTTGGACAGCTAACTGGATGTTATCTGTTGCAGTTTGGATAGAAGAAATCATCAGTTGCAGACAGATTGCCAGCCTACAGCAACATGGAGTGAACAATATGTTCTCATTTCCTTGATTTTTATTATTACGCCCTGAACCATTTTATGTAAGTTGTTATGACAACTGTGACGTAGATGTCATGTCCACGTGTGGTAATTAAATAAACAGTATGTGTCCATCCTCCACACGAAGAGAAACACTGTGTGCTGTGTGACGTTTAAACGCCGTGCTAAAGACGACCCCGCTAACACAATGGATGTATAGAGTGCTGCTTGAAAGTGTGTGAACCCTTTGAGCTTTTACATATTTTAATTTTTTTAGTACATCAGCAAACAGAAAAATTCTGGCTTTTTATTAAGAAATGTCTTAAATTATGCCCTTTAAACTCACAGTGAAAACTAATCTCTACATCATGAATTGAAATAAATAAATAAATGGTAAAAGCAACTGAAAAAATTGTGCATATTGCAAGTTTTGCATCACTACTGAGCATCACAGTGGAGTGGAACAAAGCAGAATTTTATTTCAACAAAACAGATCAAATCTAGGCTTGCATCTCAGATGTGCCTTCTGGCAAATTGCAGCTGCACGTTCAAGTTTTCTTGGAAAAAAAAAAAATCCTTCTCTATACCACTTCATCATAAATCTGTAGAACTGGGGATGCAAAATTCAAAACTTGCACTTTGCACAATTTGTACAGTTGCAGCAACAGAAGTCTGTAACTTCTTCAGGTTTATCTCCGTGTCTTGGTGACTTTCCTCACTTGTCTCCTTATTGCACGGTCCCTCAGTTTTTGAGAACTGTGCTCTATACAGATTTACCATCAACTACCACACTGTATGTCTTCATAACTGATGTCAATTAAGTCCAAGATATAATCAGTATCTTGAAAACATTTATGCATCCTTCTGAATAAGACTGGATCGAAAAGTGATGATTTATACATGTGTTATAGTGAAGGGTGCACTTAGTTATTCATGCCATCATTTTAGCTTTTATATTTTTTATTTCTTTTAGTTCATGTTGTAGTTTCTCCATGTAATGTGGAGTTGCATCAGGAAGGGCATCCGGTGTAAAACCTGTGCCAATTCAACATGTAGAGCCACCTTGGATTTGCTGTTGCCACCTCAAGAGCAAACAAGGGAGCAGCCGAAAGGTCTTACTTTCAGTTTATGATGTAGAGATTGTGTTTCACGGCATGTCTCGATGCATAATGCAGACTCCCAGAAAATGTTTCAACTTGAGGATAAGGACGGCAGATGTGTGTCTTCTTGTGTATCAAGTGTCCTACCAAAAGGTGATCCATACTGGGAGGCAAAAATGGCTCGACAGAAGCACCGAGTTTCACCACAGAACTCATGATCGCTGCAGAACCGGCCCTGACAGAAGGCCTGAGGACCAGCTGAAGAGACAGACAGAAGTTATCTTCACCTCTACTTGTCCAACTCTTCATCAAACCAACTATACAGCGGAGGAAAAAAACTTTCACAGCACAGAGTTGGATATGGTGAACCGACTGTTTATATTGTGAAAAACAAAACTCAGTGGAACCAAAACACAATCTTACGGCAGCTGACGCTTGACCTCCAGCCGTCCATCATGGTGTTTCTGCGGATTCTACAGTCTCTGGCGTAGGCCTCCATGAATGTGCACTTCAAACCGTCCACCGCAGGATATCGGCACAAAGTGTAATTGCAGGCTTGAATGTAGGGCTGTGGGTCGATGTTACAGGTGGTGAAGGGCGCCCCCATCAGGAGAGCACAGCTGTTCCACACAATGGAAAAAGCACAATGTGAAATTATATGGAAAAGATGCGACTGAGCATTCGGACAGGGTTCTGTGGTTAGCATGTTTAATAACCGTAAAGTCACGGGATTCACCTAAATAAGGTCAGGTGTTGGATCAGCTGCTCGTGTTCGTGTTTTAACGTGTTCTGTAATTTAGCACATGCTTCTAGTATGATGGAGTGATGTTACCTGTCAACAAGATAACGTGTGTTTCTGCTTACCGCTGGGACATCGCGGTGCAATCGATTGTCGGATCGGCAGTGTCATTGTACTGTGTCGCACAGCTAGGGGGCGACAAACAGAAAGTCAACACTGTTCCAGCATTTTCAGTAGATTCAAAGAACATCAACAAAACACAGAGTTTGTATTTTGCTGCCAACTGCACATTTTCCTTCTACTGTCATTGATGTCCAAAAGTGTGAGATGAATTCTGAAATCCACAGATCCATATGATCATCATATCCACCTGAATGCAGCACAACTCAAAAGTGCATCACTGTGCAGATCAACAATGGCACAAATGAGACTGTGAAAGAAACCTGAGTCGTTTTGAAGCCAATTGGAGTTTTGCGCGTTGGCCGAGTCAATAACCCAACCTGAACCTAACTGGACAATATTTCAACTGTTAAAATCAAAGTGGTCCAGTGACCCAAGAACAATGAGGAACTGAAGATCTGGTGAAACATGTCTGTGGGTTCACAGTTCAGGTTTTAACTGACTGCAAAGATACACAACAAATGATTCAACAAAGTGTTGTAATGCGTTTTAATGAGTCCAATTAATCTGGAGTTTCCCTAAATATGAGGGTCTATATAAAGGATATAAATGTCTAATTCATACATGTTTCAGTCACCATGAAAACCTACAACCAGTCCACTGTGGTGACACACAGATAAAATGATCAAACTGGTGTCATTGTGCAGTTATTGTGTAAAGTTGGATGTAACTGAGGTCTTACTCAGCGTTGCTCAGTCCCACTTGCTTCATTTGACTCAGCTGACTGGAATTAGAACACAAACCTTGCAGATTTGCTGAATCAGCTCCTGTCAGAGCTTGAGAGAGAATTGATCAGTGTAAAGTGGATTCTCAATAATACGACACACACATCATAACATAATATGACTGATGAGAAATAAAACTGATGTGATTCTTTGATAAACTGCAGTGAGGTTTCTTCAGACGAAGCAGCAGCTCTGAAGCCTCTCAGTCAAACTGGAACATGGAAGTTCTCCATACACACTGATCTGTGGAATCCTTTGTGATGTCAAACAGTTTGTGTATTTAAGTCATCGTTTTATTTACTTTTAAATTCTGCAGAATTATTCATTCATTCATTCATTCACCTTCTACCGCTTAGTCCAAATGGTTAAAGATGCTTCAGTTATTTTCTTGGCTTCATACTTTTATGGGTTTAAATTCTGTACCATAGACGTTGATCTGTGCAGTGTTGCCATCAAAGAAGAGAGAAAGGTTGTAGGTCTGTGATATCTGGAGGGTGACTCCGGTTTGGTCCTGAGACAGCATCATGTTGTTGAAAAGCTGAGGTGTGCTGGTCAGCGTCACCAATGTGCCGTCAACCTGAATCACAGCAGGAACACAGGATCCAACTAACACACATAATGAAGTCAGTGTTACAAGAACTGTTTGTACTTTCAGGGAAAAGAACAACGAGCTCCAACATAGAACTGAAGAGAAGTGACCCCAAAGGGGACTGTAGCAGTGGTTATCTTACCCACACTCTCCCATCTTGACCCAGAACTGTTTGAACATTTGAGCCCAGCTGTTGCACAATGACACGGTCCAAAAAGCTGATATCGCGACGGCGACGCTCCCGGAACTCTGCCAGTATTGTGACGTTTAATGTTTCAGTGGGCGTCATCAGTTCATACACACACCGATCCTGGACAGAAGTAGCTCGTCCATAGAAATCAATGACAGTGGGCCCAGTGACAGTACACATGGTGTTCAACACGCATCTGATGGAGGTGAGTAGGATCACACACAAGAACAGAATAAGATCATCAGCATATTGACTCACTGGGTAAAGTTTAGTTAAAATAAGCTGCCACAGGGGGTCTGAAATGCTCACACTACAGATATCAAATATAAATAGTTAATTTTTATTATTTTTGCCCTTTTGTTTTCACATAGTGTTACTCAAAACAGTCATAAAACAGAGAGTGACTGACCTGATTTACTAATGTCCCTGATAAACACTAAATTGATAGATGTAATGTGCTGAAGACAGCAGTATGTAAAGGAGGATTTTATGAGTATTAATGTCTATAATTGAACGAGCCACCTACACGTATGCGTTTTGTGCATCCTCATGTATGAATTCTTGGACATAACTTTGTGTAAAAGAAGAGAAAACTTCACAAAAGTATCAATCATTTCCACTGAAGAGCTTGGCTTGTTTCTGTCATATTATGCCACATTTCAATGGTAAAATTGACAATGTGTGTCTGATTTGGATAGAATCACAATTAATTAAGTTAAAGCTGCCGTATTAAGTCATATTTATTAGTTTCATTGCTTTTCTTTATCTCTCTTCAGTAGAAACCCAAAGTCTTCTTTCTGGTGAACGGACACGTTGCTCCTTTATACACATTTGATTTCTTTATTCTGCCAGAACTTTGTTCATAGGATTTCAAGATGAAAACAAAACTTTACTTGAAGTTGTCATCGCAGCGTTCCAAGGGGCCACAGGTTATATTTTTAAGGACTGCAGTCTCAGTACAGACAGTTTTTTCACAGGTTTGTGGATACGTGATCTCAGTTCTGTTTACGAAAACTTGACCTGAAATGAGAGGGAAGATGTTCATTTACAAACTCAGTTTGACTCACTCACTCATCTTCAACTGCTTACTCCAATTAAGGATCACGGGGGGCTGGAGCCCATGCCAGCAGTCATAGGGCAGGAGGTGGGGTGCACCCTGGACAGGACACCAGTCTGTCACAGGGTCACATATAGACAGACAAACACATTCACATTCACACGCACACCTTCGGACAACTGAAAGTTTCCAATCCACCAAACCTGCATGTCTTTTAGATGTGGGAGGAAGCTGGAGCACCCCGAGGGAACCCAGGCAAACATGGGGAGAACATGCAAACTCCACACAAAGGTAACAAGTTGGAATCATCCCATGACCTTCTTGCTGCGAGGAAACTGTGCTAACCACTAATCCACCGTGTTGCCCAAATCAGCTTTAGCATCTGTAAAATGTTGCTCTAAGGATCCCTAAAGGGTGTGACCTACTTCTTCAGACAGTGGTCACATGATGCACCAGATCAGAAAAGTTTCTTTATGGTGTTTTAGAATGTCAGTGATCAGGGACGGAACCAAAAATCTTGCTCTTAAGGAAATTATGAAATAAATGAGGATACACAAGTGAAAAGATGATAGTTTTGTCATAATAATTAAGTAATTAAAACACACACACACACACACACACACACACACACACACACACACACACACACACACACACACACACACACACACACACACACACACACACTGAGAGAGAGAGAGAATGAACATGCCAACCTGAGAATCTGCATCCACTGATATCATAAAACTTCGGGTTTAGTGATTCAGCTTTTGTCAAATTTACTTGGTAAATCATTTCACCAGAGACCAGAAAATCAATCACCTAAGGGAAAAGTAAATAAAAAGATTTCATTGGAGGAAAAAAAAAAAAGAAAAAAAAAAAAGACACTTTTCATGGAACAAACTGTTGCTCAAGATCACACAAATGTTTGTGAAAAACAGTTTTCATGAGGTGTGAATATAACCACCAACACTTAACTAAAATAACAGATTCATTAAATCTTGTTGAAACACAAATGACGACAGAGAGAAACAGGTTTTTGTGTTCATCATCAAAAATATATTTTTCCAGAGTCTTGGGACAAAATGAGCAATAGGACACTAGAGGGAGGCAGAGAACAAGAACATGCAGAAGTGAACCATGACAACTCGAGCTTGAGTAGATTTTGTGGTGTGACGTTTGCCACGTTTCTGCTGTGATGAAAAGCACAGGTTGGTGTTTTACTTTCAACATAAATATGTTTGATTAAACAAAGGCTTTTTCAGTATAACTGAACTGAATCTACTTGTGTGTCTGATGACATTTTTTTCTGGTATTTTTTTTCAAATATCTTCAAGCCGCCTAAGGATTTTTCAAAGACAACATTTTTTTTTTGTTGATTGTTCAGATTATCTGCTAGTTCTGTTAATGTACACTCAACAAAAATATAAACGCAACACTTGTGGTTTTGCTCCCATTTTGTATGAGATGAACTCAAAGATCTAAAACTTTTTCCACATACACAATATCACCATTTCCCTCAAATATTGTTCACAAACCAGTCTAAATCTGTGATAGTGAGCACTTCTCCTTTGCTGAGATAATCCATCCCACCTCACAGGTGTGCCATACCAAGATGCTGATTAGACACCATGATTAGTGCACAGGTGTGCCTTAGACTGCCCACAATAAAAGGCCACTCTGAAAGGTGCAGTTTTATCACACAGCACAATGCCACAGATGTCGCAAGATTTGAGGGAGCGTGCAATTGGCATGCTGACAGCAGGAATGTCAACCAGAGCTGTTGCTCGTGTATTGAATGTTCATGTCTCTACCATAAGCCGTCTCCAAAGGCGTTTCAGAGAATTTGGCAGTACATCCAACCAGCCTCACAACCGCAGACCACATGTAACCACACCAGCCCAGGACCTCCACATCCAGCATGTTCACCTCCAAGATCGTCTGAGACCAGCCACTCGGACAGCTGCTGAAACAATCGGTTTGCATAACCAAAGAATTTCTGCACAAACTGTCAGAAACCGTCTCTGGGAAGCTCATCTGCATGCTCGTCGTCCTCATCGGGGTCTCGACCTGACTCCAGTTCGTCGTCGTAACCGACTTGAGTGGACAAATGCTCACATTCGCTGGCGTTTGGCACATTGGAGAGGTGTTCTCTTCACGGATGATGCGAAGGAGATGTGTTGCACTGCATGAGGCAAATGGTGGTCACACCAGATACTGACTGGTATCCCCCCCCCCCCCAAATAAAACAAAACTGCACCTTTCAGAGTGGCCTTTTATTGTGGGCAGTCTAAGGCACACCTGTGCACTAATCATGGTGTCTAATCAGCATCTTGATATGGCACACCTGTGAGGTGGGATGGATTATCTCAGCAAAGGAGAAGTGCTCACTATCACAGATTTAGACTGGTTTGTGAACAATATTTGAGGGAAATGGTGATATTGTGTATGTGGAAAAAGTTTTAGATCTTTGAGTTCATCTCATACAAAATGGGAGCAAAACCAAAAGTGTTGCGTTTATATTTTTGTTGAGTATATGTCACTACTTTATATCCCCCCCCCCCCCCCAAAAAAAAAAAAAAATAGAAAAAGGAAAACAAAAGATTTCAAAAGGTTGAATTTTGGCAACTGACAGACTCAGAATAACCACACGGGCCTGTTGATTGGTGGAGATACTGAAAAGGGGTTGACCAATTATCAGCCTGCCCGATTATCAGTGCAGATATTCAGCACTTTTCGCGATATCTGTGTCAGCCATTTATGCCGGTGTCCTATGAGATCATCTACCCGCGGAGAGGATCGCCGCTGCACAACTGCGCATGTGCACGCATTCCTGATTTGGATAAAGACAAAATTTACGTGGGATTTCGGCCTTTCTTTAGTGGGTGAGCTCAACTTGACGGCTGAGGTGCGCATGCGCAGTTGCACAGTGGAGCTCATCGCGAAGAGACACTGAGCTCCACTACCGAAGAAAACCCATGTAAGTATTGTCTTTACAGAAAAATACAGTAATAAGTGTCTTTTCGATTTAAAAAGTAAAGACCTGCATGTACACGCTGTCTTTAAAGCAGAATATTGTCGTTAGATGGCGGGGGAGCTCAGCTCAGCACACGTAACTGTCAAGGATATCAATTCGACAGGGCAGCTCATCTCAACAGAACACCGGTGTTGCAGACCGAATGGTCCACCCCTAAAAATTGAGGTGATATACCAGAGTTCATTTTTGCAGTGCTGCGAGTCACTGGTCACCAAGTTCCGCCTTCACATGCTTTGCGCTCCTTCTCAGATTTTTCTCGAGCAGTGCGCAGCTGAAAAGTTTGTCTGAGTCAAAGAAAAAGCTTCCTACATGATCAAAGTCCTTCATTTAAATGTTCCACAGTTCTTCCTGTGTTTGTAGCTGCAGTTACATTCAGACATTCCCGTGTAACTGTAATTTACACTCCGTAGATTATATCCAGTGAGACAGAGAGCTCTATCAGACAACTGAACACTGTCTTAACACTTTTGAAGAAGGGTGTTAATGCTATTAATGTCTTTTCAACCTGTTGACTGCTATTTATGTCCTATGCAGAACATAAAATAGCATGAAATAACAGAAATATGAAATTTGCATTATTTAAGTCTAACTGGCTCAAGTTGTGTCTTTTACAGTACATTACGAAACACTATAAATCTTACTTTAATTTATTGTATTTCAAATTGACCAACTGATGTCTGAGAAGGACCCATCATGTGGTGCAAATGGCCCCTTACTTCAGGCACTGAGGGGCTATTTGCCCCTACCACTCTTTTAAAATATGAATTGTTGCTTTCTGGTTTGTAGCAAAGTCTCGCCCACAAGACTACTTGATTTGTTCGAAGCCTGCTGTCACACAGACACAGTAGAAGATCGAAAAGTGCAAACTGGAGCTTTTTGGCTGTATTTATTTGCTTGTTCAACTTCATAATGTTATTTGTGGCTCCTTGCACTTTTTGTGTGGTCATGTTGAAAGGTTCTGTCAGTTAACCATATGCTGCAAAACATTTAAAGAATATGTTAAGAGTGTGTTATACTAAATTTTGACATCTTTTCTTTAACTGTAGGCAAATTTCAGCCTGAAATATCTGTATCGGCACCCAAACCTTGGAGATAAACTGTGTTGGCCCTTAAAAATACATATCGGCTGACCCCTAATACTGAATTAATCTGATCTTCCATTTCAGACTAACTGGTTTTGCTTTAACACTTTGTAAATACTGATCTGAACCGTATGTGAGCTCCAAAATAAAATACCAACATTTAACATTATCTTTCACAATGCATTTTTTTTTTAAATAAATACTCACCAGAAAGTTGTTTTGAAAAGTATAGGTTGTTGCTAGTAAGAAACTCGCTTCTGTTCCATGGCTAATGAACATCATCGTCACATAAAAGCTCTTCAGAGGAAACACAGTGTTAAAAAACAAAATTCCTCACCTTAAAAGTTTTTGAGACTTGAGTTTCTTTAAAAATTGCAGTTCATGTTGATCAACTTGTCTGAACAACTCTCACCGTGCCTGTTCCTAGAGGATTTATATGAATCAGCTGGAAGCATTCCATGTCATTCTGAATGCTGGGAAGTGGACTTGGTGAAGATGATATGAACGTCATACCATCAACTCTACTTCCACCGTCATCCAATATCACACAGTCACCGTTAGATCCAGGTTGAAAATAGCCGTCAAAACAGAATGTGACATATGAACTTGTCACCTATTCACCTGTTTAAAAAAGGAGAGATGATAATTATAACTTGTAAAAACAAATGATGTTTATATTTGTACACAAACAAATAGCATCTGAAAACAAGTCATTTAAAGTTAATTTCAGTCAGTGGATTCTCTTGTTTTTGATCAAAGATTTGAAATATTCACTTGAGAAATGCAAGAAGATTGTTGTGTTCCGAAGTTGAATATGTGGATTTTTCTGCTCCTCAAATGTGCAAAAATAAGATGCAAGAACTTCTCCACTTTCAATCTTCAATAAATAATTTATATGTACAATATTATCAACACTATCTATTGTGCTGCCTTGGTGTTTTCTCTCTCTCTTCCTTTTTCCTCCACAGGATCTGAGCGTTTGGTGCTGAATACTCACACCTGTGGCTGTTAGAACACCTGCTACTAATCACTCTGCCAACATAAAACCTCACTGTCTCCACTCCTCACCAGAAACTTCAGTTCCTCTGTGTGGTAACCTGGACTCAGTATTGTTCTCTTGTGGTAACCAGGGGAAGTGATGGTCTAGTGGTTAAGTGTTGGCCTTGAGAGCAGAGGATTCTCAGTTCAAATCCCAGCCTGACCGGAAAATCACTAAGGGCCCTCGGGCGAGGTTCTTAATCCCCTAGTAGAGCAGATTTCTGCCTCACTACTTCTTTATCCAGGTCCGCAAAGTGGTTTTCTATGATCTGTCCTATCAGTGTGTGAGGAAGCTGGACACGTGGAGCCGCTGATGTGTCCATGATATGAGCATTCAATCGTGTCAGTTCATTACATCCTTGTTTACATCCATGGTTCATGTAGAGAGAAACAGAAGGATGATACTTGTATTGTCCGCTCTTTATAACAAGAATTAAACTATTTATTTATTTATTTATAACAGTGAGAACACAATCATGACCAGTAACATGGTCTTACATTTAAACAGGACATTCATTGTTCTTATAATATCATGCCCACTCTCATTATTTTTTCTTGACACATTTTCGTTGATTTATGTCCGTATGTCTAACATCTAATTGCTTCGCTGCTGTGTGAGCGTGATATGGTATCACATGCTTCCACTGTGTTTGTGCACACGCACACGAGCATACACAAAACTGTCACCACGGGATTGTTCACACCTGTCCGACTGCGTGTCCCTCCCGACAACAGGTGGAATTTTTCACGCTTCCCCAGTTTTTTTGTTAATGTGCTGTGAAAAGGTGAAAAAAACAAAACAAAAAAAACATTGGGCTTGAGACCAAAAGATCCTTGGTTCAAATCCCAGCCTGACTGAAAAATCACTAAGGGCCCTTGGGCAAGGTCTTTAATCCCCTATTTCCTCCGGTGTGTAGTGAGCACCTTGTATGGCAGCAACCTGACATCAGGGTGAATGTGAGGCATTATTGTAAATTCAAGGGCTCAATTAAAGGAAAACGTGCACACATTTTATTGATTCAAGGGCTCAAAGAAAAAAATGTGCACACGTTTTATTAATTCGAGGGCTCAAGTAAAGAAAAATGTCAACATTTTATTAATTCGAGGGCTCAAGTAAAGAAAAATGTGCATGTTTTATTAATTCGAGGGCTCAAGTAAAGAAAAATGTCAACATTTTATTAATTTGAGGGCTCAAGTAAAGAAAAATGAGCACACATTTTATTAATTCGAGGGCTCAAGTAAAGAAAAATGTGCACGTTTTATTAATTTGAGGGCTCAAGTAAAGAAAAATGTGCACACATTTTATTAATTCAAGGGCTCAAGTAAAGAAAAAAATGTGCACGTTTTATTAATTCAAGGGCTCAAGTAAAGAAAAATGAGCACACATTTTATTAATTAAAGGGCTCAAGTAAAGAAAAATGTGCACGTTTTATTAATTCGAGGGCTCAAGTAAAGAAAAATGTGCACACGTTTTATTAATTCAAGGGCTCAAGTAAAGAAAAATGTGCACGTTTTATTAATTTGAGGGCTCAAGTAAAGAAAAATGTGCACACATTTTATTAATCCAAGGGCTCAAGTAAAGAAAAACGTGCACACATTTTATTAATCCAAGGGCTCAATTAAAGAAAAACATGCACACATTTTATTAATCCAAGGGTTCAAGTAAAGACAAAAATGTCGACACACTTTATTAATCCAAGGGCTCAAGTAAAGAAGAATGTCAACACACTTTATTAATTCGAGGGCTCAAGTAAAGAAGAATGAGCACACATTTTATTAATTCGGGGGCTCAAGTAAAGAAAATGAGCACACATTTTATTAATTCGGGGGCTCAAGTAAAGACAAAAATGTCGACACTTTATTAATCCAAGGGCTCAAGTAAAGAAGAATGTCGACACATTTTATTAATCCAAGGGCTCAAGTAAAGAAGAATGTCGACACACTTTATTAATCCAAGGGCTCAAGTAAAGAAGAATGTCGACATTTTATTAATTCGAGGGCTCAAGTAAAGAAAAATGTGCACATGTTTTATTAATTCAAGGGCTCAAGTAAAGAAAAAAATGTGCACGTTTTATTAATTCAAGGGCTCAAGTAAAGAAAAAAATGTGCACGTTTTATTAATTCAAGGGCTCAAGTAAAGAAAAATGTGCACACATTTTATTAATTCAAGGGCTCAAGTAAAGAAAAAAATGTGCACGTTTTATTAATTCAAGGGCTCAAGTAAAGAAAAATGAGCACACATTTTATTAATTAAACGGCTCAAGTAAAGAAAAATGTGCACGTTTTATTAATTCGAGGGCTCAAGTAAAGAAAAACGTGCACACATTTTATTAATCCAAGGGCTCAAGTAAAGAAAAACGTGCACACATTTTATTAATCCAAGGGCTCAATTAAAGAAAAACGTGCACACATTTTATTAATCCAAGGGCTCAAGTAAAGACAAAAATGTCGACACACTTTATTAATCCAAGGGCTCAAGTAAAGAAGAATGTCAACACACTTTATTAATTCGAGGGCTCAAGTAAAGAAGAATGAGCACACATTTTATTAATTCGGGGGCTCAAGTAAAGAAAAATGAGCACACATTTTATTAATTCGGGGGCTCAAGTAAAGACAAAAATGTGGACACACTTTATTAATTCGAGGGCTCAAGTAAAGAAGAATGAGCACACATTTTATTAATTCGAGGGCTCAAGTAAAGACAAAAATGTGGACACACTTTATTAATCCAAGGGCTCAAGTAAAGAAGAATGTCGACACATTTTATTAATCCAAGGGCTCAAGTAAAGAAGAATGTCGACACACTTTATTAATCCAAGGGCTCAAGTAAAGAAGAATGTCGACATTTTATTAATTCGAGGGCTCAAGTAAAGAAAAATGTGCACACATTTTATTAATTCAAGGGCTCAAGTAAAGAAAAAAATGTGCACATTTTATTAATTCAAGGGCTCAAGTAAAGAAAAAAATGTGCACACGTTTTATTAAATCGAGGGCTCAAGTAAACACAAAAATGTGCACACGTTTTATTAAATCGAGGGCTCAAGTAAACACAAAAATGTGCACACATTTTATTAATTCGGGGGCTCAAGTAAAGAAAAATGAGCACACATTTTATTAATTCGGGGGCTCAAGTAAAGACAAAAATGTCGACACATTTTATTAATCCAAGGGCTCAAGTAAAGAAGAATGTCGACATTTTATTAATTCGAGGGCTCAAGTAAAGAAAAATGTGCACATGTTTTATTAATTCAAGGGCTCAAGTAAAGAAAAAAATGTGCACGTTTTATTAATTCAAGGGCTCAAGTAAAGAAAAAAATGTGCACATGTTTTATTAATTCAAGGGCTTGTTGGGAAAGTGTAGGAACACGGACCCACAACAGGGGGCGCAAATGAACGGACAATGGAGTAAGTCAAAATAACAACGCTTTACTGTTGTGAATGTGCACAACGAATACAACCAATTACAGAAATGGACAAAAGTCAATACACAAAGGTGTCGTGTGGGCAGGCTCGAAGATAGGAGACGCCTCTCCAAGGTAAGACCCGAACCACACGGCTTCCTCCGCCACAGGACCCCGGGAATACTGGAGCCGCCAAGTCCCGAACTCCCAGGTGTCCACTGCCTCCGCGTGTCGGACCTGGTACTGCTGGCGAGGAACAAAGGACAGTTAGATGGGGGCGCGTTTGCACCCAGAACTCTGAACAGCAGGGAAGTTACCTCCACCTCTCGTTGGAACAGTAATCCAATAAACTAGCTCAGTCAAGAATATGTACTCTATGCTTCGATAAGTTACCTCTCCGGTAGAAACGATATCTCGGCGATGAGGTGGAGATGCCGTCCTGCTGATATACCCCAGTGATAATTGCCGTCAGATGTCTCAGGTGATGGGTGACAGCTGTTACCGAGGCTGCTCCTGTGGGGCGGCGGCGCCCTCTGGTGCCTGGAGCCCGCACTCCAGGCAGGGCGCCCTCTGGTGGTGGTGGGCCAGCAGTACCTCCTCTTCAGCGGCCCACACAACAGGGCTCAAGTAAAGAAAAAAATGTGCACGTTTTATTAATTCAAGGGCTCAAGTAAAGAAAAAAATGTGCACACGTTTTATTAATTCAAGGGCTCAAGTAAAGAAAAATGAGCACACATTTTATTAAAGAGCTGATCTCTACCAAAGCTAAAAGTCAAAAATGACAACACAGAAAGCTTCATTGTACTCACATACAGCATGTCGTATGGCTTTCCAAAATAAGCAATTTGACACTGGCTTATGTTCATCACTCCAGAAGTTGTGATTATAATCTGACCTGCACCTGAGAAACAAGACAAACGCAAAAGTTTTAACAAATAGTCAGAGCTGTAAATTCTTAATCCTGCAGCCTGGTCAGTATTTCAGAGGACAAGTTGCAAAAAAAAGTTAATTTAGAAAGTCATTGTCTCCCAAATATAAAACCAGCGTGTAACAATGAAGGAAGGGCCCTTAAAAAAAATGTATTTTTTGTTGAAACAAACAACTTGAGATGTTACAGGGACATCACACTACTCAGCTCCCCTGGTGAACTCTACTCCAGGGTGCTGGAAAGGAGGGTTCAGCCAAAAGTCGAACCTCAGATTGAAGAGGAACAATGCGGGTTCCATCCTGGATGTGCAACAAGTGACCAGCTCTTTATGCTCACAAGGATCCTGGAGGGGGCCTAGGAGTACACCCATCCAGTCTACATGTGTTATGTGGACTTGGAGAAGGCATATGATCGGGTACCCTGCGAGATACTGTGGGAGTATGGAGTAAGGGGGTCACTTCTCAGGGTCATCCAATTTCTAAAAGAGCTGTGTTCGGGTGCTTGGCAGTAAGTCAGACTTGTTTCAGGTGGGGGTTGGCCTCCACCAAGGCTGCGCCTTGTCACCAATTCTGTTTGTAATATTCATGGACAGGATATCGAGGCGTAGTCGGGGGGAGGAGGGTTTCCACTTTGGTGGGCTCAGGGTCTCATCACTGCTTTTTGCAGATGATGTGGTTCTATTGGCTTCATCAGTCTGTGACCTCCAACACTCACTGGATCAGTTCGCAGCTGAGTGTGAAGCAGCTGGGATGAGGATCAACACCTCTAAATATGAGGCCATGGTTCTCAGCAGGAAAATGATGGATTGCCTACAAGTGAAGGAGTTGCCCCAAGTGAAGGAGTTCAAATACCTTGGGGTCTTGTTCACCAGTGAGCGGACAATGGAGCGCGAGACTGGCCGGAGCATCGGTGCAGCAGGGGCGGTGTCGCATTCGCTCTACTGTACTGTTGTGATGAGTAGGTAGCTGAGCCAAAAGGGGAAGCTCTCGATCTACTGGTCAATCTACATTCCTACTCTCACCTATGGTCATGAGGGCTGGGTTATGACCAAAAGAAGTAGATCACAGGTACAAGCGGTCAAAATGGGTTTCGTCATGAGGGTGGCTGGTGTCTCCCTTAGAGATAGGGTGAGAAGCTTGATCATTCACGAGGAGCTTGGAGTAGAGCTGCAGCTCCTTCGTGTTGAAAGAAGCCAGCTGAGGTGGTTTGGGCATCTGGTGAGGATGCCCCCTGGGCGCCTCCCTAGGAAATGTTCCAGGCACATCCATCTGGGAGGAGACCCCGGGGAAGACCCAGGACTAGGTGGAGAGATTATATCTCCTAGGAACGCATCGGGATCCCCAAATCAGAGGTAGTCAATGTGGCATGGGAAAGGGAAGTCTAAGGTCCCCTGCTGGAGCTGTTGCCCCACAACCTGGTTCCAGATAAGCAGCTGAAGATGAGGATGAAGATGTGTAACAATGAAGAAGGGTTTTTAAATATAATTTTGTTAAACAATATTCCCACCAGTTTGTTATTCACCTTACTGAAAGTAAAATAATGCCTTCCATAAAGACTGGAATGTTTGTAATTAAATAAGTGCAGAACAGAGCAGAATATGGTCCTGCAAAAGATCATGTTTGCTTCAGGAGAGTGTAAATTTGTCAGAGGATAAATGCAATCTGTTCCTGATCTGGATCTGGTGGATTGTGTTAGTCAGGGTATGTTTGAGATGTTTTGAAATTAAGCAATCTTGTTGGTGGATATAATAAAGTGGTCTTGTTCATGTGTCTTTGCTGCAGGGTTGCAGCTTTTTACCCATTTTCAGCAGGCTGAGGGCAGCCAGGAGCATCAGCAGGGACAGCATGGCAGAGGAAGTCAATCACCACGCACAAAGCTGGAACAGAGAGTTGGACAGGACTGAGTTGGTCTCGTCACATATTTGAGATCTCCTCATTTTAAGGTGATCCCCTATATCTAAAGATGTTACTTGACTGAATGTTAAATCTGAAGCCACCTCTCCAAGTCTGTCCTCCTTCACCCTCAGATAGAATAAGTGGATTCAGAAAATGGATGGACGCATCAATGGATGGAACATCTTACAAAGGAGATGTAGCAAACTTACCGTCTGGAAGTCTGATGGTGGAAATGATGCAGTTCTGCTCCTCTGGATCCAAAGTCTTCTGACGTGTATCCCGGTGGTGAGGATTCTGCTCCCTCACCCCTTTCAGCCTGTCTGATTTATACTCTGCTCTGTAGCATCTTAACCAGACAAACCTGACATGGGACGCCAATAAAACCTCTGAGCCAAAACACCTCAGGACATGCCAAGTTCATAGTCACGAAAGAGTTTGATGTTCACAAGCTTGAAACAGGTTCATTTAAATGACTCATCTTGGGTTAAGTTTTGAAATTTGCTTTGTTTCCTTGATGGGAATCTATTTCAACTATCCCTGCATGACCCAAAACTAGCATTTTAAAGAATTTATACTTGTTTATGAAGTGGATTATATCAAATAGGATTATGTGAAACATTGATCTAACATAACCATCTCCACTGTGGACTTTCTTTTCTTTTGTCATTTACGGTGGGGCCAAAAAGTATTTAGTCAGTCCCTGATTGTGCAAGTTCTCCTACTTAGAAAGATGAGAGAGGTCTGTAATTTTCAACATAGATATACTTCAATTATGAGAGACAATGAGGAAAAAAAAAAATCTAGGAAAGCACATTGTAGGATTTTTAAAGAATTTATTTGTAAATTATGGTGGAAAATAAGTATTTGGTCAATAACAAAAGTTCAACTCAGTTCTTTGTAACATAATCTTTGTTGGGTCCAACGTTTCTGTAAGTCTTCACTGGGTTTGCACACACTGTAGCTGATATTTTGGTCCATTCCTCCATGCACATCTCCTCTAGAGCAGTGATGTTTTGGGGCTGTCACTGAGCAACACAGACTTTTTGGCCATGTTTTATGATGCACGATGTAGTTTTGGAAACCAAGTTCTTGTAATTTTGTTCCTCCTCCTTTATGCGATTGTCTAGTTTTCCGATGTTGCACTTTGTCCTCTTTTTGTGCTCTATGTCTATTTTTGTATTATGTGTTTTTTCTTTAAATCTGTATTTTGGTTTTGTGATTTTCTTAGTTATGGTCATGTTATGTTCTACTTATCTTTAGATGTCAGTTTAGTTCTTATCTACTATTGTTTTTATTTTAACTTTGACCCAGCCACACACCTGTCCTTCATTTTGTTCATCAGTTTGAGATGATATTCAAGTAACACCTGTGTCCTTGTTCATTTTCTAGTTTCTTTATGCTCGTTGTGATCGTCTCTTTCCTCACACTGGTCACGTGGCTCCTGTTTTAGGTACCTGACCTTTGATTGTTTCCTCCTGTAGTGCTGTAGTTAGTTTTGTGTGTAGACTGTGTAGAATTCCTGGCCTTGTTTTGTTTGTACTCATTTTCCTTTGTGGGATAGGACGCGCCCATAGGTTGAGCTCACCGGACTACTTTTACCGCCCTGCTCAGTGTGCTGCCCTTGTTGGAACGACAACATACAGTATGCATCACTTTGTCCCAGATGGATGTCTTTCAGTGCCGCTTCTTGCCATAACGAGAGCGTCCATTTTTAGCTTGCCATAAGCTAAGCTAGTGGCGCTCGTGGGAGTGTGCACTTACAGTGCATCCGGAAAGTATTCAGTGCTTCGCTTTTTCCAAATTTTGTTATGTTACAGCCTTATTTTAAAAAATGGAGTAAATTCATTTTTTACCCTCAACCTTCTACACACAAGGCCCCATAATGACAACATGAAATTTTTTTTATTCAATTGTTTTTTTTTTGTAAACTTTTTTTTTTTAATAAAAAACTAAGAAATCACATGTACACAAGTATTCACACCCTTTGCTCAGTACTTGGTTGATGGACCTTTGGCATCAATTACAGCATCAAATCTTCTTAATTATGATGTCACAAGCTTGGTGCACCTATCTTTGTGCAGTTTTGTCCATTCCTCTTTGCAGCACATCTCAACCTCCATCAGGTTGGATGGAGAGCGTCGGTGCACAACCATTTTCAGATCTCTCCAGAGATGTTCAATCTGATTCAGGTCTGGGCTCTGGCTGGGCCACTCAAGGACATTCACAGAGTTATCCTGAAGCCACTTCTTTGATATCTTGGCTTTGTGCTTAGGGTCATTGTCCTGCTGAAAGATAATCGTACATTTAGGGCCCGACACACGGCACACAAGATCTGACTGAAGAGATGTCATGAAATAATTATGCACAGTCGTGTGCTGCAGACGTTGGCCCTCATTCACCAATATCATCTTAATTTCCTTAGATTCCTTCAACCTTTAATGAAAATTAATCTCATCTGGAGCTTTTCTTGATACCACTATAACTATTGTAGTAGCAACCATGTAGTCTTGACAGAAACAAGTTCTGTCTAGTTATCTTGAGTTCTGGACACCAGCATGGACCTCCAAAATTTCTTTTACATTTGTATTGTCAAGTGTGTCATTAGCATGGCTCAAGCAGAGGGTCCCCCCTTTGAGTCTGGTCTGCTTGAGGTTTCTTCCTCAAATCATTAGAGGGAGTTTTGGTGATGACTGTCACCTGTGTTCTTGCTCTAGGGGTTGGTAAGGTTAGAACTTACTTGTGTGAAGCGCCTTGAGGCAACTTTGTTGTGATTTGGCGCAATATAAATTAAATAAATTGAAATTGAAGTAAGTTCTCCTGGATCTTGACAGTAACTAACCCCGAGTTCAGGATCTCATCGTAAGCTGCCTGAAGTGAATATATTACCCAGTTAGGACTTCATGTATTGTGGGATGTAATGTAGACTTTACAGAAAACATCATTGTTGGTCTCAATAGGAATTATTCTTGCTTCCAGAACTCATGTTGTCTGAACAAGGACTTATTGATCTCTTTAAACTCTAATTTAACTAGTCAGCAGGACCGTTTGGTTCTTACCTAATTAGTCCAGGCCAAGGTAAGTAAGGCTGAGTTTTCAACGTCACATTTAGCTCTGCGTCACCTTGCAGCTTTGGTTGCATTTCTGAAAGAGAAACTTGAAAATTAGTGTGCTGAAACTGATGACTGCAAACATTTTTTGTCCAAAATACTTGACTGTACTGTAAGTTTATAGTTGCAGGACTGACAGCAGACTTTAAATTACTTTGCATTCTTTAACATCAGAGCACTGCAGTCGTGGAACAAGTTGGTGACCAGATTTCAGTTGATGGCTTCAAAAATGTTGATTCGATCATGCTACACGGAGGAGTAACCAAGTGCTATCGTCCAACTCCCTCCTCACAGCAGGGGTTCCTGTTGCCTCTGAAAGTCAGGTAAATTTAGGAAATCAATAAAACTTGCAAAAACCAGTTTAATCCCAATAAAACGTGTATAAAAGTTACCACAACATGTGACATGATACCACTGTATCGTAGTACGGTTTCAAAATACTGTCACTTCATTTCAGCAGCGACTTCACTGTGTTGGATGAAGGCCAACAGCAGCTGACTGTGGAATGAAACCAACCAGTAAAAGATCTGAAATCGACCAAAGTTTGTTGACTGAAGTGTGTGTTGTGCCTCCAACAAAGCACTGCTTACGTCACGTGTCAGATTTGAAAGGAGAGGCTGTCAATAAATCATAAAAATAAATACAGATGTCATTAGACAGTTTAATTGGAGACATTTTTTTTGGCCTTCAGTTCATGTTTGGTTTGGAACATTTTGTGTTCAGCAAGAAAAAGGTATCTTGCTCAGCTGGATTCACGAGCTGCTTTGTGAGAAAAGTATACCTTCAAAGGAGACCACGTTGCACCTGCAAGTCAAAGTTCCATTTGACTTTGAAACTGTTGGATGGAATGTTCCATGACACTTGTCCTCAGACGACTTAATGACACAAACTGGATTTAACCTGAATGTTTTGCAAACATACCTGAAAAATGTCTTCACTTGCGTACAGTCTAAACTGATAAAACTAAGGTTTTCGTATCTCCGTCTGGGACAACAGATGTCATGAAATATTCTGTTCTTTGCTTATTACGTTGATACAGATACAGGCAGAATAAAGTTTTGACATAACACATTCCGTTCAGATATAACAACGTGAGCATGGCACCCCCATACAATGACAAATGCAACACTCTTCATCCAATCACATAAACTGTACTGATCCACGCAGCCGGGCAAGGCCTGCCCACCTGTGGGTCAGCCGAGCGCAGGTTTAAAACATAGGCAGGGTGCAATGTCGGGTGGAACGCTGGCTTCAAGACCCCAGCACTGTCATAGTGACTCTTTGTTCAATCTGTGAACACATCTTTTCAATACAACATCTGGTTTTTGAAGTCTGTTTCCTGTCAGTCCCTGAGTCTTCATGTTCGCTCAACACATAAAATTACAGTGAGGAGATCAGAAGATCTCCCCCCCCCAAAACCCCCCAACAAATTCTCATAAACAACACATTTTGATACAAAACTTTTGTCATGATTGATAGGCTGCCTCCAAGGAACTGTCAACACAGGTTTGTAATTGAGGTACTCAGAAAAAAAAATAATTGTCACACATAGGCTGATTGAGGCCGAATGGAGTCAGAATGACACATCCAGCCACAGTCGGGAAGTATTGAGGTGATGTCTGAACATGGACGGACAGCAGTCTCTGAGCAGTCTACATAGCTGGTCCCATTGGCTCGGCTGTCCCGAGTGTGTTGCACAGGTCGAAATGTTCTTGGCGCCGTTGAGATGGGATGCCCATCTAACGGCAGTCTATGTGCAGTTTGTGCACCATCTGATTGCAATCTACATACTCTGATGGCATCATAAGAGCATTTGAAATGATGTGATTGTGGTTGATTGAACTCTGAGATAGATCAGTCACAGCAAAGTCTGCCAGCATGTTGTGCCACGTGTCCATCTCCACTGGACCCTGGCCAGGGAGGAAATGTTTATGTAATCACATGGGAGGTGATGGTCTAGTGGTAAAAGTGTTGGGTTTGAGACCAGAGGACCCTCGGTTCAAATCACAAACTGACTGGAAAATCACTAAGGGCCTTTGGGCAAGGTCTTAATCCCCTAGTTGCTCCCAGTGTGTAGCGAGTACCTTGTATGGCAACACCCTGACATCAGGATCAATGTGTAAAGCACACTGAGCGTCTGATGCAGATGGAAAAGCGCTATATAAATAGAGTCCATTTAACATGTATGTGGCACACATTCATCATGTGCAGTGGGTGTGAACAGCGCGCAATCAAACCAAAAGCACCATGTGCCCCTGCCAATGTGTCGCACTGGGAGCAACTAGGAGATTAAAGACCTTGCCCAAGGACTGGAATTTGAACTGAGGATCTTCTGGTCTCAAGCCCAACGCTTTTTTCACGTTTTCGCAACACGTTCTACATGCCTTTAAGATGATTACCAAGAGATGGTCGAGGCAATCAAGTGCCTGAAACCTGATGCAACAATTTCTTCATAAACGAGATAAAATGGCCAGACTTAAATAAGCACTTACGTCACCCTGCTCAGAGTGCCGCTTTCATTGGACTGACATCTCTGCTATTTTGGCTTTGTGGGATAGGTCACGCCCATAGGTTGAGCTCGCCGGACTACTTTTTCTGCCCTGCTCAGAGTGCCGCCCTTGTTGGAACGACAACATACAGAATGCATCTCTTTGTCCCAGATGTCTTTCAGTGCAGCTTCTTGTTCTGAAGTTAACACCCAACTCTTTCATCGCCAACTGTAAATGGTAATCAAAACATTCCAATCGTGTCTTTCTGAACTCTTCAGCATCAAACTCCATCCTGTCAATGTTTACAATGTGCTTGAGCAATAACAGGTGAAGTTGCTCATAAACGTATATATTTATTACGGCCACTCTTTAAACTTAAGTTATCTTTATAATTTTATTACTGGTGAATTTTAGAATTGATTTTGATGAGATATACGAGGTCTATTAGATAATAAACCGACCCTTTTATTATTTTTTTTAACTATATGGATTTGAATGACGTGCGATTCCACCAATTATGCTTGAACCCTCGTGCGCATGCGTGAGTTTTTTCACGCGTGTCGGTGACGTCATTTCCCTGTAGGCAGGCCTTGAGTGAGATGTGGTCCCGCCCTCTCGGCTGAATTCCTTTGTTTCACACGCTGCTCCAGACGGCGCACGTTGCTTTATCAAAATTTTTTCTGGACCTGAGGGAATATCCGAGTGGACACTATTCGAGAAATTATGCTGGTTTTCGGTGAAAAGTTTAACGGCTGATGAGAGGTTGTGGAGTTTCTTTCGCTTTAAGGACAGCTCACAAAGCGGATCGGCGCGGCGCGGTTGGAGGTGGCATCCATCTGCCTGTTTCGACCTGAAAACATCCTAATTTAAGGCTTAATTCACCCAGGACGTTGTGAGAGAACAGAGAAGATTCAGAAGGGGCCGGCATGAGGATTTTCTGTGGACATTCCACTGTTTAAGGACATTTTGTAATGAAAGACGTGCGCGCAAATTCGCCGAGTCGTTTCCGTGACGACTCGGCAAATCTGTGTGCGCCGCGACAGGAAAAACACCTCTGTGTTGAAAACCATTTGTAAAATTCAGGCGGCTTTTGATGGCTTTCAACAAGTGAGTAACTGAGAAATTGTTTAACAGCTTGGGCATGTTCCAACTTGCCCGTTAAGGTTTCCAACGGAGGTGTTTTTCCTGTCACGACCCCCCGCGGTCGGGTCCGGCCCGACATGCGACTCTGCCCGCACGTTCTTTCATTACAAAATGTCCGTTAACAATGGAATGTCCGAATAAACTCCTCATGCCGACTTCTTCTGAAAGTTCTCAACTAGAAACTGCGAGACGCTGCCGCCTCGAAGCGCAGATCGCCATCAGGCACCGTGGGCCGTCCTTAAAGCGACACTACCAGACCAAAATCTCTCATCAACCGTTAAAGTTTTTACCGAAAACCAGCTGAATTTATCGAATGGTGTCCACTCAGTTGTGCCTTACAGTTTTGAAAAAATTTTGATCAAACAAAGCAGCAGTCTCTGAGCCATTCCTAAACAATGAAAAAAGGACGAGAGGGTGGGCGACTCCTCACTCAAAGACTGCCCACAGGCGAATGACGTAACCGACAGGCGTGAAAAAACTCTCGCATGCCCACGAGGGTTCAAGCATGTCTGACGTAATCACACGTGATTCAAATCCATATGGTTTTTGAAAAAAATAATAAGGTCGGATACTTTTCTAATAGACCTCGTACTCATTATCTTACAAGAATATATCACAATTAACTGGGAACTACTTTTTGCACAGGAATTCATCAAGCACACTGGCCGCAGGTGCGTGCTAACACAGAATACCCAGAAACTGGACAGTTGTTCGGCCATAACGAGAGCATCCACTTTTAGCTTGCCATAAGCTAAGCTAGTGGCGCTCGTGAAAGTGTGCACTTACAGTGCATCCGGAAAGTATTTAGTGCTTCACTTTTTCCAAATTTTGTTATGTTACAGCCTTATTAAAAAAAATGTAGTAAATGTATTTTTCCCCTCAACTTTCTACACACAACACCCCATAATGACAACATAAAAAAATTTTTATTTGATTTTTTTTTTGCAAAGTTTTTTTAAAATAAAAAACTAAGAAATCACATGTACGCAAGTATTCACACCCTTTGCTCGGTACTTGGTTGATGGACCTTTGATAGCAATTACACCATCAAGTTGTCTTCATTATGATGTCACAAGCTTGGTGCACCTATCTTTGGGCAGTGTTGTCCATTTCTCTTTGCAGGCACCGCTCAAGCTCCATCAGGTTGGAAGGGGAGCATCGGTGCACAGACATTTTCTGATCTCTCCAGAGATGCTCAATCGGATTCAGGTGTGGGCTCTGGCTGGGTCACTCAAGGAGTTGTCCTCAAGCCACACCTTTGATATCTTGGCTTTGTGCTTAAGGTCATTGTCCTGCTGAAAGATCAACTATTGGCCCAGTCTGAGGTCAAGAGCACTTTGGAACAGGTTTTCATCCAGGATGTCTCTGTACATTGCTGCATTCATCTTCCCCTGAATCCTGACTGGTCTCCCAGTTCCTGCCGCTGAAAAGCATCCCCATAGCATGATGCTGCCACCACCATGCTTCACCATGCCTGGGTTCCTCCAAATATGACACCTGGCATTCACGCAGAAGAGTTCAATCGTTGTTTTATCGGACCAGAGAATTTTGTTTCTCATGATCTGAGAGTCCTTCAGGTGCCTTTTGGCAAACTGCCGGCAGGCTGCCATGTGTCTTTTTTACTAATGCTGCGTTTACAGATAGACAGGACGCGTTATGATTGTCATATTTGCGTCATTCTTGGCACATTCCTGACATTCTTAACATGACTTAACACATCTGAATAAGTTTCTTAATAGTGCGTGATATTCATGATTTTGGTGGAGCATGTTTTTGGCTGTCAAAAAAAAAAAAAAAATCTTCCATGAATGTCATGCACCATCATTTTGCCTCATGCTGTGGAGGTCGCAACTGAGTGTGTTGATCCAGCTTGATTAGTGGTGATCCTTAATAGAGCATGACAGCGTTCTTCTCTGATGTGCGCACAATTAAACCCTGCTGCACCGCATTCAGTTTCATTGCTGCAGTATGCTGAAGAAGGACAGTGATGCCAAGTCGGCTAAAAGTCTCGTTCCAGTGCTTATCAGCGCGCTCCTGCAGGTGTTCCACCTACTGCTGTTGCATGTGCCTGATGTTTGGGAAAACGAGCGAGATGAGAGCCACGTGGAGCCACACATCTGGCTCGCTCCGTCTCCCCCCCCTCCTCTTCTCTGTGCCACTCCATGGGACAGAGCCCAACTAAGCATGCAGTCACGTTCTTCTGCTGTGGATTTTGAAGAGCAAACTGGAGCGATCTGAATTGTTCAGTAGCTGATGGTAGGATGAATATGGGTGTGTGTGTGTCTGTGTGTGGAGACAAGTCGCCTCATTCACTACGTGACAGAACGTAACGATGCAATGTTACACGCAACAGCACAGAACATTATTCTTGACCATGCGTAATGGTTCCTGAGAATTCCCCAGCAACACGTGCCATTAATCGTAATGCGTGGTAACAGGTTGCAGCAGTTCCTGAGGACACCTGATGCCTCTGCCTCAAATCTTCACCTTTGTGATCAGTGGCTAAGAATGTATACTTCGTGGCATTCATCACTTCTTGTCGTTATGTGTAAATGCAGCATAAGGAGTGGCTTCCATCTGGCCACTCTACCATACAGGCCTGATTGGTGGATTGCTGTAGAGATGGTTGTCTTTCTGGAAGGTTCTCCTCTCTCCACAGAGGAACTCTGAAAGAGTGACCATTAGGTTCTTGGTCACCTCCCTCACTAAGGTCCTTCTCCTTTGATAGCTCAGTTTAGATGGGCGGCCAGCTCTAGTAAGAGTGCTAGTGGATCTGAACTTCTTCCATTTACAGATGATGGAAGCCACTGTACTCATTGGGACCTTCAAAGCAGCAAAAATGTTTCTGTACCCTTCCCGAGATTTGTGCCTTGAGACAGTCCCGTCTGGGAGGTCTATAGACAATTCCTTTGACTTCATGCTTGGTTTGTGCTCTGACATGCACTGTCAACTGTGGGACCTTACATGTAGACAGGGCATGTTCAATCAACTGAATTTACCCCAGGTGGATTCCAATTAAGCTGCAGAAACATCTCAAGGATGATCAGTGGAAACAGGATGCACCTGAGCACAATTTTGAGCTTCATGGTAAAATAGTATTTGTATTGTGAAAGTTTGCAGCTTTACAATTGGTATGTGGTGTATTGAGTCACATTTTCAAAAGGAACCTTCCTCTAGTCTTCTCCAATATACCACCAAGAAATGGTTTCAATCAGACAAGATGTTCTTCAGTTAGTGTGCAGAAACCAAGGGTTTACACACTGATGGCCGAATGGGTGTGGTAAAAATATAATGCCCCCCTGAACAACTTGGTTGAGCAGGATGTTAATGAACCAAGGCTCAGCAGCTTCCACTTCCGTTATGGACAATATAGTCAAGTTGAAAGTTCTGAAGGATGGATGACGAAAGCCATCATTCAACGTTCACAACAAGACCCGATGGACGGATGGATCTGACGAAATGGGAGCAGTCTATAAAAACACCAGGGACTGTTGCAGAGCAAGAGCTCAGTGAAATACACGAGTCAGAGTAACACAGATAGATTATAGAATCAGAATCAGAAGAAGTTTATTGCCATTGCCAGTGAACAGGATTCACAGACTAGGAATTTGCTTTGGTACAATGGTGCAACATTAAGAAGAGATAAAATGTTAAGATAAAATATATGTGTCAAAATAAGATAAAATATAAGATTTAAAAAGATACGAAATATGAAAGGCTGTGTGCAACAGAAAAACAGAGAAACCGATAAAACAGTGCAGTGGGAGGAGTGCAATTAAAAACCAAAGTACATTGTCTAAAGTGACCCGTGATAAAATGATAAAGTGACAGAGTTAAGCTTAAGGTGACTGAGTTATGAGGAGTTCATGAGTCTAACGGCAGAGGGGAAGAAACTGTTCTTATGGCGGGAGGTTCTGGTCCGGATGGACCGTAGCCTCCTGCCCGAGGGGAGTGGTTTGAATAGACCGTGAGCAGGGTGAGAAGGGTCAGCTGTGATCCGACCTGCTCGGCCCAGAGTCCTGGAGACGTGCAGGTCGTGGAGAGATGGAAGGCTACAGCCGATCACCTTCTCAGCAGAGGCCACAATGCACTGCAGTCTGTGTCTGTCCCTGGCTGTGGCCCCGGCGTACCACACTGATGGAGGAGCAGAGGATGGACTCGATGATGGCCGTGTAGAACTGCACCATCAGCTGGACAGGCAGCTTGGCCTTCTTCAGCTGCCGCAGGAAGTACATCCTCTGCTGGGCCTTCTTGATGAGGGAGCTGATGGTTGACTCCCACTTGAGGTCCTGGGTGATGGTGGTGCCAAGGAAGCGGTGACAGACCACAGTGGTGATGGGGCTGTTGGTGAGGGCGAGGGAGGGCGTGGGGGCTGTGGCTTTCCTGAAGTCCACGATCATCTCCACTGTTTTCTGGGCGTTGAGCTCCAAGTTGTTGCTGCTGCACCAGGTCACCAGCCGGTCCACCTCCCTCCTGTAGGCAGACTCATCCCCATCCGAAATGAGTCAGATGAGGGTGGTGTCGTCCGCAAACTTGATGAGCTTTACGGAGTCGTGGCTGGAGGTGCAGCAGTTAGTGTACAGGGAGAAGAGCAGAGGGGAAAGTACACAGCCCTGTGGAGATCCTGTGCTGAGAACCCGAGTGTTTGAGACATTTTTTCCCAGCCTCACACGCTGACTCCGGTCCATCAGGAAGTCTGTGATCCACCTGTAGGTGGAGTCGGGCACGTAGAGCAGAGAAAGCTTGTCCTGGAGCAAAGCTGGAAGGATGGTATTGAATGCAGAGCTGAAGTCCACAAACAGGATCCTAGCATAGGTTCCTGGGGAGTCCAGGTGCTGCAGGATGGAGTGCAGGGCCAGGTTTATGGCATCATCTACAGACCTGTTGGCTCTGTAGGCAAACTGCAGGGGGTCCAGGAGGGGGTCGGTGATGGACTTCAGGTGGGATAAAACCAGGCGTTCGAAGGTCTTCATGACTACAGACGTGAGAGCCACAGGACAGTAGTCATTAAGTCCAGTGATGCGTGGTTTCTTGGGGACTGGAACTATGATTGAGGACTTGAAACAGACTGGAACATGGCATGACTCCAGGGAGGTGTTGAAGATCCCCGTGAAGACTGGGGCCAGCTCATCTGCACAGTGTCTGCTCTGATGTGCTATACACCTGGATCACAACAAAAAAAAGCTCAGATTCTGGATCCGAGCCCATTTCTGCTACACAAACACCCAATCTCACACCAACACGCTCACTCCAGATGACGTTTGTGACAAGAAAATCTGCAAACCTGAGGAACGATCAGAAAATACATATACAACCCCTGGCAATAATTATGGAATCACTGGCCTCGGAGGATGTTCATTCAGTTGTTTAATTTTGTAGAAAAAAAGCAGATCACAGACATGACACAAAACTAAAGTCATTTCAAATGGCAACTTTCTGGCTTTAAGAAACACTATAAGAAATCAGGAAAAAAAATTGTGGCAGTCAGTAACGGTTACTTTTTTAGACCAAGCAGAGGGGAAAAAATATGGAATCACTCAATTCTGAGGAATAAATTATGGAATCACCCCGTAAATTTTCATCCCCAAAACTAACACCTGCATCAAATCAGATCTGCTCGTTAGTCTGCATCTAAAAAGGAGTGATCACACCTTGGAGAGTTGTTGCACCAAGTGGACTGACATGAATCATGGCTCCAACACGAGAGATGTCAATTGAAACAAAGGAGAGGATTATCAAACTCTTAAAAGAGGGTAAATCATCACGCAATGTAGCAAAAGATGTTGGTTGTTCACAGTCAGCGGTGTCTAAACTCTGGACCAAATACAAACAACATGGGAAGGTTGTTAAAGGCAAACATACTGGTAGACCAAGGAAGACATCAAAGCGTCAAGACAGAAAACTTAAAGCAATATGTCTCAAAAATCGAAAATGCACAACAAAACAAATAAGGAACGAATGGGAGGAAACTGGAGTCAACGTCTGTGACCGAACTGTAAGAAATCGCCTAAAGGAAATGGGATTTACATACAGAAAAGCTAAACGAAAGCCATCACTAACACCTAAACAGAAAAAAACAAGGTTACAATGGGCTAAGGAAAAGCAATCACGGACTGTGGATGACTGGATGAAAGTCATATTCAGTGATGAATCTCAAATCTGCATTGGGCAAGGTGATGATGCTGGAACTTTTGTTTGGTGCCTTTCCAATGAGATTTATAAAGATGACTGCCTGAAGAGAACATGTAAATTTCCACAGTCATTGATGATATGGGGCTGCATGTCAGGTAAAGGCACTGGGGAGATGGCTGTCATTACATCATCAATAAATGCACAAGTTTACGTTGATATTTTGGACAATTGAAAGGATGTTTGGGGATGATGAAATCATTTTTCAAGATGATAATGCATCTTGCCATAGAACAAAACTGTGAAAACATTCCTTGCAAAAAGACACATAGGGTCAATGTCATGGCCTGCAAATAGTCTGGATCTTAATCCAATTGAAAATCTTTGGTGGAAGTTGAAGAAAATGGTCCATGACAAGGCTCCAACCTACAAAGCTGATCTGGCAACAGCAATCAGAGAAAGCTGGAGCCAGATTGATGAAGAGTACTGTTTGTCACTCATTAAGTCCATGCCTCAGAGACTGCAAGCTGTTATAAAAGCCAGAGGTGGTGCAACAAAATACTAGTGATGTGTTGGAACGTTCTTTTGTTTTTCATGATTCCATAATTTATTCCTCAGAACTGAGTGATTCCATATTTTTTTCCTCTGCTTGGTCTAAAAAAGTAACCGTTACTGTCACAATTTTTTTTTCCTGATTTCTTATAGTGTTTCTTAAAGCCAGAAAGTTGCCATTTGAATGACTTTAGTTTTGTGTCATGTCTGTGATCTGCTTTTTTTTCTACAAAATTAAACAACTGAATGAACATCCTCCGAGGCCGGTGATTCCATAATTTTTGCCAGGGGTTGTAGATAACTGACACCTGTCATGGATTTGTTCACCTGGTGGAGTTTTTAATGCCAAAGAAAAGTGGACATGATGATTTTTAATATTTTACCTCTGGCTGCTAGGTGACAGTAGTGTTTCATTAGATTAGCATTAGCAGGAAAAGACGAGGTTTCAGATGTTTCCTGAAACAGTTCATTTAAAGAGAACAAGACAACTTCTAACCAAAAACTGCACCACATCATTATCACCACGTCACCTGATGTAATAGTTTGATATATAATAATAATAATAAATAGGCTATAAATACACCATACACCCCCCCCACACACACACACACACACACTTTTCCTTCTTAAAAAATACAATAAGTGTTATTGTGACTGGAACGGATTCAGCACATGACAGAAAATAAACTTTATTTGTGGAATGGAACGACGCGGCAGCCATCTTGGATTTTGGAGACCAAATAAATAGATAAATAAAATAAATACATTTTCCTTTAACCCAAACAAATATATATTCCACTATTAATATTTCAAAGAAGAAACCCAACAATAAAAAATACAGAAACCAGAGCATACTAAAACTTTATGCAGCAGAATGTGCAGGTGGGGGGCGCTGTTTCATCAATGTCCAAAGGCCATATAAATCAGAGCAGATATAACAATGTTAAATTAGCCTGGATATCAGAACGGATCAAGCATGAACTCTTCTTTGACCCGACTCATGACCAATATCACATCTCTGTGCAAACTGACAAAAAACAAATCAACAAAGCAAAAAAAAAAAAAAAAGCCTTTTCAGCTCTTCTTTACCTTAAATGAAGTATTCACTTGTTCATTTTTTGCTGATTATCTAGGTCCGGTCTCAGTGACTGTAGACCAAGCAGCTCATCCCACACTTCCCCATCCTTGCCCGAGTCCTGTAACTCAAATAAATGAATTAGAAACTATAAAATCCCAAAAAGGAATAAAGGAGCCACAACATGTTAATTTGACAGGAAAAAGTGTAAAAGGATTAGTTTTTCCTCATCTGTGTTGCTCAGTGGGGTTGGGAATTGGCTTGACCTTTACCCTTAAGCGCCTTGGAACAATATATGTTGTGATATGATGCTTTATAAATCAATTTAACTTAGTTTTACTATTTGTGAAAAGTAAGAAGTTGAGGATAAGGAAAAAAAAATGCAAGCCAAAAAACAAAACAAACAAACAAACAAACAAAAAAAAAAAAACCCATCAGCTGTGATTGATTTCTGATCAGCAGCTAGTTCAAAGACAGTTCGACAAGATGAGTTCATGGACAGCTGGATGAGGGATTTAAACCTAAGACACATCTCTGCAGGTGAAATAAAGAATTTATGTCATTACAGCCACCGGGGGGACCTTATTGTTCTCATGCTGGTCCCATATATCAGGAGACATCTAAATAAATTGTTTTTTTGTTTGTTTGTTTTTTTGCAAATAAATAAATAATAATAAAAAATTATCAGAAAGTCAGTCACCAGAGGGAGCTGTTTTGTAAAGACTAGATAAGGATATAAGTCATGCAGAGGTAAATGCACTCTATGACAACACAAACAATTAAACCACTTCTTTCTTCATTTTAGTTTCTTCACACCAGTATAAAAACTGAGTTTTCACCATGTGTTAGAGCAAACATGCAATTATTTTTTCATCATGTGTGGACAAAATCAGGCTGTTCCTAGGCTTAACTTACAAACAATAAATACTATCATCTAGTAACTCTCTAAATTAAAAGGGAATATAATGAGGACAAACTTGTTCAAGTTTGGTTAACTTTGATGCACCAGATCAACACAAAAAGACACTTTGTTTTTCTTATTCAGTACATGACAGACATAAGTACAACATGTGGGATGTTGGAGAGATACAGAAGTTGCCCCAGTGTTGTTTGAGTTAAGGTGGAAACTTACCAAACCGCCTCAGCAAGCATGTAGGCAACAGTTTTAAGAACTTAAAGACCATCCTCAGGTTACATGTAGCCTGAAATGTGTGTTTGTCAGTTTCTTTCATTTCCAAACATGTGGTCTGGTGGTCACCCAAGGCCTCTGCAGCTTGTTCTGATTTTCTTCAGACAATGATTGCCAGCACAGCCGTCTAACCATTTGTGGTTTCGAAAGAGGGCAATGTCTTATGTTTTCCATGTATGAGAAACTAAGGTGACCTTGATTCCTGGAAACAAACGTCACATCACAGCGTCAATAATGTTTGGTTTCAGAAAAGATTAAAAAGTAAGTCCCTTCGGCTGCTCCCTTGTTTGCACTCGGGGTCGCCACAGCAAATCCAAGGTGGATCTGCATGTTGAACTGGCACAGGTTTTACGCCGGATGCCCTTCCTGACGCAACTCCACATTACATGGAGAAATGTGGCAGGGGTGGGATTTGAACCTGGAACCTTCTGCACTGAAACCAAGCGCATTAACCACTTGGTTTCAGAAAAGATTAAAAAGCAAAATCTTGTATGTTAACAATGTGTAGCAATATATATATATATATATATATATATATATATAATTACATTTAACTTACAGGAAAAAAAACAACAATCATAAACAGATTTTTAAAAATCATGGTGAAAATATTGGTCATTATCTCTAATTAATTGTATTGTGAGGTGGAAGCCATTTAAAGGGACGGAGCCAGGAATTTTTAACTACGTTTCAAGCATTTATGAAATGTAACTTCCATTAAACACAGTGAAACTGTTCAAATAGTACGTTTCTTAAAAAAAAAAAAAAAAAAAAAAAAAAAAAAAATCTGAAAAATGAGGAATATTTAAGATTTTTTTTGTTGCTAGTTTTACTTCAATGCATTTATATTTGCTTTTGAATCAATGTTTAAATTCAAATCATCCCCCCTGAGCTTCACACAAGGCTGCTGTTTCGCAGAAAACACAACACAAGCAATCACTTCCCATTTCCAACCACAAAAAGGCCACCACTTCCTGGTGCGCCTGTGACAAGCACGCCCACCACAAACATTCGGTGTCCTGAATCACGCCAACGTTTCATCCTCATGATGAAACAAAATGTTCCATTAAAAGTTTGTGTGACCCCCCCATTTTAAAGATATACGCTTAAACACCTTATAACCTCAGTGGGCCGTTCCTTCACAATTAGGCAAAGGTCAAGGTCAAATCAGAGGACTTAACCTCAAGTAACACTCTCAAACCTCTGCACAACCCTGCAGGAAGGACTTTCTGTGAATTTAGATGCAAAAGAATAAGAAACGAAGAGAGGTGGTTGAGTGAGGTGCACAATGAATGGGAGAGAGAGAGAGGGATGGATTCTGGATAAAAAAAACAAACTACTAAATCAGAAAAATTGTGGTGTAAACACATACACAGTTAGATTAGGTATAACTTTATTAATCCCTTGGGAAGACTCCCTCAGGGAAATTGAGGTTCCAGCAGCATTGTATAGCAGTACACAGGGTAAGAAGCACACAGAGTATCAAAAGTAAAAATAATTTGCAAAATGTAAATACAAACACCAAAAATACTGATCGCTACTGCCTTACTGGCTACTACTGTTACTCTCCTTCCTGTTCCCTGTCTTCCTGTTGCTCCCCCCAATTGAGGAGTTGTAGCCTGATGGCCTGAGGGATAAAAAACATTTTTCAGACCAGTGATGATAGATGATTATGTTGTGTAATACTGATAACATTTAACAGATAAGGTTTAGAAGGATAAAGTATATACTCTTCTTGCGCTTACTAGTTCATACCATTTAGAAAAACACACCTGATATATTCAAAAGTATACAAAAAAAAAAAAAAAAAAAGCTGTGTGCAAAATGTATGCTGCTTTTTAAAAATGCCATAGGGTGAAAATTTAAGTAAAGAACTTCATTTTAAGATGAATACAAACCAGTGTAAATCGAAGCTGTTCCGGTGTTTTTGATGACTGTGGATTTTGTAAAATAAAAATTGTGGGTTTGAGATGATTTTTTGTGACTTTTGTGGACATCTTTTAGAAGATCTTTCTGAAGAACTGAGCACAACTAAAACACTTAGACTCTCGTCTGGTGATCAAGGACTCTGTCCATAGTCTCCACGACAAAATTAACCGTTGTTTTAAGGTTGCTTAGCAGCAGTTATGGTCTTTTCTTTCTTCCTTCTCTCTCAACGTGTTTTGAAGTTACATGTTGCTTAAAATGACAGTTTGAATGTCTGTTTCTTGCATTTCCAAAGCTGGGGTCTGCATGGTGACCTCCGCTGCACTTTTTGAGGATTCACAAAGAGAAACACTGCACAGATTCCTCTCAGGTTTTTTTCAGTCTTTGTTGGTCGTCAGCTGAGTAGAAACAGAATTTAGCTGAGTGAATCCGGATCACCAGGACAGGACATGAGGCTAATGAGTTTCCGCTACTTCCATGATGACATCATCGCTGTTTCTTCTCTTTGTGACCACTAGAGCTGCTGCGACAAAGAGGAAAAATTTAATTAGTTGACAAAGTTACACAACATCTATAATCACAATTCTATTTTAATTTTTTTTTTTTTTTTTCAAAATTTTGGAAATAAACCATATCAAATTAAATAATTTGTCCGGTTGCCAACAAAACTTGATATACGGATGAAGATGAACCCTGGAATTAGTTAGAGCAAGTCATTGGAGTCAAAGTTTGAAATAATTCAAGGTCCATCTAGCTTGTCACACATGTGAAAGTGGATTCTGGAAGAGCTCAGTCAGGCCAGATCAAATTTGGTAAAGGTCAATCATTGGGGACAAAAGTCATGTCTGTTTGTTTATTGACCTCCTCCCAGGACTTTTCTCCGACTTCTACTAAACTTTTATTTTATTTTATTTTTGGCATTAATTAAAATCATCCCGTCTCTTATTTCTTGTCATAACTTCACACTGGCGGGTATTGATTTCTGTAAGAGTTGGTTATTTATAATTTTTGTGTCAACTATGAACTGCAAATTGTAGGTAGTGGTGTCTCAAGAGACCTGCTGTCGTTGAAGAGAAGCAGTTAATCGTCAGCATATGTGAGGATCTACAATGAAACAGGACTGGCTGATGAGACACTTTTTGGTGGTTTTCTACCTCTCTTCCGGTCCCTGTAGATGAGTCCCAGTAGAACAGTGGACAGGAGGTACGGCATTCCTGCTGCCAGGTGACACACTACTCTGGAGATGGAAACTGAATATGGTGCTTCAGCTGAAGATGGGAGTGAAGCTGTAAATGAATCTCTTATTCACTAATCAGAAAGTTTGTCCTCACTTCCTTACTAATGTTTTATAGATTCATTTGGTCACCTTTGACAAAGAGCCGACTGGCCGTTGACTGCTTGGATCCTGCGATGCTACATTTATAAAGTCCTTCATCGGATTTGGAAACACTGCGGATGGTCATGTTTCCTGAAGAGCTGCTCCCGATGAGGCCTCCATCTTTATAGAACTGAAACATCTTGTAGTGGGGCGAGTTGGACTCGGCTCTGCAGCGCAGATCACTTTGTGTCCCTCTAACACCGGAGGGCAGGACTCTCCAAGATCACAGAACGATCTCAAGAAAAGTCAAAGTTGTGATTACTTATGGTTTAAACCATCAACTAGGCAACACCTACTTCCATGCTGATAACAAAACGTTACTGTAAGTTACACAACGTCAACAAGGTTATGGTTCAGTGCATTTATGTAGACTACATGCACAAAATTAGCTTTAGCGATGTGTCTTCTGTGGTGAACACTAAAGACAAGTCTCTGAACAGAAGATACCAAGATTCATCATCAACCATCATCTGATGGTCGTGGCTACAAAAACCTGCTCTGTGGCTACTAAATATCCAGTTCTGGCCACCAACATTCACAAACAACTTCAACTTAAGTATTTTGTCTTTTTGTTGAAAATGCACCCCCCCCCAAAAAAAACAGTAATTATAGGCTACTGTTTGCAAACACTTTTGTGGAAACACTGCACACAGTGTGGACTACCTTCTACTAGCTACTAATATCTAGCCTACTTAAGTGTGGATTTACTAAGCTAACTGCAATGACCAATGGTCAAGGAAAAAAAAAGAAAGTACATAAAATGGTCTTTTCTGCATTGACTTTTACATTTAGGCCTCCAAAAATGTACTTTGGCCACCAAATTTAGGATTCTGGTGGCCACTGGGCCTAAGAAAACATTGTCTATCTCCAAATACACTTTTTTTTTGTCACTAGATAATATGAAAACATTCACATCAAGAGTTAATTATTTAATACTCGACTGTAACTATGCTAGCCAGCTAGCTAGCCGTCTAGCCTAGCCCAGTCACCATGACAACCTTTGATGCTTATTTGTTGAGCTAATTAGTCATTTTCTTACATGTCTTTGCCCAATAAGTCATTTAAGATTGACTACAAGTGTTTCTGGTGTCATGTACAGTACCAGAGACAGTGATGTTGACAGCGTTGCTGCGCTGGCCGTCCACAGACTCACACCAGTACACGCCGCTGTCAGACGGGTACATGTCTTTGATGGTACAGCCAGAACCCGAGAGGACGGAGCCCCAGCCGGACCCACAGGGTCTGACCCCGCTGTCTGTTCTCCTCTTCACCTTCCAACCGGTGGAGTTCAGAGGATCATCACAGCTCAGAGAAATGGAGTCATACCTGAAGAACTGGGAACTATCAGGACTGATCTGAAGACAGGCTGAAGGGAGGAGGAGAAGGAAGAAAAGAATGCAAGTAGGTGAAGAAAGGAAGGGATGGAGGAAGTAAGAGGACAGAGAGAGCAAGGAAGAAGATAGGAGAGGAACAAAGGAGACAAGAGAGGGACGAGTGGACAAAAGAGAGCAGGAGAATGAAGAAAGGAAGGAAATGAGGGAGGAGAGAGAAAGAGGACAGAAACCAAGGAAGGAGACAAGAGGAGAGGGATGAGTGGACTAAGGAGAACAGGGGAAGGAAGGAAGAAAGGAAAGAAGGAGTAGGAAGTAGGAGTAGGAAAGAGGAAGGAAAGGAAGAAGGGAAGGAGACAAGAAGAGAGGGACAAGTGGACTAAGAAGGAGAGCGAGGGAAGGAAAGAAGAGGAGAGAGTAAGGGGACAACAGGAGAGATGGGTGGATCAAGAAGAATAGGAAAAAAGGAAAGGATGAAGAAGGGAGCAAGAGAACAAAGAAAGAACCAAGTCAGCAGAAAGAAGGAAGGAAGGAGAGGAAAATGGATGAAGGAGATTAAGGGGAAAGGAACAGTGGAAAAAGGATCAACAAAAGAAGGAAAGAAGTAAAAATGACAGAACGAAACAGGAAGGGGGAAAAAAAAAATCAGACAAGGGAGAACGAATGAAGGAAAGATGCGAAAAAATACAGAGAAGGTGACAGAAAATAAGGCAAATATAATAGTACAATAGTGGGGCAAAAGGATAGAAGAAAAGAAAAAACTTAAAGAATGGGGGGAATAAAGTGACTGGAAAAGAAGACAAAATTGAAGTGACAGAATAATGCGAAATAAGGAAGAAACATTAAAAAGGAAGTGAGGAGGAAACTTAAAAATAAAAATATGGAAAAAAACAGACAGCATGAGGTGAAAAAACAGGCAGAAAGAAAATAGAACAAAAAGTAAACAGATCAGTACTTTAAAAAAAAAAAAAAGACGTTTAATCTTTAACAAGAAGCTGAGCTGAAAAAAGTACAAAAACACTCACACAGCAGCAGACAGTAAGGTGTCATCGCCATCGTCTTCCTGCACAAACTGACACCGCAGGCAGGATGGAGCTTCGGTGGTCGTGAAGTGCAAAACAACTTCTTTCGTTTTTCTATTTCACACAAATTTCTCTTTTGCTCTGACAGAAAACATTCTGGATGAGCAGTAATATTGTGGAGTGGAAGAACATTGTGATTAAAAATTTCTCTTATTGCACATTCCTGTTTGTGAAACATATCTTGTATATTTATGGCTTGGTAGTGACCAATATACCTCCTCTGTATGATTATATCCACATATCCTTTTACAAATCAGCAGTTATCAACTTTACTCACTTCTTTTAGCTGTGATGTGTTGTAACTAGTTTGATAATTATTGTCAATCAATGCTGCTATGTTGCCGATATTCACCACCGTGTGTTTGTGGAGTAGCGAAATTGTGAACTGTGATTGTTTACACATGCTTTTTTAACTCTTAAAGTTACATTACACTACGACGGAGTTTTAGGGACACATTGTTTTTTTTTTTTTTTTTGGACTTCGAGAATAAAGTCGTAGTATTACGACTTTATTCTCGAGGTCTTAAATAAATTCAATGTGGCCCTAAAACGCCGCCTTTTTTTTTCCTCTTTTTTGCATTTTGAATCTGTTGTGCATTTAATACTTTAACTTGTCATTTTTAAGTCCACCTGCACATCTCCACAAAGTCCAACGGGGATTTTTCCTGTGTATGGCGGTCATACACGGTTGCAGGTAAAACATTGTATATTAACGTGTTTTGCACTCAAGGGCCACTTAGCAGGGATTGTGTGTAAAGTTAATTACATTTAATCACTCATATACATTTATGGGAGTTCTTTCTTAAACCAATCACATGCAGTTATTTAAACTGTACAAAACAAATGACGAGAATAAAACTTGAAATATTCAAAAGATGATTTTATTGTCACGCAGCAGAAACAAAATCCATTAAAAAACAAAGCAAAATTGTAATACCATAATTTGTATAAAATTGCATGAAAAAACATCTCACTATAAAACATTCCGGGTAAATCTGAAACACCACAGAAGTGAGCTAAATATTATGGACAGGTTACAGTACAGAAAATATTTTGTTACAGAGACACTTTTTTTTTTAACAAATTGTTTTGTAAGACGTTTCAGACTCTGCCCCCTTTTTTTTTTACTTTTTCACCGTGCTCCAACGCCTAAAGAAGACCTCTAACGGTCGAAGCATCGCGACGGAGCTCTTTTATCAGCTAACCTTCATCAGCGTTGGCAAGCTAACTAGCTTGCTAACGCTTTCGTTTTTATTTTTTAGCACTGTTGTCGTGCTGCTCCACAGCCTGCCTAGTGGATTTTTATTTTATTTTACCACTGTTGTCGTGCGTTACCTGTGCTGCTCCACAGCCTGTCCAGTGGATTTTTATTTTGTTTTTTACCACTGTTGTCGTGTGTTACCTGTGCTGCTCCACAGCCTGTCCAGTGGATTTTTATTTTATTTTTTAGCACTGTTGTCGTGCGTTACCTGTGCTGTTCCACAGCCTGTCCAGTGGATTTTTATTTTATTTTTTGGCGCTGTTGTCGTGCGTTGCCTGTGCTGCTCCACAGCCTGTCCAGTGGATTTTTATTTTATTTTTTAGCACTGTTGTCGTGCGTTACCTGTGCTGTTCCACAGCCTGTCCAGTGGATTTTTATTTTATTTTTTGGCGCTGTTGTCGTGCGTTGCCTGTGCTGCTCCACAGCCTGTCCAGTGGATTTTTATTTTATTTTTTACCACTGTTGTCGTGCGTTACCTGTGCTGCTCCACAGCCTGTCCAGTGGATTTTTATTTTATTTTTTGGCGCTGTTGTCGTGCGTTACCTGTGCTGCTCCACAGCCTGTCCAGTGGATTTTTATTTTATGGCGCTGTTGTCGTGCGTTGCCTGTGCTGCTCCACAGCCTGTCCAGTGGATTTTTATTTTTTTTTTTTAGCACTGTTGTCGTGCGTTACCTGTGCTGCTCCACAGCCTGTCCAGTGGATTTTTATTTTATTTTTTACCACTGTTGTCGTGCGTTACCTGTGCTGCTCCACAGCCTGTTCAGTGGATTTTTATTTTATTTTTTGGCGCTGTTGTCGTGCGTTGCCTGTGCTGCTCCACAGCCTGTCCAGTGGATTTTTATTTTATTTTTTACCACTGTTGTCGTGTGTTACCTGTGCTGCTCCACAGCCTGTCCAGTGGATTTTTATTTTATTTTAGCACTGTTGTCGTGTGTTACCTGTGCTGCTCCACAGCCTGTCCAGTGGATTTTTATTTTATTTTTTACCACTGTTGTCGTGTGTTACCTGTGCTGCTCCACAGCCTGTCCAGTGGATTTTTGTTTTGTTTTTTGGCACTGTTGTCGTGTGTTACCTGTGCTGCTCCACAGCCTGTCCAGTGGATTTTATTTTATTTTTTACCACTGTTGTCGTGTGTTACCTGTGCTGCTCCACAGCCTGTTCAGTGGATTTTTGTTTTGTTTTTTGGCACTGTTGTCGTGTGTTACCTGTGCTGCTCCGCAGCCTGTCCAGTGGATTTTTATTTTATTATTTTATTTTTTAGCACTGTTGTCGTGCGTTACCTGTGCTGCTCCACAGCCTGTCCAGTGGATTTTTATTTTATTTTTTAGCACTGTTGTCGTGCCTTACCTGTGCTGCTCCACAGCCTGTCCAGTGGATTTTTATTTTATTTTTTACCACTGTTGTCGTGCCTTACCTGTGCTGCTCCACAGCCTGTCCAGTGGATTTTATTTTGTTTTAGCACTGTTGTCGTGCGTTACCTGTGCTGCTCCACAGCCTGTCTAGTGGATTTTTATTTTGTTTTAGCACTGTTGTCGTGCGTTACCTGTGCTGCTCCACAGCCTGTCCAGTGGATTTTTATTTTGTTTTAGCACTGTTGTCGTGCGTTACCTGTGCTGCTCCACAGCCTGTCTAGTGGATTTTTATTTTGTTTTAGCACTGTTGCTGTGCATTACCTGTGCTGCTCCACAGCCTGTCTAGTGGATTTTTATTTTGTTTTAGCACTGTTGTCGTGCGTTACCTGTGCTGCTCCACAGCCTGTCCAGTGGATTTTTATTTTGTTTTAGCACTGTTGTCGTGCGTTACCTGTGCTGCTCCACAGCCTGTCTAGTGGATTTTTATTTTGTTTTAGCACTGTTGCTGTGCGTTACCTGTGCTGCTCCACAGCCTGTCCAGTGGATTTTTATTTTATTTTAGCACTGTTGTCGTGCGTTACCTGTGCTGCTCCACAGCCTGTCTAGTGGATTTTTATTTTGTTTTAGCACTGTTGTTGTGCGTTACCTGTGCTGCTCCACAGCCTGTCTAGTGGATTTCTATTTTGTTTTAGCACTGTTGTTGTGCGTTACCTGTGCTGCTCCACAGCCTGTCTAGTGGATTTTTATTTTGTTTTAGCACTGTTGTTGTGCGTTACCGGTGCTGCTCCACAGCCTGTCTAGTGGATTTTTATTTTGTTTTAGCACTGTTGTCGTGCGTTGCCTGTGCTGCTCCACAGCCTGTCCAGTGGATTTTTATTTTATTTTTTAGCACTGTTGTGCGTTACCTGTGCTGCTCCACAGCCTGTCCAGTGGATTTTTATTTTTATTTTATTTTTTAGCACTGTTGTGCGTTACCTGTGCTGCTCCACAGCCTGTCTAGTGGATTTTTATTTTATTTTAGCACTGTTGTCGTGCGTTACCTGTGCTGCTCCACAGCCTGTCTAGTGGATTTTTATTTTGTTTTAGCACTGTTGTCGTGCGTTGCCTGTGCTGCTCCACAGCCTGTCCAGTGGATTTTTATTTTATTTTATTTTTTAGCACTGTTGTTGTGCGTTACCTGTGCTGCTCCACAGCCTGTCTAGTGGATTTTTATTTTATTTTAGCACTGTTGTCGTGCGTTACCTGTGCTGCTCCACAGCCTGTCTAGTGTCGGATTCCCTGTTTGGGAATCCGCTAGCTTAGCGTAGCTACTAGCTCTTAGCCGTTTTAGCATGGCGGCTTCTCCTGTCTCTCCCGTGCTTTTCTGCTCTGGGTGTGAAATGTTTAGTTATTCCTCGGCCTCTTTTAGCAGTAACGGTACATGTAATAAGTGCAGCTTATTCGTAGCTTTGGAGGCCAGGCTGGGCGAATTGGAGGCTCGGCTCCGCACCGTGGAAAATTCTACAGCTAGCCAGGCCCCTGTAGTCGGTGCGGACCAAGGTAGCTTAGCTGCCGTTAGTTCCCCCCTGGCAGACCCCGTGCAGTCGGGAAGGCAGGCTGACTGGGTGACTGTGAGGAGGAAGCGTAGCCCTAAACAGAAGCCCCGTGTACACCGTCAACCCGTTCACATCTCTAACCGTTTTTCCCCACTCGACGATACACTCGCCGAGGATCAAACTCTGGTTATTGGCGACTCTGTTTTGAGAAATGTGAAGTTAGCGACACCAGCAACCATTGTCAATTGTCTTCCGGGGGCCAGAGCAGGCGACATCGAAGGACATTTGAAATTGCTGGCTAAGGCTAAGCGTAAATTTGGTAAGATTGTAATTCACGTCGGCAGTAATGACACTCGGTTACGCCAATCGGAGGTCACTAAAATTAACATTGAATCGGTGTGTAACTTTGCAAAAACAATGTCGGACTCTGTTGTTTTCTCTGGGCCCCTCCCCAATCAGACCGGGAGTGACATGTTTAGCCGCATGTTCTCCTTGAATTGCTGGCTGTCTGAGTGGTGTCCAAAAAATGAGGTGGGCTTCATTGATAATTGGCAAAGCTTCTGGGGAAAACCTGGTCTTGTTAGGAGAGACGGCATCCATCCCACTTTAGAGGGAGCAGCTCTCATTTCTAGAAATCTGGCCAATTTTTTGGGATCCTCCAAACTGTGACTGTCTAGCGTTGGGACCAGGAGGCAGAGCTGTGGTCTTATACACCTCTCTGCAGCTTCTCTCCCCCTGCCATCCCCCTATTACCCCATCCCCGTAGAGACGGTGCCTGCTCCCAGACCACCAATAACTAGCAAAAATCTATTTAAGCATAAAAATTCAAAAAGAAAAAATAATATAGCACCTTCAATTGCACCACAGACTAAAACAGTTAAATGTGGTCTATTAAACATTAGGTCTCTTTCTTCTAAGTCCCTGTTGGTAAATGATATAATAATTGATCAACGTATTGATTTATTCTGCCTAACAGAAACTTGGTTACAGCAGGATGAATATGTTAGTTTAAATGAGTCAACACCCCCGAGTCACACTAACTGTCAGAATGCTCGTAGCACGGGCCGGGGCGGAGGATTAGCAGCAATCTTCCATTCCAGCTTATTAATTAATCAAAAACCTAGACAGAGCTTTAATTCATTTGAAAGCTTGTCTCTTAGTCTTGTCCATCCAAATTGGAAGTCCCAAAAAACAGTTTTATTTGTTATTATCTATCGTCCACCTGGTCGTTACTGTGAGTTTCTCTGTGAATTTTCAGACCTTTTGTCTGACTTAGTGCTTAGCTCAGATAAGATAATTATAGTGGGCGATTTTAACATCCACACAGATGCTGAGAATGACAGCCTCAACACTGCATTTAATCTATTATTAGACTCTATCGGCTTTGCTCAAAAAGTAAATGAGTCCACCCACCACTTTAATCATATTTTAGATCTTGTTCTGACTTATGGTATGGAAATAGAAGACTTAACAGTATTCCCTGAAAACTCCCTTTTGTCTGATCATTTTTAATAACATTTACATTTACCCTGATGGACTACCCTGCAGTGGGGAATAAGTTTCATTACACTAGAAGTCTTTCAGAAAGCGCTGTAACTAGGTTTAAGGATATGATTCCTTCTTTATGTTCTCTAATGTCATATACCAACACAGAGCAGAGTAGCTACCTAAACTCTGCAAGGGAGTTAGAGTATCTTGTCAATAGTTTTACATCCTCATTGAAGACAACTTTGGATGCTGTAGCTCCTCTGAAAAAGAGAGCTTTAAATCAGAAGTGTCTGACTCCGTGGTATAACTCACAAACTCGTAGCTTAAAGCAGATAACCCGTAAGTTGGAGAGGAAATGGCGTCTCACTAATTTAGAAGATCTTCACTTAGCCTGGAAAAAGAGTTTGTTGCTCTATAAGAAAGCCCTTCGTGAAGCTAGGACATCTTTCTACTCATCACTAATTGAAGAAAATAAGAACAACCCCAGGTTTCTTTCAGCACTGTAGCCAGGCTGACAAAGAGTCAGAGCTCTATTGAGCTGAGTATTCCATTAACTTTAACTAGTAATGACTTCATGACTTTCTTTGCTAACAAAATTTTGACTATTAGAGAAAAAATTACTCATAACCATCCCAAAGATGTATCGTTATCTTTGGCTGCTTTCAGTGATGCCGGTATTTGGTTAGACTCTTTCTCTCCGATTGTTCTGAGTTATTTTCATTAGTTACTTCATCCAAACCATCAACATGCTTATTAGACCCCATTCCTGCCAGGCTGCTCAAGGAAGTCCTACCATTATTTAATGCTTCAATCTTAAATATGATCAATCTATCTTTGTTAGTTGGTTATGTACCACAGGCCTTTAAGGTGGCAGTAATTAAACCATTACTTAAAAAGCCATCACTTGACCCAGCTATCTTAGCTAATTATAGGCCAATCTCCAACCTTCCTTTTCTCTCAAAGATTCTTGAGAGGGTAGTTGTAAAACAGCTAACTGATCACCTGCAGAGGAATGGTCTATTTGAAGAGTTTCAGTCAGGTTTTAGAATTCATCATAGTACAGAAACAGCATTAGTGAAGGTTACAAATGATCTTCTTATGGCTTCGGACAGTGGACTTATCTCTGTGCTTGTTCTGTTGGACCTCAGTGCTGCTTTTGATACTGTTGACCATAAAATTTTATTACAGAGATTAGAGCATGTCATAGGTATTAAAGGCATTGCGCTGCGGTGGTTTGAATCATATTTGTCTAATAGATTACAATTTGTTCATGTAAATGGGGAATCTTCTTCACAGACTAAAGTTAATTATGGAGTTCCACAAGGTTCTGTGCTAGGACCAATTTTATTCACTTTATACATGCTTCCCTTGGGCAGTATTATTAGACGGTATTGCTTAAATTTTCATTGTTACGCAGATGATACCCAGCTTTATCTATCCATGAAGCCAGAGGATACGCACCAATTAGCTAAACTGCAGGATTGTCTTACAGACATAAAGACATGGATGACCTCTAATTTCCTGCTTTTAAACTCAGATAAAACTGAAGTTATTGTACTTGGCCCCACAAATCTTAGAAGCATGGTGTCTAACCAGATCGTTACTCTGGATGGCATTTCCCTGATCTCTAGTAATACTGTGAGAATCTTGGAGTTATTTTTGATCAGGATATGTCATTCAAAGCGCATATTAAACAAATATGTAGGACTGCCTTTTGCATTTACGCAATATCTCTAAAATCAGAAAGGTCTTGTCTCAGAGTGATGCTGAAAAACTAATTCATGCATTTGTTTCCTCTAGGCTGGACTATTGTAATTCATTATTATCAGGTTGTCCTAAAAGTTCCCTAAAAAGCCTTCAGTTGGTTCAGAATGCTGCAGCTAGAGTACTGACGGGGACTAGCAGGAGAGAGCATATCTCACCCGTGTTGGCCTCCCTTCATTGGCTTCCTGTTAATGCTAGAATAGAATTTAAAATTCTTCTTCTTACTTATAAGGTTTTGAATAATCAGGTCCCATCTTATCTTAGGGACCTCATAGTACCATATTACCCCATTAGAGCGCTTCGCTCTCAGACTGCGGGCTTACTTGTAGTTCCTAGGGTTTGTAAGAGTAGAATGGGAGGCAGAGCCTTCAGCTTTCAGGCTCCTCTCCTGTGGAACCAGCTCCCAATTCAGATCAGGGAGACAGATACCCTCTCTACTTTTAAGATTAGGCTTAAAACTTTCCTTTTCGCTAAGGCTTATAGTTAGGGCTGGATCGGGTGACCCTGGACCATCCCTTGGTTATGTTGCTTTAGACGTAGACTGTGTTTCATAATTATTGTATGGCCTTGCCTTGCAATGTGGAGCGCCTTGGGGCAACTGTTTGTTGTGATTTGGCGCTATACAAGAAAAAAGTTGATTGATTGATTGGTGGCCACAATTCAAACTGCAACACACCCAAAGTCAACTTGTCTTTCTTTAGTGTTTAGATACCAAGGTTTGACTTGATATGTTCTTACACACACACACACACACACACACACACACACAGTACAAGAACAAACAGGGTGAAACAAATAATTTGGTGGAGGTGCAAACAAGGCAACAAAAGGTATTAAAAAGAAAAAAGCGGCACTTATGAGAGGTATTCTTCGTTTGATTCTGCCAGCGGACTATAGGGGTTATTGTGCAGTGGTGACGTTGGGGTGATGGGTGAATGCCGCAGAATCCTAGTGGTTGGACCAGACTGTGAGGAATGGACGGATATTGAACGGGGAATCTGGGCTGGCTTTTTACCAGAAGCGTAGCCTGACGGATTGGACAGCGGGTCGGCGCTTAATGCAGGAAAGGCGGGCCAAGTGCTCATACGTCTACGTATTTGGTGCTGGTGGTTGCATTCATGTGCTAACTCAGAGCTTTGTACTGAGACATTTGGGTGGTCGCCGTGAGGTAGGTCACTCCGGGGTGGTTGAGTGTTATGGGACGGGGACTTGAGGTTGCGTGTGTTCCTGGACACTCTGCCCTGGTTGGGTTTGATTGTTGATGATGATCTATGAAGAGGAATCATTGGCTGGTCAAGTTGGCAGGTGGGGCTCTGTTTGGCTTTTAAAGCGTCCCGTTCCTGAGTCAGCCGGCTGATGGTCTGATCTCTCTCACAAAGGTCCACCTTGAGTTTTGCAATTTCCTGTCTCTGCTCTTCAATTGTAGCGTTTTTATTGTTGTCCTCATCCACACATGGAAGGAGCAACTGATTTTCCTTCGGATTGCAGCTTTTACCAAGTGATTGCTGCGTGGGTAACGGCACTTTTTGTGCACCTGTTGTGTGTGTGTGTGTGTGTGTGGGGGGGGGGGGGGGGGAATGAAGAAGAAGGAAAAAAAAGTGATATTAATTATTTCTTAGAGACAACTGAGTGATTGTCAGTGTTCCTTGCCAGTTCATTAACTGCCACAGTTTGGTGCATTACTGCCCCCTAGTGATCAAGTCAGTCAACAAGTCGAGCAGCTGGGATTGTTTACACTACCCTCTTGTGGTGATATAATAGATTACACCCCTGTCTGCCTTGTACAGAAATTCTAATTATTTTCCATGTTGATTCAACGTATCATTACGACTTCATTCAATAAAGGTTTGCTTGCACTTTATCTCCCATCTTACGGCACGTGTGTCTTACTACAGGTTTGGAGTGTGTGAGATTTGGTGGTAACCATGCAGGCAGAGAACTGGTTCATCCCCATCTCTCCAAAGTAACATAAGAAACTTTATTGATCCCACAGTGGGGACAAATCACTTATTGTAGCAGCAGGAGTCGTACAGTAGTAAAGAAAAGAAAAATATATTTATAATGCGATGTTTGCTGGTGGGCGCATAAATATGTGAACAGATTATGCGAAAACTAGAATATCATGAGTGTAATTATGTACAGATATGATAAAATTATTGCACAGGATAAATTGCACAGTTTTGCATGTAATAAAGCACAAAAAGTGTATGTATACGTAGTTAATAGTGCAAAAACAGGTGATTATGGTTCGAGAAACATTTTGAGGTATTATACTGTACAGTCTGACTGCAGTTGGATTAAATGACCGTAGAGGCATTGTGTTTTGCACTGAGGGTGCAGCAATCTATTACTGAAGGAGCTGCTGAAGGCTCCCACAGTCTTACGTAAGGGGTGAGAGGGGTTGTCCTTAACTGATGTCAGCTTAGCAAACATCCTCCTCTCACCCACCATCTCTATGGGGTCCAGAGTACATTATAGGACAGAGCCAGCCCTTCTGACTAATCTGTTGAGTCTCTTCCTGTCCCGCTCAGAACTTCCACAGCCCCAGCAGACCACAGCTTAAAATATGGCTGATGCCACCAAAGTAGGGCTGCAGGTATCAGTTATTTTAGTAAGGTATTCTTTTGCGTTTTTAAACAACAAAGGCCAGGGCTCTCCTTAAGCAATGGCACAATGTCGCTTTGCCACCACAGAGATTGTCAAATTCACATTGTTTAGAGTCTTCAAAATTGACCAGACCAGTGCAGAAATCAGCATACACACTTACAATGAATGTAGGCGGGGCAGCGGAATTTCTACACTCGATTAAGGATTTCAGCACTCGAGCCAACCTACACTCTGCAGAGATCCGACAAATTGCTCGAGGTTTGGCTCAACTGTCCCAACTCTACTGCTGAGATACGTGAATGTTTCTACAAGTCTGACATTTTCAAAGTATACAGGTACACTTCTGCTGGTCACAATCCGGAACAAAGTCCGCAAACGCAAAGAAGTCTCACCCACAAAGTCAAGGTCAGTAAACCTTTCTTACCTAACAAAGGCTCTCACGCTGCTGCTTTTACACAACCCAACCCACGATCCAGAACACATCCCTGAGGAATGCCACAATTCACTAGGAGGAAACTGAGGCTGATGTAGGCAAGCACCTGAAACATCCTTCTAAGCAAGGATGACCATCTTTGTTTTTGGGTAAAATGCTGCAAATTATTCCTCATTTAATTAAAAAAAACAAAAAAAACAAACAAACAACAACAGCCGAAAGTGTTTAACATTCTAAAACCTCAAATGGCATAAACACAGTGTTTCAGACTTACCACACTTGGAGCAGTGTTTCCAGACAAATACGATTGAGCCAATCACCAATAAAAAACTTTCTACTGCCACAGCAAATATCAACCCCACACATTGATCTGAAATGAAAACACATTAAAACAACATATTTATCTTTAATTTGGTCATCTTTTTGTTCAATTATTATTCCGTGAAATCGTAATAAATCAGGGCAAGTCGAAATTAACAGCTTAATTTTTTTTTCCCCCCCCTAAATAAATCGGATGAAAATCCTTAACATAATTTAAAAACTGTTGAATTCAAATCGTAATTTTGTTCTGGATCTTTGGCCAAATCTATGTGGTTATATTTCTGTGTGGTTATTAACAAGTAACTCACTAAATAACCAATGCATTACTGCAAAAACTTATTGAGAAGGCTCACTCTGACCAACAGTCGCCGTTACACAGATGAGGACATTGACTCAAAGTTGAATCTGTGTACAATTAAATTAATCATTTTTAGGGTTAGGGTTCTGCTAGCTTAAGAAATATTTAAATCTACCAGTTCATACAAATAAAGGATTCTCAAACTTTCAGGTCTTCATTTTATGAAAATTTTAAATTTACTTAAAAATTGCCAGAAGGTACATCTGAGATTCAAGCCTAGATTTGATGTTTTAATGAAAGAAAATCCTCCTCTATATCTTTCACTTCATCACAAAGTTGTATAACTCGTGATACAAAATGCAAAATATTCACTAGTATGCGCAGTTTCTCCAGTCACAACCAGAGAAGCCTATAATGTCTTCTGGGTGTCTTGGTGGCTTTCCTCACTCTGCTCCTTCTTGCAGTCACTCAGTTTTTGAGAACTGTCTACTCCACACAGATTTACCATAGAGTAATTTTTGGCTAGAAATAACACCTTTCTCATATATTATGTAAAAGCTAGCGAGAAATAAACAATTCCAAAACTGAAAATGCTGTTTCTGTAACCTGACAACACGTGGAAGGATTTACAAAATATTTAGCGGAAATTAGCCTGGTGTTGTCACTTCCTTGTTTTACTAGCTGCTAACTTTGCTTTGTTTTGGGCGAGAAATAACACCTCTCATATATTATGTAAAGGCTAGCGAGAAATAAAATCTTCTAAAACTGACAACGCTGTTTTTGGAACCTCTGAACTGATTTACAAGACAATTTGCGGATGTTAGCGTGCACGCCAACTCAAAGCTAACTTCTTATGGAGTTCAATTTGTCTCATTAATAACTGCAAATGCACAAGAGGGTTATTTACAACTACAACAAAACTTGTATATAACAGATTCAGATGGACCAGCGAATTTTGTCCGTTATAAATTAAATCAGTTATATGAATAAAACGGACAAAATCTGTTATATTTACGTAACAGATTAGTTACAGTCAGGAGGCGCCGAACTATTTACGGGGAAACCTGAATCGGGACCTTCCTAAATTAACGACAGGGTCAAAAATTCCTCAGAAGAGTAAACGCCTGCCTTAAATAAGCGGCGGGCATTACGTCCATTAAAAAAAAAAAAAAAAAAAAAAAAAAACGACATTTGGATGAGTCACTCTTCTTTTCTAAGTCCGCCGTGAAATGTACCTTAAAATCCTCTGCAGCTCCGTGCCATGCAATGACGATGTGCGCAACAGTTTAAAATTCTGTCATGTCTTTATGCAATTTCTCTGGATTATACTTTCTCTGAATTTATCCCTTAACTAGCTCTTCTTCATTTACTGTACCTCCAAATCAAAGGTAAGGTGTATAATTTCCTCCATGAATTTCAGGTCATTTCAGCATCATTTTCTGACTTTGTCATATTTTGCTGACTTTTCTGCCAAACGTATTTGATCCAAATTGGCGTGTGCACTGCAAAAACTTAAAACATGACAGGAGATGGAGTGAAAAGTGAGAAATCACAGCCTTTGCATCTCTGATTTAGAAGGTGCACGTCAGGCTACGGTCTCAGACAGGCCGTTTTGTCCGATGTGAGCAAAAATACGATGTAGAAAATCCGTTATAAACAGTGTTTATTACATGGTAAACCATACAAAAGCATTGGGACTTTTGTTTTTGTCCGGTGAGTGCAAATATCCAGTTTAAACGATGACGGTTTAGGCGAGTTTTACTGTATTCCTTGAATTGCACAACTTCCGCTCTTCTCAAAAGCTCATATATGCAGACATGCAAGGCCTCCCGTACACGCCGTTAAAACGGAAATCTTGTTTTTGATGGACCGATTGACAGAATAACAATTAAACAACTGCAAATTATAAAGGTTATAAAGCTTTAGCATTGTGTTTTATTTGTATTTGAAATAGCATAAACAAATTAAAACGTGTGAAACATCAACTATTCTAATACTTTTGGAGGCCACTGTGTGTGTGTGTATACACACTAAAAAAAAAAAAGTCACAACTGATGCACATTTCATAACCACAATCTTCATCATCTTTGTCATCACAGCCTTCGCAATCTTAGGATCACAGATATCATCGTAACTAACAGCCGCGTTAGTCTCATCTTTTGCAAACCGTAACCTTAAATGGCTCGTAGGCTTGTTACACAGTGAACTACTACTAACAACAACAACAAAAAAAACATGCTAGAAATGAAAGGACACAAATTTACAGCCCTAGAATCCATACGTACTTTCAGGTTTCAGCTCTTTCATTTTGCTGTTTTCATGTATGAATGCTGCAAAAACAAAAACAGAAGCATCATGAAGACAGCTAAAATACCAAGTACCAAATGCTGAGATACAGAACCACCCAGTGGTCACTGGATCTCCTGCCATTCATATGCTGCATTAAAATATTTTAGGAAGAAGAAGAAGAGATCAACATGAAGCTCACGTAAGTGATGAAATAAGGGCCAAAAAAAAGGCAGAAACCAAGTATGCCTTCTAAAAGTTTGAGATCAAGAATGATGAGAAGATTTTGTTTATTTGGAGCACCATGTTGGTGAACTGTGTTTTCAATTTACTGAAGAGGAAATTGTCTTGGCTCTTAATTTTTTTTTCCCCTCAGTAGGAAGTTGAATATTTGAAGTTGTCCGTTTGAATAAAGATACCAATAATGTTACATAGCGTAAATACATCGCAATCTTGTGGAGGGCTCGCCCAAGTAAGAACCCAGGATTTTACAGTGAGTGCAGGTCACCTGGTACGTAGGTCTTTGTGGTCCTGGTCTGGTTGGTATCTGGCTGGCGAACAACACATTTCATTTCACTGCAGGTGACAAAAGAAAACAGAGTCCTCTCAAAGAGTCGTAAGAGAGCCATGGAACTTTATAATACATAGAAGCCACAACGAGCAGACGTCCATTTGGCTCTGATGAAGAACCAACCCAAACAGTTTAGATCATCGCTGACCAGATCTGATTCACATCTCAACCAATCAAACACTAATCGATGCATGAGCCACATGGATTTCCAACGTAGAAGTCAAATTCAGTGGTATATTTTGAAAGTCCCCACGGGACTTCCTATTTACATCTAACCCCGCGGTCAGACAAGCTACAAGCGACAGAAGCAAAGAGAAGAGTGGAGCCATTCATGTCCAATCAGTGAGTGTTTTGCAGTGATGACACAACGGTCATTCTGCTGCCAGCTTGGAGGCACCAAAATTGGTGAAAAGTCCATTTTAATTCAATGTTAAGGTAGCGTGAAGTCACGCGATGGCGGAAAACAGCTGTATTTCTCTATAAATATATTCTGCTTAGCATTTTGCCTCATATTTTGTAAAACTTATCGAGAAATAAACACCTAAAGCTAAAAGGTTTTTAATCGATTAAACATTCACTTTATTTGGTTTATATAGTACCAAATCACAACAAAGCTGCCTCAAAGCGTTTCATGCAAGTAAGGTCTAACCTTATACTAGGGCAGCTACGACCACTACCTTTGCACCCTCTCCCAGGGCTAACTAAGCCAAACGAACTTTTTTAGGTTCCTTAGATGACCCCAAAACACAATCAGGATGTTCCTGAAAAAAATATAAACTGGCCTCAAGCCAGTTATCCAAAATAGCGTCCAAGATGGCCGCCAAAATAGGGTTTTTCCTCTCTAAAATACCTTTAAACAACATATAAATGACTTCTTACTATGTATTTTAATGATAAGGGTCTATTGGTGGCCATTCTGGATCTTAAAAACCCATGAATGAATTTAGTTTAGGCACAAATGAGTTTGCTGTGGCCTGCAATGGTCTTCCCATTGAATCTCTGTGATATTTAAGTTGTTTATATGTTGTTTAAAGGTGTTTTAGTGAAAAACCCCATTTTGGTGGCCATCTTGGATAACTGGCTTGAGGCCAGTTTTTATTTTTGGGAACATCCTGATTGTGTTTTGGGGTCATCTAAGGAACCTAAAAAAGTTGATTTGGTTTAATCTTGGGGCGGGTGTAAAGGTCGTGGTCGTAGCTCCCCTAGTATTACCAACCCCCAGAGCAAGCACACAGGCGCCAGTGGTAAAGAAAAACTCCCTCTGATGATTTCAGAAAAAAACCTCAAGCAGACCAGACTCAGAGGGGTGACCCACTGCTTAGACCATTCTAACAATTACAAGATTTTGCAAAGTTTAACAAAACAGAAACAACAACAGGTGAATTTGATGAGAAGCCCATGCAGGCGTCCATTCCACAGACGGGGTCTTCCATCATGCCATTCAGTGAGCCTGCTCCCGCAGCAAGGTGTGTTCCATGTCCATTTCAGAAATGATGCAGTCGTCGATCCCAGCACTTGACATTGTGATGTCATCCGCACCTCAGAGAGAGAGAGAGAAGCAGAATCAGTTGGCCAGAAAAACTACACCTAAGGTAAAATTCCTCAGCATTGAGCAACAGGAAAGCAGAGAAAATACTAAAGTGATCGACAGCCTCTGGCCCTAAGCTTTACTAACAGACCCAGAATTTAGATAAAGTTGAGGCCAAGACCTGCACCACTTACAATGTGCAATTTAACACCAAGTAACCACGAGCTGGCCACACCAGCAACAAAGGTCAACTGCTTGTCGCCCTCATTAGTAGATAATGTGACCATTGGGTCATTGCAAGTTCTATCAACTCTGATTCATGAGCTATAAGCTTCACTAAATTTTCTCCGTATTTGGATTGGGCAAAATATTTGACCTTACAACCATGACTCCTGAACCCAAGAGGTTAATGAGTTCATGCTTGGGTGGGACTGAACCTGTTGGTGTTAGACATCACAGTCACGCTGCAGCTCCTATTGAAATGCCCACTGGAATCTCGAGCAGTTTGTTGGACCTTATCACAGACGTTGTTCCCCATATCGTTTAGAATCTGGATCTCAGGCTCAGACAGCCAGTAGAGGGCCTCACACACCACAGTCATAGCTCCAGTCTCAGCCGGAATGACTGATAGCTTTGGCTTAGAATCTGTGAAAACAAGACAGCCCATGTTGTAACACAGGAAAATCACTGAGGAAGAATTTCAAAGGACAGCGTGTGTGGGATCATTGAGGACCGGTTAGTGACTCATCAGCTACACTAATGTTTGTTGGACAAATCCTGACTGTACAAATACGTTCACTTTCAGTGACTGTTAAGTTGTTATCCAGGAAGCGGCCAAACTAGGGAGAAAGTCTATCACGTTCACCCCAGTGGTGAGGTAAGATAATTGCTTTTCCCAAGGACTAGCAGAATCATGAGGCCTGAAACTATATCAGGAGATTTGGCCTGAGTTGTGAACAAACACCACCATGTTCAGAATCAATCCTGAAATAAAGAGAAGAATTGTTTGATTAGGCTAAATCGAACAGGATCAGGCCTGAAGGCATGATGCTAAATTTGTCTTAAACCTGACTGAATCTGGCAGGATAAAGTTCAGGGCGTACATTTGGTCCCAAACACTGTCTGTCATATTTGGCCAACTGTCTAAAGGAAGAAGTTAGATGAGAGTTTGGTCTAAAGCTTCAAACAACTGGTCCAGGTATGGCCTGGTCCTAATAATAATCACAGCAGATCAGGGCGGAGACAACCAAAGCTTTGGATTTGAACAAATCCATATAGAATACAATGCCAATTCCAGTGAAGTTGGGACGTTGTGTGAAATGTAAATAAAACAGAATACAATTATCTGCAAATCCTCTTCAACCTATATTAAATTGAATACACCACAAAGACAAGATATTTAATGTTCAAACTGATAAGACTTTTATGTTTTTGTGCAAATATCTGCTCGCAACACATTTTAAAAAGCTGAGATAGGGGCAACAAAAGACTGGGAAAGTTGATGAATGCTCAAAGAACACCTGCTTGGAACATTCCACAAGTGAACAGGTTAATTGGAAACAGGTGAGTGTCATGATTGACAAACGGCTCAGCCATTCACAAGCAAAGACGGGGCAAGAATCACTACTTTGTGAAAAACTGTGTGAAAAAAAATAGTCTAACAGTTTAAGAACAATGCTTCTCAATGTTCAATTTCAAGGAATTTAGGGATTCCATCATCTACAGTCCATAATATAATCAGAACATTCACAGAATCTGGAGAACTTTCGTCACGTAAGCGGCAAGGCTGAAAACCAACACTGAATGCCCGTGACCTTCAATCCCTCAGGCGGCACTGCATTAAAAACCGATATCATTGTGTAAAGGATCTTACACCTTGGGCTCAGGAACACTTCAGAAAACCATTGTCAGTTAACACAGTTCGTCGCTACATCTGTAAGTACAAGTTAAAACTCTACCATGCAAAGCGAAACCCATACATCAACAACATCCAGAAACGCCACCGCCTTCTCTGGGCCTAAGCTCATTTTAAATGGACAGATGTAAAGTGGAAAAGTGTGCTGTGGTCTGATGAGTCCACATTTCAAACTGTTTTTGGAAATCATGGACGTTGTGACCTCCGGACAAAAGAAGAAAAAGACCATCCAGATTGTTACCAGCGCAAAGTTCAAAAGCCAGTATCTGTGATGGTATGGGGGTGTGTTAGTGCCCATGGCATGGGTAACTTACACATCTGTGATGGCACCATCAATGCTGAAAGGTACATCCAGGTTTTGGAGCAACACATGCTGCCATCCAAGCAACGTCTTTTTCAGGGACGTCCGTTTATTTCAGCAAGACAATGCCAAGCCACATTCTGCACGTGTTACAACAGCGTGATTTTGTAGTAAAAGAGTGCGGGTACTAGACATGGGCTGCCAACCGGTTTCACAGTGTACCACGGTATGAAAACCACTAAAATTTTCTGTTATACCATCCCTACAGTATGAGCGGCTTACGAGAATTCTTGACAGGCAGAGCGGAGGTGGCTTTTGCTGCCCTTCCCCCTGGCGCGCACCTCGGTCTCTGTTTACAACCGGGCAGCTAATGTTACCTAGCTCTGCATCATGGCTGAAGGAGGCGAAGCCTGCGCTGAACTTTTCCCTCCCTCCGTCCTGAAAGGACTGTCAGCTTTTTCGTTTTTATTTTCCACGGAATAGCCCTTCAAACCAAAAACGGTGGCAACAAAGCACCATAGCTGTGGCCTGTGTCGGACTCGGAGCGATTCAAGATGCCCACAAAGGATTACATGGAAGGAGTAAACTTTATCCCATCGTTGAAACCACTGAGAAGTACAAGCGGTGGACTCGAGTCGTGCTTGTGGTCGACCAAATTTCTTCAACAAACATGTCAAGAAGGACAAATACATCTATTCTAAGCACTTTGTTGGTGAAGCTAGGCCAAGCATTGAGCATCCAGAGTTCCGGACGATATTCCAATCACGTTTCTCCCGAAGCAAGTCAGTCATGTTTCCCACGGGGCAGATGCTACATGTCTAAAAGAGAGATGATCATTTTGGTATTTTCTCTAAATTTATCAGTGGTATAGTGCTCGTAGCGGTAGACATCGCATCAATTAGTGCGCCTGAATCACACGCGCTTCATATGCAAATAGCCATAATGTTGTTAAAGCACATTTTAAAGCTATACATAATACAGTGAAACCGATATATTTTTGCCCACAGTTATCATACCGTCCAAATCTTATACCGGCCCAGGCCTAGCAGGTACGAGACTGGCCTGCCGGCAGTCCAGACCTGTCGCCCATTGAAAATGTGTGGCGCATTACGAAGCGCAAAATACGGCAACAAAGACCCCGGACTGTTGAACAACCGAAGTCGTACATCAAGCAAGAATGGGAAAGAAATCCACCTACAAAGCTTCAACAGTTAGTGTCCTCAGTTCCCAAATGCTTATTGAGTGTTGTTAGAAGGAAAGGTGATGTAACACAGTGGTAAACATACCACTGTCCCAACTTTTTTGAAATGTGTTGCAGGCATCCATTTCAAAATGAGCAAATATTTGCACAAAACAAGAACGTTTATCAGTTTGAACATTAAATATCTTGTCTTTGTGGTGTATTCAGTTGAATACAGGTTGAAGAAGATTTGCAAATCATTGTATTCTGTTTTTATTTACATTTTACACAACGTCCCAACTTCAACGGCATTAGGGTTGTAAATTGGTTTGGTTCTTGGGTCATACTAGGCTGATCGCAAAGCATTGTACTGATTATGTGCCAGGCTCAGATTAACAGGGACAAGTAAGACTTGAAACGTAAAATGTCATTCACAACTGTAATGACTGTCAACAACTTAAAGTGATTTATTTTGAAATCCAACAAATCTATTAATCTTACCTACAAGAAGTTCCACTGTGTCCTGAATTCGGATGTCACCATCCCAGTGCTTCATGCAAGTGTATATCCCAGAATCAGATAGCTTCAGGTTCAAGATCATCAAGGAGACATTCCCTTCATTAAGTTTAGTCAAGGTGATACTTGTTCTGTAGTGAAAACCTGGATGCTTCATGTCATAAGTCTCACAGCCATCGCGGTAAAGGAAGACAATGTTTGGATTAAGGCCTTTCTTGGACCACTCCACTGTTGCAATATTATTTGCAAGGGTTCCATTGAAGAGGCATGGTAACATGACATCCTCACCAACAAAGGCCCAAATCTTCTGTGATGAACCATCCAACGATGATTTCCCTAAGACTAAAGAAAACACAGAGGTTAAAAATTTGATTTGGGATTCATCTTATTTGGAGAAACACTAAACCACTCCTACGCTTTTCTTAACATGCTGAACCTTGCGGTTGAACTCAGGGATTAAAACAGTTGTGAAACAAGGGTTCAAATTGTCATTTATAGTAATTCATTCATTCCAACTCCTCCACAACTTAGTCTCCAAACTAAACAGTTTATTTGACACAATGGCCATGGCCTCAGATTTGCAGTAGCCAAGGATCCTCAAAAGAGACCTACTATGAAAGACACAGTCACCTTAGGTTAGTGCACGCACTTTGCACTCCAATATATCAATTTCCAAAAATAGCACAAAACATTTCCAAACTACCCCAAATTCTCAATGACATTTGTAATCTTGGCATATAAACTGAGAACTGAAACAACTATAATCAAAATTATGAAACTCAACTATTTATTCATTTATTTGAGATTAAGAATATCTTGAAGAAGGAGAAACTATGGTGACACCTTTCCTTGTTGTAGACATGCCAATTTCAACATTAGCCATAGATTGGTCCAAATTTAGAGGAATGGAAAATTTAGAGGAAAACTTGGTCAACTTTCAACTTAGGTTCGTTAAAAAAGCAGAACAAGCAAGAAGTCCTGATGCACACTGCAAGCATCACGTATGAGTCACATCGGACACGCCTCACACTGTCATGTGTGTGTATTTACAACGGCTGGGTTTGCGCTGCATCGCTGCTCAATCTTTCTACATCACTTGTCTATGATAGTAACTTCTATACCATACTCAGTATCTTCTATGGCCGTTTTTTTTTTGTACAAGATTTTTACAGGGCGCAGATCACTTTGGGCTTTTTTGTGTGGGTGCACACAATTTTTATTTAATTAATTTTTTGAAAACCCGGCTCATTTAGTTGACTCAGTCATCACTTCCCTGTAAGCACACCTTGTGTTGAATGCTTTATAATATATAAACTTAATACAAATACACTCCATGTGAGTTTAGTTGAGGAGCATTAGGAAAAATAAAGAGCAGAAAGTGATTTTACAGTGGTCGTGACTTTTTCAGTCTCTCATATAATAATAACAATAATAATATTTTATTCATGGCTCATTGCGCTATTTATTACCCAAGGCCAAAATATGGCCATCAGGTATTGCGAAAGCCTTGCGTCTGTCTGTCTGTGCTCAGCATAATTCCAGTCTTATTACTGCCAGTCTTCAAATTCAAAGGGAACATTCTTGGGCCACAGACCTTGGACAAGTTCAAAGATGACTAACCTTGACCCATTTTAAGAGGTCAAACATTCACATTGTTTCGTATTTTTATGCTGATACGGCCGAGGGTATTTTAGCATTGCGTTATATTTTAATGCTACTGGCGTGATGTCAGTATGATTGTCTAGCCATCATTTTTCTCTCTATTTTAGTTGCGTGCTTCTTGCAGCATGTCTGAAAATAACGGCGCCTTGTCTATTCCGTAGATGGGTGCAGGTACATGTAACGCACAACGCGTGTGGGACGCTTCACTGATGCTAGCAGTGTGAAAGTTTTGATCTGTTAACACAGCCGTCAAACTGAAAATCAACATGTGAAAGCTAAGGCAGGTACCATTTACAGCTGGGTGGATTTGGACGATGATGTGTGTTTGCTTGAAACACACACCTGAAGTTGAACCCTGATCTACAAATTGGTAGTTCAACTCCGATCCACTAAGTCACCTGCTCCGCACCTTTACAGAAGTACAGTAGAACTTTCTGACTGTAGGCAGTGCACCAACGTCAAGATACCAATTTACAAAACTTTTCAGAGGTGGTCCAGAATTGTTTAAACCTGCCTTCTCAGATTTGATTTGGCTGATTTTGAATGTGGTCTGAAGCATACTGATGCCCTGCCCTACGGAAAATTTTAGACATGTTGGAAAACAAGTTTTAAGTTTCCAAAACCCTGACGTAATCACAGGGATATTCTGTCAGTGTGGCAAACACATTTCTACAGAAGACAGTCATATAAACAACAAAAGAACAAGCTACCCCCCCCCCCCTCCGGAATAACTGGTTTATGACAGTTACCCTTCATAATCTCCGATTTGTACCTTCACTGAGTGGTGAGGATTCACATGACAAAAAAAAAAAAAAAAAAAAAAAAAAAAAAGAACACACCCTCCATCCCCCAAAGCACTTTACTTTCACCACCCCACGAACACAAAACCATCTTAAAAATGTGTCACAAACCAGAGTTGTTAAAGTTTTGTATTTTCATGAATTTTTTATAATATTCATGTGATATTTTTTAATATGTCAGAGGTTTAACACCCTAAACTCCTTACTCTTTCCCCCCTAATAACTTTTTAAGACATTGAGATAAAATACTGTCATTTACTATAATTCTGGACCTCATTATTAGACATTATATGAAAAAAAGTTGGTTTCTAATTATGCAGATGAACGCTAAAAGGAAGTGGCTACTCGTACATAGTTGTATTGATGATCTCAAATTCTAATCGTATGTAGCACAGTGTGGTTTTGGTTAAGGTTAGGATTAGTAGTTGTGGTTTTGGTTAAGGTTAGGATTAGTAGTTGTGGTTTATGTAGTTTAATAATCTACGTATCAATGGCAAATTACAAGCCCATGACCTATACTGACCAATGACAGAGACACACTGCTAAAATAAAGTGTTTTTTTTTTTTTTTTTTAATGAACAAATTTGTTCTGATTGCTGGAGCACCTCATTATGTATTTAATCAGCCAGCAGTTTTATAGTGTAGGATTAGGAATTTATTATTTTCAAACTTTGGTGCAACAGGATTGGGAGGGCTAGAGGGGAGACTATTACACATATTCTTCCTTATTCCATACTTTTATCGTTTTAAAATTTGTTTTTTAAGTGACTTTGTGCTGCTAATGCTCACCTGTTTGTGGAAGGAATTAGCCTAACGTTCGGTTTGTGACAGAAAGTTTTGACAGAGGGGACATTCGGAGGGGAGTTAGCCTTGGTGCTAGCTTCAGAGTTCGCGGCACGTCACTTCCAGTTTGTTTCTGTGCCTCATTCACCTTAAGGACCCCTAGAAGCGAAGATCACATGATGTGATCTAAAATAGCATGGGTGAAGAACTGATATGGCAGCATCAAAAAACAAAAAAACAAACAAAACAACACAACAGCCGTGGAACATCACTTTTGGGTTGCTTCCACATCAGGTTAGTGTCCGTCTCATCCACCTAAAGCACCCCTAGAACCGAAGGTCACGTTATGTGACCTAAAATATCATGGGAGAAGAATTGATTTGGCAGAGGTGGGGGGAGGTCCGGGACAACATGGGGCCGTACATTATCCTGCTGCAACATGAGGTGATGTTCTTGGATGTATGGCACAACAATGGGCCTCAGGATCTCGTCACGGTATCTCTGTGCATTCAAAATGCCATCAATAAAATGCACCTGTGTTCTTCGTCCATAACAGACTCCTGCCCATACCATAACCCCACCGCCACCATGGGCCACTCGATCCACAACATTGACATCAGAAAACCGCTCACCCACACGACGCCACACACGCTGTCTGCCATCTGCCCTGGACAGTGTGAACCGGGATTCATCTGTGAAGAGAACACCTCTCCAACATGCCAAACGCCAGCGAATGTGAGCATTTGCCCACTCAAGTCGGTTACGACGACGAACCGGAGTCAGGTCGAGACCCCGATGAGGACGACGAGCATGCAGATGAGCTTCCCTGAGACGGTTTCTGACAGTTTGTGCAGAAATTCTTTGGTTATGCAAACCGATTGTTTCAGCAGCTGTCCGAGTGGCTGGTCTCAGACGATCTTGGAGGTGAACATGCTGGATGTGGAGGTCCTGGGCTGGTGTGGTTACACGTGGTCTGTGGTTGTGAGGCTGGTTGGATGTACTGCCAAATTCTCTGAAACGCCTTTGGAGACGGCTTATGGTAGAGAAATGAACATTCAATACACGAGCAACAGCTCTGGTTGACATTCCTGCTGTCAGCATGCCAATTGCACGCTCCCTCAAATCTTGCGACATCTGTGGCATTGTGCTGTGTGATAAAACTGCACCTTTCAGAGTGGCCTTTTATTGTGGACAGTCTAAGGCACACCTGTGCACTAATCATGGTGTTTAATCAGCATCTTGATATGGCACACCTGTGAGGTGGGATGAATTATCTCAGCAAAGGAGAAGTGCTCACTATCACAGATTTAGACTGGTTTGTGAACAATATTTGAGGGAAATGGTGATATTGCTTATATGGAAAAAGTTTTAGATCTTTGAGTTCATCTCATACAAAATGGGAGCAAAACCAAAAGTGTTGCATTTATATTTTTGTTGAGTATACGTATCATTGAAGTCTACAATAGTTTATCATTAGCAAAGTGTGTCAGTCTATTTAAACTACTTTCATACATACAACCAATTTTGAACTATGTGTTTCACCCACAATCGACATGATATAATTACATCAATGTTCCAGCCAAGGCTTTGCCTTAGTAATATTTTGATGCATTCATGGCAAAAATCACAGCATTTTATGGCCGAGCCGCACAAAGATATACTAAGCGAAATGCATTGAGGCACCCATCATCTGCCTTTTAAGGCATCTGCATTATTATTTGACATACCATTATTCTATTCAAGGGTTGCATTTGTTTATTATGCCATCATCCTACCTAAATCCATTGTTCACTATACTGGTTAATTAAGTAATCATTAGTTTAATATCTAAGCTACTGCAATGACCTACCCACACCATTTCCCCATTGTATTACAAATTTCATTCAATATCTTGAGAAATAAGGAGGATATGGTAAATTTTCCTGTCAGCTTTTGGCTCATTCAAGTGGAAAAACAATGAAGATGAATGACTCTTTATCTTTATTGTTTCTCAACCAAATTTAACAATCTTGGTTTCATTTTCTTTGTTTTTTCGACCTCTAACCAATGAAATAAGTTTTGTGTTACATTTAGACACTTTTTTGGGTCACGTACCAAGAAATGCCTTCAAAACAAGGCTTAGAAAAATATATGGAAAACCACTGAGTGAAATATAATCACAGAACACTTTACTGGAAAATAACAGCAGAAAAACGGACTGGTAACATAAAAAATATAAAATAAGTTTTGTTTGTTTTTTTCGCAAATAAATAAATAAATAAACAAACAAACAAACAAACAAACCCGGAAGTACAGACTCTTAACCGTCTCTGAAAAAATGATTTATCGTCATTTAAACTTGAAATAACTTAGGCTTCCACCAGTTTAGGAACATTTCTGTATTTATAACCTGGACAGTGAGCAAATGAAGAAAAACAGATGAAGTTTTAAAACTTTTACCTGAACTCAGAGCCGCAGTCAGGAAGAAACAAACGAACATCACCAAAGCACGATATTTTTGTTTCTTCTTTAAATCACGATTAGAAAACCAAAAAAGCAAATGTTTGAACAGTTACTAAAACCTCAGCACATGTACGTCAACACAATGACACTTTAAAACCTGTTTTAAAAGTTAAATTATGCACACAAGAGCACAACTTCCGTCGTCGTCGTCTTCTTCTTCTTCTTCGTGTTTAACGGCGGTTCGCAACCAGCTTCTATGGAGCATTACCGCCACCTTCTTCTCCTACGGCCAGCTGGCATCCTTATTGGTGCTTTGCTGCCACCTGCTGCATTAGTCCGTTATAGCAGTACCATAATGTTTGAGATGGACCAAATCCTCTCTCTGGACAAAGAGAGTGTCTTATTTGGTATACGTAGCTATAGATGATTAACTGCAATTTTTAAATTTGAATGTTTTATTAATGATGGGAAAGTTTTTCCATTCAGAAAAATAAATATATGAAGACCAAACCAAACTTCAACATTTTTCACAAAGAGCTTTGTCTATTCTTTCAATCACTTAAATTTATGAAGAAGAAAAATAGTATAAAATTCTATAATTTTGTTAACGATTGGAAGCTTAACGAAAACCCCTAGAGTACATGTAACCTCTTGTTCTTGTTCTTTTTGTTTTTCAATTTTTTTTTTTTTTCCCCAGTGTCTTTATGGTTTACTGTGTATTTTGTGTATGTCTTTTATGTTTGGATTGTATTATCAATATTGTTATTTTGTTGTTCTTGAATTGCCAATAAAGTTGGCTCGGTCTCAATGAGTCTTCTTCTTCTTTTGTTGAGTTTATTGGCGGTTTGCAAACCAACACGGTGCACTACCACCACCAATGCTTGGGTGTGGAGCACTAATGGATTCTAAGATGCTAGGTGGAAATTGGGGGGGGCTATTTTATGTTGCTTTGACATTTTGACACCCCCTTGCTTAGTCTGTTTATCTGAGGCCCCTTAAAAGGAGTTGTCGGACCCCCAACATAAGACCAAAAACAAACCAGGAGATGACAATGTTGAGAACCAAAGGAGAGCATTTAACTTGTTCATTCTGGTGATACGAAACAACGCATTTAGGTTTTTGGTACCCGAGGAACTGAGAAACCATCCCTTGGAACCACTGTTGCTAGGGATGGTTTCTGGGGATCTAGGTTGTGGCTGATAAAGGTTTATTTTATTTATTTTTTTGGCTGATTGGTATCAGCTTTAATACTATCACCCCTGAAAATCAATGGATCCATCTGTAGTCCATCGTATAAGCAACTTTCTCTCAACGGACTCTCAACAGACCTGATTGCTCACCAGCAGTGTTGCAGCACATTTCATATCTATGCGATGCTTTGCTACAAAGAGCCAACAATTCTATTTTTAAAGGATGCCGAGTCCAGTCCCATGGCCTAAATGTATAGTCTACTCCGTACTGGCAGATAGTATTAAATTACTTGATTGTTACTTGATTGGGACATCCTGAATGGTTTCCAGTGAAAACATAACCGTTTTTGAAAGACTGTGACATTTAATTAACTAGTTTATCTTATTTATATAGCGCCAAGTGTCTCAAGGCACGTCACATGGGTAAGGTCTAACCTTACCAACATCTACTGAAGAGTTTATGACACATCTAACAACAAGATGTTTATCCCACTGGATGTGTAACAGCAAACCTGTCCCTATCCTGCTGTCTTAAAGGTATGATGACGTCACCGGTGGGATAGATGGTCTTGCTACAGTGCTTGTCGGTGCCCTTGATATCCCCATCCTTCGTAAATGTAAGGTCAAATGCATCAACTGGTAGATTAGGGTGTAATCTTTCCTATCATCACTGAGAACAAGAGCAGACACGGTGAACCAATAAATCAATGTGGGCACAATTTTGTTCAAGTTCAATTGCTTCCAAGGAACTGGAAAAGAATTATTCTTGAACACATACAAGTAAATATTGTAAAATTACCCAAAGGAATGTCATTCACCACACCCAGAAATGTGTCTAGAAATATATTTCAGAAAGCACCTGTGTGACAACAGATTTTCACATTTACCTTCTTCAACAGGTAGGATTCACTCATTTTAGTGAATATTTTAGGCAGATGTTTTCTTTTATGAGAGTCAATAAATATGGCTTTTAATAGGCAAGAAAAATATATTGCAAAAAATAAAATAAATAAAATGTTTGGACCTTTATTTAATGCATCTGATGCCTAATGCATTTTTTTTTTTTTTTTATTCAAAGCAAAAATATCAATATTGCAGCCATAGTCTACAAGAAACAAGAGTTATTTTATTGAACACACTCAATGGGCAAATCATAAAACATTCTTTGCATTAAAAATGTATTATTTGTTATATATATATATATATATATATATATATATACAGTCTTGTCTTCTACCACCTCGTATGTCATCTTACACACATTTAACTAACATTATTGACACCTAGTGGTCAGAAATAAAACGTCATAATAAGAACATCCCTCATTCTTTGAAATTAATTTTGCCACAAAAACCCAAATGGTTTCCAATGAAAACAAAACTGTTTTTGAAAGACTAACATTTTTTCTTTCCACATCTACTGAAGAGTTTGCGAACACTTAAAAACACTGGATACTGACAAGATGTTGATTCAATTTCAATTTAATTAATTTCATTTATATAGCGCCAAATCACAACAAAGTTGCCTCAAGGCGCTTCACGCAAATAAGGTCTAACCTTAACAAACCCCGGATCAAGCACACAGGTGACACTGTTGAGGAAAAACTCCCTCTGATGATTTGAGGAAGAAACCTCAAGCAGACCAGACTCAAGAGGGTGACCCTCTGCTTGGGCCATGCTACCAGCACAATTTACAATATGAATATACAGGAAATTTTGGGAATTCATGACGGGACGGAAGGCTTGCAGAAGAAGACACCCATCTCTGGATGGAGCTGCACTTCAAACAGAGAGAAAAAACAGAATCAGATGGAAAAAACCCCAACATTATAACTTGTCAGCATTAAGCAACAAGAAAAACAGAAGAAATATATAAAGTGATCACTAGCCATTTTTGCTGTTTTTACCCCATAACTCCAGAACATTCAGTCACAGATAGTCCAAACTATACCTTTTTGGAATCGATATGATCATTCAAATAATGTGGTATAGTTTTCAACATGATTGGAGCATTTTTAGATTTTGACCCGTTTAATTTTTATTGACCCCTGTAGCTCATTAGAGGTCAGCTTCAGGATGGCTCCATATCTGAAAATAAACATTAGTTAATTTAGAATATGTGTGCCAAATTCCATGCTTTTATCACAAAATAAACTCTTTTTTTTTTTTAATGGAAATTTTAGGTAAGCTGCACCACTATGTATAAATAAATTGAACTGAAAAGAAAAACAACTGTTTGTGCCACAGCGGAAAACTCAGTCCCCAACGTGATGTCATTGTGGAACAATACCTTCAGCGCTGCTTTAATAAGCATCAAAGTATCTGAAAAGCATGAAAATTTGATCATTTGGAAATGAGACAAACTTGTTCACAACAGATTAAAGGCATTTTCAGGTTTTTTTTTTTTTACATTTTTTTATTTCATTCGGTAGTATTAAATATGAAGTGTTGTGTTGTTTCCTGTCCATTCCCTGGGTTTTGTGTATCTTATTTATATATTATTTCCTCTTTGCCGTGTGGTGTTAGGTTTTCCTGAGTTCATTCCGAGTCTTTGTGTTGATCTTTGTTGCCAGTTATTCTGAGTTTAGATCATCTTCGTGTTCAGTCTTTTATCCGTTTCTTTGTGGGTTTATTTATATTTGCTGACTGTAGTCATTTTTGCATTTTGTTTCCTGGTGCGTTTGTTTTATTATACCGCCCACTTGTGATCGGTTTCATTATTTCACTTTTCTTTGATAGCTGGTTTGTCCTGTTTTTGATTATTCCAACTGCCACTCATCAGTTTGGTTCAGTAAGTCTCCATTTGTTTTTACTTTGTGGGTCCATTTACTTTGCTGACAAGTCCCATGTCTCATTAATTACTGTTTGTTTTTTTGCTTCATGTGTTTCCTTGACCATGAAGACCTGTGAGTATCCTGGGTTTTTATTATTTCACTCCTTTATTCATCTTCATATTTTTGAGTATATCCTCACAGTCTCACCTCCTTGGATTCCTTCACCTTTTGTCAGGGTTGAACATTTTATTTTGTTGGTTAATTAGCAGCCTCTATTTGTGTAATTTTTACCCGCCTTGTGTGTTAATAAACCTTCTTGGATTTCTGGAAGATCACTTTGTTGTCCTAACTGTCCTGCATCTTGGGGTTCAATTTTATACGTATTATAGCTCTAACTAGATAATAGAATGTATCCGCCACAACACAGGTCTCCAGAATAACTGCTTTCTTAGCTCTCAGGCACTCCCTAGATAGTTTGCACATAGTAATTGCCCTTCTTCCAGACAGACTCACATTCACATGCTCCACCTGTATTCATGCACGCCTGTGCACATCTGCATACTGGACCAAATGGCAGGAAAGTACTCATCACAAGTTCCACTAAAACACATCTGGCACTAAAATATACTTGAATACGTGACTAAACTTGATATGTACAAATGTCAATGTTTTTCACTTTTCATTTATGTTACCGACACTGGATGGTACGGTAAGTAAATGTTCTGATCTGTGGGTCATACCCATTTCAGATCAACACAGTGGCACATATCAAACCCCTGAGGTTGAAAGGAGAAGCTGAAATGGGTCATCTGGATTATAAAATTTTAAATTTGTAGAAAGTATTTCCCAAAATATCCATTCATTACTTGAAACCTTTGGTAGGAACTCCAAAAACCTTTTGTTTGAAATGGTATATTTGGTCTATCCGTCAACACCAAAAAGGTATTCTTACCTTTACTGTTATCTCTTCAAAAGAACTGTAATCTTTTATATCATCATGTCATGTGGTCCTAACTATTTTCTAAGCACACCTAATCAACTCAAAAGAATTACTGTTATTATGAGTCTCCCTCTCGTAACAACACAACTCACTGCTGGAAAAACTAACTGCTGTACTTGTAATTATAGTGTAAGTCATAAAAAAGTGCAAAGAAATAAAACTTTATAGTCAGTAAATGTAATTATTACTAGTGATTGACAAAATTCTGGGAAACCAATCATAAACTGACAGTCAGTATTACCTACAGTAGAAACAGTTTTGGAACTTTACTAAAAGTGCTAATATACTGTAATGTCTGATTCGTAAAACATGTAGCAAACAGATTTTCTATGTAGCCTGGCACTGTAAAAGTCCTTCGTGCCACAAAAAAAATAAATTAAAAAAAAAAAAAAAAAAATGCCACAGGGGAAATCAGCAAGGAACCTGTTGTCACAGTTTTTGTGTGTCTTTGATTCTTTGTTTCCTGTCACACGCTGATGTTGCACGCAGAGAATTATGAGAGGATACAAAATGTTTCTTTTCCTGAGTTGCGTTATTGCAGGTAAGAGGAATCTAGAAAAAAATAACATTTTATTTATTTGAGACTTCATGTCAAAACCTTTTGTCAGGGTTAGACATTGTATTTTTGTTGGTTAATTAGCAGCCTCCATTTGTGTAGTTTTTGCCTGCGTTTTGTGTTAATAAACCTTCTTGGATTTGTCCTAACTGTCCTGCATCTTGGGGTTCAATTTTGTAACTATTATAGCTCTAACTGTAACAGGAAGTGAAGAAAAGATCTTTTTGACTCCAGTAGCTTAGGTGATGCTTTAATAGCAGACATATGCAAAGAAAGTGATGTTGACACTGGGTGTGATGTTGTGTTTCAGTGTGTGTCAGTGCGTTGCTGCCCACCCCGGTTCAAAAACAAGCATTCGAAATTGAAATCAAACAAAATTTGTCTGAGTGTCTGGAGGACAGAGACTATGATCAGCTGCTGGAGACAGTGGAAGAGGGACTTCCTCACAACATCACATCCCATCATGTGGTCATCATCGGGGCGGGCATGGCTGGACTGACAGCCGCCAAACTACTGCATGATGCAGGACACAAGGTACAAAACATCAAGTTTTAACTGCACAAGCCATCATGAGGACATGTGTCTTCAGTAACACTGCTCCGTCATAATTCAAACAAAATTCAAGTCATTTATTTACAGTGAAAAACAAATATATGTGCATAACAATCACTTCAGATTTAAATTTCTTATGTTAAAATTTAATCAGTATTACTTTGGGCATCCTAGTTTCACTCCTACAATTGTAGACTAAGAGGGATCGAGGAGCCATATAAAAAAACATCTGTTAAAATAAATAAAACATAAGGGAGCAGCTTGGATCGAAGGTGTTTTTTGACATGCACAGCAGAGCTGCTAAAGTGTCAAGCAAACACTTTGGATTAATTTGAATGTCCTTACAATGTGTTCTGTGCAAGTTTTGTATATATATTAGGTAAAATAAGTATTTGATACACTGTCTATTTTTTGCGACCGCTTTGGTGATTGCAGCTGAAAACAAAACAGTACACCCATTAGAACTGATACTGTTTGTGGGAAGAGACTAATAGGCAGGTGGGTGCGGGAGTGTCAGTACAAACCATTCGGAGGATGGGAGTTTCAGCGGAAACCATTTTAAACTGTCACGTCTTAAACCAGCAGGTCCGCTAGGTGACAGCGAGTATGCTTTTAAGTTTACCGAGCGGGGCTGAATGGTTTGTGCTGAAACTCCCACACTCCACCCGGGGATTCTCTGCCGCGTTCATGGTGACTGTCCCTTATGTGGTCAAATCCTGCAATATCACGTAGGGGTTCAAACGAGACTGTGCTGCCCTATTGCAAACAAAGGTTTCTGTACCAAATATTAAGTTCTGCTTTTCTATTGTAGCAATTCTTGCAATAAAATGCAAATTGATTAGTGTTTACAAAATACGTAGCTAACATTTTACAATGGCGGTAATAAATTATGCAAAGTTTCTATCATGATTTGGAATGGCGTGTGAGTTCAGAATGTAATTCTCAATGTCCATTGTTCACTGTTGTTATTAAATATTCGTAGTTTCTCCAAAAATATCAGTCCTATCAATGTTCAGTTTTGGTTCAACCTTGACCCAAATTTTTAAGCATACCAAACAGCCAACATTAGTTCTCCCCAGTTTGTCCGTGATCGAAGTTATAAACACTCACGCACATACACAGAGGCCACTTGGCTTTTAATATATAGAGGATTTACTGGCCCCTGCTGGAATGGCGTGTGAGTCCAGCATTTAATTATCAGCATCCACTGTTCACTGTTGTTAGCTATAATCCTTGACCCAAAATATAACATAATATAACAAAACAGCCAATGTCAGCTCTCCCCAGTTTGTCCATGATTGAAGCCGCTTATATATATATATATATATATATATATATATATATATATATATATATATATATATATATATATATATATATATATATATATATATATATATATATATATATATATATTGGTAACAATATAGTTGTTGCAGTAACAGCAGTAGTAGTATCAGAAGTCATAACAACAATAGAAGTAATAGTAAGAGTATTAACGTTAGTAGCACTGAGAGTCATACTAAGGGCAGTAGTAATAGTTTAGTCAGTAATGTTTGGAATATTCCAGTTTAAATATGTGCCTCTTTGAGACAGGTTACCTTACTGGAGGCAAGTGATCATGCCGGGGGCCGGGTGCACACCTACAGGGATAAAGCACAAGGCTGGTATGTTGAACTCGGTGCCATGAGGATCCCAAGTTTCCACCAGTAAGTCTTTGTAAATTTATACTTGTTCTTCTCAATGATTTTACAGCAGAACCACAAAGCATTTCAGTCGTGTAAGAATTCTGAAGGTATTTGTCATTAAAATCAAAACTAAACCCACCATCCCAGTGACCATTTTTTTTCCATTGAACAGAAGTTCAATAGTGAAATTTTTTTTCACAGTCTAAATCTGAACGTTGATTCAACATCTACGAAGTTGAATCAACATTCGGATTTAGACGTTTTTAGCTGGGATTTTGAATAGTGATATTTTTCAACCTGTACAGTGAGTAAATTGTATCAAATCATTATTTTGAAGCTTAGCGAGCAAGGCAGAAATATTTATCATTTAAAAGCTGGTAATGAAAACTCGGTTGAAAACTGGTCTATATGCGAATGTTTATTCATCTATAAATAAACACTGAATAAAAATTCACTTTAAAAACCAGTTTTCAACATATTTTAACAATAACCATTTAAAAAAATGTCTCTTCAATGTTAAAACACTCCATTTCGGAAATCTTAATTCATGACCGTAACTTATTTGTTAAAATTAGCAACACATAAATTTAACTTTGAGATATTATTCTGGTTATTGAGTGACAATTACATCACCATCAAATATGACATACTCATTCATAACAGCTTCTAAAGTATATAAAAAAAAACAGCATAAAGAGGATAAATTTATCTAAGCAACAATTGAAATACAACATGAATAATGTCTTTGAATTGTCCCTTGGGGATAGTTTTCTTGACGATTAAGTCCTTACCTAAAAATACCAAGAAATAATAATGATAATAAAATCACCAACAGTTGCAATATAAAAAAATTAAACCGTGCTACTTGTTTTTGGCCAAGCCACACATCAAATTCTTCAGATAATTAGTTTTCTTCAAAACTTCAAAATAAATGACAAAAATACGACATGTCCACATAGAAAATTATTTGAATTTCACATGTGTATTGATTGTCCAGACTGGTGTGTGAGATTCATTTGTAATGATTTTAGGAAAAATTATACATCCTCTGATAGATGTTTTTTAAATAATATAAAATGTATTTATAGTGCATCTGGAAGGTATTCACAGCGCTTCACTTTTTCCACAGTTTGTAATGTTACAGCCTTAATCCAAAATTAAACAAATTCATTTTTCCCCACTCAAAATTCTTCTCACAACACCCTACAATGACAACATGAAAAAAGTTGTTTTTGTAGCAAATTTATTAAAAATAAAAAAAATTAAGAAATCAGTGCTCATGAACACAGATTCAGACAGATTTGTGAACAATATTGGAGAGAAATAGGTCTTTTGGGTATGTAGAAAATGTTTTAGATCTTTGAGTTCAGCTCATTAAAAATGAGAGCAAAAACAAAAGTGTTGCATTTATAATTTTGTTCAGTGTATGTACATGTGATTTCTTAGGGATTATTTTATTTTTAATAAATTTGTGAAAATCTAAAAATACTTTTTTACATTGTCATTATGGGGTATTGTGTGTAGAATTTTGAGGAAAAAATAGAATTTTATCCATTTTGGAATAAGGCTGTAACATAAAATGTGGAAAAAAATTAAGTGCTGTGAATACTTTCCAGATGCACCGTATATACCAATGGCATCCTTTGGATCACTGCGATAGGCTCCAGTACCTCTTGACCCTGAACTGAAACAAGTGGGTTTGGAAAATGGATGGAAGAACACACTTTGACAAAGGATAACACCAAAAACAAAATTACATTTTCCACTGTTGCTCTCAGTAACAGGAAAATGCCACAACAGACACTTATCTTGTTTTCTGCATTATGACAACGTTAGCACATCACTGTTAGCTTCCTTGCTTCCTGTTCTGCATTTCTGGTCTGTAATGGCCTAAATATGAAATATTACTGGCTGCACAAACAGTCAGTTATGAAGCCAGGTTCACTAACAACTGAACATCACACATAAACATGTGCTGAAAATAGTTTGTGGGCATATTTGATGAATAATTCACACTCAGTCAGCATTAGCATGCTAGCTTTACTTTAGCAGGCCAAGAGCCTCTTTTGCACTGTGAGCGGCGTAAAATAAAAGCAACAGCACTCATTTCTGGTTTCTTTTGTTGAAAGACAGTAGTTAAAGTACTAACTGAGTGTGTCATCATCAAGTCTCACATTTCATCGGCTTGTTCATTCGGAAGCTCTCTGTGTTTAACAATGTTTCTGAGCCACTTAGCACCAAGCAAAACACTAACAGCAGAAAAACACAGACTGTTCACACATGCGTATTATAACAATAAATGTAAATGCTTATTTGATAATAATCCCGAAATCTGTTCACATGTGTTCTGGAGGCTTCTTTTTGACAGCCTGCAGATCTGTATATATGGTGTATTATGTGAAATATTAAATGCGTTGAAAAGACATCTTTGTGTAAGCCACAATTCACTGCCCAGAGAAAAATAAATTTGGAGAAATTTCACGGTTTGATTTGCTATTTCAAGAATGTCTTGTTCAGTGGATTCCTCTACCACACCTTCTTTTCTGAACAGTATCGTCCACTTGTTTGCTAAACAACTCCAAGTCCCTTTGAACAAATTCATCATGGATGATCCCAACACTTATTACCTGGTTAATGGTGTGAAGGCGAGGACGTATGAAGTGACAGCAAAACCCGATATCTTAAAGTACGACCTACCACAAAATGAGCAGAACATGTCAGCTGATCAGCTGCTGCAGAGAGCTTTGCAGAAGGTATGGACTATGTACATTTTAATATGCACTCACTCTGAAACATCATTTTGTATCAAAATAAATAAATTAACAAATAATAATGATAAGGCAAAGATTTCTTTGGTAAATTACAGGTGAAAAAGTACGTGAAGCAGCACGGCTGTGCAGCTTTTGTGGAAAGATTTGACCGTTACACTGTGAAGGTAAAAGTACCCTTAAATTTTCTAAAAAGTGCACATATTGTGAATCGCGTTTGTTCAAGAAGTTTTGTGTTTTTGATTTATGTATTTATTTATTTTTTGGACAATGACATGTCTTGGGTGTGCCATTTCCAAATGAGTTTGGTCTGCTTGAGGGTCCACTCATCCATCTTCTGAAAAGCCTATCCCAAAGGTCACTTGGTGAGAGGCGGGGTACACCCCGGTCAGGCTACCAGTCAGTCACAGGACCGACGCACACAGACAAACAAAGATATCCATATTCACGCTCTTGTTCACACCTACAGTCAATTTCAAGTCACCAATTCACTTAACCTGCACATCTTTGGAACTTGGAGGAAGCTGTAGCACCCTAAGGGGAACCCACTCCAACAACATGCAAACTCCAGATAGACTCATGGGACCTTCTTGCTGTGAGGCAACAGTGCTAACTTCGAAGACATTATTCTGTCACTGCTTGGTGCTTCTTTTTTTTCATTCCACCAATGACAATGAGCTTGCATGAGCAAGAATGGGGTAGGTTGGTCTAGACCTTACTTGAGTATAGTATGCCTTGATTTTGAACACTCTATATTGAGTTTGAGTGTTTTACAAAATGGTGTTTTTTTCTGAGCCACCTCAACTGCAAAATGTGAAGAGCTTTTTTCTCCTATAGGAGTATCTGAAAGAAGAAGGTGGTCTGAGTTCTGAAGCGATAAGGATGATCGGAGACCTGTTAAATGAACAAAGCCTCATGTACATGGCACTGACCGAGATGATCTATGATCAGAGTGATATCAACGACAAAGTAACGTAAGGCTGGATCAGGATGAGTCTTGCTATAGATGCAGAAGGGTATTTTAAGAATTCAACAGCAGTGAAATGTCTCAAGTGTTATCACATAAATATCTCAATTTAAGACCTGACTGACATGTCATACCTTTTTTTAATTTTTGCACAAAACAATGTTCCATAAGCCAGAGTGCAAGTTGCCAAACAAAAGGTTCTTGCAATACTGGCTAGGAACCAAACAGAAAGATCAGATTTTGACAAATTTGTGCTCAAAAAAATGCCTGTTCATGGTGCTTTTGACATTTCAACAACTTCAAAATTGTGAATCTTGCAGCATCTTGCTTATATTAGTCTGGTCACTCCTCGGAGCTCCCTCAAAAGGAGTGCCGGACCCTCAACACGAGACCAAACACAAACCAGGAGATGACAATGTCGAAAACCAAAAACGACTATTTTCTTGTGCATTCTGGTGATATCAAAGAATGCTTTTTAAGAGATGGTGCCTGAGGAACAACCTTAAATATGCTGGACCCGTCTGTGGTATGTTTCATAAGCAACTTGTTGGCACACCTGACAGCCACCATGTTATTCGGTACTTGGTAACCCACCAACAGAAGTGTGCCAAAAGCATATCTATGCTATAGCCCCTTTCACACCGGGCTTGCATACAGTTGCGTTGTGATGCGTATGGAGTACACTGGAAAATTGCACAGCTTTTGGCAAGGTCCCTGTGTAGACTGGTGTGTGATTTCATTCCTGGTCTTGCTTTCAGTTGCCCTTATGTAGCCCTTGCCCTATTTTTCTGTCCACTCCTGCCTACTTTTTTATTTGACAGTGTGGAAATGCACTCCATTCTCAAAACAGTACATGAATGGCACTCACATTGCACGCAGAGAGAGAGAGAGATAGAAAAAAGCCTTGCGCGCAAAGGGGGGAGGTTGGCTCCATTGGAAAAAGTGAGAAGACATTATTTCCATGAGTTAATGGACTTTATTAATGTGCCACAATTGTGAGAGAACTGGAGGAGGTGAAATAAAAGTGGAGCTGCATCTGGCAGTCGCGTGCACAATCCGCCGTGAGAAGTGGATGGTGGACATGTCCTCATGCTGGCGATCTGTCCATGAGCAGGAGTTAATGGACTTCATTAAACATGCTGCAATATTGAGCGTACTGGAGGAGGTGAAAGCAAAGCAGAGCTGCATCTGGCGGTTGCGCGCACGATCCGCCGTGAGAAGTGGACATGGACATGTCCTCTGAACGTGGAAGCTTGGCTCGCCTCTTCTTCTTCTGTGGTTTTTAAGCTTCACTGCAAGCAAAATCCAGCGGGATGAATAAAATCAATCAGTCCAGATTTGTACTGATAAAAGGATTTTTCGCCCCGGCGTGTCGAATTGCGGAGGCTTGGTGTACATTAACGCAGTGTTGCATAGATTTACAAACACATGTGGAGTGTTGTGTAGACTTGCTTAAAAACTGCATACTTTCTGTGTCCACTGCTTGCGTAGCCCTCAGCATACTGCTGCAAGGGGAGCAAAAACTTGGTGTAGAGCTGCTTAAACTCGGCGTAGAGCTGCTTAACTCGGCATAGTCAGTATGCCAGAGTACGCAACTTTATGTTGGCCCTGGTGTGAAAGGGGCTTATGCTTCACTCTAAATGCTCACCAAGTCTATTTTTAAAGGATGCCACGTCTGGGTTTGAGTCCAGTCCTATGGCCCCTATGTAAAGTCTACAATGCTCCTTGAAAGCGAGCCAGTTGCTGTCGACACTCACTGCTGGCTTCCGGTAGTCTGGTGGTGTCAAAACCATCATTTATCATGTCAGCCTTCAAAATTTGCTTAACTTCTCACTAGGTTCTGTTCTCATTTTGTTATGTTACAGCTTTATTCCAGTATGGATGAAATTCATTTTTTCCTCAAAATTCTACACACAATACCTGACAATGTGAAAAAGTTTTGTTTTTTGTTTTTGTTTTTTCTTTTAGATTTTTGCAAATTTATTAAAATAAAAGAAACAAAGAAATCACATGTACATAAGTATTTACAGCCTTTTCCATGAAGCTCAAAATTGATGTCAGGAATTACAAAACTAATTCAGAGCTCTTCAAAGGGGTCCTTGAAACCTGTATCTGTGTAAGTCCTGTCAATGTGAATTTTTAGGGCAAAAATCCATTCAAAGGTCTATTCCAGAGTACTGGAGAGGAGAATTCGACCGATGGTCGAACCTCGGATTCATGAGGAGCAGTGTGGTTTTCGTCCTGGTCGCAGCACACTGGACCAGCTCTACACGCTCCATCGGGTGCTCGAGGGTTCATGGGAGTTCGCCCAACCAGTCCACATGTGTTTTGTGGATCTGGAGAAGGCGTTCGACCGTGTCCCTCAGTCTCCCTGTGGGGAGTGCTCCGGGAGTACGGGGTCCGGGGTCCTTTGCCAAGGGCTATCCGGTCCCTGTACAACCGCAGCAGGAGCTTGGTTCGCATTGCCGGTAGTAAGTCAAACCTGTTTCCAGTGCACATTGGACTCCGTCAGGGCTGCCCTTTGTCACCGGTTCTGTTCATTATTTTTATGGACAGAATTTCTAGGTGTAGCCAGGGTGTAGAGGGGGTCTGGTTTGGGAACCACAGAATCTCGTCTCTGCTGTTTGCGGACGATGTGGTTCTGTTGGCTTCGTCAAATCAGGACCTTCAGTGTGCACTGGGGCGGTTTGCAGCCGAGTGTAAGGCGTCCGGGATGAAAATCAGCACCTCCAAATCCGAGGCCATGGTTCTCGACCGGAAAAAGGTGTTTTGCCCTCTTCAGGTCGGTGGAGTGTCCTTGCCTCAAGTGGAGGAGTTTAAGTATCTCGGGGTCTTGTTCACGAGTGAGGGACGGATGGAGCGTGAGATCGATAGACGGATTGGTGCAGCGTCTGCAGTGATGCGGTCGCTGTATCGTACCGTCGTGGTGAAGAGAGAGCTGAGTAGGGGGCAAAGCTCTCGATTTACGTTCCGATCCTCACCTATGGTCATGAGATTTGGCTCATGACCGAAAGAACGAGATCGTGGGTACAAGCGGCCGAGATGAGTTTCCTCTGCAGGGTGGCTGGGTGCTCCCTTAGAGATAGGGTGAGGAGCTCGGTCACTCGGGAGGAGCTCGGAGTCGAGCCGCTGCTCCTCCACGTCGAAAGGAGTCAGTTGAGGTGGCTCGGGCATCTTTTCCGGATGCACGTCCCATTGGGAGGAGGCCCTGGGGAAGACCCAGGACACACTGGAAGGATTACATCTCTTGGCTGGCTTGGGAACGCCTTGGGGTTCCCCCGGAGGAGCTGGGGGAGGTGTGTGTGGATTGGGAGGTCTGGGCGGCTTTGCTTGAGCTGCTGCCCCCGCGACCCGACTCTGGATAAAGCGGAAGAAAATGGATGGATGGATGGATGGAAATCCATTCACTCCATTTTGGAATAAGACTGTAACATAAAATATAGAAAAAGAGGGAAACGCTTTCCAGATGCACTGTAGTTGATAAATCCAATCTTGTCATCTTCTAACACCTCCTGTTGTGGTTCTGTCAGTGTTGGGGTTTTAGTCTCTTGTCTCCTCTGTCTCTTTTTCTCACATCTGTCCCCAGCTCCTATCTACTGTTATTTCTGCACTCATCTCATGTCCTCACAGTTGATCCCAAAGTATCTACTCATATCTTCTTTCAGCTCTTGTCTCCTTGTTAGGTCATCACATCTTGTCTTTTCACCTTTATCTTGTCAAGTAGTAGTCTCTGCCTTTGTCTATTTCCTTCAGTTTCTAGCAATGTCTGGCTATCTGCTGCCATCTAGTGTCATCTGGTGTTCTCAAATTCTTTACACGTCAGTCTCTAATTAAGTGCACCTGCTTGAGTGTCCACCTGCAACAATTAAGGCTGGCTATATATATTGTGACTCCTGTTTGGCCTTGGCTGTGTGTCTATTGCATGTATGCATTTTTGAATGTTGCTGGTGTTGCTGCTGGGTCACTGGAATCCATTTCCTCTTGTGAGTACTCTGCTTCACCCTGCATTTTTGGAAGTCCTGCTTTGGACTGCTATTTCCCAGCCTCCTTGCTATTTTTATATTTTGCATTTATCTTTTACATAAGTAGGAAGTTGATGTTGATTTTGGACACTGTGTAGTATGTTAAGTTTCCTTTTTTTGATTGTGGACTTATATGCTCTCCTTTTCTGAAGATATTCCTCAGAACTGTCACTGTTGATGAAGCTTACTCTTGTGTTGAACTCACCTTGCACCAAAAGACTATTCTTCTGTGAATTAATAAACTGCTGTTCTTGATCATCTGTCTTCTTGTTTGGCTGACCTGCGTATTGGGGTTCAATTTAGGCTGTCCCTACGCCCAACTGTAACACCTCCTCTGTCATCTTACACACATTTAACTAATAATATTGAAACCTAGTGGTCAAAAATAAAACATCATAATAAGAACAGTCCTCTTTCTTTGAAATTAATTTTACCACAAAAAACCCAGATGGTTTCCAATGAAAATGCAACTGTTTTTGAAAGACTGATATATTTTCATTCCACATCTACTGAAGAGTTCATGAACACTTAAGGACACTGGGCAGTGGCAAGATGTTGATCCCCCTGGATGTGTAACGGCAAACTTACTTGTCCATATACTGCTGTCTTTAAGGTACAATGAAGTCACCGGTGGGATGGACCATCTTACTAAAGCGTTTCTTGGTGCCCTTGATGTTGCCATCCTTTTCAACTCCAAGGTCAAACACATCAAACAGTCAGATGAAGGTGTGATCGTTTCCTATCACCAAAAGGATGCGCCTTCTTTGAAAGAGCTTCATGCCGATGTCGTTCTGGTAACAACCACAGCCAAAGCAGCCCTCTACATGGAGTTTGAGCCACCACTGTCCTCCAGTAAGATGGAGGCCTTGAGGGGCGTCCACTACGACAGCTCCACCAAAATTATCCTCACCTTCAGTGAGAGGTTTTGGGAGAAAGATGGTATCTTTGGAGGGAAAAGCATCACCGACCATCCCACTCGTTTCATCTACTATTCCAACCACAGTTTTCCAAAGAATGAGAAGATGGGTGTACTCTTGGCTTCGTACACCTGGTCTGATGACTCACTCCTCTTCCTGGGTATGACGGATGAAGATTTGAAAGAGCTGGCTTTGAGGGATTTGGCTCGGATCCATGGTCAAGACATCAAGCAATTGTGCACAGGAGTCGTGGTGAAAAAGTGGAGCCAAGATCCTTACAGTCATGGCGCCTTTGCCGACTTCACACCTTACCAACACTTGGAATATGCCAAGTCTCTCTTCGAACCAGAGGGCAGGGTGCATTTCGCTGGTGAACACACAGCGTTCCCTCATGCTTGGATCGAGACCGCCATGAAATCTGCTATCAGGGCTGCAATTAGCATTAACAAGTTAGCACACAGTGAGCTAACTACGCCTCCAGACCAAGAGAAGCTCTAGATTAAACCAATCAGAGCAGATACCTCCATGGGGGTAGTGACCAAGATCTGAAATCTGACAGGTCCAAAGATATTTCTTTTAAACAGGTGTGGAATTGATTTGGTTTTCTATTTTGTCTGGTATTGTGGGTAACGATCATAATCTTGAAAAACACAATGAAGCAGGAGAGCACCAGAGAAAAGGTGGTTCAACTCAGAACTGACGGAAGCGGGTCTAAGTCTTTGATTAGCAGGTGAAGGTGATTAGGGAACAAACTAATAAAGGTGACTTAATTATTCTGATTTCAAGATTGTATGTATGATTTGTTTTCATTGTTGTGATTTATTTTGTCTCTGTTTCAAATATAAAACACTTGTACTGTGGGAATAAATTTTTCCATTCAATCTGATAGTATTTCAGTATCTACACGTGAGTTAATGATTCTGATTTTGTGCTTGCTCATAAACCTGATTTATTTTTTTTAATTGTGAATTGGATTCTGAAATCGGAATCCAGTAATGACTGTCCTGCTTAAACGTATGTGTCACTTATGATTTAATAAAACATTTTTGATTACTCTATACCATGTGGCTTTGATTTTCCTTCTTCGTCAAATACCTCACATAGTAATCTAAAGATAATAACTGACCCAAAAAGACACCAGTATTATAGCTGGACTGAAGAGAAGAAGGATCCAGAAGAGATAAGGATCTTAGGAACTACACTGTTAGGTCCGGTCATCACAGTTTCATCCTATTATCAAGAACATGCTAATTTAGGGTTGTCACCTTTCTGGGCCCCTGACCAAGGCAGCATCTCTACATCTGCCCACTGCTCCTAGTGGTTGAATTGTGTTTAACTGTAATTAGAATGGGTTCAGTGCAGAGGACACATTGCCAAACACAGGTCAAGTTTAAAACAACAACAGGGTGTCATCAGCATACAACTCATCAGAAATTGGCAGAACATTCAGAGAACCCAGGTGCAGACTCAAATGATGGCAGGTTCAAGGTCAGACTCTTTGTTTTCTGGAGGGTTAGACTACCTGGGGGGTTTTCTTGGGGGTTAGACTACAAAACATGCAGAAAGAGCACAAAATAATGGATAGGACACCAGTCTTTTTCAAGTTACTTCCCCGGCCAAGGCTGGTACCCGTTTACAGCTGGGTGGACTGTGACAATGCAGATGAAGTGTCTTGTTAGGAGGGCACAGACAGCATGACGGGAATCGAACCCCAGTGTTTAGGTTAGTGGGCCAACTCTTAATTCCAGAAAGAAATCTGTTAGTGGTTCATCTGATCCCCAGATGACACTTGATTCGTTGTAATACTGTGTAGAATACACATTTGAAACAGGTTTAAGTCATGTGAAGTAGGTGAGTAGAAGTGTAAACCGGTGCAGAGCCAGTTTAAATTAAATAAAAGAGGAAAAATATCTTTTTTTTCAGAAGGTGGAACAGATGAATATTGCAATTACACTTTTTAAAGCAATTATGGGAAATGCTGAAGTTGATTATTTGTCAACTAACTACTTCATGTAAGCTAAACCACAGTTTCACTTACTTTGATAGATAGAGGAAATTCAACACCATTTACACAAAATCTGAAACTAAAAGTGTTTCCTGTAGTTCCTGAAAAGTCTGAAGTGTCCCTTTTCACAGTCACACTTCATAAATGTGACTGAATGTGGTCCAGTAAATAGCAATGTTAAGCACTTCCTTTGGGGGTTTTTTTTTCCCCATTGCCACTTTCAAAAGACCAAACATGGATCTCTAGATGATGTCGAAACTGTCTTCCAGATCATGAGACCTGAAGTCACGCTCTTTGGTGTCCTGGTAAACCAAAATTCCAACACTAAGGAAAGTATAAAAGAAGACACCGTGATTCCGCTTTCATATGATTTCACCTCAGTTTTCATCTTAAAGCACCTGAAAGGGTAAGAAACCCCTATTTCATCCAAACAATAATCTGCAGTAAATGTCATTAGAATTATTTTTTTGGAGAAAATTTATCAAGGATGAGCTCATGTTAAAATAATCAACAGAAAATAAACTTACAGAATTACAGCACAAACTCTTTTTCTTTCAGGACTTAATGATATAAAACATTTTTTCTCTAAATAATTGTTCCTCTTTGTGCCACCACAGACATAAAGAAGGCACATTTTCGGCCAGAAATGGGCCCTTTGCATGTGAGGAAACATAAATTATGTGAGTATTTTATTTCTCAGTATTATTAAATAAAGTCTGTGACAACAGTGATGATTTGTTCAAAAAATGAGCCAGTTTGTAAATTATTTATCAAATAGTGGATGTATTTCTTCTAGTCTCCGTTCAGCTGACAATGGTGTACCACAAGGTTTAGCATTAGGACTTCTGTTATTTTGCTTTTCAAGTAATGTTCTTTATAAGAAAATACCACGTGAATGTATATTTTGACAATTTTTGTTATTATACCATAAATGCTATATATAATATTCAGGCTTCTCTTTTTGTGTCATTGTGTTTCAGTTTGTGTGTTGCTGTTTGTGGTATATCACAGCCACACTGCTGCCATCAGTATAAAGGAACATCTAGCTAATTGTCTGGAGGACAAAGACTATGATCATCTGCTGCACACTGTGCAAACCGGACTTCCTCACATCAACACATCTCATCACGTGGCCATTGTTGGTGCAGGCATGGCTGGATTGACCGCCGCCAAGTTACTGCGAGATGCCGGACACCAGGTACTTTAATACTCACATGTGTAATCATTTACATTTAAAATTCCCCATGTTTTACACCCATGCAGCAATAAATAAATAAATAAATAAATATATTAAAAAAAGTTTTGTGTTGACACTGACAAAAGATAATTTCTCAACCAGCTTTAAAAATGCTTTAATTGGTAATGCTTAAATGCATTGAACTTAATATTATATTAAATGATTTAATTGATTTAGAGATTTATTTTGTTGTAATGTCATCAATGCAAGCAATTTCTTTAAATTGTCTTTTTTCAGGCTGCCTTAAAAATTTAAGTTGGCTGAAGTTGAGAAGACAAGTTGGTGTAATTTATAATAATTCACTTAACTGTTTTCTCAGATTCACGTAGCTTCAAAATTTAAGGCATTAAAATTTCATTAAAATGGACTATTTATTTCATATCTTTGGATATTGATGTGATTGATTTGTCAAACCATAAACTCATGCATCACAATGCGTAACTAAAGTACTGGTACACTAGAATGGACAACAAAGAAGATACCTGCACACCAAATTGGTTGGACTAAAAAAAAAAAAAAAAAACATACAAAAAGACCAATATTACAATTAGTCTTCAATTCAAACATAAGAGTATAAACAAAAAAATGCAAGCAGTGGAATAAAGGAGAAATATGGGAGACTGATGTCTTGCAGTCATTATTTGTTTGTAAATTAATTCAAAAACCTATTTTTGACAGACTACAATAGGCTAACTACTCAAAGTAGTAAGAGTGGCAAGGCTAGCTAGCAAGCTTATTCACTACCCAATATATAATTCATCACTTTAAGTAAATATATTGCTATCCAGTCTTTTCATTTACCAAAAATTTATGTTTGATTATGGGACAGGTTATACTTTAATATAGCAGAGTTTTATAAAAGTGTGTGATGCAACAAAGTAAGCTAACATGATAGCTGCCTTCACATTTCGATACTAGCTGTCAAAGTGAATTAAACTTCACATTGAAATTTTGTGGCCAAAATATAGGTTTGAGCATGACTGTTATCAACATTTTGCAACACTATTTGAGATCATTTTTTTGTGACACCAATTTAAAAATCATTGAGATCTAATCACTGGCTTGTGTCTCACTGGTCAAGGTAACAATAATAGAGTCTAGCGGTCGTGTTGGAGGACGGGTGCACACCTACAGAAATGAGGAAGAGGGTTGGTACGCTGAACTAGGAGCCATGAGGATCCCAAGCTTCCACCAGTGTGTAAAAATCTGTATTTACAACTTTTATACATCAAAATGTCAGGCATTCTACAAACACCGGCGGTTCATGGTCGACTGAGTATATCAAATTCCTTGTATCAACAGCATTGTACACTGGTTTGTTAAAAAGCTCGGGGTGAAGCTGAATGAGTTCATCATGGATGACATGAACACCTTCTACTTGGTTCACGGCCTGCGGAAGAAGACATATGCAGTGAACACAAACCCAGACATCCTGAAATACAAGCTACCAAAGCGTGAGCGCAGAGTGTCGGCCTACGAACTCCTGCAACGTGCTTTGCAGAAGGTACCAAAGTTAAATAAAAAGAGAGAAAGTATACAATGTTTCACTCCTTTCATGAATAATATTTATGAATATGCACTAGTGCTTTAGTACAAGTCACAGGTCCATGTATATTTTCTGCAGGTGAAAGATGAAGTGGAAGCAAACGGGTGCGAAGCAATGCTGAAGAAATATGACCATTATTCTGTGAAGGTAATTTATTTTAATTTAATTTATTTATATAGTTTATATAGCGCCAAATCACAACAAAGGTGCCTCAAGGCGATTCACACAAGTAAGGTCTAACCTTACCAACCCTTAGAGCAAGCACACAGGCGGCAGCGGTAAGAAAAAATTCCCTCTGATGAAATTGAGGAAGAAACCTCAAGCAAACCAGACTCAAAAGGGTGACCCATTGTTTAGGTCATTCTACCAAAAAGGTTTACAATACAGAACACAACACAAGAATTGATGAGAGTCCATGTAGGCGTCTAGTCCACCTTCGGGGTGGGGGGGTCAGCGAGTCACATGTTAGTGATCTCCAGCCACTAGCCCTAAGCTTCACTAACAGACCCAGACTTTCGATAAAGTTGAGGCAGAGACCCGCTCTGTTTACTAATACAATTAATTTAAAGAGTATTGAGCATAGTAAATTTGTTAAGTAGTCATTGAAAATTTTATTGAAACTAGATGGTAAAAACAGTTGGGCTACCACAATATAGACCTGAGTTTGACTCCTGGTCACACTATCTGTCTCTGTCCTTGGCCTACCCATCTTAACTGGACTCTGGGCTTGGATAGGTAAGTATACGTCAGACTGGCATCCCATCCAGGGGGAGTCACAGACCCTCAACCGATTCATGCTACAGAATCCATAGATATGCACCGGCTTCAACGGACATCAGGGTATATATAGGACTTCCTTCCTCTTTCTTCTACATGGTAAATGTAAATGTTTGGGTTGACTTTTTTCACAGGAGTATCTGAAACAAGAAGGCGGTGTGAGTGATGAGGCTATCAGGATGATTGGAGACCTGTTGAATGAACAGAGCTTCATGTACACGGCGCTGACCGAAATGCTCTATGAACAGGCTGATATCAACGACCACACCAAGTACGGCTAAACACTGACTGCACCTCAAAACAAGAGTCGCAGTTTATTTGTGAAATGGCAGATTCTGAGCATTCCGCAAGGAAAATTACCTTGAAATTTGATGTTAGCTGAAATTTTCCTTAGTTTGATGATTGAGATCGTCCGCATTTTAAGTGATGTTGGCGACAAAACCTATACATTAGATTAGATTAAACAGAACTTTATTGATCCCTTGGGAAGACTCCCTCAGAGTATCAAAAGTGAAAGTAAAAAAGAAAAACAGTTTGTAATATAAATACACAATAAAAATACCTGACATACTGATCAATACTGGTTTACTGGCCACTACTGCTCCTCTCATTCCTGACCTCTGTCTTCCTGTTACTCCTCCTTCCTGTATTGCATCGTGCTACATCAGTTACAATTGGCAGCTTAAAATATTCTGTCTGACATCTTTAAATCAAATCAAATCAATTTTATTTATATAGCGCCAAATCACAACAAACAGTTGCCCCAAGGTGCTTTATATTGTAAGGCAAAAGCCATACAATAATTACAGAAAAACCCCAATGGTCAAAACGACCCCCTGTGAGCAAGCACTTGGCGACAGTGGGAAGGAAAAAACTCCCTTTTAACAGGAAGAAACCTCCAGCAGAACCAGGCTCAGGGAGGGGCAGTCTTCTGCTGGGACTGGTTGGGGCTGAGGGAGAGAACCAGGAAAAAGACATGCTGTGGAAGACAGCAGAGATCAATCAGTAATGATTAAATGCAGAGTGGTGCATAAAGAGCAAAAAGAGAAACAAACACTCAGTGCATCATGGGAACCCCCCAGCAATCTAAGTCTATAGCAGCATAACTAAGGGATGGTTCAGGGTAACCTGATCCAGCCCTAACTATAGGCTTTAGCAAAAAGGAAAGTTTTAAGCCTAATCTTAAAAGTAGAGAGGGTGTCTGTCTCCCTAATCCGAATTGGGAGCTGGTTCCACAGGAGAGGAGCCTGAAAGCTGAAGGATCTGCCTCCCATTCTACTCTTAAAAACCCTAGGAACTACAAGTAAGCCTGCAGTCTGAAAGCGAAGCGCTCTATTGGGGTGATATGGTACTATGAGGTCCCTAAGATAAGATGGGACCTGATTATTCAAAACCTTATAAGTAAGAAGAAGAATTTTAAATTCTATTCTAGAATTAACAGGAAGCCAATGAAGAGAGGCCAATATGGGTGAGATATGCTCTCTCCTTCTAGTCCCCGTCAGTACTCTAGCTGCAGCATTTTGAATTAACTGAAGGCTTTTCAGGGAACTTTTAGGACAACCTGATAATAATGAATTACAATAGTCCAGCCTAGAGGAAATAAATGCATGAATTAGTTTTTCAGCATTACTCTGAGACAAGACCTGTCTAATTTTAGAGATATTGCGCAAATGCAAAAAAGCAGTCCTACATATTTGCTTAATATGCGCATTGAATGACATATCCTGATCAAAAATGACTCCAAGATTTCTCACAGTACTACTAGAGGTCAGGGTAATGCCATCCAGAGTAAGGATCTGGTTAGACACCATGTTTCTAAGATTTGTGGGGCCAAGTACAATAACTTCAGTTTTATCTGAATTTAAAAGCAGGAAATTAGAGGTCATCCATGTCTTTATGTCTGTAAGACAATCCTGCAGTTTAACTAATTGGTATGTGTCCTCTGGCTTCATGGATAGATAAAGCTGGGTATCATCTGCGTAACAATGAAAATTTAAGCAATGCTTTCTAATAATACTGCCTAAGGGAAGCATGTATAAAGTGAATAAAATTGGTCCTAGCACAGAACCTTGTGGAACTCCATAATTAACCTTAGTCTGTGAAGAAGACTCCCCATTTACATGAACAAATTGTAATCTATTAGATAAATGTGATTCAAACCACCGCAGCGCAGTGCCTTTAATACCTATGGCATGCTCTAATCTCTGTAATAAAATTTTATGGTCAACAGTATCAAAAGCAGCACTGAGGTCTAACAGAACAAGCACAGAGATGAGTCCACTGTCCGAGGCCATAAGAAGATCATTTGTAACCTTCACTAATGCTGTTTCTGTACTATGATGAATTCTAAAACCTGACTGAAACTCTTCAAATAGACCATTCCTCTGCAGATGATCAGTTAGCTGTTTTACAACTACCCTTTCAAGAATTTTTGAGAGAAAAGGAAGGTTGGAGATTGGCCTATAATTAGCTAAGATAGCTGGGTCAAGTGATGGCTTTTTAAGTAATGGTTTAATTACTGCCACCTTAAAAGCCTGTGGTACATAGCCAACTAATAAAGATAGACTGATCATATTTACTTTATAGATTTTTGCCTTAATGCTCTTGAATGCGTTTTGTAAGAAAAGAGTCATACTGACAGAAAGAATATGAGTATCTGTTTTTGTTTTGAAGGTATGATGAAGTTACTGGTGGAACCGATCTTCTTGCCAAAGCTTTTCTTCCCGTTCTCGATGTCCCCATTCTACTCAACTCAAAGGTCAGCTGTATCAAGCAGTCAGATGAGGGTGTAATCGTTTCCTATCAGCAAGAACATGAGCCTTCTTTGAAACACCTTCATGCTGATGTTGTCTTGGTAACAACCACAGCAAAGGCAGCCCTCTACATAGAGTTTGAGCCGCCACTGTCCACCAGAAAGATGGAGGCCTTGAGGGCCGTCCATTACGACAGCTCCACCAAAATCATCCTCACCTTCAGTGAGACCTTTTGGGAAAAAGACGGCATCCATGGAGGGAAGAGCATCACTGATCAACCCTCTCGTTACATCTATTATCCCAGCCACAGTTTTCCCAAAAACAAGTCCATTGGCGTTCTTCTGGCTTCATACACCTGGTCTGATGATTCACTTATGTTGCTTGGAGCAAGTGATGAAGAACTGAAAGAGTTGGTTTTGAGGGATTTGGTACAGATCCATGGCGAATACATCAGGCCTTTGTGCACAGGAGTTGTGGTGAAAAGGTGGAGTCAGGATCCTCACAGTCTTGGTGCGTTTGCGCTCTTCACACCTTACCAACACTTAGAGTATGCCAAGAAGCTCTTCCAAAGGGAAGGCAAAGTGCATTTCGCTGGTGAACACACAGCTTTCCCTCACGCTTGGATTGAGACCGCCATGAAATCCGCCATCAGGGCCGCAGTTAACATAAACCACTTGGCACATGCAGAGTTATCAAGAATCCAACACCAACATGAACTCTAGATTCTTAAATCTTCAGTCTGGCTTTTTTTTTTTTTAGGATTATTAGATGCATGAAATGGCAAATATGTCATTCAGACTGAGAGGTGGAAAATGTTTGCAAATTCTCAAATAAAAAACTGAGGTTATCATTCTTGTGTTGGTGTATCGGGGGCAAAAATAGCTTGATGCTAAAAATCTCATGCTATAAATTTAGCATAATATGTGTTAACTCCATGCACAGGAAAACATACTTATTCCAAACTCCCAACTTTTATGCCTTCAGTTGGTCTTTTTATTATGAAATTACACATTTTTTGATCAGTTAAGTATTCAGTTATTCTTACGATATGATATCACTTTGCTCAACATCACAATATGCTACACTATGCTATGCTATGCTACGCTACATTATGGTAGACTGTACTATGCTTGGCTGTGCTACACTATACAATATTATAGCATACTACACCTCAGTACAGCACATTATGCACTGCGGTGCTACACTGTTATACTACGCTATGCTATGCTATACTATACCACAGTACACAACACTATACTATGCATGAATTGAATTATTTCAGCCCATAGAATGCAAAGAATGTAGTGCAGTGAACATGCACAGACTCTTCACCGCGCCAAACCACAGGAAGATTTAGGAACCAAGACATTTTATTTTTGGGTTGAGTGAATGTGAATATTAAAAGACAGGCAATAACAGCGAACAGACACGGCGGGTAAATACAGAGAATGAGCAGTCAACAGTGTAATAAAGTAATCAAGATTTTTAAAACACATCCATTCATTGGTGAGAAAAAAAAAATGCATTATTGTTCACCACATGGTGTAAAGAAGAAAAATGTTCCATTATAAAGGATTTTTTTTCCCCTAATGGTCTATTTTGAGAAGTACATTCAGTAATATATGGAAATCATCTTTGACGACCACCTGACCGAATACATGTTCTTTTGTAAGATTTTTTCATCAAGTTCCCTAAAATGTGTGTGTTAAAACTAAAAGTTTCATGTTTTAAATGATCTAAATGATTTCAAATAAAGGCAATTCCATTCCTACACTGAAAAAATAGAACAGTTGAACCAACTTAAAAAAAACATTACAGTTGGTGCAACCTGAGTTTTAATACAAAATTCAGGTTTTACCAACTGTAATGCTTTTTTAAGTTGGTTCTTTTTTCAGTGTACATTAAAAATAACATTCATATGCGATCACATTAATGCTGAAACATTCCATGTATGACAACTGCTAGGATTCTCTTGTAGCAGTAAAGATCACCCAAAAAACTTTTGAATTTTCTATTAAAATTTTTGTTGACATTTTCCAAGGTAGCTGCAAGTGTAAATTTGAAAAAACACCATGTAATGCTACAAATAAAGTACAGTTTTCTTTTTTATCTATGACTTTTTATTTGAAGATAACTTCAGCTTGTTGATAGCTGTTATGCTATCGTTAGCATTACAGTAGAAACCATCTACTTTGTTAGCTCATTGCTAACATCATCTTTCCACAACAGATTATGTTGACATTTCAAAATAAAAACATCCAGGACAGTCGCAGCTCATGGTTTATAATGTTGGTACTTCAATATTATTTAAGTTTTTTTTTTTTTAAGTGCTGTATTCACAGCCACAAGGTCAGTATATTGAGTAAACGTTAGCATGTGGGAACAAGTTATCATCTCTGCACGCACAAAACAAAAAGAGTTATATTAAGATAAAACATGAGTTGAAATGTACAAAAATGAAGTGTAATGGGCACTTAAGAATTTCAATGCACATGGTGGAAAACAATCAACCGTTCAGAGAGAAACTGTTAAATGGCCAAATGCAAAAAATGTGGCAAATAAATTAAATAAATAAATACAGACAAAAATACATAAATATAAATTAGACACTTTCCTAATAATAGAATTATGAACACAGAATGTGTTTGTTGCTGTTATTTTTTCTTTTTCTTTTTGTATTGCTGCAACAATAAAGACTGACAGAGAGCAATGGAAATCACCCTTATGGTGGCCGATAGAGGCGACAACACTTCCAAATAAAGACAACTCTAGCAAATAAAGAAAATGCTTACAGATCCAAAACAAACAAATAAACAAACACCTGCATCAAGTGTACAATAAGTAGTTGCATCAACACAAACTACTAATAACACAAAAAGAGGTTTCCGCCTAAAGGACACTGTTCAATACAGTCAATAAATGACAACTAACTTCAGATTAAAATCACTAATACGAAGGCTGTCAATAAAGTATAGGTCCTTTTTATTTTTTTCAAAAACTATATGGATTTCATTCATATGTTTTTACGTCAGACATGCTTGAACCCTCGTACCCATGCGTGAGTTTTTCCACGCCTGTCGGTGACGTCATTCGCCTGTGAACACTCCTTGTGGGAGGAGTCGTCCAGCCCCTCGTCGGAATTCCTTTGTCTGAGAAGTTGCTGAGAGACTGGCGCTTTGTTTGATCAAAATTTTTTCTAAACCTGTGAGGCACATCAAAGTGGACACGGTTCGAAAAATTAAGCTGGTTTTAGGTGAAAATTTTAATGGCTGATGAGAGATTTTGAGGTGATACTGTCGCTTTAAGGACTTCCCACGGAATTTCTCATATACTCACTCCCACTGAAAGCCATCAAAAGCCGCCTGGATTTTACAAATGGTTATCAACACGGAGGTGTTTTTCCTGTGCCGCCGCACCGCGCCGGCTTCGTCCCGACGCGCGGACCCGTCCGCACGTCTTTCATTAAAAAAAATCTCCTTTAACAGTGGAATATCTGGATAAAATGCTGAAACCGACTTCTTCTGAAACTTCTCTGTTCTCTCACAACGTCCTGGATCAATACAGCCTGAAATGTGGAGGTTTTCAGCTTGAAACAGGCTGACGACGGCGCCTGGGAGCGCTGCGCGACGTCTCGCTCCGTGGGAAGTCCTTAAAGCGACAGTATCACCTCAAAATCTCTCATCAGCTGTTAAAATTTTCACTGAAAACCAGCTTAATTTTTCGAACCGTGTCCACTTCGATGTGCCTCACAGGTTTAGAAAAAATTTTGATCAAACAAAGCGCCAGTCTCTCAGCAACTTCTCAGACAAAGGAATTCCGACGAGGGGCTGGACGACTCCTCCCACAAGGAGTGCTCACAGGCGAATGACGTCACCGACAGGCGTGGAAAAACTCACGCATGCGCAGGAGAGTTCAAGCATGTCTGACGTAAAAACATATGAATGAAATCCATATAGTTTTTGAAAAAAATAAAAAGGACCTATACTTTATTGACAGACCTCGTAAAATATATTATTATATGGGTATGACACTACGTGTGCACTCATTGGCTCGATTTTCGGTCTGATATTTTCCCATATCAGAGCACTACTATGACAATTGGTCCGGATCGCGGATCATATTTGTTACAAACCAGAAAGCTAAAAACACAATTAGAAAAACCAACTCGGACATGAACACACACCATAAATATCAAAACATCATCGGAATAAACACACAGATTGAAAGCTTACCAGCTAACCTGAACATCTTTTAAGAAAATTCTTCACGGAGATGACACAAGGTGACTACGAGACCCAAAACCGTCAGCAGCTTTCATATTCGGGCGATACCGTAAGTTTGCGTGTTTATATATATATATATATATATATATATATATATATATATATATATATATATATATATATATATATATATATATAGCCATATAATAAATGAATTATTAACCTCACTTGCTTGACTAATAATCCTTTATAAACTTACTCAGCTCTGTCAACCACGTAGGTAGGAGTTACAGCCCAAAGATAAAGCATTGATACATCAAACTGTCAGTAAAAGTCCTCCAGGCACAAACCTCTTTTTGCATTGGTAGTACTTCCACTTTGTTGTATCTACTTGCAATGTGTCTGTTTTTACATGTGTTATGTGAATTTTCCCTCAGATGTGTTGTCAGATTAAATTATGTGTGCTGCAGATTATATTTGTATGTAATATTTGTATAAGTGTTTTCTATATTTTGTGGTGTGTTTTAATTTGGAACCGTTGTCCACTGTACTTTCTCCATGCAAACTCTGTGGGAGCTAATGAAAGTAACAAAAATGACCCTCTTGCTTGTATTTTTTAAGGATTTGCCATGGATAATGTTTGCATTTTCATGTAATTGTTGATTTCCAAGACTAATCTGAAATTCTTTGCAGTTTCACACTTGTTTCGTGTTATTTGCTGCAATGCTATGGTAATTAGCATCCGTTTTTTAACGTGAAATAAAATTTAAACAAGAAAATAAAAACAGGAGTGCTATTTTCATATTAACAAGTATATAATACAGTAGCATGCTTCTAGAACAATGAGGTATCTTTTTTCTGACTTGGTGGAATAAGTGGAAATGTACAGCAAGCAACAGCAACTATTAAAGCATCTTAATCACTGATTATTAGTCAGAACACTGGAGATTTTCATTCTGAAATCTTTACTTAGCAAAATCAAGAAGTATTACTCATTTCATATATACTGATTTATTTGAAGATGGCATTATTAAATGTATTTTTCCACAAATATATAGGATAATTCATAGATTTTCTTGTTCCAACAAATTTTTCAGGAAAAATATAACAATCAAACCAAAACTTTCATAGGAAGTTATATTCTTTGTATGCCAATCAATCATTTTAAACCAAGACAAGCAATCATTTTTAAGGATGAATCTACTCACTAAAAAAAAAGAAAATAAACATATCCCAAAAAGGCATTCTCTATTCAGACATACAATGACAATGGGTTAAAAGTGGTCATTCCAAAGGTAAATTTAGAAAACGCACCATCTTCATTCAAGTTACATTCAAAAGGTTTTAAGCCTGTATAAAGTATAACCCCCCAATTATTTTTTTTTTAATTCATTAGTGTTTTTCTTTTTCTTTTAAACTGGCTTGTCACAGTCGGAATTTACATGAAATTTCAATTGCAATTATTCTGTGTTGGAATTTACTCGCTAAAAGAAAGTTCATTTAAATTATTTTGCAAAAGCAGAAACTGGGCCAGTGGATAATCAGGAATCAATTAACATATACTGGCAAAATTAATCTTTTTGCAAAGGCAGCTATTGTAAAGCGCCACTGCAAACAGGCAACATACTAGCCAAGCTAGCTAGCTTGGCTAGCTGTTGTAGCAAAAGATCTGTGCTAAGTAGCTGGTTTAATCACAACCCAGAAAAAATTAACTAATTATTTTAAAGAAATGTGTTAGTCCTGCTTATTATTTGTTAAAATGCCTGTAAACCACCGTGATCTCTTTTAAGATATTTATGTTCCTGTAGCAAATAATCATGTGACACAACTAGCTAGCAGCCATCAACCATTTTGGACTTTGAGTGTCAATACAAATTTTGGGGTTTAATTCTAAATGTTGTGACCATCCTCTTTTATACATTGATTCCTCATATCTTCACAATACAATAATAGTTTTCTACTTGTGTCCGAGTTTCAAACCAGCCCAGTCTCACTTTTTTTTTTATGATACCGTCACGAAATGTATTACATTTCATGACATGGTTACCCGTCGCTGAATAACCCAAACGAAAATCTACTATATTTCGTGACAGTCTCACAAACTAATAGATTAAATCACTTTTCGTGATACCATCACAAACTTGGTGTGAGCTCAGGTTGTTTCAATCTTAGTACATTAACATTTGGTAGTTAATGTTAGCTACTAGCTGGTGAGAGATGGCATTTTGAGTTACATTACACTTACTGTTACAATTTGTCTTCTTCTAAATGTAAACGCTGTACGGAACAGCATCCGTACGAATCTTTTACACACTCAGATGTTCAAATAATGTCAGACCAAGACACAACTTGTTTTAGCTCATTGCCATTATTTTGTCTCTTACATACAACACGAGAAGGCAGAACATTAAAAAACCTGCAGTCACTCGGCTATTCACTTCAAAAACACCAACCTGTATTTCTTCAGTCACACCATCTTTGATCTCTTCAACCATCATTTAAGACTTTTTTCTTCACCATGTACCCTTCTGTTCTCTTCTTCATTCATTGTTTCACTGTTCTATCAAAGGTAGACTGGAAGAAAAGGATAGTTCCCAGAATTTGACATCTTTAATCCATTGGTGTATGATTGTTTTTAATCTTCTCTTCCCCATTACTGTATCCCAATTGGGAGAATGTCATCAGTCCAACTTTTCACTCTGCAATGTTTGCAAGTATCACCTTCCATTTTCCAACACATTGTGTAGCTTTGGCATTTAAAAGGTTATGGCTCCAAAGTCTGTACCCTCTAAACCCCAGTTCACTTTTCTCACAACCTGACTTGTTCCATGAATGACGTCAATTTGGAAATCCAAATTCAGTTTTCCATAGTTGTTCTCGTGATGTAGTGTTGGTTCAAGTCTTCTTTGTTAGTTGTTTCTGTCTAGAATTACAGGCAGATGTTCATGCAATAATTCCAATACTGTGGTATTGTGCACCATATCTCCTTCTATGACCAGCTCTCCAGACTCTCCACCTTCTCTCCGCCCATCCTCATCATTGTATGGTAGCGATAGACTTTGAAACAGTGGTTTCCAGAATCTGCAACGACGACGTGCCATCTGAGGTCAGAGCCAGTCCCTGTGGACCATAGAGAGGATCCGCTGAAGTGGTTGATGTAGGACAGGAAGGAACCACTGCCGTCAAACACCTGGAAAAGTTAGACAGAGATTATTAATCATGTTTGGAGAGTAAATAAATCCTATATAGGCCCATTGGTGGTGGTGCTTATCCCCAGATTCTATGGGATGAAGTGCATGACAGACAGTCTACACTTCTCCCTGGATGGGATGCTAGACTGATGCAGGTTACTTCCCCAACCAAGGCTGGTATCCATTACACCCAGGAGGACTGAGACAATGCAGATGAAATGTCTTGTCCAAGGACACCAATGCCATTTACAGTAACATAAAATTCCCAAGAAAACATGGCCTTGAATGGCCTTGGAATCACCAGGACAAGAAGAACTGAACAACTGAATATCTAGCAAAAATCTCTTGAGTTGACAAACACCACTACAGTTTAGGATTTTCTGAATAATTAATGAAAGAGTACCTGTATTCTGCTGTTGCCCCAGTCAGCTACAATGATGTTTCCGTTAATGTCCACAGCGACACCAGTGGGAGCATTGAACTGGCCATTTCCCTCACCATTAGAGCCAAACTTTAACACGAGCTCTCCCTCCAGAGTAAAAACCTACCAAGACAAGAAGATAGAGTAGCATGTGTCATTCTTGTGCCCTTTTGAGGTATAACAAGTGATAGTATGTTGTCAAGAAAAAACATTCTGGAGGCAACACAATGAAGCACATAAATGCTCCGGTCAGTACCTTGACGGAATGGTTGTGGAAATCGGTCACAATTATCTCGTTGTTCTTGTTCACTGCTGCAAAATGTGGACCTGAAGAACCAGAGGATAGAAACTGAACCTGTTATTTGCTACAGCAATTTCAGGTTTTTCTTGACACCTATTTGAGATTATGGACTTGCAAGTTTGACAGTGCTTTCCACCACCATCAGCACCAGTTGAGTGAAGGTCTTTCGGAAGAATGGTGCTCTATCACTCGAGTTCTAGACACTTGTAGAGTCAATGCCAAGTTGCATTGAAGCTGTTCACTTGATGGCCAAACACCTTACGAAGAAACTATTTATTTAATTTGTCACTCATTGGTATTTGCATAAATTGCTTGTCTTACAACTGACTTTCTCTGTGACCAGTTTATATTTCAGTGGATTAGAACCTTATAAAACCGGACAATGTCACATGACTAGTCAACAAATTTTAGTTTGTGATTGGGCATCTAAGTTATCTCAGCGTTGAAACCAAAGTCATACATGTGCGTGGTACCTGCAAACTGTTTGTCGCCATTGCCTCGTTTACCAAACTTAGTAATGAGTTTTCCGGTGAGCTGGAAGATGAAGACGGTACACGCCTTGTTGTCCACTACAATCACATGACCATTCTGATCCACGGACACGCCCTTTGGTCCCATCAGCCTACCAGAGCCAAGCTTTGCCTGATGGATGGAAAAGATCACCAGCAAGTGTTGCAACTGTCCATCGACTATTTACACACTGTAACAACAGAACCATGTTCAAAGATATGCCTACCTTGAATTTTCCCTCACAGGAGAAGATGCTGACCCACTTGTTATCATAGTCAGCAATGATGATGTCACCACTGGGATGTACAGCCACACCTGTAGGCCGTTGCAATTGCCCTGGAGACCGCCCCCGTACTCCAAATCTACTCTTAAACTCACCCTGGTTGGAAAAAATCTGGATTGGTGCGACAAAGTGAGAGACAAAAATGAAATTCTGCAGGAAATATCTTCAATTTCTAAACCTCAGTGATGCCTTTTCAAAAGATGTTCACAGTTTCTTAAGATGTCCTCATGTTACAGTGACTAAAACGTGATTTTGTGGTGAACCTTTGAAGTTTCAGAGTGTGAAGACCTCTATAAAAGTACAACTGTGCATGTTTTTTACCTGTACACACTGGTTGTTGCTGTCAGCAATTATAATTCTGTCATTAGGGGAAGCAGCCACTCCTTGAAGGTTGGTAAACTCTCCTTTGTTCCTCCCCTTTGTTCCTAGAGATGATAGAGTAGCAAAATAAAAAATGGCATGCTGCCAATCTTATGTTTCCCATTTTAGTCAGATTTTAGCAGAAATCTACATAAATATAATTATCACATTCTTATGACAATTGGCCTCTTCAAAGATGCCTCAGTGAGCATTTGAATCTGCCTGGTCCCAAAACGTGTTTTATTTGAGGTTATTGGACTCAGTGTTGCTCAAAGCTCATTCATTCATTCATTTTCTTTTGCTTATTCATGTCCAGGTCGTGGGGGCAGGAGACCAAGAAGCTCAATCCATAGTTCCCTATCCTTAACCAAGTCCTATAATGCTTCCTGGAGGATGCTGGGGTGTTCCTAAGACAACTGGGTGATATAATCCTGCCAGTGTGTCCTGGGGTTTCCCTAGGGTCTCGCCCCAGTTGGATGTGCCTGGAAGACCTCCCTAGGGAGATGGCCAATGGCATCCTCACCTCATGCCGAACCACCTCAGCTGTATCCTTTTGAGGAATCTAATTTCCGCCGCTTGCACAAGTTCATGATCATAGGTGATGATAGGCGTGTAAATCAAGAGTCTCACATTTTGTCTCAGCTCTTTTTTCAACATGATACTTCAATGTTCAAACATCTTGGGTTCATATTCTTTTGAGGTTGGGTCTGATTATCTTCAAGAATATTTTGGACCAGGTCCACCTCTAGTCAAGACAAACAATTTTGCAACATTGATACATTTTATTTAAAGTATTTTTTCTCAGATTTTCTCACCAATCCTAAAGATGAGGTCATCTTCTATTGGGTTTGGGTTTTGCGTCGAGGGGTACCCAGAGCACTGCTGGCCCTCTTGGAGCCCTTCTTCTTCTGTCCGGGGGACTTCCCTCGTCTCTTAGCCCCTTCAGAGGAGCCCGTGGATGGAGTGGCATTGGCTGCTGAGTTGGTGGCTGTTGTGGTGGATGGAGACACCTGAAGAGACAGCAATGAAAGAAGCTTCAGCCATTAGACATGTTCTGAAGAATATTGTTCTTGTTTCTTGAATGTCATGATTACCTCGACTTCTGAAGCTCTGGTGACGGTCAGTCTGAAGGGACTTCCTTTGATGTGTTGGTCATACAGACGGAGAGCCAATGAGAAATCACCTTCTTTTGGCACCGTATACACAAACTCATAAGTTCCATTTTTGTGGTCAAGTATTTCGCCATCGACTATGCTGCCATCTGGTGTGAATACCTGGATGAATAATTGAGATTGAAGATTATGAACATTCTAATATCCATAGGCAGGATGTTCCACAAACTAGGGGTACCATAAGCAAAAGCTCTACATCCCACCATCATCATAACTTCCTATTATGAGCAGGCACATAAGGCTTGCCAGGTTCTGAAAGATAAGTGGATGCAAAACCATTCAGATCCTTATATGTCAAGAGCAAACATATAACAGACAACATATATGTGGTTTTGAAGTTATGTGTAGCTTGAAATTAGCTTGTTTATCAGTTTTTCCATTCCAAAGCTGAGGTTGGGGGGCACCATGGTGACCACTGTTTGTTGAAGTATAATGCTTGCTTGTAGAACTAAATTTGGGCCTATATGTACCTCTGCTGACAGAATCGCGTTGCCACTCTTGCAAGCGCCACCTGTTTTATCCCTGGTCACTATAGTAACAGAGGAAGGATATCCCACAATGCACTGCTCCAGGCCTGCACCCATGGCCTCACTTTGGCTTGCCACAGCACTGAAGAAGAAGAAGAGGGTTGAGTTAGAGGGCAGTACTACATATTGTATGATGTTTAAAAGGCCAGAGTGTAAAGCCTGTGACGTCAAGGCATTAAAAAGAATAACATTACCAATTATTCACATAATTTCATGCTCTATTGGTAGATATATCTACCAATATTTCTAAAAAATGTTTATGATTCCTAAGAATTTGTTACCAAACCCTTGTGACACAAATTTGAGGCTTTAAATTGTGATAAACATAGCCAACCAATGCATGTCACACTGCTGTCACGCTGCTTTCACTCAGATTGGCAGTCGCCATATCGCATCGCTTAATATTTGCATAAAATAGCTTCTCATATATTTTGGACCCAGCTACCTGATGACATAGTGACCACTTCTAACTGTAAAATACCCACTCTGGTAGAAAATGAATAGCAGTTGGTCACTTTGCCACTGTCTCTTGTAGATAATGTGACCAAGGGGTGCTGGGGTCCCAGCTATGCTTGGCAGCATTGTATAGACCGCAATTCGAGAAACTACATAATGACACAATTTCCAACAGTCAAAGTGTTTTTCTGCATCCTTGTTTTTATAAAATAAAAGTTTTCACATAAGCAAAAATAACAATACGATATGTTTGTGGCAGGCTTTATTGGCTGATATGATGGCTAACTGATATATTAGTCAGGCTCTAGTATTGAGGTTCTGAGTTCTACTCTCGAGGTACTGATATGAGAACATCTGAGTCACAGAACTTGAATCTCATTCTTGCTCTGACCTGGTTGTCACAATGGTCCCCAGGTTGTGGATGGACTTCCTCAGCCCATCGGTTTCCATCATGAGGTCCAGTTGGTCGTTCTCCTCTGGCTGGCATGGGAGGCCGAGGCTGGCTAGCTCCCCTAGTCTCTCTTTCAGAGTCTGTTCAGCCTGCAGACTTGCTGCACACACCTCACCATCCAGAACCTCCTCCGCCTGTACACAGGTGGCTGTCAAGTCCTCCTCTCCACGGAAGAGGCTCTGCACTTGAGCCTGAAGAACCTGGACAAGGAGAGAGACTGCTGATACCAACAGTAGATTTTACACCACCAAAAGTGTGATATGCACACACTTCTGTTTGAGTCCACATGTGACCTCCAGCCATCAACAGGACAAATTTCATTCAATATCTTGAGAAATAAGGAGGATATGGTAAATTTTCCTGTCAGCTTTTGGCTCATTCAAGTGGAAAAACAATGAAGATGAATGACTCTTTATCTTTATTGTTTCTCAACCAAATTTAACAATCTTGGTTTCATTTTCTTTGTTTTTTCGACCTCTAACCAATGAAATAAGTTTTGTGTTACATTTAGACACTTTTTTGGGTCACGTACCAAGAAATGCCTTCAAAACAAGGCTTAGAAAAATATATGGAAAACCACTGAGTGAAATATAATCACAGAACACTTTACTGGAAAATAACAGCAGAAAAACGGACTGGTAACATAAAAAATAAAATAAGTTTTGTTTGTTTTTTTCGCAAATAATAAATAATTAAACAAACAAACAAACAAACAAACCCGGAAGTACAGACTTAACCGTCTCTGAAAAAATGATTTATCGTCATTTAAACTTGAAATAACTTAGGCTTCCACCAGTTTAGGAACATTTCTGTATTTATAACCTGGACAGTGAGCAAATGAAGAAAAACAGATGAAGTTTTAAAACTTTTACCTGAACTCAGAGCCGCAGTCAGGAAGAAACAAACGAACATCACCAAAGCACGATATTTTGTTTCTTCTTTAAATCACGATTAGAAAACCAAAAAGCAAATGTTTGAACAGTTACTAAAACCTCAGCACATGTACGTCAACACAATGACACTTTAAAACCTGTTTTAAAAGTTAAATTATGCACACAGAGCACAACTTCCGTCGTCGTCGTCTTCTTCTTCTTCTTCGTGTTTAACGGCGGTTCGCAACCAGCTTCTATGGAGCATTACCGCCACCTTCTTCTCCTACGGCCAGCTGGCATCCTTATTGGTGCTTTGCTGCCACCTGCTGCATTAGTCCGTTATAGCAGTACCATAATGTTTGAGATGGACCAAATCCTCTCTCTGGACAAAGAGAGTGTCTTATTTGGTATACGTAGCTATAGATGATTAACTGCAATTTTTAAATTTGAATGTTTATTAATGATGGGAAAGTTTTTCCATTCAGAAAAATAAATATGAAGACCAAACCAAACTTCAACATTTTTCACAAAGAGCTTTGTCTATTCTTTCAATCACTTAAATTTATGAAGAAGAAAATAGTATAAAATTCTATAATTTTGTTAACGATTGGAAGCTTAACGAAAACCCCTAGAGTACATGTAACCTCTTGTTCTTGTTCTTTTTGTTTTTCAATTTTTTTTTTTTCCCCAGTGTCTTTATGGTTTACTGTGTATTTTGTGTATGTCTTTTATGTTTGGATTGTATTATCAATATTGTTATTTTGTTGTTCTTGAATTGCCAATAAAGTTGGCTCGGTCTCAATGAGTCTTCTTCTTCTTTTGTTGAGTTTATTGGCGGTTTGCAAACCAACACGGTGCACTACCACCACCAATGCTTGGGTGTGGAGCACTAATGGATTCTAAGATGCTAGGTGGAAATTGGGGGGGCTATTTTATGTTGCTTTGACATTTTGACACCCCCTTGCTTAGTCTGTTTATCTGAGGCCCCTTAAAAGGAGTTGTCGGACCCCCAACATAAGACCAAAAACAAACCAGGAGATGACAATGTTGAGAACCAAAGGAGAGCATTTAACTTGTTCATTCTGGTGATACGAAACAACGCATTTAGGTTTTTGGTACCCGAGGAACTGAGAAACCATCCCTTGGAACCACTGTTGCTAGGGATGGTTTCTGGGGATCTAGGTTGTGGCTGATAAAGGTTTATTTTATTTTTTTTTTTTTGGCTGATTGGTATCAGCTTTAATACTATCACCCCTGAAAATCAATGGATCCATCTGTAGTCCATCGTATAAGCAACTTTCTCTCAACGGACTCTCAACAGACCTGATTGCTCACCAGCAGTGTTGCAGCACATTTCATATCTATGCGATGCTTTGCTACAAAGAGCCAACAATTATTTTTAAAGGATGCCGAGTCCAGTCCCATGGCCTAAATGTATAGTCTACTCCGTACTGGCAGATAGTATTAAATTACTTGATTGTTACTTGATTGGGACATCCTGAATGGTTTCCAGTGAAAACATAACCGTTTTTGAAAGACTGTGACATTTAATTAACTAGTTTATCTTATTTATATAGCGCCAAGTGTCTCAAGGCACGTCACATGGGTAAGGTCTAACCTTACCAACATCTACTGAAGAGTTTATGACACATCTAACAACAAGATGTTTATCCCACTGGATGTGTAACAGCAAACCTGTCCCTATCCTGCTGTCTTAAAGGTATGATGACGTCACCGGTGGGATAGATGGTCTTGCTACAGTGCTTGTCGGTGCCCTTGATATCCCCATCCTTCGTAAATGTAAGGTCAAATGCATCAACTGGTAGATTAGGGTGTAATCTTTCCTATCATCACTGAGAACAAGAGCAGACACGGTGAACCAATAAATCAATGTGGGCACAATTTTGTTCAAGTTCAATTGCTTCCAAGGAACTGGAAAAGAATTATTCTTGAACACATACAAGTAAATATTGTAAAATTACCCAAAGGAATGTCATTCACACCCAGAAATGTGTCTATAAATATATTTCAGAAAGCACCTGTGTGACAACAGATTTTCACATTTACCTTCTTCAACAGGTAGGATTCACTCATTTTAGTGAATATTTTAGGCAGATGTTTTCTTTTATGAGAGTCAATAAATATGGCTTTTAATAGGCAAGAAAAATATATTGCAAAAAATAAAATAAATAAAATGTTTGGACCTTTATTTAATGCATCTGATGCCTAATGCATTTTTTTTTTTTTTTATTCAAAGCAAAAATATCAATATTGCAGCCATAGTCTACAAGAAACAAGAGTTATTTTATTGAACACACTCAATGGGCAAATCATAAAACATTCTTTGCATTAAAAATGTATTATTTGTTATATATATATATATATATATATATATACAGTCTTGTCTTCTACCACCTCGTATGTCATCTTACACACATTTAACTAACATTATTGACACCTAGTGGTCAGAAATAAAACGTCATAATAAGAACATCCCTCATTCTTTGAAATTAATTTTGCCACAAAAACCCAAATGGTTTCCAATGAAAACAAAACTGTTTTTGAAAGACTAACATTTTTTCTTTCCACATCTACTGAAGAGTTTGCGAACACTTAAAAACACTGGATACTGACAAGATGTTGATTCAATTTCAATTTAATTAATTTCATTTATATAGCGCCAAATCACAACAAAGTTGCCTCAAGGCGCTTCACGCAAATAAGGTCTAACCTTAACAAACCCCGGATCAAGCACACAGGTGACACTGTTGAGGAAAAACTCCCTCTGATGATTTGAGGAAGAAACCTCAAGCAGACCAGACTCAAGAGGGTGACCCTCTGCTTGGGCCATGCTACCAGCACAATTTACAATATGAATATACAGGAAATTTTGGGAATTCATGACGGGACGGAAGGCTTGCAGAAGAAGACACCCATCTCTGGATGGAGCTGCACTTCAAACAGAGAGAAAAAACAGAATCAGATGGAAAAAACCCCAACATTATAACTTGTCAGCATTAAGCAACAAGAAAAACAGAAGAAATATATAAAGTGATCACTAGCCATTTTTGCTGTTTTTACCCCATAACTCCAGAACATTCAGTCACAGATAGTCCAAACTATACCTTTTTGGAATCGATATGATCATTCAAATAATGTGGTATAGTTTTCAACATGATTGGAGCATTTTTAGATTTTGACCCGTTTAATTTTTATTGACCCCTGTAGCTCATTAGAGGTCAGCTTCAGGATGGCTCCATATCTGAAAATAAACATTAGTTAATTTAGAATATGTGTGCCAAATTCCATGCTTTTATCACAAAATAAACTCTTTTTTTTTTTTAATGGAAATTTTAGGTAAGCTGCACCACTATGTATAATAAATTGAACTGAAAAGAAAAACAACTGTTTGTGCCACAGCGAAAACTCAGTCCCCAACGTGATGTCATTGTGGAACAATACCTTCAGCGCTGCTTTAATAAAGCATCAAGTATCTGAAAAGCATGAAAATTTGATCATTTGGAAATGAGACAAACTTGTTCACAACAGATTAAAGGCATTTCAGGTTTTTTTTTTTTTACATTTTTTTATTTCATTCGAGTATTAAATATGAGTGTTGTGTTGTTTCCTGTCCCATTCCCTGGTTTTGTGTATCTTATTTATATATTATTCCTCTTGCCGTGTGGTGGTTAGGTTTTCCTGAGTTTCATTCCGAGTCTTTGGGTTGATCTTGTTGCCAGTTATCTGAGTTTAGATCATCTTCGTGTTCAGTCTTTATCCGTTTCTTTGTGGGTTTATTTATATTTGCTGACTGTAGTCATTTTTTGCATTTTTGTTTCCTGTGCGTTTGTTTTATTATACCGCCCACTTGTGATCGGTTTCATTATTTCACTTTTCTTTGATAGCGGGTTTGTCCTGGTTTTGATTATTCCAACTGCCACTCATCAGTTGGTTCAAGTAAGTCTCCATTGTTTTTACTTTGTGGGGTCCATTTACTTGCTGACAAGTCCATGTCTCTTAATTACTGTTTGGTTTTTTGGCTTCATGATGTTTCCTTGAACATGAAGAACCTGTGAGTATCCTGGGTTTTTATTATTTCACTCCTTTATTCATCTTCATATTTTTTGAGTATATCCTCACAGTCTCACCTCCTTGGATTCCTTCACCTTTTTGTCAGGGTTGAACATTTTATTTTGTTGGTTAATTAGCAGCCTCTATTTGTGTAATTTTTTACCCCGCCTTGTGTGTTAATAAACCTTCTTGGATTCTGGAAGATCACTTTGTTGTCCCCTAACTGTCCTGCATCTTGGGGGTTCAATTTTATACGTATTATAGCTCTAACTAGATAATAGAATGTATCCGCCAACAACACAGGTCTCCAGAATAACTGCTTTCTTAGCTCTCAGGCACTCCCTAGATAGTTTGCACATAGTAATTGCCCTTCTTCCAGACAGACTCACATTCACATGCTCCACCTGTATTCATGCACGCCTGTGCACATCTGCATACTGGACCAAATGGCAGGAAAGTACTCATCACAAGTTCCACTAAACACATCCTGGCACTAAAATATAACTTGAATACGTGACTAAACTTGATATGTACAAATGTCAATGTTTTTCACTTTTCATTTATGTTACCGACACTGGATGGTACGGTAGTAAATGTTCTGATCTGTGGGTCATACCCATTTCAGATCAACACAGTGGCACCATATCAAACCCCTGAGGTTGAAAGGAGAAGCTGAAATGGGTCATCGGGATTATAAAATTTTAAAGTTTGTAGAAAGTATTTCCCAAAATATCCATTCATTACTTGAAACCTTGGTAGGAACTCAAAAAAACTTTTGTTTGAAAATGGTATATTTGGTCTATCCGTCAACACCAAAAGGTATTCTTACCTTTACTGTTATCCTCTTCAAAAGAACTGTAATCTTTATATCATCATGTCATGTGGTCCTAACTATTTTCTAAGCACACCTAATCAAACTCAAAAGAATTACTGTTATTATGAGTCTCCCTCTCGTAACAACACAACTCACTGCATGGAAAAAACTAACTGCTGTACTTGTAATTATAGTGTAAGTCATAAAAAAGTGCAAAGAAATAAACTTTATAGTCAGTAAATGTAATTATTACTAGTGATTGACAAAATTCTGGGAAACCAATCATAAACTGACAGTCAGTATTACCTACAGTAGAAACAGTTTTGGAACTTTACTAAAAGTGCTAATAGACTGTAATGTCTGATTCGTAAAACATGTAGCAAACAGATTTTCTATGTAGCCTGGCACTGTAAAAGTCCTTCGTGCCACAAAAAAAAATAAATTAAAAAAAAAAAAAAAAAAAAATAATGCCACAGGGGAAAATCAGCAAGGAACCTGTTGTCACAGTTTTGTGTGTCTTTGATTCTTGTTTCCTGTCACACGCTGATGTTGCACGCAGAGAATTATGAGAGGATACAAAAATGTTTCTTTTCCCCTGAGTTGCGTTATTGCAGGTAAGAGGAATCTAGAAAAAAATAACATTTTATTTATTTGAGACTTCATGTCAAAACCTTTTGTCAGGGTTAGACATTGTATTTTTGTTGGTTAATTAGCAGCCTCCATTTGTGTAGTTTTTGCCTGCGTTTTGTGTTAATAAACCTTCTTGGATTTGTCCTAACTGTCCTGCATCTTGGGGTTCAATTTTGTAACTATTATAGCTCTAACTGTAACAGGAAGTGAAGAAAAGATCTTTTTGACTCCAGTAGCTTAGGTGATGCTTTAATAGCAGACATATGCAAAGAAAGTGATGTTGACACTGGGTGTGATGTTGTGTTTCAGTGTGTGTCAGTGCGTTGCTGCCCACCCCGGTTCAAAAACAAGCATTCGAAATTGAAATCAAACAAAATTTGTCTGAGTGTCTGGAGGACAGAGACTATGATCAGCTGCTGGAGACAGTGGAAGAGGGACTTCCTCACAACATCACATCCCATCATGTGGTCATCATCGGGGCGGGCATGGCTGGACTGACAGCCGCCAAACTACTGCATGATGCAGGACACAAGGTACAAAACATCAAGTTTAACTGCACAAGCCATCATGAGGACAGTGTCTTCAGTAACACTGCTCCGTCATAATTACAAACAAAAATTCAAGTCATTTATTACAGTGAAAAACAAATATATGTGCATAACAATCACTTCAGATTTAAATTTCTTATGTTAAAATTTAATCAGTATTACTTTGGGCATCCTAGTTGCACTCCTACAATTGTAGACTAAGAGGGATCGAGGAGCCATATAAAAAAACATCTGTTAAAATAATAAAAACATAAAGGGAGCAGCTTGGATCGAAGGTGTTTTTTGACATGCACAGCAGAGCTGCTAAAGTGTCAAGCAAACACTTTGGATTAATTTGAATGTCCTTACAATGTGTTCTGTGCAAGGTTTGTATATATATTAGGTAAATAAGTATTTGATACACTGTCTATTTTTTGCGACCGGCTTTGGTGATTGCAGCTGAAAACAACACAGTACACCCATTAGACTGATACTGTTTGTGGGGAAGAGACTAATAGGCAGGTGGGTGCGGGAGTGTCAGTACAAACCATTCGGAGGATGGGAGTTTCAGCGGAAACCATTTTAAACTGTCACGTCTTAAACCAGCAGGTCCGCTAGGTGACAGCGAGTATGCTTTTAAGTTACCGAGCGGGGGCTGAATGGTTTGTGCTGAAACTCCCACACTCCACCCGGGGATTCTCTGCCGCGTTCATGGTGACTGTCCCTTATGTGGTCAAATCCTGCAATATCACCGTAGGGGTTCACAACGAGACTGTGCTGCCCTATTGCAAACAAAGGTTTCTGTACAAAATATTAAGTTCTCGCTTTTCTATTGTAGCATTCTTGCAATAAAATGCAAATTGATTAGTGTTTACAAAATACGTAGCTAACATTTTACAATGGCGGTAATAATTATGCAAAGGTTCTATCATGATTTGGAATGGCGTGTGAGTTCAGAATGTAATTCTCAATGTCCATTGTTCACTGTTGTTATTAAATATTCGTAGTTTCTCCAAAAATATCAGTCCTATCAATGTTCAGTTTTGGTTCAACCTTGACCCAAATTTTTAAGCATACCAAACAGCCAACATTAGTTCTCCCCAGTTTGTCCGTGATCGAAGTTATAAACACTCACGCACATACACAGAGGCCACTTGGCTTTTAATATATAGAGGATTTACTGGCCTCTGCTGGAATGGCGTGTGAGTCCAGCATTTAATTATCAGCATCCACTGTTCACTGTTGTTAGCTATAATCCTTGACCCAAAATATAACATAATATAACAAAACAGCCAATGTCAGCTCTCCCCAGTTTGTCCATGATTGAAGCCGCTTATATATATATATATATATATATATATATATATATATATATATATATATATATATATAATATATATATATATATTATATATATATATATATATATATTGGTAACAATATAGTTGTTGCAGTAACAGCAGTAGTAGTATCAGAAGTCATAACAACAATAGAAGTAATAGTAAGAGTATTAACGTTAGTAGCACTGAGAGTCATACTAAGGGCAGTAGTAATAGTTTAGTCAGTAATGTTTGGAATATTCCAGTTTAAATATGTGCCTCTTTGAGACAGGTTACCTTACTGGAGGCAAGTGATCATGCCGGGGGCCGGGTGCACACCTACAGGGATAAAGCACAAGGCTGGTATGTTGAAACTCGGTGCCATGAGGATCCCAAGTTTCCACCAGTAAGTCTTTGTAAATTTATACTTGTTCTTCTCAATGATTTTACAGCAGAACCACAAAGCATTTCAGTCGTGTAGAATTCTGAAGGTATTTGTCATTAAAATCAAAACTAAACCCACCATCCCAGTGACCATTTTTTTCCATTGAACAGAAGTTCAATAGTGGAAATTTTTTTTCACAGTCTAAATCTGAACGTGATTCAACATCTACGAAGTTGAATCAACATTCGGATTTAGACGTTTTTAGCTGGGATTTTGAATAGTGATATTTTTCAACCTGTACAGTGAGTAAATTGTATCAATCATTATTTTGAAGCTTAGCGAGCAAGGCAGAAATATTTATCATTTAAAAGCTGGTAATGAAAACTCGGTTGAAAACTGGTCTTAATGCGAATGTTTATTCATCTATAAATAAACACTGAATAAAAATTCACTTTAAAAAACCAGTTTTCAACATATTTTAACAATAACCATTTAAAAAAAATGTCTCTTCAATGTTAAAACACTCCATTTCGGAAATCTTAATTCATGACCGTAACTTATTTGTTAAATTAGCAACACATAAATTTAACTTTGAGATATTATTCTGGTTATTGAGTGACAATTACATCACCATCAAATATGACATACTCATTCATAACAGCTTCTAAAGGATATAAAAAAAAACAGCATAAAGAGGATAAATTTATCTAAGCAACAATTGAAATACACATGAATAATGTCTTTGAATTGTCCCTTGGGGATAGTTTTCTTGACGATTAAGTCCTTACCTAAAAATACCAAGAAATAATAATGATAATAAAATCACCAACAGTTTGCAATATAAAAAAATTAAACCGTGCTACTTGTTTTTGGCCAAGCCACACATCAAATTCTTCAGATAATTAGTTTTCTTCAAAACTTCAAAATAAATGACAAAAATACGACATGTCCACATAGAAAATTATTTGAATTTCACATGTGTATTGATTGTCCAGACTGGTGTGTGAGATTCATTTGTAATGATTTTAGGAAAAATTATACATCCTCTGATAGATGTTTTTTAAATAATATAAAATGTATTTATAGTGCATCTGGAAAGTATTCACAGCGCTTCACTTTTTCCACAGTTTGTAATGTTACAGCCTTAATCCAAAATTAAACAAATTCATTTTTCCCCACTCAAAATTCTTCTCACAACACCCTACAATGACAACATGAAAAAAGTTGTTTTTGTAGCAAATTTATTAAAAATAAAAAAAAATTAAGAAATCAGTGCTCATGAACACAGATTCAGACAGATTGTGAACAATATTGGAGAGAATAGGTCTTTTGGGTATGTAGAAAATGTTTTAGATCTTGAGTTCAGCTCATTAAAAATGAGAGCAAAAACAAAAGTGTTGCATTTATAATTTTGTTCAGTGTATGTACATGTGATTTCTTAGGGATTATTTTATTTTTAATAAATTTGTGAAAATCTAAAAATACTTTTTTACATTGTCATTATGGGGTATTGTGTGTAGAATTTGAGGAAAAAAATAGAATTTTATCCATTTTGGAATAAGGCTGTAACATAAAATGTGGAAAAAAATTAAGTGCTGTGAATACTTTCCAGATGCACCGTATATACCAATGGCATCCTTTGGATCACTGCGATAGGCTCCAGTACCTCTTGACCCTGAACTGAAACAAGTGGGTTTGGAAAATGGATGGAAGAACACACTTGACAAAGGATAACACCAAAAACAAAATTACATTTTCCACTGTTGCTCTCAGTAACAGGAAAATGCCACAACAGACACTTATCTTGTTTTCTGCATTATGACAACGTTAGCACATCACTGTTAGCTTCCTTGCTTCCTGTTCTGCATTTCTGGTCTGTAATGGCCTAAATATGAAATATTACTGGCTGCACAAACAGTCAGTTATGAAGCCAGGTTCACTAACAACTGAACATCACACATAAACATGTGCTGAAAATAGTTTGTGGGCATATTGATGAATAATTCACACTCAGTCAGCATTAGCATGCTAGCTTTACTTTAGCAGGCCAAGAGCCTCTTTTGCACTGTGAGCGGCGTAAAATAAAAGCAACAGCACTCATTTCTGGTTTCTTTTGTTGAAAGACAGTAGTTAAAGTACTAACTGAGTGTGTCATCATCAAGTCTCACATTTCATCGGCTTGTTCATATCGGAAGCTCTCTGTGTTTAACAATGTTTCTGAGCCACTTAGCACCAAGCAAAACACTAACAGCAGAAAAACACGACTGTTCACACATGCGTATTATAACAATAAATGTAAATGCTTATTTGATAATAATCCCGAAATCTGTTCACATGTGTTCTGGAGGCTTCTTTTTGACAGCCTGCAGATCTGTATATATGGTGTATTATGTGAAATATTAATGCGTTGAAAAGACATCTTTGTGTAAGCCACAATTCACTGCCCAGAGAAAAATAAATTGGAGAAATTTCACGGTTTGATTTGCTATTTCAAGAATGTCTTGTTCAGTGGATTCCTCTACCACACCTTCTTTTCTGAACAGTATCGTCCACTTGTTTGCTAAACAACTCCAAGTCCCTTGAACAAATTCATCATGGATGATCCCAACACTTATTACCTGGTTAATGGTGTGAAGGCGAGGACGTATGAAGTGACAGCAAAACCCGATATCTTAAAGTACGACCTACCACAAAATGAGCAGAACATGTCAGCTGATCAGCTGCTGCAGAGAGCTTTGCAGAAGGTATGGACTATGTACATTTTAATATGCACTCACTCTGAAACATCATTTTGTATCAAAATAAATAAATTAACAAATAATAATGATAAGGCAAAGATTTCTTTGGTAAATTACAGGTGAAAAAGTACGTGAAGCAGCACGGCTGTGCAGCTTTTGTGGAAAGATTTGACCGTTACACTGTGAAGGTAAAAGTACCCTTAAATTTTCTAAAAAGTGCACATATTGTGAATCGCGTTTGTTCAAGAAGTTTTGTGTTTTGATTTATGTATTTATTTATTTTTTGGACAATGACATGTCTTGGGTGTGCATTTCCAAATGAGTTTGGTCTGCTTGAGGGTCCACTCATCCATCTTCTGAAAAGCCTATCCCAAAGGTCACTTGGTGAGAGGCGGGGTACACCCCGGTCAGGCTACCAGTCAGTCACAGGACCGACGCACACAGACAAAACAAAGATATCCATATTCACGCTCTTGTTCACACCTACAGTCAATTTCAAGTCACCAATTCACTTAACCTGCACATCTTTGGAACTTGGAGGAAGCTGTAGCACCCTAAGGGGAACCCACTCCAACAACATGCAAACTCCAGATAGACTCATGGGACCTTCTTGCTGTGAGGCAACAGTGCTAACTTCGAAGACATTATTCTGTCACTGCTTGGTGCTTCTTTTTTTTCATTCCACCAATGACAATGAGCTTGCATGAGCAGAATGGGGTAGTTGGTCTAGACCTTACTTGAGTATAGTATGCCTTGATTTGAACACTCTATATTGAGTTTGAGTGGTTTTACAAAATGGTGTTTTTTTCTGAGCCACCTCAACTGCAAAATGTGAAGAGCTTTTTTCTCCTATAGGAGTATCTGAAAGAAGAAGGTGGTCTGAGTTCTGAAGCGATAAGGATGATCGGAGACCTGTTAAATGAACAAAGCCTCATGTACATGGCACTGACCGAGATGATCTATGATCAGAGTGATATCAACGACAAAGTAACGTAAGGCTGGATCAGGATGAGTCTTGCTATAGATGCAGAAGGGTATTTTAAGAATTCAACAGCAGTGAAATGTCTCAAGTGTTATCACATAAATATCTCAATTTAAGACCTGACTGACATGTCATACCTTTTTTTTAATTTTTGCACAAAACAATGTTCCATAAGCCAGAGTGCAAGTTGCCAAACAAAAGGTTCTTGCAATACTGGCTAGGAACCAAACAGAAAGATCAGATTTTGACAAATTTGTGCTCAAAAAAATGCCTGTTCATGGTGCTTTTGACATTTCAACAACTTCAAAATTGTGAATCTTGCAGCATCTTGCTTATATTAGTCTGGTCACTCCTCGGAGCTCCCTCAAAAGGAGTGCCGGACCCTCAACACGAGACCAAACACAAACCAGGAGATGACAATGTTGAAAAACCAAAAACGACTATTTTCTGTGCATTCTGGTGATATCAAAGAATGCTTTTTTAAGAGATGGTGCCTGAGGAACAACCTTAATATGCTGGACCCGTCTGTGGTATGTTTCATAAGCAACTTGTTGGCCACACCTGACAGCCACCATGTTATTCGGTACTTGGTAACCCACCAACAGACGTGTGCCAAAGCATATCTATGCTATAGCCCCTTTCACACCGGGCTTGCATACAGTTGCGTTGTGATGCGTATGGAGTACACTGGAAAATTGCACAGCTTTTGGCAAGGTCCCTGTGTAGACTGGTGTGTGATTTCATTCCTGGTCTTGCTTTCAGTTGCCCTTATGTAGCCCTTGCCCTATTTTTCTGTCCACTCCTGCCTACTTTTTTATTTGACAGTGTGGAAAATGCACTCCATTCTCAAAACAGTACATGAATGGCACTCACATTGCACGCAGAGAGAGAGAGAGATAGAAAAAAGCCTTGCGCGCAAAGGGGGGAGGTTGGCTCCATTGGAAAAAGTGAGAAGACATTATTTCCATGAGTTAATGGACTTTATTAATGTGCCACAATCGTGAGAGAACTGGAGAGGGAAATAAAAGTGTGAGCTGCATCTGGCAGTCGCGTGCACAATACGCCTGTGAGAAGTGGATGGTGGACATGTCCCATGCTGGCGATCTGTCCATGAGCAGGAGTTAATGGACTTCATTAAACATGCTGCAATATTGAGCGTACTGGAGGAGGTGAAAGCAAAGCAGAGCTGCATCTGGCGGTTGCGCGCACGATCCGCCGTGAGAAGTGGACATGGACATGTCCTCTGAACTTGGGAAGCTTGGCTCCGCCTCTCTTCTTCTGTGGTTTTTAAGCTTCACTGCAGCAAAATCCAGCGGGATGAATAAAATCAATCAGTCCAGATTTGTACTGATAAAAGGATTTTCGCCCTGGCGTGTCGAATTGCGGAGGCTTGGTGTACATTAACGCAGTGTGTGCATAGATTACAAACACAGGGGAGTGTTGTGTAGACTTGCTTAAAAACTGCATACTTTCTGTGTCCACTGCTTGCGTAGCCCTCAGCATACTGCTGCAAGGGGAGCAAAAACTTGGTGTAGAGCTGCTTAAACTCGGCGTAGAGCTGCTTAACTCGGCATAGTCAGTATGCCAGAGTACGCAACTTTATGTTGGCCCTGGTGTGAAAGGGGCTTATGCTTACTCTAAATGCTCACCAGTCTATTTTAAAGGATGCCACGTCTGGGTTTGAGTCCAGTCCTATGGCCCCTATGTAAAGTCTACAATGCTCCTTGAAAGCGAGCCAGTTGCTGTCGACACTCACTGCTGGCTTCCGGTATCTGGTGGTGTCAAAACCATCACTTTATCATGTCAGCCTTCAAAATTGGCTAACTTTCACTAGGTCTGTTCTCATTTGTTATGTACAGCTTTATTCCAAGTATGGATGAAATTCATTTTTTCCTCAAATTCTACACAATACCTGACAATGTGAAAAAGTTTTGTTTTTTGTTTTTGTTTTTTCTTTTAGATTTTTGCAAATTTATTAAAATAAAAAGAAACAAAGAATCACATGACATAAGTATTTACAGCCTTTTCCATGAAGCTCAAAATTGATGTCAGGAATTACAAAACTAATTCAGAGCTCTTCAAAGGGGTCCTTGAAACCTGTATCTGTGTAAGTCCTGTCAATGTGAATTTTTAGGGCAAAAATCCATTCAAAGGTCTATTCCAGAGTACTGGAGAGGAGAATTCGACCGATGGTCGAACCCTCGGATTCATGAGGAGCAGTGTGGTTTTCGTCCTGGTCGCAGCACACTGGACCAGCTCTACACGCTCCATCGGGTGCTCGAGGGTTCATGGGAGTTCGCCCAACCAGTCCACATTGTGTTTTGTGGATCTGGAGAAGGCGTTCGACCGTGTCCCTCAGTCTCCCTGTGGGGAGTGCTTCCGGGAGTACGGGGTCCGGGGTCCTTTGCCAAGGGCTATCCGGTCCCTGTACAACCGCAGCAGAGCTTGGTTCGCATTGCCGGTAGTAAGTCAACCTGTTTCCAGTGCACATTGGACTCCGTCAGGGCTGCCCTTTGTCACCGGTTCTGTTCATTATTTTTATGGACAGAATTTCTAGGTGTAGCCAGGGTGTAGAGGGGGTCTGGTTTGGGAACCACAGAATCTCGTCTCTGCTGTTTGCGGACGATGTGGTTCTGTTGGCTTCGTCAAATCAGGACCTTCAGTGTGCACTGGGGCGGTTTGCAGCCGAGTGTAAGGCGTCCGGGATGAAAATCAGCACCTCCAAATCCGAGGCCATGGTTCTCGACCGGAAAAAGGTGTGTTTTGCCCTCTTCAGGTCGGTGGAGTGTCCTTGCCTCAAGTGGAGGAGGTTTAAGTATCTCGGGGTCTTGTTCAGGAGTGAGGGACGGATGGAGCGTGAGATCGATAGACGGATTGGTGCAGCGTCTGCAGTGATGCGGTCGCTGTATCGTACCGTCGTGGTGAAGAGAGAGCTGAGTAGGGGGCAAAGCTCTCGATTTACGTTCCGATCCTCACCTATGGTCATGAGATTTGGCTCATGACCGAAAGAACGAGATCGTGGGTACAAGCGGCCGAGATGAGTTCCTCTGCAGGGTGGCTGGGTGCTCCCTTAGAGATAGGGTGAGGAGCTCGGTCACTCGGGAGGAGCTCGGAGTCGAGCCGCTGCTCCTCCACGTCGAAAGGAGTCAGTTGAGGTGGCTCGGGCATCTTTTCCGGATGCACGTCCCATTGGGAGGAGGCCCTGGGGAAGACCCAGGACACGCTGGAAGGATTACATCTCTTGGCTGGCTTGGGAACGCCTTGGGGTTCCCCCGGAGGAGCTGGGGGAGGTGTGTGTGGATTGGGAGGTCTGGGCGGCTTTGCTTGAGCTGCTGCCCCCCGCGACCCGACTCTGGATAAGCGGAAGAAAATGGATGGATGGATGGATGGAAATCCATTCACTCCATTTTGGAATAAGACTGTAACATAAAATATAGAAAAGAGGGAAACGCTTTCCAGATGCACTGTAGTTGATAAATCCAATCTTGTCATCTTCTAACACCTCCTGTTGTGGTTCTGTCAGTGTTGGGGTTTTAGTCTCTTGTCTCCTCTGTCTCTTTTTCTCACATCTGTCCCCAGCTCCTATCTACTGTTATTTCTGCACTCATCTCATGTCCTCACAGTTGATCCCAAAGTATCTACTCATATCTTCTTTCAGCTCTTGTCTCCTTGTTAGGTCATCACATCTTGTCTTTTCACCTTTATCTTGTCAAGTAGTAGTCTCTGCCTTTGTCTATTTCCTTCAGTTTCTAGCAATGTCTGGCTATCTGCTGCCATCTAGTGTCATCTGGTGTTCTCAAATTCTTACACGTACAGTCTCTAATTAAGTGCACCTGCTTGAGTGTCCACCTGCAACAATTAAGGCTGGCTATATATATTGTGACTCCTGTTTGGCCTTGGCTGTGTGTCTATTGCATGTATGCATTTTTGAATGTTGCTGGTTGTGCTGCTGGTCACTGGAATCCATTTCCTCTTGTGAGTACTCTGCTTCACCCTGCATTTTTGGAAGTCCTGCTTTGGACTGCTATTTCCCAGCCTCCTTGCTATTTTTATATTTTGCATTTATCTTTTACATAAGTAGGAAGTTGATGTTGATTTTGGACACTGTGTAGTATGTTAAGTTTCCTTTTTTTGATTGTGGACTTATATGCTCTCCTTTTCTGAAGATATTCCCTCAGAACTGTCACTGTTGATGAAGCTTACTCTTGTGTTGAACTCACCTTGCACCAAAAGATATTCTTCTGTGAATTAATAAACTGCTGTTCTTGACTCATCTGTCTTCTTGTTTGGCTGACCTGCTATTGGGGTTCAATTTATGCTGTCCCTACGCCCAACTGTAACACCTCCTCTGTCATCTTACACACATTTAACTAATAATATTGAAACCTAGTGGTCAAAAATAAAACATCATAATAAGGAACAGTCCCTCTTTCTTTGAAATTAATTTTACCACAAAAAACCCAGATGGTTTCCAATGAAAATGCAACTGTTTTGGAAAGACTGATATATTTTCATTCCACATATACTGAAGAGTTCATGAACACTTAAGGACACTGGGCAGTGGCAAGATGTTGATCCCCCTGGATGTGTAACGGCAAACTTACTTGTCCATATACTGCTGTCTTTAAGGTACAATGAAGTCACCGGTGGGATGGACCCATCTTACTAAAGCGTTTCTTGTGCCCCTTGATGTTGCCATCCCTTTTCAACTCCAAGGTCAAACACATCAAACAGTCAGATGAAGGTGTGATCGTTTCCTATCACCAAAAGGATGCGCCTTCTTGAAAGAGCTTCATGCCGATGTCGTCCTGGTAACAACCACAGCAAAGCAGCCCTCTACATGGAGTTTGAGCCACCACTGTCCTCCAGTAAGATGGAGGCCTTGAGGGCGTCCACTACGACAGCTCCACCAAAATTATCCTCACCTTCAGTGAGAGGTTTTGGGAGAAAGATGGTATCTTTGGAGGGAAAAGCATCACCGACCATCCCACTCGTTTCATCTACTATTCCAACCACAGTTTTCCAAAGAATGAGAAGATGGGTGTACTCTTGGCTTCGTACACCTGGTCTGATGACTCACTCCTCTTCCTGGGTATGACGGATGAAGATTTGAAAGAGCTGGCTTTGAGGGATTTGGCTCGGATCCATGGTCAAGACATCAAGCAATTGTGCACAGGAGTCGTGGTGAAAAAGTGGAGCCAAGATCCTTACAGTCATGGCGCCTTTGCCGACTTCACACCTTACCAACACTTGGAATATGCCAAGTCTCTCTTCGAACCAGAGGGCAGGGTGCATTTCGCTGGTGAACACACAGCGTTCCCTCATGCTTGGATCGAGACCGCCATGAAATCTGCTATCAGGGCTGCAATTAGCATTAACAAGTTAGCACACAGTGAGCTAACTACGCCTCCAGACCAAGAGAAGCTCTAGATTAAACCAATCAGAGCAGATACCTCCATGGGGTAGTGACCAAGATCTGAAATCTGACAGGTCCAAAGATGATTTCTTTTAAACAGGTGTGGAATTGATTTGGTTTTCTATTTTGTCTGGTATTGTGGGTAACGATCATAATCTTGAAAAACACAATGAAGCAGGAGAGCACCAGAGAAAAGGTGGTTCAACTCAGAACTGACGGAAGCGGGTCTAAGTCTTTGATTAGCAGGTGAAGGTGATTAGGGAACAAACTAATAAAGGTGACTTAATTATTCTGATTTCAAGATTGTATGTATGATTTGTTTTCATTGTTGTGATTTCTTTGTCTCTGTTTCAAATATAAAACACTTGTACTGTGGAATAAATTTTTTCCATTCAATCTGACAGTATTTCAGTATCTACACGTGAGTTAATGATTCTGATTTTGTGCTTGCTCATAAACCTGATTTATTTTTTTTAAATTGTGAATTGGATTCTGAAATCGGAATCCAGTAATGACTGTCCTGCTTAAACGTATGTGTCACTTATGATTTAATAAAACATTTTTGATTACTCTATACCATGTGGCTTGATTTTCCTTCTTCGTCAAATACCTCACATAGTAATCTAAAGATAATAACTGACCCAAAAGACACCAGTATTATAGCTGGACTGAAGAGAAGAAGGATCCAGAAGAGATAAGGATCTTAGGAACTACACTGTAGGTCCGGTCATCACAGTTTCATCCTATTATCAAGAACATGCTAATTTAGGGTTGTCACCTTTCTGGGCCCCTGACCAATGGCAGGCATCTCTACATCTGCCCACTGCTCCTAGTGGTTGAATTGTGTTTAACTGTAATTAGAATGGGTTCAGTGCAGAGGACACATTGCCAAACACAGGTCAAGTTTAAAACAACAACAGGGTGTCATCAGCATACAACTCATCAGAAATTGGCAGAACATTCAGAGAACCCAGGTGCAGACTCAAATGATGGCAGGTTCAAGGTCAGACTCTTTGTTTTCTGGAGGGTTAGACTACCTGGGGGGTTTTTCCTTGGGGGTTAGGACTACAAAACATGCAGAAAGAGCACAAAATAATGGATAGGACACCAGTCTTTTTCAAGTTACTTCCCGGCCAAGGCTGGTACCCGTTTACAGCTGGGTGGACTGTGACAATGTCAGATGAAGTGTCTTGTTAGGAGGGCACAGACAGCATGACGGGAATCGAACCCCAGTGTTTAGGTTAGTGGGCCAACTCTTAATCCAGAAAGCATCTGTTAGTGGTTCATCTGATCCCCAGATGACACTTGATTCGTTGTAATACTGTGTAGAATACACATTTGAAACAGGTTTAAGTCATGTGAAGTAGGTGAGTAGAAGTGTAAACCGGTGGCAGAGCCAGTTTAAATTAAATAAAGAGGAAAAATATCTTTTTTTCAGAAGGTGGAACAGATGAATATTGCAATTACACTTTTTAAAGCAATTATGGGAAAGGCTGAAGTTGATTATTTGTCAACTAACTACTTCATGTAAGCTAAACCACAGTTTCACTTACTTTGATAGATAGAGGAAATTCAACACCATTTACACAAAATCTGAAACTAAAGTGTTTCCTGTAGTTCCTGAAAAGTCTGAAGTGTCCCTTTTCACAGTCACACTTCATAAATGTGACTGAATGCGGTCCAGTAAATAGCAATGTTAAGCACTTCCTTTGGGGGTTTTTTTTCCCCATTGCCACTTTCAAAAGACCAAACATGGATCTCTAGATGATGTCGAAACTGTCTTCCAGATCATGAGACCTGAAGTCACGCTCTTTGGTGTCCTGGTAAACCAAAATTCCAACACTAAGGAAAGTATAAAAGAAGACACCGTGATTCCGCTTTCATATGATTTCACCTCAGTTTTCATCTTAAAGCACCTGAAAGGGTAAGAAACCCCTATTTCATCCAAACAATAATCTGCAGTAAATGTCATTAGAATTATTTTTTTGGAGAAAATTTATCAAGGATGAGCTCATGTTAAAATAATCAACAGAAAATAAACTTACATAATTACAGCACAAACTCTTTTTCTTTCAGGACTTAATGATATAAAACATTTTTTCTCTAAATAATTGTTCCTCTTTGTGCCACCACAGACATAAAGAAGGCACATTTTCGGCCAGAAATGGGCCCTTTGCATGTGAGGAAACATAAATTATGTGAGTATTTTATTTCTCAGTATTATTAAATAAAGTCTGTGACAACAGTGATGATTTGTTCAAAAAATGAGCCAGTTTGTAAATTATTTATCAAATAGTGGATGTATTTCTTCTAGTCTCCGTTCAGCTGACAATGGTGTACCACAAGGTTTAGCATTAGGACTTCTGTTATTTTGCTTTTCAAGTAATGTTCTTTATAAGAAAATACCACGTGAATGTATATTTGACAATTTTTGTTATTATACCATAATGCTATATATAATATTCAGGCTTCTCTTTTTGTGTCATTGTGTTTCAGTTTGTGTGTTGCTGTTTGTGGTATATCACAGCCACACTGCTGCCATCAGTATAAAGGAACATCTAGCTAATTGTCTGGAGGACAAAGACTATGATCATCTGCTGCACACTGTGCAAACCGGACTTCCTCACATCAACACATCTCATCACGTGGCCATTGTTGGTGCAGGCATGGCTGGATTGACCGCCGCCAAGTTACTGCGAGATGCCGGACACCGGGTACTTTAATACTCACATGTGTAATCATTTACATTTAAAATTCCCCATGTTTTACTCCCATGCAGCAATAAATAAATAAATAAATATATTAAAAAAAGTTTTGTGTTGACACTGACAAAAGATAATTTCTCAACCAGCTTTAAAAATGCTTTAATTGGTAATGCTTAAATGCATTGAACTTAATATTATATTAAATGATTTAATTGATTTAGAGATTTATTTTGTTGTAATGTCATCAATGCAAGCAATTTCTTTAAATTGTCTTTTTTCAGGCTGCCTTAAAAATTTAAGTTGGCTGAAGTTGAGAAGACAAGTTGGTGTAATTTATAATAATTCACTTAACTGTTTTCTCAGATTCACGTAGCTTCAAAATTTAAGGCATTAAAATTTCATTAAAATGGACTATTTATTTCATATCTTTGGATATTGATGTGATTGATTTGTCAAACCATAAACTCATGCATCACAATGCGTAACTAAAGTACTGGTACACTAGAATGGACAACAAAGAAGATACCTGCACACCAAATTGGTTGGACTAAAAAAAAAAAAAAAAACATACAAAAAGACCAATATTACAATTAGTCTTCAATTCAAACATAAGAGTATAAACAAAAAAATGCAAGCAGTGGAATAAAGGAGAAATATGGGAGACTGATGTCTTGCAGTCATTATTTGTTTGTAAATTAATTCAAAAACCTATTTTTGACAGACTACAATAGGCTAACTACTCAAAGTAGTAAGAGTGGCAAGGCTAGCTAGCAAGCTTATTCACTACCCAATATATAATTCATCACTTTAAGTAAATATATTGCTATCCAGTCTTTTCATTTACCAAAAATTTATGTTTGATTATGGGACAGGTTATACTTTAATATAGCAGAGTTTTATAAAAGTGTGTGATGCAACAAAGTAAGCTAACATGATAGCTGCCTTCACATTTCGATACTAGCTGTCAAAGTGAATTAAACTTCACATTGAAATTTTGTGGCCAAAATATAGGTTTGAGCATGACTGTTATCAACATTTTGCAACACTATTTGAGATCATTTTTTTGTGACACCAATTTAAAAATCATTGAGATCTAATCACCTGGCTTGTGTCTCACTGGTCAAGGTAACAATAATAGAGTCTAGCGGTCGTGTTGGAGGACGGGTGCACCCTACAGAAATGAGGAAGAGGGTTGGTACGCTGAACTAGGAGCCATGAGGATCCCAAGCTTCCACCAGTGTGTAAAAATCTGTATTTACAACTTTTATACATCAAAATGTCAGGCATTCTACAAACACCGGCGGTTCATGGTCGACTGAGTATATCAAATTCCTTGTATCAACAGCATTGTACACTGGTTTGTTAAAAAGCTCGGGGTGAAGCTGAATGAGTTCATCATGGATGACATGAACACCTTCTACTTGGTCACGGCCTGCGGAAGAAGACATATGCAGTGAACACAAACCCAGACATCCTGAAATACAAGCTACCAAAGCGTGAGCGCAGAGTGTCGGCCTACGAACTCCTGCAACGTGCTTTGCAGAAGGTACCAAAGTTAAATAAAAAGAGAGAAAGTATACAATGTTTCACTCCTTTCATGAATAATATTTATGAATATGCACTAGTGCTTTAGTACAAGTCACAGGTCCATGTATATTTCTGCAGGTGAAAGATGAAGTGGAAGCAAACGGGTGCGAAGCAATGCTGAAGAAATATGACCATTATTCTGTGAAGGTAATTTATTTTAATTTAATTTATTTATATAGTTTATATAGCGCCAAATCACAACAAAGGTGCCTCAAGGCGATTCACACAAGTAAGGTCTAACCTTACCAACCCTTAGAGCAAGCACACAGGCGGCAGCGGTAAGAAAAAATTCCCTCTGATGAAATTGAGGAAGAAACCTCAAGCAAACCAGACTCAAAAGGGTGACCCATTGTTTAGGTCATTCTACCAAAAAGGTTTACAATACAGAACACAACACAAGAATTGATGAGAGTCCATGTAGGCGTCTAGTCCACCTTCGGGGTGGGGGGGTCAGCGAGTCACATGTTAGTGATCTCCAGCCACTAGCCCTAAGCTTCACTAACAGACCCAGACTTTCGATAAAGTTGAGGCAGAGACCCGCTCTGTTTACTAATACAATTAATTTAAAGAGTATTGAGCATAGTAAATTTGTTAAGTAGTCATTGAAAATTTTATTGAAACTAGATGGTAAAAACCAGTTGGGCTACCACAATATAGACCTGAGTTTGACTCCTGGTCACACTATCTGTCTCTGTCCTTGGCCTACCCATCTTAACTGGACTCTGGGCTTGGATAGGTAAGTATACGTCAGACTGGCATCCCATCCAGGGGGAGTCACAGACCCTCAACCGATTCATGCTACAGAATCCATAGATATGCACCGGCTTCAACGGACATCAGGGTATATATAGGACTTCCTTCCTCTTTCTTCTACATGGTAAATGTAAATGTTTGGGTTGACTTTTTTCACAGGAGTATCTGAAACAAGAAGGCGGTGTGAGTGATGAGGCTATCAGGATGATTGGAGACCTGTTGAATGAACAGAGCTTCATGTACACGGCGCTGACCGAAATGCTCTATGAACAGGCTGATATCAACGACCACACCAAGTACGGCTAAACACTGACTGCACCTCAAAACAAGAGTCGCAGTTATTTGTGAAATGGCAGATTCTGAGCATTCCGCAAGGAAAATTACCTTGAAATTTGATGTTAGCTGAAATTTTCCTTAGTTTGATGATTGAGATCGTCCGCATTTTAAGTGATGTTGGCGACAAAACCTATACATTAGATTAGATTAAACAGAACTTTATTGATCCCTTGGGAAGACTCCCTCAGAGTATCAAAAGTGAAAGTAAAAAAGAAAAACAGTTTGTAATATAAATACACAATAAAAATACCTGACATACTGATCAATACTGGTTTACTGGCCACTACTGCTCCTCTCATTCCTGACCTCTGTCTTCCTGTTACTCCTCCTTCCTGTATTGCATCGTGCTACATCAGTTACAATTGGCAGCTTAAAATATTCTGTCTGACATCTTTAAATCAAATCAAATCAATTTTATTTATATAGCGCCAAATCACAACAAACAGTTGCCCCAAGGTGCTTTATATTGTAAGGCAAAAGCCATACAATAATTACAGAAAAACCCCAATGGTCAAAACGACCCCCTGTGAGCAAGCACTTGGCGACAGTGGGAAGGAAAAAACTCCCTTTTAACAGGAAGAAACCTCCAGCAGAACCAGGCTCAGGGAGGGGCAGTCTTCTGCTGGGACTGGTTGGGGCTGAGGGAGAGAACCAGGAAAAAGACATGCTGTGGAAGACAGCAGAGATCAATCAGTAATGATTAAATGCAGAGTGGTGCATAAAGAGCAAAAAGAGAAACAAACACTCAGTGCATCATGGGAACCCCCCAGCAATCTAAGTCTATAGCAGCATAACTAAGGGATGGTTCAGGGTAACCTGATCCAGCCCTAACTATAGGCTTTAGCAAAAAGGAAAGTTTTAAGCCTAATCTTAAAAGTAGAGAGGGTGTCTGTCTCCCTAATCCGAATTGGGAGCTGGTTCCACAGGAGAGGAGCCTGAAAGCTGAAGGATCTGCCTCCCATTCTACTCTTAAAAACCCTAGGAACTACAAGTAAGCCTGCAGTCTGAAAGCGAAGCGCTCTATTGGGGTGATATGGTACTATGAGGTCCCTAAGATAAGATGGGACCTGATTATTCAAAACCTTATAAGTAAGAAGAAGAATTTTAAATTCTATTCTAGAATTAACAGGAAGCCAATGAAGAGAGGCCAATATGGGTGAGATATGCTCTCTCCTTCTAGTCCCCGTCAGTACTCTAGCTGCAGCATTTTGAATTACTGAAGGCTTTTCAGGGAACTTTTAGGACAACCTGATAATAATGAATTACAATAGTCCAGCCTAGAGGAAATAAATGCATGAATTAGTTTTTTCAGCATTACTCTGAGACAAGACCTGTCTAATTTTAGAGATATTGCGCAAATGCAAAAAAGCAGTCCTACATATTTGCTTAATATGCGCATTGAATGACATATCCTGATCAAAAATGACTCCAAGATTTCTCACAGTACTACTAGAGGTCAGGGTAATGCCATCCAGAGTAAGGATCTGGTTAGACACCATGTTTCTAAGATTTGTGGGGCCAAGTACAATAACTTCAGTTTTATCTGAATTTAAAAGCAGGAAATTAGAGGTCATCCATGTCTTTATGTCTGTAAGACAATCCTGCAGTTTAACTAATTGGTATGTGTCCTCTGGCTTCATGGATAGATAAAGCTGGGTATCATCTGCGTAACAATGAAAATTTAAGCAATGCTTTCTAATAATACTGCCTAAGGGAAGCATGTATAAAGTGAATAAAATTGGTCCTAGCACAGAACCTTGTGGAACTCCATAATTAACCTTAGTCTGTGAAGAAGACTCCCCATTTACATGAACAAATTGTAATCTATTAGATAAATGTGATTCAAACCACCGCAGCGCAGTGCCTTTAATACCTATGGCATGCTCTAATCTCTGTAATAAAATTTTATGGTCAACAGTATCAAAAGCAGCACTGAGGTCTAACAGAACAAGCACAGAGATGAGTCCACTGTCCGAGGCCATAAGAAGATCATTTGTAACCTTCACTAATGCTGTTTCTGTACTATGATGAATTCTAAAACCTGACTGAAACTCTTCAAATAGACCATTCCTCTGCAGATGATCAGTTAGCTGTTTTACAACTACCCTTTCAAGAATTTTTGAGAGAAAAGGAAGGTTGGAGATTGGCCTATAATTAGCTAAGATAGCTGGGTCAAGTGATGGCTTTTTAAGTAATGGTTTAATTACTGCCACCTTAAAAGCCTGTGGTACATAGCCAACTAATAAAGATAGACTGATCATATTTACTTTATAGATTTTTGCCTTAATGCTCTTGAATGCGTTTTGTAAGAAAAGAGTCATACTGACAGAAAGAATATGAGTATCTGTTTTTGTTTTGAAGGTATGATGAAGTTACTGGTGGAACCGATCTTCTTGCCAAAGCTTTTCTTCCCGTTCTCGATGTCCCCATTCTACTCAACTCAAAGGTCAGCTGTATCAAGCAGTCAGATGAGGGTGTAATCGTTTCCTATCAGCAAGAACATGAGCCTTCTTTGAAACACCTTCATGCTGATGTTGTCTTGGTAACAACCACAGCAAAGGCAGCCCTCTACATAGAGTTTGAGCCGCCACTGTCCACCAGAAAGATGGAGGCCTTGAGGGCCGTCCATTACGACAGCTCCACCAAAATCATCCTCACCTTCAGTGAGACCTTTTGGGAAAAAGACGGCATCCATGGAGGGAAGAGCATCACTGATCAACCCTCTCGTTACATCTATTATCCCAGCCACAGTTTTCCCAAAAACAAGTCCATTGGCGTTCTTCTGGCTTCATACACCTGGTCTGATGATTCACTTATGTTGCTTGGAGCAAGTGATGAAGAACTGAAAGAGTTGGTTTTGAGGGATTTGGTACAGATCCATGGCGAATACATCAGGCCTTTGTGCACAGGAGTTGTGGTGAAAAGGTGGAGTCAGGATCCTCACAGTCTTGGTGCGTTTGCGCTCTTCACACCTTACCAACACTTAGAGTATGCCAAGAAGCTCTTCCAAAGGGAAGGCAAAGTGCATTTCGCTGGTGAACACACAGCTTTCCCTCACGCTTGGATTGAGACCGCCATGAAATCCGCCATCAGGGCCGCAGTTAACATAAACCACTTGGCACATGCAGAGTTATCAAGAATCCAACACCAACATGAACTCTAGATTCTTAAATCTTCAGTCTGGCTTTTTTTTTTTAGGATTATTAGATGCATGAAATGGCAAATATGTCATTCAGACTGACAGGTGGAAAATGTTTGCAAATTCTCAAATAAAAAACTGAGGTTATCATTCTTGTGTTGGTGTATCGGGGGCAAAAATAGCTTGATGCTAAAAATCTCATGCTATAAATTTAGCATAATATGTGTTAACTCCATGCACAGGAAAACATACTTATTCCAAACTCCCAACTTTTATGCCTTCAGTTGGTCTTTTTATTATGAAATTACACATTTTTTGATCAGTTAAGTATTCAGTTATTCTTACGATATGATATCACTTTGCTCAACATCACAATATGCTACACTATGCTATGCTATGCTACGCTACATTATGGTAGACTGTACTATGCTTGGCTGTGCTACACTATACAATATTATAGCATACTACACCTCAGTACAGCACATTATGCACTGCGGTGCTACACTGTTATACTACGCTATGCTATGCTATACTATACCACAGTACACAACACTATACTATGCATGAATTGAATTATTTCAGCCCATAGAATGCAAAGAATGTAGTGCAGTGAACATGCACAGACTCTTCACCGCGCCAAACCACAGGAAGATTTAGGAACCAAGACATTTTATTTTTGGGTTGAGTGAATGTGAATATTAAAAGACAGGCAATAACAGCGAACAGACACGGCGGTAAATACAGAGAATGAGCAGTCAACAGTGTAATAAAGTAATCAAGATTTTTAAAACACATCCATTCATTGGTGAGAAAAAAAAAATGCATTATTGTTCACCACATGGTGTAAAGAAGAAAAATGTTCCATTATAAAGGATTTTTTTCCCCTAATGGTCTATTTTGAGAAGTACATTCAGTAATATATGGAAATCATCTTTGACGACCACCTGACCGAATACATGTTCTTTTGTAAGATTTTTTCATCAAGTTCCCTAAAATGTGTGTGTTAAAACTAAAAGTTTCATGTTTTAAATGATCTAAATGATTTCAAATAAAGGCAATTCCATTCCTACACTGAAAAAATAGAACAGTTGAACCAACTTAAAAAAAAACATTACAGTTGGTGCAACCTGAGTTTTAATACAAAATTCAGGTTTTACCAACTGTAATGCTTTTTTAAGTTGGTTCTTTTTTCAGTGTACATTAAAAATAACATTCATATGCGATCACATTAATGCTGAAACATTCCATGTATGACAACTGCTAGGATTCTCTTGTAGCAGTAAAGATCACCCAAAAAACTTTTGAATTTTCTATTAAAATTTTTGTTGACATTTTCCAAGGTAGCTGCAAGTGTAAATTTGAAAAAACACCATGTAATGCTACAAATAAAGTACAGTTTTCTTTTTTATCTATGACTTTTTATTTGAAGATAACTTCAGCTTGTTGATAGCTGTTATGCTATCGTTAGCATTACAGTAGAAACCATCTACTTTGTTAGCTCATTGCTAACATCATCTTTCCACAACAGATTATGTTGACATTTCAAAATAAAAACATCCAGGACAGTCGCAGCTCATGGTTTATAATGTTGGTACTTCAATATTATTTAAGTTTTTTTTTTTTTAAGTGCTGTATTCACAGCCACAAGGTCAGTATATTGAGTAAACGTTAGCATGTGGGAACAAGTTATCATCTCTGCACGCACAAAACAAAAAGAGTTATATTAAGATAAAACATGAGTTGAAATGTACAAAAATGAAGTGTAATGGGCACTTAAGAATTTCAATGCACATGGTGGAAAACAATCAACCGTTCAGAGAGAAACTGTTAAATGGCCAAATGCAAAAAATGTGGCAAATAAATTAAATAAATAAATACAGACAAAAATACATAAATATAAATTAGACACTTTCCTAATAATAGAATTATGAACACAGAATGTGTTTGTTGCTGTTATTTTTTCTTTTTCTTTTTGTATTGCTGCAACAATAAAGACTGACAGAGAGCAATGGAAATCACCCTTATGGTGGCCGATAGAGGCGACAACACTTCCAAATAAAGACAACTCTAGCAAATAAAGAAAATGCTTACAGATCCAAACAAACAAATAAACAAACACCTGCATCAAGTGTACAATAAGTAGTTGCATCAACACAAACTACTAATAACACAAAAAGAGGTTTCCGCCTAAAGGACACTGTTCAATACAGTCAATAAATGACAACTAACTTCAGATTAAAATCACTAATACGAAGGCTGTCAATAAAGTATAGGTCCTTTTTATTTTTTTCAAAAACTATATGGATTTCATTCATATGTTTTTACGTCAGACATGCTTGAACCCTCGTACCCATGCGTGAGTTTTTCCACGCCTGTCGGTGACGTCATTCGCCTGTGAACACTCCTTGTGGGAGGAGTCGTCCAGCCCCTCGTCGGAATTCCTTTGTCTGAGAAGTTGCTGAGAGACTGGCGCTTTGTTTGATCAAAATTTTTTCTAAACCTGTGAGGCACATCAAAGTGGACACGGTTCGAAAAATTAAGCTGGTTTTAGGTGAAAATTTTAATGGCTGATGAGAGATTTTGAGGTGATACTGTCGCTTTAAGGACTTCCCACGGAATTTCTCATATACTCACTCCCACTGAAAGCCATCAAAAGCCGCCTGGATTTTACAAATGGTTATCAACACGGAGGTGTTTTTCCTGTGCCGCCGCACCGCGCCGGCTTCGTCCCGACGCGCGGACCCGTCCGCACGTCTTTCATTAAAAAAAATCTCCTTTAACAGTGGAATATCTGGATAAAATGCTGAAACCGACTTCTTCTGAAACTTCTCTGTTCTCTCACAACGTCCTGGATCAATACAGCCTGAAATGTGGAGGTTTTCAGCTTGAAACAGGCTGACGACGGCGCCTGGGAGCGCTGCGCGACGTCTCGCTCCGTGGGAAGTCCTTAAAGCGACAGTATCACCTCAAAATCTCTCATCAGCTGTTAAAATTTTCACTGAAAACCAGCTTAATTTTTCGAACCGTGTCCACTTCGATGTGCCTCACAGGTTTAGAAAAAATTTTGATCAAACAAAGCGCCAGTCTCTCAGCAACTTCTCAGACAAAGGAATTCCGACGAGGGGCTGGACGACTCCTCCCACAAGGAGTGCTCACAGGCGAATGACGTCACCGACAGGCGTGGAAAAACTCACGCATGCGCAGGAGAGTTCAAGCATGTCTGACGTAAAAACATATGAATGAAATCCATATAGTTTTTGAAAAAAATAAAAAGGACCTATACTTTATTGACAGACCTCGTAAAATATATTATTATATGGGTATGACACTACGTGTGCACTCATTGGCTCGATTTTCGGTCTGATATTTTCCCATATCAGAGCACTACTATGACAATTGGTCCGGATCGCGGATCATATTTGTTACAAACCAGAAAGCTAAAAACACAATTAGAAAAACCAACTCGGACATGAACACACACCATAAATATCAAAACATCATCGGAATAAAACACACAGATTGAAAGCTTACCAGCTAACCTGAACATCTTTTAAGAAAATTCTTCACGGAGATGACACAAGGTGACTACGAGACCAAAACCGTCAGCAGCTTTCATATTCGGGCGATACCGTAAGTTTGCGTGTTTATATATATATATATATATATATATATATATATATATATATATATATATATATATATATATATATATATATAGCCATATAATAAATGAATTATTAACCTCACTTGCTTGACTAATAATCCTTTATAAACTTACTCAGCTCTGTCAACCACGTAGGTAGGAGTTACAGCCCAAAGATAAAGCATTGATACATCAAACTGTCAGTAAAAGTCCTCCAGGCACAAACCTCTTTTTGCATTGGTAGTACTTCCACTTTGTTGTATCTACTTGCAATGTGTCTGTTTTTACATGTGTTATGTGAATTTTCCCTCAGATGTGTTGTCAGATTAAATTATGTGTGCTGCAGATTATATTTGTATGTAATATTTGTATAAGTGTTTTCTATATTTTGTGGTGTTGTTTTAATTTGGAACCGTTGTCCACTGTACTTTCTCCATGCAAACTCTGTGGGAGCTAATGAAAGTAACAAAAATGACCCTCTTGCTTGTATTTTTTAAGGATTTGCCATGGATAATGTTTTGCATTTTTCATGTAATTGTTGATTTCCAAGACTAATCTGAAATTCTTTGCAGTTTCACACTTGTTTCGTGTTATTTGCTGCAATGCTATGGTAATTAGCATCCGTTTTTAACGTGAAATAAAATTTTAAACAAGAAAATAAAAACAGGAGTGCTATTTTTCATATTAACAAGTATATAATACAGTAGCATGCTTCTAGAACAATGAGGTATCTTTTTTCTGACTTGGTGGAATAAGTGGAAATGTACCAGCAAGCAACAGCAACTATTAAAGCATCTTAAATCACTGATTATTAGTCAGAACACTGGAGATTTTCATTCTGAAATCTTTACTTAGCAAAATCAAGAAGTATTACTCATTTCATATATACTGATTTATTTGAAGATGGCATTATTAAATGTATTTTTCCACAAATATATAGGATAAATTCATAGATTTTCTTGTTCCAACAAATTTTTCAGGAAAAATATAACAATCAAACCAAACTTTCATAGGAAGTTATATTCTTTGTATGCCAATCAATCATTTTAAACCAAGACAAGCAATCATTTTTAAGGATGAATCTACTCACTAAAAAAAAAAGAAAATAAACATATCCCAAAAAGGCATTCTCTATTCAGACATACAATGACAATGGGTTAAAAGTGGTCATTCCAAAGGTAAATTTAGAAAACGCACCATCTTCATTCAAGTTACATTCAAAAGGTTTTAAGCCTGTATAAAGTATAACCCCCAATTATTTTTTTTTTAATTCATTAGTGTTTTTCTTTTTCTTTTAAACTGGCTTGTCACAGTCGGAATTTACATGAATTTCAATTGCAATTATTCTGTGTTGGAATTTACTCGCTAAAAGAAAGTTCATTTAAATTATTTTGCAAAAGCAGAAACTGGGCAGTGGATAATCAGGAATCAATTAACATATACTGGCAAAATTAATCTTTTTTGCAAAGGCAGCTATTGTAAAGCGCCACTGCAAACAGGCAACATACTAGCCAAGCTAGCTAGCTTGGCTAGCTGTTGTAGCAAAAGATCTGTGCTAAGTAGCTGGTTTAATCACAACCCAGAAAAAATTAACTAATTATTTTAAAGAAATGTGTTAGTCCTGCTTATTATTTTGTTAAAAATGCCTGTAAACCACCGTGATTCTCTTTTAAGATATTTATGTTCCTGTAGCAAATAATCATGTGACACAACTAGCTAGCAGCCATCAACCATTTTGGACTTTGAGTGTCAATACAAATTTTGGGGTTTAATTCTAAATGTTGTGACCATCCTCTTTTATACATTGATTCCTCATATCTTCACAATACAATAATAGTTTTCTACTTGTGTCCGAGTTTCAAACCAGCCCAGTCTCACTTTTTTTTTTATGATACCGTCACGAAATGTATTACATTTTCATGACATGGTTACCCGTCGCTGAATAACCCAAACGAAAATCTACTATATTTCGTGACAGTCTCACAAACTAATAGATTAAATCACTTTTCGTGATACCATCACAAACTTGGTGTGAGCTCAGGTTGTTTCAATCTTAGTACATTAACATTTGGTAGTTAATGTTAGCTACTAGCTGGTGAGAGATGGCATTTTGAGTTACATTACACTTACTGTTACAATTTGTCTTCTTCTAAATGTAAACGCTGTACGGAACAGCATCCGTACGAATCTTTTACACACTCAGATGTTCAAATAATGTCAGACCAAGACACAAACTTGTTTTAGCTCATTGCCATTATTTTGTCTCTTACATACAACACGAGAAGGCAGAACATTAAAAAACCTGCAGTCACTCGGCTATTCACTTCAAAAACACCAACCTGTATTTCTTCAGTCACACCATCTTTGATCTCTTCAACCATCATTTAAGACTTTTTTCTTCACCATGTACCCTTCTGTTCTCTTCTTCATTCATTGTTTCACTGTTCTATCAAAGGTAGACTGGAAGAAAAGGATAGTTCCCAGAATTTGACATCTTTAATCCATTGGTGTATGATTGTTTTTAATCTTCTCTTCCCCATTACTGTATCCCAATTGGGAGAATGTCATCAGTCCAACTTTTCACTCTGCAATGTTTGCAAGTATCACCTTCCATTTTCCAACACATTGTGTAGCTTTGCATTTTAAAAGGTTATGGCTCCAAAGTCTGTACCCTCTAAACCCCAGTTCACTTTTCTCACAACCTGACTTGTTCCATGAATGACGTCAATTTGGAAATCCAAATTCAGTTTTCCATAGTTGTTCTCGTGATGTAGTGTTGGTTCAAGTCTTCTTTGTTAGTTGTTCTGTCTAGAATTACAGGCAGATGTTCATGCAATAATTCCAATACTGTGGTATTGTGCACCATATCTCCTTCTATGACCAGCTCTCCAGACTCTCCACCTTCTCTCCGCCCATCCTTCCATCATTGTAGGTAGCGATAGACTTTGAAACAGTGGTTTCCAGAATCTGCAACGACGACGTGTCCATCTGAGGTCAGAGCCAGTCCCTGTGGACCATAGAGAGGATCCGCTGAAGTGTTGATGTAGGACAGGAAGGAACCACTGCCGTCAAACACCTGGAAAAGGTTAGACAGAGATTATTAATCATGTTTGGAGAGTAAATAAATCCTATATAGGCCCATTGGTGGTGGTGCTTATCCCCAGATTCTATGGGATGAAGTGCATGACAGACAGTCTACACTTCTCCCTGGATGGGATGCTAGACTGATGCAGGTTACTTCCCCAACCAAGGCTGGTATCCATTACACCCAGGAGGACTGAGACAATGCAGATGAAATGTCTTGTCCAAGGACACCAATGCCATTTACAGTAACATAAAATTCCCAAGAAAACATGGCCTTGAATGGCCTTGGAATCACCAGGACAAGAAGAACTGAACAACTGAATATCTAGCAAAAATCTCTTGAGTTGACAAACACCACTACAGTTTAGGATTTTCTTGAATAATTAATGAAAGAGTACCTGTATTCTGCTGTTGCCCCAGTCAGCTACAATGATGTTTCCGTTAATGTCCACAGCGACACCAGTGGGAGCATTGAACTGGCCATTTCCCTCACCATTAGAGCCAAACTTTAACACGAGCTCTCCCTCCAGAGTAAAAACCTACCAAGACAAGAAGATAGAGTAGCATGTGTCATTCTTGTGCCCTTTTGAGGTATAACAAGTGATAGTATGTTGTCAAGAAAAAACATTCTGGAGGCAACACAATGAAAGCACATAAATGCTCCGGTCAGTACCTTGACGGAATGGTTGTGGAAATCGGTCACAATTATCTCGTTGTTCTTGTTCACTGCTGCAAAATGTGGACCTGAAGAACCAGAGGATAGAAACTGAACCTGTTATTTGCTACAGCAATTTCAGGTTTTTCTTGGACACCTATTTGAGATTATGGACTTGCAAGTTTGACAGTGCTTTCCACCACCATCAGCACCAGTTGAGTGAAGGTCTTTCGGAAGAATGGTGCTCTATCACTCAGAGTTCTAGACACTTGTAGAGTCAATGCCAAGTTGCATTGAAGCTGTTCACTTGATGGCCAAACACCTTACGAAGAAACTATTTATTTAATTTGTCACTCATTGGTATTTGCATAAATTGCTTGTCTTACAACTGACTTTCTCTGTGACCAGTTTATATTTCAGTGGATTAGAACCTTATAAAACCGGACAATGTCACATGACTAGTCAACAAATTTTAGTTTGTGATTGGGCATCTAAGTTATCTCAGCGTTGAAACCAAAGTCATACATGTGCGTGGTACCTGCAAACTGTTTGTCGCCATTGCCTCGTTTACCAAACTTAGTAATGAGTTTTCCGGTGAGCTGGAAGATGAAGACGGTACACGCCTTGTTGTCCACTACAATCACATGACCATTCTGATCCACGGACACGCCCTTTGGTCCCATCAGCCTACCAGAGCCAAGCTTTGCCTGATGGATGGAAAAGATCACCAGCAAGTGTTGCAACTGTCCATCGACTATTTACACACTGTAACAACAGAACCAACATGTTCAAAGATATGCCTACCTTGAATTTTCCCTCACAGGAGAAGATGCTGACCCACTTGTTATCATAGTCAGCAATGATGATGTCACCACTGGGATGTACAGCCACACCTGTAGGCCGTTGCAATTGCCCTGGAGACCGCCCCCGTACTCCAAATCTACTCTTAAACTCACCCTGGTTGGAAAAAATCTGGATTGGTGCGACAAAGTGAGAGACAAAAATGAAATTCTGCAGGAAATATCTTCAATTTCTAAACCTCAGTGATGCCTTTTCAAAAGATGTTCACAGTTTCTTAAGATGTCCTCATGTTACAGTGACTAAAACGTGATTTTGTGGTGAACCTTTGAAGTTTCAGAGTGTGAAGACCTCTATAAAAGTACAACTGTGCATGTTTTTTACCTGTACACACTGGTTGTTGCTGTCAGCAATTATAATTCTGTCATTAGGGGAAGCAGCCACTCCTTGAAGGTTGGTAAACTCTCCTTTGTTCCTCCCCTTTGTTCCTAGAGATGATAGAGTAGCAAAATAAAAAATGGCATGCTGCCAATCTTATGTTTCCCATTTTAGTCAGATTTTAGCAGAAATCTACATAAATATAATTATCACATTCTTATGACAATTGGCCTCTTCAAAGATGCCTCAGTGAGCATTTGAATCTGCCTGGTCCCAAAACATGTTTTATTTGAGATTATTGGACTCAGTGTTGCTCAAAGCTCATTCATTCATTCATTTTCTTTTGCTTATTCATGTCCAGGTCGTGGGGGCAGGAGACCAAGAAGCTCAATCCATAGTTCCCTATCCTTAACCAAGTCCTATAATGCTTCCTGGAGGATGCTGGGGTGTTCCTAAGACAACTGGGTGATATAATCCTGCCAGTGTGTCCTGGGGTTTCCCTAGGGTCTCGCCCCAGTTGGATGTGCCTGGAAGACCTCCCTAGGGAGATGGCCAATGGCATCCTCACCTCATGCCGAACCACCTCAGCTGTATCCTTTTGAGGAATCTAATTTCCGCCGCTTGCACAAGTTCATGATCATAGGTGATGATAGGCGTGTAAATCAAGAGTCTCACATTTTGTCTCAGCTCTTTTTTCAACATGATACTTCAATGTTCAAACATCTTGGGTTCATATTCTTTTGAGGTTGGGTCTGATTATCTTCAAGAATATTTTGGACCAGGTCCACCTCTAGTCAAGACAAACAATTTTGCAACATTGATACATTTTATTTAAAGTATTTTTTCTCAGATTTTCTCACCAATCCTAAAGATGAGGTCATCTTCTATTGGGTTTTGGGTTTTGCGTCGAGGGGTACCCAGAGCACTGCTGGCCCTCTTGGAGCCCTTCTTCTTCTGTCCGGGGGACTTCCCTCGTCTCTTAGCCCCTTCAGAGGAGCCCGTGGATGGAGTGGCATTGGCTGCTGAGTTGGTGGCTGTTGTGGTGGATGGAGACACCTGAAGAGACAGCAATGAAAGAAGCTTCAGCCATTAGACATGTTCTGAAGAATATTGTTCTTGTTTCTTGAATGTCATGATTACCTCGACTTCTGAAGCTCTGGTGACGGTCAGTCTGAAGGGACTTCCTTTGATGTGTTGGTCATACAGACGGAGAGCCAATGAGAAATCACCTTCTTTTGGCACCGTATACACAAACTCATAAGTTCCATTTTTGTGGTCAAGTATTTCGCCATCGACTATGCTGCCATCTGGTGTGAATACCTGGATGAATAATTGAGATTGAAGATTATGAACATTCTAATATCCATAGGCAGGATGTTCCACAAACTAGGGGTACCATAAGCAAAAGCTCTACATCCCACCATCATCATAACTTCCTATTATGAGCAGGCACATAAGGCTTGCCAGGTTCTGAAAGATAAGTGGATGCAAAACCATTCAGATCCTTATATGTCAAGAGCAAACATATAACAGACAACATATATGTGGTTTTGAAGTTATGTGTAGCTTGAAATTAGCTTGTTTATCAGTTTTTCCATTCCAAAGCTGAGGTCTGGGGGGCACCATGGTGACCACTGTTTGTTGAAGTATAATGCTTTGCTTGTAGAACTAAATTTGGGCCTATATGTACCTCTGCTGACAGAATCGCGTTGCCACTCTTGCAAGCGCCACCTGTTTTATCCCTGGTCACTATAGTAACAGAGGAAGGATATCCCACAATGCACTGCTCCAGGCCTGCACCCATGGCCTCACTTTGGCTTGCCACAGCACTGAAGAAGAAGAAGAGGGTTGAGTTAGAGGGCAGTACTACATATTGTATGATGTTTAAAAGGCCAGAGTGTAAAGCCTGTGACGTCAAGGCATTAAAAAGAATAACATTACCAATTATTCACATAATTTCATGCTCTATTGGTAGATATATCTACCAATATTTCTAAAAAATGTTTATGATTCCTAAGAATTTGTTACCAAACCCTTGTGACACAAATTTGAGGCTTTAAATTGTGATAAACATAGCCAACCAATGCATGTCACACTGCTGTCACGCTGCTTTCACTCAGATTGGCAGTCGCCATATCGCATCGCTTAATATTTGCATAAAATAGCTTCTCATATATTTTGGACCCAGCTACCTGATGACATAGTGACCACTTCTAACTGTAAAATACCCACTCTGGTAGAAAATGAATAGCAGTTGGTCACTTTGCCACTGTCTCTTGTAGATAATGTGACCAAGGGGTGCTGGGGTCCCAGCTATGCTTGGCAGCATTGTATAGACCGCAATTCGAGAAACTACATAATGACACAATTTCCAACAGTCAAAGTGTTTTTCTGCATCCTTGTTTTTATAAAATAAAAGTTTTCACATAAGCAAAAATAACAATACGATATGTTTGTGGCAGGCTTATATTGGCTGATATGATGGCTAACTGATATATTAGTCAGGCTCTAGTATTGAGGTTCTGAGTTCTACTCTCGAGGTACTGATATGAGAACATCTGAGTCACAGAACTTGAATCTCATTCTTGCTCTGACCTGGTTGTCACAATGGTCCCCAGGTTGTGGATGGACTTCCTCAGCCCATCGGTTTCCATCATGAGGTCCAGTTGGTCGTTCTCCTCTGGCTGGCATGGGAGGCCGAGGCTGGCTAGCTCCCCTAGTCTCTCTTTCAGAGTCTGTTCAGCCTGCAGACTTGCTGCACACACCTCACCATCCAGAACCTCCTCCGCCTGTACACAGGTGGCTGTCAAGTCCTCCTCTCCACGGAAGAGGCTCTGCACTTGAGCCTGAAGAACCTGGACAAGGAGAGAGACTGCTGATACCAACAGTAGATTTTACACCACCAAAAGTGTGATATGCACACACCTTCTGTTTGAGTCCACATGTGACCTCCAGCTCCATCAACAGGACACTCTTCCTCACATCCAGCTGTTTGTGCAAATCTTCAAAACTTGATTGGATGTCCTCTTCGATAGAAGCTCTCTGGTTGGTCAGCTGTTCGAGGATCTCCTTAACCAAGGACAGAGAGCCTGAAATCTGAGGGATCCTGCATAACAAATCCAGTCTTTAATAAATTTTGTGTTTAAAAATCAAATTCAAACCTTAGAGATCCTAGTTTTTTTTTTTAACGTTACCTATTCTTCACAGCATCCAGCCTCTCCTGGAGGGTGCCACGGTGCTCTTCCAGCACCTGGCTGAGGGGCACCTTTGGGTGGTCTGCATGGTCCCCTGACACGCAGTCCTCACACAAAGCACACTCACAGGCCGAACAGTAGAGCTGGGTCACCTGTAAGTGAGTAGGACCAAAACATATGTCAGAAATGTATTATTATTATTATTAAATTCTGTCAACTTTAAACAGTAAATTATGAAACCCAACAAATGTTGGTGCATTTCAGTAAAAAAACAAACAAACAAACAAACAAACAAACAAACAAAACATTTGGTTCACATTAAATTAGCAGAAGTGAACAAATGATGATGTCATCATGTCTGGGCAGGAACTTGTACAGTATGCTTGCACAATGGTTTTACTTGATGAAACTGGAAACTGTTTCAGCAGGCATTGCTTGTTGGGGGGGAAGGGTTGATACAGAACCCAGTACAGTTGCTTTGATACTTCTGTCCCTGTTCAGCTTCCAGTTCTCCTACATTCCAGAACCTCCACCAAGGAGCTGTTCTTGTTCCACTGAGATTCTGTTTTCAGGAACATCACTTTGTTGTTTGAGGTTTTTCTCCAAATTTGAGAAGATCCTCAGTTCTACATGTGTCTTACTACCTGACTGCGAGATTTGAGCACTAACCATTAACCTAAGGTGATGACTGGATGTCTTTGGTACATGGTCTTTTTGGAGAATGTCAATGTAAAGCGCTTTAAGTGTCTGCATCAGACGGAAAAACATAATAGAAATACAGTCCATTTACTATTCAATTACAATATGGTATTTTCATTCAAATCCTGGAGGATGTTCATGCCTCTGGGTCTTCAACCTTTGAAATCGAGAAATGCCTGTGAGGAATCATGAGATTGCTCAACAGAGGTGTTTCTTTGCAGAAGAACAAAGGTCCAAGTGTTTTGGTTCCAGGCAAAGGTGGGAGTAAGTCACCATCAAGTCACGCTCAAGTCATTGACTTGGGACTTGCAGGTTGATGACTTGAGAATGACTTGACAATGACTTACTCCCACCTCTGGTTCCTGGTGCTTCCTGTCTTTCTGTAAGATTGTGAGGCTTGGATATTAACCAGTGACCTAAGGTGAAGCCTGGATGTCTTTGCTTCTAGGTCTTCTTAGAGGATCCTTGGGTACCCCTGGAAGAATGGCAACAATGGTAATGAAAAACTCCCTAAAGGAGACCAGACTCAATGGCGTGACCATTTGCTTTGGCCATATCAACAAATAAAACAAAAGCACACAAGGAATTGTCAAAACATGGAGGGACAGAAATATTGCTGTATACAACTGTATACATATTGAGTGCAATCACATTAATTAATAGTTGAATAAACAATCAAGTGGTGAAGAGCAGAGTCCCAGTCAAATGGACTACACTAACGGGAAGACACGGGACGGGAAGGAGAGGAACAGTAGTAGCCAGTAAGCCAGTAGTGAGCAGTATTTATAGTATTTATATTGTATTCACATTTTGCAAATTGTTTTTTATTTTTACTTTTGATACTCTGTGTGCTTCTTACCCTCTGTGCTGTCATACAATACTGCTGGAACCTCAATTTCTCTGAGGGAGTCTTCCCAATGGATCAATAAAGTTCTATCTAATTGATTCTAATCTAATCTAATCTAAAAAACAGAAAATTCTCCTATTCTCCAACCCGCCTACAAGATACCCTCATGTTCCATAAGGCACCTACCTTTCCTACATGTAGCAAGCAGGTGTTTTTCCCAGGTGGAGCCTCCAGGATGGTGCACTCCTCACTGCTGCTATCTGGGGAGTGTTGGTGGGCCTCCATCTGCAGCCGGCGGCCTCGGGGAGCTCAACCTCCGAACACGCCCCGTATTCCACGATGCAGCCAGCAGGGAAGGACTAGCTGTTCAACTACAGTCTTTTCTTCTTCTTTTATCAGTTTGCTATTGCAAACATCTCATATCACCCTTTATTCCATCATTTATTGGAGAACAAGGAGCAGAAACATTCAAATGTGGTCTTTGGTACGAACTGTGGGCTCTGCTCAGAAGTAAGTGCCACTAGTGGTCACGTTTAAAAATCCATGTTGTTTCTGCAGTGAGAAGCAGAAAATAAGTGGCTCACTTTCCCAGAAGAGAACGAGGAAGTGGCAAAGCATCTGGAAATTTTTCTTTCCAAATGCAAATATTCAGTCATAAATTTAAAATGTCACATTTTGTGTGGTTTCTGCTTTTTGTATTCCCAGAGCGACGCATGTCTCCGGAAACAGAGTCGTTCTTGTGTTGAATCAGGGGTCCAATCCTCTTTAAGTCTGATTCTGTGTTAATTGAATTCACTGACGGGTCAAACTGAGGACAGACTCCACTGAGTCCTGAGGACAAAAGAGGGGGATCAGGATTAGGTAAAGCAGATGCAGATGGATAACAAAAATCATCTTTGAACCGTTTGACTTTCTGAGCCATCATAATCAGGCTTATGATTACAGTGACATTTTTCTGATTGTTTTGCTTTTCACAGATATATTATAAATATTATTGAATCTAATCTGCGCCTCTTTTACAGTGCATCCAGAAAGTAGTCACAGTGCTGCGCTTTTCCCATTTTTTTTTCATGTTACAGCCTCATTCCAAAATAGATGAAATTCTTTTTTTCCCCAAAAAATCCTACACACAGTACCCCATAATGACAACATGAAAAACGTTTGACATTTTTTTCAATGTTATTAAACATTAAAAGAAATCACATGTGCATAAATATTCGCAGCCTTTGCCATGAAGCTCAAAATTGAGCTCAGGTGCTTCCTGTTTCTACTGATCATCCTTGAGATGTTTTGACAGTTTAATTGGAGTCCACCTGGGGTAAATTCAGTTGATTGGACATGATTTGGAAAGGCACACACCTGTCTACATATAAGGTCCCACAGTTGACAGTTCATGTCAGAGCACAAACCAAGCATGAAGTCAAAGGAATTGTCTGTAGACCCTCCGAGATTAAAGGAGTAGGGCCACCCCATGATAAGAAAACACATTGTGTGAACACAGAAAACCACCAGACAGATAACTTTTATCACACAATGTTAACTTGTGGACAGATCCAGACTTCACAGTTAAGGGGAGGAGCATATAAGACAAGCAATAAACCCCTAAACGGCTTCTAAGAGCAAATAATGTAGGTCACCGAAATATCTTCAAAGTGATGGAAGGAGCAAGAGAGACTGTGGTTTCTATGGTAACAGACAGTCAGGGAGGGGTGGCACCCACAAGAAAAAGATAAATAAAATCTCCCCACGCCTAAATTTAGCCGTCATAGCGCAGAAATCATCCTCAGTGTCCCAGTTCACAGGTTTACCTCATACCTGACACAGATTTGTTTGATTTTTAAGGTTCATGCCACAAACATGCTTTCGGTTTCATTTCATAACCTGGATCCCGAAGATGTGACAAAATCACCTCCTGATCCAAGACAATACGGCAGACACAAAACTTTTTACTCTGACCTCTGTGACATCATAAGGTGGAAAAAATATAAAAGAAAGATCAAAGGGTATTTTTTTTCAAGACATATCTGGATCTACCTGATTGAAAAGCAGGAAATATTTGTTTTGGAATCCAAAAACATTTTGTTGGATAAGTGAGACACATTTGAGAAATAATTACTATTTTATTTAGCATATATTGAATCTGTCTGCAAATTGTGAACTGAACTTTCTCATGAATTATTTATAAACGAGGCAGGGATTATGCATATGAGTTGCCTGTGATGTTGCCCATTATCCTATTTTAACGCTTGTCTCCCCCAAAGTACTGAGCTCAGGATTATTACAATACATCAGTCTATTTCATGGGATTTAAAAAGACTTCCTGACATCAAACTCACACCACACGATATTCTTTGATTTATTTATTTTATATATATATATATATATATATATATATATATATATATATATATATATATATATATATATATATATATATATATATATATATATATATATAATGTATACAGACAGAAATATGCACATTTGATGGTAATGGAGACAGACACACACTGCAGTAAAATGCAGAACATTTTTATGGGATTGTGTGTGTGTGTGTGTGTGTGTGTGTGTGTGTGTGTGTGTGTGTGTGTGTGTGTGTGTGTGTGTGTGTGTGTGTGTGTGTGTTTATTGGTATTTATCACATGGTTTGGACATGTACAGAGGGTACAAGAGTCCTCTTTAGGATAGATTAACCAGTGTGTGTGTGTGTGTGTGTGTGTGTGTGTGTGTGTGTGTGTGTGTGTGTGTGTGTGTGTGTGTGTGTGTGTGTGTGTGTGTGTGTGTGTGTGTGTGTGAGAGAGAGAGAGACACTGGTGACAGCTGTAACTGTCACTGACAACTCACAACACAAACTCATCTGTCCTTCCCTCTCTTTCTTTCTTCCTTTCTTTCTTTCCCACTTTTATACTTCCTTCCATCCACCTTTTATTCTTTCTGTCTTTCCTTCATTCCCTCTTTCCTTTGCTTCTTTTCATCCTGCCCTCAGTGTCTTCCCTCCTTCATCCTTCTACCATTCTTTTATGCTTTTCTTCCATCCTGTCTCCCATCATTCCTTCCCTACATCCTTCCACCATTTCTTTTTCTTTCTTTATGTGATCTCTGTTTTTTTCATTCCCTCCTTTGGTCTTGCCTTCCTCCCTTCTTTCATTATTTCCTTCCTTTGTTCATTCTCTCTTTCCTTCCCTCTTTCATTCTTTACTTACTTCTTTCCTTTCCCCTTTATTCTTTCCATCCTTCATCTCTTCACTTCTTTTGTCCTTTCTTCTTTTCGTCATCATTTTAAGCCTTTCCTTCATTCCTTCCTGCTCTCTTTCCGAGCTTTTCATCCTTCCTTCCCTCCCTACCTAGCTTTTATACCCTCATTTTCTTTTCCATCATCCTCTATTTCCTTCCTTCCCTCCTTCCACCATAGAGCCCCTATTGATTCAAACACTAAATGTGTTCTTCACATCGGGCCTTTTGGTTTCTCTGTTCTCCGTTTCAATCAAAAACACACATGAAGCCCCAAAACTTGGACTACGTTTGGAGCGAAAACAAATCGGGACCCAAAGTGGGAACTGAGTGATTCTGATTTTGATTTTTCCCGTCTCTGAGCCGTGGTAACCTGATGATGAAATGAAAACCTGTCATTGACCTTTACATGCATTTACCATTTTAGCCTGTTGATCACATCAAATAATAAGAAATACTCTAATCGGTCAGCAGCAACACGTAGGATTTGCAGGTTGCTGCTTTGATTGGAAATCTTTTCCCCTTTTTGTCTGTCAGAAGGATTCAGGGAAAAATCAAAGCAGATCAGCCCATTCTGTGTTCACAGAAGTGACGTAGCTCCTGTTGGTGTTAGCTGAGCGGATGCTAACAGACGCAGGCCTGCACACTAACACATTTGCGTTTGCTGTGTGACCGCAGTGAACGAGTGCACATCTGCCTTCATTCATCCTCCTCCCTCCTTCCTGCTGCAGTCTGTCCATCCTCATCTCCTTCATCCTCTCTCACTCCACCATTTCTCATCTCTAAGCATCCATCCATCCTGTACTCACCATGTTTCCCTCAGATGCAGCCGGTCAGCGGACGTGTGGGTGTGTTTCTGTTTTCCTCCGCGTCATGATAACGTCTCGCTTCCTTCTCTTTGCAGTGAGCCTCAGTGGGGGGGAGGATACCATCGTCACGGCAACACCGGCAGCTTGCAGCAGCAGCACCAGGCTGGTTGAGGAATCAGATCTGTGGGAGGAGGGGGGACAGTGAGGAGGAGAGCATCTATCCGCCAGCATCGCTGCAGCCTCCACCAATAAGGGGTGAGAGAGGCGAAGGGAGGAGAGAAGTGATTGGCTTAACTACCTGCTGTATGTTGATGATGTGGTTTTCTCTCTCTCTCTCTCTCTCTCTCTCTGTTGCTGTCTCTCCTCACGCTCTCTCACACCCGCCTTCATTCTTCTTCACCCAGCGGGGATAAATGTCATTGACAATTCAATTTAAAGTAAATTAGACAAGAAATAAATTCTAGAAATATCTTGTTGCATGTTCTGCCTTCCAAAATCCATAAACATCCTCTTTGGCTTCCATCTTCTCCTCCTACCCAGCAACCCTCAGCATCCTTCTCCCTATATACCCTGCATCCCTCTTGTGTACATACACATAACATTTCAACCTCAGCTCTCTCTCACTTTGCCTCTAAACTATCCTCTTTGATTATTAACACTCATATATTAATAGTGCAGCAGATAAGAGAATATTTACAGAGGAATCCTTCAAATGATGATGCAGAAATACTCCTTAGACATTACGCAGAGTGTCCACTTGAATTTTCAATAGGCGGCAAGGTAGGGGTCATTTGAAGAATTACACAGGGTTCAAAATTTAAAAATGCTCCAATCATATTGAAAGGTATTATTTGTCTGATCATAAAAATTTTAAAAAGGTATAGTTTGGACCATCTATGACTGAATTATATGAAGTTATTGGGTAAAAAATAGCAAAAATGGTAAGAAAGGTACAGGGGTCAAAATTTTGGGGGAAAGTGGTGGGAATTATTGGTTGAGCTAAAATACACTCAACAAAAATATAAACACAACACTTTTGGTTTTGCTCCCATTTTGTATGAGATGAACTCAAAGATCTAAAACTGAAAGATGCAGTTTTGTTTTATTGGGGGGGGGATACCAGTCAGTATCTGGTGTGACCACCATTTGCCTCATGCAGTGCAACACATCTCCTTCGCATAGAGTTGATCAGGTTGTCAATTGTGGCCTGTGGAATGTTGGTCCACTCCTCTTCAATGGCTGTGCGAAGTTGCTGGATATTGGCAGGAACTGGTACACACTGTCGTATACGCCGGTCCAGAGCATCCCAAACATGCTCAATGGGTGACATGTCCGGTGAGTATGCCGGCCATGCAAGAACTGGGACATTTTCAGCTTCCAAGAATTGTGTACAGATCCTTGAAACATGGGGCCGTGCATTATCCTGCTGCAACATGAGGTGATGTTCTTGGATGTATGGCACAACAATGGGCCTCAGGATCTCGTCACGGTATCTCTGTGCATTCAAAATGCCATCAATAAAATGCACCTGTGTTCTTCGTCCATAACAGATGCCTGCCCATACCATAACCCCACCGCCACCATGGGCCACTCGATCCACAACATTGACATCAGAAAACTGCTCACCCACACGACGCCACACACGCTGTCTGCCATCTGCCCTGGACAGTGTGAACCGGGATTCATCCGTGAAGAGAACACCTCTCCAACGTGCCAAACGCCAGCGAATGTGAGCATTTGCCCACTCAAGTCGGTTACGACGACGAACTGGAGTCAGGTCGAGACCCCGATGAGGATGACGAGCATGCAGATGAGCTTCCCTGAGACGGTTTCTGACAGTTTGTGCAGAAATTCTTTGGTTATGCAAACCGATTGTTTCAGCAGCTGTCCGAGTGGCTGGTCTCAGACGATCTTGGAGGTGAACATGCTGGATGTGGAGGTCCTGGGCTGGTGTGGTTACACGTGGTCTGCTGGTTGTGAGGCTGGTTGGATGTACTGCCAAATTCTCTGAAACGCCTTTGGAGACGGCTTATGGTAGAGAAATGAACATTCAATACACAAGCAACAGCTCTGGTTGACATTCCTGCTGTCAGCATGCCAACTGCACACTCCCTCAAATCTTGCGACATCTGTGGCATTGTGCTGTGTGATAAAACTGCACCTTTCAGAGTGGCCTTTTATTGTGGGCAGTCTAAGGCACACCTGTGCACTAATCATGGTGTCTAATCAGCATCTTGATATGGCACACCTGTGAGGTGGGATGGATTATCTCAGCAAAGGAGAAGTGCTCACTATCACAGATTTAGACTGGTTTGTGTACAATATTTGAGGGAAATGGTGATATTGTGTATGTGGAAAAAGTTTTAGATCTTTGAGTTCATCTCATACAAAATGGGAGCAAAACCAAAAGTGTTGCGTTTATATTTTTGTTGAGTGTAATTCATGAATGGAATAGTTTTGACTGTGTTGAATGCTTGGCCTGCAAAGTAATGGTTAAACAATATTGACATCCATTGGCGTCTATGAAGTGAAGTACTCCATAACATGATAACTAAGCATCACACATGGTGCAAGCTATTCCTTTTTAAATACCTATTAACTTAACCAATAATTTGCATTTTTTTTTCTCTAAAATTACAGCAACTTTAATTTTTGACCCTGTACAAACTGAAACTGACCTTTCCTACCATTCTTGTGGTTATTACCCCATAACTCCATGACATTCAGTCACAGATAGTCCAAACTATACCTTTTTGGAATCTTTGTGATCAAACAAATAATATGGTATAGTTTTCAATGTGACTGGAGCATCTTCTAATTTTGACCCCTGTGTAAATATTCAATTGACCCCAACCTGGCTGCCTTTTGAAAATTCAAGTGGATACTCTGCCTTTTCAAAAAGGTAGTGTTGAAGGTGTATTTGTGCCAAATTTGGTGCTTGCATCACCATTTGAAAGATTATTTCAGTTATCTGCTGCATTATAATAGTATTAATAGTAATTAATGTTTCTTCTGCCAACTGACAGAGTTGGCGGTTATATGATGTCTCCTGTCTGTCTGGTTTGTGTCTGGGTTTCTGTATGTGTAGTTCCAGATGGTAAAACAAACTAATCATAGATTTGGATTAAATATTGTGTGGAAATATCCTTCGGGGCACAGAAGAGATGAGCATATTTAATGAGCTGTTTCTTTTTATCTCTTGTAGATATGCCCACTGACTGTGTCGTCTTGTTTAAAATATGTTTTTGTATAAATAAATAAAACATTACAATAAAATATTACAATATATTTTATAGATGACACAACACTTACGTCTTTGTTGTTAGAAAGATGTGCTTCTTTCCTCAAAACAAACCAGTTTTCTTGCACAATAACATTTATTATACATTATAACCTTATTCCCGTAATACTACAGCTTTTTCCAAGACATTAAAAGTGTAGTTATAGTCTGAATAACTATGATACTGTTAAAAATGTATTTGAAATATTATTTTTCCTCCGTATCTGTAGGTGGCGATGAGACGCAGTTCGGCCCTACTACCCGATCCACCGAAGAAAAGCTGTAGCAGTAGAAGACGAAGAAGAAGCTCCTGCTCCTCCTCCTTTTCTTCGCGCTTTTGCTGTCGGTGGTTTGGTGGCTTCTTTGAAGGCGGCGCTTTTTTGAGGTAAATATTCTTTTAAAAGCACGTTAGTGGGCAAATAACACATTGCGTTAAGCTATAACAGTAGCACGATGGTTTTTTTTAGGTATTTTTTTTATTTTTACTTTTCCACCACATGTTAAACTTTACAAAAATGCGACTAGCGACGGTGTTTGCTAATTTTATTATGATGTAAGTGAAAATGCCGTTTTTTTTTTCCAAATTAAAGGTGACATTCTTAAGTAGGTGTAAAAATATGGCATGAGTTAAATGATGGGAAGCTGGTCCTTTAAATTAAAAATAAATAAATAAAAGATCGTGTCTAATTTTACGGTTCCGGACGCCTGGGTTGACGACTCGCCTTGGGAGAAACTTATTTTACTGAAAATTCTTCATTGGTTTTTGCCACCTTGGACGCCATGTTGTCACCCGCCATCGTGCGCACGTGGTCATGGCAGTGTGGGCCTGTGGACACTTTCGGAAGGTCACCGCGCTGGATAGTCCAGCTCCTGTTCTCTAATTACAATATATCCTCTTCAACCATAAACATTTATCAACTGTGAGGTTTTGAGACAAATTCACCGTTCTGAGTCAATCCTAAATGTTAATAAACCTCAAATCGTAATGGTTTTAACAAAGGAAAAGGGACTTTTGGTGGATTGTAGATTAGAATTATGCTTCTCGGCTTCTTTAAAGCTGTTGCATGATTCTAGAAATACTGTACAATTTCCAGACTTAAGGGAAATGAAATCCAAGCGCCCCCCCCCCCCCCCTCCTTTTAAACCCCATTCAGAGTTAGGTTTAGCTGCAGTTTGTACACATCTGTCTGAACACCAAATGTCCTACACTGTATCCCTCGAGGTTGGCGCACACATGACATGAAGTGGCTGATCCGAAGGCGAGCATTCGTGCTTCCATGATTGGCCACTCAGTGACAGCACGCTCGGGCTGTATGCTGTTCTATTGAAATCAGCTAGTTTTTTTTTATTGTCTCTAACTTGCTTCTAACAGCCAGCTGATGGCTAACATTGCCTCAAACGGTGAGATTTATACACAAAGATGACCTAAAATGAACCATTGTACATTAAATTGACTTTGAGTCTGACCCCTTTGAAAGGTGACCAAATTACATGTATTTTTATTGAGGTCTGCAATGTTTTCACAGAGAAAACCTGCCCCCTCAAGGTTATATGCCCAGATTACTGACCTTGAAAATGGTTACGTTTACCATTTTAGCAGCTTTGATCTTGTGTATAAGCGCATTGTTGGCTATATGAGCTTTGTTCGCTGTGATGACGTCTTTTCCTGCCATTCGTAGTTTCCACCAGAGGTCAACAGACCGATGACGGTCCAAACCTTCCTTGGATGTCTGAGCGAACTGTAACTCAGCATTGTTTGTTTGAAGTGTTGAGTTACACAGCTAACCTTTCTTTTATTATTGTTTTTTAGGGAAAGTCATGATTTGCGTGCATCCATTCAAACACCGCAGGAGGCCTCAGCCACGATGATGAGTCCATCTCACTCCGGTCTGTAGCTCGGATCCTGGTAGAATTGCCAGCTTTTGTTGTGCACAGCTGTAATATAACTGATGCTTTTACAGTTCGCTGTGATGATGCATTTTCCTGCCATTCGTAGTTTCCACCAGAGGTCAGCAGACCGATGATGGTATAAACCTTCCTTGGATGTCTGAGCGAACTATAACTGTAGTTTGTTTTAAGTGTCCTCTTACACAGCTAATGTGTCGTATTATTTTTCAGTGAAAGCCATGTACGTGTCCACCCAAACATCACAGGAGGCATCAGTCACGGTGATGGGTCCATCTCAATCAGGTTTGTATCTCAGATTCTGGGGTTCCTTGGATGTCTGAGCGAATGATTCAGTGAGCGCAGTTTGTTTTTAAGTTGGGTTTTGTGGCTTTCAAGATCATTCTGGGTGTATGTTCATGAGCTACAATGCATTGTAAGGCTGATATGATTTATTGTGACTTGACTTTCTACATTCTTGTACAATTCCTCAATGCATTTCTGATTGTTGGTGAATTCTTGTACCCCAAATTTTCAGTGACGGAAGTTTCATGGAAATCCAGGTTTTTACTTAAGTGGTGATCATTTCCAGGTTATTTTTGATAGTACAAGTTTTTTGTTTATTTTTGATAGACACTCGTATGTGTCAAAAAGGGTTATTTAGGTGTTTCGTTTTTGTTAGGATACTTCTGATATTTCTCAGTCAGAACTCATTAATGCATAAAGGGGTGGAGCATTCGTGGCTCAACGTGTGATGAAAGACGCCTGAACATGCCTTTCTGAAGTCCAAACCACCTAACCTGGGTTCGAGTGTATATTAAATCATATCTGGGGACTGCACAGTGGTTCGCTTAACGGTTTACTTTGTGGACATTAAAAGTTATGAGCTGTATACTTTTCAGACATTAAGTGGAACTAACGGGTGATTATAGCTACAGCTACTGAAAGTGCTAACGCTGTTAACATACAACATTAAATCCGACAAGTTTCATTAAGTGGAACAGAGACGTGATCAGTTAGGACCTTTGCACTCTACAAGCACGGTGCTCTAGTTTGGATTATTTTATGACAAACACTTGGAATAATTTGGCTTGTTGTGCGGTGAAACAGACTGAAGGATTAAATTTACGTGTCTGGGAAGAACTTCAAATTGTGTCCATGCAAACTCTAGCCTGCTTAATTTGCATTTTGTGGTTCTTTTCTGAAGTTGAGAAAAAAAATTAAACATAATGGCAGATTTCACAATTTTGAAAAGAGGTAATGACTGTGTGAACAACAGGTTTAGGTGGCAGTGGATAGAGGAATAAAGTTTTTCTTTTTTCCCCTCATCTTCCAATGTCAGGAAAACAAACCAGGGAGGCAAGAAGCAGTGATTTTCCTTGAGTGTTTGCCTTTTTTTTTTTTTTCTTTTTTTTTTAATACATGAAATGAATAAACCAATTTAGTACCTTTCAGTATTAATGAAGTGTTGAGTTACGACTTTGGATTTTTTTTTTTTTTCCTTTTTTCCCCAGAGTGAACTTTTCTGTTGGTGTGCTTTGTGTTTGATCATCCAAGCATCACAGGATGCCTCATGATGATTACACCTTCTCAAACAGGTCTGTAGCTCGGATCCTAGTGTTTACTAGTTGGAATGTACAGACAAGTTGTTTCGCCATGATGACGTCTTTTCCTGCCATTCGTAGTTTCCACCAGAGGTCAGCAGACCGATGACGGTCCAAACCTTCCTTGGATGTCTGAGCGAACATGATTGCTGTTGTGATTTATTAAATTACATGTTGACTGATTTATTAAATTACATGTTGACTGAGGTTTGGTGCTTCCAGCAGGTTTCCATTTGTCCACCTGAGAAGATGTGCTGCTTCGTCTTTTCACTGTCCAGTCACAAGGCGAAGATTTAAAAGTAGTGGAGAAAGCTCTGGAGAACTTCTTGTGCCTTCACAGGAAGACTTGTGTTCTCTGCATGCTGATGATGATAGACTGTCAATGTTCATGGGGGGGAAAAAAAAATCATTTGTTTTGTGGTTTACAATGAAGAAAAAAAATAAAGGTAACTTGAAAAATACAAAGCAGAAGCTCATTTTCTTGAATCGTAACAATGGCCCAGTGGAGAAACTGAGAGAAAACAGGTGATGTCTCCTGAATATATGCACACATCTGGGTTTTCAGTCAGTTGCGACAGCAAAATTGTCTACTGAGTTTATTCAGGAATTAGCTTTTTTTTTTTTTATAACCCATATGACTGCAGATCAAGTTTGGAACAGTTCCTGTGCAGTTTGAGATTTCAGTGATGATGTGCACCCTATAGCTTTCATTGAATTGTTCTTTTTCTTAAAAGTATGCAGTCTGTTCATGGGTTCCTATTAAAGTCGATGGGAAAGTATCCAGTTTTTTTTTTTTTTTTTTTAACTGTTGCAGCGTATCAGTTATATCACCTAAACCAAATTATATATTTTAACATCTTCAGTGTTATTCATAAAATCTGCCTATGACTATAGCATAATGTGAACAGGGTCACGACTGTTAAGTTTTTTTTTTTTTTTTTGGTGAATTGTCACTTTACATTTTGAAAATCTATTTGTTCAAATATGTAAGGTTAGGAACACCACAATGGTGATTTATATTGGAAACATTTTGTACAAAAGGTCAAATCGAGGGGGAAAAAGACATTGGTGGTATTGATTAATTCAGATTGTGAACGCTGCATGTTTGTGTCCCTGCTGGGATTCCGTACTGAGGCTGTTAGCAGGGCTAACTAGCTGAATGTTAACCTGCGAGGAGGAAAGTGACGCATAAACTTCGCAGAAATGGCGGATTTACAACCGCAGGTACGTGAATCTCAATTAGTACTTCAGCTGTTTACATGGGTTGAAGTAATACTCGTTTCGTTTTTTTGGTAGCGTCTACAATTAGCAGAAGCTAATGTTAGCACAGCCGTCAGATCGACGTGGCACATCAGCGGCGTGAAGTTAATTTTCTGTAAAATGTTCCGTTTGTGTTTTGGTTGGTGTGTTTAACTTACATAAATATCCTCTGAGACTGGCTGCGATTTCTGTCCGTTACAGGACGACCTGCTGAAAATGACCCACAGAGAAAACTGGAAGTAAGAAAAATACAGACACTGATTCACAAACTCAACAAAACAAATGCTGAATATAACTAATTCATTCAGTCAAAATCTGGGGATGAGTCCTGTTTAATAATAAATGTTTTGTTTTCACTTTTGAGTAGCCTTCCTCATTTGTCAACAAAATGAAACTACATAAAATACATTTATAACCGTAACAACTTGTTCAAACCCCACAAAAGGTGAGTTTCTCAAATGTTCAGTGTTGGTTTACGGCTGTTTAAATGTTTGCTAAAGCCTATTTGCCTCCAGTTTTCAAGGGCATGTAACCAGGAGGAACTAGTTTAAAATTTGGTGAAATTTGATGCATCAAATCAGTTGAAAAAGCAGCTTCTTGATGCAGTGCCCATCTTCAATACAACCTTATTAATCCCACTTGGGGCGTTTTGTTTGAGCATCTTGCAAATAAATTCTTTATAAATGGGAGTTAACAGCAATAAAGTTCATTCATTCACTGCCACCTGCTGGGCGGTTCAGGCATGTGCATGCATATGAAACAGTTCCACATTTAAAAGTTAGTGCTGTGCTTCAAAGTTTTTTTGAAAAGAGTAAAACTGAATATATAATTCAGGCTTTCAAATCGGTTCGTAGTAAACGTTTTCAAACTTTCATTTTAGAAACTGACAACTTGGCATTTTTCCAAATTACTTGAACGGTGACTATTTTTCAGTCTTAAGTTGAGAGGTCATACTCGGGTGCAACTTGTATATTGAAAAAACATGTTTGTTGTTAATTATAATGTAGGACTTTCTCGTGAATCAAAGCACAAAACAAAATTGACTCCAGGAATAGAAGAATATCATAAAAGTTCACTACATGAGTGAACAAAAACCTCAAAGTAACGAGTTGATGATAAAGAAGACTCATGCTTTTGTTTTACAAATGTGCAAATTAGTCTTAAAATATGGTAATCAGCTGTCAACATTTTGGTGGAATGTTTAAAATATGTTTTTCCAAGTCTGTTTTACAGGATAATGTAATACTTCGAATTTAAATTGTCAGTGACATGATGAATTTATTTATTTGAGAAAACCGATGAGCTGAAGTGATTGAAGTTGATGATCTGTTTAAACGTTCTCCCCATCTCCATAATTGTTGCAGATGCTCACATGGTTACAAAGTTTTCTCATCTTGCCTGTAAATTGTTTGCAGGCTGCAGCACGAGCGTTTGCACGTGAAGCACAGAGGTCATGAGGCCATGCACGCGGAGATGGTGCTCATCCTCATCGCCACACTGGTGGTGGCTCAGATTGTCTTGGTGCAGTGGAAACAGCACCACCATCGCTCCTACAACGTGAGTGCCCCCCCTTTTTAAAAAAAAAAATTTCTTCTATCATAACGTCCTCGCGTTCATCTGCAGCGACGCTTCATATCACGTGACTGTGCGACTCGCCCTCAGCTCGTCACTCTGCTCCAGATGTGGGTGGTTCCTCTGTACTTCACCATCAAACTCTACTGGTGGAGGTTTCTGTCCATGTGGGGCATGTTTTCAGTCATCACCAGCTATGTCATCTTCAGAGCCACTCGCAAGCCGCTGGCCTGCAGGACGCCGAGGTAAATGCCACGGCTTGGCGTTTGCTCACAACATGCTGTAGTTTCTTTTCCTTCCCAACATTAAATGTTGGTTGCTCACGTTCATATGCGTGTGGTTGTGTTACAGGATGGTGTACAAGTGGTTTCTGTTGATCTACAAGCTGAGCTACGCAGTGGGAGTCCTGGGCTACCTTGCCATCATGTTCACCATGTTCGGCTTCAATGTTTTCTTCCGGTGAGTTGTTGCTGCCGCTGAGGATTTTGGTGGAATTTAATTGGGTTTCCCTCACATGAATGCACAACTTTGTCTCTCTGTAGGATAAAGGCTGAAGACTCTATGGATGTCGGTGTAGTCATGCTGTTTTATGGTCTTTACTACGGCGTGATGGGCAGGGACTTCGCCGAAATCTGCTCGGACTACATGGCTTCTACCATCGGGGTCTGACACTTATTTCGTGATGGTTTCATTTGTATATGTTTGACAAAATCCAACCGAACTTTTACACTAAGCCTGCGGAGGATCTGAGTCTTAAATTTGAGACGGATGCTTTTACCATTTTATACCACTAGGACACTATTGTGTGAGTGCAGGACTACACTGCTGTAATTAGTCCTCAAGTGTCATCTTAGTTCATCATTTTAAATGTATGCTATGAATTATTTGTGTCCCCCAGTACTACAATAAGGGAGGAATGCCAAGCAGGAATCTAACCATGGACATCTGTGCCGTGTGTGGCCAGAAGATTCTTGTGGATATTGAGGAGGAAGGATTTATAGAAGACACCTACCAGCTCTCCTGTGGGCACATGTATCCTTATGGCACAGCAAGGCAACGTCTTATACATATGTTGCAGTACCTTCTTGTGAGAGAGTCACCACAGTACGATTTATGCATTTTGTCGTTTTGCAGTTTTATTTATATGTAATACAAAATGACATCACTATGTCACAGTGGTGCAAGTAGTTAGCACACTTGCCTCTTACCAAGAAGGTCTCTGCTTCAATACCACCTGTGCTGCACGCTCCAAGTACTCTATTTAATGAAAATCGCAAGATTGTTTTCATGACATATTTGACACATGTTAACATTGCAAATAAAATGTATTTAAAATCAAGTTTCATGAGGAAAAGATGGGTTTTCTCACTGGTGTCACTTTGTTTATACATGGGGAAGTCCCTCACAATTTGGCTGTCAAGTTAACATTGTTAAACAAAGCACTGAATGTAGCGTGTCAGGAGCTAGCGTTAGCCCAGCCGCTGTGTTTGGTTTGTACACTGATTAGTATTACATCAGCAGTCGCAACAACTGGTAGGATGATCAAGTTGTTACATCACATCTCTTCTCGTTAGACAGGAACAGTAAAGTTCACTGTCTATAACTCTGCAGTGTCCTTGGTTCGCCAAATATTAGCAACAGTTCCTTTGCTGATCTGTATGAGTTGTTGTGACTTAACTTGTCCCATCCGTTCAGATTCCATGAGTTCTGCATCCGTGGCTGGTGCATTGTGGGTAAGAAGCAAACGTGCCCGTACTGCAATGAGAAGGTTGACTTGAAGAAGATGATGAATAACCCGTATCCTTTTGCCATCTCTGTGCTGCTGCGATGAGTTCTGTCATCATGATGGTTGAGAAGGTTTTTAGGAATAAACATGGTTTATTGGACATTTGAAAATCAAAGCTAAACCTTTTGGCTATGTTTTCTGATTTTTGTCTGAAGATGGACTGGTATTTATTTTTTTTACATGACTTTGAAACAGTATTTTAATAGAATACAACCCGGATGTAACTGACCTTATTCCTTAATTCCGCAATTTCTTGCCAGCTGGGAGAAGACACATGTATTGTACGGGCAGCTGCTTGATTGGTTGAGATACCTGGTTGCATGGCAACCCATCATCATTGGAATTGTCCATGGTATTAATTTCTCATTGGGCCTAGAATAGAGCCCTGAGTTCTGCCGCTGCAAGAATTATAATCATGTCAAGAGGAAGACACGATTGGCAGCCAAACGTCAATCTGAACACAGCACAGAACTGATACAAGCTGTTTTTGAAGACTGGTCTCTTTAAAATGTTATTGGCCACTTTTTATGGTTTTAAGGATTTGTCTCTGCAGACAAACGTGATCTCAAAAGTCATGCAAGGTTCTAGAAAACAGTATTTGAGTACTGTATTAATAATAGCATTTCATCAAAAAGAACAAAACATTGCCAACATGTTTGATATTTTAATTTAGATCATAAAGTATTGCTTTGTATTGTATCTTAGAAAAGCATTTTAAAACATTTTGTTTGCACAACTTTAAAGCACCTGTCACACTCCGAGTGTGCTAGTCGAATTTTATTTGTTCATTTTCATGAACAGAAAGGCATGAAAGCTTTGTTGCAATCCCAGTATTGGTGTGTTTATATAACTGAAGTTGGGGTTATTTATTAAAATGATTATTCTGATCATAAGAGTTAGTTTGTTTACAAGCTAGCTAGATGATAGCTAGGCAATGTAGGTAGCTCAGCAAGCAAGTATAGACTGTGTATTATATGAATAATTTTGTGAGCTGAAAATCTTGTGATTGTGAACTATGGTCATCATTTCGGAAAGGTTATATGTCGGTAATACAGGATTTTGAAAAACGGGATGAGTAACGGTTAGCTGCCATTATAGCTTGTTTTGGATTTACAGGAGTTAAATCAGTTAAAGTTAAAATCGACGCCATATACATTGGCAGATATCAAAACTGAGGGATGCCTTTGCTTGAGTAAGATAAATGCAAGAACTTTGGTTTAAAATCATTCTTACATCCTTTGGAAGAAAAAGCTAGCAGGTCTGCAAGGGAAGCTTGACCTGAACTTTAATGCTTAATGATAGTATTTGTTTTGTTAAAAAGTAGAAATAATTTATTAAAAATAATGAATCGTTGGCAGTGTTTTAAATGATACAAGTATAAAACAGGTAAATGAACAAAAAAGTATTCTCATTTTTATCTTCTTGTAAAAGTTTGTCTTTAACATTTGCTGTTTATAGGTTTGATTTGGGACAAACTTGGACTGATTTGTGTTTTAATGCGTGAAAGTGTGACTGTTCACGCTTTATAAAGTTTGAACCGTCGGACTCTGGGCTTACAGTTAGGGACGGGGTGAAAAGCTTGAATACCCAGGAGGAACCGCTGCGTCAAAAAGTCTGGGCATCTGTTGAGGATGTCCCCGGGGAAAATCCAGGACACGCTGGAGGGGTTATATTTGCCAGTGAGCTTGGGAACGCCATGGATCCCTCCAGGAAAAGTTATAAAACTTGTCTGGGGATAGGGAAGTGTGGGATGAGCTGCTTAGACTGGATAAGTGGCAAAAAAAACAATGGAAGTTTAAACCTCAGTTGTTAATTTATTTTATTTTTTCATGTTCATAACAAAATTACTATTTATGGGCTTTAACACCTGTTTATTATTTATATTTGTTTGTAATGATGAATTTGAAATGCTTTTTAGGTTTCAGGTGATCATACACAACATTTTTGTTAATGTGGTCCATGTTTTAATGCCTTGTAGCGTTAGTATTTTCAAAATAAATGCCCAGCTTCACAAACAGATTAAATTTTATTTTTAATTTAAAGAAATGTTAAATCATCTTTCTGCTGCTGCCAAATGAAATGGACATAATAAATACTCATAAAACCACATCAGTGTTTTGAAATACATTCATAAACGGTAAAGTCCAAAATACGTGTGATGTGTGTAAATAAACGCACAGCCCACTCAAGATTTGTAGCAGTGCCGTACTTCATCTTGACCAGTCTTAACCTGTGATGTAAAATTCTTCTCAGCAGGAATGACTCTCAGCAGCTACACAACATCCAGGTAAAGCTTCAAATTGGTGATTGTGATTATTCGTTTATAATAAGTAGCATTTTACTTTTGCATTTTGAGAGTCAGATTTGTTTTGTATTTTCCAGTTCTGGTTCCAAAGAAATGGTTTGCTTTTTGAAGCGATGCCAGTTTGAACTCCTCCGACATCCTGAAATAACTCGGTACTGTCAGACACACACACACACGCAAAAGCACAACATTATAAAAGATGGCTCAAATAAATGCTAAGTTTGCTAAGTGCTAAAGTCAAGTTAAATGTTTACTGTTTGGTACTCTGGCAAAATAATTTCCTTTGGGATGCTAAAGTTCATCTTATTCTTATTTCAGAAGTCATGAACAGTAGGTCAGATTATGGAATGTTACTCCTCTGCAAATGGGAACAAGTCTGTCCCTTGTTTGAGTCCTTCCAGTCAAAGGGATCCTGTTCTCTAGGGTGGTCTCCTCTTTCTGACCTCTGATGCCTGACTGTCTACGTTACTGATGAATGAACAAAAACAAGAAAAAGTTGCTTAATGGCAGCCTGAAGCTTGGTGCATGTGGTGGCAAAAGCTGTGTTGTAGAATATTGTGAGGGATCAGGAAACTATTGGATGTTCTTTTTATTTTTTTAAAATGATTATGTGGTACAGTGTGATACAAAACGATGACAAGTCTGGTGTAATCTGTGCAGAGAGAGGGTAACAGTTAGCGAAAGTACTCTTCCACAGAAGAGTTTTTAAATGAAAATGGATACATTTTTGCTTTGTGGAAAAGTGAGAACAACACAGGAGTAGTGTAGTGCGCATGTGCATTGACACTCATATGGTAGAGCTCGTACACACTCTGGCATATTTGGAAAGGTCTGACAATATTCAGTTACTCAGTAAGTGGTCATATAATTTTGCCTATTTTCATAAATTTGGCAAGATTTATTTTGGAATTGGCATGCAAATTGGTGGCAACAATCTGCATGTTGGAGTGTCAAACTGTTTCCACCTCTGCAGGTTGTTGGCGTGCACTGTGAGCTCCTCCAGCTGGGTGACTCCTCTCAGATCTCCTCTTCACAGCTCCTCCAGAGCAGCACCTCCAAACTGCAGACTCTTCAGTCTGATCAGACTGAGGAGTGAGACTGAGAAGGAAAATGGTCCAGAGGGGTCAGAAGAAATGCTACAAGGACTTCCTGAAGCACAACCTCAAGAACTACTCCACTGTGCCTGTTCAGTCATCTCCGCGCCCACCATCTTCTCCAGGAATCAATCAAGGGACCATCTTCCTCACCATTGAGGGGTAGTCATGACGACACCTCCCTCTATTTACCTCATGACTCTGGAAGCTTCTCCCAGGTCTCTCAATCTCAAATTAGGAGGACCAAGAGACATGTAAATCACTGCTGATGTCTTTCACCGCACTTTGACCACACACAGATGAATCGACTCAAACCAAAATAGATGCCCGGTGTGACAGATGAAAGTTGAGTTACAGACAATGTCATCGCGTTTTACGTTAACTATTATTGGGGGGTGGGGGGTGTGCCTTCATCAGTTAGAAATATGAAATGGAATGTTTGTTTATTTAACGATGCCCTTCTTATTTCATAACAGCAGACTTGCATCAGCGTTACCATGGATACTCACTTGAGTTGGGTGTAGCTGCTCAGGTCATCGGTTACCATGGAGATGTTGCTGAAGGACAGATCAAGAAAGATGGTGCGGGTGGTCACCATGGGAACGCGGCTGAATCCTTCAAATGAACAGTTGCAGGATTGCCACGCATCACAGCGTTCACATGACCGCTTATCACCCGAAGGGTTTGACCTCGGACTCCAGCAGAGAGACGAGGAGGCAGAGACGAAGAGGACGAGTGAAACGGTCTGCAGTCCCATGATGGAGGGATTCTGAAATGGAACAGAAGGAGGACGAGGAGGTAAGGTGGAATCTTTTTTAATTTTTATTTCATTAAGCCAAAAGGTAAACTTTCTTTAATTATTTCACAAGTTATATTTTAAAATTAAACATGGTCACAGGGCCACACAACCCTGCTGACAGGATTTGGGACTGATGTATCCAAACTTGACAGTTCTTCCTTCTCATTTGATGCCTTGTTGCTTTAAATGAGCTTGTTTTTCAGTATGTTTAATTTCTACGGTCTAGTTGCCACCAAAGCATCAGATGCTCAACCAAAGTGAGAGCAGCTATCATGCTAACGAGCTACATCACATTATCCAGTTCTTAACACAATACAACCTCAAAAACCTTCCTCTAGTGGGGTATTAAAAGTTCCAAAAATAAATTTTGTAGTTTGCAGACTGTTTTATTCCATGGTTAAGTATATTTTCACTTAATGTCTTTCTTCAAGTAGCAATAAAGCTAGCTAACATCCTGACTGATCAAGCCCAGTAAACGTAACGGCATGCAGAGCCAGCTAGCTTGAAAATGAGATGATTTGTCAGTGAATAATGAATTCTGCTCGTGTTTATTGGGTAACAAGATCCTGTTACCCGCTGAGTAATTTTAGTGCCTAATTTATCCTCACAGCTGTGACGTTAGCTTACAGAAATCATCTGTATTAGCTACTGCAAATCCCTAAACAAGCTCATTCTGCCACGCTAAACTGACAAATTATTAATTCTCAATTCTCTCAGAAACTTTTTGTATCTGTCGCTTTAAATGGAAGGGAGCTGGTGACCACGCCCCCTCTTTTAATGTGGGCGTTTCACAGAGAAAGCAGAACTCCAAATATGGCCGTCTGTAACGTGTTTGTACCTGTGCACCTAAAACAAGTGATTTCATCGGATTAGCTCGTCCCATTATAACCAACTGGTTTCATGGGTGGATGAAAAAAATAGGCAAGGAGACTTTTACCGGGTGAAACTGAGGTTTTCTATCTCTGGTGTAAAAAAAAAAAAAAAAAAAAAAAAAAAAAAAAAGCAGTTTTAAGCTGATTTTACGTAATGTCAAACTTTAACCAGTTACATTAGGAGACATCATTAAAATCTAGGAAGTACAACAATGAAGAGTTTATAAAACTTTATATAATCGTACGCTAAATGACATACCTGAGATTACAGTATTCTGTGCAGTTTTTTTTTTTACCACGAAGGTGATCAAAAAAGCTTTTATTTTTAATTTCCAAGTGACACACAAACTAATAATTTTTGGACTCCAGATGCATTGAAAGAAATGACTTGTATTTCCACAAACATTATCAGCAACTGTGAACCTTATCAAGTCATAAAGGCTGTAAACGTATTAATTAATTCTTTGGAGTATATATTCTGAAACTGGTTCTCATTAATCTGGATGAGAAAAGTGAGTTTGTCTTACCTGATATTTCTTGATTCAAGTTCTGTTGGTTTTTTAATGAATAAATTTAATAAAAGGAGGAAACTGAATAAAGAGGTGAAAAGGGGGTAATAAGAGGTAGTGAGCATGCAAATTAAATTTATGGGGGTATATCTGTTATTTTATATGTGCAAGCAAGTGTTCATAAAAAAGGGGGTGGGACGGGGGCCATGTTTTCAACCACAATTTTTTTGCAGAAGAATACTTTGACTGCACTTTTTCACATTTGTTAGTCTTATTCCAAAATGGATGAATTTCATTTTATTTATTAAAACAACAAAAACAAGTATTCATTCAAAAATATATAAGTATTCACAGTATTTGCCATGAACCTCAAAATTGAGCTCAGGTGCATCCTGTTTCCACTGACCATCCTTGAGATGTTTCTACAGCTTAATTGGTATGGGACCAGTATTGTAGCAAAAGTCTGTGCAAATTTCTATTTTTATGTGTGTATGAAACCAGTTCCACAAATGTGTAAAAAAAAAAAAAAAAACCTGTGCAACCAGATCCACAAAGGTATAAAAAATATATATATATATATATATGTGTGTAACCAGATCCACAAGGGTATAAAATATATATATATATATATATATATATATCTGTGTGTAACCAGATCCACAAGGGTATAAAAAAAAAAAATATATATATATATATATATATATATATATATATATATATATATATATATATATATATATATATATATATATATATATATATATATATATATATATCTGTGTGTAACCAGATCCACAAAGGTGCAAAAAAAAAAAACCCGTGTAACCAGATCCACAAAGGTGTTTAAAAAATATATCTGTGTGTAAAGATCCACAAAGGTGCAAAAAAAAAAAAAAAACCCTGTGTAACCAGATCCACAAAGGTGCAAAAAAAAAACCTGTGTAACCAGATCCACAAAGGTGTTTAAAAAAATATATCTGTGTGTAACCAGATCCACAAAGGTGTTTAAAAAAATATATCTGTGTGTAACCAGATCCACAAAGGTGTTTAAAAAAATATATCTGTGTGTAACCAGATCCACAAAGGTGCAAAAAAAAAAAAAAAAAAATATATATATATATATATATATATATATATATATATATATATCTGTGTGTAACCAGATCCACAAGGGTATAAAAAAATATATATCTGTGTGTAACCAGATCCACACAGGTATAAATAAAAACCCGTGTAACCAGATCCACACAGGTATAAATAAAAACCCGTGTAACCAGATCCACACAGGTATAAATAAAAACCCGTGTAACCAGATCCACACAGGTATAAATAAAAACCCGTGTAACCAGATCCACACAGGTGCAAACAAAAAAAACCCGTGTAACCAGATCCACAAAGGTGCAAAAAAAAAAAAACCCGTGTAACCAGATCCACAAAGGTGTTTAAAAAATATATCTGTGTGTAACCAGATCCACAAAGGTGCAAAAAAAAAAAAAAAAACCCTGTGTAACCAGATCCACAAAGGTGCAAAAAAAAAAAAAAAAGCCCTGTGTAACCAGATCCACAAAGGTGCAAAAAAAAAAAAAAAAAACCCTGTGTAACCAGATCCACAAAGGTGTTTAAAAAAATATATCTGTGTGTAACCAGATCCACAAAGGTGTTTAAAAAAATATATCTGTGTGTAACCAGATCCACAAAGGTGCAAAAAAAAAAACCCCTGTGTAACCAGATCCACAAAGGTGCAAAAAAAAACCCGTGTAACCAGATCCACAAAGGTGCAAAAAAAAACCCCGTGTAACCAGATCCACAAAGGTGCAAAAAAACCCTGTGTAACCAGATCCACAAAGGTGCAAAAAAAAAACCTGTGTAACCAGATCCACAAAGGTGCAAAAAAAAAAAAACCCGTGTAACCAGATCCACAAAGGTGTTTAAAAAATATATCTGTGTGTAACCAGATCCACAAAGGTGTTTAAAAAAATATATCTGTGTGTAACCAGATCCACAAAGGTGCAAAAAAAAAAAAAAAAAAAAAAAAAAAAAATATATATATATATATATATATATATATCTGTGTAACCAGATCCACACAGGTATAAATAAAAACCCGTGTAAGCAGATCCACACAGGTGCAAACAAAAAAACCCGTGTAAGCAGATCCACACAGGTGCAAACAAAAAAACCCGTGTAACCAGATCCACAAAGGTGTTTAAAAAATATATCTGTGTGTAACCAGATCCACAAAGGTGCAAAAAAAAAAAAAACCCTGTGTAACCAGATCCACAAAGGTGTTTAAAAAAATATATCTGTGTGTAACCAGATCCACAAAGGTGTTTAAAAAAATATATCTGTGTGTAACCAGATCCACAAAGGTGTTTAAAAAAATATATCTGTGTGTAACCAGATCCACAAAGGTGTTTAAAAAAATATATCTGTGTGTAACCAGATCCACAAAGGTGTTTAAAAAAATATATCTATGTGTAACCAGATCCACAAAGGTGTTTAAAAAAATATATCTGTGTGTAACCAGATCCACAAAGGTGTTTAAAAAAATATGTGTGTAACCAGATCCACAAAGGTGCAAAAAAAATATATCTGTGTGTAACCAGATCCACAAAGGTGCAAAAAAAATATATCTGTGTGTAACCAGATCCACAAAGGTGTTTAAAAAAATATATCTGTGTGTAACCAGATCCACAAAGGTGTTTAAAAAAAATATATCTGTGTGTAACCAGATCCACAATGGTGTTTAAAAAAATATATCTGTGTGTAACCAGATCCACAAAGGTGCAAAAAAAATATATCTGTGTAACCAGATCCACAAAGGTGCAAAAAAAATATATCTGTGTGTAACCAGATCCACAATGGTGTTTAAAAAAATATATCTGTGTGTAACCAGATCCACAAAGGTGCAAAAAAAAATATATCTGTGTGTAACCAGATCCACAAAGGTGCAAAAAAAATATATCTGTGTAACCAGATCCACAAAGGTGCAAAAAAAATATATCTGTGTGTAACCAGATCCACAAAGGTGTTTAAAAAAATATATCTGTGTGTAACCAGATCCACAAAGGTGTTTAAAAAAATATATCTGTGTGTAACCAGATCCACAAAGGTGTTTAAAAAAATATATCTGTGTGTAACCAGATCCACAAAGGTGTTTAAAAAATATATCTGTGTGTAACCAGATCCACAAAGGTGTTTAAAAAAATATATCTGTGTGTAACCAGATCCACAAAGGTGTTTAAAAAAATATATCTGTGTGTAACCAGATCCACAAAGGTGTTTAAAAAATATATCTGTGTGTAACCAGATCCACAAAGGTGTTTAAAAAATATATCTGTGTGTAACCAGATCCACAAAGGTGTTTAAAAATATATCTGTGTGTAACCAGATCCACAAAGGTGTTTAAAAAATATATCTGTGTGTAACCAGATCCACAAAGGTGTTTAAAAAATATATCTGTGTGTAACCAGATCCACAAAGGTGTTTAAAAAATATATCTGTGTGTAACCAGATCCACAAAGGTGTTTAAAAAATATATCTGTGTGTAACCAGATCCACAAAGGTGTTTAAAAAATATATCTGTGTGTAACCAGATCCACAAAGGTGTTTAAAAAATATATCTGTGTGTAACCAGATCCACAAAGGTGCAAAAAAAAAAACCCTGTGTAACCAGATCCACAAAGGTGTTTAAAAAAATATATCTGTGTGTAACCAGATCCACAAGGGTATAAAAAAAAATATATATATATATATATCTGTGTGTAACCAGATCCACAAGGGTATAAAAAAATATATATATCTGTGTGTAACCAGATCCACACAGGTATAAATAAAAACCCGTGTAACCAGATCCACACAGGTGCAAACAAAAAAACCCGTGTAACCAGATCCACAAAGGTGCAAAAAAAAAAAACCCGTGTAACCAGATCCACAAAGGTGTTTAAAAAATATATCTGTGTGTAACCAGATCCACAAAGGTGTTTAAAAAAATATATCTGTGTGTAACCAGATCCACAAAGGTGTTTAAAAAATATATCTGTGTGTAACCAGATCCACAAAGGTGTTTAAAAAAATATATCTGTGTGTAACCAGATCCACAAAGGTGTTTAAAAAAATATATCTGTGTGTAACCAGATCCACAAAGGTGCAAAAAAAAACCCGTGTAACCAGATCCACAAAGGTGCAAAAAAAAAAAAAACCCTGTGTAACCAGATCCACAAAGGTGTTTAAAAAAATATATCTGTGTGTAACCAGATCCACAAAGGTGTTTAAAAAAATATATCTGTGTGTAACCAGATCCACAAAGGTGTTTAAAAAAATATATCTGTGTGTAACCAGATCCACAAAGGTGTTTAAAAAAATATATCTGTGTGTAACCAGATCCACAAAGGTGTTTAAAAAAATATATCTGTGTGTAACCAGATCCACAAAGGTGTTTAAAAAAATATATCTGTGTGTAACCAGATCCACAAAGGTGTTTAAAAAAATATATCTGTGTGTAACCAGATCCACAAAGGTGCAAAAAAAAACCCGTGTAACCAGATCCACAAAGGTGCAAAAAAAAAAAAAAAACCCTGTGTAACCAGATCCACAAAGGTGTTTAAAAAAATATATCTGTGTGTAACCAGATCCACAAAGGTGTTTAAAAAAATATATCTGTGTGTAACCAGATCCACAAAGGTGTTTAAAAAAATATATCTGTGTGTAACCAGATCCACAAAGGTGTTTAAAAAAATATATCTGTGTGTAACCAGATCCACAAAGGTGCAAAAAAAAAACCCCCTGTGTAACCAGATCCACAAAGGTGCAAAAAAAAACCCCCTGTGTAACCAGATCCACAAAGGTGCAAAAAAAAAAACCTGTGTAACCAGATCCACAAAGGTGCAAAAAAAAAAAAACCCGTGTAACCAGATCCACAAAGGTGCAAAAAAAAACCCGTGTAACCAGATCCACAAAGGTGCAAAAAAAAAAACCTGTGTAACCAGATCCACAAAGGTGCAAAAAAAAAAAACCCGTGTAACCAGATCCACAAAGGTGTTTAAAAAAATATATCTGTGTGTAACCAGATCCACAAAGGTGTTTAAAAAATATATCTGTGTGTAACCAGATCCACAAAGGTGCAAAAAAAAAACCCCTGTGTAACCAGATCCACAAAGGTGCAAAAAAAACCCCGTGTAACCAGATCCACAAAGGTGCAAAAAAAAACCAGTGTAACCAGATCCACAAAGGTGCAAAAAAAAACCCGTGTAACCAGATCCACAAAGGTGCAAAAAAAAAAACCTGTGTAACCAGATCCACAAAGGTGCAAAAAAAAAAAACCCGTGTAACCAGATCCACAAAGGTGTTTAAAAAAATATATCTGTGTGTAACCAGATCCACAAAGGTGTTTAAAAAAATATATCTGTGTGTAACCAGATCCACAAAGGTGCAAAAAAAAATAAATAAAAAAAAAAAAATATATATATATATATCTGTGTGTAACCAGATCCACACAGGTATAAATAAAAACCCGTGTAACCAGATCCACAAAGGTGCAAAAAAAAAAAAAAAAAAAAATATATATATATATATATATATATATATATATATATCTGTGTGTAACCAGATCCACACAGGTGCAAAAAAAAAAAAAACCCTGTGTAACCAGATCCACAAAGGTGTTTAAAAAATATATCTGTGTGTAACCAGATCCACAAAGGTGTTTAAAAAATATATCTGTGTGTAACCAGATCCACAAAGGTGTTTAAAAAAATATATCTGTGTGTAACCAGATCCACAAAGGTGCAAAAAAAAAAAAAAAAAAAAAAAAAAAAAATATATATATATATATATATCTGTGTGTAACCAGATCCACACAGGTATAAATAAAAACCCGTGTAACCAGATCCACACAGGTATAAATAAAAACCCGTGTAAGCAGATCCACACAGGTATAAATAAAAACCCGTGTAAGCAGATCCACACAGGTGCAAACAAAAAAACCCGTGTAAGCAGATCCACACAGGTGCAAACAAAAAAACCCGTGTAAGCAGATCCACACAGGTGCAAACAAAAAAACCCGTGTAACCAGATCCACAAAGGTGTTTAAAAAATATATCTGTGTGTAACCAGATCCACAAAGGTGCAAAAAAAAAAAAAAACCCTGTGTAACCAGATCCACAAAGGTGTTTAAAAAAATATATCTGTGTGTAACCAGATCCACAAAGGTGCAAAAAAAAAAAAAACCCTGTGTAACCAGATCCACAAAGGTGTTTAAAAAAATGTGTGTAACCAGATCCACAAAGGTGTTTAAAAAAATATATCTGTGTGTAACCAGATCCACAAAGGTGTTTAAAAAAATATGTGTGTAACCAGATCCACAAAGGTGTTTAAAAAATATATCTGTGTGTAACCAGATCCACAAAGGTGTTTAAAAAATATATCTGTGTGTAACCAGATCCACAAAGGTGTTTAAAAAAATGTGTGTAACCAGATCCACAAAGGTGCAAAAAAAATATATCTGTGTGTAACCAGATCCACAAAGGTGTTTAAAAAAATATATCTGTGTGTAACCAGATCCACAAAGGTGTTTAAAAAAATGTGTGTAACCAGATCCACAAAGGTGCAAAAAAAATATATCTGTGTGTAACCAGATCCACAAAGGTGCAAAAAAAATATATCTGTGTGTAACCAGATCCACAAAGGTGCAAAAAAAAAAAAAACCCTGTGTAACCAGATCCACAAAGGTGTTTAAAAAAATATGTGTGTAACCAGATCCACAAAGGTGTTTAAAAAAATATATCTGTGTGTAACCAGATCCACAAAGGTGTTTAAAAAAATATATCTGTGTGTAACCAGATCCACAAAGGTGTTTAAAAAAATATGTGTGTAACCAGATCCACAAAGGTGTTTAAAAAAATATATCTGTGTGTAACCAGATCCACAAAGGTGTTTAAAAAAATATATCTGTGTGTAACCAGATCCACAAAGGTGTTTAAAAAAATGTGTGTAACCAGATCCACAAAGGTGCAAAAAAAATATATCTGTGTGTAACCAGATCCACAAAGGTGCAAAAAAATATATCTGTGTGTAACCAGATCCACAAAGGTGTTTAAAAAAATATATCTGTGTGTAACCAGATCCACAAAGGTGCAAAAAAAATATATCTGTGTGTAACCAGATCCACAAAGGTGTTTAAAAAATATATCTGTGTGTAACCAGATCCACAAAGGTGCAAAAAAAATATATCTGTGTGTAACCAGATCCACAAAGGTGTTTAAAAAAATATATCTGTGTGTAACCAGATCCACAAAGGTGTTTAAAAAAATATATCTGTGTGTAACCAGATCCACAAAGGTGCAAAAAAAATATATCTGTGTGTAACCAGATCCACAAAGGTGTTTAAAAAAATATATCTGTGTGTAACCAGATCCACAAAGGTGTTTAAAAAAATATATCTGTGTGTAACCAGATCCACAAAGGTGCAAAAAAAAAAAAACCTGTGTAACCAGATCCACAAAGGTGCAAAAAAACAAACAAACCCCGTGTAACCAGATCCACAAAGGTGTTTAAAAAAATATATCTGTGTGTAACCAGATCCACAAAGGTGCAAAAAAACAAACAAACCCCGTGTAACCAGATCCACAAAGGTGTTTAAAAAAATATATCTGTGTAACCAGATCCACAAGGGTATAAAAAAAAAAAAAAATATATATATATATATATATATATATATATATATATATATATATCTGTGTGTAACCAGATCCACAAGGGTATAAAAAAAAATATATATATATATATCTGTGTGTAACCAGATCCACAAGGGTATAAAAAAAAAAAAAATATATATATGTATATATATATATATATATATATATATATATCTGTGTGTAACCAGATCCACAAAGGTATAAATAAAAACCTGTGTAACCAGATCCACACAGGTATAAATAAAAACCCGTGTAACCAGATCCACAAAGGTGCAAAAAAAAAAAAAACCTGTGTAACCAGATCCACAAAGGTGTTTAAAAAATATATCTGTGTGTAACCAGATCCACAAAGGTGTTTAAAAAATATATCTGTGTGTAACCAGATCCACAAAGGTGTTTAAAAAATATATCTGTGTGTAACCAGATCCACAAAGGTGCAAAAAAAAAAAACCTGTGTAACCAGATCCACAAAGGTGTTTAAAAAAAAAAAAAACCCGTGTAACCAGATCCACAAAGGTGCAAAAAAAAAAAACCTGTGTAACCAGATCCACAAAGGTGCAAAAAAAAAAAAAAACCTGTGTAACCAGATCCACAAAGGTGCAAAAAAACAAACAAACCCCGTGTAACCAGATCCACAAAGGTGTTTAAAAAAATATATCTGTGTGTAACCAGATCCACAAAGGTGCAAAAAAAATATATCTGTGTAACCAGATCCACAAAGGTGTTTAAAAAAATATATCTGTGTGTAACCAGATCCACAAGGGTATAAAAAAAATATATATATATATATATATATATATATATATCTATCTATATATATCTATATATATATATCTATATATATATATATATCTATATCTATATATATATATATATATATATATATATATCTATATCTATATATATATATATATATATATCTATATCTATATATATATATATATATATATATATATATAGATATATAGATATATAGATAGATATATAGATAGATAGATATATAGATATATAGATAGATATATAGATATATAGATAGATAGATATATAGATAGATAGATAGATAGATATAGATATATATATAGATATATAGATATATCTGTGTGTAACCAGATCCACAAAGGTGTTTAAAAAATATATCTATATATCTATATATATATATATATCTGTGTGTAACCAGATCCACAAAGGTGTTTAAAAAAATATATCTGTGTGTAACCAGATCCACAAAGGTGTTTAAAAAAATATATCTGTGTAACCAGATCCACAAAGGTGCAAAAACTAAATAAAAAAAAAAAAAATGTTTTGTTTGTTGAACATCAGTGGATGTTCTTCTTTGAGGGTGTGACTTGTTGGGGTGACCGATATTGTTGGTGCTTGTGCCCCCTGGTGGTTTGAAGCTGTATAACCATGGAGCCACAGACAACTCGCCACACAGATACAAAATACTGCACTCATTTGCGGATCTTCCACGGCTTTTTTTTTTTTTTTTTTTTTTTTACACATTTTGTGGTTCTGGTTACATACACACAGATCGAAATACGCATTTGCAAATATTTTTGCGACAATAATGGCCCCATAAATTGGAGTCAACCTGGAGTAAATTCAATTGATTGGACGTGATTTGGAAAGACACACACCTGTCTCCATATAAGGTCCCGCAGTTGACAGAGCACAAACCAAGCATGAAGTCAAAGGAATTGTCTGTAGACCACCGAGACAGGATTGTCTTGAGGCACAAATCTGGGGAAGGGTACAGAAACATTTCTGCTGCTTTGAAGGTCCCAATGAGTACAGTGGCCTCCATCATCTGTAAATGGAAGAAGTTCTGATTCACCAGGACTCTTTCTACAGTTGGCTGCCCGTCTAAACTGAGTGGTCGGGGGAGAAGGGCCTTAGTCAAGGAGGTGACCAAGAACCCAATGGTCACTCTGTCAGAGCTCCAGCATTCCTATGTGGAGAGAGAAGAACCATCCAGAAGACAACCATCTCTACAGCAATCCACCAATCAGGCCTGTATGGTAGAGTGGCCAGAAGGAAGCCACACATTAGTAAAAAGCACATTGCAGCCCACCTGGAGTTTGCCAAGAGGCACCTGAAGGACTCTCAGACTATGAGAAACATAATTCTCTAGTCTCATGAGACAAAGATTGAACTCTTTGGTGTGAATGCCAGGCGTCAGTTTTGTAGGAAACCAGGCACCATCCCTACAGTGAAGCATGGTGGCGGCAGCATCATGCTGTGGGGATGTTTTTCAGTAGCAGGAACTGGGAGACTAGTCAGGTTTGAGGGAAAGATGAATGCAGCAATGTACAGAGACGTCCTGGATGAAAACCTGCTCCAGAGTGCTCCTGACCTCAGACTGGGGCAACGGTTCATCTTTCAGCAGGACAATGACCCTAAGCACACAGCCAAGATATCAAAGGAGTGGCTTCAGGACAACTCTGTGAATGTCCTTAAGTGGCCCAGCCAGAGCCCAGACCTGAATCTGATTGAACATCTCTGTAGAGATGTGAAAATGGCTGTGTACCGACGCTCCCCATCCAACCTGATGGAGCTTGAGAGGTGCTGCAAAGAGGAATGGACAAAACTGCCCAAAGATAGGTGCACCAAGCTTGTGGCATCATATTCAAGAAGACTTGAGGCTGTAATTGCTGCTAAAGGTGCATCATCAAATTCTTGAGCAAAGGCTACTTGTACATGCGATTTCTTATACCTCGTCACACAAGAGACCGAATGCTGTCCGAATGAAAATTCGACCCACATTCCAGTGGTGTCGTGGTGCAGTCGAGGATGTTGTACAGCAGTCTGAGAGCAGTCTAAACAGTCGGCCAAGTTCTTGTGGCTGCCCCGAATGTTTTGCACACGTGCAAAACAGTCGAGGTGCAGTCAAGGTGGAGATGTATCGAACAGCGATCAGAGTGCAATCTAAATATTCATACAGCATGAAGGCTGCATCCAAAGCATTCATGGTGCAGTTTGACATGATCCACCACGAGCCGAATGTCCCAACTGTGCCTGAACGCACCACGACGAGTACTACTGGAATGTATTTCCTCCACCTGCAATTGGACCTCACTCGTACGGAAACGTAAGTGCATTCATCATATCTCACTGGATTCTGACAGCTGTCGCGGTAGTTCTAATGTGTTCCACATACATTTGTACTGCGTTCAGAGGCGTAATGCGCACGGCGTGTGCATGAGTCATTCAGGGCGAGTCAGTGACATTCCGCCTGGGTCGGCTTGATTCTTGCTTTGTGTGTCGAGGCTTTTAGTTTTTTATTTTTAATACATTTGCAAAAAATTCAACGACAACAACAAAAAACTTTGTTGTTATTATGGGGTGTTGTGAGTAGAATTTTAAGGGGAAAAATTATTTACTCCCTTTTGGAATAAAGCTGTAATATAAAATGTGGAAAAAGTGAAGTGTTGTGAATACTTTCAGGATGCACTGTGACTTTTAAGTTGAAGTATACTTTAGAAAATCTGCTAAAATAAACGTGGTGTATTAACAAAATATCTATTTTATTTTCAGACACCATACGTGTATGCTAAAGATGTATAACTGTGCAATGAAAGTGTTCTTATGGAAACAAAAATTTGAATATTTAAACTTTTTCTGCAGTTCTTAAAAAAATGCATTCTTCAGTCTGTTTTTTTTGTAGATTTCTGATAATTATTGTATTATTGATTTATTTTTTTGGAGCACTTTTGTAAAATTTCCCTGAAAGAGGGATTATTTGATAATCATGCATTGTGACAGATGTACCGTTGTGCGTTTTATTTGAGACAACGCCCCTGCAAAAAGATGAAGTCAAGTCTCTTTTGAATTCTTGCTTCCTTTTTGCCTCATTCAGGAAACGTTCTTGTGCTGCCGTCACAGCTCGGCGCCTTCTTGCAGGACCCTGTTTCATGCTAATGCAAAGCTGCTCTTCATCTAACGTTGCATCTGCCATGCAAAATAATTTGACATGAAAACAAGAGGTGACAGCGGATATAAACAGTCACACAACAAGGCTTTGACTCGATTAATCTCTTTATGCCTTTACAAAGAAAAATCTGGCTTTTTTTTATTAAATTCCCTTTAAACTCATACTGAAAACCATTTTCTACAACATAATATAAATGAAATAAAAACATCCAAACCAACGTAAAGGGATGTATAAGTAGGAGATTCACTTTTACGGCCAGTTTTCAGGTACAGTTTGTCAGAAGTCACATGGGAGGCTCGAGTTTAGATTTTATCCGATTGCTTGTATGAAACATTTTTGGTGGTTCAAGGCGTGTAGTTCAAGGAGTGTGGTTAGTTTGGTGAAGTTATGTTGTGGCCATGAGTGAAAAGTGCCTTGCCTTTGATCTCTTCTTCCATTGTCTGTGTTGTTGTGTGTGCAAAGTAAATGACAATTATTGTTGGATTTTAGGGTTTACAGACGTTTATGACCGCTGAACTTCATGCCAGCAAAGAAATTGAGGGGATCTAAATTTAGCGGAAGCTAATTGGTCTGCTGATGGTTTTCAAAGTTAGCTAAAAAGCTAATCCGCTAATGAAAAAAATTAGCTTCGCCAATTAACAGTTAGCGGATTAGCGGAACTTTGCCCACTGCTGGCATTGACTGATCCCTGAGCATGAACTGTCTTTGTTAAAATGTAGAATTGTTCACCTTATTTATGAGGTGGAGCAAGTGTTGAAGTCTAATAAAAGTCTAACAAAGTCCAAAACCAAAAACTTAAGAAGTTTGACACGGATTCAGTTTGACTAGAAACCGCTGAAGCTTAAAATATACAAACTCATTTTTTTTTAATCAATTTTGTCTTTTTTTCTTTTTTTTTTTAAGTTAAATTGGATTCTGGTGAGCTGCACACTGAGTGCACCATGCATGGTCACAATTTGAATGAAATTTAAATTAAAAGGGACAATTTTACACTAAACTCCTTATTGTGGTTTACATTTGGGGAAAATTATGTTTGCATGTCTTTTTCCATAGATTTCCTCAAGCAGTTAAGACAATTTTATTCATTATAGGGGAGATGATGGTCTAGTGGTTAAGCATTGGGCTTGAGACCAGAGGATCCTTGGTTTAAATCCCAGCGTGACTGGAAAATCACTAAGGGCCCTTGGGCAAGGTCCTTAATCCCCTAGTTGCTCCCGGTGTGTAGTGAGCACTTTATGGCAGCACCTTGACATCGGGGTGAATGTGAGGCATTATTGTAAAGCGCCTTGAGCGTGTGATGCAGATGGAAAAGCGCTATATAAATGCACTCTGTTTACCATATTTAACACCCATTGCAACTTTATGGTGATCATAGTGTCCAGTTTGGTTACACAGTAAGTTTAAAAGACAATTTATTTATTTTTTTGTTTGTTTTTACAGTTCCTCTAAAACCCCACTACAATGTATTTTTGTCCAGAGTCATATTTATGGACTTTCACAGATGTGGAGAAAACCATGCAAGAAAAAAATAGAATGGGCCAAGATTTGAGTCCTGGGGAATCCCAGATAGTATTCATTTTTAGAGATAACATTTCAGATTGCAAAAAAAAACTTTTGTTTTTTCTGGCAACTTTCATGACTGATAAAATCCCCTGAGTGGGCCTTTCTCATTTCTCCAATCTTAAATTAGAAATGTGCTGTTATTGACTGACGAAAACCACATTCAAACCCAACAGCTCCAAAATAGACTTCACCCGTAGTTTGTGACAATTTGGTGTAATATGGAGCTTCACTGGTTTGATAGTTTTGGTGTCAGTTTAGATTTTATTTGTATTGTTTGTGTTGGTGATGAATTCTTCACACCCATCATGATCAGTGTCGGAAAAACTATCACCTTAGAAATACTTCAGTAACCCGAGAAAGTTTTGTGTCGATGTCAAACTGGGGGAGGTGATGGTCTAGTGGTTCAGCAGTGGGCCTTGGTTCAAACCCTACCAGATCGGTAGGGTAATTCCCCAGTTGCTCCTGGTGTGTGGTGATTGCCTTGCATGGCAGCATCCTGACATTGGTGGGTGAATGTGAGGCATCCTTGTAAAGCACTTGGAACTTCTGATTCAGATGGAAAATGTGCTTCGTTAGTGCAGTCCATTTACTGTTTCAGTCCAACAAATGCACACGCGAGTGCATGAGCATACTCTAAATTGTACTGGTATTTTATAGTTACTTTTTGGGGCCGCCTGAAATAAATGCAAACACAACAATTTTGTATATACAAAATATTTTTCAAAAAGTTAAGTTTTTGATGACAAAACGTTTTATAAAGTAAAATAAAAAACCGATATGGACACTTAATGTCACCTTTTGATGATTTTACAGTAAATAACTTTCAGAGACAGTTTTCTTTCAACAAACCTGGGTGGATGCATGAACATTTTCTTGGATTTAGTTTCTATCAGCAATTAAGAAATAAAAATGGTATGGTCAATGTGTCTGAATTGTTTGTTGAGTAACCCAGATTTACACAATGCAAGTGAGTAAAATAAGAACATCTTTATGTAAGTTCTTGAGTGGTCACACCTTGGATTTCTTTTGAAACTACAGTTAGAAGACATTTAAACGCACAGTACAAACTTGAAACGTGCAGATGATAATCTGGTAAGTCAAAACACAAAGAAACACCAAAAAATTAAATGAAACCTCGATATGATGTTGCCTGAAAACCGTTATAATTATGGGTAATTTGCAGAGGTGGGACGAAGTAACCATCAAGTCACTCTCAAGTCATGAATCAGCAAGTCCCAAGTCAAGTCTCAAGTCAGCTTGTAAACAATTAGTGGTCTTTATGACATAAATTCCAGTTTGCAGAATGATCAGTTTGTTTGAACTTGTGGTTCCATCAACACTAATCTTACTATCGACATCATGCACATGTATGGGTCCTATATTGAACCAAAAATGGTTTTCAGTTCACGACTTTGAAAAGTTCATTTGTAGAACCAGAACTGGGGTTTGCGGTTGGTGAGAGGTACTACTGTTACGCTTTCAACAATTACACTTCCATATGCTGATTTTTTTTGTACAAATGCACAAACAGCTGTAAAAATTTAAAGGATTTGAATGATTTTCTTGTACAGTAAGTCTGTAAAGTCCATCATACTGTAGCTCCAGTGTTATATACTCATCCGTAGGTTATGGAAAGACCTCAGCATGCACTCTGTAAAGTATAGTTAGTTACATATCTGGGGAAAAAGTAGCTTAAATGAATGTTGCACAGACCGAATGTCAAAATTTAATGTTGGGTTAATAATTATTCATTTGCTCTGTGAAGGTAACATTTTTTACAGTGACATTTTGATATTAAATACAGCGTATGTGTATAAAATACCAACAAATATATAAATAATTGATGGCTTTGGTGTGTTTTTTGATGAGTCATAGGGTTTCTGACCTTTGACTGTTCCTGCTGTTGCCACATGAATGTTACTGAAACACACGTGGTTTTTATGACCAGTTGAAGTTCCAGGCAAGTCACATCCCTGGTTAGATTGACAAAATGTTCTCAACAAAGTCAGAGTGAATTTCAAAATTCAAACAACTTTATTGATCCCTAAAAGGACAATTCATCTTCACACCCAAGTACCTCAAATAAAAATACAGCAATTAATCCACAATTATTATATATGGAGTGGCCTCGATGACTGCAGACTATAGGGGAGGGCAAATGAAAAGTTGCCAGATGCTTCACCAAGGCCGTTGAAATCCTTCTGGTGGAAAACAAACGGGGCATTTTAACCTTCAGTAGCTGATAAGGCTGCCATGTTTGGGTTAGGCAAAGAAGCACAGAGTTCCAATTTTCACAACTCTGAAACCCACAGATTGCTTATTTTTGTGAATGAGCAGGGCGATAATGCCATAAACAAAAGTCTAACATCACACCCACAACAGCTTAAATTATTTTGTAAAATCATGAAGTGATTAACAGAAGCTTGTTTGTCAGCTATATACCCTCTAGCTGGTCAAGTTGTTCACTTGGCAAGCTGCTACAGATGGGAAAATGAATTATTTAGCTCAGTCACTACTGATTTAGCACACGTTGTCTGTCCCTGACAACTACACCTGCTCCTAATCCGTCATCAGTGCAGCATCTACTAATTATCCAGCGGGTGGCAGACATGTCTACCGGGTTATTACACAGGAAAAACAATGTTGCTTTTTAATTGATGTGGTGCATCAAAGTTCACCAAATTTGAAAGGGATTGTCTTCATTAGAGTTACAAGATGATGATTTATTTTACAGCACACATGCTTAGACCTTTCAAAGCCTAGGATTAGGCATATTGCTAATTTTTTGATGAGTACAGAGTTTTTTCCCTCAGGGAATTGGCTGTTTAAAAGACCAATTTTCTCAACATTTCTGATACTTTGAGATATGGGCATGGCATCTCTGTGCTCTCTGAGCACTTTTGGCTGAGATTTGAGTTTTAAAATTTAGCATGTGTACATTAGTCTGTTCAACCTCACAGCTGTTTTGAAGGTTCAAACCTGGATCTCATCATGTAAGGGGTTGGGGTATTGGTTTGGGAACACGTAGTCTATCAGACTTCTGTGTCATCCAACGGTATCTTGTGCATTGAGACATGAGTTTTGATAAAGTAGCACTGCACACGCTTTTGGACTCAAACAGCTGTTGCCTCATTGAGGTAAATTCCCTACAATGACGGATTTATTGTAACGATGGCAGCAAAAACGTTTTACAGTAACTGAAATTACCTTTGAGTTTATGATTAAGATGGGAAAACTTACGAAGTATAGAGAAGAAACAAAATGGTGTTAAATTTGAATATCTGCCTCCAAAAGTCAATCCTCTAATTTACAGCTTAACTTTTTGGGGTTTTTTTGGATTTCAATCATGCCATGTATAAATGTATATTTCATAACAAATCCAGATCTTGGTCTAGATCTGATGACTGACAGGGTTTTAGTTTTTGAATTTTAAAACAAAACTAAATCCAGTAAGAGGAAAAAATATGGGAAAGAATAGAGAATACAATACAGTGGGTTCTTGATCTTTGATAAGATCGATGACCTCATAAAGACCAAATTAAGCTCCTTATTGTTGAAAGTGGTGGAGCTTTTGCTGTTGTATACCCCACCTGACATCAGAATGCATTTTAGACAGAGATTTATTCACTTAAAAAAAAAAAAAGACCTTCTAGTCTTCCTCTAGATGGCGCCATTCTTAAGACAGTCCAAAGGATCAAACTTCAAACTGCTCTCAAGCACATATTTGCATTTGTCAGTGAATATTTGAGTTCTTTTGCCCTTTTGTTGCTCTAAAATAATCAGATCGATGGTGTCCTGCATTGACTCTGGTTTAGGTAAACCTGCGGTTACTGACAGCATTTAATCAATAAGGGGTCAGATGTCGTCTGTAGGCAGAGCCAGAGAATAAATATCTGCTCAAACCAGATGTGAAGGCGAACTAAAGACAAACTGTTGTGAGAGGAAGATGCGGACGTTGGTGTTGCTGTATCTGTGCGCGTACGTTGCCTGGGCTGATGATGTAGAATATGACGACTATGACTCGGTAAGTTTGATTCGAGCCAAATCCACATTTTAAAAAGATGCTCAACATTATAGGTTGACCTTTGACAAAATGTATCGAAAATTATGCAAAAAAAAAAAAAAAAAGGCTCAGTTTGTGTTGTTTCGTGGGGGGGGGGGGGGGGGGGGTTCCTTTTTTGAAGGAAATGTTTAAAGGCCTTTTTTTTGTATATTTCATTATTATTTATGAATTCCACTTTGTTCATTTTTTGAGATTTGTGTCAGTGAATGAAAAAAAAAATAATCTAAAAAAATTTGTGAAAATAAAGAAGTTAATCTCAATCTGCAACATGCATTTATAAAAAACAAAACAAAAACTCAAGCATAGTATCGTCAAGTTCTGCAGTTTATTTGAAATTAGACTTTGTTATTGCCAACTTTCTGACAAATATTACATATATTACAATACGTAAGTCTATTTTTAATCTAAACGTGTTCACTGTCTTCATTGTCTTTTACAGGACACAGGAGTCAATGCCACAACCACTCAGAATGTATGTAAAAAAAAAAAAAAGCAAACAAACTACAGTTAAATCAAATTGTTGAATTTTATGTCCTTTCTAATTTTATTTCTAGTCATAAAGATTTATTTTTGCTTCTTTCTTTGCAGACAACAGCTGCGGATGCTCGTGGTCACCGTCCAGTAACACAGGACAGGGATACCTACAGACCCAGCCAATATGCCCCACCCCCAATCAGTGGGGGTGGCAGGTAAACATAACATCTTTTTAGTTGGCGTACAGCTCCTGTGACTAGATTTCGCAACAAAACCCTCAGATTACATTGAGTTCACAGTGGAATGACTGAATGTTAGCCAAGGACAAAATCATGGTTAAAAGTCAACGACACAGTTCAAGGTCAAAAATGGAGTCCAATGCTTATGAAAGATTAGGGGATATTTAGAATGCCTATTCTGAGCATTTAATTCAATATAGACCTGTAGTTACTATTAAACACGAGTTTGAACCATTTCATAAACCCAAACCTCCATTCTGGTCTCGTCTCTCCGTTGGAAGTTGTTTGATGGGACGCCTAATTTTTGAGACAAGAGTTGTACAACCACACTGAAAACTGATCTAACATCCCAGGGTTTGTGTTAGTTTGACATTTAGTTGATGTGCCTTGCTCTCTTTGACCAGGTACCGCGGACGACCCACCAGTCCTCAGGTTGGGCAACCAGTGGTGCAGGAGAAGGAGGTGTACCCAGACACCGGAGGCTGCACGCATGCCTTACCAGAGTTGGTAGGCGGCCAGAATAAAGTCCTGAAATGGACGAGTTGACACTTGAACACATCTGTATTCATGTTACCATTTTAACTAGTCATGAATTTGTCACCCTTAACTTGAATCCAGACTTATTTTTGTAGTCAACTGAGACTTGATTTACTGGAACATGGTGGCCAAGTGATCAGTGCACTTGTTTCCAAAACAGAAGGTTCCTGGTATATTTTCTTGCTGGTTTGAGAATTAACTTAGACCTGCCCTCGTGTACCAGCAGTTTTGGTTGAGGGTTGAATTGAATTTGCAATACATTGACTTAAAGCCCATTTAATGTACTTGAAACTTGACTTGAACCTGTTAACTGGACTTGAGCCTCATGTCCACTAACTTAAGTCTTAACTTGATTCATTTCTCAAGTTCCTCTTCCCTTAACTTGCACTTACCATCTAGGATGCGAGATGAATTCAGGCTTTGAAGCAAGTTTTGGACCAGTTCGAGACTTGACTTAAAGCTCCTTTAATTTGCTTTAGGACTTGACTTGAGCCTGATGTCCACTGACTTGTGTCTTAACTCGGTAAGTCTTCCCTCGATTCCAACTTACTCTCTTTATGTGAATCAACATGAGGCTTTGACATGACTTCGGACAGCTATCTCAATTGACACACAGTCTCACTTGAGACTTGACTTGGACTTGTCTGTTACCTTTGAGTCATTGTGAACTTTCCAGCATTAACTGCACATATGTTTAGCTGCCATAGTTTCTTGCGAGCTGTATCGTAAAATCTTAAACTAGAAAATCCTAGTTGTTGACGGGATCAGAGACACGGAGTTTACTGTCTGAAAGTGTAATGGAAGACATGTCTGTCCTCTAGGGGGTTTTATGTCCTAACGGCTGTGAGCTGAAGACCATGTTGCTGAAACAAGAGCAAACCGTCAAGCCGGTAAATTAAACTTGAGCTTTCATACATACATATCTCAATCCAGCACATTCAAAAGGCTAAAACCCAACAAATTTTACTATATGATTTTTTTTTTTTTTTTTTTTTTTTTTTTTTTTTTAGAAATCATTACAAACTTTGAAAAAATTCAAATCAATTTTACATTTTAAGAAAAATTGACAAGTTTCTCTTGCACATTCCTCATAGGAAGTTGCTGCGCTCAAGAGTCAGGTGGAGGATTTATCCCGCTCATCCAACACAATCTACGACTATGTCAACAGCATGTCCAACTCACTGAGGGAGCGGCAGCGAGTCATGGACAGTAAGCTCAGATTCACTGGTCATCACAAACTTTGTGTATGAAGCAAAATGTTTGGGAAAACATGTACCCCATGAACTGACTGATTTTGCAAGTAATTTATGACAAATGTTCAGTTTTTTTATGAAAAAACCTAAATCGGATTTGAAAAACTTTGTGTATTGTGTGAAATTGCGTGTGTAGATGCGTCATCCTGTACGTGACCCTTGGCTAAAACGCGAATATGTAATGCAATTACTAGTAGCTGAACTTGGCACCACTGTAGTTTCATATTCAAGGTGGTTGATTGGTGGGGCTAGCTTGACGTTCACCAACTGTTTTACCTGGCTGTTTTTTTTTTTTAATGTGTCTACACACTCGAAAAACATCTTTTGTAAGTCATATCAGAGAAATGTGTTTTATATAAAGATTTGAACTAATGGTTTTCAACATGTTTGGGGTGGGTCAGACCAAAAGCAGTGGTCAACATGAAGGGCTAAAACGATATAGGCGTTCCTTGCAGCCAGTTACCTCAAAGATGATTAGGACTTCAACTTGACGGGAGGAGATAATCAGTAAAATCACCTGTTGAGGTGACTGGTTGGAAAGAACTGCAGTGTTAGTTCTTCGTGGCACCCTGATCTAGAGTTTACTCCTGTACAGCATTTTGACGTGGCTATTCATTAACTATGTTTCTTCACAGACAACAACTTGGTGGTGAATCAGTTTTCTGACATTGTAGAGGAGCAACACGCTTACATCAAGGAGACGATGGACACATTCTTCCCTTCAAACATCAGAGTACTTCAGGTATCCAAGATACTGTTAGCAAGATACTGTTACCGTCAGTCTAATTTATCCAACCTAAAGTTGCTGTTTTCATGTGATGGATGATGTGTTGTGTCTGCAGGGTGTGCTGGAAAATATCAAGCAAAAGATCCTGAAGTTGGAGAAGGCGATCAAGGCCCAGAAAGAACAGTGCAAGGAGCCTTGCCAGACCAAATGTCCCATACCAGTGGTTACTGGTAAGTGCAGGTCATCCAAAAGTCAACCTCCTTTTGTTGCTGGACACGTGGTCACATGAAAACATGAGGTGAAATATGCTGATTTAGCTTGGCATAGAAAAATCTGAACGTTGTATGGATATCCATCCACCCGTCTGTCCATCTGGTGCTAGATCTAAGCATCCATTCAATCAATTTAATTCACAGCTGGTTATATGTTAGTACTAAATTCTAACCTAATGTCACTGCGAGATGTTAATAAGTAAATTCTTCTGACTTCTCCTTTTTTGCTCTGGGTTGCCACAGAGGATCCAGTATGAATCTCCATGTTGATTTGGCAGATTTTTACGCCAGACGCCCTCGACCGCTATGCACCACATGACATTATCCAACGTACAGTACACCGCCACATCAGATTTTATATCATAGATGACTTGAGGATTAATCCTAAAACATTCTACAGTCGTGAAGCGTCTGATGCTTGCTGGCAAACCTGCATTCTGAGACCTCGGAGCAAGAGAAGGCACATAGGGTTCAAAAAGTTCTGTCAGATGGGGAAGCACAGGCACAGGGGTGTGATAAGATAAATAATGAAACCTATTTGAGAGTAATTTGCAGTTGATGTGAACAAGAGTTGGAAGGACAGATGGAATGACTACGTGAAGAGTTTCATGCAACATTGTGTTGTTGTCTGTGTATCTACATATACATGATTTTGTTCCTTTAACTCTTTCATCATCCAGGTAAGGAATGTGAGGATATCTTCCGTCGTGGAGGAAAAGACTCTCAAATGTACCTGATCAAACCCGACAGTTCTCCTCCATACAAGGTCTTCTGCGATCAGACCACTATGAATGGAGGTAAGACATTTTGGCTTAGCACCACCTGCAATATTAATGATTCTTCAGTCAACTTTTTTTGTAAAAAGAACTTCAACATTCCAAAATCCATCTTATTTTCAGGTTGGCTCCTCATCCAGAACAGGCTCGATGGCAGCGTGGACTTTGGGCGGCGCTGGGATGACTATAGGCGCGGTTTTGGAAACATTGCCTTTGATGTTGGAAAGGGTCACTGTGAGACTCCCGGTAAGATGTTATGAATTAAAAAAAAAAAAAAGAGAGCCATTTGGATTATACAACTCAGTTTGCATGTTGGAATCAGAAACGTCTGCATGATGATGATAGCAGGAACTGTTTTTAGTTGCTACATTTCAAAAGTAACCTTCTGAAAACTGATCGTTATCATTTTTCACCTCAACTTGTTGGTATATTACCAACAAGCACCGTTTTGGTAAGTTGTAATGAGCTAACGTGCTCTTTGTCATGTGACAGGTGAATACTGGCTGGGTAATGAACGCATCAGTCAGCTCACCAAGATGGGCCCCACTGAGGTCCTGTTTGAGATGGAGGACTGGACAAATGCCAAAGTGAGTCTTCAGCATTCTGAATCTTTCCAGATACTCACTTCCTGGATTTGGTTGTTGGGGTGCTCTAAATTCCTACTGCGTTTTGGCAACATTGAGCAAACTGCCTGGAGACGGGTATAGTGATAGACCTTTAGAATAAATCCACCCTAATACCATGTTGGCTTTTAGGTCTACGCCCAGTATAGGAAGTTCACCATCCAGTCAGAGGCGTCCAACTATGTGTTGGCAGTCGACGGCTACTCGGGTAACGCTGGCAACGGTTTGCTGGAGGGATCACTGGAACTCTTTGGTGAAAACCGCACCATGACCATACACAATGGTATGATGTTCAGCACATACGACAGAGACAATGACAACTGGTGAGTTTTTCAGCATCAATAATCATTGAAACAAACATTTTACTGTCAATATCTGTGTTTTAATGTATTTAATATCCATCATAAACGTCGTGCTAAGAGCGATGCTTGATGGTGATGCTTCTGTGCTGCTGGCACTGTTTTGTTGGGTTAGATGTGACATAAAAACAAAAAGCACAATTCCAAATTTTGGCTGGATTTTCAATCCTTGTTGAACTTGCTAGAACTTGAGTAGCCGTATAACGAATATCATGAAAAACTGGATTTCTTGATATGCAAAGCAAACTGTTTACATAGCAATGTTTGTTTTAATTTGAAGAGAAGTTTTTCTAATCAATATGCCTTATGTTTTACACTTAGAAAAGTAGTTGATAAACCCGGACTAAAAGCGCATCCTAACGTCTACATATCACATTTATAATTGGAACAGATTTTCTTCACTTGGGTGCATTAATGTCCATTTATGTAAGGTTTTTATTTCTGTGATCCAGGAATCCTGGAGATCCATCAAAGCAATGCTCCCGGGAGGACGGGGGCGGTTGGTGGTACAACCGATGCCACTCATGTAATCCCAATGGCCGATATTACACCAGCGGCTTCTACACAGCGAAAATGGCCAAACACGGCACAGACGACGGTGTGGTGTGGATGAACTGGAAGGGCAGCTGGTATTCGATGAAGGCCATTAGCATGAAGATCAGACCCTTCTTCCCGCCCTCGTAGACGTGTCGCAAAACGCACACGTACATGTCGCGTACAGGAGGTCACGCGCAACATGATTTAAAAGTGTCACCAAGAGCAAATTACTGAGTGCTTAATGTCAGGTAAAGTTGTTTACACATAAGCAGAAAGATGATTGGTTGTGGGTGGACATGCGCTCGACTTTTTTTTTTGTAACGTCTGATGTGTTTTGTGTGCGATAACAGTATGAGGAGCACGCCAACCTCCGCGACTCAATAAACAATTTGAGGAACATACCTTCTGTTTGTTGGTGTTATTTGCTTTGGAACAACAGAAATGACACTTGAAGGACTCAGTCACACACAAACACTTCTGTTTTTTTTGTGTTTTTAATCAACACTGCCTCTTTTAGAATATCAGACCTGCTCTCCCCCAGTTAACCTCTGACCCTGGACAAATCCTCCCCCCTTCATCGGTATAAATTATCCAATCACGTTATATATTTTTCAGCCATTAATTGCACAGATCTTTAGGAAATTATTCATCAGGTAAACTTGCATGTATGCTGCTCAACAATCAATCAATCAATTTTTTTATATAGCGCCAAATCACAAACAGTTGCCCCAAGGCGCTTTATATTGTAAGGCAAGGCCATACAATAATTATGTAAAACCCCAACGGTCAAAAACGACCCCCTGTGAGCAAGCACTTGGCTACAGTGGGAAGGAAAAACTCCCTTTTAACAGGAAGAAACCTCCAGCAGAACCAGGCTCAGGGAGGGGCAGTCTTCTGCTGGGACTGGTTGGGGCTGAGGGAGAGAACCAGGAAAAAGACATGCTGTGGAGGGGAGCAGAGATCGATCACTAATGATTAAATGCAGAGTGGTGCATACAGAGCAAAAAGAGAAAGAAACAGTGCATCATGGGAACCCCCCAGCAGTCTACGTCTATAGCAGCATAACTAAGGGATGGTTCAGGGTCACCTGATCCAGCCCTAACTATAAGCTTTAGCAAAAAGGAAAGTTTTAAGCCTAATCTTAAAAGTAGAGAGGGTGTCTGTCTCCCTGATCTGAATTGGGAGCTGGTTCCACAGGAGAGGAGCCTGAAAGCTGAAGGCTCTGCCTCCCATTCTACTCTTACAAACCCTAGGAACTACAAGTAAGCCTGCAGTCTGAGAGCGAAGCGCTCTATTGGGGTGATATGGTACTACGAGGTCCCTAAGATAAGATGGGACCTGATTATTCAAAACCTTATAAGTAAGAAGAAGAATTTTAAATTCTATTCTAGAATTAACAGGAAGCCAATGAAGAGAGGCCAATATGGGTGAGATATGCTCTCTCCTTCTAGTCCCTGTCAGTACTCTAGCTGCAGCATTTTGAATTAACTGAAGGCTTTTTAGGGAACTTTTAGGACAACCTGATAATAATGAATTACAATAGTCCAGCCTAGAGGAAATAAATGCATGAATTAGTTTTTCAGCATCACTCTGAGACAAGACCTTTCTGATTTTAGCGATATTGCGTAAATGCAAAAAAGCAGTCCTACATATTTGTTTAATATGCACTTTGAATGACATATCCTGATCAAAAATGACTCCAAGATTTCTCACAGTATTACTAGAGGTCAGGGTAATGCCATCCACAGTAAGGATCTGGTTAGACACCATGTTTCTAAGATTTGTGGGGCCAAGTACAATAACTTCAGTTTTATCTGAGTTTAAAAGCAGGAAATTAGAGGTCATCCATGTCTTTATGTCTGTAAGACAATCCTGCAGTTTAGCTAATTGGTGTGTGTCCTCTGGCTTCATGGATAGATAAAGCTGGGTATCATCTGCGTAACAATGAAAATTTAAGCAATACCGTCTAATAATACTGCCTAAGGGAAGCATGTATAAAGTGAATAAAATTGGTCCTAGCACAGAACCTTGTGGAACTCCATAATTAACTTTAGTCTGTGAAGAAGATTCCCCATTTACATGAACAAATTGTAATCTATTAGACAAATATGATTCAAACCACCGCAGCGCAGTGCCTTTAATACCTATAGCATGCTCTAATCTCTGTAATAAAATTTTATGGTCAACAGTATCAAAAGCAGCACTGAGGTCTAACAGAACAAGCACAGAGATGAGTCCACTGTCCGAGGCCATAAGAAGATCATTTGTAACCTTCACTAATGCTGTTTCTGTACTATGATGAATTCTAAAACCTGACTGAAACTCTTCAAATAGACCATTCCTCTGCAGATGATCAGTTAGCTGTTTTACAACTACCCTTTCAAGAATTTCTGAGAGAAAGGAAGGTTGGAGATTGGCCTATAATTAGCTAAGATAGCTGGGTCAAGTGATGGCTTTTTAAGTAATGGTTTAATTACTGCCACCTTAAAAGCCTGTGGTACATATCCAACTAACAAAGATAGATTGATAGATAGATTGATCATATTTAAGATTGAAGCATTAAATAATGGTAGGGCTCAACACAACACCTTTCCTGACTGATGACACTTCAAAAGGAAAAGACGGATCACATGATTGTGGAGCAGGACTGACTTGCTCAGTCAGGCCAATCAATATTAAAAGAAGCTAATGAAGCTTCTCTGATTATACATATACATAAATGCGACAGTCTTCAAGGTCTTAATTTGTCACTTCAAAAAGGAAAGAAATGGAATTCTTTGTGGGATTCCACAAGGTTTAGTACTTGGAATGCTACTCTTAACCTATGCATGCTATTGTTTGTCAACATTACACAAAAACGTAATGTGTATCGTTGGTATAGTTTTGTTAAACAACTGTACAGTAGTGTTCAGAATAATAGTAGTGCTATGTCACTAAAGATTAATCCAGGTTTTGAGTATATTTCTTATTGTTACATGGGAAACAAGGTACCAGTAGATTCTCACAAATCCAACAAGACCAAGCATTCATGATATGCACACTCTTAAGGCTATGAAATTGGGCTATTAGTAAAAAAATGTAGGGCTGGGGGCCGTCCTTAAAGCGACAGTAACACTCTTTATTCTCTACCAAGCCCGTAACATTTTCACCGAAAGCCAGATAAATTTTTCTAATGGTTTCCAGCTGCCAGTCTCTAACAGTTTCTGAAAAAATTCTGATGGAAAAAAAAGCCCAAATCATTCCGCCATTTCCTGGCAATGAAAATCTGACGAGGGGGCTGGACCACTCCTCACTCAAAGCCTGCTCACAGGCGAATGACGCAACCGACAGGCCTGGAAAAACTCACACATGCGCACGAGGGTTCAAGCTTGTCTGATGCAATCACACGTGATTCAAATCCATATGGTTTTTGAAAAAAATAATAAGGTTGGATACTTTTCTAATAGACCTCGTATAAGCAAAATATCTTTTTGAATGGCTCTGGTGTATTAAACTTGGCTAATGTCAAATCAGTTTATCGTCATTATATGACAGTTTATTTTGGTGTGTTACAAGATAGCAGCTACTGTTTTTGAGTTAAACTGAGGGGTATCCTCATATGCATGATGGAAAGTAGGAGCAGGTGTGGTTAAAGTGAGATCTATCAACAGGTTTGTTTGTCAGTTTATTTCAATACCATAGTGTCAGTCTGGCAGCCTTCAAGGACACTGATCATGTAAACTTGTTTTATGCTGTGAAATACAATCCAAGCAGACATTACTCAAAGTAATATGATGCGCTTGTACTTCCTAAGATGCTTTGCAAATAAATAAAAACAGTAATTACAGTAAATGGTTTATGTATCAAAAATATGCAACAGTGAAATTGGTAAAACTAAAAATGTCCACCGTCCAATCCTTAAATTCCAGGTCTGCAGCATTGCCTGCAAACTCCTACGGTGTCTCTTCCAGTACAAACTGGTTCTGCCTGATGTCCTCAAACTGGGTCAAGAATTCTCTCTGAACTGTGAGAATGGTCTTATATTCTCCAGAAGGTGATGGGTTTACACCCACATGCCGCACTTTAACATATGGGATGTTTTTTGGAGTTGCTGTACCCTTTGTTGTCTCGTTCAGACTCTTGTCCAAGTGGTCCATGTGTGTTTGAAATGTCTGATATCCAACATGGTTGATGCTGATTGGAGACACCGACCTGCATGACCCATGGCAGGCTCGCAACTTCATCTCAATGTCCACCTGATAAACGAGTGTTGCAGAGAAATGACATGAGTACAAAATCCAAAGTACATCAAGACCACAAAGAAAACTACAGCCCAAATGTTGATAATTTACAGGGTCTTTAATTAATATTTTGCTGCTCTCTGAGGACCTGGGCAACTTTTTAAAGAGATCCTTTGAGTTATAGGAGCAGCAATGGCATCACTGATTGATGTAAAAAAGCAAAGTACGGTTTTACAAGATTTCTTCTGGAGCTACTACAATAATATGTTAGAAATTTTTAATAGTGTCTCCACTAATAAATCAGCAACGTGATGTCTCACCACCGAGTTAAGGCAGTAGAGCAATGTGACTTTCATCACCGCGTTGAGGCAGCGGAGCAACACGACGGTTTCACCACCGAGTTAAGGCAATGGAGCAGCACGACGGTTTCACCACCGAGTTAAGGCAGTGGAGCAACGCGACGGTTTCACCACCGAGTTAAGACAATGGAGCAACGCGACGGTTTCACCACCGAGTTAAGGCAATGGAGCAATGTGACGGTTTCGCCACCGAGTTAAGGCAGTGGAGCAGCGTGACGGTTTCGCCACTGAGTTAAGGTAGTGGAGCAGCGCGACGGTTTCACCACTGAGTTAAGGCAGTGCAGCAGCGCGACGGTTTCACCACCGAGTTAAGGCAGTGGAGCAACGCGACGGTTTCACCACCGAGTTAAGACAATGGAGCAACGAGACGGTTTCACCACCGAGTTAAGGCAGTGAAGCAACGCGACGGTTTCGCCACCGAGTTAAGACAATGGAGCAACGCGACGGTTTCGCCACCGAGTTAAGGCAATGGAGCAATGTGACGGTTTCGCCACCGAGTTAAGGCAGTGGAGCAGCGCGACGGTTTCACCACTGAGTTAAGGTAGTGGAGCAGCGCGACGGTTTCACCACTGAGTTAAGGTTGTGGAGCAGCGCGACGGTTTCACCACTGAGTTAAGGCAGTGGAGCAACGCAATGGTTTCGCCACCGAGTTAAGGCAATGGAGCAACGTGACTGTTTCACCACCGAGTTAAGGTTGTGGAGCGATGCAACGGTTTCACCACTGGGTTGAGGTAGTGGACAACGCGGCAGTTTCACCACAGGGTTGAGGCAGTGGAGCAACGCGACACTTTCACCACAGGGTTGAGGCAGAGGAGCAGCGTGACGGTTCCACCATCAAGTGAAGACTGGAGCAGTGTGATGCGGCTGAGAGTTTTAGAAGATGGTTATGAGATCAGATCTCAGGTACGTTGCTGAATTATGAAGTCAAGCAAACAAACTGAAAACTCAAAACCTGATGACAAGTATGTTGAGAAGTATGTCTGTATGGTTGAGAGTACCATTTCAATACCATGATGGTTTGTTAACCCCGTAAATGTTGAAGTCCAACAAAGTGTAAAATTTAAAAACCAGAAGAAGGAAAAGTCTTCTGTCAACATGACTGGGTTTGTTAGAAGACAGCTCCAGCAAGCAATCAGTACGGGTTCCAGTATCTGTCCCATTTGATGTTTAACAGAAAAGCCAAAAGTCTAAAGAAAACAGCAAGTTTGTCTTTGGCACAAGAGGTGAGAAGCCAGGATTCACAATCTGAGTTTGTTAGGTTCAACTCTTACGCTTTTAAAGACTTTTGAAGTCCAACCAAAGTGAAAAGCTAAAACTCTGAGGAAAGCTGGTGTCTCTGTAGCACAGGAAGACTGTGGAATAGTTTGAGAACCTGAGGTTATGGGTTAAAAGCTTGGTGATGCCACTGTTTTTGAAGTCTAACAAGTAAATTGAAAAGTTAAAAGCCTGAAGAAAATGTTTTCTGCCTGTCTCTGTAGCACAGGAGGTTAGAGAAATGTTAAGTTCATGGGTTCAAATCTGGGTTACATCAATGATTTCTGAAGACCAACAAGTAAATTGAAAAGATAAAACTCCAAATAAACACCATCCTTAATTCTTATCTTCCTTACTTCTCCTCTGAGCTTCTGCCTTGTTATCCTTTTTCATGCTTCCTTCCCTCTGAGCTTTTTCACTTCCTTCCTTCCTTACCTCTGTTCGGTAGAGGTCCATGAGTTGCTGCTGGGCTCGGTTGACCACCTCTTTGAACTGATGCAACAAATCAGTTGATCGTTGTCTCAGTGATGTCACCTTTCTGGTCAGTGCTGAGGAATATTCCAAAAACTTCATCTCTGCCACTGAAGAAGGAAAAGTAAGGAAGAAGAAGAACATCAGCATGTTTTACTTCTACCAAACGTTTTTGGTTTCTCACCATATTGCTTGACGATGGCTTGCCGGTTGGAGTTGTAGATGTGTGCTGTCAGCGTCATCGATGCTTCTGAAGCATCCTTGTTCGTCTTCACCATCTCACACAGCTGAAACATGTTGCTCTCCACATCTCTCTCTACATGTGTGATCAAGCCGTGAAGTCTGCAGCCCGAAGGGCATCTTGAGTCCTTTGGAAAGCAAGAGGTTATTAAGATCAACCCGAACCACAGTTCCCTCAGACTTACACAAGAGCAGACTGATCTTATCCCTTAGCAAAAAGAAGTTTATTCAAGTGTACTATGAGTATACTCATTTTTTACTAAAATTGAGGAAGTATACCTGAAGATGACTTCATATAAACTATATTTTATATACTTAAGAATAGTATAGTGAAGTATACTTCTAAGTATACGTCTAAATACATTAATACAAAGACTTACACTTTAATACTAAAACTTGTACTTTAGTATACTTTTACATCTTTCTGCCACAAAGTACTAACACTTATTATGCACTTGGCGCAAGATATACTAAGTCAAGCCATTGACTCAAGTAACTGAAAAGAAGTCATAAAAGTACAGATTCTTTTTCTATGTAGTTATTTATTTTTGGTTCCAAAGGTTTGCACTTTTCTTTTCCCTTTTTTGACAAGGAAGGACTTTAGTTCTCAGTTGAAGATGCTATGTTTACATTTTTACAAATAAGGACTTGATCTTTGAGAGACCATTATTTTACATTTTACATGCACTTTTTCCTTTAATTTTCTCCACAAAGGAAGGACTTGATTTCGTAGGTCTTTGTTTTTGAAATGTTTGAAAATATATATCAAACTTGTTTTCAACATTCTGTCTTGTCATTTTTTTTTTTAAATGCATCACACTCTTGTGTACATAGAGTAAACTTTAAGAATACTTTAAGGAGTATATTTTCAGTATATAACTAGTAAGCTACAAGTAATATGTCAAGCAAAATTAAAGTATAAAAAGTAAAATAGTGAAATAACCAATGTGTATAACAGTATACTTTAAGTATATGATAATAAACTAAAATAGGGACTCAAAGTATACAACTAGTAGAATGGCAGTATATCAATAAGTGCACTTGTGGTATACTTTAAGCATAGAAGAGGGATATATCAAGTACATTGATAAGTATAAGTGTGGTATACTTTAAGCATACAAGAGGGATATAACAAGTACATTGATTGATAGTATATAGATGAGTGTACTTGTATACTTTAAAGTGTACTTTTGCAAACTTAAAACAAACTTTAAAATATACTTTTATAAACTTGAAATGTTCCAATTTAGTCCAAAAAATTATTAAATTTGTGTACTTTCTAGTATACTAATAGTACACGCTCTGTAGTACTCTTGCTATACTTATACTGGAGCATACTTAATAAAATGAACTTTACGTATACTACTTTTTGCTAAGGGATATTTAGAAATCAGATGGAAGGGAGTCTTATGTCCACCTCTAAACTGGCTGCTGCTTAGTGACAGTGGCAGCCGAGTTCTTGTCTTTTCCTCTCCGTTTGTCCGCAATGTCCAAAACCTGGTAAACACTAGCTCCTAATGTTAGCTTGAGAAATGTAATGGACTGCATTTATATATAGATTATAGATTGATCAGTGAGACAGATTAAAGATTGCTTTAATGTGGCTCAGTCGTGTCTTTGATGCTATTAATGATAATGATAATTCAAGCAATGATTGCCTAGGAACCATTCACCTAATGAGCAGAGCGGGATGGAGAAATGTCGAAATATTTATGGGCCGGTGTGTATATCAAGGAAGAGTGTTGGGGCCAGTGGATGGGGCAGTGTCTTGGGGCGTATGGACATTTGTGTCTATCAAAGCAGAGGGTTAGTCAACCCTAGTACAGTTTCTAGGGTTGACTAGAAACTGTACTGCAAAATTTTAACTTGAATAAACTTAAGTTTGAACAAAGTGACATTCAGGCTCAGATCAAAGACGATACTCATTAAGTGACTGTGTTTGCGCAGTTCTTACCCAGTCATTGTCCGAGCACAGAGCAACATCTGGTTTCTCTTGACACTTTTGGCCGGACGTTGATGTGCGACTGGGGATGCGGTGGCCATCTTGGCTCTGCTGCTTGAGCCGCGTACACACTGCAGACATCAAGAACAGAACCACAAACTCCAACACTGATCAGACATAAACATGTTTTTATTGAGACAACAGAATGGTTTTGTACCAGAGGACTGAACGTTTCAGGGTTCTGCTGTATATAGATCTTAAATTTCCTGCTTTGTTGTATCTGGAGTTAGTTAGTTTGGACTTCAGACATTTGCTTTTGCTCATTGCTGCTCTTTCACTCTGTACTTAATCATCACTGCCATAAAGGAGAAAACATTAGCCGGATTATGCAAAAACTACTTAACCAATTTTCTTGAAACTTGTTGGAAGGGGTATGAGCCAAGGAGTGGGCGGACTCAGTATTTTAAAAATATATATACTAAAAAACTTTAAGATTGCAAGGTATGACAGTTTAGCAGATTTCCAGAAAATTCTCAAATTAATACCACTGAGAAAGACAGAGGGGGAAAAAAAGGTGTTCACATTATGAGACATTTCAACATTGAATTTGGAGAAGATCCTAAAAAATCTGGAATTTGGCATTCATATTAGGTGAGTGAAAGTAAAACAGGGCTTGAAAACTACATTCTGTGAGCATAAATTGTTTGAACATAAAATGATTAGTTTTAATCAACTAAATCAGAAATAATCTGTTTGTACGCATACAGAATATGTGAAAAAAGGCCTGTAGCCCAATGTGAAAATCAGCTTTCAAGTCAATGTTCTTGTTATGCTAAGAGAAGATCTCTCTTTGTGGAACCTGTGGTTAAAAAAACATTCTCCAGTCTTGGTGAACCTGAATGTTCCTCCATGATTTTTAATACTGCAGTGAAAACAAAATGTACATCTGTGATTTGTGTTGGATTACTGGAATAACACAGCAACACAGCTGATGAAGTGAACTTCAACCTTTATTGATTGAGTAGTCTTTGCACAGCGTTGGGTAACATGAAGAACATTCTGACACAATGTTGTTCTGGGAGATCACAAATTGGGTAATTTAAAAAAACAGCAGTCAGGTCAGTGATGTTTGCACAGATTGACATAAACGGCGAAAATGAAGAAAAGTACACAATCAGTTTGACATGATTTGCAAGTCTGCCAATGATTTACAAACGGATCAATAATCTGCAAGGTCTCACATGCTAAAACCAGATCAGATTTTACTGTTATTCCACCCCCAAGTCTTTGTAGTTTCAATCGTTTGGCCCCCGTTTCTTAATCTTTAAAAGTTTGACGACATACACGGAAGGTTGTTAGCTTTGAATAGCCTGAGGGATAAGACACAAATCTCATGGTGTGAAATAACTCTTAACTAAAGAGAAAACAGGAAAATAACTCACATACAAACTCATTTGTTTCTTAATTTGTTTTAAAAGGACCAATAATTGTTTTAACAATAGCTTAAACCAGACCTGCACATGGGCTAACGCTACCAGCCTGTTAGCATGCTAGTGTTAATGCTGAAGAAGAGGTTTGTATGTAATGACATTTTCTATTTTTTTTTTTAACAAACTGGCTTTTACCACAGCTTTGAGTAGATGATTTCCCTCTATGTTTTTATTTAGTCATTCTGCTATAAAATTTAGCGCAGATTTCAGGTGACCGCAGGTTTTTCAATGTTAAAAATCTGTCGGTCTGATGAGCATCCTCACAGTTTTCAGGCTGTAATCAGCTGGTTTGTATGTTACCCACACGATTCCATTCTCAATCTCATACGGCGTGTTGGTATCTGGATCGTATTTGCCTTTGTAATACATCCCATTCAAGTTAGCTGACTGGCAGTTGTTGTACCACCAGCCACCCCCGTACATCTCAGCGCAATTCTCCTCCCAGTTATCGTTGTCGTTGTCAAACGTGCTAAATTTCATATTCTGGTGTGACAGGAAAGACGCCAATTTAGGGATGCCTTCCACTAGAGCATCCCCGGCATCCCCAATGTACCCGGAAACGTGCAGCGGGAACCCCTCCGCCTCTGAGCCAACGCTGATCACGTACTCTGCACTGGCCACGCCTCCTTCCCAATCTTTAAGCTCCACTTTCAGCATGGTCTCACTCTGGTTGGTCAGGAGGTGAATGTTCTGGTTGCCTAGCCACATCTCCCCATTGCTCTGCGCGTCAACTGACCCAAACCCATCACGATACTCGACCCAGGTGCGGTTGAAGCTGAGAGTACCACCGTCTCTCTGCTGGACTAACAACCACCCACCCATAAGACCCTCCTGCTGGCAGTAAACCTCCACTACCTTTGTGGAGTTCAAGCCTCCAGGTTTGATCTTAAAGAGGCCGTTTGTTTCCCCGTTCAGGTGTTTCTGCTGGACATCGACACAATCTGCAAAAAGAAAGGGGCACACCATAGACCGCAAATTAGCGTAGACCATCTTGTTTCTGGGATTGTCAGCAAAAATCCACGTTGCCCCTTCTTTAATAAATTCATATGTTTTTAGGTTTGTAAACTCTGCCTGCAGTCATGGCATGCTAAAAGAATCCCAAATCCAATATATTTAGAATCATGTCAGTATTCCAAAAGATATCCTGATGCTCCTTAATAAAGGTCCAAAATTTTTAATATTACACATATAGGCCACAATAAAAGCAAAACTGTAATCCCCAACAGCAAAGAAGAACAATTACCGTGTTCACTTCTCATTTTGGTACATAGGGCTAGCTAACAAGCTAGCTGATGCTAAAGCACCCATAAACTGATTCTTTCTGCTTTAAGACCACCTTAGCTGCAGTACGGATCTGATTTTTCTGTACCTTTTCCCACATAATTGACCTGCCGCTCGACACGCACAGACTTCGTCCCCCGGGCTTGGGCGTCTGGAACATCGTCTTCTACGGCATCGCTAAAGAACCCTCCAAGGTCAAATGGATTTCCAAGTCCTGATTTGGTATCCTCGGTGATGCTTCCTTTGGTGTCACTGTAGTGGACGGTTTTGGTTGAGGAAGAAGATGAAGTGGATGAAGACTGGCCCCCCAAGGGAAATATAGTGCCCATTCCTGTCTTAGAGAAGTCCACATCTTGGCACTCCGGGCCTCCCTCTATCACCTCCTCCACCTTCTCCACTGGCCCATGGTCCGTGTGGATAATGATCTTTTTCACGGTCTTGGTGCATTTGGAGCTGTCTATGGATGTTGTCGCAGGCTGGTTAAAGGCTTCAATCCCTCCATCAAAATCAAACAAATTACTGATGCCAGATGAGAGCTCAGTGATGGACCCAGATGAAGTGGAGGAGGAGCTAGTGGTGGAGGAGGAGAAGGGGGATGTGGAGAACGTTGAGGATGTAGATGAAGAGTGGGAAGTACCTGGGTCCTTGGAGACAGTTGCAGGAGATGAAATGGAGCCTTCAGCCTCAAGGGTGAGTTTGAGGGCTTTCACCTTCAAACAAAACAGAAGGAAAACATGAGCAGGTACATTGAGGTGAATGTGACGTAACAGAATATCAAAAATCTACATTTTGCCAAATAACCATAGTGAGCTATCATTTGGAATTAAGCCACTGCTGAGACTACTTTGACTTGATATAGCGCTTGCTCACATCATTAAACACTTCTGGCGTCTGCTGTCCAACTGCTCCACCGTCAACGTCCAAGGACTTGAAAATGCTGCTCCCCGCACTTTGATCTTTGTCCACCACTTGGCTCTTCATCACGTACAATGTTCCAACAGATTGAATGCTCTGAGCTGCCTGGTTATCAAACTGGTTTACCTGGGAAACAACAAAAGGAAAGTGATCAAAAGTCTGTTTTTGGAGAATACAAAGGACTTATAATACCTGAATGAAAAACGGCTATAAAACAATAACCATAACCAGTACACAGAGCTGTTGACTTTACCTGTTTGTCCAGTACTACATAGCTCTCCATGTCCACTTGGAATTCAGAATAAACCTTACAAGATCCTTTACAGGCACGTAGCTTAATGTCGATATCAACCTGACCAAGAGCACACACAGAAAAAAGGTTGAGAATTTCGGATCTGTAGTTTATAATGAGAAATTAAACAATTTGGACCCTTACACTTAAAACGAGGCCCTGTTTTTCCACCCGGGGTGAATGCATGCACAGCTCAATAAAAGCGTCATATGCCCAACACCCACATTGTGCAAACTGCAAATAACCTGTGCACCTGTGACTTTCTTGGTCTTTAAAAAGTGATGCAAATCATTGGTTGGGTTAATAGGATTTTAAAAAGGAATAGTTTGTGCCATGTTCCATGCTTAGTTATCACGTTACAGGACCATTGCTTGACCTTTATTTTGCAGACTTAACATTCAACACAGTCAAAACTATTACATTTATTCATCCTATTTTTTTTTTAACCAAAATTAGAGCAACTTTAACTTTTGACCCCTTTAAAAACTGAAATTGACCTTTGTCACAATTTTTGCTGTTTTTTACCTCATAAATCCATAACCAGTGATGAAATTTTTCCGGAAATTACCGGAAATCCGGGTTTTTTATTCACGTGGTGAATATTTCCCGGTTATTTGATAACATACGTCAGAATCCATTCATTCACTTCCACACCCAAACAGTTGGTGGCGGTAATCCGCCGTGTTGGTTTGCAAGCCGCCAATAATAATTCCAAAGAATAAGAAGGGTTATTTTTATTTTAGGTTTGGGAGTTTAAGTCATATTTTTGGGGACTGCGCGGTGGTTCGCCTAACGGTTTACTTTGTTGTGAACATTAAAAGTTATGTTACGCATTTCTTCCAGTAACCATACATTAAGTGGACCTAATGGATGAAGCTTCCAGATGCTACAAATGCTAATGTCATTAGCATACAGACGAGAGTTTATCTCAGTCTGCGAGTCATAACCTTCAGAGTAACGAGTTTGAGCAACGGAACGTCTGCAAATTTGTCTGAGGTGAGTGTGTAATTGAAAATAATACGTGATGTTAGTGTTCTGCTGAAGTTTATCAGCTGACGTTAGCTTTTAGCTGCAGGATGTTGAATCAATCACTGTCGAGCTGAGTGAACATTTTATATTCGTAAATTGTTCAACCCATTTTCATTTCTATCATATAAAGCTACAGTTTTTTTTTAATGATGCTTATCAAGAAATTATCTCAACAACAGAAGACTTGTAATTAAAACTATTTGAATTACAAGTTTTCTAATGTAAGAAAACTTTTATTTTAACTTCATAATGTACAGTATTCATAAATCAGTCTTGAAGTAAAAACACATTTGTAAGGATTTTAAGGTAAGTATTTGAAAAGAAATATTATCAGTAGCTCCAAAGCTCCTGCCAAAACTAGGAAAACTAGGAAGGTTGAACAAGTTGATGGATTAATGTTCCATAAATACTCCTACTGTTCCATTTGAGTTGATACTGAGAATTATTCGAGTTCTTTGAATTGTCATTTCCTTTACTGTGTACTTTTCTGAGCCACAATGTATATTTTTTTGGATTAAGTCTCGTAGCACAATACAAGTTATGTGAAAAGACCGGGGTGGAAAAATTGACCTGACCTAACAAAAAAATTTGTGGAGATTTTTTTAGGTGGGTAAATAGACCTGAAAATGCACCAGAATGCATCTGAGATTTCAAAATTTTCTCGTGGGAAACCCCCAGACCAGGCCCTTGCCAAAAATTTTCAAGTTTTTTTTTTTTTTTTTTTTCCCCCTCATGGCCCCTTTTTATCACTGATAACATTCAGTCCAAACTCAACCCAGTCTCACAATTGTGGTTATTCAGCAGTACGAAATATACATTAATCTATTGGTTTGTCATTGTCACAAAAAGTGCTAAATTAGGGTTAGGGTTAGTGGAAGGAGTAGGGTTGGGTTATGGTTAAGGTTAGGGTTGGGGGTAGGAGTAGGGTTAGTAATAGAGTTAAATAAAAAACCGGTCACGAAAATTTGAATCATTTCATGACGGGAGGACGAAAAAAAAATGTGAGGCTGGGCTGTCCAAACTATACCTTTTTGGAATCTTTATGATCAAATAATGTGGTAGTTTTCAATATGATTGGAGCATCTTTTAATTTTGACACCTGTGTAATTGTTCAGTTGACCCTTACCTGGCTGCCTATTGAACATTCAAGTGGGCCATCGGGTTTTCAAAAGAGTAATGTCTAAGGAATATTTGTGCCGAATTTGGTGCTTCTGTCACCATTTGCACAATTGATTCAGTTATCTGCTGTTGCACTGTTCCTCATTTTTTGCATTCATTTAACAAATGTGTGGTGGTCAGTGAACAATCTTCACACACAGCTTTGGAGGCAACAGGTACTAATCCACCTGTCATACCAGGTACTGTTATTACAGCAGTTTGTGGTACTTTTACCTGTTGCATGTGCCCCAAAAGCAATCGTGCTACCCGTTACAGACCACATGATTTCGACAGTGACGATACCATCCTACTCCTGTCATCTATGGATTTGATGTTTCATCTGTGATGCAGTATCAAAAAAGATTTTGTCTTTGATTGTGCGCATTACCTCCAGCCTCTGCATGTCCACGACCTGGTCTTTGACCCGATTTTTCAGCGCTGCCAGGATTCTTAGCTGTCTGTCAATCTGGATCTTGATTTCTGTGATTCGCTGACGAAGAGTCTGGGCCAGGTTGTGGTAACGTTGGTCAGTACCTGCAAGAAGGAAGGATATGTGGATGGATGACTAGGCATACAAAAGGAAAAAAAAATAATAAAATAAACAATGAAAAATGCTTTGACTGGGGCAGATGGCGATCCATTGGCATTGTTAATGCTGTCAAGCATGGATGGGACCCCGGCACCCCTTGGCCACAGTGTCTACGACAGACAGAGCCAAGCAATCAGCTTCCAAGCAATCAGCTGCCATTCATTTTCAATTAGATTTGGCCGTTTACAGTGGCAAGAAACAGGTCACTATGCTGCCAGCTAGGTGGGGCTAAAATAGATGAGAAGTCTATTTCATGCAAATGCTGAACGAAACGGTGACTGCCAATTTGAGTGAAGGCAGGGTGACGCATGTTGGTTGCTTGTTGGTTATATTTATAATTGTTTATAATATAAATAATAATAATAAATAATATAATGTAATATAATAAACTGCCTCACATCACAAACATATTATTTTTGTAAAACGTTTCTATCAACCTGTATTTACAACAAATTATTTTCCTCTAAAGTAGGACTTCCTGATATAGCCACCAACCATTCTGGGTACTACTTAATTCTGTTGGTTCAAAGGTCAGCAGTATGAAAGTGGCTTGTGATTGGCTGTTGGTTTACCAAAGTTAAACTCAAACCTAAAATGTATTTAATGGTTGAATAATTGCCACCTCAAGTAAATTTACAAGAATTCAGATTGTGGAAAATTATGCTGGGTAATTTAGGAGGAATTTAGTCACATCCCCATTTTTAACCCATCCTTTAACATCAAGAATCTATCTGGGTTTTTACTCACGTAATTAATGTTTCCGGGTTATTTTTGATAACTAATACGTCACAATCCATTCATTCAGTTCCACACCCAAACAGGTGGTGGTGGTAATGCGCTGTGCTGGTTTGTAACATACCAATAATCTCCAAAGCAGAAGGGTTATTTGTTTTGGGTTTGGGAATTTATTAAGTCATACTTTTGGGGACTGCGTGGTGGTTCTCCTAACAGTTTACTTTGTTGTGGACATTAAAAGTTATGAGCTATGTATTTCTTCCAGTAATCATACATTAAGTGGACCTAACAGGTGAAGCTCCCAAGGACCAAGGATTTATCTTTATTTTTTTCCAGTCATTAAGTCCATGCAGACTTACCAGAGTCTAAGATGAGTTTTTCCTTCAGGTAGTCATACGTGTCTTTGGTCACTTTGTTGGTGTTTTGGTTCTTGGCCTGGTTCTGTTCCAAGAGATGGCGGATCTCCTGGATTTTCTTCAAAAGTTTGTGGTCGTACTTCTCCAACAGACCATGAACCCTGCAGCCTGATGGACATTTATAACCCTGACGGCGGGTAAGAGGGGTTAGTCAACTTGCTGTCGATATGAGCACTCTCAGAAGACATTCTGTGGTTGGTCATCAAAGATGTACATAAAGAACAGCAGATCTGAAGCTGAACGTTCAGTTTTTGCTTTTTCAGAACTAATTTTACAAACGTCGTAACCTTTTTTCCATATTTTAGTCTGATTATCTACAGGACAACAAGATAAATTTAAAGATGTTTTTAAAAATTTTACCCAGTCATCATCGGTGCAGAAAGGCCAGTCCTTCTGAGGGTCACATTTTTCAGACCGGGTCCCGGGCTCGACGGGTCGAGCGCCTCTGGGGTTGACCACCGGATCCTTAGAAAAGAAGAAAAGGAATTGTTAAAAAGAATGTACAAAAAGTTTTTATTCACAAACATTGGATGCACAATTAATGTGAAAGTGAAAGATTGACAATAAAATCAATTAAATATAAAGTACAATAAACCTGATTTAAACCCTGAACAGATCCCAAGACTTAAGATGGAAGTGTAGATTATTAAAACAATGTGAAATTTGCCTTCAATTAAGTTTAGATTTAACCATTGCTTGTGTGAAGCATGTTCAAATTATTTATGTTGGAATTTAGCACTATATAAATATATTGAGTTAGGTACAAATTTTTAAGATATGTACATTTTGGAAAACTGGATATTAAATACTGAAATACAATAAATTAAAATAATTTATAAATAAATAAATCAAATTAATGCAACATAAGAAATTCTAATTTCAGGGCACAAAGACGATATATCATTATTATTACTATAATAACACTAAAGTAGAAAATATTTAAGTGCTTTACATAATAAATCAAATTGCTGAAACTACAAAATGAGTAAGACCAGTGTGTAAATATTAAAAACATATAATGGGAAAAACAAGGTTAACACATTTTTAAATAAATTTTATATAGATTTTTAAAACATACAACTTATATTCCTATTGAATGAAGTTATTACCATGTGTACCAAACTATATTTTAATATATTAATGTAGTTTTTCTGAAAAACGTTTTCATGCAAATCACATTGTTGACTTGTAATAAAGTGTATCTTTCTTGGAAGAAAAAAAAAATCTGTTATAGCACCATCAGAGAAAAACCAGTGAATCAAATTCTAGTTTAACAACCAACACTGATAAAATAAAGTGCAGGACAAGATATATATATATAGGGTGTCCCCCCAAAAAATACAACATTTAAAACACTCGGTTTCACCCTTAAATGCTACAAACTTAATAACTTATGTTTCTTTTTTACTTGCAGAGACCCTGAAGTTTATGTTGATGCCAAGCAAGACTCACGAAAATGCCAAGATTAAACATACTACAGCGAACAAAAATTGAGTTTTGGCACCAGACCGAGTGTCAAACAGGTATAGCGACTTTATGCTAGACTGACAAAATACAGGGCCAATATTGACTTTGGTATGAAAAACTTCAACCTTTCAGCTTTCTATCCAGCCATAAATTTATTTCCTAGACATAAGCTTTGACCATTTTCTTTGCTGATAAAATGTTGCATATTTTTTAGGGACACCAGAATATAAATCCAAGCAGATTACAAGCACGATTAAAAAAAAAAAAAGGTTGGTAAATACAGTTATTTTTTATGTATTCCATTAATAATTTATTAATGAGAAAAAAGTATTATTAAATAAACATTGAAAATAAGTGTGAGTAAAATATGACAGAAAAATGCAGAATAACATAAATTTTATTTTACAAAGGAGTCTATTTTCAGTTTGTGTGTTGTTAAAATTGGTGAAGTGTTTCTATGCGCAACTCACCGGATCTGAAGCTGAACAGAGTAAAGTGAAACAGGCGAGGAGAATCAGGCGTTTCATCTTTGCTGACTGTTGCTGAATGTTGCGCGCTGACTGATGGCGTCCAATTTCAACCATGACATGCTCTGAGACATCTGACTCGTCAGGTCAATCATCGCCCGACCAATCAGGATTCACGGACATCTGATTGCTTTGCAGGTTCTCAAAGCAAACAGTGACAAGAACATCTGACAGGAATCAATCTACGTGGGAGGAAAAAAAAAACTAAAACCCAGCAATGCAGTTAAGAAATGGGCAACAATATTCATTTTAGCAATCTCAAACAAATATTGATTTGGTACAAAAAAGGAATACACAAATTCCACTGGTGTATCATCGCGAGTAGGCGGGCTGGACGTAGTGACTTCCAGTCATGTGGTCAGTGTAGACCTTGTCACCGCATCCCAATTCCAAAGAGCACAACTGTAAAATTCAACAATTCAGTAAACATCACTACCCCTGTAACAGCACTGCATTAGGCGATGAACACGTATCAGCAGCACACGTTATTCTACTGCAAACCTGCTCAACCCACTTGTTTTAAAGTTAGCTCTATGCTAGTCACCATGCTAGCTAGTTACTATAGAGTAATAAGCTAATAATAATTACCGTATTGGCTTGAATATAAGGCTTGGTCAATTGGGCGGGGAGGTTGTGTGGAGATGCATCCTAAAAATAAAGGGCTGTCTTATAATCAGGGCCATCTTATATTTGGAGGGTGTTTAAGTGGAATGCATTTTTATTAACAAACATATTATGTTGCTAGTGCTGAAAAAAAAATAGAGAACCCCCCCCCAAAAAAGTTGCACAATCTGTTTGAAAAACATGATTTAGGTGACAATAGTTTTAATGAAGGAAATCTAATCAACCATTTTAAATAATTTTGACCAAAAAAAAAAAAAATTAAATGGCCTCATATCAATTTTTTTTTTAAATTTTGTATTAGAATTTTTTTTTTTTTAAGTTTTTAGATCAACTATAAATTTAAAATTAAAAAGGTAAATTTTGGCAATCTGATGACTAGACTTAGATTATCAAAATAGACTTAAGTTCTTTGGGAATTTCTGACAAACTTTGAACACCTCAATAAGTGAAGTTTGGTTGAGTCAGCAGAACTACAGAACAAAATGCTTATAAAGGTAAAACTTAAAAATATCAGTTAATGGTTTGTGGATTCACAAAAACAAATGTCACTTGGTTGTCACCTTAGAAACAGTTTTCTTACTTTGAGGGTCTATTTTCAATATATACATATATATGTGTGTGTGTGGGGGGGGGGGGGGGTGCTTTAAAGAGAGAAGCTGCGCTGTGACACATGGGGTCATGTTGTCATCATATTCCAATTTACCAACTTTTGGGCACTAACTCTCCAGTAAAGGTATGAGTACATCAGCTGAATTTGCTATGTTTATTGAAACACTCAAAGACATTTTGCAATGTGACAAAATTCCTCCGCAAGTCATTTCTGGAACAGCACACAAACCCCATGAAGACTTCTGGACTATGGACAAACAGTATAAAGTCCTGTTGTGACACTTGTTTGCAGATGACATACTTGTTTTCTCAATATTTGGCATTTGCCACAGCTTGAACAAGATGGAACAACAGTGCTACCTATTGGTTAAACCAACGTGAGCATGTATTCTTAATGTTTTATCTTTTATTTTATTTTTATTTTTTACCTGGATTGATGATTCACTGAGTAGTACAGAAATGGAGAACAGGTCACATCACAGTTAATTCAATGGCAATAAATAAGTCACACAGGATGGCCTGCTGTCACTCTGTCTCTACTGTTCAAAGTCTTTCTATCCTAGATCCAGACATCCTTTGTTACCTTTTGTTGTGTAATAAGTTTTTATGATAAACACATATACACACACATAAAGGCCTACGTCTGTCTGTCTGTCCGGGATAAACTCCTAAACTATAATATGTAGCCCTAGAAACTATATATATGTTCTGAATCCTCATGACATGGGGAACAAACCGGTACCATTTTTAAAAAAGTTGAACTGAAAATTACCCCCAAAATAGCTATTTATGTAAGACCATACAGTGTTGTACCATGTGCGATAAACTCCCAAACTATAATATGTAGCCCTAAAAACTATATATATATTCTGAATCATGACATGGGGAACAAACTGGTACCATTTTTTTAAAAAGTTGAACTGAAAATTGGCCCCAAAATAGCCATTTATGTAAGACCATACAGTGTTATACCATGTGCTTTTCATGCTGCCACTTGTCTGTCCGGGATAAACTCCCAAACTATACTATGTAGCCCTAAAAACTATATATTCCGAATCCTCATGACATGGGGAACAAATTGGTACCATTTTTTAAAAGCTGAAGTGAAATTTACCCCCAAAATAGCCAGCTGTGGGTATGACAAGGCAGATTTCCAGCCCTGTATGTGTTGGCCATCTGTTTATATAATTCCTTCCTTCAGCTACTTTGTTCTCAACTGTTAAGCACCTGACTGTCCTGTACAACCCAGTTTGCCTTCCTGTCTGAATACATTCATTTTATGTTTGTAAAATTGCAATGTAAAAACAGTGAAATACACCACTACCTCAATTTTGATTCATTGATATTTATTGGGAGCTGGTTCCAGAGGAGAGGAGCCTGAAAGCTGAAGGCTCTGCCTCCCATTCTACTCTTACAAACCCTAGGAACTACAAGTAAGCCTGCAGTCTGAGAGCGAAGCGCTCTATTGGGGTGATATGGTACTATGAGGTCCCTAAGGTTAGATGGGACCTGATTAATCAAAACCTTATAAGAAGAAGAATTTTAAATTGTATTCTAGAATTAACAGGAAGCCATTGAAGAGAGGCCAATATGGGTGAGATATGCTCTCTGCTTCTAGTCCCTGTTAGCACTCTAGCTGCAGCATTTTGAATTAACTGAAGGCTTTTCAGGGAACTTTTAGGACAACCTGATAAGAATGAATTACAATAGTCCAGCCTAGAGGAAATAAATGCATGAATTAGTTTTTCAGCATCACTCTGAGACAAGACCTTTCTAATTTTAGAGATATTGCGCAAATGCAAAAAAGCAGTCCTACATATTTGTTTAATATGCGCATTGAATGACATATCCTGATCAAAAATGACTCCAAGATTTCTCACAGTACTACTAGAGGTCAGGGTAATGCCATCCAGAGTAAGGATCTGGTTAGACACCATGTTTCTAAGATTTGTGGGGCCAAGTACAATAACTTCAGTTTTATCTGAGTTTAAAAGCAGGAAATTAGAGGTCATCCATGTCTTTATGTCTGTAAGACAATCCTGCAGTTTAGCTAATTGGTGTATGTCCTCTGGCTTCATGGATAGATAAAGCTGGGTATCATCTGCGTAACAATGAAAATTTAAGCAATGCCGTCTAATAATACTGCCTAAGGGAAGCATGTATAAAGTGAATAAAATTGGTCCTAGCACAGAACCTTGTGGAAATCCATAATTAACCTTAGTCTGTGAAGAAGATTCCCCATTTACATTAACAAATTGTAATCTGTTTAGATAAATATGATTCAAACCACCGCAGCGCAGTGCCTTTAATACCTATGGCATGCTCTAATCTCTGTAATAAAATTTTATGGTCAACAGTATCAAACAGGTCTAACAGAACAAGCACAGAGATGAGTCCACTGTCTGAGGCCATAAGAAGATCATTTGTAACCTTCACTAATGCTGTTTCTGTACTATGATGAATTCTAAGTCTTCAATTTCCATACCATAAGTCAGAACAAGATCTAAGATATGATTAAAGTGGTGGGTGGACTCATTTACATTTTGAGCAAAGCCAATTGAGTCTAATAATAGATTAAATGCAGTGTTGAGGCTGTCATTCTCAGCATCTGTGTGGATGTTAAAATCGCCAACTATAATTATCTTATCTGAGCTAAGCACTAAGTCAGACAAAAGGTCTGAAAATTCACAGAGAAACTCACAGTAACGACCAGGTGGACGATAGATAATAACAAATAAAACTGGTTTTTGGGACTTCCAATTTGGATGGACAAGACTAAGAGTCAAGCTTTCAAATGAATTAAAGCTCTGTCTGGGTTTTTGATTAATTAATAAGCTGGAATGGAAGATTGCTGCTAATCCTCCGCCTCGGCCCGTGCTACGAGCATTCTGGCAGTTAGTGTGACTCGTGGGTGTTGACTCATTTAAACTAACATATTCATCCTGCTGTAACCAGGTTTCTGTAAGGCAGAATAAATCAATATGTTGATCAGTTATTATATAATTTACTAACAGGGACTTAGAAGAGAGAGATCTAATGTTTAATAGACCACATTTAACTGTTTTAGTCTGTGGTGCAGTTGAAGGTGCTATATTATTTTTTCTTTTTGAATTTTTATGCTTAAATAGATTTTTACTGGTTATTGGTGGTCTGGGAGCAGACACCGTCTCTACGGGGATGGGGTAATGAGGGGATGGCAGGGGGAGAGAAACTGCAGAGAGGTGTGTAAGACTACAACTCTGCTTCCTGGTCCCAACCCTGGATAGTCACGGTTTGGAGGATTTAAGAAAATTGGCCAGATTTCTAGAAATGAGAGCTGCTCCATCCAAAGTGGGATGGATGCCGTCTCTCCTAACAAGACCAGGTTTTGCCAATTATCTATGAAGCCCACCTCATTTTTTGGACACCACTCAGACAGCCAGCAATTCAAGGAGAACATGCGGCTAAACATGTCACTCCCGGTCCAATTGGGGAGGGGCCCAGAGAAAACTACAGAGTCCGTCATTGTTTTTGCAAAGTTACACACCGATTCAATGTTAATTTTAGTGACTGGTGTAACCGGGTGTCATTACTGCCGACGTGAATTACAATCTTACCAAATTTACGCTTAGCCTTAGCCAGCAGTTTCAAATTTCCTTCAATGTCGCCTGCTCTGGCCCCCGGAAGACAACTGACTATGGTTGCTGGTGTCGCTAACTTCACATTTCTCAAAACAGAGTCGCCAATAACCAGAGTTTGATCCTCGGCGGGTGTGTCGCCGAGTGGGGAAAAATGGTTAGAAATGTGAACGGGTTGGCGGTGTACACAGGGCTTCTGTTTAGGGCTATGCTTCCTCCTCACAGTCACCCAGTCAGCCTGCTTTCCCGGCTGCTCAGGATCTGCTGGAAGGGAACTAACGGCGGCTAAGCTACCTTGGTCCGCACCGACTACAGGGGCCTGCCTAGCTGTAGAATTTTCCACGGTGCGGAGCCGAGTCTCCAGTTCGCCCAGCCTGGCCTCCAAAGCTACGAATAAGCTACACTTATTACAAGTACCATTACTGCTAAAGGAGGCCGAGGAATAACTAAACATTTCACACCCAGAGCAGAAAAGTGCGGGAGAGACAGGAGAAGCTGCCATGCTAAATCAGCTAAGCGCTAGTAGCTGCGCTAAGCTAGCGGATTCCTAAAAACACACAAAGTGAATAATGTGTAAATAATATAGAGGTGATTCAGCAGAGGGAGTGCTTTAGTTAAGGCACGTGAAGATTACACTGTGAAACAAATCGTTATCTAGTTAACTAGATCAATCTAACTGCGCAGATTAAACAGCTAACAGATACAGCAAAACACCGCTGTACTCCGGAACAGGAAGTGATACAATACCGCAGTGAGAGCCAACCACCAGTAGAGGCCAATTTAAATTTAAAGAGGCCAAATAAAAAAATAAAAAAAACTGTATCAAATACCATTTACATTTTCCACTATCAGGCTTCAATAGTTTTATTTCACTGAAAAAGGAAAAAAGTCCAAATATAATCTTAACACCTTTTGGTTACAGCAACTTCCAAATAATTACACCGTTGTTACATCTTTCAAATATAAAATTTTCTGAGATTTTTGAGAATTATTGAAGCGCATCAACGCTACTGCAATTCTGAGTTGTTGGTTTTATTAATAGTTGCTTATAGGAGAATGTCAGTAACAACACACTTAGGTTTGCAAGACAATGTTACTGAAATAATTGTTTCAACATTGAATCCTGTGAAGTAAGACTTGTACATATGTATGTACACACACGTCTATCTTTATTATAGAGATTCTGTCTGATCTGAAATAAGACTTCTTTCACATTTGTTGTGTGTTAATCTATGTTGTGACATATGCTGGTAGAGTCTGAAGCGCTTCATACAGTGTTCACACTGGAACGGTTTGACACCCGTGTGGATTCGTATATGTTTGGACAGGTTACTCTTGTCATTGAACTGCTTCCCGCAGTCACCGCATTTGTATGGTTTCTCTCCTGAGTGAACCAGCCAATGTTTAAATTCAGAAAGCTTTTACCACACTGTGGACAGTGGTATGGTTTCTCCGCAGTCTGGCCACACTTGTGATCAGGCGGCTCTGATAAACCTGGGAAGCTGACCCCACACACAAGGCACTGCAGTGGTTTCTTCACCTTGTGAACAGACTGGTGTAGTTTTAAAGCTTTAGTCTGACTGAAACTTTTACCACGTGTCGCACTTGTATGGTTTCTCCCCTGTGTGACTGCGCTCGTGCACAGTCACGTGTTGCTGGAGGCGGAAACGTCTATCACAGTGTGAGCAATGGAATGGTTTCTCCCCGGAGTGGATCCTCTGGTGCTTTCTGAGGTTGCTGCCTGTTGCTGAAGCACCTTTGACACAAAGCACACTTGAATGGTTTCTCCCCCGTGTGGCTGTACTGATGACTCACCAGTGACATCTGGAGGCCAAACTGCTTCTGACACAGCTGGCACTCATATGGTTTCTCCCCCGTGTGGATGCGCTCATGCTGCTTCAGTTTGGCCACTTGCTTGAACAAAAGGAGCAGCTGTATGGTCTCTCTTCAGAGTGGCTGAGCAGATGAATTTTTAGGTCTCCCTTTCGGGCACAGCGCTTGCCACAGTGCTCACAATGAAATGGTTTCTCCCCGCTGTGAGTGACCTGATGCTCTTTCAAAGTGCCTTCCCTCCCAAACGTCTTCCCACACACCTTGCAGCTGTACGGTTTCTCTCCTGAGTGAATGATGAGGTGCTGCTGAAGCGTGGAAAACTGATAGAAGCCTTTATTGCACTGCGTGCAGGCGTGCTGCCTTATTCGCTCCTTCTGTTCAGATTGCTGCCCGTTGTCGCAGCACGCATGCAGCTTCAAGTGCCGCTCCGTCCGAAACATCAGGCTACAAATGTTGCATGTGTACGACAGGTCGACAGAATCCTCCGCACCACTGCAGCAGTGATAACGCTTGTGTCGGAGCAGACTGCTCCTCCGTAAAAAGCTTTTCCCACAACGCTCACAGGGGAGGTGTGTGGGTTTGGAAGCATCTTCATCCAAATTCTTCTCTGCTACATTACCAATAGTTGAACCCACATCAGGCAGGACAACTATTCAAAAAGAGGCCAAAGAGTGGAGGAGAGAAATGGAGAGAAAAACAGTGAATGATTGACGTGCATTTTTATGTATTCACAGTATTTATTCATAAGGTTTGTACTGAAGTTGACGTTCAATAAAGTGGAGTGACAGAACTTCAACCATTCAACATTCAAGAATTTTACATGTACCATAAGATGATGCGACTTCTCTAAACAGGTTATGAGGACAAACTGGTCGGATTTTGTACCATAAGAGGCCTCAGTCACTTTGACTTTCTGTACTGGAGCACAGTGGTGAGCACGGTTCTGCTAACTGCTAATTAGCAAAACTAACTTTATCATAAGCGGATCAGCTTTTCAGCTAACTTTGAAAACCATCAGCAGACCAGTTAGCTTCTGCCAAATTTAGTTCCGTTAACTTTCAGTCCGCTAAGATGTTTTTTTTGCTGGCATAGTAAGTAAACGTTAACGGTTAAAAACGGTCAAAATCATACATGTTAGTTCCTCTCTGTTATGTGTCTTGCAACAGTCAGACCGCTGTGGGAAGCTCAGCCTTCCCCCAGCAGAAGGAAGCAGTTAGTTAGTTAGTTTGGTGAAGAGTTATGCTGTGACCATAAGTGAAAAGTGCCTTGCATTTGATGTCTTCTGCCACCGTTTGTCTTGTTGTGTGTGGAAAGTAAATGACACTTTTTTGCAGCAGCTGGCAGGTTGCATAAAGACAAAAGCTCTGGCTTGTTGTGCGTTTTGGGTTTGTGATCGCCTTTGAATTTACTCAGAAGCCCCTGCAGTGCTTAAACCCGACACTGGCTTATCAGTGGCCAACAGTCTACCGAGTCAACACTAAAAGTTAGTGGTTAGCTGTAACTTCCGGTAAATTTTTTTTAGCGGTTTATTGGTTTAGCATTATAAAAGTCTCGGTTTCTTCTCGGTTTGCGGATTAGTGGTTATCGAAGCTAACTTTTCACCACTGCTGGAGCATGATGCTTTTTGTTGTAGTTGTTGTTGCTTTTTGTTTGTTTACAGTTATGCTTAAAAGTCCTGCCCGCGTTTGAAAGAACCATTAGCTCCTCCGATCTGTGTGTGAAGCTGCTGTTAGCATATCTACGCTACATATGGAGCTGCGTTAGCTCCTCCACTCTGCATATGAAGCAACCATTAGCTCATCCATTTTGTGTGAGAAGCTAATATTAGCTTGTATGCTCTGTGTGTGTGAAGCTACTAATGGCTCATCCAGTCCGCGTGTGAAGTAACCATTAGCTCGTCCACACTGTGTGAAGCTACTGTTAGTCTATTTTGTAGGTTTGTCAGTGTGCCCTATGTTGACCCCTTTTTGAGATTCAGTGATTTGCTGTAGGATCGCTAAGGTTTGATCAAACCTTACAGTGCTTCTGTTAGCACGCGGCGGCGGTATATCCACATACTTCATTGCAGGTTGTTAAAAATAACACACACCTCCAGTTGCAGGTTCAGCAGCTTTGACATCTCCAGCTTCCTCCTGTGTCTCAGCTCCAGTTTTGCGTTGCTCTGATGTCATAACGCTGCTGCCAGGATCACATTTGTCTGCTGAATCATACCCAAACGTGGAGGTTTCTCCATCATTCTGCATGCGCCACACCTTGTCATGCATGGTGTCATCATTCTGAAACATGAAGAGCTTTTGGTCAGTAGCTGCACGATTCAGCTGCAGGGCGCGTAGTTCATCAGTTTGGGATTCATCACATTTTGCTGCTGCTTTCAAGCTCTCCACCAGGGAGCATTCATCAACAATATCTCTCTGACACTGTATTGGAAGGACTTTCATCAGTCCATGTGTAGAGGATCTGTCTTCCTCCAAATGCACCTCTTCTGCTTTAAACTCCACTTTGATGGTCCTGCCGCTCTGATCAGCTGCTGGAAGTCCATCGAGAGTGCTGCTCTGCCTGGTCAACATTTTCACACAGTCCACCGTGAAGGCAGCATGTTCTCTCAGAGTCAGCATGATCCGAATGTCATCTGCTGAATCACAAAGTGAGACAGTTTATCGATTCAGTCAGATCACAAATGACAACAATATTTTAAAGTGACTGGGATACAAAGTTGTTGTTACCATGGCAGTTATTTGGTTTACTGTTCTTGGTTGTTTTAAAAAAAATTGAGGCGATACAGCTTGTTTCCATCATCAAATATATATCAATATCAGTTCTCTAAGGCCCAAATATCTGTGTCTGTTATATAACATACTCGAACTCTTGGTGAAATTCGATTCTACTTACATTAATGGTAAATATCCAACAGATGGAGCTATTGCTTCATTTCAAGAACCTTGAGTCCAGGCTGCCAACCTACAACCAACCTACCAACCAGTTGCTTATATTAGTAGATGCCTGTTTGCTGAAAACCCCAAAATCCCACATAGCTAGATTGTAATTTTTTGTCAGTCAGAATGTAAAATTTCCTGAATATGCACAGTAAGTATTACAATGATGCCTCACATTCACACAGACACACACAAACTCTGATATCAGGGTGGTGCCATGCAAGGCACTCACTACAGACCAGTAGCAACCTGGGGAGTAAGGACATTGATCAGAGACCCTTAGTGCTTTTCCTGTCAGGCTGGGGTTTGAACTGATGATCTTCTGGTCTCAAGCCCAATGCTTAACCACTAGACCATCACCTCCCCGTATTATGTTACATCATGCTGCCTGCAGATTATTGAAGAGTTAAAAAGCAAAACAAAACAGGCATTCGTAACATTTACTACAACAGTGATTGAGTTAGCTGTGCATTAGCACCCAAATTTTAAATTATTACCACAGTAGCTACAGCTATTACTACAACAACTATTGCTAATAACAGTAGTCGAGTTTGCTTTGCACTCATGCCAGATACTGGAAATAAGTTCTGCAGCTTTGTGGCAGAGTACAAAAGAAAAGGATTCCCTTAAGAACAAGGTGTAAGATGTCAATCGCATATTGACAGAAGGCGGATGGGAGACTTGAAACTGTATTTCATATGTTCTGTTTCATTCTACGACAAAACCGTTGAACTGGCGATGCAGCAGATTTTCGCCAATCACAGCCACAGAAGCTGTTTAGGTGCAGCGGTGCAACCAATAATCAATTAACTGATGATTATTAAATTAATCGCCAATGATTTTCCTATCTGATTCACCGTTTTTCAGACAGTAAACTGAATATCTTTTGGCCGAGGACAAAACAAGACATTTGAGGATGTCGTCTTGGGTTTTGGGAGACACTGATCAACATTTAATTTAATGGGTCAAACATCTAGTTGATTAATTGAGAAAATAATCGACAGATCATTCAATCTGTATCCAGTTGGACCATTCAGTGATTGTGAAATGTTCGTATAGTCATCTCCTGACTTATCTGAAGAAAACTGTCTGTAAAAGTGCTTATTTGTGAGAATAACTAAATATATTGGGTTTGTCCAATTACTTGTGGTCATCTGTTCATTTATCAGTTCATATGTTCCCGCCCAGTTATTCTGTGTTTGACACTAACATCAATATTAACTCGCTGTAATAGTTATGTTATTGTCACGTTGTTTACATGCTCACCAACACTGGACTCCTCTTTATCAGCTAACGGGAAACTAAAACCGAGAGTCTGCTTTCGTTTACTGTATAAAATTCTTTTCATATTTTTGTTACAAACGAAAAACAAACAGAACAGCACACGATTGGTTTGTTTTTTTTTTTTACCTGGATATCTGCTTCCTGGTTTACGTGAAAGACTGGCGTGTAAGCCAATCAAGATGTCAAAATAAGCAGGGGAGGCGGGATCAAAAGTATGAGGAGACGGCATCTCGTTTAGGTCACAAAGTATCGCCAAGTCTAAATGCTGAAAGCAGCGGAACAAAACAACAGCAGAATTTACGAGATCATAAATATAATAAAATCCGTTATTACTGGACAAACTAATTTAAGCTTGAGAGGAGATTTAAGTCGCTCTGTTTTGGAGCTGCCTGCGTTCAATTTTATTTTTGACCACTAGATGGAGGCAGATAATTAGTTTTGTTCTCCGTAATGACTTATGACAGTTGAAATGAATCTCTCTCTCTGTCTAAATCTCTAAACCTCTCTCTGTAAATCTCTGCCAAATCTTTCGAGTGAGTTTCACTGAACCTTCAGCTCACTGAAAAACGGCAAAATATTCACCTGTAAACTGAAACACGAATGCTCACACTCACACAGACACCCAAACAAGCACAGTTCAGGTGACCTCTGACCTTGAGGTCATGTCCACAGTCCATTTATTGATTCTGTATTTCCTCTTTTTCTGACTTATTCCTTCTCTGTCTTTCTTTTCTCTCTGGTTTATTCCTTTTTTCTTCATTCCCTCTTTCTGCCCCTTGAAGTTGTTTGTTGGTGATGTATTTTTGATGTTTCAAACCACACTGTGTGTATGTCTGTGTGTCACTGTGCAATATGTCTCACTGTGTGTGTTTGTGTGTCACTGTGTGCATCACTATGTGTATGTTTGTGTCACTGTGTGCATCACTATGTGTATGTTTGTGTCACTGTGTGCATCTCTATCTGTATGTTTGTGTGTCACTGTGTGTTTGTGTGTCACTGTGTGTTTGTGTGTCACTGTGTGTTTGTGCATCACTATGTGTATGTTTGTGTCACTGTGTGCATCACTATCTGTATGTTTGTGTGTCACTGTGTGTTTGTGCATCACTATGTGTATGTTTGTGTCACTGTGTGCATCACTATCTGTATGTTTGTGTGTCACTGTGTGTTTGTGTGTCACTGTGTGTTTGTGTGTCACTGTGTGTTTGTGTGTCACTGTGTGTTTGTGTGTCACTGTGTGTTTGTGTGTCACTGTGTGCATCTCTATCTGTATGTTTGTGTGTCACTGTATGTTTGTGTGTCACTGTGTGCATCACTATGTGTATGTTTGTGTGTCACTGTGTGCATCACTATCTGTATGTTTGTGTGTCACTGTATGTTTGTGTGTCACTGTGTGCATCACTATCTGTATGTTTGTGCGTCACTATGTGTATGTTTGTGTGTCACTGTGTGCATCTCTATCTGTATGTTTGTGTGTCACTATGTGTTTGTGTGTCACTGTGTGCATCTCTATCTGTATGTTTGTGTGTCACTGTGTGTCACTGTGTGTCACTGTGTGCATCTCTATCTGTATGTTTGTGTGTCACTGTGTGTCACTGTGTGTCACTGTGTGCATCTCTATCTGTATGTTTGTGTGTCACTGTGTGTCACTGTGTGCATCTCTATCTGTATGTTTGTGTGTCACTGTGTGTTTGTGTGTCACTGTGTGCATCTCTATCTGTATGTTTGTGTGTCACTGTGTTTGTGTATCACTGTGTGTATGTTTGTGTGTCACTGTGCATCTCTGTGTATATTTGTGTGTCACTGTGTGTTTGTGTATCACTGTGTGTATGTTTGTGTGTCACTGTGTGTCACTGTGTGCATCACTGTGTGTTTGTGTGTCACTGTGTGCATCTGTGTGCATCGTGTGTTTGTGTGTCACTGTGTGCATCTCTATCTGTATGTTTGTGTGCGTCACTGTGTGTTTGTGTGTCACTGTGTGCATCTCTATCTGTATGTTTGTGTGCGTCACTGTGTGTTTGTGTGTCACTGTGTGCATCACTATGTGTATGTTTGTGTGTCACTGTGTGTTTGTGTGTCACTGTATGTTTGTGTCACTGTGTGCATCACTATGTGTATGTTTGTGTGTTTGTGTATCACTGTGTGTGTTTGTGTGTCACTGTGTGCATCACTGTGTGTGTTTGTGTGTCACTGTGTGCATCACTGTGTGTGTTTGTGTGTCACTGTGTGCATCACTATGTGTATGTTTGTGTGTCACTGTGTGTTTGTGTATCACTGTGTGTATGTTTGTGTGTCACTGTGTGTTTGTGTATCACTGTGTGTATGTTTGTGTGTCACTGTGCATCTCTGTGTATGTTTGTGTGTCACTGTGTGTTTGTGTATCACTGTGTGTATGTTTGTGTGTCACTGTGCATCTCTGTGTATGTTTGTGTGTCACTGTGTGTTTGTGTATCACTGTGTGTATGTTTGTGTGTCACTGTGCATCTCTGTGTATATTTGTGTGTCACTGTGTGTTTGTGTATCACTGTGTGTATGTTTGTGTGTCACTGTGTGCGTCACTGTGTGTATGTTTGTGTGTCACTGTGTGCGTCACTGTGTGCATCTCTGTGTATCACTGTGTGTATGTTTGTGTGTCACTGTGTGCGTCACTGTGTGCATCTCTGTGTATATTTGTGTGTCACTGTGTGCATCTGTGTGCATCATTGTGTGTTTGTGTGTCACTGTGTGCATCTCTATCTGTATGTTTGTGTGTCACTGTGTGTTTGTGTGTCACTGTGTGCATCTCTATCTGTATGTTTGTGTGTCACTGTGTGTTTATGTGTCACTGTGTGCATCTCTATCTGTGTGTTTGTGTGTCACTGTGTGCATCTCTATCTGTATGTTTGTGTGTCACTGTGTGTTTGTGTGTCACTGTGTGCATCTCTATCTGTATGTTTGTGTGTCACTGTGTGTTTGTGTGTCACTGTGTGCATCTCTATCTGTATGTTTGTGTGTCACTGTGTGTTTGTGTGTCACTGTGTGCATCTCTATCTGTGTGTTTGTGTGTCACTGTGTGTTTGTGTGGCACTGTGTGTTTGTGTGTTTGTGTGGCACCGTGTGTTTGTGTGTCACTGTGTGTTTGTGTGGCACTGTGTGCGTCTCTGTGTGTGTGTTTGTGTGGCACTGTATGTTTGTGTGTCACTGTGTGTTTGTGTGGCACTGTGTGCGTCTCTGTGTGTTTGTGTGGCACTGTGTGCGTCTCTGTGTGTGTGTTTGTGTGGCACTGTGTGCGTCTCTGTGTGTATGTTTGTGTGTCACTGTGTGTTTGTGTGGCACTGTGTGTGTCACTGTGTGTTTGTGCGGCACTGTGTGCGTCTCTGTGTGTATGTTTGTGTGTCACTGTGTGTTTGTGCGGCACTGTGTGCGTCTCTGTGTGTATGTTTGTGTGGCACTGTGTGTTTGTGCGGCACTGTGTGCGTCTCTGTGTGTATGTTTGTGTGTCACTGTGTATGTGTGAGTATCACTGTGTGCGTCTCTGTGTGTATGTTTGTGTGTCACTGTGTATGTGTGAGTATCACTGTGTGCGTCTCTGTGTGTATGTTTGTGTGTCACTGTGTATGTGTGAGTATCACTGTGTGCGTCTCTGTGTGTATGTTTGTGTGTCACTGTGTATGTGTGAGTATCACTGTGTGCGTCTCTGTGTGTATGTTTGTGTGTCACTGTGTATGTGTGAGTATTACTGTGTGCGTCTCTGTGTGTATGTTTGTGTGTCACTGTGTATGTGTGAGTATCACTGTGTGCGTCTCTGTGTGTATGTTTGTGTGTCACTGTGTATGTGTGAGTATCACTGTGTATGTGTGAGTATCACTGTGTGCGTCTCTGTGTGTATGTTTGTGTGTCACTGTGTATGTGTGAGTATCACTGTGTGCATCACTGTGTGTCACTCTGTGTGTCACTGTGCATGTACCTCATTTTGTGTGCGTATCACTGTGTGTATGTGTGAGTCTGTGTGTGTGTGTGTGGTTTTGTCCAACATCAGTGTTGTGTGTATTTGTGTGTAACGATTGTGTGAGGATGATAGTATCTGTTTGTGTCGTACCAGGTCCATGTGCACTTGTCTTTCTTTGCTTCTGTTTAAATGAACACCTTGAAGGCAAACTGGAGCGATGATGTCACAGTTACGTAACCCAAAGGTTCGAACGCAGTGCTGCCAAACATCGGCTCATTTGACCACACCTTACACACGACGGCTTCAATGGACGCGATTGTTTTGCACATAAAATACAGTTTGAGCGGAGAACAAACATACCCCGTGAAGCTGGTTGTGTTGGTCTCACTCAGACTGCGAGACACCGAATCTGGATCTCAAAAGAGAACGGCGGCATCCTGAGACACTGCCTAAAAACTGGGTCACAGTGATGCATTATGTGTGCACGCGTGTGCATTAGTGTGTAATGAGCTGAAACATCTCAGGTAATCGTGCTTATGGAGCAGGTGTCACATTTCAGCTTCAAAATCATCGACCCCCCACATTAAATTTGCACAACACTGTTTGATCCAAACTCATGTTCATATTTTGTATTCGGAGCGCCCGGCTAATCTCAACGATGATGCGCTATCTCAAGGCTGCTGCCACTTTATGAAAAGTAAGAAAAGTAAATTTTTATGCAAAAGTGTGTGATACTAGAAGCACATCGTCACTATTTATGACTTTTGCTCGCTGCCATAACGACCACGCATGACAAAGCAGTAAATGCCTGTAAGCTAACCTAGCTAACTAACTAGCTAACACTCACTGAAGTAAGTGTTAGCTGACTAATTAGCTAACATTCACTACAGTAAATGTTTTTATTAGCTGTTCTCAGATGTTATAAGATTAAAAAGTACCAGAAAAAGCAGACAACTGTAACACACAACTAGAACTTTAATAATGTACAAAACAAATATTCAAGTCGAATGTAGCGCAAAGTTAGCGCAAGACACAATTCAGAGTGCTAACTTAGTTCCAAATTGTGGTGAATGCGGCACTCACATGGACAGATATTCAGGAAATTTATCTTGTTTATTCATGCAGATTAGTGTCCTTTAGTTAAACTGGTCCTCATAACTATAGAAGGATCAGATCCAACACACATACAGACAAACTTATGAAAATGGGTTAAGTTGCAAAATGCCTTTAGGGAAAATCTTTTAATAAAATCACTGTACCAAAGGGTTTTCATGCTTTAGCCCATTAACTACAAACGGTGTATATTTTACATTTTTACCCCAAAGCCAACCGCATGCTTTTAGATTAATGTTTTACCTTCCAGGCAACTGTTCATCTCAGTTCAGTGCATTAAGATTAAGTTTGCATTAAAGTGACCTAAGCATTCCACAAAGCACTCAACTGCAAATTTGCATAAAAAAACCCCCACCAAAACCTTCCTCGCGTATGAGCTAATCAAAAATACAACTAATCATTATCTGCAGTACGAAATACATCATGACAGTTTTATACCTTGATGATTCGAAAACACTTTTTCTGTGGAAATCTATTTCAGCAGAAGTATTCACCGCCTAACATTTTAAAACTTCATTTTTTGTTTTCTAATAAATATACAAAATCACAACATACAGAGATATACAAGCCATAAACGTTTGAGGCGGTTGACTGGGTTGCTTTCTCGGACATGTTGTGAATTCATGATATTCCAAGTGGTTGCTGGAAATCATATCCATCTTATTCACAAGTACTGTGAACATTGTACAGAGCAGGCACAGAGTCTCTGACTTTGTCCCAATAAATTCCGGTGTTCCTCAGGGATGTGTTCTGGCTCCTGCACTGTTCAGTATGAGGACTGACCGGGTGTTGGATTATGGATACTGGTATCTTATGTGCCTTTAATGGTGAGGAAAGATTCTCTAAACTTGCCTTTATGGACAATGTTGTGATCTTTGCAGAATCTTAATATTCTGATTGCAGCACCTGAAAAACTGAGTGAGGAATCAGAGTGCAAGGGTTTACATATGTTCTGGATAAAGACTAAAATCTAAACTTTCAATGACCTCCTGGACTCAGCTATCAGACATTTTAGAGATATTCACATATTTCAGTTGTAACATTCATGTCTCTGGGTCCTTGGCCTTTAAGATGGAGATACACTGTCCATGGGTCCTATGGGTTCATGATATGTTTGGCAAAACTGGTACCTTTGCAGGATAATGAAGATCCAAGTGTCCTGGTTCTTCCCATATTACTTAATGGTTGTGAGACATCGATGCTAACCAGTGATCGACGATAGACGGTTACTTTGGAGAGGTAGGGATGGACTGTCACCTACCTGGGTGGTTGCCATCCAGGACCCTGTAGTATGGTGGATGGACCAGACTTGACACATTTTTATCTGGCATTCTGTTTAGGAGATAGTTTTCAAAACAAATAGACAAAAACACCCATTAGAATACAAGAGACTGAATCGTGCCCTTTGGGTAATGTGACAAATAAGATAATGCATTACTCATAATTATACAGAATTAGACCATTTAATGTCAGGTGGCAGAAAATGTACATGGTTTGAATAAGTGTAGATTTCTTTATCTTATGAACACACAGTAATCCTACATTCTGAGAACACAGAGCACCGGGCGGTACGTAAGGTTTAATGAGACCTGCCAGATAAGATGATGCTTGTTCATTTTAAATTTTATATGTTAATAACATAACCTTTAAAATCTGGCCTCACATTAACAGGAAGCCACTGAAGTGAGGCCAAAACTGGAGTAATATGGTGAAATTTTCTTCTCCTGGTCCAGCAGCAGCATTTTTGAACCAATCAAAGATTTCTAATGATAGTTTGTGGCAATCCAGAAAACAAGATATGACAGTAATCAGTTCCAAATGAAATAAAAGCATGAACCTGTGTCTCTGCGTCAGCCAGGAACAAAATATTCCAAATCTTTGGTCTACTCTGCAAATGGAAAAAAAGGCATTCTTGATCTCTTACTTCCCATATTGTACTCAATATTGTATTTTATTTTCCTGTCAGATGGTGTAAATGGGCTTCCATTCTTCCCAGTATAGTGAATTCTTAAAATTGCTGCATTCCAATTAGATATCTTTAAGAAAAAGTACAATTTTAGTCATAAAGCATAGGAGGAATGAGACAAAAAAGGGAATACATGCATAGCAATGGTAGAAAATCTCTCCCCAGAGCCGTGGGTGTCTTTTTGCTTTTTTTGAGATTCAGCATGCAACATAACAGGCATCGAGCTTCAGCGTCTGCAAGAAAAAAATACAAAAACAAATCTGTGAATTTTACCTCTGGCCTGTTCATATCTCTGGCACGCAGTGGTGTTCATCTTCTGCTTTTTATGTTTCATGATTCTACTGCAGTTTTAAGGGTCACATCACGCAAATTACTAAAGTGGTTTCTGGCTCAGCAGACAGCGCAGCTTGGGAAATATTTTAATTTTCACAATGATTTAAAAAAAAAAAAACACAGTCAAAGTACCAGATCATGGGTTATGAATGACAATTCTCTCAGCTATGCTGGAATATTATTCCAAGCACATTTTGTAATTAGTATTGACATTATCCACACAATTATGGTCTGTTGCTCAAAAAAAAAAGGAAAATAAATAAATAAAAATCCAATATGGCGGATCAGACAAGTGCATTTCTGTATAAATCTGTTTGGCGTTTGTCTCTTATTTTTTAAAAGTTAGTGAGAAATAAACACTTTTAAATCTAAAAATGTTGTTTTTATAACCATGTAACACCCCTGAGGTGATTAACAAGATATCTTAGTGAGATGTTAGCATGCTAGCGAGTAATACAGGAACATCATTGTGAAACATGTTTTGCCGAAATGCATCAATCAAACTTTCGTTCCATCAAGGTTGAAGGAAACATTCATAGTGACAGTGTCTGGTTTCCCAGTGTTTTAGAATTTATCATTAAAAATTGTGCACAATAATGCCAAGTAACCTTAAGCTAGCTACTTAACGAGCGCCCATCAGGCGACAAACTCTAAATTCATATATTGTTATGAAATTTTTACTGAAGATTCATGTCTTGATAGACAAGAACTGATACAATTTTCAAGGTCATAGGTCAAAGGACAAAGTCGGGAAAAATCTTTTTACATCTTTTACATTGAACAAATTTTCAAAAAGTCATAACTCTGTCAAAAAAGATCAAATTTCTTTCTTATTTGAGGGTGTTGTGTGGGATGGTATCCTTTATTGACAGATAAAATTTGAACCTGATCTAATCCAGATTACAGATTTTGTGGTCAGTTAAATTTAACACCAAAACCCCCATTTAATATATATTTTATATTAAATCTTAATCAAACATGCCCCAGTCACTCTCATAACTCTTGAAAGTGAGGTGCAGACTGGCACTCACTATCACCTGACAAAGTTTGATCCAGCTCTGATCCAGATTGTGGATTTTGTGGACATTTGAATTTAATGTTGAAAAGCACATTTGGTGTACATTTTGTTTTAGCTTATGAAAAGCCACTTCTAACAAGACTTGGACATTTAAATTTTTTTTTCCCAAGGTAAAAATTTGTGGAATTGGAAACTAGTAATGGTGGAGGTTTTATTTTTTATTGTTATGACCATTGCACATGTTAAAAAATGCAAAAATTGACCAAAATAGGAGTTTCACTAGTCCTCACCTGCATCTATAAGAATCCAAAATTTTATATGCACTAGTGTTTATGAAGTTAATTACAGGACTTTTTTTTTCTTTTTTCCCACTGTTCTACTGTTAATTACAGCAAATCTATAATACACATAATATCCTTAGTGCAGAATCTGGGGGAAAAAAAGACGATATCAAAAGTGTTGACTGATTATTTCAGCTCAACTAGAATCTGATGTTCATTAAAACCGTTTTCCATAAAAACACCACAACGAGAAAATCGCCAGCAGGATGTGCAAACGTTTGGAAGCTTTTGGTGTTGAGCTAATGAGAAGAAAAGGGTGGAAACGTGCCGTTAAATATTCATCCGGAGACGCATCGAAATAAATGTTTCATCTCTGTTAGCAAATAATTACTCCCTGTGTTTTGTCAAATCGTGTGACACAAATCTGTTTTCTAAAATAAAGAGAGCAACAATAAACTGGAGCACTGAGTGCGCAACACATTCAGATCTAAAGGTCTAAAGATTTTGAAGATTAGATTTTGCACAGCCGATGAAAACGATGTTTCAGTCAGAACGAAGTCTCAAAGGGAGAGAGAGGGAAATGTGGCGAGGAGTCTATTGTTGTTCCAATTATACCTTTTCCTCTAAGCTGCCACCTCACATTGAACAATATCCCTTTTATATTTTGGAGCCTTGAGAGAAATAAATGATGAATACACAGTATGTGCTTACTTCCGTAGGATCTCTGCAACTGGAAAAGGGGTGGGAGTGGGGGGGGGGGGGGGGGGGGCATTTTCAAATATATGAAAGGCTAAACATTTATATGAATGCATGTTTATCCACACCATGCTGTCATCGCCACCACCAATCCCCTCCTGCTCCTGTACCACCTCACCGACTCTGACACCACCTTCTGCTCTTGAGAGGGACCCGCAGGCACCCCTGCCAGGCTGGCCCCCACAGCAAACATCTCTGAAAATTTTCTGCTGTTAGCAGTATTCTGTCCCCTTTTCCCTCAGGTTTTCTGCACCGCCTTTCCATTTTTTTTGTTTGTTTTTTGTCCATTTTGTGACACGCTTTGTTTTTCATGTTCTGCTGTGTTTTCTGGCTCTCATCATGATTGCTCATCATTAAAGGTTATTGATTATATGAAAGGGAAGGGGTCTAGGTCTCCTGTGCCACTGGAGCATATCATAGGGCCACAATTGGGTCTGGTATTCTTTTGACAGACAAGCCACTGGACGTTTGCTGTGTCTGCAGGCTGCAGCTGAGCTCTGTGCATCAGTGCATGTCTCGCTCCCTGGGCTGGGAGAGTTATTACCATGGCAAGGTGCAGCAAAAATTTAAAAAATCAGGCAGCCATCAGCCCATTACTGATCGGCCCACTGGGAAAAATCCTGGTACTCCCAATAGCCAATACACCCTTGATCTTAGGTTACTACTTACTGCACCACATGACCAAAATGTTCCATCACTGAGTAAGTGTTAATTTAACACAGTCAATCACCCAGTGATCCTTCAAAGAGACCCACCAAAGACCTTATGTTGCTAGCTAGTAGATTAGTATTCAGGTCTCACAACCATACAGTAAGGCAGGAAGCACCAGAACTCTAAAGAGTTTCACCTGCAAATATCTCTGTCCAGAGACCTCATGACTCCATAAGCAATTCACAGACCTATCTTGAGCTCAAAGTCCGAGGACCCACAGACCCGAATGTCACCACAGAGATAAGTGAATGTCTATACAAGTTCAACATTTTCGCCGGATCGGACGCTTGAGTCCAGGAAGTCAGTGAAAGCCTGATCTCAGTCAAGACAGTGCCCTGAATGAACTATCAGCTATCAAGTAGTGTCACGTAGTGGGAGAAAATATTATAAACACTGAAGTTGCTCAAGAATTGTAAAGAATTGTAAATGGGTTTTAGGATATTCAAATTTATTTCATGTTTCAAATCTACACTAAACATCTCCAAATCTTTGAGAGTGTCCATTATGCTACTCGATAAGGCCACACATGGATATTTAGACTTTAATATTCACAGAATTAAACCTACTTTAAATCAATTTTTCAAATCAGTTTTATTTCAATTTTAATCAATTTTAAATCAACTTTACCTGCAGATTGTTAATGCCAAAAAGATCGTAATTGGCTCATGAGAAAAGCTACGTGTTCCGTGACTTGTTATTAAATATCAGGATTGTTTCTCCTTTGGGAGCTAATTAGCTCCACCATGAAGCCAGAAGACCAGCCTGTATTTTAACTGGTGCCATTATTAATATGTTTGTGAGGACTGGTGTTTGTGTGCATATGTGTGTGTGTGTTTCACACCCCTCATGTGATGACACTTCCTGCAGTCTTCAAAGCCTGTGTGAGGGTTAAGACTTGGTTCTAGGGTTAATGATAGATGTAGGTTAGGATAATGGCTGTAATCGTGCTGGCTTTTACTCCTGTTGAGGGCTAATGAATGCATGACTTCATTCAGAGTCCTCACAATGAAAGAATGATGAAGAGTGATTATGTGATTAGCTGTGGTTGAGAGTGGAAGTTCCCACTGTGACCAAAGGTCACCTTATTAGGGATTAACAGCTGCTGCTACCCAACATAAAGTTTGAAAATAGAATTCATCACCGATATGATCCTCTAATTTTTATTCATTATGAGTAGCACCACTTTTACACTTTAGGCGCAATAGTCCATCTAACAGCTCCATACGTGGAGTACCTCTGAGCCGTAAATTAGAGTCTGAGGCAATCATGACACCTCCACCCTTCTATTTTAGTCTTTGATGAGTGTCAGAAATGATTTATCTACAGTCAGACAGTAAATTTCACAATGACAACCTGATCAACCTGTGTGTGTGTGGGGGGGGGGGGGGGGGGGGGGGTGCTATCAAGGAAGCATATGAGTAGCTGATTTGAACTTTGGATATCAGTTTGTGTTCATTTTTGTCCTGCAAAAGTCCCTTCTACAGCTGATGTCTGCCGAGTCAGTCACAAAGTTTTGTGCATGCTCAAAACTTTGCACGGACATCCGATGGTGAGCTTTCCTGTGCGATGCTCGCTTGTTTACCATTTTTGTTCTCTACTTGTTTTTTACTTTTTCATTACTCATGTATTCATAACCTGCTTGTCAAGGATCCTTGATCAGTGCAGTGTAATGACTCCTCCCACTAAAAGGCAACCTGTGGAATGCTCTTCACCAATCTAGATCGGACTTATAATGCATAACTGCCATCTTCTGTGCTGTTGCTTTGCTGTAGGCAAAAGTAGGAGTGTGCGATCCATGATGCAAAATTGCTTGGACAGTTGTATGGAGGCTCTAGGTTGCCCATGTGATAACCTTACTGATGAACGCCAGAGCAATACATCTGACACCAGGCTGGTTGCAGGAGTGACCGTTGAAGTCGATGTCTGAACTGCCTACGTGTTCCACTCTGGATTTTTTTGTCAGGGTTTACTCCGTTTAGCCTGCGACTCTCAAAAAGCAAACAAAAGGCAGTAGTGCTATTTACACACACCTGGGGGTTTGTTTTTGGGGATCAGGGCATGGCTACACGCCTGTGGGCCTGGTATACTGCATGCCTGGTGGGAGACCAATTTTGAGGCACTCGCAGTTTAGCCTGAGGCCGTGGGGGCCTGAGTTTGATGAATGTCACCACAGGAAGGGACTATGTAGGGATTGTCCAGTGATGCACTATGTGCTGGCAGGAGAGACTTACACATTCGGCTCCCTTATGGGACTGGGCTTGCCAGCGGCGGTGGCTGAAAGCGGAAGGTGACAATCGCTCAGCAAGCCACACTCGATGCATCACCCGACCAATTGACACACTGCAGAATGTGATGATGTTCTAATTCGATATATTGTGCAAACTTCATGGAGTCAAAGAAAAGCCCAAAATGGAAAGCTGAGGAAAGCAAATTAATGTCAGGGTCGGAAATGTCTGAGCGAACAATGAGTCACATCACGAGGAGGTAAATGTCAGATGGAGAAGAAAAGAATGACAGCGAGATGAAGAGATGATCACTGTTTACAGAAGACAGACAGATTTCAGCAGACAAAGGGAGACGGTGGGAGAGAAACGCTGCCTCATGTATTGACTGAGTGACAGACTGTGGGAGATTTTATTTCAGTGATCGCGTCATTATGTCAGACGTCTAGTTTGCATGTCTGTCAGTCACACATTTAATCACTTATTGTTCTTCATACAAGATCTTTGGCCCAAATCTGTGTGTCTGTTAATTTGTCTATCCAGCTAAAAACTCAAAATTTCATTTTGTTAGGCAACATGTAAAAATTCCTGAAAATGTGCAGTAAGTTTTCTCAACAAAACTGTCACCGTTTTTGTTTTTAATGCACATTATAAATCTCTTTACTCATTTTGGAGGCACTCAGCTCACGCTAACGTTAGCCCACTAGCATTACTCTATGCGACACCCGTTAGCATCATGGTTTGTGATGCTAGCTACTTTTCACGACATGTAAATGGTGAAATCCACCATGAAGCACTGCTTTAATGTGCTCCACTCGCTCAGATCCTCATACATCACAAGTGTATTTCTTCAACGTACATTATAAATCCTGTTGCTCACAATGGAAGCACTCAGTTCATGCTAACATTAGCCCATTAGCATCACCCTACATGACACCTGTTAGCACTGTGTTTTGTGACACTAGCATGTATGCATGCTAACATTAGTCCATTAGCATCATGTTATGTAATGTTAGCAACGTTTCAGGACACATGAATGATAAAATCCACCGCGAATCAGTGCTTTAAGGCACTCCTCTTGCTCAGGTCCTCAGGCGCCACAAGTATGTTTTTTTTTTTTTTTTAAGCATACACACCTAACAGCAAGCTAGAACCATGCTAATGACACGACATATGACATAAAGACTGTAATTTTACTAACGTAAGGACACTGTGCTGCAACACAATCATGAACTACAACAGGATTAAATAATGATTATAACAATAATTACTCTAAGGAAAGCCAATTATTAAACAGATTTTAGCCAGATTATAGGTCCTTCCCAAGTGCAGGACCAACAGACTGAAAAACTCCTTTGTCCCTCAGGTCATGAGACTGTACAACTTCTTACTCAGGGGGAGGAGGAGTAACAGGAAGACAGAGGATGGGAAGGAGAGGAACAATAGTAGCCAGTAAGATAGTAGAAAGGAGCATTTATGGTATTTATATTTTGCAATTTTTTTTTTTTTTTTTTTTCTCTTCTACTTGTGTGCTTCTTACCCTGTGTGCTGCTATACAATGCTGCTGGAAGTCAATTTCCCAGAGGGAGTCTTCCCGAGAGATTAATAAAGTTCTATCTAATCATCACCAATATTTCATCAATACTGAAGAACAGCTAAATAATTTATTTTATATCTTCATTAATAAAACTGACTAAAATATATGTTTTAAGTATTTTTATTCTGGGGAATTTCAGTTAGATCAGAGCAGATTTATCCACAGGGACTGCTCTCGTTTGACATAATACAATGTTTTTTTTTGTTTTTTTTTTTAAGTACACTTTGATAAGTGATTTTAAACACTCTGGTTCTGAAACATGTTGTCTGTTGCACCTGGTGGGTTTGACGTGATCCCACAATGCATCAGGGCTCTGAGGATTCACACACCAACACGATGACGTCAAACCTTCAGCATTAACCGACTATAGACTCTGAACTTTTCAACTCGAGCACAGGAGAAGGAAACGGCAACAAAAGAAACAAGACGGATGCAAAAAAGAGAGGAAGAAATAAATGAACCAATGTTCATATAAGGGATGAGTCTGAGGTCATTTGGAGGTGAATACACTTTTCCATCATCCCTCCATCCTCACGTCTGCGACACAAACACTAAACACAGCGTCAATGAATATCAGTCTGTTATCCTCAGAAATAACTCTGATCACTGATTCTTTACTTTGTCTCCTCTTTTCATTTGTTTGACCTCCACCTTTCTGTTCTTTCTGTCTTTTTAATCCTTTCTTGATATATCCCCTTTCATTCTTCCTTCCCTTATTCACTTCTTCCAGTTCTATGATTTTTTTTTTCCTCTGTTTTACTATTTCTTTAATGTACATCCTTGGTTTGCCTTTTCTATTTTCATTCCCTTTCTTCTTCCTTCTGTCCTAGATTTAATCATTTTCTCTCTCTCTCTCTCGTCCATCTCATCGTCTTCTCTCGCTCTCCTCTCTCATCTCCTCTCCTCTCTCCTCTCTCTCTCCTCTCTCTATATATATATATATATATATATATATATATATATATATATATATATATATATGTATGTATATATGTATATAAAATATTCCTTTTATTTCTTTCAATCCAAAGTTGTCTTACCTTCCTCCATCCTTTTTCTTCACTTTTCACACTTTCCTTCATTCTCTTTTGAATCTGTTCATTTCTTCTTTATTCCATTTCCTCCATTTAATGCCCCTGTTCCTTCCTTCTTTCACTGTTTTTAAGAACTTTTTCACATCCTTTCCTTCTTTTCCCTTCCATTTTATTCCATCTTTTCTTCCTCTTCTATTTTTCTTCCTTCCTTCCTTCCTTCCGTCCTCTGCCATTTTTTGGATTCATTCCTTTCTTCTCCATTTTTCACATCCTTCCTTCCTCTGCCATTTTTCTGACTTCCTTCCATCCTTCTCCATTTTTCACTTCCTTCCTTCCTCTTCCATTTTCTGCCTTCATTCCTTCCTTCTCCATTTTTCCTACCTTCCTTCCTTCCTTCTCCATTTTTCATTTCCTTCCTTCCTCTTCCATTTCTGCCTTCATTCCTTCCTTCTCCATTTTTCACTTCCTTCCTTCCTCTTCCATTTTCTGCCTTCATTCCTTCCTTCTCCATTTTTCTACCTTCCTTCCATCCTTCTCCATTTTTCACATCCTTCCTTCCTCTTCCATTTTCTGCCTTCATTCCATCCTTCTCCATTTTTCATTTCCTCCTTCCTCTACCATTTTCTGCCTTCTTTCCTTCCATCTTCCTTTTTCTTCTCCTTCCTTCCTTCCTCTTCCATTTATTTCCTTCCTTCATTCATCTTTCTTTTTCTCCCTTCCTTCCCTCCTCTTCCATTTATTGCCTTCAAAGCTCTTCCATTTTTTTCTGACTTCCTTCCATCCTTCTCCATTTTTCCACTTCATTCCTTCTTCTTCTCCATTTTTCATTTCCTTCCTTCCATCCTTCTCCATTTTTCACATCCTTCCTTCCTCTTCCATTTCTGCCATTCATTCCTTCCTTCTCCATTTTTCATTTCCTTCCTTCCATCCTTCTCCATTTTTCATTTCCTTCCTTCCTCTACCATTTCTGCCTTCTTCCTTCCATCTTCCTTTTTCTTCCTTCCTTCCTTTCTCTTCCATTTATTTCCTTCCATCCTCTTCCATTTTTCTGCCTTCCTTCATCCTCTTCCATTTGTTGCCTTCCTTCAGTCCTTCTCTCCATTTTTCACTTCCTTCCTTCCTTCCTCTTTCCATTTTCTGCCTTCCTTCCATCCTTCTCCATTTTCACATCCTTTCCTCAACCATTTTTCTGCCTTCCTTCATCCCTTTTCCTTTTTCTGCCTTCCTTCCATCCTTCTCCATTTTTCACATCCTTCCTTCCTCTACCATTTTTCTGCCTTCATTCCATCCTTCTCCATTTTTCTGTCTTCCTTCCTTCCTCTTCGATTTTTCTGCTTTCCTTCCTTCCAGCTTTCTTCCTTCCTCTTCCATTTATTGCCTTCCTTCCTTCCATCTTCCTTCCTCTTCCATTTATTTCCTTCCTTCATCCCGCTTCCATTTATTCCCTTCCTTCCTTCCATCTTCCATTTTCTGCATTCCTTCCTCCTTCCTTCCTTCCTCTTCCATTATTTCCTTCCTTCATCCCGCTTCCATTTTTTCTGCCTTCCTTCCTCCCTCTTCCATTTTCTGCCTTCCTTCCTGTCACTCACATCCACCTCTTGTTTTTGTCTCACCAAAACCCGGCGTGAACCCTCTCTTTTATTTGTTCAAACATGTTCTGTTGTTTGACACTTTGAAATCTGCTGCAGAAGCAGTTTTGTTGTCAAAGATTTTGTTTTAAATTCACATTCATGCCACAAGCTCCACTCTGAGCTCTTCCTCCTGACAGTAACTCTGAATGGCTGTTTGCATCGCCTCTGCTTCTCCATGACCTCGCTCACATACAAATCAGTCACTGATGTGTGAACTGCGCAGCAAGCACAGAAGCATCTAAAAATCACCCCCGAACTCTGATTATTGTTGCTAAGCCTTGAAGTTCAGAAAATTGATTTGCAGATTGAAAATCCATCTCAGGCTGAACAGCTCACAGCCGACTGAAACAAACCTTCAGAAAGGTAATGTTGTTAAGATCTTTGGAACCTTTTATGCGGTTTAAAGCACTTTCTGTTGATTTACTCATTCACAAATCGACATCAAGCTGCAGCCATTTGCGTGTTATGCCTTGTGAATGTGCTAGTGGTCGCCTCCCCTCTTTCTGAAAAGAGCCAAAAGCCCAGCCCTAGCACGCATATGAGCCACCACATCTTGGGGTAAAAACATTTCCTCACAGAGTTGGGGTTCTCAAAGTCAGCAGAATGAAATGACAACCAACTCGGACAGTCTAAGTAAGTCAACTAATAAAGGAGGTGGAATGCTTGTTACTGCACATCTGTATATCTTTGTGATGTCATAAAGAAATAAGTAAGCAGGTGCTATAAAAGCACAGAGGCCCTTGTGGCTGGTGCGTATCCTCGGATTCGGTAGTGTGAAGTGGATGAGTCTTCGACTCTCCATAGATGGGATGCCAATCTGGCACGGGTGAGTTTCCCAACAACCAAGGCTGGTTCCTATTAAAAGATGGGTACACTTGGATGATGCAGATGATGTGTCTTGTCCAAGGACACAGACGGGTAGCATCAAATCGAGTGCGGCAGTCGACATCACCAAACACCTCTGTTCAGCGGTCTGACATGAATGTCACTGCCAAGATAAGTGAATGTCTCTACAAGTTTAACACCATCACCACATACAGATGTACTTCAGAGTCCAGGAAGTCATTAAAAGGCTGGATCTTAGTCTTGATCCAGGATAATTATAAACCTGACACTGCAATTCTTCACTCAGCTTCTCAAGTGCTGCAACCAGGTTTATCCATTGATTCTGCAACATTGTTTGCAAATTCAAGGTTAGTAAATCTTTCTTCGCCAATAAAAGCACCTCAGTTGTTGAACGGTCATCCAATTCATGCAGCATTGAACAATGTAGGAACCAGAACACATCTCTGAGGAACAAAAGTTTCTACATGGGAAAAACTCAGTCTACGTTGTCCAGGAACTTCCTGGGAGCAGTCCAAACAACTGAATCAAAAGCTTTGCCAACATGCACGCTTGCATTCTGTGAGTACTTGCAGGGCTAGAATGGTTCACTTCTTGGCCATGAAGACAGACTATTCCATCGTTGAGCAGCAATTAGCATGAACAGCATCCTATTAAGAATAATGGGCCTTTCACACTGAATACGTCAGATGCATCAAATGCGTCAAAAATCGGTCTAAAAAGCATTATTTTCAGTGAGACGCTTTGCTTTTTAGATGCGTCAGATGCGTCGCGTCAAAAGCCAAGCTAAACCGATGCTTCTGACACAGTCAAAGTTCAATCCAATCCAACTTTCGACACTCTGAGCTGTGACGTACCTTTGCGTTATCCAATAGGAACGACGCGTCGGGCCAAAACACGGAAGACTAGTGGCAGAAACCACTGATCTCTACAAAATCGTTTCTAAAATATGAATTTGAGCACAATAAGTGGAGAGCTTCTACCTGTGCAAATGTCTTTGGACTTTGATTTCGTGGATATTTTAATGATCTGTTCATTTATTGTTAAAATATAAAATGAAACAGCTTTTTTAAAAATAATAAAATAGTTGCTGTTCAAAGAGCCTTTTATTTAGAAGCAGGTTGTCGTGAAAGTGTAGGAACACAGACCCACAACAGGGAGGGCGTAAAAGAACGGGCAATGAGGATAGGAGACGCCCGTCCAGAACCGAGCCTGATCCCACACGGCCCTCACCGCCAACGGATCTGAAGAACACCAGAGCCGCCAAGTCCTGAGTCCCCAGGTGGTCACCGTCTCCAGCTGTCAGACCTGGCACTGCTGGCAGAGAACAGAAACAGCACAGGTGAGTGTGAGTATGCAGTCGTGCAGCTCCTGTCTAACCACTTATCTGGTTGGGGTGTGAAGTGAAGCCGTCGCTGATCACACCAAATGCCAATCCCACAGATAAGGCAACACCACAGGAAAACGGCTGCAAAGAAGTTCAGACTATTAGTCAGCGTTCAATACAGCAGAGAATATTACCTCCAAGGTAGCTGATTTCTCGGCGGGGAGGTGGAGTTGCAGTCCGGCCTTTAAGGTGGTGGTGATGTGGATGAGTGACAGCTGGTGCTGATGACGAGTAACAGCTGTCACTCTCGGTTGCTATGACGCCCTCTCCTGCTTGAAGCCCGCACTTCAAGCAGGGCGCCATCTGGTGGTGGTGCGCCAGCAGTACCTCCTCTTCAGCGGCCCACACAACACAGGTGATGTTCTGCTGGATTCTCGGGACCAGATGAAGGTCTCTTCTGCAGCTTTAAACTCTGGTGGTGTTGCTGAAGACACTTTTGTCCTATTTTGAAGAGCAGAGAAGTTTTCTTTCGACTGGACTTTGTGGTGTTCAGCTCATCAATGGAAGTTTGGTTGTCTGCACAGCAAATGTTCCTGATTGGGACAAATAAAAAATTTCTTTAAATATAAAGAAACACTAAACAGTTTATATATAAAAAAGGAAAAAAAAAAAAAAACGATGGAAAAAAACCGCCCGAAAAAATAAGTTATTTAAAGTTGAGCTTTTGTGGTGTCTGAAAAAAGCTGTAGCTTTATTTGGTAAAAATAAAAAAGACTGAACCATTTAGAAATTAAAGCATTCACTCAGATCAACTGTGCTAAAAGGCTATGCTAACGTTAGCCGATCAGTAAACCTTCACAGCAGTTCAGCAAACGTCACGTTTTATGTTTACATTATTTTCACCTTGATAAAGCTGCAGAACTAAATTCCGTTGGGCAAACTGGGACTTCGCATATATCCAAAAAGTGGGAGATTTCGGACTGAGTGGGTTTGCTCCATTCCCTCGGCTGCCTGCCTCAGTCTACCCAGGAATGATGCCTGAAGGCCAGCTTCGCCGTGCGGGTCGGCCTGCTGTCGCGGTTCGCTTGATATTCCACCAAGTCCTCAGTCCTCCCTCGGTCGGCGTCACTCCGAAAAGTAGCTGAAAAAATGCTTCTCCCAACGGGGTGATGGGAGAATCGTTCTACTGCTGTTTTTTAAAGCTTTTTTGTGGTTCAGGCGACCCAAATTCAAGATGGCGATCGCTGAACTTTTTTCAAATTGTAGAAACAGCCAGAGAGTGACGTGGCAATGTCCGCGCCCCTGCCACTTCCGAAGTGAAGCGTCTGATGTCATGCGTCGGATGCGTTACAAACACATCTTGACGGACTGGAAAGCGTTGATGGATTGGCCTGAAGTATGCAGAGTGTGAAAGGCCCATAAAGCTTGCAAAGAGCAGCATAATACCCCTGTAATTTTTACAAACTATGGGAATACCCTTTGGTTTCCAGAGCGGGACAACAAGTTCTTTCTTTCCGGTAGTATACCCTTGAAATCAAACTCTGGTCTACCAACTGGTAGCCCAACTGCTTATACCACTGACCTACCTGATCTACATAATGAAAGAAATGAAAGGAAAATTTCAATAGGGCAGCGCAGTCTTGTTTGAACCCCTACATGATATCGCAGGGTTTGAACATGTCTGGGAACAGCCAGCACAAACATCGCAGAGAATCTCCGGGCAGAGTGTGGCAGTTTCAGCACAAGCCATTCAGCCATTCGCTGTCACCTAGCGGACCTGCCGGTTTAAGACATGCCAGTTTAAAATGGTTTCCGCTGAAACCCCCATCCTCCGAATTGTTTGTGCTGACACTCCCACACTGTGCCTTGGTATTAATTTCTTTCCACAAACAGCATCAATTCTAAAGGGAAAACGGTGGACTGTTTTGTTTTCGGCTGCAATCACCGAAGCAGTCACGAAAGTGCAGGTTTTTATTTTTATTTTTATTTTTTTTGCTTCCCAGTGGAGAAGGGAAAATGAGGCAAATGGGAGTGGTGATGTTGGTTCTTGGTCCAGCGAGGTATCGGCATCAATTTGATCAGCTAGCACTTAGCTTAGGCTCATGTGTTATACATTATACGGATAAAGTGAGGAACCTTGGAGTAATTTTTGATCCTACGTTGTCCTTCGATCTCCACATTAGAGACATTATGAGGACTGCTTTCTTCCATTTGCGAAATATAGCGAAGATTCGTCCCATCCTGTCTATGGCTGATGCTGAGACTTTGATTCATGCATTTGTCTCTTCTAGATTGGACTATTGTAATGCTCTATTTTCTGGCTTACCGCAGTCCAGGATTAGGGGTCTTCAACTGGTTCAAAACATTGCTGCCAAACTTATGACACAAAACTTATGACCACCTTTCGCCCGTTTTGGCGTCCCTGCACTTGCTTCCAGTTGCTGCAAGATCGGATTTTAAAGTACTGTTATTAGTTTATAAAATTGTTCATGGACTTGCGCCTCCCTATCTGGCTGACCTAGTAAGCCCTTATGTACCAGCTTGGGCCCTGCGCTCTCAGGGTGCAGAACTTCTGTGTGTTCCCAAGGTGAATAAAAAGTCTGCCGGTCACAGAGCTTTCTCCTACCATGCCCCAGCTCTGTGGGACGATCTTCCAGCACACATTCGGCAGTCGGATACTGTGGAGACTTTTAAGTCATGTTTAAAGACTCATTTGTTTTCCCTGTTTTATCATTAGTGTTATGTGTTTTTATTCTTGTATTCTTTTATGGTCGTCTTTTTATTGTTTTAAATTTTTAATTCAGTTTTTTTTGTTTTATGTTGCGTGAAGCGTCTTCAGACGATTTCATTGTGAATTGGTGCTATATATATATATATATATATATATATATATATATATATATATATATATATATATATATATATATATATATAAATAAAGTGTTCACAGTGGGTTTCCTGTTCAAGTACAATAAGCCTTCAGGGCCAGATTCTGCTTGACATGATCCAAAAAACACCCACTTCAGTGCCGTGGCTCATTGTCATCGGTTTTCAACTGGAACCAGGTCAAGTCGGACCTAATCACAGTGATGGTTCTGTGGGCTGAAGCCACCAATCATGCCCCAGATCACTCTGAGATTGATTTTTGTGTCACTCTCAAATGAAGTGAAACAAGTGAGCTGTGAGGGAGCACATTAGGAGGCCTTTGGGAAAGGGTCACAAATTGGTTGGTAATGGACTATAAAATGCAGAAGCAATGGTAAATTAAAAAGGTTGAAGTCGGTGGTTTAGCTGAAATCCGCAGTGAGGACTGATGACAGCGCTCTGGCAGAAGCAGGTTAAAGCCAACCACAGAGCCAAATGTCGCCTGGGGGTTTAGCCGATCGCCTGCAGAGAACGTCGCAAACAAAGTGACGGACGACAAAATGCTTTTATTAAGTAACAGCAGCTGAACAGCAGGAGGTGTCAGCACAGGACAGAGAGGACGAAGAGACGCTGTCTCTGCAAACGTCCAACATTAAACCCCTTTTAGTTTCACCATTAAAGAGTGTTTTTCTTCCAAAAGAAGTACTGATTGCTCAAACACTAGAGAAACTAAAGTGGCATTCAAGGCAATGCTGGAATGTTACATTTCACTATAACAAATCCAGATCCTGATTCAGGTTGAGCAAAATATCCCTTTTTGACTCTGTCAGGGTGATTGAGAGGTGTCATCAAGACCAGTGCATTAGTTTGTGAGAATAGACTGAAATACTTCAAGTCAAGACAAATGTAGGAGTAGGTACATCCGAACAATGGGACTGCATTGGGGACGGGATGGCAACCACCCACCACCACCTGAAAATAACCATCTATCTGCAGCCTTTGACTTGCTCCAGTCGCTTTGGTCCTCAACACTGAGGTACCCATGTGCCGGAACACGTCCAGAAACCTGTGCCACATGGACAATATATCACTGCTGACGTCACAGTCCATACGTACCTGCTCATTTGCCACGTCATTCCAGTGCTACTCAAAGATCCTCCAAAGAGACAAAGTACCAAAAACTCTACGTTGTCACCTTAGGTCGCTGGTTAGAGTCCAAGGCCCAGATTCATAAAGCAGTCTAATATTGTTTAGTTGAATGAACTCACTTAGTTGACTAATTTTTTGACGTTAGTGCTTAGTCGGCTAAAGTTTCACGTTACCCAACTGAAGTTTTTAGCCTGGTAACAGTTGAGGCTAATCTTATTTTAGTCAACAAAATGTCAGCGTCATGGCGGATATCATGTACCACCATTTGCTGGAACACTCAAGAGCACCCCTACGTCACTTGTATTCTTTCAGAAGGAGAGCTTAACGAAACAAAGGCTACATAGTTCATGAGAACGACCAACCCGGAAGTAAACAACACTGTTAAGCACTGGAGGCGTCAATCGGCAAAGGCACACGTGAGGCCGTTTTGCCCATGAAAACCATCGACTAAGGTAAGACGGCTCTACAAGTTTAACCGTCATGAGTCCTCAGATTAGTCTTGTGATATTTTTGATGGATTCTTGACCACCAAGTTGTGCAGAAATATATGAGGTAACTAACTTTGGCCCAAATTAGTGGAATGTTCAAATTTACATTAATTTATGACCCAGAAAAAATATGAACCCAAGGGCAAAATCATAAATCGTGCTGCAGCTCAATTTTGTGCTGAAGTTAAAGGCAGAAAAATATTGGAGACTACAAATTAGGTGTGAGGGGAAATCAGCTAGACAGCTTCCGATGGTGGCCTGTAGAATTACTTTGGAGGTGAAACAGAGGAAGAGTGTGTGTGTTGAACCAAGGATCAGATGGTCAAAGTTCAAGGAGGAAGACTATTGTGTGAGGCAGAATGAGAGACAGGTGCTTGGTGCTGTGGTACAGATACCGAATGACCGTACAGCCAGCGCAGAAATGGTGAGGGAGACAGCGATGAATGTTATAGGTGTAAAATACTTAGGTTTCCTTTGGCTAGTTCTGATGAAATGTCCTATTTGTCCTGTGGCTCCAGATATGAATATGACTCAGACTAACTGACAGAAAGTAAACAAGAAAACAAGAAGATACCATATAAGATGGAAAGGGCTGAATAGAAGGCATATAGCTTTACATGAAGTTGAACACTAATGAAAGAGAAAAAGACTTGAACTGATTGGCCAGACAGAAGAACTGAGCTTGAAATGATGTGCAGCAGGTTAGGGTGATAAACGATGCAGATGATAATGTGCTGACAAGTGAAGAGAGTGTGCTGAGAAGGTGGAGGCAGTACTTTGAGGAGCCGGTGAATGAAGACAATGAAAGCAAGCAAAGGTTGGATGATGTGGAGAGGGTGAATCAGGAAGTGCAATGGTTCAGAAAGGTTAAGTGAGGACAGCTATGAAGCTGATGAATGGTGGAATGGCAGTTAGTCCAGATGGCATAGCAGTGGAGGCATGTAAATACTCAGAAGGATCATAATGGATTTTTTTGGGGGGGGTTGGTAACCCGATAGCTTTATAAAATCATGCAAAGAGAGAAGCTGCCAAGGGAGGGGAGAACAAGCATAATAGTACCAATTATTTAAGAATACAAGTGATGTGTGGAGCTGCAGCAGCTACAGAGCCATAAAGTTAATCAGCCACAGCATGAAGTTATGGGAAAGAGAAGTGCAAACTAAGCTTCAAAAAGAGGAAAGCTCTGTGTGCACTAATATGGTTTTATGCTGAGAATGAGCATAACAGATAGAATGTTTGTGCTGAGTGTGCTAATGGAGATGTATACAGAAAGCTGGAAGGAGTTGCATTGTGGATTTGTAGAGCTATGTAGACCACAACCCCACATCTGTCCATCATGATTCACGAGGTGGGCAAGGTGGTACAATCTCAGATTGCATTGACTTTCCAACTTAAACACAAGGTGAAACCATCTCGGAGCAATTTGTCTGCCCTGCAAAGGAATTGATGTTGGAGACCAGTGAATATTCACAATTGGATCTGGATGGTTAAAGAGAGGCCGTATTGGAATTCTGTGTCTCTCTGCCTAACCCAAACATGGCACCCTTATCAGCTACTGAACGTCAAAATGCCCGCTGTTTTCCTCCAGAAGGATTTCAACGGCCTTGGTGAAGCATTTGGCTCCCTCTTCATTTTGCCCTCCCCTACAGACTCTATGCACACATGGACAGAGACTGATATGAACTCATCTGCACGCATGACACATGCCCCCCACCCCTTTGTGTTTTTGTCTCCACCCCGCCCCACCCCGGCCTCCGCTCTGCCACTCCGGGAGGCCATGCGGCGACAGCTGCAGTGCCCCGCACCCCCCCCCCCCAAGCTCAGCTGCGCAGGACTCTGCTGCAGCCTACACTAACTTTGCCTCAGTTTGAATGATGCACTGCTTCAAAGTTTAGCATACATAAACAAATAAAATGTATATGTGCGGTTGTTTTAACTTTGTGTGCCATTATTACATTCAACCAGTAATAATTGTGGCTTAATTGCTGTATTTCTGAGGTAACTGGGTGTGAAGGTCATTTTGTTGCACTTGTAATGACATAAATCACCATTCATTTATTCATTCATCTAGAGAAAGCCTGTGACAGGACATAGAGGAGCTGTGGAAGTCTGCAATGGGAGAGAAGTATGTGAGGGTGGTGCAGGATATGTTTGAGGAGATGTGACTAATATTTGTGGATGACATTATGATCTATAATGAGAGCAGGCTGTGTTAAACCTGCACTGCAAAAACAGATCCCTTCAAAATAAGACAAATAATCCAAAATCTAGCCAAATTGTCTTGTATTAAGCAAAAAAAAAAAAAAAAGAAAAAAAAAAAACTGCCAATGGGGTAAGAAAAAATTACTTGCTTAGAATTCTCAAAACTAGCAAAATGTCTAGGCACTGAATAATCAAAATGTGCCTTAAAACTAGACAGATTTCTCATTTTAAGATTAGCCTCTGTCTTAAAATAAGGAAAACAATCTTGTTCCTCTTGCTTGGATGATTTGAAATCTATTGCTTTGGCCTTGTTACTGATTAAATACAGCTTGATATTAGCTGGAAAAAATGCTTGACAAGATTATTTTTCTATTTAGACAAAAATTAAGTCAAATTTTCTTTAACAAGTTTTTTTTATACTTTCTTACATATTGTTTTTGCAGTGTGGGGAGGTGTGATATGCCACTGGAAAGAAGGAGAATGAAAATCAGTCAGAGCGAATAATACTTGACACAATATTACTTCAAATTAATGGAGATCGTGCTAGAGAGTAGAAGAACAGAGTAAAGGCAGGGTGGAGTCGACAGAAAAAAGTGACAAGAGGTGAATGACAACTAAAACTGGTTTGTAGAATCTGGCACTTAACAAAATTCCCAGATGTCTGACTCTTGATATGCTTCAAAAAAATCTGGCAATTTGACTTGGGTGAGTGGACAGGAGTGGGTCATGTCCAAAGACAATCTAATGAATTATGGGTGACAGCTGGACAGTATGCAAAGAAAAAAACTGACCAACTGACGAGGACAAAACAGCTGCTTGGTCAGGGAGCGCAGGCGGTGGAACTGCATGTTAAACAACAGAGCCCAACACCTCTTAAAACGACAGCAAATATTCCTGAAATGACAAAATATAATGCAAATGAATTAAAGCCATGATCTGACTGATGTGACAACCAGAGAATCCAGGCTACAGTTGATCCAGTGTAAACAACATTAGAATTCTAATTTCCACATGGGCAGTTTAGTGTCAGAGAAGCATGTTTCTTTCAGAATATATTTGCATTTTAAAATGCAGCGTAATAGAAATTCACCAGGCAAGCTGAGCAAAAGTGGAGAAAAAGGAAAACAGTGCCGTGTGATGGAAGTTCCTTTGGGATTCTGGGTAGTGTGTGTGTGTGTGTGTGTGTGTCTGTGTATATGTGTATATATATATATATATATATATATAGATAGATAGAGCTAGAGTGCTCCTAATTCCCAGCTAATCAGAAGTCAGTATCCAGACCACAGAGGGATCATCAGTGATGGAAAACAATCACAGCAGAATAGATGCAGTCTGAATAGATTTTAACAGCACACTTATTAATGATCGTCTTAATAGATATAGGAACAAAACCGAGTCAGCAGGGAGACATTTAGTGACGTTTATGTGCTTTACACCCTCCAGGTACTGAGGAAGCACAAGCTAGACTCCAACCTGCTGCTGACCTTCTATCGAGCATCCATTCAGAGCCTGCTGACATACTGCATCACAGTATGGTACGGCAGCTGTACTGCTGCAGACAGGGAGAGGCTCCAGAGAGTCATAAAGACAGCCCAAAAGATCATTGGCTGCCCTCTCCCCTCCCTGATGGACATTTACAGCTCCCGCTGCCTTGGCAGAGCCCTAAACATCACTGAAGACAGCTCCCACCCTGGCTTTGAACTGTTTGACCTGATGCCCTCAGGTAAGTGCTACAGGTGTATTAAGACCAGAACAAACAGACTCAAAAACAGTTTCTTTCCCAAAGCGGTAACCATCCTGAATTCCCGCATACACCGACGATAATGTGCGACATTCCATCCCATAATGTGCAATATTTTATAATTTTAATAATGTATATAATAACATACTTATCCTGCAATGTACATACCATCCACGATCGTGCACCTTACCTTCTAATGTTACATCGTACATGTATTTTTTCTGATACATACAACCCCTGGCAAAAATTATGGAATCACCGGCCTCAGAGGATGTTCATTCAGTTGTTTAATTTTGTAGAAAAAAAGCAGATCACAGACATGACACAAAACTAAAGTCATTTCAAATGGCAACTTTCTGGCTTTAAGAAACACTATAAGAAATCAAGAAAAAAAGATTGTGGCAGTCAGTAACGGTTACTTTTTTAGACCAAGCAGAGGAAAAAAATATGGAATCACTCAATTCTGAGGAAAAAATTATGGAATCACCCTGTAAATTTTCATCCCCCAAATTAACACCTGCATCATATCAGATCTGCTCATTGACATTGACCCTATGTGTCTTTTTGCAAGGAATGTTTTTGCAGTTTTTGCTCTATGGCAAGATGCATTATCATCTTGAAAAATGACTTTCATCCAGTCATCCACAGTCCACGATTGCTTTTCCTTAGCCCATTGTAACCTTGTTTTTTTCTGTTTAGGTGTTAATGATGCCTTTCATTTAGCTTTTCTGTATGTAAATCCCATTTCCTTTAGGCGGTTTCTTACAGTTCGGTCACATACGTTGACTCCAGTTTCCTCCCATTCGTTCCTCATTTGTTTGTTGTACATTTTTGATTTTTGAGACATATTGCTTTAAGTTTTATGTCTTGACGCTTTGATGTCTTCCTTGGTCTACCAGTATGTTTGCCTTTAACAACCTTCCCATGTTGTTTGTATTTGGTCCAGAGTTTAGACACAGCTGACTGTGAACAACCAACATCTTTTGCAACATTGCGTGATGATTTACTCTCTTTTAAGAGTTTGATAATCCTCTCCTTTGTTTCAGTTGACATCTCTCGTGTTGGAGTCATGATTCATGTCAGTCCGCTTGGTGCAACAGCTCTCCAAGGTGTGTTCACTCCGTTTTAGATGCAGACTAACGAGCAGATCTGATATGATGCAGGTGTTAGTTTTGGGGATGAAAATTTACAGGGTGATTCCATAATTTTTTTTCCTCAGAATTGAATGAGTCCATATTTTTTTCCTCTGCTTGGTCTAAAAAGTAACCGTTACTGACTGCCACAATCTTTTTTTTCTTGATTTCTTATAGTGTTTCTTAAAGCCAGAAAGTTGCCATTTGAAATTACTTTAGTTTTCTGTCATGTCTGTGATCTGCTTTTTTCTACAAAATTAAACAACTGAATGAACATCCTCCGAGGCCGGTGATTCCATAATTTTTGCCAGGGGTTGTATTATTTGATATCGCTGCTTTTCTTCTTACTTGCCTGCACTGGTTTTGGAGTTGGCTTTTAATCTCGTTGTACATTGTATAATGACAATAAAAGGCATTCTATTCTATTCTATTCTACTGATGGCTTTGGCACGCCCTCTTGTGGCAGTGCAGATAATGACACCCAGTCAAACTGATCCTGTGAAAACAAAGTTCCCAGTTGGTAAAATATATTAATTTATCCTTGGATAACTCGGTAATGGATCTTGGACATCAGTACCTGGTTCTCCAGTGGTTCCTCCAGCTGAGAACCAGTGGGTGCCCGAGGAGGACCGAGACCACAGTCAGAGTGTAGATCCATTCCTTTGACTTTAATTTTTTGCCACCTACCTACAGGTAACAGCACAAAACCGATTGAATCCTAATCTATTGCAGTGTGGTTACTGAGACACATATTACTGCAGGTGTAGACGCGGTTAATAAGCATCTCTGATTAACATCTGACATCCAGCTCACGTCGTACCGCCTCTGTTTTTAAGGCGTTCAGCTGGAAGCGGTTTTAATGCGAGAACAGTGAAGGAGAAGTGGCTCTGAAGACCTCAACTTAATACCACATTTAATGAATCAGTTTTACTGCAGACATTAAGGATCCGTTTGACTTACAGTCATTCCAACATCAGAGGCACAGCATCTGTCAAACCGCCTTGACAGACATGTCAGATGTTCGCCGCAGGAATAACTTGTGACAGCCGTGTTCCGCTTTCCCAGGCTGACTTGTCAACTGCGGGAATTGACAGGAAGTGATTGGTGGAATGTCTTACATCTGTGCTGGCTAATTTCCCCGGCTGTAGAAGCTGCTGCCATCACTCAGACTTTCTCTCTTTGGTTTTGCTTTGGTTGGTTTTTCTTTTGAACGCTGCACGTCTCACAGCACACATGCCTGTTTATTACTTCCTTTAAGTGAATAAGCATTTACTTTAAAAGTCACGTCCTCTTTGTGACAAATTGTTCTCTCTAAAGTTATTGTACGTTCAAAGTTTAATTCTGACCGTTAAAAATAAGTGCAAAGCACGCATCGATTACTGTGGCTCGGAAGTGCAAACAAAATTTACATGTTAAAAAAACAAATTTACAAAAGCAAAATGTAAATTTATTTTGACTCTTCTAAATGCGTTTCTCAGCTTGTAAATATATTTGGTAAATGGAAATGTTTTCTCACCTTGCAAATTTGCTATTTCCACTTTTTTGTTAATTTTATTTCAAAATGTAATTTTGCTTTTTTTACTTTAAATTTGGTTTTAGGGTAACTATATATAACTATAAAAGTGTGAAATTTCCCCTTTTTTCTGTTTTTCATACAATATGATCAAAGGACATAATAAGTGCCCGTAGTCTAAGAATCACCCATTTATCTAGTTTTGTTTTAGTTTATCTCTGAGTTACCGATGAGGTCATGAGACATCCTGCTGGTGCAGTATGACCAGCCGACACCATATTTCACAATAATCTTGGTTCCCAGCCTTCTTAATCTTTGTCACAGTGCAGCGCTGTGACTGCAGATGAGCCTGGGTTGGACTGAAATATAGCACAAAACCTATGAGTGATATTGTAAGCAAGAATTTAAATAAACAGAGCGTGACACTTCAACGAGCAAAGATGGAAAAATGTAAATTCCCGCAGAAAAGATACGTTCACGTCAAGTATGGAAACATCTGTCTAGCCCCCAAATGCAGTATAAAAACATAATCGGGAAAAAAAAGCCCAGGTGGTGTAAAAAGGAGGGCAGTTAGATGTGATGTTGCTGTTGAAAATTAACCAACTGACTAAATCATGTAATTTTGTCCCATACAACAATCTGTTTAGTCTGAAGACAAATAACCAGGAGCCTCTCACAGCCTTTGGAATAGGAGGAAACCAGGATGGTGTCCAGTTGATATGAATTAACTGTAGTACATTTACTGGTACTCTGCTCTTCACCTTTTGCTTGACTCTTGAGTCATCAGTCATTGTGACCACGTTTGTCAATTCTTGTTGCGTTTGTTTTTGTTTTCCCCCTTGTGCTGTTATTGGTAGTATGACCAAAGCAGATGGTCACCCCACTAAGTCTGGTCTGCTTGAGGGTTCTTCCTGTAAAGGGTTAAAAAAAAAAGTGATTGGGATAATTAAGAAAAAGAGATTAAGACTATGACACAGGTGTTGGAACTTAATTGGATTGAAGGAATCAGAAGAATACTTCAGGCACGAGAAACCAATTAGCCTAAAAATAGTTGAAGCATGGCCTAGGCATGCCTTGATTCAAACGTGGTCAAAGAAATGCGAAGAGTGTCACATAACTCGCAAAAGCTGAAAAACAAATGAAAAGCTTTGCATCGTGTCCAGTTGTCAGAAAGCGATTCAGCAGTTTCTCCAGGCCTGGGATTGGACTCAATGAAAATCAGGAGTACGCCTTAGGCATCAGAAAGAGATTGGGCTAAAGAAACCCTCAGACGTCTCCTCCCTCGGAAAGTGAATGGGCTGAAATAAGGAGGAGAAAAACTCAAAAGCATATCTGAGATGTTGGAAACTGATTAGGCTGCAGAAATGTAGTAACTGCCTCAGACCTTGGGTTTAACAAAAAATGGTTGTGCTGAAGAAAAAAAAATAGCCCACAGTGCAGACAAATAGCAAGTCTGGTCAGGTGGACACAGAGAATTGAGGGCATTTTGCTTGGAGAACTGTATCAGGAGAGGGATCACAGTAACAGCTTGGGGGGAAATGGGTTTTCACAGGTCTGAAAAACAGCCTGAGGAAACGTCTCCCAGAAGAATACTGACTGATATCTGAAAGCCTGGCAGGCTGGATTTGATTTGTACCTTTTTGAAAACTAGTGTGAAACTCAGCAATTCTGTTTTTAACTTGGCAACAAAGACAACTTTTTTCTGCTTTTGTTCAGGGTCAGGTCTGGAAAAGTGTTAGTGTCACCTGCCACACCACACTAGGGCGCCGCCTTAGGTGCTGGATGGAACACCCCCCCCCCCCCCCCCCCCCCCAGGCCTGCAGTCTGTAATTCAACCATGTCGTTCCACTTCTAGTGTTTAAATAAAGGCATATGTTACTGAATGTAGTTCGGAATGTCAGTCATCAAACATTGCTGTGTCCTTCGTTGTCCAGTGGCACGATCTATGGTCACACAGAGCTGGTCGTAGGCATAAACCATGTAGACAGCCACCTACAGCACCACCTTCTGGTGATCACTGCTTGATTAATTTTTCAATAAATGAAAAAAAATCATGTTGTCAGTATGGGGTGTTGTGTGGCGAATTGAGGGAAAAAATGAATTTAATCCATTTTGGAATAAGGCTGTAACATAAAATGTGGAAAAAGTGAAGCGCTGTCAGTACTTTCTGAATACGCTCTACTCTTCATCCTTTGTTCAAAATTTAAGCAGTTTCTAGTGTTTAAACAAAGGCCAATGTTACTGAATGTAGTCCATAACGTCGATCATCAAACATCACCCGACAGCGGCTGGAACGATGGACTCAGTCTGCTACAAACATCCACGTCTTTCTGAAATGTCACTAGTTCAGCGTATCAGTCAGAAAGTCTTTGGTGTCCTTCTCCATATATTGCTGTGTCCTTCATTGACCAGTGGCACGGTGTATGGTCACACAGAGCTGGTTGTAGGCATAAACCATGTAGACACTCACCTAGAGCACCACCTTCTAGTGATCACTGCTTGGTTAATTTTTCAATAAATGTGACAACAATCATGTTGTCATTATGGGGTGTTGTGTGGAGAATTGAGGGAAAAATAAATTTAATCCATTTTGGAATAAGGCTGTAACATAAAATGTGGAAAGAGTGAAGTGCTGTGAATACTTTCTGGATACGCTCTACTCTTCATTCATTTGTTTATATATTTTTTTTTTTATATTTTCTTCTATGAGCTGTTCAAACTTTCTTCCATCCTTATTTTATTTCTACTCCCCCTCCCTTCCTTTTGTCTCTTTCTTTCTTCTTTCCTCCATCCTCCACTTCTTGTAATCTTACACCCTTTCTTCCGTCAGTCCTTTCTTTTACCTTCCGTTCTTCTGATCCCATCTGTTCATGTTTTTTTTTCCTTTTGTCCATCATTAGTCTCTTCCACCCATCTTCCCTCCACACTTCCTTGCGTACGTTGTGGCAAAAGGTAGCAAGCGTTCATTAATCTGCACTAAATCCAGAAACCCTGCTCAACTGTGGAGGTCAAACTCTGAAAATGTTTCTGGATCTTCTCCAAAGACAAACAGCCTCGTCATCTTCTCACTCCCAAAAGTTTGGTTGTCCTCTGATTTTACCCCCAAAACATCGGCTTCAAGCCAGAGGAACCTGTTTTATGTCTCCTTAAAGAAGAAAAACCAGACTCTCAGTGTGTGATGACCGTTCCATGTCACACCCGAACGCTCCATCGTTCTGGCCTTGTGAGTCCCCCCGAGTGTCGGTGCGATGAGACATTTCAGGTTTATTGTCCATCACAGCGAGCGTCTGGAGACTAGCATCTTCAGATGAGTCACACGCCGATTGTGTGTACAGTCAATCGTGGCGTTGCTCTGAGTCAACATCATGTTCTTCACGCCTCTGTGCTCCATCAGAAATTCTAAATCACAGCCACCCAACTGCAAAGAGGTTCTGTAAGGTTGGCAGTACTTTGTAACGAGCTCCATGTGTCATTGTTCAAACTGTGCTAGGCACAATCAGTTTAGCGTCACCGTTTTGCTCCAGCAACTTCACAAAGGGCAACGCGTCGCTAAATGGATGTGTTCAATTTTGAGGACGTTATTTCAGCTCAGATTCTTGGTAAATGCCAGTAGGTGGGTGGCCATTTTTCAGACAAACTGCAAATTTCACCCACATGCTAATAACAGAATGGGTGGGGCTAAAGCAGTACCAACACGCGATGTCACGTGTTCACAACAACGCTCATTCAGTGCTGGTTGAATCAGTCAGTTTGCCAATAGAATATGAGCTTAGCTCATGCACAGCGCACTGCCAGACTCCAGCGTTATTCTCAAAGCTACAGCGGGGTTACGCACTGGAAAGATGGCAGTTTTAAAGCAGTGCGGCTGTGCTTACCATCCGCTAGGCTACGCGCTAATTACAGATCACACAATTTAGTTAATAAAACCACTGAAAAGAAAGATTGCATTTAGTGTGTTAACTGTTTCCTTTCTTTTCCAAACATGACTAAAAGTGGTAACTGTAAAGTGCTGTTACAATACCCGAAGATCATCATTGCTTTTTAAAATAATTTCAAGCTAACACGCTAACTAGCTCAACTACATGGCTTAAATACTGACCGCTTCTTGAGACGGCTAAACTAGCTTGCTTGGTTAGCTAGCATAATTTCAATCCAGATAAAATATTGCACAAAGTCAATCTGCGTAATATGACAACCTGTTTTATACTTTATCAGTTTATACCACGTGTAGTGCGATCATACAAAACTTAATTGCAAATGTCTCCACTTGTGGAATTGTTTATTTGCCTTTACATACGCAATTCATTTATGTCTAAATTGCTTGTAATTAGATGTAGATGCAAAAAAGATATGTCAAATGTCCTTCAGTCTTTACTGAACACTAAGTTTTTTTGTGGATTATAATAAATCACATTGAAAATAATTTACATTTACGCTACAATTTCACTATGGAATGTGATTCTCACCGTATTATTGGTGGAAAAAGTCCAGCGTTGATAAACTGTGAGATTAATCCATTTCAGCTGTTGTAGCCTCTTTTTTTTTTTTTTTTTTTTTTTAAATGTATTGTTCCTAGAAAATACATGACAGTGTAATGAAATATATTTAGATAATTTAATCACCACAGTTTAATCATGGAAAATTTTTCAAATACTGTTGCAGAAAAAAAAGTTGAGCATTTGTATTCATTCTGTGCTACTGTGGGGGAATAAAGCAAAAGTTATTCTGACTTTATGATACATAACAAAACAAAATGTTCTTAAAGCTGGTCACCATGGAGACTTGCATCTTCTTATGAACAGCTAATTAGTTTAACGGGAGACTACCCCTTTAAAAGTAATACACCCAAAGCTTTCACGGGTGATTCTTAGACTACGGGCACTTATGTCCTTTGATCATACTGTATGAAAAACAGAAAAAAGGGGAAATTTCACACTTTTATAGTTATCTTTACAATGAAAGTGTAAAGAAATTTGTTCTAGTAGTCTATGATGACTTTTTCACCTTTTTTCAGCATCATTATATGCAAATATTGCCGTTTTGTGCTTGTCCCACACCCAGACTTTTGATCTTCAATGATAAAAATGAATGGTAAAGAAACATTTTTTCTAATGTTTTAAAATATCTCTGAATAAAATATCAGTAAAATAATCAAAACATAATTGGGGTATTCAATGTCATACAACTGTTGTGGTTTTTTTAAACAAAATGTAGCTGTCCCACACTATTGCCGGAATTTCCACCACAACACTGTAATGTCCCTTTAAACAGTTTGTATGAAAGATTGTTTGGGTAGTTTCTATGGAGATAAACAGTGACATCAGAGCACATGTATATAGCGCCAAATCACAACAAACAGTTGCCGTAAGGCAATGGTGTGGTGGAAATTACATTTACAATGCCAATAGTGCCCGTAGTTAAAGAATCACCCTCACATGCATTTACTGTGATGCACAGACTCACCAACACACACACTTGCAGACTGAGGCTTTTTGTTCACACAACATTCTGACATATTACAAAAGTCTCCAATGTGATTGTGTTTTTTCCAGGAAGTTATTCTTTTATGTTATGAGACATCTGTGGTCCTATAAATATCATCACTTAATGATTTTGGGGGGAAATGTCACCATTTTCAAGTACATACAACTTCAACTTTTTGATCCAAAGAGAAGTCATTGTTTTGGTCTCAGATGGTGGTGCTAGTGGGCCATCTAGTGGTATAAAATAAGTGGCATCTACAGATGTTCCAGTGGTCGTTATTCAAAATTTTCTGGTTGGTGGCCAACTAACTTTTCCCTGACTCCACCCCCCAAGCAATTTATTAGATTTATTAGACTAATAATGAAGTCGAATAAATCTACAATGAAGTCAATCGTTGGAGTTTCCCTGATTGGTTAAAACCAAAATAACAGGACGTATGACAGGAAAAAAAAAAAAGTTCAGAGGCATGTTTGTGCTTCAGTTTGTCACATTTTTTTGGATGCATTTTAAAATGCAACACATTGTGCTTGGTTACAGTATTCCACACAGTATTTACATAGATTAGACAACATTACAACCACATTACAAAACGTTTTACATTCATGTTCATTAAAAGTCCAGCAGCAAATCTGATATCGGTGCAGAAATAAAGAGCTGGAAAATCCAATGCTGATAAAACATTTCAACAACATCAGTTTCCAATTTCGAAAGAATTTGAATTTGAATATCTCAAAGTCGGGGACTGAACTTGCTCATACAGTTAAATGAGAAAATATTTGACATTTGAGTTTCACTTATAGAAAGTGGTATGTAGTATATAATAAGGATTTGAGCAAAAACTGAATGCAAAAAGTAGACTCGTGAGGGAAGCCACCAAGTCACCCAGACATCCGAAGGAGTTTGAAGTGTGTGTGGCTATATTTGGAGAAACTGTATATTCTGCAACTTTTGTCTGTTACATCAGCAGTCACAGCTTTATGTTGGCTAGCAAGTGGTATGTTTGTTATCCAAAATGAGACACTGAAATTTTTTAAACAAATATTGTCACAACTGCAAGTAATTAACAAACAGGGTAGCAGCTAACGTTACTGATGATATCAGACTACCTTTGCATAAAGTAGCTTAAAAAGCTTTTTCAAGAGAGCTGTACCCTCACTAGCCACTGTAGCGACTGAGCCAGCTAGCTTGCTTGCTACATCCACAGCCACGGTAGCAACTGAGCTACACCAACTATCTGGCTTACTATATCTGTAGCCACAGTCGCGACTGAGCTACACCCACTAGCTTGCTTGCCATACATAGCCATTGTAGCAACTGCGCTACATTAGCGTACTCACTCACTACCTGGATAATCTAACAGGGAATGGATTTGTACTATCCATTCTTGTTTTACAAGTGTTCGTAAATGATAGATCAATATCCAACCCAATTGCAACACACATCACAAGTTTGTGATAGCGTCACGAAAAAGTGACTTAATCTATTCGTCATGAAATTACTTCATAAAACCATCACGACATTTGGGGCAACACAGGGGGATATAGTTAGTTATGGTGGCCGCGTCATGAAAATGGGACCCGTTGTGTAATAGCATCATGAAAAATAAAACACACAAACAAAAAAACTAAAACGTGAGACTAGCCTGTAATATCTTACTTAGTAGTGGAGCAAGAGGTTACAAATTTGCTTATGCAGCATAGTTAAGTAATATGATAACCACATCCAGAAATGACCAAATTGCATGTTGACATTAAATTTCCATGAAATTTACTCAAGCAAATTTTTGTTTTCTTTTGGGAATCTAAAATCTATTGAAATATCCAAATGTTGTGGAATTCACTGCAAAAGTAAAAGCACAACCACCTGAAAACCTCACTTTTACCCAAAGATTTATACCCTGAAGGTCTACAAAACACAGATATGACAACCTCCCCCTCCAAAAAAAAAAATGTAGTGAAAATGATTTTCCCTTTCAAATAATGTAGTTGTGTTATACAAAATACAGCACCTGTAGCATCAAATCAAAAATAACCTTGTAAATTAAAAATAAAATAATATAGTAAAAATAATCATGATTTGTGAATTAACATAGGAAGGCTAAAGATTAATGAGGGAAGCCACCAAGACAACTGTGATGAAAGGACAACTTTAGTAACTGTGATTGGAGAGTGAACCGTTTCCTCATCCTTCAAAAGATTTATATGGTAATGTGGCAAAAAGAAAGTCTCTCTCTGTAGTGTCATAGATATCTGATGTCAGATTACAGAAATATTAAAATTTAAAATTATTGTATGAGATAGATTGTACAAGTCATAAAACAAACAATACAAATGTATAAAAACCCCAAATGGATGATGTGTTTAGCTATAAAAAATTTTTATCTAGATTTTTAAAAAGTCCTGTGATTCATTTATTTGTGGAAAATCTTAGCTTTGAAACGTCGAGAATCTTGAAGGTAAAATGTTCGAAAAAGTACTTTCTAGTCTTTAAGATGACTTTAATTTTTCAATATTTTTGGACATGTCAGAAAACAAATCTGGAACTAAAAGCTGTTTCCCCCCCATAGACTGTGTGTGTGTGTGTGTGTGTGTGTGTGTGTGTGTGTGTGTGTGTGTGTGTGTGTGTGTGTTGTGTGTGTGTGTGTGTGTGTGTGTGTGTGTGTGTGTGTGTGTGTGTGTGTGTGTGTGTGTGTGTGTGTGTGTTTCCCCAGTAAAGCCTTTAGAGCTGTTTGTTTACAGGAAAGTTTTGTTGGTCAGGAGCCGTAAACACAACGGAGTTAAACTGCTGGTTTAAGTTGATCTGGAGGATCAGAGGGGATTTGGGGGATTGTGGGTCTGCAGCGGCCGTGCCTCTGTCAAGATATCCAAAAATCAATAGATGGGACATAAAGGCTTTTGTCCAGCAAATTAAGGATTTTCATGTGTCTGGCGGGTTGATCTCTTCTGACGTTTGTGAGTTTGAACGTTAGGCCCAGGCTCAATGTTCCTGACAAAAACTCACATCAGTTTCCTGTCCTGACCTCACAGTGACATCCGATCAGGAGAATTAACAATGTACCGCCCGCGTTTTTCACTTCAGGCAATGTGTCACTGTGGTTTAAAGGAGGCTCAAAATTCCAGTTTTTCGGGTCTCATGCTGCATCTCCTGGGAACACGCCGTCTTATCTCCATTTATTTTTGTTGTTTGATTTTGCCGATAATTGTTCCTTTGCTTTCAAAATGTCTGAATTTGTGATTGTTTTGGACTAAGACGAATGCTGCATTCCTGAAACGTTGGAAATTACAAGCTCCAGCTGAGACAAAACAAATACAGTTCTCCTATTGATCCAATTTCGTAAATACATGGATTTATGCTCATAATTATTAGAATTTGATGTTATTGATAGTCATTACTATTTTTCTGATCATTTGGCACTTTTGTGTACTTTGTAGTTTGATGTTAATTGTCAACTTTGTCAGTAATACCACCACTCATTGTAAAAGTAATGCTATTATGTGGAATAGTGCAACTGATAAGCACTTAGAAGATTGTCATAAGGAGTTAGATCATTTGTTAGTTGCCTGGTGCTGTTTTATGTGACAATAAGTTTTGTAATTTACATAGCGAGTGTGGATCTTAGCATAATATACCACAGCATTGTTGATATTATGTTAAAAGCTAGCAGTAAATGTATACCAACTCACAAATGTAAGGGGAATGTCAGGTTTGGGGAATGCCAACTTTTTGCTAACAAATTTAATGCATTTTATACCAAACATCGAGTGAGGCCAGTTGCGATTGCTGGTGTCCCCGCCCATTCCATTAAAGAAGCTGAAGGGTTTTAGCCATGCTAATGCTCCCCAGAACCATTTTACTGAAAAAAAGTCTGAAGGACTTAAATGACATGGTGAAGAGCTTCGGGGTCATAAACATATTATTTTCATGAATACCTTTAATAAAGCCATGTGTATGTATGTATTTATCAGTAACAAATCATGTCAGTCTATTTAACTTGGTTGAGGATAGGAAACTTGACCCAGACAAACTGCAGAAAATGAATGATGATTTTTCCAAGATAAATTTAAGTTTAGACTTAATTTTTGTAGATTTGCAATTTTTTTATAACCATCATTTATAATATTTTAAAACCAAACATTGTTCTGCAATAGCTAATTATTATAAATTGGCTCTTGAGCAGGTTTTAAAAAAAATCCACAGCAGCAACAGTTGGTTAAGGCAGAAAAATGGCAAATAGCAACATTTAGCCATTTATCAGTAGAGCCCAACCGATATATTGGCCGGCCGATATTATCGGCCGATATAAGCCCTTTTCAAAGTATTCACTATCGGCCGAAATTTTGCCAATAGAACGCCAATAATTTCTCATGAACAGAACAGTTATTGAAATAATGTTTGTGTCGGCAATTTAAAATGTCCTTGCACCGTTTGTCCAGTAGATGGAGCTCTGACTCCATTCAACTGAGAGCTGTAAGTTTATAAGGATGTTGTTTGTAATAACGTTGCGATTACATTCCCCCCCACATTTCTCCCATTTCAGTTCAACTCAGTTTGATTAACTCGGTTTATGTAGTAAGATCAGATGTATTTCACAACTCTTTTTAAGGATATGTATTTGCTAATTTCACAAAGGTTTAATTCTTGATTGCATTTTTTGAACTTGAAAATTTTTCTCTGTTATAAAGTTAATATGAGGACAAAGCTTCAGCTTTTAGCTCATACCTTTTTTGTTAAGAGTCCAAAAAAAGAACATTTTATTCATTAAAAAATAATAATATCGGCTGATTTATCTGCAAATCAGCCGATTTATCGATTATCGGCATTTTTTTTCATCCAAATATCGTTATCGGCATCGGCCTCAAAAAATCCATATCAGTCGGGCTCTATTTATCAGCTCAGCAAATAACTTGTTAAAATACATGTTGGTTATTTGTGTGGTCCATCTGAAGACAGCATCTTCAGACAGACATCTTTCAGATGTAAAGGCATACTATCTCTTTTCCGTATGCGGATTTAATTGTATAGTAGACTATGGGTAACATGGAATTTGTTGCTGAATTTTCCATAAACATGCAAGTATTGTACTGTTTGTTACTATATTTATTGATTTATTGATTTCTTGAGATAGACGTGTCTGTAGAACACTTGAAGTCCAGGAAGAATTTCCCCTCGGGGACAGTAAAGTGTATGGTATGGTATCGTATTTCCAGTAATCGATTGGTTGACTAATGATTTCAACTGTGGTTTGTGTGTCATGGCTCCCTCATCAGTCCCTTTGCCATCATTCCATTACACGGCATTAGATTATTTGTTAGAAAATCCAGTTCATGCACATTCCTACAAGCAGAAAAACATGGACAAATTGTAAAGAACGATGTAAAAATATTAAAGTCCCTCATAGGTTCTGTATACATGTGAGTTAGGGTCCTTCCCCCCTCACATTAGTAAGTCATGAAAGGGCAAAACTTCAAATTTCCAAATGTAAAAAAAATTGCTTTTCAATGATTTTATACAAGGACAAAAACAGTCTGCCATAATGAGCGTGATATTAAATGTCATTTCATCATGAAGATATGAATCATGAACACTGTGTTGGAATTTGACTTGTATTTGGATTTTCTTGATTTTTTTTTTTTTTTTTTTTTTTTTTTTTCTGCTGAACAACAAATTAATGATTCCACAAATCACTGCAGAAGTATATTTACAGAGTTTAAATTTTGGGTTTGTGTCTTGCCATCTGTGTTTTGCCTCAGAGCAGATACAGGAACAACATTTGACTTTTTTTCCCCTTTGATATTTCATCTCAATGTTTTGATATCACCTTAAAAAAAAACATGCAGCCAATCAGCTTGTGCCACATCACTCGTCATAAGCCACTCTGGTTTAAATACAGGAAGTAAATGTGTTGCGTGCAGACATGAAGGTGGAATAAAGCTTTTTTTCCCCACATGATTTGAAAAAACATCAAGTCAGTCATTTTTTTTTTCTGTTTGTGAGCATGTTTGTTGATTGGGAATAAACCTCTTCACCGTCTTCACATAATTCCTTCCCAAAAAGCTGAAGTTTGCTGGTTAAAATCCCGATGTAGACACGATGAAGTCATGCTCTTGTGATGCAAGTTGTTCGGTTTCTTTTTGTTTCTTTTAACATTTTCTTGAAGCTCCCCAAAAGACATTCAATGTCATTCCTGTTTTGTCTTGAATCTCATTTCCCGACTGTGAAGTTTGTGTCCTTCCAGCGTCCTGATAGTTTTATCTTCCCGACTCCCTCAATGGCTTATCGTCTCTCACTGTGCTGTCATTTTCGCGTCGCCTCTCTCAGGCTCTCAAACGTCCGTTGCGTTTAGGCGGGTTGACACCACATCCTGCGCTTCTAGCACCATCTTCTTCCCTCGCCCTCCTCCTCCACCGATGGGATGGATACTATCCAGCCGACTGCTCCTCCCCCCCTCTCCTTCTCCCCGACACTTGAAGACGGCAAGGAAAGCGGCACGGTAGTTGCGGTTCATCCAACCGTACAGCAGCGGGTTGGCAAACGTGGAGCACATGGCGATGACATGGAAGATGGTGTAGAGCAGGTGGAAGTCACGCATGTCCAGCACCGAGCTGTCGATGTCGGTGGCCAACTGGAAGGCGTGGAAGGGCAACCAGCTGACAGCAAACACTACCACCATGGTCACCAACATCTTGGTGGTCTTACGGCGCCGGCGGTGGCGCTCTGATCCTGCACCGCCACCGGCACAAGAGGCATTGGCACCATTAACTGCTGGGCTGACATGTCCACGGAGTTTGGACCATATTCGTGCGTAGGCAAAAGAAATGATGGACAAGGGCAGAAGTACTGCAGGATCAAAATCGAGATGCTGTAGATTGTGCCATCGGCATTTTTACCGGGCCACTTCTCCATGCAGACCTGCAACACCACAGAGATCACATTCAACATCTTTTTGTTGATTAGCTCAATTAACTTTAGCCTTTAGTCAACCAACTTTAGCGGCAGAATTTCACCATCAATCAGTGCCATCCTGTTTGGACACACTTCCCACAATGCGAAGCACAGTTGCTTTTGAGTAACTTTAGAGAAATCTTCTTGAAACTTCATCAGATCCGATATGATGGATTATGTCAATGAAGACCTTTTCATGCATCGGCGAGATGATTTTAATGTCACACGAGAATTAATTGAAGGCAGCCCAGAAAGACAGGAACGTTTAATTCCCCTTTTTCAGATTTATGGTTTGGAAAACTGTTGCCAATAACCGGGATTGTATCAGACGTCAATATTTTGGACCGTAGAGCTGCGGTTCACCCAGGCCGCAATCACTCACTGCATTTTCACTTTAAATGAGATTGCTCACATGTATAACCATTCAGAAAGGAGCCTACTTGTAGATGGCAGGATGTGGGAAAACTCTGGGGATTCTAAGCAAACTACATTCCATCAAAGATCAAACAGATTAAAAAAAGAACATGGTGCAGTGCAGAAAGCAGCTTTGGCAGTGAATTTAAAGAGTATATATCAATTAATTTCCAAGTAATTTTACTTAACTTCTCTCCAAGAGGGAAACTATGGACTTGCATGGATATTTTCTTTAATTCACACACACACCATTTCAATGTGGAGGATCCTGAAGCTAAAATATTAGCTAACTGTGTTACATGATCCAATTTTATGAAATTATACCCTACTGAAATGATAACTTCTTTAAAAACAGGACAGTATAGTTAGCAGTCACTAATATGAAAATACAAAACAATACAAATACATTTCATTCTAGTAACTGACAAATTATCTGAGTAATGACTGGGGAGGGTTCACTAGTCCTAGGATCCACTGGTCCTAACCTCTATTATTTAATGGTGTATATTATAACCCCAAACTGATTTTAAAGTTCACCCTAACCCTTAACCCTAAACCTAACACTAACAGTAACCCTAATCCCTAATCCAAACCAGGATTAGTGAACTCTAGGACTAGCACAAGTAGACCCTAGGACTAGTGGGAAGTTCCCGCAGTGACTGACTAAGCTAACAAGCTAGTTAGGCTAGCTCAGACATGACAGTGACACAGCAACACAGCCAGCTTGACTATCTAGCAAGCAATTAGCTTAAAAATAAGCCTTTTGAATGATTGTGAACACCATGTATCACACTACTTACTGTATGTTGATTGGGAAATTTTCTTAAATATGCATAATTATAAATTGCTATAGCCTATTTTGTGTTGATATCATGTATGTGTATATAAGCTTGAAATTGATCCCTGGGCTAATAATAGAGATACGTTATATACAGTTTAGCTAGCAAGTTGAACACAAGTTAACTGAGCAATACTGCAAGTAAGCTAATGAGCAAACTATCTTGCAAGCAGTGAAGGCGCTAGCTAGTGAGCATGCTAAATATCATGCAGTATTTCATGTGAGTTGCTATTTTTTCACCAGGTTTGTGTAGTTCATGATGTCTGCAATGAAAGGGGGATCAGCCTAAAACTCAAAAACAACAAGAAAAAATGTTTAAATAACAATATAGCAGATTACAGAATTAAAACAGTATCAACGGTAGGACAGCACAGCGACGTAGCCAAGACATACCAACTTAAATCACTGCATACGATGGAAATTGTTGACTATTTTCAAAGTTGACTGATTCTGGGTCCCCCCCCCCCAGTCAAAAACACTACCTACGCCAATGAGTACAGTTGCTCTCACCATTTGCAAAATGCATTTTCCTACAGTGCCTCGGATGCAACCATTTTTCATGCCCAGTATAATGCTGAAACCCTCAGAATCTGCTGATAGATACCAATCTGATACCTTTTTCCACATCTTAAACTAAATCTGTACATCAATATGCGCTTTTCTGACCTAGCCATCTAACAAAACATCAACGCAAATGGTAAAACAAATATTCTGCTGCCATAAATGTGGTACGCAACGTGACTCAGATGTACAACCGAAGTCTCAAATCAGATTTCCAAAATCTAAAGCAGTAACTCTGGCCAATATCAGACTAATACCAATCCAAAACATCTGATTGGTGCACACCCTAATATCAAGTAAGATTAAACAGTTTTGCTGAATTCAACGTCAGTTTTATAGTATTTAAGTAAGAAAATGAAAGTTGGGTGTGAAATTGGAAAAAAAATGAATGAATAGATGGTGCAACAAAATGGATAGTGGGACAGAAAGGTTGAAAGCATGTTGTACAGCCGATAACTGAAAAAATATTTCAAATGGTGATCCAAGCACCAAATATGGCACAAATACACCTTTGACACGACCCTTTTGAAAAGGCAGGGCATCTACTTGAATTTTCAATAGGCAGCCAGCTAGGGATCAATTGAAGAATTACACAGGGGTCAGAATTAAAAGATGCACCAGCCATATTGAAAACTATACCATATTATTTGTCTGATTGCAGAGATCACAAAAAGGTATAGTTTGGATGTATCATGCTTAGTTATCACGTTACAGGGTAACATATGTTATATGTCATAGAATCCAATGGACGTTGACGTTGTTTAACCTTTATTTTGCAGACAAAACATTCAACACAGTCAAAACTATTCAATTTATTAATCCTATTAGCTCAACCAGTAATTTGCACCACTTTATACCAAAATTGGAGCAACTTTAACTTTTAACCCCTGTACAAACTGAAAAGACCTTTCTCATCATTTTTCTATTTGTTTTAACCCATAACTCCATATTCAGTCATAGATAATACAAACTATACCTTTTTGAAATCTTTATGATCAGATAAATAATATGAAATACCTTTCAAGATGATTGGAGCATTTTTAAATTTCAACCCCAGTGTAATTCTTCAGTTAACCCCTACCTTGCCGCCAATTGAAAATTCAAGTGGGCATTGTGCTTTTTTAAAAGAATAATGTCTAAGGTGTTTTTGTGCCAAATTATTCTCTTATCTGCTGCAGTAATGGGAGTAGAAAGATGAAAAAAAGGGAGGATGGATGCAAGTGAGGAGATGTGGTAATGAGGAAAGAGGATGTGAAGGAAGAGCCAAGAGATGGACTCAGAGGGACAGAAGGATGAGAGAGAGAAGAATGAAAGGTCTGAGGAAGAGTAACAGGAGTCTACCTGGATGGTGTTTCCGGGCTCTAGCGTGAAGGATCTATACTCTCTGAAAATCGCCAGGGGACTGGCAAGGACGGCGCTCAGCACCCAGGTCAATGCAATCACACCGAAACAGACGTCCTTTCGCATCCTCGTCTCCAGGTGGTACACGATACACCTGTGAACCACACGCTATGATAACCAGCACTGCAGGGTAACCAAATTAAATTCAAAACATCACATTATACACACATGTCTCTGCCAGATATCCAAATCCATGTTATTATGAGTCCATATTACCAGAGGAGGTGGCTCTGTGAGATAAGAGGCGGACTACCAACATATAGACCGGGGGTCGATGCCAGGTTTGTGCTTCAGGCAACTTGTCTCTGTGCTTGGACAAGATACTTCCATTCCAACCAACCTTGGTTGGTTGGGCAAGGAACCAGTCATGGACTGGCATCCTGTCAAGGGGGAGACTTAAACCAGTGGTGGGCACAGCTAACCGAAAAGTTAGCTTTGATAAATCACTAAAAAATTTAGCGAAATTACAGCTAACCTCTAACTTTTAGTATTGACTCGTACACTGTCGGCTACTGATACGCCAGTTTTGAGTTTAAAACACCGCAGGGTTATTCTGAGCAAATCCAAAGGCCATCGCAAACACAAAACAAGCAACAACAGCCAAAGCTTTTGTCTTTATGCACCCTGCCAGCTGGTGCAAAGAAGTGTCATTTACTTTTCACACACAACAACACAGAGAGTGGCAGAAGAGATCAAACGCAAGGTCCTTTTCACTCATGGTTACAACGTAAGTCTTCACCAAATTAATTACACTACTTGAACTATCACAACACAACAATCTATAACACTAACAACAGTGCTAAACTAATATGTACTACAAAAATATAAAAAAAAACTAACCCTGAACTCCCATAATGCATTGCAGCAGCGATCGACAGTATGTCTGCCTTAAGCACAGCATGTAAATAGGGCCGGCAGCCTTCCTTCCCCTTTCTGCTGTAGGAGGGTTGAGGTCCTCACAGTGGTCTAATTATTGCAAAAAACACAACAGACAGGAACTAACATGTATGATTTTAGGGTTTACAAATGTTTTTGACTGTTAAGCTTTACTCACTATGCCAGCAAAAAAAAGTTAGCAGACAGAAAGTTAGTGGAACTAAATTTAGCAAAGCTAATTGGTCCGCTGATGGTTTTCAAAGTTAGCTGAGAAGCTAATCCGCTAGTGAAAAAGTTAGCTTTGCTAATTAGCGGTTAGCAGATTAGGGGAAGTGTGCCGACTACTGTCTTAGACTCTTACGAGCTTCATGCTACGATATCCATGGATGCGTATCAACCTGATGGGTCTCAGGGTCGCTGTAAGATTTCAAGCTAACACATATTAACAACAACGTGGATTTCAGTACACAAGAAGAACCTGGGCTCCAGAGAGTTTAGATTCAGACAATGATGACAAACACACCTCCAGAAGCCTTAAGCTCCACCTACCTGTGGCGGTCGAGGGCTATGACGTTGAGCGTTAGCGTGGAGACATACACGGCGAGCCCCTGGGCGTAAGGTAACAAGAAGCACAGGGCACCACCGAATTTCCACTCTCTGAGCAGCGTGTAGACGAGGGTGAAAGGGAGGCACAGAGTGTTGACCAACAAGTCGGCTGCAAACACACGAAGAACAACACAAACCTGCTCAGGACAAATCAAATTAATTAATTACTTATTGGTCTATGGATGAAAATGTTCAAATTACAATAAATCCTAAAAGGCATTTGGCCATTTTGTTTTGATGGTGTTTTTTTGCTGACATTTTATTTATTGCTGTATGCTAGGATTAACGCTAAAAAAAAAAATAAATAATAATAATAAAATAAAAATCGGCCAAAAAAAGGGGGCGTGGCACCACTATTTCCCCGTTTAGAAAAACCCATGCCATAATTTAAGCAATGTTTGTTCACTTCCTCCTCTCAGGTCCTTCAGCCAATTTCCACCAAACTTGATATGCGGATGACTGTCAACCCTCGAATTGTTCTTAAAGGGTTTGTTCTGGCAGGGGCCAAGGTCATTGGGATCAAAGGTCAAAATATTGCATCTGCCATTTCAACTTGCACCAAATTGACTAAACATACTGTATGCAGGCAAGTTTTGGAATTGCACTGGCAAAGTTTGCCAGAGGTCAGTCATCTGGGTAAAGGTCAAGGTCACTGGGGTCAAATGTCACACATCCACATTCCTTGGTCATGCACATGGGTTCTACTACCAAGCTGTTATTAAAAATTAAATCCATTCAGCAGGTTTTCCGCTGGATGTGAGCAACAGCTCAGCTCGTCATCTTTTGCTCAGCACAGACTCCAAAACTGTCTCACACTGTCAAAACTGTCTCAACTGTCTCAAAACTTACTTTGGCGCTACAAGGATGTTACTTCCTGTCGAACAGCAAACCTCCATCTCTGTGAAATCTGGGCTTTATGTTTAATGCATTATTGAGCAGGCAGGAGAAACCACACGGCTGTTTTCCCGTCAGTGAAGGAAAATTACACAGTGACACATCATCTCCCTCATTTCCTGTCATTGTGTGCTCATGAGAACAAACAGCAGCAACAGACACCGTCTGCTCACTTAGAGTCACATGACCTGTCATATCAGTCACACGAACTGGTTTTATATAAAACTAAACATTTAATTAATTGCAGTATTTTTGCATTTCTTTGAGCTCTCAGGATTTAAAATGCAAAGGCTACAAAACTTGCAGCCGTAATTATGTTGCTGAGGATTTTCCAGCACACAGTTAATCAATGTGTGCTGCTATTTATTAATAACAGCCGGGAGCAGAGTTGACTTGGCACCCAATTTATTGACACTTTGCACAACAACCGACACTGCAGGCCACAGTGTTAAAACCACACTGCAGACGGCCACGTTAAGCTTTCCCCAATTATTTCCTTCAACTTCACCGTAATAATGTGATTTTTTTTTTGTGGTGTGTTGCTGGAAAGATGTGAGGGAAGTAAATAAATGAAAAGTCTTGATTCCTCCTGTAAATGTTTTCTCTCTGGAGAAAAAAAAAAAATCAAAGTTTGCCTCGCTCAGATTAGCAGAGGGCAAGTGGGTCAATAACTCGCAGCCAAAAAGATTAAAGTGTGTGTGTGTGTGTGTGTGTGTGTGTGTGTGTGTGTGTGTGTGTGTGTGTGTGTGTAGGCTGCAGTTTCTACTGCACTGAAGTGGAAAATGTTTGTCAGTTCAACATTTTAACCTGCAGCATTAAAAAACAAGAGCAATATGAGATTTCTGACATCCGCCAAGGGTCATTGAGGACTCAAAATAAAAGTTATGTGATTCACATCATGCCTGGACTTTCCCCTGGATCCGGATTCCACAACCCAGTGCAGTAATTGCACACTGATCCAGAATGGTCCGACTGATCAAGATGCTGCAATCTGATTTTTAATTCACAAGTAGTGTCTTCCTGATCTTGGTTTTACATCGTGACGCCGGACCCATGACGTTTTGGCCTACAAAGTGAAATCCTGATCCAGAACCCAGATCACTTCCAAAATGTAATGGAATCTTCCAAGGCCTAACACCAATATGTAGTGAAAATTTGGTGAAATCCGTGAAGTAGTTTTCAGTGGAGTATTTCATGGCCTAATATGTATCTGTGGTGCAAATTTGTGAGAATCTGTGAAGTCATTTTGATGTAATCCTTAAAAGCCTATATAAAGTGAAATCTTGATCCAGAGCCGGATCAACTCCAAAATTAAGGGGAGTCTTCCATGCCCTAATATCCATCTGTGGTGCAAATTTGGAGAGAATTTGTGGAGTAGTATTGATGTAATTCTAAAATGTCAATAAAGTGAAACTTGATCCAGAATCCGGATCCGGATCACCTCCAAAATTCAGTGGAGTCTTTCATGACCTAATATCTATATGTGGTGAGAATCTGTGAAGTAATTTTGATGTAATCCTTCAAAGTTTATGTAAAGTGAAGAATCTGGATCAAGATTCAGATCACCTCCAAAATCACGTGGAGTCTTCCATGCCCTAATATCTATATGTGGTGCAAATTTGGAGAGAATTTGTGGAGTAGTATTGACATTCTAAAAAGGCTATAAAGTGAAATGATCCAGAATCCGGATCACCTCCAAAATTTAATGGAGTCAGAAATTCCGTCAAAATCTGTTCAGTTTGACGTAATCCTGCTAACAGACAGACAAACAAACAAATTAATTAATAAATGAATGCAAGTGAAATGCAAATTAAAGTTTAAAAAAAAAAAAAAGTGATTCCTGTTAAATCCAAAATAACTTGAGTGACTTGATTCCGTTCATGATCCCTCGCCTGGTAACTTGAGCATTTTCACTTTCCTCTTGTTCTGTCGCTGTCTGTGGTGCTGCTTTACTTCACCATCTCCATTCCATTAAATTTAAACAATGAATTGCTTTACTTTTCTACAAACCCAATAGAAAAGGTTGGAACTGATGGAAAATTCTAATTTAACCAAAAAAATAATAAATTTCTGCAGCGATTCGTCTTTTAAGATAATTCATGCTTTGTGTGGCCAGTTTCATTCTATTTGTTAATATACATCCATCCATTCTCATGTTTCAGACCTGCAACACATTCCAAAAAAGAGAGTTGGTACAGGGCGATTTATGCCTCGTAATGAGGTCAAAATAAATGATATTTTAAACAGGTGATGTCAAGTATAAAACATCTGCGTTGGTCCAAAAAGCTGAACTTTTGGGAGTTTTTTTTTTTCCCCCCGCTTTGGATGACAGTGTAAGCCCGTCTTTTGTGTGTTTTTGAGAAAAACGCTGCAGCATCGTCAACTGCTTTGCAGGCGAGTCCGAGTCTCCTCTTCAGATTTGCACATTACGCGTGAATAAAGCGGCAGTGACAATATTTATTGCTCAGGACTAAAGAGCCGTGAGGAGTGAAGTGCTGCTCGAAGCACTCGTTCCTCAACAGGATTTTTTTTAATCACCCTGTTTGAAGTCCAGTGTCAAAACACATATTTTACAGCTTGTTAAAAATGCGCAGAGATGTGCAAGTTTTCAAAAAAGAAAAAAGTCAAGCTGCTGAGAAACCAGCCTCCTGGTGGACTCTGTACCTGCTGCCGTTTCCTGCTGATCTGAGATCTTTGTTGGCTTTAATCTTTAGACATAAGCTGCTTTTCAATGTTCAATCTCATTGCAATTAACAATAAAACGGCAAAATGTAGCATGCGAGTCTTTATGGCTGCATTTTTATGCCCATCTGAGAGTCATCTTATGTAACAGCAACACGGAGGGCTTTGTGATTTCAGTTCGACTTATCCACAAAGTAAAACAAGTCCTTATATAGTACAAGAACAGATCCGTAGAGGCAGGAGTCTACCACAGCCAGCGGGACCCAAGTTACAGCCTGTGGAAGTGCCCCAGAGACAGTCCAGCACATAGCAACAGGGTGCGAGCTGGGACAGTGGACACTGAGAGGACACATACGGTTAGAAGTCCTTAAGTCCCGCCGGGAGACACTGTTGAAGGTGGTTGAGCACAGTGGGGACAAGGTCCCAGGAGACTTCAAATTCCAGACAGACCAGCAGCTGCCGGCCAACCAACCAGACACAGCGGTGGTGGACACGGGAAGAAAACCGCAGTTCTGATCCATGTGGTGATCCCAACTGACAGCAACACCAGAAAGAAGGAGCACAAGAAAATCCAGAAGTATCAAGAGCTGAAGGAGCAACTGGAGCAGATGTGGAAGGAAAACTCCAAAGTGGTCCCAGTGGTGAAAGGAGGACTATGTTCTCACAGTGGAAACTGACAGCTGAAATCTCTGAGATAGCTTTTTGTATCCTTCCCATAAACCTTGATGTTGAACAATCTTTGTTTCCAGGTCATTTGAGAGTTGTTTAGAGGCTCCCATGTTGCCACTCATTAAAAGAGATGCAAAGAGGGAAACTTTGCAAATGGCCACCTTAAATACCCTTTCTCATGATTGGATTCACCTGTGTAAGGAGGTCAAGGGTCAATGAGCTTACCAAACCAATTTTGTGTTCCAATAATTAGTGCTAAATGTATTCAAATCAATAAAATGACAAGGGTGCCCAAATTTATGCACCACAGAAACACAGCTGACAGATGTGCCAGTCTTTGCTCTGCAATGTTCACATCTCAGCTTCAGCAAACATTAATGGTCTTGATTTGCATGCCAACGTACCAACAGCCAGGTTGGCGATGAAGAAGTTGGTGACGGTGCGCAGCGTCCTGAAGCGGTAGATGACGTAGATGACCAGAGAATTACCCAGAACCCCAGCACTATAATGGTGCTGTAGGCCAGAATAAGAACCACCTGCCGAGGAAAAAAAGTTCCAGGTCAGAGCTCCCATCATGCCAATGCTCTGCTGTTGTAACACGAACCGCCACACACCTAAAAAGGTTCCAATGTAGGACACATCCACCACATTTTTCCACACACACTGATTTTCATTGCAAAAGGTCAAAGGTCAACCTGAACACTCGGCAGCTTAATGGGGTCCTCCAGAAAACCAACTCCCTCAAAAGCCTGCGTGGTCAGGGCTGGGAGCGCCGAGGTGGTGCTGGAGTTGTAGTCATGGTAACTGAAGTTGGCATCAGACGGCGGGTAGATGTGGAGCTTGGCCAGTGTGGCGTTGGCGAGGCCGTCGACGTCCATGTCCGATCATACGACTTCGGTGGGCAGTGCCATTTTTACAAACGCACAAATGCGGCTACTTCCTGATAAACAAACAAAGTAAACGAAGGAAAGACACACGGCAGCAGTCAGTGAAGAACTCTTCAAAAATCAAAGGCATTACAAGGCTCATGTGTTACCTGCTTGATCGTTGTTGAAATACATATATTAGAAAATTGTGTTTTCTTGGATCATGATAAAGGATAAAGCGGAAGAAAATGGATGGATGGATGGATGGATGGATGGATGGATGGATCATGATTTCTTTGACCAAACAGCTCCAAAGTCTAATCACCTCTAGGTATCTATCCAAGTATTATTCCTCCCAAGTTTGAAAGAAAACCATCCAGCCATTGTTGAGTTGTCTTGTCCACAGACATACTTCAGTGAAAACAAAACGCTGCAATACTACTTCTACAGGAATCTGCTCACCTTGGACCCAGCCTCATGTGGCCTTTCAAGGAACTGCAGTTTTCCTCTTTTTGTGCTGCTTATTTGGACAAGCAGAGGTTTGGTCATCGCTAGAGGTTGGAATTTCAAAGTTCCCAGTTTCCAGCTACATTTCATTCGATTCTGATTAATAAACTGAGCATTGACATGATGTTATTTAGTGTCAACCTTTGTCACATTATATTTTAATGTGAAGGGAATGTTCTCTGGGTTAACTGTAATGTTAGCGTCACACTGAAAGAACGTTAACCAGGATTCCCTGCCTTCAAACTGATAACCAGAGAATAGAAACTGTGAATGTTACTGTAACGTGTTGGTTGTACCTATGAACATGAAGACAAGAGAGTGTATTAACCAGTAGTATCTCTCTGTGGCATAAAAGTAGCTGTCTTGCAGACAGGATGGCACTGAGGGTCTAGAGGGCAGTAGAGAAGATTATTAGGGCCAAGCTGCCAACCATTGGTGAACTGGCAGAACAGCGCTGATTGTCCAGTGCAAGAAGGATAATCAGGGACACTTCACATCCCTTTAACAATCTGTTTCCCCTCCAGGCAGGGGCGGATCTACTGGGGTGGCATGGGGTGGCAACTGCCACCCTAAAAATAGCCCTTCCCACCCCAGTTGCCACCCCAATCAGAAGTGGGTGACATTTTTTTCAAAAAAGGGGACCTCGCGAATGGCTTTAACCGGCGAAAACTGTGCTCTCTGAGCGCCCTTGAATGCAGCACAAGCTGCGCTGCCTGCCCCCCCCCCCCACCACCACCACCACCACCACCACCACCTGTTGTGACGCCGAACTTTCCCTAAAAGACACGACGACACGCCAGCACACACGGCTGCCAGGAAAACTTTGCAGAGAAAGAAATATAAAATTGATACATTCACCAAGTACTGTATAAATTAATAAACAATGAGGAATAAGTTTTCAGTGGTATTTTTATTAGGGCGGAACCTCTTGTTTCCCTCGTTGTTTCAGGTGAACTGAAAACAAGGACGGACGTCAACACTGGTCACATCAGCCGGCGAACCTTTCTTTGTAGCTAGACTTCAGTTTTACTCGGTCTCTCATAGATATTAGGGATGTTTCGTCCAACCTTAAGTCGTGTTATGTTAACAAAAGTCCGTGCACGCGTGCGGCAATGTAAACATTTTAGGTTTTCACTTTCATTTCATGACGCAACAGTGGAGCACTTTTTATTGCTGAGGGGAGAAAACACTTTGTTGTGGATTTAGAGGAACATTAGAAACAAGAGAAGAGGGTGTGAGGAGAGGACAGAAGGATGGACAGAGGACAGAGGGATGGATGGACAGAGGACAGAAGGATGGACAGAGGACAGAGGGATGGACAGATTACAGAAGGATGAACAGAGGACAAGCGCTGATACACACACCCTTGAGGTGTGTTTCTGTGAGTCTTCAGCTCAGGTAAGACTCATACAGCTTCTCTGCTCTCCTTTGATTAAATATGTTGTTTTCTACTATAGTGGTGCATCTTAGCTAAAGGGCAAGTCTATGGCGACGGAATTACAACAGTAGCAAAATCTGGACATACTGCGTCTAACGACTACAGATTAGGTCAGATTGTAATTCCGTTACCGCAGAATTGCACTAAAATTTCCATAACAATCATTCAGTTGTGATAAAAGCATGAAATTTGGCACAAATATTCTAAATTAACTAATATTTATTTTCAGATATGGAGGCATCCTGGAACTGACCTCTGAGCTACAGGGGTCATTAAGAATTACACAGGGGTCAAACTTTAACAAATGCTCCAATCATATTGAAAAGTATACCACATTATTTATCTGATTACACAGCTTCCAAAAGGCATAGTTTGGACTATCCTATGACTGAATGTTATGGGGTAAAAACAGCAAATATGGTGACAAAGGTCAGTTTCAGTTTGTACAGGGGTCAAACGTTAAACTTGCGCCAATTTTGGTAAAAAATTATGCAAATTATTGGTTTAGTTAATAGTATTTTAAAAAGGAATAGTTTGCACCATCTATCACGCTAAGTTATCATGTTACGAGGTAACATATGTCACATGTCATAGAATCCAATGGACGTCAACCTTGTTTGACCTTTACTTTGGAGACCAAGCATTCGACATAGTCAAAACTATTCCATTTATAAATCCTATTCACTCAACCAATAATTTGCATAATTTTTTACCAAACCTGAAGTAACTTTAATTTTTCACCCTTGTACAAACTGAAACTGACCTTTGTCACCATATTTGCTGTTTTTACCCATAACTCATAACATTCAGTCATGGATAGCCCAAACTATACATTTTTGGAATCCTTATGATCACACAAATAGTGTGGTATAGTTTTCAACATGATGGAGAATTTTTTTTATATTTGACCCCTGTGTAATTCTTTATTGACCCCTGTAGCTCATTAGAGGTCACCTCCAGGATGTCTCCATATCTGAAAATAACATTAGTTAATTTAGAATATGTGTGCCACATTTCATGCTTTTATCACAAACTGAACAATTGTTTTGGTTATCTGCTGCACTACTACAGCTCATTTTGTGATCATGAAAACACAATTTACAGATCTATGACGCCCATTGGAGCGCTTGAAATTACCATTCCACTCACATATTTTTTACACACATTGTTTATAGTTTTTTCTATATTGGTCTGCAAAAATGTTTTAACGTTACATGAAACTTGGTCCGTGGCGCAAAAAGCTTGCGGGCCGCTGCTCTAGGCTATATGAAACTTGGACTCGTGATGCTATAATCCAGATTCCTGACCTATAATAGCATAATACATAAACATTACATTGCCACCCCACATAATAGTGCCTGTCCCTGCTTGCCACCCCATGAATTTATCTCTAGATCGCCCCTGCCTCCAGGTAAACAGTACTGTAGCCCGAGTTGCAAAACCACACAGATTTAGGGACAACTTTTACCCAACCACCATAGGACAGTTAAATATAAATCAATAGAGAGAACTGTGCAATACAGAATGTAGGATATAGAATACACTGTAGCATCTGATTGAAACATTATCCTTGTAGCATCTTCATATATGCAATACAGAGACCATTATTGATCGGTTAAAAAAAAAAAAAACTATCACAACCACAGACCTTGGACTGGTATTCTGTGCTTTTTTCTGTGTTTTTATCTATTCATGCAGTGCAATCAATATTTCATTCTGTGGCAGCATCTGTGATGTGTTTTTTTACTGAATGACAATAAAACCAAGTCCAAGGCAAAGAAGGGCTGCAGCAAGCTGACATTTGCCCAAATTACTGACTTCCAGCTGACCTTGCCAGGACAATTCTGGACTCCCCATAAGTGAGAGGCACATTTGGTCTAAATCCAGTTGTAAATCAAATTCCTTGACAAAAATAAATTCCTAAAGAGCAATTTTGTGGCCAACCTTCACTGAAATCAAACAAAGAGGAGTCGACCACAATCTGACTTCAGTGATCGATCTTGGCCTTGCCTGGGCAATTCTATAAGCCACCTCCATGTGTGTGCCACATGCGGTGCAAATCAAAGTGAAAAACTTGAATTGTGACCTTTGACCCCAATGATTGACCTTTCAATTCCAGAATCCACCTCCAGGTGTACGAAGTTTGATGAAAAAACTGGTGAGACAAATCTAGATTTTGACCCCCATTGACCTTGACTTTTGCCCCCCCCCCCCCCCCCCCCCCCCAAAAAAACCCTGCTAGGGTCATTCTGGGGTTGACTGTCCTCCATATCTAAAATCTGACGTAAATCAGCAGAAGGACCTGGAAAGAGTAGGACAACAGATGGACAGACAAATGATTTTGGACCAAACTAAAGCTCTTTGGTTTGTTTCATTGTAATTCAGCGAGCGTCTGAAACCTTTGGGGACGGTTCTCTAAGGACCGTCTGTTCATTACGTTTCCACTGATTAGCTGCTCAGATCAAAGAGACTACTTATTAGATAACATCAAACGGCCCAACGGAGAAAAGCTAGCGAGGTGAACTGTGAATGAGAGTGGATCGCAGCGTGACCCACAGGCCCGTTGAGTTGACCTTTCAAGGTCAACTAATTCCTAGACAGAGTGGGTTAGATTACTTTGAAAAAGAGGGCGGCTGGGCATCTAAACTTATTTACCCACAGTCCTCTGCTGTTTTCTCTGCCATTTGGACCAATCGCAGCGAAGCAGCTCAGCGCAGCGGACGGATCTCAAATTAAGGTTTGTCGGCTCAGATCTGCTCCGCAATCAGCGGCTGCATCCGCGGTTACAAGCCGCTGGGATCTGCTCGTTAAACGTGGATTTAATCAGGCTGGGCGCCAGACGCCCGCGCCGTCCGATCCCAGCAGACAGTTTGTTTGTGGACAAAAAGATTAGGTCTGGTCGAAACGCACAGTAGTCTGGAGTGCAATAAAATAATCAGACTGTCAGTCACCTCAGTAATGTACTGACCTCTGAACTCTCGGTTATGGATTTTGTCTCTGAGTGACACACTTGGACATGAACACGACAGCGTCCAAAGCCGCTGTTTGGACTTTAACGTTAGAAACTTGAACCTCAACTGAACTCTCCTGATCGCCAGCTGCAGAGGTCACACGGTGCTGCAGATATACTCAGACATGAGATCTAAAGGACCCTGAGGCACCACAAGTCTGGACTCGAGACCTTCAACCAACATTTGGTAAGAAATGACCTCGATCACCCTGATTTATGTACTGTTGGCATACATGGAAATGTTAGACCTAATGATTTAAGATATTAAAGCTACAGTCTGTAGGATTAGTGCCATCTAGTGGTATGATGGCCTCATTCTTTGATTGCGAAAATATCAATTCAATGTTGCAGGTAACTGCACACCAATAACAGATGGTTATGAATTCTGTATTCCATTTGTGCTAATAAATGGCTCTAAATCCTACACACATAAAGGGCCCTATCTTCAGGATTTATAGTGCGCAGTCTAAAATGCATCATGCAAGTGCATTTGGGGCATGTCCAACTCCATGTCAGTTTATCTGAGTGCAAAATAAAGCACAGATAACAAAGGAGTTTAGTCTCTTAATAAATTGAGTATAATATGAATTACCAATCAGGCTGTCTTCTGTCATTGCCTTTAAACACTGGTGGGCACAGCTAACGAAAAGTTAGCTTTATAACCATTCATCCGCTAAGTGAAAAGTTAACTTTGATAATGCCAAATCTATAAACGACTAGAAAATTTAGCGGATGTTACCGCTAACTGATAACTTTTAGTACTGACTCGGTCACTGGCCACATCGGATTACACTGTTGCCTACTAATAAGTCAGCAGGGGCTGCTGGGTAAATTCCTACAAAATGAAAGCACAAAAAATAATACAAAATAAAACCCCAAATACGCTTATCATCTTTATCAAAAGCAGTAAATTGCAGTATTAGAAGTCACACTTTCTCTATATTCTATATTTTTAAACCGCTAACAGAGCTGTGTTGCAAATGCGCAAAAAAAAAAAAAATGAATTACAAGTAAATTCTTAACACAGTCATCGTCTTCAGAAAAAGCAGTAATTCACAATATTAATAGTCAGGTTTTTCTCTGTATTATATTTAGAAACACAGTAACGGCTCACCCGTGTTTGCGTTCAAAGTGACTGGGTAAAATCTAGAAAACTCACATACATTTTGGCTTTACATAAAAATACTGCAATAAGTATCTTTTCACTTTAAAAAAGTAAAGATTGCATGTACACACTGTCTTTAAAGCAGACACACTAACTGGCCGTTTGCGCTACGGGAGCTCATCTCAACACAACACCTGACTGTTGCAGACACACGACAGGAATTTACATGTATGATTTTAAGGTTTACAAATGTTTTTGACCGTTAAACTTAAGTCATTTTAGCAGCACTAAAATATTAGCGGTCTAAAAGTTAGCGGAAGTCAATTTAGCAAAGCTAATGGTCCGCTGATGGTTTTCAAATTTGCTAAAAGCAAATCCGCTAAAGAAAAACTGAAAGTTAGCAGAATTAATTTTAGCAAAAGCTAATTGGTCCGCTGATGGTTTTCAAAATTTGCTGACAAGCTAATCTGCTAAAGAAAAACTGAAAGTTAGCAGAACTAAATTTAGCAAAAGCTAATTGGTCCGCTGATGGTTTTCAAAACTTGCTAAAAAGCGAATCCGCTAACGAAAAACTAAAAGTTAGCAGAACTAATTAGCAAAAGCTAATTGGTACGCTGATGGTTTTCAAAATTTGCTAAAAAGCGAATCCGCTAAAGAAAACTGAAAGTTAGCAGAACTAATTTAGCAAAAGCTAATTGGTCCGCTGATGGTTTTCAAAATTGCTAAAAAGCTAATCCGCGAATGAAAAAGTATCTTCGCTAATTAGCGGTTAGCAGATTTGTGGAACTGTGCCTACCGCTGCCTTAAAGCTCCAGGAACACAGACTGTCTAAGATTTGGGAGAGTCTCTCACAAAACAGCTGAACGTATGAGGTTTGGTTTTATTTCTGAAGATTATTTATTTATTTGTCTGCATCCATGTTTTTTAAGATTGTTGAGATCAGCCTCCAAATCCCAGCAACTAATTAAATATTTACACAGACAGAAATCTGCTGATTAACAATTAATTACAAATGAGACTTCAGTGTGTCGGCCACACTGTCAGCAGCGGTAAAGACGGCCTTCAGTGTCACCGAATACTGACATGATTCTGACAGACAGCGTGACTCAAAAGTAATTAACTGACCGTTTAATCCTCCGAGGTGGTGCAGATTTTTAAAGTAATGCTAGTTTGCAACCTGGCAGTTATGAGAAAGTAATGTTTTGCTTTGAAAATAATTGTCTGTCTCCAGTTAAATATCTGTGTGTGAAAAGCTAAATACGTTCCCATTTAATTTGTAAATGTTATTTATGACATTTTAAATTCTTGTTTTCTGCGACACTAATAGGCTCAAGATTTCCAACAGCAGAACAACTGGTCATTCTGGCGACGGTGGCAGAGAAGAGAACACTGAACAAAGTGCTGGACATTATGGATGATGCCAGTCAACCTCTGCACACCATCATCACCAACCAGAGGAGCTTCTGCCCAAGTGTAGGACCAACAGACCGAAAAGCTCCTTTGACCCTCAGGCCATCAGACTGGACAACTCCTCACTCAGGAGGAGGAAAAGTAACAGGAAGACAGGGGACAGGAATGAGAGGAATAGTAGTAACCAGTAGTGTGGACTATCTCAGGAATTTATATTTGTATTTACATTTGTATGACCTCTTTTGCAAGGGATACCTGGACAATAATAAAGTTTCCAATCCACCTAACCTGCATGTCTTTGTGTGAGATAACCGGAGCACCCAGAGGAAACCCACGCAAACACGGGGAGAACATGCAAACGCCACACAGAAAGGCCACAGGTGGGACTCAAACCCATTACCTTCTTGTTGTGAGGCAACAGTGCTAACCACTAAGCCAGTTTTACATTTGATACTCTGTGCTTCTTACCCTATGTGCTGCTATACAATGTTGCTGGAACCGCAATTTCCCTGAGGGAGTCTGAAGGATTAATAACATTCTATCTAATGTTTACAAAGAATTTATTACTGGGGGGATTAATACCACTACAGATGAAGAAAATAGTGCCACCTATAGAGATGGATGAGAATGTAAAAAAAAAAAATTGCTGATTCTATTCTCATTTGGAATTGAGACATAATTTTTTAATTATCCACACATACTTCATAGTGGAAGAAAAACTGAGTGGTTGTGCAAAAAAGAGACGAGTGAGGGAAGCTCCCAAGACGCCCGCGACAACTCTAAAAGGGGTTTTAAGCTATTGGAAAGACTGTGCATACAGGAACCTTTGTGCGTTGCATTTCCAGTTGCAATTTCATGTGGGAGAGGAACAGGATTTTCATACATGAAAATGATCAAATGTCAGCTCACATTGTCCATATGCTATGTTTGCTCTTGAATAAAATTCTTCTCTGTTCCATCCCACTATGCAGTAGTATAATGGACACAATCTGCACCATGCAGAGCTTCTCCAGTCACAGCCAAAGAAGCCTGTAACTGCCTCAGAGTTGTCACAGATGTCTCAGTAGCTTCCCTCAAGAGTCTGCTTCCTGCACGGTCTCTAGGTTTTTGAGAATCACCTCCTCCAGACAGATACAGTATCCAGTACCATACTGTTTGGACGTCTTCATATGTGATGTACAGATTCAGTGATTTTAATCCATTATGTTGGTGTACAGAGGCAAAATGACAAATATTGCATCACTGGCCAAATTCTCATGGACTTGAGTGTACTGCGGCAGATGATGATGATGATCCGGTGCAGATTGTGGACTATAACACGGTCGTCTCAGTGATCCGTGGCAGCTGCTCTGGTGCAGATAAAAAGTCTCATGAACAGCACAGAAGATTATCGAGAGCGCACTGCCAAACGGGGACGACATTCATCGCGCCCGCTGCTTCTGCAACATTACATGTCACCCTGACGCCATCCTAACACAGCTGGAAGACCAGCCTGCCCTCATGTATGCCAGATCTCTTAACACCAGTCAGGGGATGGATACATGAACATCTTATTGGATGTCATTTCCATGAATCATTAAGAAATACAGTCAGACTAGCAAGGGAAGCCAGAAAGATTAGAGAAGCCATGCATAGCTGTTGTCTAGCCATTTGTCTGTTGCGTGATCAGTTGTGCAGCTTTACAACAGAGTGGCACAGAGAAGGATTTTCATAAAAGAAAACCGAACAGATCTTGCCTCAAATCTTCCATGTGCCTTCTGGCAAACTGCAGGGGAAACTTCACATCTTTTCAGGAAAATCCGTTTCTGGACCACTCTTCCATGATGCTGCTACAACTGTTTTTTATTTGCAGGCAGGTTTGTTTCTTTGCCAGAAAACCTCTCACTTCTGTCCCTAACTGGGCTATTCCGCAGGGCGCCATTCTACTATGATCCAAGAAAAGTGCAAAAACGGGGATGAAACTGCTTAATCTGTCAAGCCTCTAAACAAGCTGGCTTATATAGTGCAGACCTGGCAACCTACCCAAAATGAAAGAGCGGAGCTGCGCCACTGGCCATTACATGTTCAATATTGAACAAAAACCGTGACAAACATTGTTTCGACTTTAAATTTTCACCCCAGTAGAGCACGATCAAACAAGTTTCAGGCCGTAGTCTTTACAAATATCCCTTTTAAAGAAGTTTCAACATGATTGAAACTGATAAGACTACAAATGCCCAGAAGTTACCACGTACTATCAACAAATTCAAGAATTGGATGAAATGTTTCAACAGTTCAAAAATTGGAACCCAATTTTAAATCGAGTGCAGGTGATGCTCATAAGTACTATGTATACAAAGTTTGTTCAAGATTGATAAAGAAGTTACTGTGATGCTTCAAAATGTGCACCAATTTGCTATTCTGGATTAAACCAGAAGGACTGGCACTCTGTGGAATAGCCCCATAAGTGAGCTAGGGAGGGGGCCCATCTGATCCAGTATCAGTATCGGGTTCCAATACCAATGTAATTCAAGGAGCGGAATTTTATGATCTAGGAAAACTCTATGAAATGTCTATGAACCACAAGTGCTGCCTTTGCTACTCTGTTTGCTGCAAAGGAGGGGAGGGGGTTTCTGAATGGAGGCATGTCTCTCACTGAGACGAGGAGTGAGTGCTGTATGCAAGATGCCTCCGTTCGGGAGGTACTCTCCGCTGTTAGCAGCCAGCTAACAGGCAAGCACGGAGAAGTTCTGTTGCTGACATATGTCCCCTGAGCACCGCAAACCCAAGACAGCAATGTGAAATATTTGCAAAGGCATTGAACTGAGAGGTGGATGGTCCGGATCGGAAGTGAAAGAATGTGGATCGGTGCATCCCTAAAGTGAACCCACTGTCTAATTCACAGTGCACCAGGTTTAAGCACAAATGACCCTTAAAGGCAACACACCCACGACTAATTAAGAGACTAAACGCAACCCTACTGCACCTTGCACCTTTCTGCTTAGATTATGGACTGTCAGAGTAGTAAAGTGTGGTTGGACACACCCCTAATGCACTTGCATTGCGTGATTTTGACCATGTCCTATATAATGTCAAGATAGGGCCCTCATAATGTGAACACACACCATTATTAGTGCTCATAGACGTGATCCAGGAAATAACCATCATAGGTTTTGCTACTGTCCAATTAAGACGATTATTGGTCCCGATCATCTGAACAGGTCTGGCAGTAAGTTTCATGACTGCAGTCACCAGCTGAAACCTGAATGCCCTCAGTGAAGCACCTCTGGGCTCCTCCTCAGTGGCACAAAGACAAAAATAGAGGTGACTATAAAGTGAGTAAATAGAGAGATAAATAAATCAGCGGGTGCCGAGGCTAAGTGAAAAAACAGTGGAATGCATTAGGAAGACGAGTGAGGCAGAGCCAACGTAAAAAGCATGTCAGAACGTTTAACCGGCACTGTCTGAAGCTGAAGCGGGATTTAAGGGGTTTTGCTTCACACTTTAAACACACTTATCTCCACTTTGTTGGAGGTTCGAGCTGGATTAGAGAGGATTTTTAGGAGTAAAAATACAATTCTTGGTTCAGCAGAATCACAAAACAAGGCTGCAGTGATTCAGTCATGTTTAAGGCAGAGAACGGCCTCGTGGTTTCACCCTCGGCTCATTCTGCTCGCTGACATATGCTGTCTGGTTTTCAAGACTATTCCAGTATATTTACTTTTATTTTTTTTTCCCCTCTCAGTATGTGGCCGATTCTGACCTTGAATTTTCTTTGCTTTAACAAGCACGGACACGCAGAGTCCAAGAACCAAATTCACAACAAAGTATCACCTCCATGTGAGCTCACTGCCCACAAGGAGAACATTTGTTCTAATCAAGTGAAGCTGTCAAGTTTTCACTAGGCTAACTCAGTTTTATAGTTGTTATAGCTTGTGTGTTGATTAAATAAAGCTCACGCTGCTATGTGTTACATCAGGGTCTGTTTTTAGTATTTAAAATAGAGATGTTTTGAATGCAAAAGCGCGCAATCCTTCTATTTACTTCTTTATCTTGCTAATCCCAAGGCACATTTCCAAGCTATAAATAAAAGCAGATCAAAATTTCATCGCACCTGTTGTTGGACTCATCTCCTCCAGTTTAACACTGCGAGCACAATTTCCGCCAACGTGCTGTCAAAATGGGACCATATTAAAATACGAAATGGAGCAGACTGACTCCAAATAAGTACTTTTATTTCATTGTTTGGTGTTTGTTTGTTTGTTTGTATTTTTGTGAGATGCGCTAAGTACATATACTCGGGGCAAGTGCGCCATCTGGTGTTCAAGAGATGAAATTTCAGCCACTGGGTCAGTCAGTCAGATTATCAATTTTGCCCCATTTCGATTAAAATAAATAAATAATAATAACAGTATTTAATTTCATCATATTTCGAGTCAGTCTGGGTCAGCCTGCTCCATTTTGTCACATTTTACCCCATTTCATTGTTATCAGGCCCCATTTCGCTATTTTCTTCCATTTTGTATTTTAGTATAGCCGGACAAAATGTGCCATTACAAGGACTACGGGAAGTCAAACCATCAATAACCACAATGTAATTAAAAACTGAGGCACAGCTGCCTGTATGATGAAATACTTTTGTAACTCAAAACATCGGCAAGGCCCATGTTCGGCATTTAAACATTAAGAAAATGCATCATACAAAATTTAAAGTTTGAGAAAACCAAATTTTATTTATTATGTTTATTCAATCTTATTTTACAACTTGCCAGATATTCAGTAGCAATGCAGTTTAGAAAAATACATCGTAGACATGACCTCGTCGCCAGTCAATCCCACAGCCACTAGAGGGCACTAGTTAAGCCTGGTCGACATCAAAAAAGCAGTGTGTGAAGTTGTGCGCAGTATTCGATCAAAGCCTCAAAACTTTGCGATATTTACAAACAATCATGTCACCCGATATTTTCAATCCGTGACATCACGCCGCTAGCTGCTGCGACTCACCAACCAACGAGGAGAAAGTGACGTTTTGTAAGATGGGATGGGTTAGCTGCTGTTAACAAGTCAAATTTGATTTGAGTGACACAATGAGCCAACAAAAATATTTTGACAAGAAAATAAATAAACAAATAAATAAATAATTTTACTAATAAATTGACCCACTGAGAGGTGCAAAACCCTTAATGGTGGAACTACTAATATGTGCACTTAAATTATTCATATGCAATCACAAATTAATAATTCAAGAGCACAATTTACTTAATTTGTGCATTTGAATTGTTTAAAACTTTACTGAATATAAATAATTCATGCACACAATTTTTTAATCCTTAGTCTATCTCGGCTTTCAGTGCTTACCAGTCGAGTGAGTATAAAAGAACTTGTGGAGAGCTGGACATGTCCCAACTTGTCCTCTAACACTCCGAAACGGAGGTGTTCCTTTGTCTCGCTTCATCAGCGAATCAGTCGTGACGCGCAAAGCCTCCGCGCGGCTTTCCATGACAAAATCTCTTGTTAAAAGTGAACTCTACCAGAAAATGGCTGATGTCCAGCTCTTGTGATAACCAGAGAAAGAGCACACGACGGTCTCGTATCCAGAGCCATCAGCTTAGAAATGATCCAGTGGTTTGTGCCGCATTGTCGCAGCTCGCAGCGCGGCACACCAACCGTCCTTAAAGGGGTCCTTAAAGCTGTAGTTAAAGTCCTTATTCTCTGTGAAGCCCGTAAAATTTTCACCGAAAGCCAGATAAATTTTTCGAATGGTTTCTAGGTGCCAGTCTCTAACAGCTTCTGAAAAAATTCTGATGGAAAAAAGTCCTTTTCATTCCGCCATTTCCAGACAATGAAAATCCGACGAGGGGGCGGGACCACTCCTTCCACAAGGCGTGCTCACAGGCGAATGATGACACCGACAGGCGTGGAAAAACTCATGCATGAGCACGAGGGTTCAAGCATGTCTGACATAAAAACATGAATGAAATCCATATAGTTTTTAAAAAAAATAAAAAAGACCGTTAATTTATGGACTGACCACCTATGTTGCCACAAGCTTGGTGCACCTATCTTTGAGCAGTTTTGTCCATTCCTCTTCACAGCACCTCTCAAGCTCCATCAGGTTGGATGGGGAGCATCAGTGCAAAGCCATTTTCAGATCTCTCCAGAGATGTTCAATCGGATTCAGGTCTGGGCTCTGGCTGGGTCACTCAAGGACATTCACAGAGTTGTCCTGAAGCCACTCCTTCGATATCTTGGCTGTGTGCTTAGGGTCATTGTCCTGTTGCCCCAGTCTGAGGTCAAAGCACTCTGTAGCAGGTTTTCATCCAGGATGTCTCTGTACATTGCTGCATTCATCTTTCCTTCAATCCTGACTAGTCTCCCAGTTCCTGCTGCTGAAAAACATCCCCACAGCATGATGCTGCCGCCACCATGCTTCACTGTAGGGATGGTGCCTGGTTTCCTCCAAACATGACACCTGGCATTCACACCAAAGAGTTCAATCTTTGTCTCATCAGACCAGAGGATTTTGTTTCTCGTGGTCTGAGAGTCCTTCAGGTGACTTTTGGCAAACTCCAGGTGGGCTGCCATGTGCCTTTTACAAAGGAGTGGCTTCCATCTGGCGACTCTACCATACAGGCCTGATTGCTGGATTGCTGCAGAGGTGGTTGTCCATCTGGAAGGATCTCCTCTGTCCACAGAGGAAACCTGGAGCTCTGACAGAGTGACCATCAGGTTCCTGGTCACCTCCCTGAGTAAGGCCCTTCTCCTCCTATCACTCAGTTTAGACGGGCGGCCAACTTTAGGAATAGTCCTGGTGGAGCCGAAGTTCTTCCATTTATGGATGACGGCAGCCACTGTGCTCACTGGGACCTCCAAAGCAGCAGAAATGTTTCTGTAGCCTTCCCCAGATTTGTTTGCTTGGTTTCTGGAGTATATAATATCAAATATATGTGATTTTTCAAAATATAAGTCACATCCAAAATCACAAGGCTCCCTAAACTTGTATTTTTAAAAAATGGCTTCTACTCTAGAAAATACTGTATTGTGTGTATATACAAGGTCTATTAGAAAAGTATCCGACCTTATTATTTTTTTCAAAAACCATATGGATTTGAATCACGTGTGATTGCGTCAGCCAAGCTTGAACCTTCGTGCGCATGCATGAGTTTTTTCACGCCTGTCAGTTGCGTCATTCGCCTGTGAGCAGGCTTTGAGTGAGGAGTGGTCCACCCCTCTCATCGTTTTTTTCATTGTTTAGGAATGGCTCAGAGACTGCCGCTTTGCTTGATCAAAATTTTTTCAGAAACTGTGAGGCACATCCAAGTGGACACCATTTGAGAAATTCAGATGGTTTTTGGTGAAACTTTTATGGGCTTCAAAGAGATTACGGAGTGTTACTGTCGCTTTAAGGACGGCCCAGAGCAACTGGTGGTGCGCCACGCTCCGAAGCCGCCATCAACAGGCTGAGCGACCATTTCATTTCTAAACAGATGGCTGTATGGATCCGTGACCGTGTGCAATTTCTCTGGTTATCACAAGAGCTGGACATCAGCCATTTTCCGGCAGATTTCACTTTTAACAAGAGATTTTGTCATGGAAAGCCGAGCAGAGGCTTCGCGCGTCACGATGGATTCGCTACTGGAACGAGACAAAACCACCTCCGTTTTGGTCTCACAGGACGGCTTTGAGATGTTCAGACAGCTGTCGGTGGTTTTTCCATCGAGTGATTATCCGAGAAATTGTGGATGTGCCTGGACATGCCAGAACATGTCCCGTGAGGCTTCATCGCGGTGTTGCTTTCCGCCATGCGGCACCGCTGCGACGCGCGAAGCCTCTGCTCCTCTTTCCATGACAAAAACTCCTGTAACAGTGGAATGTGCCATTCATTTCCAAACTGCACGCTGTGTTTTATCCAGGATGTCATCTGGCTAGCACAGGAATTGTGAAAAGACGTGGACATCAGCACTTTTTCGGCACATTGAGACAGACGTGGAGGAATTCCGCGCATCGCGGCGGTGCCGCATGGCGCAAAGCAACGTCGTGATGAAGGCATGTCCAGGCACATCCACAATTTCTCGGATAATCAATCGATGGAAAAACCACCGACAGCTGTCTGAACGCCATCTCAAAGCCGTCCTGTGAGACCAAAACGGAGGTGGTTTTGTCTCGCTCCAGCAGTGAATCCGTCGTTACGCACGAAGCCTCCGCTCGGCTTTCCATGACAAAATCTCTTGTTAAAAGTGAAATCTGCCGGAAAATGGTTGATGTCCAGCTCTTGTGATAACCAGAGAAATTGCACACGATGGTCACGGATCCATACAGCCATCCGTTTAGAAATGAAATGGTCACTCAGCCTGTCGATGGCGGCTTCGGAGCGCGGCGCACCACCAGTCGCTCTGGGCCGTCCTTAAAGCGACAGTAACACTCCGTAATCTCTTTGAAGCCCATAAAATTTTCACCAAAAACCATCTGAATTTCTCGAATGGTGTCCACTTAGATGTGCCTCACAGTTCCTGAAAAAAGTTTGATCAAGCAAAGCGGCAGTCTCTGAGCCATTCCTAAACAATGAAAAAAACGACGAGAGGGGTGGACCACTCCTCACTCAAAGCCTGCTCACAGGCGAATGACGCAACCAACAGGCGTGAAAAAACTCACGCATGCGCACGAAGGTTCAAGCTTGGCTGACGCAATCACACGTGATTCAAATCCATATGGTTTTTGAAAAAAAAATAAGGTCGGATACTTTTCTAATAGACCTCGTGTGTGTGTATATATATATGTGTATATATATGTATATGTGTGTGTGTGTGTGTGTGTGTATATGTGTGTGTATATATACGAGGTCTATTAGACAAAAAACTGACCCTTTTATTATTTTTTTTTAACTATATGGATTTGAATGACGTGCGATTACACCAATCATGCTTGAACCCTCATGTGCATGCGTGAGTTTTTTCACGCGTGTCGGTGACGTCATTTCCCTGTAGGCAGGCCTTGAGTGAGATGTGGTCCCGCCCTCTCGGCTGAATTCCTTTTTCACACGCTGCTCCAGACGGCGCGCGTTGCTTTATCAAAATTTTTTCTGGATCTGTGAGTAATATTCGAGTGGATACTATTCGAGAAATTAAGCTGGTTTTCGGTGAAAAGTTTAACGGCTGATGAGAGATTATGGGGTGTTTCTGTTGGTGTAAGGACTTCCCACAGAGCGGGACGTCCTGCAGCGCTTCCAGGCGCCGTCGTAGAACAGAGAACATTCAGAACAGGCCGGCATGAGGACTTTATGCGGACATTCCACTGTTTAAGGACATTTTTTAATGAAAGACGTGCGCGCAAATTCGCCGAGTCGTTTCCGTGACGACTCGGTGAATCTGTGTGCGCCGCGACAGGAAAAACACCTCCATGTTGAAAACCATTTGTAAAATTCAGGCGGCTTTTGATGGCTTTCAACAAGTGAGTAACTGAGAAATTGTTTAACAGCTTGGGCATGTTCCAACTTGCCCGTTAAGGTTTCCAACGGAGGTGTTTTTTCTGTCGCGACCCCCCGCGGTCGGGTCCGGCCCGACATGCGACTCTGCCCGCACGTTCTTTCATTACAAAATGTCTGTTAACAATGGAATGTCCGAATAAACTCCTCATGCCGACTTCTTCTGAAAGTTCTCTGTTCTCTGACGACTTCCTGGGTCAACAGAGCCTGAAATGTGGAAGTTTTCAACTTGAAACGGCGAGACGCTGCCGCCTCGAAGCGACCAAAATCTTTCATCAGCCGTTAAAATTTTTACTGAAAACCAGCTGAATTTATCAGATGGTGTCCACTCAGTTGTGCCTTACAGTTTTGAAAAAATTTTGATCAAACAAAGCAGCAGTCTCTGAGCCATTCATAAATAATGAAAAAAATCGACGAGAGGGTGGGCGACTCCTCACTCAAAGACTGCCCACAGGCGAATGACGTAACCGACAGGCGTGAAAAAACTCTTGCATGCCCACGAGGGTTCAAGCATGTCTGATGTAATCACACGTGATTCAAATCCATATGCTTTTTGAAAAAAATAATAAGGTCGGATACTTTTCTAATAGACCTCGTGTATGTATATATATATATATATATATATACACATATATAAATAAATAAAGTAAGACCCTTCGGCTGCTCCCTTGTTTTCACTCGGGGTTGCCAAGGTGGATTTGCCTGTTGAATAGGCACACGTTTTATGCAGGATGCCCTTCCTGATGCAACTCCAAAAGGTGGCAGAGTGAGGTTTACACACACAGATAGATAGATAGATAGATACACACAGAATTTCTGCAATAGTAATTACTGATATAATAAATCAATATAAATTTTAATACACTGATATTGAGACATTAAAAAAACTTTTTTCAAGTTTTATGTAATGTTAAATGATTTATATAATCAAAAAACAAAATGTGTACAAGCTAAAGTTGCTGATTTAGCAAGCTGCTGCAGCAGAGGTCAAAGGAAGCTTGTTGCTCGTTAATGACTTCAAGGAAATGCTCGAGTTTGCTTGAGCCTGTCGGTGACTTATGAGCAACCATGAACTCAGAATGAAATCACAGCTGTGCTCCGAAACTCATTAAGGATTCAGCTGGAGCTCAGAGCAGGAAGAACGTATCTACACAATAAATCATCGGGAAGTTCAGAGCTTGTTAAGCTGTGAAGAGAAACCACAGCGTTGCTCCTGCTAGTCTGACCACCACTATTTGTGCCAAGAGGCTGTTGACATTTTATGACTCTGTCCGCGCCTTCTAATGTCACTAAACAGATGGGCATAATTAGGCCCCCCATCTTATTTTTACTTTTTTTTGGTCATTGACACGAACACAAATTATGAAAAGCTTGACGCAGGATTTAGTATCATTATTAATGTGTTGATATGACATGTTCTTCATGCTGAGGGAACATTTAACATAACTTACAATATCCTTTGTTGTTGATCAAAGACAAAACATTTCAAAATATTTTTACTTTTGTAAATATCCTACTACATATATATATATATATATATATATATATATATATATATATATATATATATATATATATATATATATATATATATATATATATATATATATATATATATTTACTAACATCCACAAAGGTACTGATGACATCATAAAGAACTCTAATTAAAGTATTGTTCCAGTGCTGTGTGTGAACAAAATATGAGTTTTTATTTGTTTTAGACCTAACCTGCTGGAATGTTTGAGGGTCACCCAAGGTCAAATTGATTTGATTTAAAGAAAAATCAGTTGAATGTCAAGGTCAAAATATGGGTCCAGTGCTTATATACGTATGTTATATAAAATAACTATTTCAAGTAATCAGGAATCGTGATTGCTATTAAACATGAATATAAAAATCACCAATCACCTTTCTATTGGTCACGTGAAGGTTTGACCTAGGGTGACCTTGAAAGCTCAAACTCAAGGTCAGAACTGCTTAACTCTAAATATTTGGAGCCATAGTCAGACTGTGTGCTAGTTCAGGAAAAAGTGGTTCAAATATGAACACAGTTAATCAAATGTCACACACACAACCATATAGAAATCACAAAGAATTATTTTTGCACATCCCCGTGGTGAGCCGATCAGCTGTGGGTGTTCCACTCTCATGCTCACTTAAAGATTTAAGGGCAACCTTTAAAAATTAATTTTAAATTAATGGAAAAAGCTCAAGGGGTAAAACTTTTTACTGCGCGCATCTCTAACGAGTTCCATCATAAATGTCAAGGGATTATTTTTGCTCGTGAGAATGTAATTGCAGATATAATTTGGACACGTCAAATTAATTTTTGGATATCTAATGTTCCATCGTTCTCACTGCAGTAGAACTCATTTCTCACCGAAGGCTAACAAGAGAATAAAAAAATAAATAGTGCTTGAGTAATTTAAGAAATCCAATTAATGTTTTAGTCATTTGGATTGAGATTAGAGCCAGTCAGAAGGTGGCGGCGGCGCTGCTGCCCCACAGAGCGTGGGAACGATGGTGTGTTTGTCTGCAGACGACTGCATCCTTTCTCGGGGTGATGTAATCACACAGCCTGCAGGCGTCCCGCTGAGCAGATGCTTCGCCGCCGATCCTCATTTAATGACCGCCCGCTGCGAGTGTTTGTTGTTGTTGTTGTAGTGTTTGAACATCCAGATACATGAGAGCATACACAAATCTGTGTCTTACACACACTCCCCCAATGAGCACAAACCTGGACAGCTTCACAACCAGCTTTCTTCTCGTCGTTGCTGTTGGTTAAAGCCAAAGCAGAATGCAAATCCAGTCCAGATCCACATCCAGATAAAAATGCTTTAGATCAACCATACAGGTTTCTTGGTTGTTGAGATTTACAAAAAAAAGGGGTCTCAGACCATGTCCTTGAACTCTGACCTTGATCAAATGAGTCCAAAATCTATTAAGTATCTATTAAATCTATTATGTTTCCTAAGTAAGGAAATCCTTCCAGCCATTTTTGATTTATTGTGCACAGACAGATGCCCACCAGTGAAAACTGGCACACAGAGTTGTCAACTTTTCCTTGAGCCAAAGTCCACCCACACATTCCACAGTGGAAGTGAACCAACTTCGTGACATCACAAAACTCATATAAATAAAACAAACCAGCTTCATTACAATCTCTCTTTATGACATCACAAAGTGAAGGAAAATCAAAACTTAAAAACGTCTTTAACCCCCAAGCTCCTCTAGTGAGCATCTAAATATTTAGACTGAGACAAAGAGCAGCGTCGGACTCCTCGTGATATTAAAATCTGGTCAGCGTGATGAATGCGGAGAAGTGGGTCAGCACACAGCCCGACACTGGACCTCGCTAAGCTCCTGGTGCGATGCCCTCTCGGTTTACGTTCCCTCAGTTTGCCCTCGATTACATTTGTACATCACTTTGGATTTTATATGACAGACGTGGAAACATCGAAGCCACACTTGACTGGTATCTTGCCAAAAGGCAACCTTGACCTTTCAGTATGACCCAAGATGTTGTAACTGGTGGAGGTGGTTTAACATTGTCATGTCACTTCTTCCTGAGGGAATTCCATATGGAATTCCCCCGTTGTTCCTGTGTCGGATTGCGTTTTTCCAATTTCTTCCCATCATAAAAAAACAAACCACGCATTTCAGATTTTCTTCTTGTAGAGCTTGACTTATGTCAAGAAGGGCATAAAACCTATTACTGATCAATATTTCATGTTACTGTCGTGTGTGTGTGTACACACACACACACACATATATATATATATATATATATATATATATATATACACTCAACAAAAATATAAACGCAACACTTTTGGTTTTGCTCCCATTTTGTATGAGATGAACTCAAAGATCTAAAACTTTTTCCACATACACAATATCACCATTTCCCTCAAATATTGTTCACAAACCAGTCTAAATCAGGAATGTCAACCAGAGCTGTTGCTCGTGTATTGAATGTTCATTTCTCTACCATAAGCCGTCTCCAAAGGCGTTTCAGAGAATTTGGCAGTACATCCAACCAGCCTCACAACCGCAGACCACGTGTAACCACACCAGCCCAGGACCTCCACATCCAGCATGTTCACCTCCAAGATCGTCTGAGACCAGCCACTCGGACAGCTGCTGAAACAATCGGTTTTCATAACCAAAGAATTTCTGCACAAACTGTCAGAAACCGTCTCAGGGAAGCTCATCTGCATGCTCGTCGTCCTCATCAGGGTCTCGACCTGACTCCAGTTCGTCGTCGTAACCGACTTGAGTGGGCAAATGCTCACATTCGCTGGCATTTGGCACGTTGGAGAGGTGTTCTCTTCACGGATGAATCCCGGTTCACACTGTTCAGGGCAGATGGCAGACAGCGTGTGTTGCGTCGTGTAGGTGAGCGGTTTTCTGATGTCAATGTTGTGGATCGAGTGGCCCATGGTGGCGGTGGGGTTATGGTATGGGCAGGCGTCTGTTATGGACGAAGAACACAGGTGCATTTTATTGATGGCATTTTGAATGCACAGAGATACTGTGACAAGATCCTGAGGCCCATTGTTGTGCCATACATCCAAGAACATCACCTCATGTTGCAGCAGGATAATGCACGGCCCCATGTTGCAAGGATCTGTACACAGTTCTTGGAAGCTGAAAATGTCCCAGTTCTTGCATGGCCGGCATACTCACCGGACATGTCACCCATTGAGCATGTTTGGGATGCTCTGGACCGGCGTATACGACAGCGTGTACCAGTTCCTGCCAATATCCAGCAACTTTGCACAGCCATTGAAGAGGAGTGGACCAACATTCCAAAGGCCACAATTGACAACCTGATCAACTCTATGCGAAGGAGATGTGTTGCACTGCATGAGGCAAATGGTGGTCACACCAGATACTGACTGGTATCCCCCCCAATAAAACAAAACTGCACCTTTCTGAGTGGCTTTTTATTGTGGGCAGTCTAAGGCACACCTGTGCACTAATCATGGTGTCTAATCAGCATCTTGATATGGCACACCTGTGAGGTGGGATGGATTATCTCAGCAAAGAAGAAGTGCTCACTATCACAGATTTAGACTGGTTTGTGAACAATATTTGAGGGAAATGGTGATATTGTGTATGTGGAAAAAGTTTTAGATCTTTGAGTTCATCTCATACAAAATGGGAGCAAAACCAAAAGTGTTGCATTTATATTTTTGTTGAGTATATATGTGTATGTGTGTGTGTATGTATATATAATCATAAAACACACTTGCAAACTAGATGTTAGGACATTTCCAATAAAGTATTACTTGGTATGGTTCATGGAAGATTTATTTTTGACCATTTCAAAAAGGTCAACATTGACCTCTGGCAATTTCCATAAAAGTCACGTGATCATTTATGACAGCTAACACAAATCTGCTTATATTCACAGCATATTTGTTGATAATTTGACAGCAATTGGACCCAGGATTTTTTTTTTTTTCATGACAACCTTGACCTTTGACCTGGGTTAACAGACCTGACTGAAAACTCTGTCAAGATCGTCTGCAAGCATATGATCACCCAATTTTGAAAAGACAAATTTAGACTGGTTTTAAATCACCAGAGAATCAAAAGCTAAAGGTGGTTTAGCACACGGGCAGCTCCATGCTGGGGTCCTGCCCCTGTATTCTCAATGGCCACCATAAAATTTCTCAGAACTCGCTGTATTTTGCATCACTAAAATGACATTATACTCAGAGTTGGGTACAAATAAGTTGAAATGTAATCAGTTGCAGAGTACAAATTAAGTTGTTCCAGTGAAAAACAATTAGATTGTCATTTTTTTTTCAGGTAACTTCAAATTACCTTAAGATGTGCAGTAAGATTATCTATGCAAAATTATACATACATACACATACACACACACATATATATATATATATATATATATATATATATATATATATATATATATACACACACACACACACACACACACACACACATTATATTGGTCAAGGATAGGGAAGCATGGCATGAGTTGCTTAGTGTGTTATAGTAGAAAATTAATTAACAAATTATAATCCCATTGCTCACAGTGAAAACACTTGGGCACTTATGCTAATATTAGCCTGTTATGCTCATGAGATTTCAGACCAAAATTAGCCCATTAGCATCACAACCTCTGGTGACATTTATGTCATGAGCAATTTCTTCCAACAACTTAAAAATTCTAAATAAATAAACAAAATATTTCCATCCACTTGGCGCTGGATGGCTGGGCAACTAGCTTTGGGTGAATTAGATGAACATGTGAACATGTCATCTGCTTGAACGGCATTGAACTTCACAATAAAAGCAGAGAACACTACTCAGGACCCACCCCACCATAAAATCCTGGATCTGCCCCTGGATCAGTCATAATTAAAATGTCACATCAGACCTGCTGAATCTTGAAACATTCAACAGTAAAAACAAAGAATCTCCACTATTAAAAGCATCTTTTCACTTATTGTCTGGCTGTCAATCAAATCTGCACTGAGGAAATGCAAAAACAAACAAACAAACTATAAAAGCTTTAAAACATGGCAAATTTTGAATGTTTTGTTTTTGCTGCCATAACCTCCAAAAAAATTAAATTTAAGACAATGAGAACATCAGAGGAGATGGAATCAAATATGATCATTTTTGGCTGATAAATATCGAACAGCAGCTGATCAAATACACTTATCGATTATTATGTGGATGTATTGATTTAATGTTAACAGTCAGTCCGGTTTTTACCGGATGTAAAACACTTTGATCAGAATATTTATTGTATTACATCAAAACCACTAGTTAGAATTACAGAAACATTGAATATTAAATGTGAAATTTGAATTATTATCGCTGCGCTTTTCGTTAACACGCACACGCCGCACCAATTAGAGGCGCGTGCGTGAGTGCGTAAATGAGCTCCGAGCTCTCCGTGTTTTGCGCCTTTACGCGCGCATGCATCTGTGCACGCCGCCAGTAGCGTTCGTGCAAACAAGCGTGCGCGGGCTGCCACACTGACCTCTGGCTCTCGTGCGCGCACACCTGGTCCGGATCCGGTTCTCTCTGGACCAGCTCCGGTTTGTGCACCTGCAGTCCCGCCCTCGAACCCGAAATGTGTCCGAACCGGGAACCGGACAGCTCCGCGCGCGCGGTTTGTCCCGCAGACAGGCGCGAGCGTTCCACGCGGCTCCGCGTCCGTGAAGTAAAAGTGGAGCTGGCGTGGAGGAGAGTTTTCTTTATAGGGAGGGGGGAGATGGAGAGAGAGAGAGAGGGCGCAGGAAATAGGAAAGGAGACGAGGAAAGGAAGGAAGGTGAACCTAAAGGAGATGAAACATTGGAAGAGGAAGGGAGGATAAAGGGATGAGAAGAGAAGAAGGTGAAATGAAAATGAGAGGAACAAAATGGGAGGAAAAAGAGGAGAGGAGAGATGAAGGATGAGTTAGAAGAGGTGAAAATGAACGTGAGAAGAGGGACAAAAAGGAGGAGAGAGAACGAAGAATGGGACTTCAGAGGAGGTGAGGAAAGAGGAGCGAGAGAAGAGATAACAGGAAGAAACAAATGAAAGAGGTGAGATCTGGAGAATACAGGAGATGGAGTGAGAGAAAACAAGGAAATAACAGAGGAGGCAAGGAAAGAGGAGAGCAGAGGAAGGAAAGAGAATAAAAGATGAGAAAGAATGGAGGGCGGGGGGAGGAAAGAGGAAATGAAGGTGGCCAGGAGAGCAAAAGAGAGAGAGATAATTCTAAGAGGAGGAAGGAAAAAAAAAAGATTTTTGCGACATGCCAGGGGGGGCTGTTTTATTGAAATGAATCAATGACATCACGTGACCCTCATTGAAGCTGAAATTCATCCAGAACGGCACTCGTGAGAGCGCAAACCAAACACAAGAACATCGGAATGGTTGGTGAACAGATGCAAAGCTACAGAAAGGATGAACCTCCCAACCCCACCCGGAATGCCCCCCTCCCCACCCACACCCACCCAATAAATAAATAAATAAAAACTCTCAGTCCAAAAGGTCAGTGTCCAAATACTTCGGGACCCAACCAAACCACCTAGCTTAGCTCGATAGCATGTCGGTGTCATTTAGTGCGCTGGAAGCCCCACCCCACAAAGAATTATGGCCATGCCCCTGATCCCACAAAGTGACAAAAACAAATGTGTTTTGTAAAATACTCATAAACATTCATAATTACAATTACACCGAGAATTAGCTTCATTTGTCAGACACTTTTTTTCCTTAACGGGAAAACTTTTCTTCCTTCTTGGTGGTAGCGGCGTGGAACACGCGGCGGTCTAAATTTGTCACAATGAGTCTTTTCCTTGTCAGCATTTGAGACCTCGCTGTAATGGGACTGACATTCACGCCGTCTGGATTTACAATCCACACGCCGCCGACTACAGCGACTGTGATGATGATGACGGCTGGCTGAAAGCACGCAGACGGAATAAAGACTTGAAAAGGAAGCAGGAAAAAGCAACGTTTTTGGCTGGAGGCTCTTTTGGTGTTCACCACTGAGCTTTTTCTTCTCCTCGCAGAAGTCAGAGAGAGATACAGCCAACAGTGTTATCTGTGAACCTGCAAAACAGAAAGCCTACCAAAAAATAAAAAATAAATATCTACACCCCCTTGGGCTTCTTTGCTTTATGACATCACCTGCAAATCAAAGAATCCATGCTTCTCTGCACAAAATATGCAGAAAAGCATGGATTCACATCTATAAGCTCAAATGAAAAACTAAATCTCCACACTGATTGAAATTAAATTTTAAACGAGCTGCGTAAGTACACTCTCTTTAATAGAACCCTAAATCATCACTTTTACAGCCAGCTGTCTTTGGAAAAGTCAGGTAATTGCATGTAATGTTGAGTAGAATAAATCATTAAGAAATAAAAATGATGAGCATGAGAGCGTGGCAATTCTATGATGGCCACGAGAGGCCACAACACTTTCAAATACAATACAACACAAGACGTAAATGCAAAAAAGTAAATCATTAATAATAATAGTAATTAATAATAATAGATAAAAATGATAAGCGTGAGAGTGGCAAATCTATGGTGGCCAAGAGAGGCCACAACGCATTTAAGATGTAAATACAAAAAATTGATTATTATTCATAATAAATGCAAATTTGCATGGATTCAACAGCAGGTAAAAAAAATAGAAATTAAACATAAAAAACCATATGAAACCATGAGCATATGCAATAATTAAATACATCTCTCCTGCAAATTTACACCGTTTGCAAAAACACAGGTGCTCTTCAAAGTGACCCAACGCATAGAAAGAACACAAAAAAAGGAGGACTTCTACTGCCAGAGCGTTCAGTGCACAGCAGAGCTACATTCTTAAGTTTAGTTACTTTATTGACAAGTTTACTCTGAAGCTAGCTATAGTTTTGCGTTTCATTTTATTTTCAATGCATTGCATGGTCCATCACTTAAAGTCCTCTGTGTTGTTTGTACTTCCATTGTGTTGTAGATGCACACTTTGCAGTGCATCTGTGTTTTGGGGGGACATTGTGTGAAATTTATGGTGGCTGGGAAGTGCAAAAGCACTTTTACAAAAGGTCAAACACTTTTACAAGAAGTCTTGAAACAAATTTACAAATGATAAATTCTGACAGAAAGAGAATGGACTGAATGTCAAACATGACTGAAGGGGAATGTACCAAATGACATTCCCTTCCGTGTTTCTCATATATTATGTAGAAGCTAGCAAGAAATAAACACTTCTAAAACTGAAAATGCTGATTTTAGAACCTATTAATACCTCTAATCTTATTTCTAAGACATTTTACGGAGGTTAGCATGGTGATGTCACTTCCTGGTTAAGCTACTTTCTAACCGCTTCGTTTCTGATATATTATGTAAAAGCTAGCGAGAAATAAACACTTCTAAAACTGACCATGCTGTTCTTGTAACCTGATAACACCTCTGGTGTCATTTAGAAGGCATTTTGTGAAAGTTAGCTTGCACACTAACTTTCACTAACTCAAAGCTAACTCTATGGAGTTAAATTTGTCTCATTATTAATCTACAAATATTCCTTCAGTTGCACAACATAACAAATGATTTGACTTGAACATGTACAAATTGTAAGTAAGACAAGAGGATATTAATAATTAAACTAAATTATAAAAAAAACAATGCTAATATGGTCAAGGGTATTTTAGCATTACATTATATTTTTATATTTGCAATATAATTTTTGATGCAGCTACCCGTTGTTGAGTTGATTCAGAGGAACTTTTCTAAGCATTTTTTGTTGTTGGGGTTTTTTGTTTTTTTTTGTTTTTTTGCATTTTCTGGTGTTTTAATTTGAAGTGTTGTGGTCTCTCACAGCCACCATACATATCTGCCTTGAGAACCATCCCAGCAAGTGTGCACTCTGAGTGTAGCTTTGCATTTATTGACTGTCATTTCCTCAGCCCTCGTATCTGAACACTAACTGAGCTGCTGCTTTCTGTTCGGCAGCGGTGGAGGATTCAGCATTTGCGCCTCACACCTGACATCTGCGGCAGACAACTGAAGCCTGACAATCAGCGGAGAGGTGAGGTGACCTGGTTTGTGATGGAGAACAAGTCTGGAGCTGTCTGCATGGAAATATCAGAGCTCACAGCGCCCCCTACAGTCCGAGCAAACTGAAAGTGTGTTGGTTATTTTGGACAGGAGTGGAGCAGACGAAACTGACACACCGGTTAGAAAAGCAATCACGTTGTTAGTCAGATGCAAAACTCCTCATTTAAATAGATTTGCATTAAAAAAGTGTCTCCGAACATTAGTACAAATTTAATCTTGTGACATTGGAAATTTGCATGAATTACAATTATTATATGAACAATGTTTGTTTCCCAACTCCTCCGAGGCCCATTGCCCAATTTATACCCAACTTGGTATCAGAATCGAATTTATTGCCAAGTAAGTTCTCACATACAAGGAACTTGATCTGGTGTCATTGATGCATAAACAACAACAAAAAGAAAAGGAAAAAAATAACTTCTGTAAGAAGTAAAGGAGTCAAATAGACAAAACTATGTTCACTGTTGAATAAATATAACATTGTGGAATGGGGCTGTGCAAAGGCATGCAGATGTACAGTACCTTTCAGTGCAGGGATGATCAATCTGTACTTTGTGGGAGTTGGAGTCTCTGACATTATGTATAAGTCTACGTGCGACCGGAAAGAAGCTGTTTTTGAGTCTTAAGGTATTAGTGCTGATGGTCCTCAGCCATCTGAAAGAGGGGAGTGTGACAAAAAGTTTGTGTTCTGGGTGAGAGGGATCCGCCACTATCTTCCTTGCTCACCTTAGGGCCCTGGATGTGTAAAGGTCCTGTAGGGATGGCAGAGTGCAGTCGATCTCCTCTGCTGCGTGGATGATACACTGCAGTCTGCTCTTGTCCTTAGCAGTGGCAGCAGCTACCAGTGATGGAGGAGTTACTTTCCACAGACAGTAAAGAAGCAACTTTACTTCTTTACTGTATTATAAACGTATTACTTTTCTTAAGTAGCAAGTAATGTGAAATATGTTACTTTTGAGTAACGGCTCCAACACTAATTATGATGGGAGATTTTCGCTAATAGACGCCCTAAAATCTTCCACACCACAGCTTTAAATTCTGTCATGAGTAATCCTACTTGGGATTTTATATTGCCTCCTTTGGCGGAGCAGTGAATTACAGCTTAATGAACTGCAACTCCAGCTGGTTATGTTTGTGTACATCAGGTCATCCGTTTTGCACAGATGCATTTTGGGAGTTGTTTTTCTCCAGCTGCTGCTTTGTCTTTCCAGCATCACACGAATGCCGCTATGATTGCACCCCCCCCACCCCCACCCCCGGCCCGTCTTCACCTCTCCAGTCTGCAATCATTCACTCTGTCCTCATTGCTCTTATTACCCATCATTCCCTCTTCTTTCAGAGCTTCTTCACTCCTATTTAATGTCACTCACCTCTTTTCGTGTCACGTTTCATGTCATTTCCACTTCTGCTCTACAATCTTGTGTTATTTTGTACCCACTGCGAGCCCTCATTTTCCCACAGTCCCCCTGTGGTGTGACGCACAGACATGCAGTGATCCATCGTCCTCCTCATATTTTTGTCTCCTCTATTCTTATGTTAATAGGAACCGTTTTTCCATCCATCTGTTGTGTCCTTACAGGTTCTCTCGCCAGAGAAACAACCAGCTGCATATAAGCATTTCCCATAAGCCTCTTCTCCTGGCTGCCTGATCTGCTATGCGTTTCTCTGTGTACATGAGTGTCAAATATAACAACTGCCACATTTGTAACAAACATTAGGAATTAACAGCATCCAGCCGTGCAGATGCACTGCTCATATGTCAGATAAATCCACAAACTGTGTGTGTGTGTGTGTGTGTGTGTGTGTGTGTGTGTGTGTGTGTGTGTGTGTGTGTGTGTGTGTGTGTGTGTGTGAGTGAGTGAGTGAGTGAGCGCCTGTATCTGGATCGCTTTCTTATCACCGTGAAGGAATGCAGCTCTTCTGGCAGACTCAACATTAACATTATAAAGCCACTGGGTGTAATGGAATTCCAATCACAGCACATTTTTAAAGGGAGCTGAAACGCGGCCAGATTTTGCCATTAATCTAATTGTGTTACCGTAGTTTTGCTCCATGATCGCGGATAAATATTCCTGAAGCGCATCGCCTAAAACCACGACATACTGCCGTGTGAAGATGGTGATTGCCCATGTACGCCATCAAGTGCACGGCTTGATGACGGAACAAGCTAGACTTGTACCATGTAACGTGCAATGACAGGTAGCCGCGCGCGTTATCTCGCAGTTGGCCCCAAAACAATTTTTGATTCAACACATTTGGCTCCACCCACTTTGATAACTTCATTCCTTGCTCAGTGCTTATGGAAGTTATGAAATCAGGTTTGCAAAGGTTTAAAAATCCTCATCCTGCTTAAAGCTACAGTGTGCAGGATTTATGGGCGTTTATTAGCGCGACTGGAATATAGCATGTGTTCATTAGCGTATAAATATTCATAACAATGAATCGATGTGCTTTCATGAGCTTAGAGTGAGACCGTCACATCTATACAGGAGCCCCCCCATCCCCCCCATCACCATGTTGATACAGTAGCCCAAAATGGACAAACTTAGTCTTTCCCATTTTGCAGTACAGCCAGAAAAATAATTTAAAAAAAAAGAAGCGTAATATCTGTCTACTGGTTGCTCGTGCAGCAATGACATCTGTCACATGATCTACACACCTGTGCCACATTACCTAAAATATTAAGATCCAAAAAGGTGCCACCCTAAATAATGTTTGTTTTTGCATAAAACAATGAAAAAGGTAATAATTTGAGAATGATTTCATTAAATCCACCAGTTTCTAGATGTTTTTTTTTAAATTTCCTGCATATTTTGTGGAATTGTTCTCACAAACATGATTGCTTGTGTCTGTTGCGAGATCTGGCAACGTCAGTGCTTGTCACAATTTCACAGTGTTCAAGGTGAAATTTCAATGATATTCTTCAAAAAAAAAAAAAGAATTCACATCAAAAATCTCACATCATATAAGACTTAAACTACAAAAAAAGATATTTCTCAGTCCATCTTTAAAAAGTCGTTTCCCGTCTTGTAACACATTCATAGTTTCAGCTCGAGTGAGACCTTGATAAGTTTGCTGCTGGAAAAGCAGCACAAACATAGAAATAAATCATAAACTCAGAAACATATTTAGAGGAGTGTGGCCGTGCAGGCTGCTCCCCCGTGTGCACAGATTATTAATCAGTGCACAGATTTACACATCCATATTTTTGTGGCCCCTGTGGCTCAGTAATTTGCATTTTTCAGCACATTTTGCACCATTCACGCCGTCGTAATGTCTGTTTTGGATTTATGGCTTAAAACAAACAAACTGTTGGTTAAAGCCTGTTTTTAATTCTGTACACGCTCTTTGTCTTAGTGTCTGTCTTTAGCAATGCAGAGGGGCGGGGCTTTAATCTTGGTGTGCCCCACTTGTACACGTCGGCACATTCAGGCTTTTTATGTAACATCATTTTTGGTGCTCACACAAAAACTTTCTGCCAATCTCAAGTTCTGAGAGGGAAAAAAATTGGCACAAATACTCCTTAGGCATTCCTCTTTTGAAAAAAATGACAGCCAGGTAGTGGTCAATTGAAGAATTTCACAGGGGTCAAAATTAAAAGATGCTCCAATCATATTAAAAATAATACCACATTTGTCTGATCACAATGATTCCAAAAAGGTATAGTTTGGACTATCTGTGACTGAATGTTATGGAGTTATGGGGTAAAAACTGCAAGAATGGTGACAAAGGTCAGTCTCAGTTTATACAGGGGTCAAAATTTAAAAATGCTCCAATCAAATTTAAACCTATACCACAGTACTTGTCTAATCAGAAAGATTCCAAAATGGTATAGTTTGGACTATCTGTGACTGAATGTTATGGAGTTTTGGGGTAAAAACTGCAAGAATGGTGACAAAGGTCAATTTCAGTTTATACAGGGGTCAAAAGTTAAAGTTGCACCAATTTTGGTAAAAAGTGATGCAAATTACTGGTCGAGTTAATCGGCTTTTAAAAAGAAATAGTTTGGACCATGTATCATGCTTAGTTATCATGTTACGAGGTAACATATGTCACATGTCATAGAATCCAATGAACCTTGACCTTGTTTGACCTTTACTTTACAGACCAAGTATTCAACACTGTCAAAACGATTCCATTTATTAATCCTATTAGCTCAACCATTAATTTAATTACATTAATTAACCATTAATTACAGTATTTCTTGTCTTTTGCTCTATTGTTGGTTTTTCTGTTGCTGTCCATGGTGCTGAAAATCAAAATCAAGCCTGGCTGAAATCAGATATTTAATTTAATGCAAGTAAATGCAGCCTGAGGGTGTTTTCTCTTTGCAGTCAGATTTCGATCAGTCGTACTGATCTCCATATTCAATTATCATTTAAAAAAAAAAAAAAAAAAAGTGCTGCTTTTTCCAATTTCATTAGCAGAAAATTTAAATGCACTCAAGAGTCATTTAAAGATTAAATCTCATATTTTACTTTCCCACCATTCAGCCTGCCTCATCTGCACAGGCTGCAGTTATTTTCTGAGAATACCCAGAATGCATTTCTATGCCCTGAGGGTTCTGATCTTGTATTTATCTGTGAGCTGTGAGTGTTTGCGGTGGGAGAGTGAAGACAGGCAGTTTTAACAGCTGAGGAAAAACAACCACTTATGAGCTTCCCAGGCTTGGATTCAGCAGTTGCACCAGTCAGGCACAAGAATAAATAAATAAAGTTGGACTTGGACTAAAAATACAACAATGTGCCTGCAGAATATAAGTGCTGCATATTTCATGAGTGGAATTCACATGAGATGGATCTCGATCTGTTAGATTCGTTGTTTGACAGTAACGGAATTCCATATTGTAACTTGCTAGAAAACTTTGCTCCGATTTTAATTCCATTCCTGCATAATCACCCAACAGCCAAAAGTCGATCCTTTATCATGATCCTGCACTTGGATCAGCAGCATGATGTGTGATCTGGCAGTTTAAACCAGCTGCTCGTCCTGCGGCGGAAGCGGGAATCCACTGACACACATTTATCCAAAACGAACAGATTATGATTGAAAACACTCCCGCGACTGTCTTTATGTATGAGGTGCATTTGCCTTAAATATTCTCTGGTGCCTGAAATACAAAGATTCATTGGATGATTTTACAGAAAGGAATTAGAGTCCTCAACAAAAAAAAACAGAATTACAAATAGTGCGAGATCTGCTGATGTAATGGGTTTCAAACGATGGGATTTAAAATCTGAAGAATCGTCTTAGTCCAGGAGTAAAGCTGAAGGAGGCAGGTTCCCCTTAAACCTCCTGTTGATTTTCAGTGGAGACACTCTGGATTATTACATCATTGAACAACAAGGAATGTGACAGTCAGATGAAGAAGTGCAAGTAGCACACGCGCGCACACACACACACACACACACACACACACAGAGGCCAAGTGCACGTGGTACATTTCCACATGCATTCATGTAGTACTAGTGGTTTCAGAAAGCAATGTATTATATCCAGATTTACTATTCTAGATTAAGGCCAAATCCTGCTTTAATTTAATCCCTGTCTACAAAACTAGTCCTATGTATGTGCTAAAAGAAGATAAACTAAAGCCCCTTTCACACACATTGTGATGCATATCTAGTCCGCAGGAATGGCTGCATAAGTTGCGCGCAGGGGGAGAAGCTTGGCTCCATGACTCTGTTTTTACAGACTGCCTGGACACGCAGATGGATTTGATACATTGGAAAAAGTCAGAATACATTATTTCCAGGGGCTAATGGACTTTATTTGTGAGAGAAATTCAGGAGGTGAAGGCAGAGCTACAGCCAGCGATCACACACAATACGTCCATGAGGAGTAAGTGGACACGGACATGTTTTCTCACTGGCGATCGGTCCGTGAGCAGGAGTTAATGGACTTTATTTAACGTGCCACAATTGTGAGAGAATTTGAGGAGGTGATGGAAGAGCTGCAGCCGGTGATCGCACCCGTGATAAGTCCATGAAGAGTAAGTGGACGTGGACATGTCCTCCCATTGGTGATCGGTCCGTGAGCAGGAGCTTATGGACTTTATTTAATGTGCCAGAATCATGAGAAAACCTGAGGAGGTGAAAGCACAGCGGAGCTGCAGCCGGCAGTCCTGCGCGAGATCTGTCTGAGTGGATGTGGACATGCCCTCTCAGTGGTGATCAGTTCGTGACGAGTGGACATGGACATGTCCTCTCAATGACGATTGGTCAGTGAGGAGTGGACGTGGACATGTCTTCTCTCTGGCGACCTATCCTCGAGTTAGTGAACGTGGAAGCTTGGCCGACCCGCCTCTTCTTCTGTGGTTTTGAAGCTTCACTGGCAGCAAAGTCCAGTGGAATGAATAAAATCTAGCAATGCAGGTATGGACTGATAAAAAAAAATCAAAAAGGATTTTTCGCCCATAGGGTTGTGTATAATTGCGGAGGCTTGGTGTACAGTAGCGCAGTGTTGTGTAGATTTACATACAGTAGCGGAATGTTGTGTAGACTTGTGTGGAAAAAAGGGGTCCATTTCACGGACCCCCTTTGCGTCCCTCAGTGTATTGCCACGTAGGGCTGCATAAACTCAGTGCAGTCGGTATGTGGCATTACGCAACTCTATATTAGCCTAGTGTGAAATGGGCTTAAGTCCTTTATAGACCCTAAGACCCCTTCATGCCAGTGCAAACTTCTGGATTCTGTATCTTGAAGCGGATCAGCATCTACAACTCTCCCTGGACGGAACGCCAGTCCGTCATGGGTCACTTCTACAGCTATGACCAACCCATTTCCAGCCGGCTGGACTGGGACAAAGCAGATGAAGCATCTTGTGCAAGGACATAGACAGGTAGTGCGAAGTCAAGTCGAGTCAGTTTAAGCTCACCTTTGTATTTGCTTTTTGAAGCATGTGTGTGATGGATGATGCTCAGGAAAACACACACTGGGGAACTGATAGTGTTGAACGGGTCTCTCAAAAATAGAATTAATTATGTGCGAGGAACTTGGTTTCAGTTTACCCAAATGTTATTTTTCCTTTATTAGTGAACTAATAAAAGGCAAATTGGAGTGAAAAATATCAATAACACAGCCTCAAACTGTGCCAAAGTCATTTTCACGCTTGTTAGGACTGAAGCAGATCAGATTTGAAAGGAAATCCACTCATTTGCTGGAGAAACATGAACAGGAATTGACAAAGAGCATTCAGCTAGAGTAGCACTAATTAGAGCGCAACAAGCTGAGAAAAGAAAGCTCATTTACAGGAGTAAATTAATGCGCTATAATAGCAAAATGCTTCATAACCACAACAGATCGCCGCCTAACGATGTGCTTGTCACACATCTGTTTCGTGATCATAAATCTAAGCTGAAAATTGCAAGTGTTGGGAAAAACAAACATCCTCAGAGAATGACTTTTGTTTTTTAATGAATCCTAATTATTTGAATGAATGCAATGTGGCACAGACCCACATTGCAGATTAAGTGCAGTAAAGTTTAAATTCTGACTGAATTTAAACCAAGACAAATTAAACAAACACTGATGGAATAATGGTTACAGTTGTGCAGGTTATGTGCAGCCAGATGAAGAATAGGTTGTTAGTTCACAGTTTTTGAAAGTAGAAAATCATGTGGGATATGATGTGTCACATGAGCTAGGACATAATGTGTCATATTGCCTATTTTCTATACTGACTGCTGCCAATACGCCATTATCTGTAGCGGATACGTTCAGTAAGTTCACATAAGTTACACATAGGTGCACAGCACTTTACTTATAGATTATAAATAGGTTTTTGGGTACGCTAATCATTATCTGACTGTATTTCGACTTATGAGTCACTTACAAGTAACGCGTGTGGGCGTGTGCATAGCTTACCTACAAAGCATTTCCCGCGTATGCGGGCTGTATGAGCCATACGTCAAAAATTTTGTACATGCCCAAAATTTTTCAACCACCTCGCTGTACTATGACGTAGATTCAACATGCCCTTAACTTATACAAAACGTATCCATAACTCCTTAGACGTACGCCAATTTCAATTCAATTTATTTAGTTTATATAGCGCCAAATCACAACAAAACTGCCTCAAGGCGGCTAACACAAGTAAGGTCTAACCTTACCAATGCCTAGAACAAGCACACAGGTGACAGTGGTAAGGAAAAACTCCCTCTAATAATACTGAGGAAGAAACCTTAAGCAGACCAGACTCGAGGGGTGACCCACTGCTTAGGTCATGCTACCAAAAAGGTTCACAATACAGGACACAACACAACAACAATTGACTAGAGTCCATGTAGGTTTCCAGTCCACCATCAGGGGGGAGGGGGTGTCATCGAGCTACTCATTGGATCTGTTCCTAGTGGTGTCCATCCCGCGTCCGCCACAGAAATCATTCAATCCACAACGTGGATCCAGCTGCATCTCAGACAGAACGAAAAAGAAAACAGAATCAGTCAGCCAGAAAAACTGTCTCGAGTTTTTTTTTTCGCGCTCTGAACCGTCACAAAAATTTGACTCATTTTGTGACTTTTTTTTTAAATGTTACTATTGCTAACCCCCCCTCCCCTAGCCCTAACCATAACTATAACCTAACCCTACTTCTTCCTTTAATGCTACCCCCCCAAGACCCCCACATCACTTTTAATTTTGTGCAGCTGTCACAGAAGGTATTACAACAAATCTGTGCACCCGTCACGAAAATTTTGCACATTTTGTTACAATATCACAAACCAATAGATTAATGTATATTTCGTGATGCTGAGTCACGACATGCCGGGAGATACGGTAGGAAAAACTATCCTCAAGGTAAAATTTGTCTAAGGTGATCGCCGGCCACATGCCCTAAGTGTCACTAACAGACCCAGACTTTAGCTTGCTAGCGTTTTTAATACGCTTGGCATACGCTGGCTAAATCGTCATGGTGTGACAGGGGTTTAATGAAGGACATAATGTAGGACATAAGGTGATATGCACGGCATGAAGTTGGATGTAATTTAGGATATATAATAAAAAGGAATAAAAATGTCGGACATCATGAGGGGAGATAATGCAGGACAAATCAGCATTAAGGAAAACTCAAGCAGCCCCGTTGTGGTGCGATGTTTTACTGAGCTGCAGTTTTCTCACCATCAGACAGTAAAACTGCAGACAAACATAAATGTGTCCTGTGGTGCTTATTGTTGGAGGATTCTTTTGTTTGTGCTCTTCATCTTCTTCACCCCTCCCCCACAGATGCAACGTGCCCGCTCGTCCGGCCGGTTGGTTCCATCACTGTTTTCCTCCTGAGCACAAACCGAGTCCACCTGTCATGTTTGCTTCTGTTTCATCAACGTCCTCAAAGTGCACGTGAAGCCGCCTGACTGATCAGGATTAAGTGTTTGTGCTTCCGTCCACCGCCGTTCCATCTGTCTCCATTTTCATCCTTTATCTCGTGGTCACTGTTTATTTCACATTTGGACTCAATCTTCGAATCTCGGCTCGCCTGCGACGCCGCTCACCACCCCAGTCAGCTTCGATTACACAAAATGCCATCACAGCCCACAGAGAAGGAGAGAGATGGAGAGGAAGTAGAACAAACAGAGGGGGGAAGAGAGAGCAAAGATGGAAATGGGAGGAGGTACACCAACACAGAGCGAGAGGATGAGACAGAAAACAAAAGGAACAAACATCAGGAAAGAAGAAGACACGGATCCAAAATTAAGGAGGGTAGAACTTCAAAGGGCCCCGTCACATGACTATATCTGACCGAATTCTGCTCTCCTGGAGTATCAACAGTTCCCCAAACAGATCTACAGTGAGTCCTAAGACAAGAGTGATACAGGAAAGACATTAATTTCAGGTAATGAGTTAGCCTTGCGTAATGGTAATAATGGCTCACTTAGTTAGGAAGTCCTACGTAGGCCCTGAGGCCCATTGGTGCATATGTTTGGATTGCGTAGCTCCCTAACTCCTTCTGGACAGGAACCAGTCCATCACCATTTACACCTAGATAGACTGGGATGATGTAGATGAAGGGTCTCACCCAAGGACAAAACCTCAAAAAAACAAAACCCATAAAAATTGTAATAATCGTCTTTCCCAACATGTCTTGGTCAACCAAGGAAAAGAGGCCTATTTCACCAACAATTAATACCATCTGGAGGATAATTTTGAAAGAACGTGACTTTTAATCAAAGCGACCAAGATAACTGAAACTTTGGGGAATGATCGTACACAGACTGAAGTCCAGCAAATTTCTTGAAATTTTGTAGGATTTATTGCAATTTTTATGGGTCACCCTATGTGACTGGGAATCAAACCCTCTCCTGTGTGTTGGTAGTTCAAGTTGAAGATAGCTTGAAAGTGAGCTTGTGGATGTCATCTTGTCAGGAGGGCTGGAAGATCCGTAGGAGCTGAGCTTGTTTTTCAGCTGCTATCCTTCATTTGAAGTTAGTGCCCTCGTTCCACACTCTAAAAAAGGCTCCTTCCTTTTCACCTACGTTTCGACTCCGTCACAGTATTTATATTCCAGCCTTTCAACTGGACGGCATCGGAGACCCAGATCGGGCTCAAAGCTTGTTCTGTACCACACTGACTTCAGACGCGATGCCTCTTGAGTCTCAGCAACATTGTGTTCTTTTGCTCTTCTGCCTTCCATCATGCTAGTTTTTTTTAAATGGCTTTCTTGCCTGATTTTCTGCCCACTTCTTTTGGATCCGCCACTCCAGCCGCTCAACCTCCCAACTGGTTCCGCAGTCCTCCACGTGGATTTGCCACCCTCTTGTGAAGCTAAGTGGTGTGGGTCCTGGTGGGTGTACCCTTCCTCCTCAACCTGTGCAGATACTCATCTCTCCAGCCTCCTTTGCTCTTCACCTCTGTAGCCTCTGCAGCCACCCACTTCTTCAATTTACTGCTCGCCGCCGCCAAATTAAGCCGTCTCAGCTCTTTACAAACTATTAACTCTTAACTCTTCACTATATCACCGTGACAACACCCAATGTTGCTATGAGACCTATGATGTCAACACTGAGCCTCCATAAAACCCCCAAGAATGCCATCGGGCTGATCTTCAGAGGGAGAGATGAGCAAACAGACAGATGGTTGGTTGTTGTTGATAAAAAATAGAGGGCGAGCCAGAAAGACCAGAAGACAGAAGTGAACGAGTGGGAGGACTGATTCAAATGTCAGGGCTGAGGAAGGAGGATAAGTGGGAGAAGTTAATTAACCAGACAAATGAGACAGACAGGTACATAACGAGACTCGAGGCATGGCACAAGAAAGACATGTTCAAACATCATCCATGTTCTAAACCCACTTATTCCAGTTTAGGTTCCTTGTCGCGTTCAAATTTCCCAGCGAAGTGGAGAAAAGAGCGTCTTTTTACAATGCCCTTGCTGTTGTGAAGGATGAAGCTACAGCGGCATGATTGTGTAACATTGTCAGTTCAGTCACAGGAAAATCCTTGGAGACAACAGTCAAAATGTTGACTGTGTTTGTCCTCTCTGTTGAAAAAGAAGATATTCTATAATCTACGTATAGTGCATTTCCTAAATGCATTATGCAACTGCATTTCAGTTTGTCCAACTGAGCACAAAGGTTCAGTGTGCAAAAGTGGTTGAATTTAAGGAGTTATCTGTCTTATCATTAATTTTTAATCTGTTTGTGTTTGCTTTGCAATTTCTTTTTATTCTACTGTGTTTTATCCTTTTACTGTGCTTTTCTTGCTTTTAATTTTGATTTTAGATTTATTTGTGTTGTTGTGAATTATGTGAAGTGCCTTGGGGCGACTTTGTGTCGTGATTTGGCGCTATATAAATTAATAAATTGAATTGAAATTGAATTTAGTCTCTTCGGGCAGTCTACCATTGTCAATTTGTGAGTCCAATTTACATCTCGATTTCAAAATTTCGGAAAATCACGACCGATTCATTCAAATAGCAATGATCAATATCTGACCGCTTAGAAACTAGTGAAACTAAGATTGCCGAGTATTGCCAGTGGTGGGCACGGCTAACCAAAAAGTTAGCTTTGATAACCACTAATCTGCTAACTGAAAAGTTAACTTTTATAACGTTAGACTGCAAAAAAAAAAAAAAAAAACAATTAGTGGAAGTTACAGCTAACTGCCAAATTTTAGCATTGACTCGGTACACTCTCGGCTACTGAAAAGCCAATTTTGTGTCTGAGTAGATTCAAAGGTGATCACAAACCCAAAACAAACAACGAGCCAGAGCATTTGTCTTTATGCGCCCTGCCCACTGCTGTAAAGAAATGTCACTTACTTTTCACACACAACAACACAGACGGTGGCAGGAGACATCAAACGCAAGGCACTTGGCATAGAACACAAGGCATAGAACACTGCCATCTACTGGGGAGAGTGATGACAGGAGACTCATTTCCCATAATGCCTTTTGGCGCATGTGTCAGTTAACACCCAAACCTTCAGAATTAATGTATTACATTAAAAGATACGTGTGATAATTTCACTTTGTAAAATTGACAGTTGCCGTTAATGTCGATAAACTGTCCGGAATTAGTTTTGTTTATAAATGAAACAGCGAAAAGTGCCTTGCGTTTGATGTCTCCTGTTGTGTGTGAAAAGTAAATGACATGATTGTGCAACAGCCGGCAGCTGCCCCACCCACTTCTTCTGAGGGGGGGTGGGGTGGGGTCCTCACAGCAGTGTGACTGTTGCGAAACACACAATATACAGGACCTAACATGTATTATTTTAGGGTTTATAAATGTTTTTGACCGTTAAAAATGTTCGGAGTGAAAGTTAGCGGAGCTAAATTTAGCAGACGCTAATTGGTCCGCTGATGGTTTTCTAAGTTAGCTGAAAAGCTAATCTGCTAACAAAAAGTTAGGAGAACTGTGCCCACCATTGGGTATTGCGGAATACACCCTAGTATGGACATGCTCAAATGCTACTCTTGCGTTGTTCCCGCATTTTTCCACAGAGCTAAAATTGATCTATTTAAATCTCAAATCTATCTTCTATTGAATAGCGCAACATGCTTTAGGTAGGATTTATGTAGCAGATAAGGCTTGTAAGATCCTGATAACTGCACGTTGTACCTGGATGTCCACCGTTACCAACATTTGCCATAATATTACCCCCGATCTGCACAAATCACATATGACTACTCACTGTTCTGATCACTATGGATCCCGACGTCACAAAAAAAAACAAAAAAGTCAAAAATCTCCAGATCGAGCACAGTGTTCTATAATTCAACATTTTCCACCACTTCCACCCAACATCAGGCCACAATTGGGCATCACAAATCATTAATGGGAGACCACCCTTAAATCTCTCATTGCCTTTAATTTGTTGAATGTGGTACCAGTGTAAAAACATAAATGTCAAAAATAGCTGTAACATCACTACACTCCACATCAGCCAAAAAAAATGTAATTATCCGCTCCCAGCACCAAACACACTCCAAAATCATCAGTCACAGCACGAGTTATCTGGTCCAAAAACCAACAAACAGACAGACAGAGGTGGTTACGTAAAGTAGCTCCCTGAGGGGTGAAAAGATCACTGAGGGGAAGGACGGAGTAAACAGACAAAGGAGAATGCCTGATGTCAATCATCTCCTTAAACTCTGTCGATGATTCAACGGTTATCCGAGGACACGTAATTCCACCCTACACTTAGAGCTCGTAGAATTACACTGAAGTGCCATAAAGTCCGACCATGAGTGCCTTTCACGAACAAAACAAAATGATCACGAGATCCACTTTGTTCCGTGTGCATAAATACAGCCAAGAAACCCCGGATATGGCATCACTTAGACCTCATGAGACCTGTTGGTGCATATTGGGCTAGTTCATTAGCAAATCGTGCACTGAGATCATGTGATCGTCATCAGTTGACCTCTGAGTTTTGATGGTAAGTATATTTACCCCTTTGCACGGGTGAAGAAGAGTATTATTTTCACTGGTGTGTGGACAAGATAACTCAAACACAGGTGGATGAATTTGCTTCAAACTTGTTAGAAAAAATTACTTGGACAGACATCTAGAGGTGATTAGATTTTGGAGTATTTTCCTCAAGGTCAAGCAAAACATGGTCCTAAAAATATTTTTCCCCCCATATCTCAACAACCAAGAAGACTAGCTGAATGATCTAAAGCATATATTAACCAGCAAAATGTTTGTGATTGATTGATATGAATGGCATCATGATGAAGTCATACATGATCAAAAATGCCATTAGTCATATGTATATTTTTTCCATTATATAATGAACTCTAGTCCTGGATGGCAACCAAACAGACAGACCACCGGTCCATTTTTTTTTTTTATATATATATAATTTCTTTTGGCTTCTCCTGCCATGGTTGCCTCAGCAAATCCGATATCGATCCTGATGTAATTCTCGATGTACATGCAAAAAAAAGGGGGGGGGGGGGTCGGGTGGCATTGAAGTGCAGACTTTCTGTTCCAGAAGGTACCCCCCTTCCCATAATGTGGGATAAAATGTACGTTGCTCAAGTAGCTCTGATATTATAACTGATTTGATAAAAATGTCTCTGATTTAATGACAGTTTCATTTTAGAATACAGAAAATGGGGCCAATCATCAAAGTCAGTCAAATGAGAAGAAACTGAGGCGACATTTTTGATCATTCCTGATTTTAATGAATTTGATAAAACCTCTTGGGGCACCAGTGCTGGCGGATCAACATGAAATGATATTAGGAGAGTTTCTGCATGTATCTCAAACTTTATTTTCACCATCTGGCGCTGCAATCATTTCCATAAATACAGCAGATACTCAAGCACAAAACCTTGTCTACGTTGATGTGATTCAAAAATGTTCCTTACTCTATAGTTTTGCTTCAGTCAACTGGAAGGAAAACAGAATTACAAAGGAGTGCTTTAAAGTTAGAAAGAAAATGAAGGAAAAGAACAATGACAAGAACCAGCGCGGAGTCGGACAACGAGGGAGATGGGAAGAGCCAAGATTCCAAACCGTGGGATAAGAGGTCGAAGGAACGGGACTGAGTCGAGTGACAAAAAGGACAGCAGTGAAAAGATAAAGACAGAATAAAGAAGGAGGGCGGAAGGCTGCAGGGTTAATAGGAAAAAAAAATCATCACAGCGTAGATTTTAATTAGAGAGAAAATTGATTTCATTCCGAACATGACACGAGGCCAGAACCAGAGTGCTGTGTGGGCAGAGGATGAAAAGAAACAAAAATATGTACCCAAAGCACATATTTCTACCCGCCTCTTTAAAAGATGAAAAAAAAGAATCCAACAATTTTTTTTTTTAAATCTCAATTTATTCATCCATATTCCTGCTTTGTGTGAAACATAAAACTATTGGGTCCCGATATTAAACCTGGTGTATTGTTGAATTTTCCATTTCAAAATTCTCCACACATTCTTTATTGTAGACATGCCAGGACTACAGGAAGACCATTCCAGCACCCGCACCCTCTTCTTCTGCAGCCAGAATGTATTGTTCACAGAATGTGGTTTTGCTTTGTGTTGTTGAAAATTGCATGGATGCCCTAGATATCTTGAAAGCAGCATGCATGTTGCTCTAAAATCTCCATGCATCAGGGAGCAGAAACTGTATTTGTTTCTATAAGGCAAAGCTGGAGTGGCGTCAGAAACGGCACCCGGCGTAAACCTTATCCCCATGTGGATCTATACTGGATGCGACCCTGAACAAATGGGTGCAGCTGAAAGTTCAAGAACTTTTCAACATTAATGCTGCTGCCACATAAGGGTGATTCTTTAACTACGGGCACTACTGGCCTTGTAAATGTAATTTCCACCACACCATTGCCTTACAATATAAAGTGCCTTAGGGCAACTGTTTGTTGTGATTTGGCGGTATATACATGTGCTCTGATGTCACTGTTTATCTCCATAGAAACTACCCAAACAATCTTTCATACAAACTGTTTAAAGGGACATTACAGTGTTGTGGTGGAAATTACGGCAATAGTGTGGGACAACTACATTTTGTTTAAAAAAATCACAACAGTTGTATGACATTGAATACCCCAATTATGTTTTATTTTACTGATATTTTATTCAGAGATATTTTAAAACATTAGAAAAAACGTTTCTTTACCCCATTCATTTTTATAATTGAAGATCAAAAGTTTGGGTGTGGGACAAGCACAAAACGGGAATATTTGCATATAATGATGCTGAAAAAAGGTGAAAAAGTCATCATAGACTACTAGAACAAATTTCTTAACACACTTTCATTGTAAAGATAACTATAAAAGTGTGAAATTTCCCCTTTTTTCTGTTTTTCATACAATATGATCAAAGGACATAATAAGTGCCCATAGTCTAAGAATCACCCATAAATGTAAACTGTCTGTACCAAGGGCATTGACACAACCCAATATCATGACCACGTGTTGCTGATTATAGTTCGAATGGTCCTTCTCATCTTTGGACCAGAGCACATGCAGTCCATTTCTTAAAAATCTGGAGTACTGATCCGTCTCAACACAATACATGTTTCTACTGTATGACAGTCCAACCCAGATGAATCCAGAGAAGTTTGCACTGTAATACCTTGCCCTTGTGGTTATATCAGCTATTGATGAAAGTCCGTGCCATTTGATGGACCAGAGCACGCGTAGTCCATTTCTTAATAATCTTGAATACTGATCCGTCTGAACACAATGCTTTTACTGTATGATGGTGTCGCAGACCAAATGGTCCCCCTAAAAATCAGTCCCCCTGATGACGCGGTTCACAGATTAGCACCTCGTTTCTGCTTCAAACTCCACATCACTCATCATCTATCTCAGCAACAGATATTTGAAGCTTTTGTACAACAATCATTTCCCCATAAATTCAGCATTATCTCATCATAAAAGGCGGCGGAAGTGATCAGAGTGCCGTGGCTAAACGAGCTGCTATCTGATCCGTTCACTGCGCGTTGGACATTCCAACGGGTCATGGAATTTTACCTCGTTTCTCCTTAAAACTGACTTTAGAATGATTTAACAGTGTTTACCTTTATCATCTGATGGTTAATAATCCCATTAATCCATTTGAGTGCTTTGGGTGAAGAGACTACAACTCAGACATGCTGCTGTGGTCCAAAATAACATGCACAGATGCAAAAGGCAGACCGATTTTTAGGGGCGGGCCGTTCGGTCTGTGACAACGGTCCAACCCAGATGACTGAGTCCAGAGAAGTTTTCATTGTAATCTCTTGCCCATGTGGTTATATCAGCTATTGATGAATGACTGTTCTTAATGCGTTGCCGTTTGATGGATCGGAAAGCAAGGGTGTTCAACTTTGGCTTGCACCCTTGCCATTTATACACAAAAATCCCTGGTAAAGCAAACAAAATCGTGACCAACACCCATATATTACAATCTCACCATGAAGAGACACCAAATCCTACACACTGTAGCAAGCCACTGTAACATTGCAAGTCATACATTCAGGCTAAAATCTTTAAGACAAGATGCTATACCAGGGTCTTTGTGGACACATCAGCAGTATTTCTAGAATGTAAAGTATTCTAGCATTCAGAACAACATTTGCTGTTATGACTGAAGTGTCACACAGGGGTATAATAATAATGCGTATATTCTAGTGCAATCGATTTGTGGTACAGAAATGTGCATCATGCTGCAAAAAAAAAAAAAAAAAAGTTCCACAATGATCCCGCTGCATTCTACTGAAGTTTTTATTATTATTAATGTTGCATCCTGTGAGAGATTCAGGAGACTGAGGTCACATCCTGAATACTGATTGTATGAAATCATCAGGAAACTATAAATGTTGATGCCATTTATGAGTGCAGCAATTTCTCATGTCCCAGATGTCCTGAGGAAGAAATGGAGAGCTCATTTTCAGAACAGCACACAATTCACTTTTAGGGGAACCTCATTAACCTGAATGGTATCAATGAATAACTGTTAAAACATTGAAAGTGTGGCTTTCAGTGACATATTGCTATCCTTTTCTGGTCTAGTTTCTGTTGAGTGGCGTCAAACAGTTTTGCAGAAAATTCCAACTTGGATGTTTAATTGACAGTTCGTCAATACAAAATGATGATTTATAGGCATCCAAACCTGTGTTTCAGGTGTTATTTTGTTCTTCTATTCTTCCTACAAACAAGTCTTGAGTGTGCAATAGCATAGGGGTTGCATTTTTCATTTCAAAATTCTTCACACATTCTTTGTTTATCTCTACAGGCCAGTCCAATATTCATACCCTCTTCTTCTGCAGCCATGCCTTTGTAATATCAAATCAAATCAAATTAATTTTATTTATATAGCGCCAAATCACAACAAACAATTGCCCCAAGGCGCCTTATATTAATTACGGAAAAACCCCAACGGTCAAAACGACCACCTGTGTTAAAAGCACTTGGCAACAGTGGGAAGGAAAAACTCCCTTTTAACAGGAAGAAACCTCCAGCAGAACCAGGCTCAGGGAGGGGCAGTCTTCTGCTGGGACTGGTTGGGGCTGAGGGAGAGAACCAGAAAAAAGACATGCTGTGGAGGGGAGCAGAGATCGATCACTAATGATTAAATGCAGAGTGGTGCATACAGAGCAAAAAGAGAAAGAAACAGTGCATCATGGGAACCCCCCAGCAGTCTAAGTCTATAGCAGCATAACTAAGGGATGGTTCAGGGTCACCTGATCCAGCCCTAACTATAAGCTTTAGCAAAAAGGAAAGTTTTAAGCCTAATCTTAAAAGTACAGAGGGTGTCTGTCTCCCTGATCTGAATTGGGAGCTGGTTCCACAGGAGAGGAGCCTGAAAGCTGAAGGCTCTGCCTCCCATTCTACTCTTACAAACCCTAGGAACTACAAGTAAGCCTGCAGTCTGAGAGCGAAGTGCTCTATTGGGGTGATATGGTACTATGAGGTCCCTAAGATAAGATGGGACCTGATTATTCAAAACCTTATAAGTAAGAAGAAGAATTTTAAATTCTATTCTAGAATTAACAGGAAGCCAATGAAGAGAGGCCAATATGGGTGAGATATGCTCTCTCCTTCTAGTCCCTGTTAGCACTCTAGCTGCAGCATTTTGAATTAACTGAAGGCTTTTCAGGGAACTTTTAGGACAACCTGATAATAATGAATTACAATAGTCCAGCCTAGAGGAAATAAATGCATGAATTAGTTTTTCAGCATCACTCAGACAAGACCTTTCTAATTTTAGAGATATTGCGCAAATGCAAAAAAGCAGTCCTACATATTTGTTTAATATGTGCATTGAATGACATATCCTGATCAAAAATGACTCCAAGATTTTTCACAGTATTACTAGAGGTCAGGGTAATGCCATCCAGAGTAAGGATCTGGTTAGACACCATGTTTCTAAGATTTGTGGGGCCAAGTACAATAACTTCAGTTTTATCTGAGTTTAAAAGCAGGAAATTAGAGGTCATCCATGTCTTTGTCTGTAAGACAATCCTGCAGTTTAGCTAATTGGTGTGTGTCCTCTGGCTTCATGGATAGATAAAGGTGGGTATCATCTGCGTAACAATGAAAATTTAAGCAATGCTGTCTAATAATACTGCCTAAGGGAAGCATGTATAAAGTGAATAAAATTGGTCCTAGCACAGAACCTTGTGGAACTCCATAATTAACCTTACTCTGTGAAGAAGATTCCCCATTTACATGAACAAATTGTAATCTATTAGATAAATATGATTCAAACCACCGCAGCGCAGTGCCTTTAATACCTATGGCATGCTCTAATCTCTAATAAAATTTTATGGTCAACAGTATCAAAAGCAGCACTGAGGTCTAACAGAACAAGCACAGAGATGAGTCCACTGTCTGAGACCATAAGAAGATCATTTGTAACCTTCACTAATGCTGTTTCTGTACTATGATGAATTCTAAAACCTGACTGAAACTCTTCAAATAGACCATTCCTCTGCAGATGATCAGTTAGCTGTTTTACAACTACCCTTTCAAGAATTTTTGAGAGAAAAGGAAGGTTGGAGATTGGCCTATAATTAGCTAAGATAGCTGGGTCAAGTGATGGCTTTTTAAGTAATGGTTTAATTACTGCCACCTTAAAAGCCTGTGGTACATAGCCAACTAATAAAGATAGATTGATCATATTTAAGATCGAAGCATTAATTAATGGTAGGGCTTCCTTGAGCAGCCTGGTAGGAATGGGGTCTAATAGACATGTTGATGGTTTGGAGGAAGTAACTAATGAAAATAACTCAGACAGAACAATCGAAGAGAAAGAGTCTAACCAAATACCGGCATCACTGAAAGCAGCCAAAGATAACGATACGTCTTTGGGATGGTTATGAGTAATTTTTTTCTCTAATAGTTACAATTTTATTAGCAAAGAAAGTCATGAAGTCATTACTAGTTAAAGTTAAAGGAATACTCAGCTCAATAGAGCTCTGACTCTTTGTCAGCCTGGCTACAGTGCTGAAAAGAAACCTGGGGTTGTTCTTATTTTCTTCAATTAGTGATGAGTAGTAAGATGTTCTAGCTTTAGGGAGGGCTTTTTTATAGAGCAACAGACTCTTTTTCCAGACTAAGTGAAGATCTTCTAAATTAGTGAGACGCCATTTCCTCTCCAACTTACGGGTTATCTGCTTTAAGCTGCGAGTTTGTGAGTTATACCACGGAGTCAGGCACTTCTGATTTAAAGCTCTCTTTTTCAGAGGAGCTACAGCATCCAGAGTTGTCTTCAATGAGGATGTAAAACTACCGGTTCGATTGGGGAGGGGCCCAGAGAAAACTACAGAGTCCGACATTGTTTTTGCAAAGTTACACACCGATTCAATGTTAATTTTAGTGACCTCCGATTGGCGTAACCGGGTGTCATTACTGCCGATGTGAATTACAATCTTACCAAATTTACGCTTAGCCTTAGCCAGCAGTTTCAAATTTCCTTCAATGTCGCCTGCTCTGGCCCCCGGAAGACAATTGACTATGGTTGCTGGTGTGGCTAACTTCACATTTCTCAAAACAGAGTCGCCAATAACCAGAGTTTGATCCTCCGCGGGTGTGTTACCGAGTGGGGAAAAACAGAAATGTGAACGGGTTGGCGGTGTACACAGGGCTTCTGTTTAGGGCTACGCTTCCTCCTCACAGTCACCCAGTCGGCCTGCTTTCCCGGCTGCTCGGGATCTGCTGGAAGGGAACTAACGGCGGCTAAGCTACCTTGGTCCGCACTGACTACAGGGGCCTGGCTAGCTGTAGAATTTTCCACGGTGCGGAGCCGAGTCTCCAATTCGCCCAGCCTGGCCTCCAAAGCTACGAATAAGCTACACTTATTACAAGTACCATTACTGCTAAAGGAGGCCGAGGAATAACTAAACATTTCACACCCAGAGCAGAAAAGTGCAGGAGAGACAGGAGAAGCCGCCATGCTATATCGGCTAAGAGCTAGTAGCTGCGCTAAGCTAGCGGATTCCTAAAAACACACAAAGTGAATAATGTGTAAATAATTTAGAGATGATTCAGCAGAGGGAGTGCTTTAGTTAAGGCACGTGAAGATTACACTGAAACAAATCGTTATCTAGTTAACTAGATCAATCTAACTGCGCAGATTAAACAGCTAACAGATACAGCAAAACACCGCTGTGCTCCGGAACAGGAAGTGATACAATACCGCAGTGAGAGCCAACCACCAGTAGAGGCAAGCAAGAGTAATCAATATGTGCAGAATGTGGTTTTGCATTGTCTTGTTGACAAAAAAAAAAAGCATGGCTATCCCAAGAAAAGATGTCATCTTGAAGGTAGCATGTGTTACTCTAAAATATGTGTCCATCTCCGCATTAGTCCTGCCATCACAAAACTGAAAATGACCTTTGCCAAGGCAACTGACCCGACCCCACACCATGACAGAGTGTGGCTTTTGGACATGTTGCCGATAACCGTTTGGATGATTCTTCTTGTCTTCCAGGTCCTCATTACTTGCTTCGGTAGGGTTGCCCGCAATCAGGTACATAACAGCTCCCAGTAAAAGTAAACAGGACTTGGACATCAGCATAAATGCAACTGTGACTGCTTTTGAGAACTCGAGTGCCAAGTGGGTTACCGGCTCAATTAAAGTCCAAGGCAAAATGGCCATTTTCAGCATAAAAATGGCCACCATTCCCAAACAAACGTATCTACATAAATAATTCTGGGACGGGAACAATGACAAATATTGTGCTCCTGTTAAATTAAAAGAAAAGTTAGACAGTTTTTGAGAAAATTGAGTCCAAATACCCAAATTGACTGTTTTCAGCATAAAAATAGCCAGCATTTCCAAACGAATGAAATCAATGACTATAATTTTTTGACGTGAAATCTGTCAACAACCCACATTATGGCCTTGCCAAATTAAAAAGACAGTCTTTGAGAAAATTGCCATTAAGTGCTCAAAATGGCTATTTTCGACATAAAAATGGCCACCATTTCCAAATGAATGAATCTACACAAATAATTTTGGGATGGGAACAATGTCAATGACCAATACTGTGCCTTTGTTAAAATAAAAGTTAGACAGTTTTTGAGATATCGCAATAAATGGACGCCAACGTCGCCGCTAGATGCCGTGCCACGACATCGGTTACTGGCTGATAGGCTGCTAACCCAACAACAACAAAAACCTGTCTTGTCCCTTTGTCTCCAGGAGCAGAGGATGCCTGAAATGTGTGCTGTTCTCCACCTATGTGGACAATACCCCATCTGGGACCCCATCACCCCTTGGACACATTAGCTCCAAGAGGCAAAAGCAAATTGACTAGCTGCCATTCATTTTCAATCAGAGTGAGCATTTTACAGTGACAAGCGGTCACTATGCCACCAGCTAGGCGGGGCCAAAATAGATAGTAAATCTATTTTATGCAAATGCGACACAGCGACTATTTTTGTGTGAAGGCAGGGTAACATTTATATTTATTTGTAATAAAGTTGATGTATAAATTGTAAAACAAAAAGTCTCAATTGGCTTTCTTTGTCATTATGATTATGATTTGACAAGGAAATGTTAGGAATCAATGGCATTTTTATGTATATATTGACAGATATATTGGTAAAAAAATTTTACTCCCTAATATCGATATCAGCCACCCAAAAATCTGCATCAATTAGGCTCTATACATAATACAGTTTCGTGTGAATTTATGGGTTCATATTTTTAGCTGATTAAAATCAATTCGATTTTGATTCTTCATGTTAATGATTCCTCACCTATAGCCTGACTGCTTTCATAAAACTCTTGGTTTTTTTGCACCCGCACATAAACACCGTTCATGTGATTTTGGCAGCTGCACTGCATTCTATTCTCATATATTTTCCTGCTCAAATATAAACAGACTGCAAAATGAACTGACTCATTTGTTTTATGATGAAGCTGGGCGTGCTTGTTTTCCTTTATGGCGGTCCATCAGGCGGCTGCTTTGTCGAGTCGTTAGCATTCATGAGGGCACAGCGACCTCCTCGCTATCTGAGCAGCGTCAATTAAAAGTGACTGACTCTGAAACATTTGGCGTCAGATGGAAGATTGAAGCCTTGTAGTGTCACTTCAGGAAAAAAAAAAGATTGTTTCCTAATATCTGCTATTCCTGAGATGTTTGTTTCACACAGTATGACAATGTGGACACTGCCAGAATTGGACTATAATGGAATTCCGCTATTGCACAAGGCTTCCAGAAGTTTCCAAAGCTTTTTCCAAGTATCAAAGATGGAGTGATTTCTATGCATTTCAGAGAAATGAAATTGAAAATGCTTCTCCTAACCCATTGCCATTTAACAGAAAGTAATAATTTTAGCATTAAAAATGGAAATTTTGTGGAACAAGTTGAAATTTTTTAGGATCTGCCCCCCCCAAAATGGGTAGAATCACAAAGTCTTTGAAAATCCCCCTTGTTGCTTTTCAAAATCCAAGATGGCGTCCACAATGACCTCCATTTCACTGATGATTTCAACCCAGTGTCACGCTTTATTCCTGCCCCCGTCACAAAAATGGGGCACTTTCGCGATGCGTTTTTTTACATTTACTTTACTGTTAACAATCCTCCCTGTTCTCTGAACTCTAACTATAACATAAGTGCCTCCCTTTACCTAACCCCCCACACCGCCCGTCACCCCGCATTTCATGCCTCCATCATGAAAAGTGCCCTATTTTCATGATGATATCAATCAAACCCATAGATTAACTGACATTTTGTAATGCCATCATGAACTGCTGTGAGACTGGGTTGGATAATTTACGAGGTCTGTTAGAAAAGTATCCAACCTTTTTATTTTTTGCAAAAACCTGACAGGAGCAGCGCGACTGCATCAAATTTTGCCAGAAACTGGGCGACAGCCAGGTGGAAACCATTCGGATTATTCACACGGCTTTCGGTGATGATCCTATGGGCATCACACAGATTAAGGAGCGGTACAACCGGTTTAAAGATGGCCGCACAACGGTGGAGAGCGAGCCGAGGTCCGGGCGGCCATCAACATGCTCAAATGACCAGATCATTTCCAAAGTGAATGCTGTGGTGATGCGGGACCGTCGTGTGATTATCTGAGGAATTGCGGAAGAGGTGGACATCAGCATTTTTTCGGCACATTCCACTGTGACAGAAGATTTGGCCATGAAAAGAGTTGCAGCAAAATTCATGCCGATGGCTTCGGAAGATTCAGACGGATTTTGGTGGCTTTTCAGTCGTGTGACTATCTGAGAAATTGTGGAAGAGGTGGGCATGTTGCAACATGTCCTGTGAGACTTCAACACAAAGGCGCTTTTGCTCCGCCGTCAGCTTCGTGCTGAAGCCATCGGCATGAATTTTGCTGCAACTCTTTTCATGGTCAAATTTTCTGTCACAGTGGAATGTGTCGAAAAAGTGCTGATGTCCACCTCTTCTGCAATTTCTCGGATAGTCACATGATGGTCCCGCATCACCACAGTGTTCACTTTGGAAATGATCTGGTCATTTCAGCATGTTGATGGCCGACCGGAGCGTGGCTCGCTCTCCACCGTTGTGCAGACATCTTTAAACCAGTTGTACCGCTCCTTAATCTGTGTGATGCCCATAGGATCGTCACCGAAAGCTGTCTGAATAATCTGAATTGTTTCCACCTGGCTGTCGCCCAGTTTCTGGCAAAATTTGATGCAGTCACGCTGCTCCAGTTGTTCCGCCATTTTCCTTGCAAAGAAAATCTGACGAGAGACAACACACGTCCTCACACAAAGGCTGCTTACAAGCAAATGACGCAATCGACAGGCGTGAAAAAATTCACACATGCGCACAAAGGTTCAAGGTTGGCTCATGCAAGCACGTGATTCAAATCCATCAGGTTTTTGAAAAAAATAAAAAGGTCGGATACTTTTATAACAGACCTCGTATCTTTCCCCTAAACCATCATATTGAACAATCTTTGTTTTCAGATCATTTGAGAGTTGTTTAGAGGCTCCCATGTTGCTGCTCATTAGAAGAGATGCAAAGAGGGAAAACATTTGGAAATGGCCACCTTAAATACCCTTTCTCATGACTGGATTCACCTGTGTAAGGAGGTCAAGGGTCAATGAGCTTACCAAACCAATTTTGTGTTCCAATAATTAGTGCTAAATATATTCAAATCAATAAAATGACAAGGGTGCCCAAATTTATGCACACTTTCTGTAAATACTAGAAACTCCATTTCACTTCTCAAATAGTGTGTTCGTCTGCTATATGATACATTTAACTGAAATTTCTGATCCAGACAAATAATGATTTATAAAGGAAAATCATGAAAATTATCAGGGGTGCCCAAACGTTTGCATACAACTGTATATTGATAATATGGCCAGTTAGGTTTGTGGGTGGGGGTCAAGCTGAATCTGAAGAATTCAATAATCCAGTCAGTAAATATTGATGTTTCCAGGTGTGCTTTTTGTTGTGGATTCATCGCTTTCATTGACATGACAACAACATGAAGCCATCCACAGCTTGTTGAGTTTTGTGCATAGCATTTCGCACAAGTGTATTTGGGGTGTGTCCTGCTCCACTCTGCTTTAAGCACATAATCTGAGCCTAAAGTGAGGCACAAAGGGGTTTTAATTCACCACTTTAGTTAGTCATGTCTGTGTTTTGGCCATAATAATTCAACCAATCAGCTTGACATATGTCTTTCTCTGGATGACTCAAGCGCCCCAGCAACTGTGCCATTGCTATGTAGATGGTAGACACAGAAGTAAAAGGATGTGACATTTCCAGGAGCAGCGGTCATCCACCACAGCATCCTGAGGTGAAGCATTTGTGTGCCTTGTTGATATTTTCCCCATGAAATTTAATTTTTTTTTTTTGCTGTTCATTCATTGTTTTTCCCCAATTTAGTGTTGTGGTTGTACGGTATGATGCACTAATGCATGTCCCTGTAGAGGACCTTATATTCTTTTTACCTCTGGTCATGTGCGTACTGCGTCTGTTGAATTTTAGAGAGCTTATTCTAATTTAGGAAAAATAACTCTAATTTGGCCTGATCTCAAATAGTCCATATATTTTCCATATGTACTGTATATAGTGGATTAGATGTTATAACAAATACTGCAGTGAAGAGTTTCTATGAAAAAACAGTACAGAAGCAGGATAAATATGATGTTCTGACTGAGGTTTTGCGTGACACCGATGAGACCGCTTTCCTTGATTGCCAAAATCGCTCCATAAGGCCTTTGATGGGACTAAAGACCTCAGTTTGTCCCTGAAGGTTTGGATACCGCTGATGGAAGGCCAAGCTCACATTTAATGGCTTTTAGCCGACAAATTGACTCTTGTGTTTTCTCTGCAGTGATAGCTGATGGGTAGCAGGTGAAAGTAAAATCCTCCATAATGGTTCTGAGAAATCCTCTCTTCAGTATCTTGTTTCGAATGTTCATCGCTAATCTGGCTGCCCTGAAGTCAGAACATTACACACACTTTTCCTCTGTTGCATTCACTAAAAGGTTGCACAGTTGTATGTCTAAATTTAGTAGAAAGGTCTCGATCTGATGGCCCAAGGGCGAGGTGTAGTTCACACATCTGTATGTTTGTATGTCCGAACATTTGCCAATGTCGTTCTATGCCACACTGTGTGTATAGAGCACCACAAGTGTCTCAGCAAGCGGAAGCTAAGGAGCAAATTAACTTGAATACTTATTATTCTAGGCACTTCTAACGACGTTTTCGTCTGTGCAGTGGTGGCAGGAAGCAGTTCATGCTGAGTTCTTTTTGCACTGTGCAACACTAATTAGCACATTATCTTGTGCTTACCAACATGTTGCTGGCATTGTAAAGTGTGGACTAAATTAGATTTTGTCCAGAGTTAAAAGATGACCTCCAAAACATCTAACAACAGAGCCTAGGTTGTGATTAGCCAAAATTCTCCACTTAATTGTCCTTAAGTAATTGACACAGAGGACCCAAGAATTGTGTGAAGAGACACAGAAACAAAGACATCCAGTCATTGCCTAGGTCAGTGGTTAGCATCAAAATCCCATAATGATACTGCAAGTGTACTTGCTACCATTTATAATGCAAACACTATGTTAGAAAACAGAAGCAAACAAACTAATTAATGTAATTGTACTGGGAAAAAAAAGAACTAAACTCATTCTTGTCATCACTAAACATTCCAAAATTCCGCCAATACTTGATTTGTACTTTGTGGGACAGGCACAATGGAAGAGGATGGTAGGGATATGGTAAGGCTGATTGTATACTGCGGCTTCCAGTACATTTTGTGAGGTAAAGGTGCACACATTTAGCTCTGCATTGAAGTGGCTCATGCTCATGGTTTTTTTGGGATCTATAAAAAGAAATCAAGTAAATTAAATCAATGTGAGGACAACAAAAGAATCTGCATATAATCTGAATAATAAAACGGCCTTTCAGCCTGTGGAAATCCTTGACAGGTTGTGTGTTTAAGAAACGAACACCTTGAAGGGTTTTTCCTTTCAAAGGAAGGACTTCAAAAGAGCTTCAATTAAAGCTGGGGGCACGGTTGAGCGCGATGCCTTTGATAAATTTATCTCCGCTGCTTCGGGATGAAAAGGATTTGACTAAACGTTAGCAGATGTTGACATATTTAATTGTATCAAAGCTTCTAAACACTTAACCATTTCAACACAACTGGTTCATACTGATTCAGTGGTTCAAAAAGCTTCGGTTTCTCCACCAGTAGTTGTGCAGAATTTGCTGCTGCTCGTCAGGTGGCTTGAATCCGAACAAACTCCAAATGATGGATCTGGCACTAGTCGTTTTCACCACATCTCTGTTTCGCTTTCAGCCATGTTGCAAATCGTGGCTCTAACTTCCGCGGGTTGCGAGTAGATTGCATCTTCTTCTATGGTGTTTAATGTCAGCCGGCATCCCTTTGTTGCATTGCTGCCACCTTCAGTCCATTAACATGCATTACCGTGATAGTGCAATAGAATTAAAATCTCTATCGAAGACAAATTTTGTATCGTTTATATCACGTATCGTTTATCACCCATTACTTACGTAAACAATTACATCCATCATGAATCACTGGTTTAATGTGCTCACCTTCGTCAAACTGTCAGCTGCAGTCTGAAAACAAACTAAACATATAAATTATTCAGAAAAAAACCAAAAACTACTTTGTTTATTGGTGGGTCGCAAAACAGCTTTAGAAGTACATACTGCCACCTAGTGTATCGGAGTGTGCAGAATGATGGCATTATTCTAAGTTAATACAACACAGAATGTGGAACAAAAAAAAACTGAAAAATAATCAAAAATATTTTAACACTATTACAAAACAGCATGTTTGATGGTATTAGGACAGTCATACTCTTTTTTTTCTTTTTTTTTTAAAGACTGAACTACAGCACTGAGTGCTATAGTTTATTTATAGCCTAAAACCACCAGCCGAGGTGCTGATTCCAAGCGTGTGCCTACATTTATTTAATTATTCTTTAACAAAAACACTTTAAACTTGATAAAGACTCCTCATGTGGGCGAAGAGGAGTACCTCTGCTTGTACATTTAAATTCAAGCATTGATAGAAGTAAAACAGAGCAAGCAAAGTGTAACTGACCTTGCTGAGATAAACCATATAAAACCTGCCTGCTGAGAATGTTTAATTCAAATGGAAATTCCAATCAGATAATGACTTTAGGCATAAAGTACATTCATGCACGCATAATTTTTTACCTGGAGCTGCATATCTTATCTGGATAATGGGGAGTAAAACTCAAATCCTCCCAGCAGAAACTGCCCCGGGAATTTTAATGGAGTCTGCCAGATGCAACTGGATGCTCCCCTATCAGCCAATGAGGTGGAGGCCACACAGCAAGTCAAAAAAATAGTAACTGTGGGGGGCTCAGAGTGTTGACTGATAATATTGAAAACTCTGAAATGTGGAAAGCAGAAACATGATGTGATACGAACATCAGCTAAAAATCACCGTAAGGGGAAAGGTCACACCATCAACGGTGGGTAGAATCATCACTGAGTCATCATCACTGGGGATCGATGCATCAGTACTGGAAATAGAAATGTTGTTGACACGGGTAGATGTCATTGCTTTTAGCAGATACAGCGAATCCAGATATGCTGTGACCTTTTGGAGATGACTAGATGTCTTCTGTGCTGGGTCTCTTCGGAGCATCCTTGAATGACTGTGTCAAACAAACAGCGAGATGAAAATGGGACGCACCTCTTGCATTGTGAGGAAACGTTGGCGATGAAATTTTGGTCTTGTGGCACACTGCTCATGACTCTGCAACCATGTGCCTCACTATTAAGGACTCCAGCAGCTGGAGAAGGGCAAGGACACGCCCATGTTTCACCAGGCTGCAGCATATCGATGGTTACTTAGGTGAGGCTGGGATGGTTGGGTTGTCATGGATGGTTGCCGTCAATGTGGTTTCGGATTGTGTTGGATGTCAATAAAGAGGTGTTGTGTCCAGGGGCGTAGCACCAAATTCTTTCCCTGTCCTTTTTTCTCTTCTTTTTGAAATCCGGACTTTGATTTTTTAGGAAAGACATTTTATTCAGCCTAAACACTAGGGCTGCAACTAACAATTATTTTACTAATCAGTTCATCGGTCGATTATTTTTTCAATTGTTTTGGGGTTTTTTTGGGGTTTTTTTTACTTACATGTGAGTTTTGCCATTATTTCTTTAAAAGGCCTTTGTCACACAACATCAATGTTTGACCTTGTAACAAAGTTGTTATATTCTCGTCAAAAACATACCTGGAGTAGTGTTTTGTTTTATTTTGCACATACATACATCACCGACACACCACAGAGACTACTATCAGGTTTCACCCGATTATGAACATTTTTAGATGCCTACAGCAACAATCTCAACCACTGACAACATATTACAGCCAAGAGTCCACAAAAGTATTTTAAAGGCCTGACGAAAGTGTAATATGTTATATTTAATTAGATATTTTCAAGAAAAAAGACACAAATGTGCAGTTTACTGCATTTTATTTTTTTCTTGTGTAAAAACACAGCTTAGATGTGGTTTGACCAAAACAAATTGTCATCAAACTTAATAAAACATGGATGAAGTGGAGGTTTAAGAGTCACTAGGTGTTCACATGAAACAGTCTATATTTATTTATGTTCATTGTTAGTTGGTTTAATCTTTTCTGTTTTGTTTTATCAGATTCTTTTAGTCCGTTTCTCTAAAACTTTATTGTGGCATTATTAGTTATTATTGCTATTATTGTTGTTGTTTCTATTATTATTATTATTGATATATAAATAAAAATAAATGAATAAAATATTACAATTTGTAATACATTTGACTCTTTTACAACAAACGCTGAGCCATGAATTATTATACAGAAAACAAACGTGCTGACAACTGCAACAGCTTAATGCTAACTTTAACATTGAAAACACCATAGACATGCTAACGCGTTAGCATCGGTCCCGTTTTTAAGTTATAAAATACATCTATCAACTGTTTCAGAAGACCATAACAGGTCAGATCAACATAAAAAGGTAAATGTTACTCACAGACATATGCTCTTTGGGGTTTTAGTGGGGAAAAATTAAGATTAAGCGAAATAAAACAAAGCACCAGATCGAAGCACTGCTTCGATCTGCGGATCACTGCTTCGATTGGTTCAAGGTTCAAAGCAATGCCGCGCTGCAGAAATGGTTGATTTATATGGAAGAAACAAAACATTTGCGGTAAAACAAAGTTATTTAACAACTAACTGATGACTAAATTAGCTGACAACTATTTTAACAATCGATTAAATCGATTAGTTGTTTCAGCACTACTAAACACCTCTTTCTGTGAGATCCTGTTTGGGATGTGTGTGTGTGTGGGGGGGGGGGGGGGTCGCCTGTGCACCTGGAATAAACCATTGTACAACTGTGCAGGGGTGGAAGGGCGCTCAGAGATCTTTCAATATTATTGTTAGAGCAGAATTATGTTTTGCAACATTTATACATCCATCCTAATTACAACCCCTGGCAAAAACTATGGAATCACCGGCCTCGGAGGATGTTCATTCAGTTGTTTAATTTTGTAGAAAAAAAGCAGATCACAGACATGACACAAAACTAAAGTCATTTCAAATGGCAACTTTCTGGCTTTAAGAAACACTATAAGAAATCAAGAAAAAAAAAGATTGTGGCAGTCAGTAACGGTTACTTTTTTAGACCAAGCACAGGAAAAAAATATGGAATCACTCAATTCTGAGGAAAAAATTATGGAATCACCCTATAAATTTTCATCCCCAAAACTAACACCTGCATCATATCAGATCTGCTCGTTAGTCTGCATCTAAAAAGGAGTGATCACACCTTGGAGAGCTGTTGCACCAAGTGGACTGACATGAATCATGGCTCCAACACGAGAGATGTCAATTGAAACAAAGGAGAGGATTATCAAACTCTTAAAAGAGAGTAAATCATCACGCAATGTTGCAAAAGATGTTGGTTGTTCACAGTCAGCTGTGTCTAAACTCTGGACCAAATACAAACATGGGAAGGTTGTTAAAGGCAAACATACTGGTAGACCAAGGAAGACATCAAAGCGTCAAGACAGAAAACTTAAAGCAATATGTCTCAAAAATCGAAAAATGTACAACAAAACAAATGAGGAACGAATGGGAGGAAACTGGAGTCAACGTCTGTGACCGAACTGTAAGAAACCGCCTAAAGGAAATGGGATTTACATACAGAAAAGCTAAACGAAAGGCATCATTAACACCTCAACAGAAAAAAACAAGGTTACAATGGGCTAAGGAAAAGCAATTGTGGACTGTGGATGACTGGATGAAAGTCATATTCAGTGATGAATCTCGAATCTGCATTGGGCAAGGTGATGATGCTGGAACTTTTGTTTGGTGCCATTCCAATGAGATTTATAAAGATGACTGCCTGAAGAGAACATGTAAATTTCCACAGTCATTGATGATATGGGGCTGCATGTCAGGTAAAGGCACTGGGGAGATGGCTGTCATTACATCATCAATAAATGCACAAGTTTATGTTGATATTTTGGACAATTGAAAGGATGTTTGGGGATGATGAAATCATTTTTCACGATGATAATGCATCTTGCCATAGAACAAAAACTGCAAAAACATTCCTTGCAAAAAGACACATAGGGTCAATGTCAACGAGCAGATCTGATTTGATGCAGGTGTTAATTTGGGGGATGAAAATTTACAGGGTGATTCCATAATTTTTTCCTCAGAATTGAGTGATTCCATATTTTTTTCCTCTGCTTGGTCTAAAAAAGTAACCGTTACTGACTGCCACAATCTTTTTTTCTTGATTTCTTATAGTGTTTCTTAAAGCCAGAAAGTTGCCATTTGAAATGACTTTAGTTTTGTGTCATGTCTGTGATCTGCTTTTTTCTACAAAATTAAACAACTGAATGAACATCCTCTGAGGCCGGTGATTCCATAATTTTTGCCAGGGGTTGTATATTCTTTTATTGCTCCCGGTGTGTAGTGAGCGCCTTCTATGGCAGCACCCTGACATCGGGGTGAATGTGAGGCATAATTGTAAAGCGCTTTGAGCATCTGATGCAGATGGAAAAGCGCTATATAAATGCAGTCCATTTACCATTTTACAACATGAATTGTATGGACATTAACAACATGCAACACAAAAATGTATTTAATGCCAGTTTTTTGTGGGCCCCCCCCCCCCCATGTTCTGGGCCCTGGGTACATAGTACCCTTTACCCCCCCAGTTCGACGCATCTGGTTGTGTCAACATGAGCAAAACGTCACCTCTGCATCATCCATCCATTTTCGGAATGTGCTTATTTAAGGGTCCATTTAAGGGTCATGCTGGAGGGTCACCCTGCCATTCGCTCAATGACAGTTGAGCGAATGGCAGGGTGCACCCCAGTCAGACCACCAATCTGTCATTGGGCCGACACAGAGAAACAAACACACACCTAAAGTTAATTCAAAGAACCTGTGTGTCTTTGCTAACCACTAATTCACAGTCGCCCCTCTGTGTTGTCATCATGGCTAAATATATACTGTATTCATGTCAAAAGAGAACGCCATTGAATAGTAGAATTATCAATTCGTGGCTTGACAAGAGATCTGTCCTGAAGCATCAGTGGCCAAACGGTATGTTTGAATCCACTCTGATTTGTCCCATAAAAAGTAGGCTGAGGTCAGCACTCCTTCTTCACTGATGATTGTGACATTAACTTCTAACTCAAATATGTTCTGTATGTGATCATTCTGAGCTTGAGTTCCTATTATCCCAAGTACTAAATTGCATGGGCATTACAACCTTTTGCACATTGGGCTGGTGAATGTTGTGCAGGTGATTTACTAAGAATAACTGTATAATGACAGCAAGTAGTAACATGACACAGACAGCCGTTTGTAAATGAGGGTTCTTCATGAGTTACTGGCCGTAAGATCAAAATTAAATTCAGCCAGCCACTTGCAGGTTTATGCACAATAATCGAAACAAACACAATTTAACTTAAAATGTGATTTATTGAAAATTTATCAAATCAAAAACGAGTCTACCTTGAGAATGGTTCATCACAGGAGGTGACCAGTGTTTGGCACAAGTCCATATTCAGGACTCCAATGAAGGTTGCTCGAATTACATTTCTATTGCAGAGAAATAGAAGATAAATATCACATTTAATTTTATTTAGGCAAAAGATGTTTAATTTTGTTAAAAATAGATCATGATAAATGAATGTGAAATCATGGTGCTTCGAATGAAAACAAAGAAATGCATACCAAAACAGCTCATGGGGAATGACAATCAGATTTATGCGAGGCTGCCCTGACCACACAACACTGGTTCAGTTTGCACCAAGGTTTCAAATGTGCCAAAGTACAGACATAATCCAATAAATTGCTTTTGACCTCAATAATGTTGTGTGTGCAAACCTATTTACATGTTCATCACCCACAGTATTGTGCGCTTGGGTGGACACGCTGTGTGGTGAAGGCCACAGACACACACACACACGCTCAGAACCCATTTCTACCGCTGTCATTATTGTGGTATGAGACAATGACTGCTATAAGAAGAATCAAAGCATGCAATGATGACACATACAATTCTGACACATCCAGTAAACACCAGAATATTGTGGCAACAACCCTGAAATGTGAGGCAAGAGGTTCAGATATCATTGTAAGCTCAAGGAAGGAAAACATTCGAGAGGAGGACAGATGATGTGCTGTAAAGACATCCTCAGAAACACTCAAGAGTCACTTGCCCAAAAACCACCTTTGACCCCTAAACTCTTTTCTTTTGATGTGTCAAATCTGTTCACAAAAACTTGGAGCTGCACAGCCATAAAACTGGGTTTTAACATTCCCTTTCATGCAATCCAAAGTAGATCAACTTTATTCCTAAAAGCATTCACCTTTGTAAAAATTTTTGAGTCATGCAAGATGAAATGGGACCCACACGGACCGAAAGAGGGTTGTCTTGCTAAAGTAAGGAAAGGTGTTGCGTCAGAACATTTTGGGTTTGAATTCCGTCAGTGCACCTCACTATGAATTCTTTAAGTGTGGTTGGAAAATACTTCAAACAGAAATGTGTAAGTTTGAGAGAGTGATTGATTAAATGTCTTACCTCTTGATCTTTTGTTTTGTCCAGTTCATGTGGGAATTTTGAATAACTGATTATACGTTGGTAACAGTTTGAACTTTCACTATTAAAGGTTCTGTGGCTCGTCGGAACAATATGAAACAACATGACGGAACACAGCAACAACTTTTCCGTCTGTGACACAAATGAAATGAAGAAATGCAAGAAAGAGACAAAAAAAAAAACTCAGCAAACTGAAGACATAGTTTGTACTGGGTGAGATACAGAGGAGATCGGATGGGTGGAGATGGAAAAGATGATGTTGCAGGACTTTTTCCCAAAAACAAGAGTCATCAGGAGATGACATATCTCCCGGTCCCACAAATCCTTAAATCGACTGGTGTCGAAGGATCACCCAAGTACACCCTTATGCTAAATATAAATGAAATTCGTCAGCTGGTTCTTGAGATATTGCGCTAACAAGTGTGGCAATGACAATATCTTGAATATCTCGCTGTGATCTTGAAATTGACCCCAAGGTCACCATAATCGACTAGTGTTGGGGGATCACCGAAGTACACCCTTGTGCTAAATATGAATGAAATTGGTCAACTGGTTCTTGAGATATCGTGATAAAGGTGGCAATGACAATATCTTGAATATCTCGCTGTGATCTTGAAATTGACCCCAAGGTCACCATAATCGACTAGTGTTGGGGGATCACCGAAGTACACCCTTGCGCTAAATATGAATGAAATTGGTCTACTGGTACTTGAGATATTTCGCTAAAGGTGGCAATGACTATCTTGAATAGCTTGCTGTGACCTTGGAACTGACCCCAAAGGTCACTATTATCACCTGATGTTGGGGGACCACCCAAGTACACCCTTATGCTAAATTTGAATGAAATTGGTCAACTGGTTCTTGAGATTTCATGCTAAAAAGCAAAAATGGCCAGACGAAAAAACTGAATATAACCCCGTTGTAAAGTCCTATAAGACCCTAAATACCTATATTAAAGGTTTTTCACTGGATTCTGTCGCATGATGAGGATAATTCTACAAATCCCCCTGAATAGGACACCAGCCTGATGCAGGTTACTACCCCAGCCGAGGCCAGGACCCATTTATAGCTGGGTGGACTGAGACAATGCAGGTGAAGCATCTTGTCCAAGGACACGGACATGTCTACATATTGGTAGTCCAACTCAGTTCACTCAAGTAACTGCTCTGTGAAGGGAAGTTAGACACACCCCAAATGCACTTGTACCATAGATCATTGAGAGAGTCGTGTGTGCATTTTCCCTAATGTTTTAGTTCGGCGTCAACAGCTTTTAAGGTTGCTGGTATGTGTTGGATTTACAAGATGATTACTCTCTCCCTGACGTGGTGAGCATCAATAATGTTCCTTTGGCTTAAACATCCTGAAACCCTTCAAATCTTCCCTGAACATCAGTGAAGAATTGCCTTTACAATCGCCGTTTAAGGACTCTTCTTTCTCACATCTGCGGCAACAATCAGTGTCAGTACAAGTGGATACTATAAATCCAACACTGCAAATCTGCTTGACGGAGCTTTCATTCTTTGGGCCTCCCTGATGATCATTTGCTTTTATTCTGACAGATTCTTGGAAATAGTCATATTTAAGTGAACTTCAGCAATGGAAATACGGTTTTCTGTCAGACATCTAGCTGCTTTGTATTCAAGCAGATGCTTCCTGACACCTTGCCTGGCTACTGGGCTGAAATCTTGAACCAAGATTTGTATTGGACATTTGTTTGTATGTCCGATAAATATATCCATCCCGCCATCCAAAAAGGAGCTACTCTGTCACACCGAGGGCCTCCAAGGGATGCTTTGATTGGAGACCAGCGATTAACCCTCCAACCTTCCTTTTCTCTCAAAAATTCTTGAAAGGGTAGTTGTAAAACAGCTAACTGATCATCTGCAGAAGAATGGTCTATTTGAAGAGTTTCAGTCAGGTTTTAGAATTCATCATAGTACAGAAACAGCATTAGTGAAGGTTACAAATGATCTTATGGCCTCAGACAGTGGACTCATCTCTGTGCTTGTTCTGTTAGACCTCAGTGCTGCTTTTGATACTGCTGACCATAAAATTTTATTACAGAGATTAGAGCATGCCATAGGTATTAAAGGCACTGCACTGCGGTGGTTTGAATCATATTTATCTAATAGATTACAATTTGTTCATGTAAATGGGGAATCTTCTTCACAGACTAAGGTTAATTATGGAGTTCCACAAGGTTCTGTGCTAGGACCAAATTTATTCACTTTATACATGCTTCCCTTAGGCAGTATTATTAGACGGCATTGCTTAAATTTTCATTGTTACGCAGATGATACCCAGCTTTATCTATCCATGAAGCCAGAGTACACACACCAATTAGCTAAACTGCAGGATTGTCTTACAGACATAAAGACATGGATGACCTCTAATTTCCTGCTTTTAAACTCAGATAAAACTGAAGTTATTGTACTTGGCCCCACAAATCTTAGAAACATGGTGTCTAACCAGATCCTTACTCTGGATGGCATTACCCTGACCTCTAGTAATACTGTGAGAAATCTTGGAGTCATTTTTGATCAGGATATGTCATTCAATGCGTATATTAAACAAATATGTAGGACTGCTTTTTTGCATTTACTCAATATCTCTAAAATTAGAAAGGTCTTGTCTCAGAGTGATGCTGAAAAACTAATTCATGCATTTATTTCCTCTAGGCTGGACTATTGTAATTCATTATTATCAGGTTGTCCTAAAAGTTCCCTGAAAAGCCTTCAGTTAATTCAAAATGCTGCAGCTAGAGTACTGACGGGGACTAGAAGGAGAGAGCATATCTCACCCATATTGGCCTCTCTTCATTGGCTTCCTGTTAATTCTAGAATAGAATTTAAAATTCTTCTTCTTACTTATAAGGTTTTGAATAATCAGGTCCCATCTTATCTTAGGGACCTCATAGTACCATATCACCCCAACAGAGTGCTTCGCTCTCAGAGTGCAGGCTTACTTGTAGTTCCTAGGGTTTGTAAGAGTAGAATGGGAGGCAGAGCCTTCAGCTTTCAGGCTCCTCTCCTGTGGAACCAGCTCCCAATTCAGATCAGGGAGACAGACACCCTCTCTACTTTTAAGATTAGGCTTAAAACTTTCCTTTTTGCTAAAGCTTATAGTTAGGGCTGGATCAGGTGACCCTGAACCATCCCTTAGTTATGCTGCTATAGACTTTGACTGCTGGGGGGTTCCCATGATGCACTGAGTGTTTCTTTCTCTTTTTGCTCTGTATGCACCACTCTGCATTTAATCATTAGTGATTGATCTCTGCTCCCCTCCACAGCATGTCTTTTTCCTGGTTCTCTCCCTCAGCCCCAACCAGTCCTAGCAGAAGACTGCCCCTCCCTGAGCCTGGTTCTGCTGGAGGTTTCTTCCTGTTAAAAGGGAGTTTTTCCTTCCCACTGTCGCCAAGTGCTTGCTCACAGGGGGTCGTTTTGACCGTTGGGGTTTTTACGTAATTATTGTATGGCCTTGCCTTATAATATAAAGCGCCTTGGGGCAACTGTTTGTTGTGATTTGGCGCTATATAAATAAAATTGATTGATTGATTAAGAGATAGCCATCTGTCGCATTGTGATGTGTTGCCGGATTATTACCCATTTGCAAATCATGTTTGGTTCAAGACTGAGTCAGACCAAATCATTCAAAAGTAGAAAACAGTCCGACGGCTTCCTCTCATCTTTGCTTATTGAGGAAAAGGTGACTAAACTCCACAAGACAGATTTGATTTCGGAAGTTGGAGACTCTTATTTGTTTGACTCGCTGGAGGGTGAAGAGGAAGAACCTTCTAAATTTTGAATCCCAGTTAAAGGCACAGCAAGGTAATTACTTGGTTGCAAATTTCTATGTGAGCACTGGATTTGCTTAAAAAAAGTCATCCAGGATCATCCATATCCAGGACCTAGGGTGATTCCGTGGTCACACCACACTGTCCTCACTGGGATTAGTAATCGCTGCATCACGTCGCTCACCATTTGCATAAGATAGACCATTTTGGTCCCACCCATCTGGCGGAAAGTGACCACTTCATATGGTGTCGCTATAAAACACCCACTTTGATTGAAAATGAATGGCAGCTTTGCATCAGTCACTTGTAGCTAATGTGATTTGTGAACCAATGTGATTTAATGTTGTACCCAAAGCTCCTCCCACCCCCGAAGCAGTGACCACACCCCTACAACCACCCAAGACAGTCTAGATGGGAATATGATTGACAAACCTCCAGCTAATCACTGCCTTTGTAAGGGCTGGTCATTAAATTGAAATTATAATCCAATGGATATTTGGTACAGAGGTTCTTAATATATGTGCACGTTGCTTGGTTAATCCCATAAAACTGTAAAAAAAAAAATTCTGAAAACTTCACAGATCTCAATCAGCTTCTTAAAATATTGATGTAACATGATTAGCAAACGACTCGTATATCTTTACATTTAATCTGAGTTAGTCAAATAAAAGTGATTTAGCAGACTGAAGTGAAAAGACTCGCGGCAGTTTTAATTCAGGTTTCCATCGTGAGCAATACCTAAATGCTCAAACACAAAAACGTCCTGCACTTCAACCACGTTTACTGAAAGTATCTACAAGGACAACTAATAATAACCATATTTGGCAGTAATTTACATTAAAAGAAAAATGTTGATGGGTATCACCCAGAACATAGGAGCTGGATTATTTCAGAAAACACTTGGAAGTCGTTCAAAGAAATGAAACAGGAGAAGCACAGATATGGGCAGTATCAGATGGTAGAAGGTAAACCGTTGGCCTTCTGTTCAGTGAAGTCGTACCGGAGACTTGCAGTGTTTAAAAACAGATCAGTTGTGTTTGTGTCTCTGGGAGTCAGTTCTTATTGATGTCTTTTTGGTTATCTTGGCAGAGCAGGTTAAAACCCCCACAGAATGTGTCTGTGTGTGGACTTAAAAGATCGTTATGGGGATTCGTTTTTTCTGGCAGGAGCAGTTCAGACAATCTAAACCACCAAAGTTGACACTTCTCAGAGTCTCCGTAGAACTGTTCAGGAAAGGCAACAAAACTCTTCCACCATCACGTCAATAACAAGCATCTTATCTGTATTGTAAGAGGCATTTGAAACATCTCATTTCTGGCAAAGAGTTCAACAAAAAGAACCTCTGTCCGTCCATTTAGGGGCTGCATCCTTCGAAGCCTGCATTTTATGATGATCAGGCCTTGTGAGAGACACAGGAGGCTGAACCAACCACTGTAAAATGGGCACACTGCCACATCCACCACATCATGGAACCATTCTGGTTTCTGGATTGCAACCATGGGCGTAGACAGCTTCAATCCCCATTTCTCAAATAGTTAATACTAATGTCAACTGGTGGAGAATCATGTCAGGTCTGCGAGCATCCACCACACGACCTTTTCCAGTTGGTGGGATCCTCAACACTCAGGCACCTGGGTGTTGGATCGTACCCAAAGAAAGCAAAGAATAAACTTCCGTATGGAGGAAAAGCCAGAGCAGAACCAATGATTTGTCCTGTGGGTACCACGAATGTCAATCTAACCTTTATCTACTTAAAAATTGGGAGCAACAATCCCATCATGAGAACATCACTAAGGAAACAAACCTCAAAACAACAGATGAGACTTACATGACAGGAGATTTTAAGTATGGTTTCACTGGTTTTAAATCGGTGCTTGGCCTCAGCTACCTATCTGTGCTGAGGGGAGAAACACTTAAATCTCCCAATAAGCCTCTGTGAGAGCACCAACACTCAAGGACATGTCAGCCAGCATTCAGGGGGTTTAGAGGCACCTCAGTTGGAGAGCTGGCAGAGTGTATTTTGGGTGAATCGTCACTCGTAAACATCCTGATCTTTGTGGTTGTTTGACTCTGGCAAGTTGAGCGGAAAGTCCATCTACTCGAGTGCCAGGTGGCAACGTCTCCTCACAAAAATTCCCTCTGTTGTTTTAGAGACTAAACTTTAGCCACTCAGGTTGAAAGAATGACAAAAACACAAAAGAAGCAGAGGGATGTGACTGACTGAAGCATAAACATGTCTGTTCCTGAGAAAAGATAAAGTGGTCTGGATTTAAGGAATGGCACGTGTGCACCATGTGTGGCTTCTTTCAAAGGTATTCTTAGATCCGTGCACTGCTAGGCTCAATGTCGATTGGGGAGAAATAGTGGGTGACAACATCAAATAGTGGAGCAGATAACTAACAATTGTTCATTTCTGGAAACAAGCACCAAAATTGGCACACATACTCCTTAGACATTACTCTTGGGGAAAAAAACAAAAAAAAAAAAAACTGAGTACCCACTTGAATTTTCAATAGGCGGCCAGGTAGGGGGTCAATTGAAGAACTGCACAGGGGTCAAAATTTAAAAAAATTCCAATCATATTGAAAGTTATACCACAGTACTTGTCTGATCACAAAGATTCCAGAAAGGTATAGTTTGGACTATCTATGATAGAATGTTATGGAGTTATGGGGTAAAAACATCAACAATGGTGATAAAGGTCAATTTCAGTTTGTACAGGGGTCAGAAGTTAAAGTTGCTCCAATTTTGGTAAAAAGTGGTGCAAATTATTGGTTGAACTAATAGGATTAATAAATGGAATAGTTTTGACTGTGTAAAATGCTTGATCTGCAAGGTAAAGGTCAAACAATGTCGACATCCATTGGATTTTACGGCATGTGACATATGCTTCCCTGTAACATGACTAGGTTTGACACATGGTGCAAACTATTCCTTTTTAAAACCCTATAAATAGCACAAAATGCTGGAAGGGTATTAAGAGATCTACACTGCTTGCAGCACTGGTAATGGTAAGCTACAAACTGTTCTCTTTTACACTGTTGTGTTATTTTTCTGTTAAGGATGGAATATGCCATTAATATGTATTTTTACCTCAAAACATGGATTGTTATGCATATTAAGATATTATTAGCAGGCTATTTTCATTTCAAATCAGTAACATCTGTATCCCCTGTAGAGTAAAAATTTAGTACCTTGTTCATCCAATTGCTTGAAGTTGGAAAAACTAAGAAATATGGTACAAACTGGTTATCAAGGTTTTACTTTTACATTGGTTATTACTTCAGACATTGTGGTGATGCATAAAGCTAAATTACAAATATTGTGTCCAAACAGTTATGGACCTGACTATGCAACATCCCAAATTTCTAGCATCACAATCAGGATCCTGCTGTTGAACTGAGTTCACAGACTGTGTCGTGTGTGACATTTTGTATCCACATTAAATCCTGCACATTTATAGATATTAACACTAGAAATGTGACTGAATTGTTCAGTAAAGATTCATGTAGTTTTCTTCTGACAAATTTATGAAAACAAATTGAAAAAGCAAAAAAAAAAAATCCAGGTTCTACCCACTGATCCAGATCTGCTACAAAATTTTGTGGCTTCCTCCTTCGGTTATTTGTGGCTGGGATCATTTCTACTGACACACCGCATCATCTTGAGCGCCGTTAAAGACTTGCGGTGGGAACATTTCAGTCTACAGATTCATCATCATTCTCCACGACCTCCCCTCATGTTTTAAAGCTTGCTCTCCTTCCCGACGGCGAGGACCAATCACTCACACCTCCCTCACTTCACTGCCTCGCCTGTCTCCCAATGTCCCCGCAGCCTGAACCGCTGCTCGCATCGCTGTCAGTGTGAGCACAGAGCAGCCGCGCACTGCTATCTGCGATAGTCACCCTCCTCTTTTTACTTCAGCACATAAAAATGAGCGATGCTGAACAGGAGCACAGGAGAGGAATATTATTCACTGATCTGACCAAGATGTTAATACATTTTTGTGATTAATCGATACAATAATTCATGCTTCATTCTTGTCTAAAGCCGAACCACTTTAAACCCCTCTACTAATGCACCTTTTCAGACTGTCAAATGGTTATAAACCTCAACATTAACCTTTCAAGCTCACCAAAGGTTAAAGATCATGTAACCAAATAAAAGGTGACATCTGACATCATGTTATTGTTTAACAGTAATCAAAGGTGTAACTTCAACCAAATCCTTGACATAGTGATTCTGAATATCTCCTGCATATAAGAAGGGGGTCTACATTCAGACCTTTCCCAGTGAGTTACAATTTTTTTTATTTTTGAAAATCAAATAGTGTCCTTGGCTGACTCTCAATCATTCCACCATGTTTGGTCCAAACTGGATTTAAAAAAAAAAAAAATCTGAGTTCTGGATGTAGATAGAGAAAAGACCAAAACAATACCCCAATTGGAAACAATACCTCAAGTTTCACAAAGTATTTTATTCAGTTGACCAGGAGGCTCATGGGATTCCCAACATGCTGTGGGACAAGTGAATTCTTGCATCCATCTTGGATGTCTTAAGGCTCCAACACTGCTCAGTTGGTGCATGGCCTGAGCCATAGAGTCCAGCGGGTTGGATGAGTTTTTTTTGGTGAGGAAAGGCTTGTCAAGCTTGACTTTGGGGATGACATTGGGATCTTTGTCAAATCAACAGATACCCTGATTGCAGCACTTGAAAAGCTGAGTGAGGAATTAGGGCATATGGGCACAACATTTTCAATAATAGGGCACAAAGATCCAGACTTAAGGAATTCCTGAATTTGACCATCAGAAATACATCTATATGTAAGTGAAAGCGTTGAATTTCTTGAACTGCATGTGTTTAGTACCTGGTGTCTTTGAAGGATTCTTGAGTACCACTAGAATGACTGTCAAACATATGACTTTGGAGAGGTGGTGATGGATATTTGTGATAGCTGTTTGCCTGGGTAAAATGATAAATGGATTTTTTATAGCGCTTTTCCATCTGCAACAGATGCTCAAATCACTTTACAATAATGCCTCACATTCACCCCGATGTCAGGGTGCTGCCATACAAGGCGCTCATTACACACGGGGAGCAACTAAAGGATTAAAGATATTGCCCAAGGGCCCTCCGTGATTTTCCAGTCAGGCTGGGATTTGAACTAAGGATTTTCTGGTTTCAAGCCCAAAGCTTAACCACAAGACCATCACCTCTCCTGCCTGGGTGGTTGTCATTGAGGACTCAAGGCAATTATTTAGTGTGGTGGACACAGCAATGACGGCCACCAGCACACGCCCCGACACCTGTTCTACAATCACTAACAAAAAAATTAGGCTACTGATTGGGAAATTCCTAGTCCCTCACCTTATCAGGGCGGACTTGTTCTGAAAATGTGTGTAAGAACAGTACGTGCAGGCTAACAGTGCACATCAGGTACAGTGCCCATAAAGTGTCACAAAGTCCTTCTGTACAACAATCATGTGTGCCTCTAAAAAGGTACTACTGCTCACTGAAGGTTTTACTGTGAAACTGCGACTTTGAGTAAAAGTTGAGGACTTGAGTTGTGTTGACCTCTGTGGTGTCCACCGATTAATAATCACATTTGTCCACCACGCGTCCAAAGGCCGTTCCTGCTTTGTGACTTGGAATTACTGGCCAAGGTTTCTTATTAGTGTGTGTGGGGTTCTTACGCATGAATCCACTGGGCTCGAACGTCAGATTAAATGTCTTCCTGTCACCTGCATTGAGTTCTCTGGACTGTTTGAATTCTGACTTTGAGCTGAAGTGAAAATGCTTTGATTCACAGATGAAACAAGCTGAGGGTTAGGGTCTGAAACCAGAACCATCACCTCGCAGGATCTCGCAGCGGCTTCCCGTTTCCGTACAACGAACACAACGGGAGCATTTCAATCCTGAATTGCGTGAAACTCCCCCAACTGGTTGACATTTTCACACAGTCACTCGGCTGAACACGCCCCACGACACCGCTGATTACCGTGACGTCGATAGCTCCACCAGAGTCTCAGCTGGATCAAAGCTGCCTGTCAATCAAACGTGGCAAAGACGTTGACTGGTGCAGCTCTTCAGCGTTTCTGGCAGACGACTGAAGCGGCGCCAAGTGTCTGCAGTGGTTACTCACAGACTGCCTGATGTCAAACACTTTTTTTCTAACTGCACTTTCCGCATGTCATCTGTCAATCATCATCTTCGTTTCCCAAGTCACTGATTGTTTTCTTTGACTCTATTTGACCTTTTTAAAAACAGCGTCTCTACCTTAATAAAACGATACAATATGCAACTAGACACATGGGCTACGATACGATTCCAAAACAACACTTTTTACTACGAAACAATTCCATTTGAAAACGATTCTTGGCTGAACATAGACGTTCATTTTCCATGATAAATAAGAACAAACCAAAAGTGCCATTACTTGCTTGTCTTTTGTTCACCACTGGGGGGCAGCACCACATACAGTAGCTGAATTGGAGAACAGAGAAAGTAGAGCATGAATAGCATATGCTAACTTTCCAGTTTTGTAAGTACTAAATTGAGAACTGAACATAAACGTCAAACAGGTGCATTTATCTGTTGTACTGCCCACTGCTGTCAGACATGTTGATTTTATTTTACCTGTCAAAGTTCCTGTGAAGGCTCTCCTGGGAGTGACATGCCAACTTTTAAAACATTTTCAAGGAGTTTGATGATGCAGCCATGCAGGAATAGCAGGGAAACAAAATTAATTTGACCAATTTTATATTGTAAAAAAAACGAAACTGACACATGTGACATAGTTTGGAAAATACAGTACTTTACGACTGATTTCACATCAGTTAATTGTTACACTCACCGATTATCTCTAACTTGCCTCCTAACTCAATCAGTCATCTGAGGTTGGAAAATGTCAAAGTGCATACCACATGAAATGACAGACGGATAATAAATGAGGCCACCCCCTCCAGTTTGTTATTACGATAACTTAAAAAATAATCAATGCTATCAGCTTGTAACTCGGACAAAATTTTGAATCATGAACCAGAAAAGTAAAAATATGTCCCAGCTTTAGAATACCCGGGGGCTAAAAATTCTGCTTGAATAGGGGGTGGGTGGATGCGAAAGCACATTGCCAATGTTACATTGATCAGAATGCCTGCTCCTCCATATAATTTTAATAAAAATTCAGATTTCATCAGATTACTCACCCGTTCAGTGCCAAAGTACCAGACGGTCAAATTTATGTCGCTGCGCTGTGACGTAAAAAAAATAAATAAAGAAATAAAATAAAATACAGCTTGCATGGGTAAAATATTTAAAATTAGATTTTAACAGCAGCATTTAAAACAAGTTATTCATTTATACGGGAAGACGTATATTTTATTAAATTTTATTTATATTATATTTTATTTTGAAATTTGATTTTTTTTTGCTTTTGGTGATGTGCTGGGGGATCAAAATAAATTTACTATAGGGTGGATGTTTAATCAACTTTATTAAAAAAAAAAAATTAATCAACTTCAATGATAAAAAAAGGGTTCGTCATACAAATCAGGAAGATTGAACATGTTTCCATTCGCTCTAAACTCAGGTCTTCGACATCGCACACTTGTGCTACGTGAATGCATCCACAACCCCACAGAAGAATTCTGGGTCATACCTCAGAGAAAATGTGAGGTCAGATCTGAGACCATGCACTGGTGCCCCACGTCACTGAATCTAAAAACATTTTAAAACAGTCTTTGGGGTTTGGATGGCAATCAGCCAGACAGGGAACTGGCAGCCCATCCTGATCTCTCAAAGGTAATCATCTATCTGTGGTAGCCAGTGGCCTTCTCAACACAGAGGCACCTACAGGCTGGATTGTGTATAGAGAAATGCGCCACAGGGCAAAACTAAATGTTATGCCTGTTTTTAGCCTTTGACACAAAGACATTTCAAAAAGTACCCAAGGATCCTCCTAAAAAAGACCTGGACCCGTATCTACGAAGCAGCCTAAAGCTAAAAATAGCTCCTAGTGACGTTATTCTAAGAAAAATCTTAGACTTCCTCGAATTCTTAAGATATTTCCCTTGGTAAGATGAAAGATGTCTGCAAAGCACCAGAGGCTTTAAGAGAGTTCCTCAGGTGCCAAACTGGTAAGAGGAGGGAGGAGGATTTTTAAGAAGCTTAAGAGTGTCTTAAGCAGAGAAGATGGCAGAAGAGACAGAGAGGAAGCAGAGATAAACTTTTTACCCTTGTCCAGTGAGCTTGTGGCTAATGAGGCTCCTGATAGGCCGACAGCCCAGAAACACGTATGTCGTTGCTGATGTCACTAGCGGTAAGTGGTAAGGTTCAACACTTTACCACAAACAAAGACTCCAGCCTACTGACACCTGAGTCCAGGAAGCCATTCAAAGCCTGGACCTGCTTCATTCAGAACAACTCCAAACCCAGATACAAAGTCCGCAAAGATCACATCATCACCCACAAAGTCAAGCCTGGGAGACCTTTCCTTAACCAATAAACGGTGCCCAACTCACTTGGAATCCATGAGCTTACCAAACACAAAGTCCACACAAAGTGAACAGAGTAGAAACCAGAACACAACGCTGACACACACCAGAATGCAGTGACTCTGCCTCTGCGCCACATGTGGGCAGGAAGACGGGATGTTTCTCATCTTTTTAGCTCACGTATGACTGTGGAAGTCTCCAGGAGAATCACGGCATGCTTGGAAACTATATTTATCAGACGTCTTACTGTAGGGTTATTATGTAAGTGGTACTGGTTCACTTTGACAAGAGTCAAATGTGTTTTCTGTCATCACTGTTTTTCAGGAAGCCATACTGAAGGAATGTGCTCATTACAATGTCCCCCTGCTGTTCCGGAATACAGATTAGGCTCAGCGGAGAAAAACACAAACTCATGATTTATCGTCCATGCTTACGACTCTTCTTAAACCATTACACATCCATCATTGGTGGTTCTGGTTTTAGTCTGTAAGCAGGACTACTCTAATTAATAAATCTTTTTTTCATCCCCCCCCCCCTTTTATTTTTAAAGAGGATGAAACAATAAGCTATGACAACGAATGGCAGGTCTGCAACACGGCAATGACAATTGGAAAGACCACAATGGGAACCGGACATTAAACTACAGACAGCAAAACCAGGCAGGTAAAAGTTGGCAAAGATGACAAAGGAGATTGAGGACAAATAAGATAAAAATGATCATTTCTTGCTTTACCGCTCTGAGAAATTCACAGAGAAAGATTGATTTATTAGCCTGCCAACGTGTTGGTTGGTTTGTTCATTCGGGCTTCAGATGAGTGTGACATTATGTCAGTGTTATTAGGCTTTTATTAAATCTCATACATCAGACTGTCTGCACCACACACACACACACACACACTTTATTGGATGGTTTCCGTCAGAATAGATAACCAAATCAACTCCACAATGACCAGATCTGATCATGTCTCTGGACAAAGAGAGCAACAAAAACAAAAATGTATTTATTTTAAATCCTTTATCCCCGTGAACCATAAGCTGGTTCCACTCCTCCTGCAATGCAAAGGAGTCGGTATCGGGTTATTTGGTCACGTGACTTTTAGTCAGGATTCTGACATTTTGCTGATTGGCTGAGACACGCCGCTCTCTGATTGGCTGCAGCTGTTGTGTGGGCCGCTGAAGAGGAGGTACTGCTGGCCCACCACCACCAGAGGGTGCCCTGCCTGGAGTGCGGGCTCCAGGCACCAGAGGGCGCTGCCGCCTGATGAGAGCAGCCAGGGTGACAGCTGTCACCCATTACCGGACACAGCTGACTCCACTCAGCACGGAGGTATATCATCAGGACGGCGTCTCCACCTCGATGCCGAGATATCGCCTTAAGATAGAGGTAACAATTCTCTGCTACATTATATTGCCTTTCTGAGCATTGCAGGACAGCAGTCTACTTAAAGATAAGTACTCACCTTCCTGCAGTATTGTGACGTGAGGTGGAGACGGCTTCTCCCCTCTCTGTGTTACTGGGTGCAGCCGCATCCACACCTGTGTGTTTGTTCTCTTGCCAGCAGTACCGGATCCGACGAGCGGAGGCAGTGGCCACCTGGGAATTCGGGACTTGGCGGTTCCAGTACTTCCAGGGTTCGGTGGCAGAGGAAATCTGGGTGGTTCCGGTTCGACTTGGACGGACGTCTCCTACCTTCGAGCCTGCCCACACGACACCAGAGGAATTCGGTTTAACCCCAAATTGTCAATTGTTGTATTGGTTGTGCACGTTCCACAACAGTAAAACCTTGTTATTTACCTTCTCCATTGTCCGTTCATTTGCGCCCCCTGTTGTGGGTCCGTGTTCCTACACTTTCACAACAGGATATCTCGGCCAGCGTCATGGATCCCGAGGGGCGTCAACCGGCTGTTGAACGGCCAATGGAAGAACAGGGCGCGTCGGCGTCTTCGGGAGGGGTAATCGGTGAGTTGCAGCGGATCCTCACCGCTTTCACCACTCGGATGGATTTAATGACCGAGCAGAACGTTCTCCTAAACCACAGGGTGGAGGCTCTCGCCGCACAAGTGGAAGCACGCCCTTCGGGCGCCGCTGCGGCTCTCCCTCCCGAGGACCCTGCGCGTAATAGTGACGTTCCACTGGTCGTTCAACGGCCCCTCCCTCCGTCCCCAGAAGCATACATAAGCCCTCCAGAACCGTACGGAGGCTGTGTGGAGACGTGCGCGGATTTTTTGATGCAGTGTTCGCTCGTCTTCGCACAGCGTCCCGTGATGTACGCGACTGACGCTAGCAAAGTAGCTTATGTAATAAACCTGCTTCGCGGGGAGGCACGCGCTTGGGCTACAGCGCTCTGGGAGCAGAACTCACGGCTCCTTCATACATACGATGGGTTTGTGCGGGAGCTCAGAACGGTGTTCGATCATCCCAATCGAGGAGAGACCGCTTCAACCGCGCTACTGTCAATAAGACAGGGGCGTCGGAGCGCAGCTGCCTATGCAGTCGCCTTCCGCATCGCGGCGGCGAGATCCGGCTGGAATAGCACTGCCCTCCGCGCCGCCTTTGTAAACGGACTGTTACTGGTCCTAAAAGAGCACCTGGTGGCGAAGGACGAACCGCGGGATTTAGATGGGCTCATCGATCTAGTCATACGACTCGACAACCGGCTAGAGGAACGCCGTCGGGAACGAGGCGAAGGGCGTGGCCAGGCACGCGTCGTCCCTCTCCCTTCCGGTTCCGACCGAGCTCCGCCCTCCCCACGCTCCTCTGTTCCTGCGCTCCGTGCGCCTACGGCTCCCCCTGCTGACGAAGCTATGGACACGAGCAGGGCAACATTTAGGGCACCTGGAGCACAAAGGAGGCGGGCCCACGGAGCTTGTTTTGTTTGTGGCTCGATTGAGCATATGGCAAACGACTGCCCCGAGCGGTTAAACTCCAACGCCCGCCCCTAGAGACTGGGCCAGGGGTGGGCCGAAACATTCACGTGGGACACACCCACATTGCCACACGACTCCCAGTCACGATCCTGTTTGAGGATTCAACCCTGAAGGCCCCAGCACTGGTGGACACGGGCTCCGAAGGGAATCTGCTAGACAGTAGATGGGCGAGGGAGATAGGGCTCCCTCTGGTGGCTCTTACCTCGCCTGTGCAGGTTCGGGCACTAGATGGCTCCCTACTCCCACCAATCACGCATAAGACACCTCCAGTAACTCTGGTGGTGTCAGGTAACCACCGGGAGGTGATCGAGTTCTTTGTGACTCAGGCCACCTCCCGTGTGGTTTTGGGTTTTCCCTGGATGCTAAAACACAATCCCCGGATCGATTGGCCGTCCGGGGTAGTGGTTCAGTGGAGCGAAACCTGCCATCGGGAGTGTCTAGGTTCCTCGGTTCCTCCCGGCTCCCAAGCTAAGGAGGAGGTCCGAGTCCCGCCCAATCTGAAGGCGGTGCCGGCGGAGTACCATGACCTCGCTGACGTGTTCAGCAAGGATCTGGCTCTCACGCTTCCTCCCCACCGCCCGTATGATTGTGCCATTGATTTGGTTCCAGGCAGTGAGTTCCCGTCCAGTAGGCTGTACAACCTCTCACGGCCGGAGCGTGAATCAATGGAGACCTACATCCGGGACTCATTAGCTGCCGGGTTGATCCGGAATTCCACCTCTCCGATGGGTGCTGGTTTCTTTTTTGTGGGTAAAAAGGATGGCGGGCTTCGTCAATGCATTGATTATAGGGGGTTGAACGAAATCACGGTTCGCAATCGATACCCGTTGCCCTTGTTGGATTCAGTGTTCACCCCCTTGCATGGAGCCAAAATCTTCACCAAGCTTGATCTTAGGAATGCGTATCATTTGGTTCGGATCCGGAAGGGAGACGAATGGAAGACGGCATTTAACACCCCGTTAGGCCATTTTGAGTACCTGGTCATGCCGTTCGGTCTCACTAATGCTCCCGCGACTTTCCAAGCGTTGGTAAACGATGTCTTGCGGGACTTCCTGCACCGGTTCGTCTTCGTGTATCTGGACGATATACTCATCTTTTCCCCGGATCCTGAGACTCATGTCCGGCATGTCCGTCAGGTCCTGCAGCGGTTGTTGGAAAACCGCCTGTTTGTGAAGGGCGAGAAGTGTGAATTCCACCGCACTTCTTTGTCCTTCCTGGGGTTTATCATCTCCTCCAACTCCGTCGCCCCTGATCCGGCCAAGGTTGCGGCGGTGAGAGATTGGCCCCAACCCACAAGCCGTAGGAAGCTGCAACAGTTCCTCGGCTTCGCTAATTTCTACAGGAGGTTCATTAAGGGCTACAGTCAGGTAGTTAGCCCCCTGACAGCCCTGACCTCACCAAAAGTCCCCTTCACCTGGTCGGATCGGTGCGAAGCCGCGTTCAAGGAGTTGAAACGGCGCTTTTCGTCTGCACCAGTTCTGGTGCAGCCCGATCCTAGCCGCCAGTTAGTGGTTGAAGTGGATGCCTCGGACTCAGGGATAGGAGCGGTGCTCTCCCAGAGCGGGAAGACCGATAAGGTCCTTCACCCGTGTGCCTATTTTTCCCGCAGGTTGACCCCCGCTGAACGGAACTATGACGTCGGCAATCGGGAACTCCTTGCTGTGAAAGAGGCCTCGAAGAGTGGAGACATCTGTTGGAGGGAACAGCCGTGCCATTCACGGTTTTCACTGACCATCGGAACCTGGAGTACATCAGGACCGCCAAGCGGCTGAACCCCAGGCAAGCCCGCTGGTCACTGTTCTTTGGCCATTTTGACTTCCGGATTACCTACCGTCCCGGGACCAAGAATCAAAGATCGGATGCATTGTCCCGGGTGCACGAAGACGAAGTCAAAACGGAACCGTCGGATCCCCCGGATCCCATCATCCCGGAGTCCGCTATCGTGGCCGCCCTCACCTGGGACGTGGAGAAGAACAGACTATACGTCCCACCAGAAGCTAGGGCTGCAGTCCTGGACTTCTGTCACGGTTCTAAACTCTCCTGTCACCCTGGGGTGCGTAGGACCGTGACAGTCGTCCGGCAACGCTTCTGGTGGGCATCCCTGGAGGCCGACGTCCGGGACTACGTCCAGGCCTGTACCACCTGCGCCAAGGGCAAGGCCGACCACAGAAAGACCTCAGGGCAGCTACAGCCACTGCCCGTGCCTCATCGCCCCTGGTCCCACATCGGCCTGGACTTTGTCACGGGTCTCCCGCCGTCCCAGGGAAACACCGTCGTCTTCACGATAGTGGACCGTTTCTCCAAGGCGGCCCACTTCGTGGCCCTCCCGAAGCTCCCAACGGCCCAGGAGACAGCGGACCTCCTGGTCCACCACGTCGTCCGTCTGCATGGTATACCATCAGACATCGTCTCCGATCGCGGTCCCCAGTTTACCTCACACGTTTGGAGCTTCTGCCGGGAACTGGGGGCCTCGGTCAGCCTTTCGTCCGGGTACCACCCCCAGACCAACGGGCAAGCAGAGCGGGCCAACCAAGAATTGGAGCAGACACTACGCTGTGTGACAGCCGCGCACCCGACGGCCTGGAGTACCCACCTGGCCTGGATCGAGTACGCCCACAACAGCCAAGTGTCATCAGCCACCGGCCTCTCCCCGTTTGAGGTGTGCTTGGGGTATCAGCCCCCCTTGTTTCCGGTGGTCGAGGGAGAGGTCGGTGTGCCCTCGGTCCAGGCCCACCTACGGAAGTGCCGTCGGGTGTGGCGTGCCGCCCGCTCTGCTTTGTTGAAGGCCCGGACAAGGGCGAAGAAACATGCAGACCGGCGGCGGGCCCCGGTCCCCACGTATCGTCCTGGGCAGGAAGTGTGGTTGTCCACCAAGGACATTCCCCTTCAAGTGGACTCCCCCAAGCTCCAAGAACGATACATCGGTCCCTTCAAGGTCCTCAAAGTCATCAATCCCGCCGCAGTGAGGCTTCAGCTTCCGGCCTCGCTGCGGATTCACCCAGTGTTTCCTGTCTCCCGGATAACACCCCATCACACCTCACCCCTCTGCACCCCGGGTCCGGCACCACCTCCTGCCCGGATCATCGACGGGGAACCGGCTTGGACCGTGCGCCGGCTCCTCGATGTCCGTCGAATGGGCCGGGGTTTTCAGTACCTGGTGGACTGGGAGGGGTACGGCCCCGAAGAACGGCTTCATCCTGGACCCGGCCCTCCTGGCCGACTTCTACCGTCGCCATCCGGACAAGCCCGGTCGTGCGCCAGGAGGCGCCCGTTGAGGGGGGGGTCCTGTTGTGTGGGCCGCTGAAGAGGAGGTACTGCTGGCCCACCACCACCAGAGGGCGCCCTGCCTGGAGTGCGGGCTCCAGGCACCAGAGGGCGCTGCCGCCTGATGAGAGCAGCCAGGGTGACAGCTGTCACCCATTACCGGACACAGCTGACTCCACTCAGCACGGAGGTATATCATCAGGACGGCGTCTCCACCTCGATGCCGAGATATCGCCTTAAGATAGAGGTAACAATTCTCTGCTACATTATATTGCCTTTCTGAGCATTGCAGGACAGCAGTCTACTTAAAGATAAGTACTCACCTTCCTGCAGTATTGTGACGTGAGGTGGAGACGGCTTCTCCCCTCTCTGTGTTACTGGGTGCAGCCGCATCCACACCTGTGTGTTTGTTCTCTTGCCAGCAGTACCGGATCCGACGAGCGGAGGCAGTGGCCACCTGGGAATTCGGGACTTGGCGGTTCCAGTACTTCCAGGGTTCGGTGGCAGAGGAAATCTGGGTGGTTCCGGTTCGACTTGGACGGACGTCTCCTACCTTCGAGCCTGCCCACACGACACCAGAGGAATTCGGTTTAACCCCAAATTGTCAATTGTTGTATTGGTTGTGCACGTTCCACAACAGTAAAACCTTGTTATTTACCTTCTCCATTGTCCGTTCATTTGCGCCCCCTGTTGTGGGTCCGTGTTCCTACACTTTCACAACAGCAGCCTTTGTTTACAATGTTTCAAACCTCCAAAGGTTTTCGGTTGCCGTGCGAATTCCAGACACACAAAGCAAATACCTGGTTTCCATTTTGGTTTGACAGGGGTGAGACATTTGCGACATTTTGCAACTAGTTTGTCTCACTTTTCAAGTCTCTTGGTTTATTTTTTCACATTTTCGGCGGTTACGCCACAGCCAATCACAGAGCGTGGCGTGATAGCCAATAGCGGCCGATGTATCAGATGGACCAATCACAGCCATGTTTTCAAAAACACGCTACCAGTCTCTTTGTATAAGAGACTGTGGTACCAGTGCTACGTGAACCATCACAGGAATACATGTCCGAAATATATACACTATGCTTTCAATCTAACACAATAAGTAGCGAGAGTGCTACAGCTAGAAAGCCCGCGTCTATGTTTGTTGAAAATGACATGCTAGCAAAGGTGACAACACGGTTTGTGATACTGTTGGCCAACGAGAGAACGGCGCCATTAATACGTCATGAAGACACAGTTAAACATAGTTTGACTATATGAAAAATAGGTCATCGTCGATGTTGAAAGTGAAAGTCTCATTATGTGGTTCAAGGGTGAAAAAGATGTGGATAGCCTGTCAAGACTTACAACCAAAAAAAAAAAAAATTTGCAATTTTATGGATTTTCCCCCTATTTTAAAAATGCACAATATATCAACAAATAGACCTAATAAAAAAAAAAAAAAAGAAAGAAAACTCACTGTAGTAATCATAATAATAAATGTATACAACACTAAGCAGAAAAATTTACAACGTGCTTAACAATCAAATATCAACCACAAAAACTGTTAAAGCAAAAACTGACTAAATTTAGTTTCTACCAAAATCCAAGCTTTATAATATATATGTTTATTTTTGTAACATGTTGCAAATTTATCTCATTTTAATTAAGTGAACATATTTACCTGGGGTGGGTGGGTATGGCGAATACTTTCTCATTCGTCGTCATCGTGCAGACAGACTGCAAGAGGAAGCGCATGTATGGTTTTGAGATTATGGTTTTGATCTGACCCACTCAATTGATCTGCCTTCCCAGGGTGGGCATGATAACATCTGATTTCAAGAACAGCCTTTTTAGATTTAGATGAGTCTATTTCTCACTAATTCTTACGAAATATATGAAACACATATTAGATTTGTACAAAAATAAGCTGTTACGTGGCTACAAACTGTAGGTCATGGTGTCCGATCGCGTCTGATAGAATGGTGTCAGAATATTTCCCCCTGAAGGGGGGAAATATTCTTTGGTGCATCATGTGGTAAGGCCTAGATCTTACATATGTATTGGTGACAATATAAACCAAGTGAAATTGAAAATCTACCTGACAGACATACAAAGCATTAAAATCTAAAAGTCCCCTTTTCTGCCGTTCATGAGTAAAATAGTCTGAATTTAATTACCTTGTGTGTTTGTTTAATAAATGATGGTGTTTGAATTCGCTTTATTTTTTTAATTACCCAAGTAGAAATAGCATTATGAATAAAAAATGATAACTTATTAAGACTTGTACAAACAGAATTCATTTATTTGGTCACATCAAACAAAAGGTTTTTGTTTTTTAATTTGATGCATAATGACTTGGACATCACTTTGAATTCAGTGAAAACTACAAGTCAGTGTCCTCATTTGTCAGAGATCAACTAGGATTAAATAGGAGCATGTAAACTATTGAAAGTGACCAACTCTGGCTGTTAAAAACATGTAATTGTATGAAGTGAGGGGAAAAAACATAACTGCTTCCTTCTTCTGCTTCACAGAAAACATAAAAGCAAACACAAATTCACACAAATGATGACACCTCTAATGATCGTCTTCACTCCAAACTCGGTTCTTTCTAAATCTCTTTTCTCAGTGAAGCTGGAATACTAACGGCGAGCAAGATGAGAAGTCAGCAGTTTTTAAAAAAAATAATTTTATATTTTTTCTACAAGACCAAAACATGTCGAGGAAGTAGGTCAGGCAAGTTGGGGAACGTAGAGAACATTTCTGCTGGTACAAACGATGCAGCAACCTCTGTGCCAATTAAACAACAAAAACAAGTTCACATTTGAATCTTGAGCGTTTGCACGCATCGCCTGAACCTGCCTGAAAGCTGGTTTTCTGCACTCCTCCTCGCCAGAAAACGGTGACTCAGGTTATCACAAACATGAAAGAGAGGAACAGCTCCAGACATTCTTCTGGAAGGACAATTAACGGTTTTTTTTTGTTGTTTTTTTTTTAAGTCGGCCCTCGCAATGTCTTTTTCACTGTTTCCAGATAAATGCTGCCTCAGTAGGATGAAAGGAAATGAAAATCTGACTAACGTAGTGAAAAAGACACATTTTATATTCTTAATTCTTCCACCAAATGCCACATCAGTGCATTTTCCCCCCAATATAAGGATGGCTAAATTCTCCCACTAACATAACAAGCTGAAATTTTTCATTATTCATGGGTCTGTGTTTGTATTGTTGAATAAAGTCAAATCAACATTTTAAAAATTGCACATAATGTGGAAAAAAAAAAATCATTTTGCTTTTCCAGCCACAACCTTTGTTCAATTAAAAAAAAAAAAAAAAAAAAAAAGTTTTTACCCCTAGAGTACTTCGGTTAGTTACACTCATTGACACTACAGAGATATATTTTTCTGTTGAGATTTTTTGCATAAAGAAGACACATTTTTGTTGGATTCTATGCAATATCTTAAAAAAGCAGCTCCTATCTTGCAGGGAACTTCATAGGGCTTGGACAGTAAACGTATATAGATGAGTGAGTTAGTCCATCCTTGCCCTTGTGTGGGCAAGGACAATAACTTAAAAATTATGAAGAGGTATCATCTTGTTCATCTCCAACTTAAAAGGTAATATAGCAAGGACAAGTTGATCAAAATATGGTGAATTTTGGTGTTCCAGATAAAATAAAAAAAAAAACAACTTTGTTGAGCCTATGTAAAAATTACATATGGCTAAACTTGAATTCTTCGCAAAGTATGGGATAAAACAGCCAAAAGAATAGGAAGTTAAAAGCAGAATTAAACAATGGTAGAATGTGTGAAAGGAATATTTTTCTTCTATTGTGCAAATTGCTCACAGCAAAGTAAAAACACTGCTCCAAAACGTTTAAAATACCAGGTTCAAATGTTGTTCCGGAGTCCGCATGAAAAGGAATGCAGAGCATGCTGTGCTGCCACCTACTGAACACTTACAATAATAATATTCAGATTTTAACATTTTAGATATAGACACCATGGACAGTGCTGTGAATTCTCATATTTATTTTCCTTTTGTTTATTCATTATCACAAGGCAAAGCTTGTGGTGGTGTGTGCGCATGTAATCTGATTAAATTAATGAATAATCCAAAGAATAAAACACATGCAATGGTCAAATTTAAGAAATATAAATACAATGACAGCCACATTGGATTTCAATATGGCCACATCTTAGTTTGACAATTCCAGTATTTGAAACCTGTAGATAATTACTGTAAAGCGTTTTTTTATGCCTTAATATATGCATGTAGACACTTAAATGTGGGTTTTAGCCTTCCCAGAAGCAAAGATGAGTAAAAATAAGTGAAATGGCAGCCATTGTGGGCGCCATCTTGGATTTTGGAAAAACCACCAGGGCAATTTACGAGTGCTATTAGGATGTGATTCAATACATTTGTCTGGACCTACCCTGTAAATTGCAGCTCATTCTGCAATATTTAAAGTTTAATATACTATAACTATTTTTTGTGTGATCCAATTAAAGTTTTGTTTGCACAAATTCACCAGGTTTCACCAGAAGAGGTCCAGTTATGATCTTGTTTGAATGCAAATTTCTATTAAATATTAAAGATGTAAATTCAAACACTGAATACCAGATAAACGTGTCAATGAGGTTGGCTAAGGTTTGTGACGCTTGTGGCTGATCTGTTTACTTTTTAAACTGCACATTATTCATATATTACACTCAACAAAAATATAAATGCAACACTTTTGGTTTTGCATGAGATGAACTCAAAGATCTAAAACTTTTTCCACATACACAATATCACCATTTCCCTCAAATATTGTTCACAAACCAGTCTAAATCTGTGATAGTGAGCACTTCTTCTTTGCTGAGATAATCCATCCCACCTCACAGGTGTGCCATATCAAGATGCTGATTAGACACCATGATTAGTGCACAGGTGTGCCTTAGACTGTCCACAATAAAAGGCCACTCTGAAAGGTGCAGTTTTATCACACAGCATAATGCCACAGATGTCGCAAGATTTGAGGGAGCGTGCAGTTGGCATGCTGACAGCAGGAATGTCAACCAGAGCTGTTGCTCGTGTATTGAATGTTCCTTTCTCTATCATAAGCCGTCTCCAAAGGTGTTTCAGAGAATTTGGCAGTACATCCAACCAGCCTCACAACCGCAGACCACGTGTAACCACACCAGCCCAGGACCTCCACATCCAGCATGTTCACCTCCAAGATCGTCTGAGACCAGCCACTCGGACAGCTGCTGAAACAATCGGTTTGCATAACCAAAGAATTTCTGCACAAACTGTCAGAAACCGTCTCAGGGAAGCTCATCTGCATGCTCGTCGTCTTCATCGGGGTCTCGACCTGACTCCAGTTCGTCGTCGTAACCGACTTGAGTGGGCAAATGCTCACATTCGCTGGCGTTTGGCACGTTGGAGAGGTGTTCTCTTCACAGATGAATCCCGGTTCACACTGTTCAGGGCAGATGGCAGACAGCGTGTGTGGCGTCGTGTGGGTGAGCGGTTTTCTGATGTCAATGTTGTGGATCGAGTGGCCCATGGTAGCGGTGGGGTTATGGTATGGGCAGGCATCTGTTATGGATGAAGAACACAGGTGCATTTTATTGATGGCATTTTGAATGCACAGAGATACCGTGACGAGATCCTGAGGCCCATTGTTGTGCCATACATCCAAGAACATCACCTCATGTTGCAGCAGGATAATGCACGGCCCCATGTTGCAAGGATCTGTACACAATTCTTGGAAGCTGAAAATGTCCCAGTTCTTGCATGGCCGGCATACTCACCGGACATGTCACCCATTGAGCATATTTGGGATGCTCTGGACCGGCGAACACGACAGCGTGTACCAGTTCCTGCCAATATCCAGCAACTTCGCACAGCCATTGAAGAGGAGTGGACCAACATGTTGCACTGCATGAGGCAAATGGTGGTCACACCAGATACTGACTGGTATCCCCCCCCAATAAAACAAAACTGCACCTTTCAGAGTGGCCTTTTATTGTGGACAGTCTAAGGCACACCTGTGCACTAATCATGGTGTCTAATCAGCATCTTGATATGGCACACCTGTGAGGTGGGATGGATTATCTCAGCAAAGGAGAAGTGCTCACTATCACAGATTTAGACTGGTTTGTGAACAATATTTGAGGGAAATGGTGATATTGTGTATGTGGAAAAAGTTTTAGATCTTTGAGTTCATCTCATACAAAATGGGAGCAAAACCAAAAGTGTTGCGTTTATATTTTTGTTGAGTGTATGTATAGTAGCTCTGCGGGAGCACCTCCAATTTCATTGTACTCCCCATGACAATAAAGACTATTCTATTCCATCCACTGCCTGTTCCTCATTTCCAAGAAGCAAGACCAAAAGAAGTTTTACAGTGACAATCGTACAAAATTTCAGTTCATTTAACCGTATTTTTGGTTGTTTAATTCTGTTTATTTTAAAGTCAGAACCAATGAAAAAACACCTACAACTTACCAAGTTTGAACTGCTTTCTCTAAGCACAAAATAATTGGTGGGGAAGGTTCCTACAGATACAAAAAAAGTCACCTTTTCATTTCTTGGAACTGTGTGAAGATTCGTACAGCAGTAAGATGAATGTCTGCTGCCGGAAAACTGCAGCAGTGAGGGAATAAAACTTTTCCATAAATACTTACAATTAATAGCTAAGAAAACTTTTGAGTCCTTTATCGGTTTGACTGGTAAAATCAAACAGTTTTGAAAACATTAACCAGAGATAACAGATGAAGCAGCAAAACCCTGACACAAACTAAATATTTTGCTCTTGATGCGATAAAGTAGAACTGAAATGAAACAGATGGAAGAATAGAACATTTGAAACTGATCTCCCATCTGTGCTGCAGTGAGAACATCACAAAAACACAGCACACAGGATTATAAAGGAACAACGTCTTTCCTACTGTTTTTCTTCTCCTTCTCCTCCTCCCATCCATCCGTCTGCTGTCAGTCGTCGTCTGATTGCCCAGCTGAAACACTGTCCTGCAATCACACACACACATCACAGATTCATTAATATGATGCAGTGCAAAGCAACTTTTTTGAAGTTTGACATTTTTGTCTCTTTGGAATTTTAGTGACAACTCGATACAAATGCCGCTATGAATAATGTGTGCTGTGTGTTTTGATACGGTCCTGGATTCTTGTTGATGTTTTGAGTGTGTTGTTTCTGTGTATTGAACCTCACCCCATCCGTCAGTTCCACCTTGGTTTTAGTGCACTGGTGTCGTCTGTGTCTCTGATTCTTAATCTGGTTTTAACTCGTGTGGCACAATGTTTTGGTTTCTTCTCATGCATTTCTTTTACTTAGCTTCCCTTCCTGTGTTCAGTTTTGTGATGTCATCTTTCTGTTAAATGGCAGTTAGCATCTCTTCTTGGTCTTTCACACACCTGCTTCCTGTTTGCAATCACACCCCTGTCTTGTATTTTCTGTTGCTCATTATCATGCATCAGTTCCTGGTTTTCACCAGGTGTTTTATGGATTGTTGTGCTAGTGTCTGTTTGGTTTCTCAGCTTTGGCTGCATAGGCTGCTTCAAGACCTGCTCCTATTAAAATTCTGCTTTGCATGGAGTTTAATGAACAATAACTCTTACTGGAAACTGCTGAAACAGCAGCAGCACTACCAACACCAGGGTCACCCAACTTTGCTCCAGTCTTTTCCGTCTCTGAGGTGGCATTGCACCCGCCTGCCCCCCCCCCCCCCCCCCCCCCCCCCGTTCTCTTCCTGTCTCCAGGATGGTCGTTACACTGCACCTGTTCATGTTCCCTCTGAGGCAGGTTGGGCCTCTGCCTCTTCAGAACATGAGATTCCCCATTTACAACAGAGAGATTCCACAATCAAAAAGGGCTACAAAATCTCACGGTCTGAACACAACCAGTAATGGGCAAAAAAAACAACAAAAAAACCCAATAATAATTTGTATCTAATCTGAAACAATTGCTGGCATGTCCACTATCAAAACAGCAAATCATGACACTAAACAGATAAGAATGGAAGGAACTCTGTATGTCCATCAGTTTGTCTTTTTGGAGGCTAGAAATATGTGAATGTGGAAACAAGACTTCTCTAATTCATGTGATGGTAGCTCCTGGTGTTCCCGGCCAAATACTCATCAGGATTTGCTTCACTGCTGAGATCTGATGGGATCAGGTGGATATTTCTCCCTGCTTTTTAAGGATCTGCAGAATTCTGTTTTTCTTAAGAGATCTGCTGCACCGTTACAGAAGCTGGAAATCTTGATACCACAGAGGTGGGAGCTGTGCATACACCGTTAAAACCTGACTTGTGTGGGAAACAGATGGATATCTGACCTGAAGCTCACCATCAGTAGAACGGTGACGGGGGGCTGATGTAAGGAGGGGAGGTGAGCGTGGACAGTGACAGGGTGAAGGGCTGAGGTGAAGGTGGGAGACAAGAAGCAAATGTTCTTCCGCCGCAGGTCAGCACTCCAGGGTTGGTCATGGTGGTGGGGACGCCAAGAGGAGGCGAAACGCTGCTCAGAGATTCAACAGAAGGTCCACTCAGGATGGAAGAGTCTTACAAAAAATAAAAAATAAACAATTAAATACAAGGAGCATGAGGAAGGGAAAAAGACAATTTTTCCAAAAGCATTTTAATGAGGAGCAATAATTCTTTCTCAGTTACACCTCATAGCTAAAAATCCGTTGCTCCAAATTTACTGGCCATTTTGACATCTACTTCCAGTGATGCACCAAACGTAGTCGTGTAAAACAGAGGCGACACTAAAGGGATTACAGGGATGTCATTAGGAAATTTTCAAATAAACGAATCCTTCCTAAACGAGGGAGTGAAACGACTGATGAGGGGGAGGATTTGGTGCGCTCTGTATTTTCAATGGAAAAAGTCGTTAATGAAATACGAAACATATGTGGACATTTCAAACTTGAGTTCCTGCTAACAGACTGATAAACATAAATATTACCAAATTTTGGGGGGTACACACATTTTTGTCAAACAACACTTGCTGCAACTCTAATATCAACACACTACCAGGAGTAGACACACAGTTCTCCACATCAGGAAGTGCTGCAGAGGTGTTAAAAAATGTTAATAAGCGCACGGCTGAACTGTGTCCCTGCCAGACGTTTCAGCTTCCAGCACTGAAAATAGTAAACACCGTCTGGGAGTTTTAATTAGAGTTCACCACATGGCACATTTTCACTGCATTTTATCGAGGTGTCCTTGAATCTGCAAGGATGAGGGGAAGCAAGTTTATTAGAATTCATTTAAAAAAAATGTCATATTTGACTTATGTTTTTTGTTTGTTTGTTTTATCTCTACAATGCTTTAATTTCCTCTCTGTTCTGAGCTGAAACCAACTTTCTGAGTGCCACATTCTTCTGCCTGCGTGTTGAATTAATGCGGCACTATCACCGTATCCCCAAGAGACCATCTGTTCTCAGAATATTCAAAGAAGTCATTTTGACACAGAATCCAACAAGAGGGCACTTGGAAACTTCAAGCACAACAAGCAATTTAGAGATTCTGCAACATCACGCTGACTGGGGCTGTGTTAGAACACATTCATGCGACTTACAGCTTTTCAAAAGGGGTTCTAATAGTTCTCCACCCAGCGGGAGTTGCGTACACACTGAAACTGTAATCAAACTCCGGTGTTGAGCAACATTAACCTCCACAAATGGTATTTTTGGCTCCATCTGTTTGTGGGGCTTTTATCCAGAATACTCTAAAGCCACTAAAGCAAGTTTTATACAATAAGTTGAAAGAGTAATATCATGGACTTCTTAGCCGTTACATCCACTGGTATGTAGGTTAGCAACCACAGTACATCACACCAGAATATACATCACACCTTTCTTTGGTATGTGGAACTTGGTTTTTAAAACTTCGATTCTCTGGGGGCCGGTTTAATAATGGACAGGAGCCCAGCACATCACGTGCACACCACAGTGTGTGCTGTTACTTAGCATAACGATGTATAAATTCCAACAATATGGAAGATGGACAAATAAATGTGATGGACAGCATATTGAATGTTATTTCATACTGTCTGAACAACAGAAAACATCACATGGACACATGAGGAAACCCTCAGCATGTGGTGCATGTAATTCAATTAAATTTATTTAATTTATATAGCGCACCAAATCAATCAATCAATCAATCAATCAATCAATTTTTTTTTTATATAGCGCCAAATCACAACAAACAGTTGCCCCAAGGCGCTTTATATTGTAAAGCAAGGCCATACAATAATGATGTAAAACCCCAACGGTCAAAACGACCCCCTGTGAGCAAGCACTTGGCTACAGTGGGAAGGAAAAACTCCCTTTTAACAGGAAGAAACCTCCAGCAGAACCAGGCTCAGGGAGGGGCAGTCTTCTGCTGGGACTGGTTGGGGCTGAGGGAGAGAACCAGGAAAAAGACATGCTGTGGAGGGGAGCAGAGATCGATCACTAATGATTAAATGCAGAGTGGTGCATACAGAGCAAAAAGAGAAAGAAACAGTGCATCATGGGAACCCCCCAGCAGTCTACGTCTATAGCAGCATAACTAAGGGATGGTTCAGGGTCACCTGATCCAGCCCTAACTATAAGCTTTAGCAAAAAGGAAAGTTTTAAGCCTAATCTTAAAAGTAGAGAGGGTGTCTGTCTCCCTGATCTGAATTGGGAGCTGGTTCCACAGGAGAGGAGCCTGAAAGCTGAAGGCTCTGCCTCCCATTCTACTCTTACAAACCCTAGGAACTACAAGTAAGCCTGCAGTCTGAGAGCGAAGCGCTCTATTGGGGTGATATGGTACTACGAGGTCCCTAAGATAAGATGGGACCTGATTATTCAAAACCTTATAAGTAAGAAGAAGAATTTTAAATTCTATTCTAGAATTAACAGGAAGCCAATGAAGAGAGGCCAATATGGGTGAGATATGCTCTCTCCTTCTAGTCCCCGTCAGCACTCTAGCTGCAGCATTTTGAATTAACTGAAGGCTTTTTAGGGAACTTTTAGGACAACCTGATAATAATGAATTACAATAGTCCAGCCTAGAGGAAATAAATGCATGAATTAGTTTTTCAGCATCACTCTGAGACAAGACCTTTCTGATTTTAGAGATATTGCGTAAATGCAAAAAAGCAGTCCTACATATTTGTTTAATATGCGCTTTGAATGACATATCCTGATCAAAAATGACTCCAAGATTTCTCACAGTATTACTAGAGGTCAGGGTAATGCCATCCAGAGTAAGGATCTGGTTAGACACCATGTTTCTAAGATTTGTGGGGCCAAGAACAATAACTTCAGTTTTATCTGAGTTTAAAAGCAGGAAATTAGAGGTCATCCATGTCTTTATGTCTGTAAGACAATCCTGCAGTTTAGCTAATTGGTGTGTGTCCTCTGGCTTCATGGATAGATAAAGCTGGGTATCATCTGCGTAACAATGAAAATTTAAGCAATACCGTCTAATAATACTGCCTAAGGGAAGCATATATAAAGTGAATAAAATTGGTCCTAGCACAGAACCTTGTGGAACTCCATAATTAACTTTAGTCTGTGAAGAAGATTCCCCATTTACATGAACAAATTGTAATCTATTAGACAAATATGATTCAAACCACCGCAGCGCAGTGCCTTTAATACCTATGGCATGCTCTAATCTCTGTAATAAAATTTTATGGTCAACAGTATCAAAAGCAGCACTGAGGTCTAACAGAACAAGCACAGAGATGAGTCCACTGTCCGAGGCCATAAGAAGATCATTTGTAACCTTCACTAATGCTGTTTCTGTACTATGATGAATTCTAAAACCTGACTGAAACTCTTCAAATAGACCATTCCTCTGCAGATGATCAGTTAGCTGTTTTACAACTACCCTTTCAAGAATTTTTGAGAGAAAATCACAACAAAGTTGCCTGAATATGCTTCACACAAGTAAGGTCTAATCTTACCGACCCCCAGAGCAAGCACACTGGTGACAGTGGTAAGGAAAAACTCCCTCTGATGATTTGAGGAAGAAACCTCAAGCAGACCAGGCTCAAAGGGGTGACCCTCTGCTTTGGCCATGCTACAAACACAATTTACAGGAAATGCTGCCGGTGCACAGGACGGGAGGGTTGCAGAAACAGACACCACACCCATCTCTGGATGGAGCCGCACCTCAAACAGAGAGGAAAAAATAACAGAATAAGGCATCAGAAAGACAACAAATACAGTATAATTTGTCAGCATTAAACAACAAGAAAAACAGAACAAATACTAAGGTGATTACCGAAAACTAGCCCTAAGCTTCACTAAAAGACCCAGACTTTAGATAAAGTTGAGGCCACGGCTCGCTCCGTTTAATAATAAAATAAATTTAAAAGAGTAAAAAGCATAGTAACATACTATGCCAGTATGCTAACCATACAAAAGGGAAAATAAGTGCGTCTTAAGTCTGGACTTGAAAGTCTCTACAGAATCTGACTGTTGGGAGATCATTCCACAGAACAGGGGCTCAATAAGGGAAAGCTCTGTGACTCAAAGTAGTACTGCACCCTGAGAACACAGAGCCCGAGCCGGTACGTAGGGTTTAATTAGGTCATCTAAGTAGGGAGGTGCCAATTTTATAAGTTAGTAGCAGAACCCTAAAATCTGATCTCACAGGGACAGGAAGCCAGTGAAGAGATGCCAAAATGGGTGTAATGTGGTCAAACTTTCTGCTTTGTGTCAAACGTCTGGCAGCAGCATTTTGAACCAAATGGAGAGCCCTAATGCTGGACTGCGGTAAACCAGAAAATAGAACATTGTATGAATCAGGGTCTCAGCATCAGCCACAGACTGGATGGAACAAATCTTTATTTCACAGGTAGAAGAAAGCAGTCCCCGTAATATCTCTATTCATAAATCAGTATTTCATTGATAACAGTATGCCTGAAAATAAAATGTCATTATATTTGGCAAATGTTTGTATTTTTTCAATGTTGGTCAAAAATAAGTTGACCAACTTATTTTAGCCATTTTCTCTTAAAATATGAAAATAGAAATTTTACATTTTTCTATGACCCTCCCAAACATGTACTGGTCATTCTGAACATACTGAATATCTTGGAAAATCTGTAGCTGCTGCACATTAGAAAATAAATATTTGAAGTAACGCTTGGGATGAAAAAGGGCGTGGTCATTTTCGGGCCGTTTGTTCCGGATAGAGATTTCGGCACATATCACAAGTTGTTCATTGGGGTCATATTAGTCTAGAACAGTTGAGTTATCCTCTCCTACATGATGTGCATACATGTCTCCGCTAGGTCCTCTACTAATGCTAAAAGGACTTGTAAAATCCAAAAATAAGCAAGGTGGAAATATAAAAGTTCAATGGATAACATATTGAGTGTTATTTGATGGAGATGAACACAGATTGCTGACCCACAGCATTGGAAAGGCTATAATAAAAATGTAAGTCCATTTGATTTTTTTTTTTTTTTTTTTTTTCAGCCCCTTAATCTGGGGATTTTTTGTTGCTTATTGTGGTGTACTTTTATTATTGCAGTGTCATTTATATAGCGTATAGTATTTTGCAGGCTTTTGGTGTGGAAGATCAGTTTTGTCAGGTCACTTTCTATGGTTCGCCAGCACACTGATCCATATAGAAGTCTTGAAAGAACAAGGTTTCAGCCTGGTGTTCTTGCGTTATTTGGTTGACCTTGTGTGGATCATTTTGTAGTGGCTCCAAATAAAAGGAGGCAAATCCAGGTATAGTTTGTCTGTCTGTTAGAAGGATATGTCAAAAAATGCATGAATGGATTTAAAGGAAATTTGGATAGGCCTTCGGTTAAGTAAAAGCTTATTAGTTCTCCGAGCTGGACATGGACGCAGGACCATTTTTAATTCACATTTTTTTCTAATGCATCCCTTTGACTTCTATGTTATTTACACTGTTGAAACCATAAGTCCTTACAGCGGACAAACCGAGGACAGTTCAGCCTTGATGGAGGTGTTATCTAGCCTCTAGTTATTTTTCCCGTTCCTCCAGAACAAGACTAAAGGGCCTTTCACACTGAATACTTCAGGCCAATCCGTCAACGTGTCCCAATCCGTCGACGCGTCGCTTCGGAAGCAGCAAGGGGGCGGATATCGCCACGTCACACTCTGGCTGTTTCCACAACCTGAAAAAAGTTCAGCGATCGCCATCTTGAATTTGTGTCGCCCGAACCACAAAAAAGCTTTAAAAACAGCAGTAGAACGATTCTCCATCACCCTGCTGGGAGAAGCTTTTTTCAGCTACTTTTCAGAGTGATGCCGACCGAGACAGGACTAACGACTTGGTATCGATCGAACCGTGACAGCGGGCCGACCCGCACGGAGAAGCCGGCCTTCAGGCATCATCACTGGGCAGAGCAAGGCAGGCAGCCAGGGTGATGGAGCAAACCTACTCAGTCCGAAATCTCCCACTTTTTGGATATATGCGAAGTCCCAGTTTGCCCAACGGAGGTTAGTTCTGCAGCTTTATCGAGGTGAGAATAAAATAAAAGTAAAACGTGACGTTTACTGAACTGCTGTGAAGGTTTAATGATCGGCTAACATTAGCTTAGCCTTTTAGCACGGTTGATCTGAGTGAATGCTTTAATTTGTAAATGGTTCAGTCTTTTTTTATTTTTACCAAATAAAGCTACAGCTTTTTTCAGACACCACAAAAGCTCAACTTTAAATAACTTATTTTTTCGGACGTTTTTTTCCATCGTTTCCCTTTTTTTTTTCCTTTTTTTATATATAAACTGTTTAGTGTTTCTTTATATTTAAAGAAATATTTTTATTTGTCCCAATCAGGAACATTTGCTGTGCAGACAACCAAACTTCTGTTGATGAGCTGAACATCATGAAGTCCAACCGAAAGAAAACGCTCTTCAAAATAAGACAAAAGTGTCTTCAACAACACCACCAGAGTTCAAAGCTGCAGAAGAGACCTTCATCTGGTCCCGAGAATCCAGCAGAACATCACCTGCTTCTAAATAAAAGGCTCTCTGAACAGCAACTATTTTATTATTTTTTAAAAAGCGGTTTCATTTTTTATTTTAACAATAAATGAAAGGATCATTAAAAATGTCCACGAATCAAAGTCCAAAGACATTTGCACAGGTAGAAGCGCTCCACTTATTGTGCTCAAATTCATATTTTAGAAATGACTCTGTCCTGATAACATTAAAGGCAATTACATATTTTGAAAAAAAATTGAAATGACCATTAAAAAAAAATTCATCATGAGGTTTATGTCACAGAAATCCTACTTTACAATCACACTGCAGACACTGTTAAATTATTTCCTGTTGCATTTATAATAAACATTTGTATTTACACTCAAAAATATAAACGCAACACTTTTGGTTTTGCTCCCATTTTGTATGAGATGAACTCAAAGATCTAAAACTTTTTCCACATACACAATATCACCATTTCCCTCAAATATTGTTCACAAACCAGTCTAAATCTGTGATAGTGAGCGCTTCTCCTTTGCTGAGATAATCCATCCCACCTCACAGGTGTGCCATATCAAGATGCTGATTAGACACCATGATTAGTGCACAGGTGTGCCTTAGACTGCCCACAATAAAAGGCCACTCTGAAAGGTGCAGTTTTGTTTTATTGGGGGGGATACCAGTCAGTATCTGGTGTGACCACCATTTGCCTCATGCAGTGCAACACATCTCCTTCGCATAGAGTTGATCAGGTTGTCAATTGTGGCCTGTGGAATGTTGGTCCACTCCTCTTCAATGGCTGTGCGAAGTTGCTGGATATTGGCAGGAACTGGTACACGCTGTCGTATACGCCGGTCCAGAGCATCCCAAACATGCTCAATGGGTGACATGTCCGGTGAGTATGCCGGCCATGCAAGAACTGGGACATTTTCAGCTTCCAAGAATTGTGTACAGATCCTTGCAACATGGGGCCATGCATTATCCTGCTGCAACATGAGGTGATGTTCTTGGATGTATGGCACAACAATGGGCCTCAGGATCTCGTCACGGTATCTCTGTGCATTCAAAATGCCATCAATAAAATGCACCTGTGTTCTTCGTCCATAACAGACGCCTGCCCATACCATAACCCCACCGCCACCATGGGCCACTCGATCCACAACACTGACATCAGAAAACCGCTCACCCACACGATGCCACACACGCTGTCTGCCATCTGCCCTGAACAGTGTGAACCGGGATTCATCCGTGAAGAGAACACCTCTCCAACGTGCCAAACGCCAGCAAATGTGAGCATCTGCCCACTCAAGTCGGTTACGACGACGAACTGGAGTCAGGTCGAGACCCCGATGAGGACGACGAGCATGCAGATGAGCTTCCCTGAGACGGTTTCTGACAGTTTGTGCAGAAATTCTTTGGTTATGCAAACCGATTGTTTCAGCAGCTGTCCGAGTGGCTGGTCTCAGACGATCTTGGAGGTGAACATGCTGGATGTGGAGGTCCTGGGCTGGTGTGGTTACACGTGGTCTGCGGTTGTGAGACTGGTTGGATGTACTGCCAAATTCTCTGAAACGCCTTTGGAGACGGCTTATGGTAGAGAAATGAACATTCAATACATGAGCAACAGCTCTGGTTGACATTCCTGCTGTCACCATGCCAATTGCACACTCCCTCAAATCTTGCGACATCTGTGGCATTGTGCTGTGTGATAAAACTGCACCTTTCAGAGTGGCCTTTTACTGTGGGCAGTCTAAGGCACACCTGTGCACTAATCATGGTGTCTAATCAGCATCTTGATATGGCACACCTGTGAGGTGGGATGGATTATCTCAGCAAAGGAGAAGTGCTCACTATCACAGATTTAGACTGGTTTGTGAACAATATTTAAGGGAAATGGTGATATTGTGTATGTGGAAAAAGTTTTAGATCTTTGAGTTCATCTCATACAAAATGGGAGCAAAACCAAAAATGTTGCGTTTATATTTTGTTGAGTGTATTTAGTGTCTGTTTTTCTGGTTGAAATGAGATATAAATAATCTACCAGACTTAAAAAAATGTACAAATTTCCATGTTGTTTTGTCTAAAAATAAATGTCCGAAGTACCTTATGTTAAACAAGAAATTATCTAATATGAAATAACAGGTGGTTTTAATTTACAGATGAAAGGTTTCTAAAGAACCATTTATTGATTTATTTAGCTATTTTAATTACAAGTGTTCTAAACTTTTTTTTTAACAGTAATCAGAAATTCTGAGGTAAACAACAAAAAACATTTCGAAGGATTTTCTTCAGAAAACTGCTCTATAAATGAGCAGTCCTGTGACACGTGAGTTTTGCACAGATCAGTGGTTTCTGCATCGATCTGTTTTGCACAGATCAGTGGTTTCTGCACCAATCCGTTTTGTAGAGATCAGTGGTTTCTGCACCAATCCGTTTTGTAGAGATCAGTGGTTTCTGCACCAATCCGTTTTGTAGAGATCAGTAGTTTCTGCACCATTCCGTTTTGTAGAGATCAGTGGTTTCTACACCGATCCCTTTTGTAGAGATCAGTGGTTTCTGCCACTAGTCTTCCGTGTTTTGGCTCGACGCGTCGTTCCTATTGGACAACGCGAAGGTATGTCACAGCTCAGAGCATCAAAAATTGGATTGGATTGAACTTTGACCATGTCAGCCTGCTGACAAGCGGCAATGCGCGCTCCCATCAGAAGCGTCGGTTTAGCTCAGCTTTTGACGTGACGCTTCTGACGCATCTAAAAAGCAACGCATCTCATTGAAAATAATGCTTTTTAGACCAATTTTTGACGCATTTGACGTGTTCAGTGTGAAAGGCCCATAAGAGATATTTGGTCTCAGGCAGCATTCAGACTGCCTAAGGAAGAGATGCAGATGGGAGCTCTTCACACTGTGACAGCTGGTATGCTACAGTTCACACTGAAGCTGTAAAAGCCAACCATCCACAACACGACCTGGCAGCCACACCAGCCATTCTGCCTCACTGACTGCCACGTCAAACGCTGCTGTCTGTTCTGGTCATCAACATGCAAGAAATCATTTACCGTGACAGCAAACTGATAATTACACAAACTGAGCTGTGACTACAGAGTCACAGTTTTGATAAAAAAAAAAAATAATAAAAAAAAATAAATCTCTGGTGGCGCCCCTGGTGATATGTATCAGCCCTCTGATGTCTTTCATTTCTACACTGAACCAAATACTTTTAAGATTTCTCGTTGAGTAAAATTATATTACTGCGTGAGCTGATAAGTTCACTAGTCTATTTCGACTCAAAATCGGTCTTTATTTCCAGTTTATTGAGTCATGGTTTTTGCATTATGAATGGCTGTAATACCCCATTCAGTGAAACCTTCAACCACTGAAGAAGTCAATATTTCCTTCCACGTCATATCAATATAAATAAGTTCAGCACCGATGGAATTTTAGATGAAGTCCAAGTGCGTCTCACACTCCCTAAGAATACAAATATAGGATTTCAACATGGATATGTGTAAGGTTTCATTTCCTGCACTATATTTATACTATGCAATGAGTAAAATGACTTGATTCGATGCACAGAATGATGCGGAATTTTTCTTATTTCGGTGTTCCAGCAGCTCCATCACAAACTACAGAAAAGAGATATGCTTGCCAAAGAGAGCTGGAAGACAACCTGTCGTCTCGATGTTGCTGGAAATGTCCAGCATCCAGGACTTTGATGCCAGCTACTGCTAAACATCACTTTCATCTTCTATTTGTTAGAAACATGAGCTCACAGCAGATGATTAACGGGCAACAAAGTGGATTCGGCTGCTTTTTTGAAAAAGTCTGTGAAAACACAAGGATCAATGTTGTGACGGGGGAAAGAGAACAAAATAACAGGACTACAAGGGCAAAAACTTGCCTTCAAACCTGAAAGCTTTGACAAGAAAAAGTTTATAGTTGACTTAAGAAGAAGAACAAAGTGTCTCCACATCAATCAAACACTCAATAAAACATGAGCCAAATACAAACAACGTGTTCACACATGAAGCATGTGACCTAAACCATCATCACATCCAATGTCTCAATAAGGATGGACAAGTTTACATAAACAGTGAACCCTGGGAATCATATAAGGTTTAACCTAGTCATATTGTCACCTGTAGCTCAGTAAACTCAGATGTCACGGGTGGCCGCCTCATACCGACTGGATCCACAGCCCTGCTCTGCATCTCCTCATCCAAATGCTGTTGACTTCCGTTATTCTATTGGAGCACTTCGATCTCCAGCTACAACTTCCTTCTAGTCACTTTCTCACTTAGTGACAGCTCGCCTATAAGGTGCATGTAGTCCCTCTCTCTGGGTTTGAGGTTACAACAGCAGCCTCTGCTAGTAGTGCTATGAATTTGGCGCAGTGGCGTGCACGTCCTGTCACTCAAAGCGACCCAATGGAATGGAAACCAGCAGGTAGTGCTGCACAGAAGAAGTTAGTAAACCTCACGCCCCAAAGCCAAAAGACGCTTTAGCCTCATGGTTAGAGTGCCTGCCTCCCATCCTGGGGACTGAGAGTTTGAGCCCGGGGGGGAGGAAGTGACAAAGGCTACACTCGCCCCTAATGACTCATAACTTGGCTGAAAATATCTTAAACTGATGGGTTAAACCAACTATACAGACCCAAAATTGCTGCGGTACCAGGCTATAAACATGTCTATGCTCAAAAGTTAGCGATTTTAAAAACGGGTTTGCTTTTGAAGACACCCTCAGTTAGCCATTCGAGTAACTCCAAGAGTTGCCACTTCTGCACGTGATTTGTTTAAAAGGACATAAGCTGATCAGTCTCAACAATAAATACTGCAATAATGTTGTATGGTCTGTCTGGTGCGTTTGTGCTGATCAATACCGAGACTCCTCATGGCGGTCAGTGCAGCCAGCTCTTTGGCATCCTCCAAAATCACACACAGCTGGTCTGGCATATAGCTGTTACCTGTGGACGGGATCACCACCTGGACAAACACGTCATTTCATTTTACACGCCGCTAAAAGAGCAGCCACTCTGGCATTTCTGTTGGTAAAATGTCACACCAAAAATCAGTTAATTATGTTCCTGATGCTGATAGTGGATTCAGTGATGGGGGTGAAGCAAATCTGACGCTGTGACTTTGCATCAGTGTTACTTCCTTCATTTGTGATATTTGTCTAGCAGTGTTGTAAACACCTTGTATACAAGCAGCAGTTTTCCATCCTGCCCGGGTGTGGACAGCAGGTGGTACTCAGGCAGTGACCAGGAGTTTTTCAGGCAGTAAAGGTCCAGCATACTGACAGCAGAGTACAGCTGGCTGGGCTTCACACAATGGAGGCTGGTGGGGGAGATCGGAGTGCCGGGAATGAGCGGAAACCGATCCTGATCTGTTGCTACTGCAAGGAAACCCAGACATAGACAGGATTACAACAAGATCTACTAGGAACCAGAAGGAGAGTTAGGAAGCCCACCAGGAGCAGGGTTGGAGACTACTACTCTGGAGGAACCGTTCTCAAGAACTGAAGGACACTACTGAGGGATACCACCAAGCCACTCGCAGTTATGGACTTGTAGGAGACTGTGCATAATATAAGCCATTAACTGAGTCAGTCTCTCCAATCAGAGCAACAAACACCTAGGCAGGCATCACTCATCTGTTAGTCCATGAGCCAGTCATCAATTTTGATGGTACCACATAAAGGGAATAAATGACACTTGCAATCCAGCCTCAGTGTAGCATGGCCTACCCAAAAAAAAAAAAATGATAGCCATCCTAGGGTGGTAGCTATAGCCAGGAAGGGGTCAATTGAAGAATTACACAGCGGCTAACATTTAAAAATGCTCCAATCAAATTGAAAACTACGCCACATTACTTGTCTGATCATAAAGATTCCAAAAAGGTATAGTTTGGACTATCTGTGAGTGAATGTTATGGAGTAAAAACGGTATATATTGTGACAAAGGTCAGTTTCAGTTTGTTCAGGGGTTAAAAGTTAAAGTAGCTCCAATTTCAGTAAAAATGATGCAAATTATCGGTTGAAATAAAAGGATTAATAAATAGAACAGTTTTGACCATGTTGAATGTTTGGTTTCCAAAGTAAAGGTCAAATAAGGTCAACACCCATTGGATTCTATGACATGTGACATATGTTACCTTGTAACAAGATAACTAAGCAGATGGTGAAAACTATTTCTTTTTAAAACCCTATTAATTCAACCAATAATTTGTGTAATTTTTTACCAAAATTGGAGCAACTTTAACTTTTGACCCCTGTACAAACTGAAACTGATCGTTGTCACCATTTTCACCGTTTCTACCCAACATCCAATCATAGACAGTCCAAACTATGCCTTGCAAACTCAATAATAATAAAATGGTAGGCTGACATCACAGTCCTACTGTGATGTCAGCCTACCATCAACAATTACTGAGCAATTTGTGGCAATATGGTCAAGCCCCCCCCAGCCCACTCTCCATTGTGGAGTTACATCACGAAGGGCATCCAGAATAAAACTTAAAAAAATGCATAAAACTGCCAAATCAACACGCAGATCCACCTCAGATATGTGACTCGGAGTGAAACAAGGGAAAAGCCGAAGGGACTTGCACAGCATTCCACTTTGAATATGTTAATCTGGTTGTGGGAATTTACTGCCACCTATAGGTTGATTGAATACCAAACCATTTAGCAACTCTGGTGAGTTTCCCCCCAACTGGAACAGACATCAAGTACATCCCAGCAAATGCATTTATAAAGAAATATCTCAGCTCCGTCTGTAATAGGCTTTGCCCATAAACATAATGCATTAAACAGACACTAATTGCCACAATTATTAAATCGCATCTCATTTTGCAATAAACACTTTCATTAAATACACTCCCCCCCCCACCCCACCCCCTCATGTCAATCAGGTTCATCGGATATGTGTTCATTAGCTCCAAACAGTGTGTTCAGTCACAAAATGTAATTGTCTCCATTAGTCTGCAACACTTAATCTGTCTCCACATCTCTGCCCAGAAAATTACTTTTGCTCAGCGCGAGTTTTCATTAAATTTTCACAATTTATAGATCAGTTTGCTTAAACCTGGAGGGTTTTTAGAAATTTTCATATTAAAAGGTCTGTGGAAAAAAAAAGCTTTTTTGTTGTAAATCCTGCAAGAATGACCAGAGGCCAATGCATGGCCAATGTCCAAATCATCTCATTCTGCTCTGTAAATAATAATAGTAAAATAATTCTCAAATTTCACTTTTCCCTTTTTTTTTTTATTTTATTTTTTTTTTAAGAATCACATGAGACTGTGGGCCCTATCTTTACAATCTAGAGCACACAGTCTGAAGTGCACAGCACATGTGCATCTGGGGTGTGTCTTCACCCATTGCATTGACTCAAATGTTAGGACATCAAACTGCAAACTAGATCACATTCACGCTTTGCCAGTTATAGACCATGACCTTCTGGGATGCATAGCTGTGAAAGTGAGAGGGGGGTTGCATGAACTGAACCCGTCATCTGTTATTGCCTTTAAGAGTCAAGTGTACAGGAACCTAGCACATTGCTAATTAGCTGGCATCCTCAAGTGAGCAGATTGCTGTGGAGTAATTTATGGGAGCAGCCACCAAAGCTGCCGGAGGTGAAGCAGATCGTCGCCAACACCTTCTCCATCTCCAACCACCTGATCCTGACCTTCAGGCGCCAACATGCTCTAGTGTGCATCTTGATGCACTAATGTAAATCCCAGTGTGTACAAAGAGTGGACACGTGTCCTGAGCCCGCCTACATCAGGCGCATCTGAATATTGCACTGCATAAACAGCAGAAAAACTGCATGCTCAACTTTAAAGCAGGTGTTTTTGAGGTCTATGACACAACCGGATTGTACTATAACCAACACGCCAATAGGGGACGTGCTACTTATCGTGGGTGCTGGGTGAGAAAAGGACAACTTAGTTGTGTTTTAAAAACTAGCAATGACACTTGTGCAGCACTGTGCATTTGTTATAAGATTGAGCCCTTCCTACCTTTTAGTTTTTGGAATAAAGAATTTTTTGGGGTGGGTGGGGGGGAAGGGGCAACACACCACCTTTGCTGGCTTTCATCCAACAGAATGGGAATCAGGCTCATGTCTGTCAAGGTCTCTCTGCTTCTGATCTGATAAATATTCGCAGTCTGTTTGTGGTGAAACTCACACTTTCACCGTTTCTCATTTCCACACTTGCCTGCAGGTGACAGAAACTGGATTTAGGCTGAGTCAGTAGATTATTAACACTGCTGTGTGTCTATCTGGACAACAAGAGGCAAAAATCTGCTCAAAGTAGGAAAACAACAACAAAACAAAAAAAAAGACATAGCATTTTTATTTATTTTTTGTCACCAAGAGGAGTTCAGTCCCAAAAGGTCATGAGGTCATAACTAAACAAATGAGCACGCTGGACATCATTAGAAAGCTAGAACAGGTATGATGGATTTTACTGCAGCAGCAGAACCGGTTCAGTCAATATGTCGGGCGCCGCTGAGGCTGGACCCGCTTAATCACTTCACTTCAGACTCTGAATAAATGGTCGTATTCCAGGTGGGATCATTACTTTGGAAAAAGAAAAGAGGGTCGAGGGAACAGTTACTATTGTTATCAGGTCAGAGACGATGAGTTGGTTCTGCACGTCACCACATGCACACTATTGAACCACCAAGGGTTCTGGGTGGCAACCACCCAGGCAGACAATGGGTCCATCCTCACCTTTACAAAGCAACCATCTATCTGCCGTTGTAACAATGCAGACTGTTGTGTGCACATGTGCAACACCAAGTCCTGCTCATTTGACATAGTCATTCCAGCGGTACCCAAAGATCCTCTGAAGAGGCCTAGTACCAAATACAGCCAGTCTGCACCTTAGGTCACTGGTTAGAAGGGAAGGAACCAAGACCCTACAGACTTGGACCTTTCTCCTCCTGCAAAGGTATCAGCATCAACGAATACCGCTGTTGTGACTCTATAAGCTCTTCCCAGGTGTCTCTTGACCTCAAAGGCTGAATGACACAGCTGACATCAGTGAATGTTTCCACAAGTTCAACACTGACACCCCCCCCCCCCCCCACCTATAAATGAAGACAAAACCGAAGTTGTTGTGTTTGATGATCCTAATTCCTCAAAATCCACTGATTGTGTTCTTGGTTCCTTGGCACCTTTCGCCCAGTCTGTGGTATTGTATTTTTTATATTTTTTAATTCTGTACCTGTGAAGCAGCTTTGCTTGTTGTAAATGTGCTATATAAATAAACTTGACTATAAATGGTTGCAAAAGAGTAAAAGTGCACTGCCCAGAACTTTTCCACAGAACACCAAAAACTTTAAATTACTTTCCAAACATCAAAAACTGCTCCTTTGGTTTTGATTCTCCAATAGTGTTGACTTGTCGCAAACCAATTTTTTTTTTTTCTAAATGTACTCTGAATCAGGTTTAAATCAGATTGTTTTTAACCTCTACAAAACAGTGAAACAGAACATCTAGATTTGTGTGTTTGAACAAAGAGCTGTGAAGATTCAACCTCCTCACCTCCTCCTCCTCCCCCAGTGTAGGTGGGACTGCAGGGCAGCAGAGATCTTATTGGGGAGCAACTGTCCACGTTGTCTCCTCCGGTCATCCCTCCGTTACTCTTGTTTAGAACAAATGTTGCTTCTCCGTACCCTGCTCCTCGTCCCGTCATATCTCCTGCGCCTCCACGAGGCGAGTAAGTCCTTCCCAAATACCCCCTGCTGGTGAACTTCTTCCCGGCTGTACTTGCATCTTTGCTGGCCACTGGTTTGGCCAGCGTAACCTCCACGGTGGCGCCATCAACTATGGAGCCATCCATCAGGTGCAGCGCAGTGACTGCATCCTCGCGGCAGCGATAATGAATGAAGGCATAGTCTGTGAGCTTCTTGACCCGTTCCACACACCCGGGCTTGAAGCGTGAGAACTCCTGGTGAAGTGTTTCTTCTGTGGTGCTCAGCATCAGGTTGCGCACCTGATTGAGGAAGACAGGAAGAGAGATTCGTCTCAACATTTCTCTGAAGACTGCGTGAGGTCATTTCAATGATAAACTCAAAGAAAATTTTTACAAACAGTCCGTCTTAGAAATGCAAAGCGTGTAAAAAAGTAAAGGTCAATAGTGCAGCTGCTACTAAATAGTTTCAGAATTGATACATTTATTATTATTGATCGACAGTCAGAAAATGGTGGAAAAATGTCAGCCCAAGATGAAGCCTTCAAAATTATCTTGTTTTATCCACAACCCAAAGATATTCAGTTTACTGCCAGAGAGAAGTAAAGAAACTAGTAAAATAGGCCAGAAAGTATTCATATTCAAGATGATGAATTTCTGTTTTTGTACTTTTTAATTACTGTATTTTAGTTTTTTCGCTCGTTTAGGAGGTTATGCAACTTACCATATACTCCAGAAAATACGTTACTCCAAATGACTAGTCAATTATTAAAATGGCGGAACTAAATCTTGAATAAATAAACTGGTACCTAACCAAGTTACTTCTCCAGCCAAGGCCGGTACCCATTTACAGCTGTGTGGACTCAGAGGATACAGATGAAACTTGTGGTCCAAGAACATGTCTGAGCGGGAATCAAACTCAGGTCTATGCACTGGGCTACCAACTGAGCTGCCTGCACTACAAGCTATCAAAATAGTTGTTGATTAATTTAATATTAAATGAATATTTGAAGAATCGATTCATCTTGCAGCTCCACTAGATATGAAAGAGTGGGTGAGGGAAGAACTGAGTCTGTTAACCTATAGATATATAGTTTTTAGATTCTGTATATTATAGATGTATGTTCGTATGTGTGAAAATGTAAGATAGCTTTAGATGTGTGAGGGTGGACGAATGAGTGAATGAAACAGTGAATGAAGCTGTTAATTTTGTAAATTGTAGAAAGGTCAAACCAGGGACAGAAGTTGTGAATAAGCATTAGCTATAAACTCTTTGTGCATCACATCACAATGTTTGATTCCATTGTCATTGTCCAATGAACAAACAAACAAATATATATATATATATATATATATATTGTGCCAATGATGGTAGATGGAATCTAACCTGAAGCCTCCCATGTTGCTTTTAGCCTTGACTTTTTTTTCTTCTTCTAGTAAGCCTCTTTTTGACTTCACCAAGACACTGTGACTGGTGAAACAACAGGAAAAAGTCTCTCCTATCACACCCACTGAACTCTATAAGCAATTCAGAGTTGTCATGAGTGTCTTGGTGGCTTCCCTCACTTCTTGCATGCTTAGTTTTTGACACCAGCTGATTGTTGGAAGACTTGTCATACTGTGTCAGGGGCTTTATATTTCCTAAAGTAGACTCAACTAAATGGAAAAGACAGGATGCAGCAATATTCTGTTAATGAGCAGGTGGATGAGTGGATAAGGTGCTACCTTGCCCATATGTGGACCTGTGTTTGAATCCTGCTAGTGCTACCTGTGTCTCCTTGGACAAGGCACTTAATATTCACTGTGTCAGTCCAGCCAGTTGTAAATGGGGAGTCAGATGGAATCCAGATATAAGCACGGGCACCAACGGGCCTCAAGAGTTCTCCCAGACTTGCTTTTTCTTGTCAATGAAATAATGAGGGAATAACGCATGCAGACAGGTAACACCTCAGCAGACAAAGTCTTGACTGTCATTTAAAGCAGACAGTTGCTACTTCAAGGTGACAATCAGGGTATGCGGAGAGAGATTTAATATTTTTTAGTCTAATTCTAATCCATTTGTGGACAAAACAGTAGGTCTTCACTCAGCACCTGGACTGACACAAAAAAATGATTTAAACAGAATGTGATCACTAAAAAATAAATAATTATCAATTAAATTATCTAATTATTGAATCTCTCTCTCTCTAAAAAACCAAACAAAAAAAAAAACAGCTTGCACTTCCACATGTGCTGCGATTGCAGTCGTCACAGCTAGAAGTAATCATTTTTAGAAGAGGGCTGTAAAATATTCATGAAACTTGTTTCGATCAAAAGAAGAGTAGCGCAGGAGGAGGAGATGCCTGAGACCTCCAGACTCTCAGAGGCATCAATTACTGTGGACACTTTTCCTGAAGCATCTCACAGCACCCTGGAGACTGTGTGTCCTCACTTACTCATGCTGTTCATGCCAAATATGACAGACTGACACTTGATGGATCAGTTTTAGAGTTCACTCATTTTTTTGGATCTTTTTTTTCTCCACCGTTCTCGAACTGTGGTCACTATCACAAATGCTTGTCAACATCAAAAACAAACGTACACTTACATAAAGGACTCTGACGCGCTGCATGATGTCCTCCCCCACATCCTTCTCAGGCTCTGCCCAGTCCACCTGAATGGCATGGCCCCACATCTGGAATGTTCCTGTTGGGAGATGGTGAGTGCTGGATAAATTCTTCATCTGAACCCACTCAAAAAGAAAGAAAGAAAATCATCTACACAAATACTGCCTTTGTTTTAACACATGCCAGAACATCACAATGACATCTTTGGATTATTTTTGCTGCTGCAGAGAAAAAAAAAAAGAAAAGGGTACAGTGATGGAAAACAGAAATGCTGGAAGCAAAAAATGCATCTCTTAAAGTGACCCAGTCTGGAACTGGATCATTTATTAGTTGGAATCAGTGAAGCTTCACCAGATCATCGAGAAGTGCAGATGTGTTTGGTTCATGAAGGTGAAAAGTCCATTTTCTGTAGCCAAATGCTGAATCTCTGTAAATCACAATGAACACGTCAGACTTGGCTCCTGTCGTTTTCTGACGTCTGGCTCCATCTGCTGGACAAGCACCAGTACTGACTGTCCAAGTTCACCTGAACAGAAGGTACTGCGTAATGGTCAATATCTGGCAGACAGAAGAAGGCAGGTGTTCAAGCCTTTATGACATTATAAGCTGAGGCCTTGAAAACAAAGGGATAAAAGGCAAACCTATCTCACAGGGATAAAGACACACGAACATACAAATCGTGAGGGACACCACGAAAATGTCTTTGGTACAAGATCCCTTTGGAGCATCCTTGGATACCACTGGAGTGACTTTGTGTCAAATGAGTGGTTACTTCAGGAGTTTCAGATGAGGACTAGCACTTGCATTGTGAGGGATGGTCAGCCTTCACATTCCCTGTGATGAGTAAATACACAGGACTGTTTATGTGGGCTTATGAAGACACATGAATCCCCTAAGAGACAGAGACTGAAATGAAATACCTGGCATGAGTTTCCTTCTGGCCATGGCTGCAGCTTTGTGGGATTCGTACTCGATAAAGGCAAAGCCTCGGTTTCTGCTTTTGTCTGAGGAGCTCGGGTAGACGATTACGTCAACGACACCGTCCGTCACCTGGGAGATGGACACAAAGTTTGAACTGTGATGGTCAACCAGCTGAGATTCTTAGTGGAAAAGCATTGATAATGCCTCAAAACAAGAGATTTGCTACAATAGAGAACTCTTAAAGATTCTCCCTGAATAAATAAATCAACGGTTAGCATGTAATTAACAAGTAGGCCTGTTTTCAAACACTGTAGGATACTCAAAGTACAGCTTGTAGGGCTATTCCACAGGAGGTTGTCCGACTATGATCGCAAGTGCAAAAATGGGATGAAACTGCTTAATCCCCTGATGAAGGACGATCAAAGAACTTTCAAGCTGTAGCCACTATGAATAACCCATTTAAAGATGTTCCAACATGAATGAAGCCATTAACTCTCTGGGATCCGAGGGCATTTTTTGGACAGTTCACTCACCTGGCATAAATGTTTTATTGCTGTTAACAGCTCTCCCTGCATCCCACAATCAAGTTTTATATCTCTTTTTTTTTTTAGGACAACCTGTGCTTTCATAATATATATGCTTTTGTTGTGTTTTATAAGTGTAATAAAGGTTTAAAATCAGAAATAAGAAATCAATCAATCAATTTTATTTATATAGCGCCAAATCACAACAAACAGTTGCCCCAAGGCTCTTTATATTGTAAGGCAAGGCCATACAATAATTACGTAAAAACCCCAATGGTCAAAACGACCCCCTGTGAGCAAACACTTGGCGACAGTGGGAAGGAAAAACTCCCTTTTAACAGGAAGAAACCTCCAGCAGAACCAGGCTCAGGGAGGGGCAGTCTTCTGCTGGGACTGGTTGGGGCTGAGGGAGAGAACCAGGAAAAAGACATGCTGTGGAGGGGAGCAGAGATCAATCACTAATGATTAAATGCAGAGTGGTGCATACAGAGCAAAAAGAGAAAGAAGCACTCAGTGTATCATGGGAACCCCCCAGCAGTCTAAGTCTATAGCAGCATAACTAAGGGATGGTTCAGGGTCACCCGATCCAGCCCTAACTATAAGCTTTAGCAAAAAGGAAAGTTTTAAGCCTAATCTTAAAAGTAGAGAGGGTGTCTGTCTCCCTGATCCGAATTGGGAGCTGGTTCCACAGGAGAGGAGCGTGAAAGCTGAAGGCTCTGCCTCCCATTCTACTCTTACAAACCCTAGGAACTACAAGTAAGCCTGCAGTCTGAGAGCGAAGCGCTCTATTGGGGTGATATGGTACTATGAGGTCCCTAAGATAAGATGGGACCTGATTATTCAAAACCTTATAAGTAAGAAGAAGAATTTTAAATTCTATTCTAGAATTAACAGGAAGCCAATGAAGAGAGGCCAATATAGGTGAGATATGCTCTCTCCTTCTAATCCCTGTCAGTACTCTAGCTGCAGCATTTTGAATTAACTGAAGGCTTTTCAGGGAACTTTTAGGACAACCTGATAATAATGAATTACAATAGTCCAGCCTAGAGGAAATAAATGCATGAATTAGTTTTTCAGCATCACTCTGAGACAAGACCTTTCTAATTTTAGAGATATTGCGTAAATGCAAAAAAGCAGTCTTACATATTTGTTTAATATGCGCTTTGAATGACATATCCTGATCAAAAATGACTCCAAGATTTCTCACAGTATTACTAGAGGTCAGGGTAATGCCATCCAGAGTAAGGATCTGGTTAGACACCATGTTTCTAAGATTTGTGGGGCCAAGTACAATAACTTCAGTTTTATCTGAGTTTAAAAGCAGGAAATTAGAGGTCATCCAAGTCCTTATGTCTGTAAGACAATCTTGCAGTTTAGCTAATTGATGTGTGTCCTCTGGCTTCATGGATAGATAAAGCTGGGTATCATCTGCGTAACAATGAAAATTTAAGCAATGCCGTCTAATAATACTGCCTAAGGGAAGCATGTATAAAGTGAATAAAATTGGCCCTAGCACAGAACCTTGTGGAACTCCATAATTAACCTTAGTCTGTGAAGAAGATTCCCCATTTACATGAACAAATTGTAATCTATTAGATAAATATGATTCAAACCACCGCAGCGCAGTGCCTTTAATACCTATGGCATGCTCTAATCTCTGTAATAAAATTTTATGGTCAACAGTATCAAAAGCAGCACTGAGGTCTAACAGAACAAGCACAGAGATGAGTCCACTGTCTGAGGCCATAAGAAGATCATTTGTAACCTTCACTAATGCTGTTTCTGTACTATGATGAATTCTAAAACCTGACTGAAACGCTTCAAATAGACCATTCCTCTGCAGATGATCAGTTAGCTGTTTTACAACTACCCTTTCAAGAATTTTTGAGAGAAAAGGAAGGTTGGACATTGGCCTATAATTAGCTAAGATAGCTGGGTCAAGTGATGGCTTTTTAAGTAATGGTTTAATTACTGCCACCTTAAAAGCCTGTGGTACATAGCCAACTAATAAAGATAGATTGATCATATTTAAGATCGAAGCATTAAATAATGGTAGGGCTTCCTTGAGCAGCCTAGTAGGAATGGGGTCTAATAGACATGTTGATGGTTTGGATGAAGTAACTAATGAAAATAACTCAGAACAATCTGAGAGAAAGAGTCTAACCAAATACCGGCATCACTGAAAGCAGCCAAAGATAACGATACGTCTTTGGGATGGTTATGAGTAATTTTTTCTCTAACAGTTAAAATTTTATTAGCAAAGAAAGTCATGAAGTCATTACTAGTTAAAGTTAAAGGAATACTCGGCTCAATAGAGCTCTGACTCTTTGTCAGCCTGGCTACAGTGCTGAAAAGAAACCTGGGGTTGTTCTTATTTTCTTCAATTAGTGATGAGTAGTAAGATGTCCTAGCTTTACGGACGGCTTTTTTATAGAGCAACAGACTCTTTTTCCAGGCTAAGTGAAGATCTTCTAAATTAGTGAGACGCCATTTCCTCTCCAACTTACGGGTTATCTGCTTTAAGCTGCGAGTTTGTGAGTTATACCACGGAGTCAGGCACTTCTGATTTAAAGCTCTCTTTTTCAGAGGAGCTACAGCATCCAAAGTTGTCTTCAATGAGGATGTAAAACTACTGACGAGATACTCTATCTCACTTACAGAGTTTAGGTAGCTACTCTGCACTGTGTTGGTATATGGCATTAGAGAACATAAAGAAGGAATCATATCCTTAAACCTAGTTACAGCGCTTTCTGAAAGACTTCTAGTGTAATGAAACTTATTCCCCACTGCTGGGTAGTCCATCAGAGTAAATGTAAATGTTATTAAGAAATGATCAGACAGAAGGGAGTTTTCAGGGAATACTGTTAAGTCTTCTATTTCCATACCATAAGTCAGAACAAGATCTAAGATATGATTAAAGTGGTGGGTGGACTCGTTTACATTTTGAGCAAAGCCAATTGAGTCTAATAATAGATTAAATGCAGTGTTGAGGCTGTCATTCTCAGCATCTGTGTGGATGTTAAAATTGCCCACTATAATTATCTTATCTGAGCTAAGCACTAAGTCAGACAAAAGCTCTGAAAATTCACAGAGAAACTCACAGTAACGACCAGGAGGACGATAGATAACAACAAATAAAACTGGTTTTTGGGACTTCCAATTTGGATGGACAAGACTAAGAGTCAAGCTTTCAAATGAATTAAAGCTCTGTCTGGGTTTTTGATTAATTAATAAGCTGGAATGGAAGATTGCTGCTCATCCGCCGCCTCGGCCCGTGCTACGAGCGTTCTGGCAGTTAGTGTGACTCGGGGGTGTTGACTCATTTAAACATATTCATCCTGCTGTAACCAGGTTTCTGTAAGGCAGAATAAATCAATATGTTGATCAATTATTATATCATTTACTAACAGGGACTTAGAAGAGAGAGACCTAATGTTTAATAGACGACATTTAACTGTTTTAGTCTGTGGTGCAGTTGAAGGTGCTATATTATTTTTTCTTTTTGAATTTTTATGCTTAAATAGATTTTTGCTGGTTATTGGTGGTCTGGGAGCAGGCACCGTCTCTACGGGGATGGGGTAATGAGGGGATGGCAGGGGGAGAGAAGCTGCAGAAAGGTGTGTAAGACTACAAGGAAAGGAAAAAGTAAAGCGGAAATAATTTTCCACACACATTTATTTAAAACACACAGCAAACTATAACAAACTAGTAACACATCAATCCTAAAAACAATCTTTGGTGTGTCACATGAGGTGAATTTGCCCTACGATTGGATTTTGGAAAACCATGTGACAGTGAACCAACTCCGATTGGACACTCACATTGCTCACATCATCACACAGCTTCTATGATGGGTACAAAGATGGTGGACAGTGGCTCGAAAGTCCACGGAGTTAACTTTTCAGCAAAAAAAAAAAAAACTTAGTCGGCGTCGGCCCCAGAGGGTTAAGACTACAAATACTCGGACGTTACCACATACTATCAGGGATTTGAAGAATTGTGATCAAATTTTTAAACAGTTCAAAAACTTGATCCTGATTTTAAATCTGGTGCTGCCGAGGGCTGTAACTATTACATATACTGAGTTTGCTCAAGACTGACAAAGATGGATCAAGATGTTCGTGTGAGGCTTCAAAATGTGCCCCAGTTTGCTATTCAGGATTAAACGGGAAGTAACGCTGCTTTGTGGAATAGCCCTGTCACAATTTATTCAATGGAGATGTTCTTTCATGTTCATAATTATACTGTTTCTTGAGACTAAATTCTGTGATTATACCAATGTTTGGCTACCATTGTCCATCCCATACCAATCTTCAGGAGCAGTGCCCCCCCCCCCTTTGGTTTGAATTAATCAAACCTTTTAAGAGTCTGTCATACCTCACAAAGGATATCAACCCCATCTCACCACTATAAGAAAAGTTCCTGTCTCTTCCAAACTTTCATAATTGTTACAACAGTGAGCAAAACTGGACTGGAAATTCAAGTACTATTGTCCAATTCAATCCAATCCATCTTAATTTATAGAGCATTAAAAAACAGCAGCGCTTATCAAAGTGCTGTACACCAGTAAAGTACTAAAACAACAATAAATTCAGCAATGCACAAGAACACACATTATTATTCTGAATTAAAATCTAAGGAACAAAAATGTGTTTTTAAAGCAGGCAACGGCAGGGACAACGCAACATACAGATGGAGCTCATTTCAAATGTAGGAGGTACAACAGAGGAATCACAACCACTCCTAATTTTTAGTAATGTTTGACGGACAACTAAAAACAGCTGATCCACAGACCTTAGTGACCTCGATGGACTTCATTGCTTCAATCAGTCGGATAAGTAAGTTGGTGCTAACCCATTAAGAGACTTCAAAACAAACACTAAAATCTTAAAATTCACCCTAAAACAAACCCGAAGCCAGTGTAGGCAAGCAAGGAAATGGGGAAGCATGCTCTCGCTTGCGAGTGCCTGTTCAAAGACAAGCAGCATGTTGGACTAACTGCAAGCAAGTGAGGGAGGCGTGGCTGAGACCAGCATACAGTGCATTGTAGTAGTCTAAATGAATTGTGATAATTATTACAATTTCTCAACCACTATTGAAATCATTACAACATTATTATTGTTGTAATAATACGGCAACTATTGCATCAGTTAATTTTTTCTGGCCTATTTTAGGCCACTCCTTTAATAACAATTAGGGCATGATAGTGACATTAGTAACACTTAGGACAATAGCGGCTGCGTTAACTGTGCAATCACACCTGCAAGTCTAATAATTACTACAGAGACAATTTTACAATAGCAGTTGCCACAAGGCACCATGTTTTATCCAAAGATTAATAAAATGAGAGTGGAAAGACAGAATTTGATTCCCCACCCAACAGTATAAACAACAGCAATAACATTGATAGACAAAATACTGATGGATGGAATAGGGGTGGTGCAATTGAACTTTTTTTTTAATTAAAAAGAAAGAAATGGTCTACACTGAGCTTGTACAAGTAGAAACTCATCAGAACTTCTACTGGTACATTGCAGCAGTAATAGTTCAGTACAGGACAGTGTGGCACGGGTATAGGAGGCTATAATACAGTGTAGTGCAGAACAGTATAATACAGTAATACTGCAGATACAACACACTACATATGTATGATTAGATATTTGCTGATTCTTCTGTTTAACACCACCTCACTGTACACATGGTGTTGTGGAAGTGATCTAACTGGATGTACGTATAGGTGAGCTAACCATGAGGGCTCGTACCTTCTTCATTTCATCCATGATCTCATCCTTACGCCTGTCTTTGGGGATGGAGCCAACAAACAAACGACAGTTGTCCAGACTCACACACACGCCAATGAACTTCCCAGGACGGATCTCATAGTTGTTCAGCATCTGGATGCATTTTTGAGCCGACTCTCTGGAGGGAGGGGGATATCAATCAGCAGAACGACAAGGTTCAAAAAGTCCCACCTCTCAATGACAAAAAAAATTCTGTGAAGATGAACGAAATCCCTCACCTGTTCGTGTACATGACGAAGGCATAGCCACGGTTCTCTCCACTGAACTCCATCATGAGCCTGAATTCATAGATCTTTCCAGGTCTCTCAAACACAGGAACCAGCTCATCTTCATACATGTCTCTGGGAATCTTACCCACAAACACCTCACAGCCCCGCGGGGGTGCTGGACCTTCCCAGCCTACACACAATCACACAACCTTTTATTGAACTTTTTTTTTAAACCAGTGTGTCACAGCTTTGATTGAATCATGTCTCAGGACGGACAAAAAGGTTGGGTTTTCAACCCATGAGATCACATATTTCATGGACAAGCTGAGCTGCTTTAATGAAAGTGCGTGTTAATCTGTTAAATCGGAAGGTGGTATCTTTTCTCGCAGAACTGTGTCCGTTATTTGATTCCAGTGTTTTAAAGTGACACACCTGGTGGAGGGCCACCATACTTCCTCTGCCCGTTTTCCTGCACCATACTGTAGCCCGTCTTCTCCATCAGGGCGAGCAGTGCCAGCTCTCTCGCACAGGATGATGGGAAGTGGCCATCCTCATCCTGTGACACGCCAGCTTTGCACAAGTCTTCTTCCATGGATTCACCTGTCCGAAAGACAACGCCTACAACTTTTATGACAATCAATTCATTATTACCTCCGCCAAGGAAGTTATGTTTTCGGTCGCGTTTGTTTGTTTGTCTGACTGTCAGCAGGATAACTCAAAAAGTTTTGAACGGATTTTGATGAAATTTTGTGGAGTGGTTGGAAATGACAAGAGGAACAAGTGATTAAATTTTAGTGGTGATCCGGATCCCGATCCCGATGCTAACACGTTAGCGTGTCTATGGCATTTTCAGTGTTAAAAGTTAGCATTAAGCAGTTGCAGCTGTCATCACATTCGAGTGCATTTGTTTTCAAATTGTAATATTTCTTAAATTTATTTTTGTTTATATATTAATAATCTAATGATTATTATATACAATTTTAGAGAAAGAGACAAAAACAAGTATATCACTGTGCCAAGGAGGGAAGCTCAGGGTCAGTGACCCTATGGCCTTGTTTAGAGAAGTGTTTCATAAATGTTAAAAAAATTCATATATTTGCAGTTTAGTTGAATAATAAATTGAATTTTGTCTCTTATTTGTTTTTGTCTATAAGCAAATACAATATCAATATCAGTGCTCAGATGACAGTAGCTTCTGGGAAAGGTGCAAGTTGCAATAAACTGTGATGCCAAGCGTTAAGGATACATGCTATCCAGTCACAGCAGATGAAACTTTTTTTACTACTTAGCAAACATCATTGTTAGACTTTTTTAGGTTCAATGATTCCAAGGCGTGGAGATGTTATGGCGTCAGCGACCCCATGGCCTTGGCGGAGGTTTGCACTCTCTGAGTGCTTCTAGTTTACAATCATTCCGAGGTCCCAGATAATAATGCTTAACTAGAGCTAAAAAAGAAAAAAAAAAGCCACAGTTTCACTTTACTTTTACAAAATCCAAATAGTCAGTTGGTTTGCAAAACCAGTTTGTCTCTTCTGTGTGCGCAACATAAATGCCATGTTTTCTTAAAGGAGGTTTCATAAATGTTGTGAAATGTTGAATTGACCTTCAGGGCCACCATACATTCTCAAAAAAATTAAACAAATAAACGACCAAATTGTTTGTTTGTTTTTTTTAAATGGAAAACTAATTAACTGAATAAAAGATTGTTTAATTCAACAAATAATAGAGATTTGTACAAAAAATAATTGGCAACTTGTTTGAAATAATTTTGAAGACGACAAACAACGTGACAAACATTTAAAAAAAAAAAAATAACAATTATGTCCGTACACAATCTGTTTTTGCAGAGTCATTATACTGCAAATCAAGTTTAAAACACCACCCAGGCTGAAACAAACGGAGATTAGAGTTTAAACACGTCCAGCACATGAAAACAAGAAACTTGCCGTTTAATTATCTATTACATTTTCAGGCCAAAAAAACGTCACAATATTTAAAAACCCCTGAAGCGTAATGTTAGCATGCTAACCTGAAGTTTGTCACCATCAAATCTACTGTCGCTCGCGCACGCGTTTAATTACCCATGCGCGCGCGCGTCTCCCCCACAACCGCAACGGGTGCTGGAGGAGGCCAAAATTAATGTATAAACGCTAAGAAAAAGTTTGTTTGAAAATAATGAAATGCAAAAAAAAAAAAAAATTCACATACAATAATTACATTCACTTCTTTTGTCCTCTTATGACTACTTTGTTTTGAATGAAATCATTCAAAACAACAAAAGTAGTAGCATTTTACATTTGCAGTTGACCACACTCAAGTCCATCACAACACACTGCATACACCGCTTCCGCAATTAGCCTTCAAAATAGAAGTTAGTGACAATTTATGAGAGGCAAGTCTAGAAAAATGGGTTACATTAACAATATTTTGGATCATTATTTTTATGTGGGATATTTTTATTTTGATTGGCCACAAATTAATTTAGCATGTATAGTTTGTATTGTGTCATTTTTTTTTAGTGTAACATTTTTTCTGTTGAGGGTGTATTACTCTAATTATATTAGCTTCTCATTGTACTGAATGTAAATAAGTTTTTGTGTGTGTGTGTGTGTGTGTGTGTGTGTGTGTGTGTTGTCCTCAGCAGGACAGTTTTTGGATTTTTATATGTAATTGCACTGCCCAAATAATAATCACTCTGTTGAAAAGGTGTTTTTTGGACCATGTTTTCCTTGATCTTTGGTATTTCTCTGTGGTTTCCAGCATCATCTTCTATGCTGTAGTGTGCTGAGCAAGCAGGCTGAAGGCAGCTGACATGAACAGACTCAACAAGCTCATCAGGAGAGCTGGCTCTGTCCTGGGGGTTCAGCTGGAGTCTGTGGTGGATGTGTCAGAGAGGAGGATGCCGAGGAAGCTGCTCAGCATCATGGAAAACACCTCCCACCCCCTGCATGCCACACTGACGTCCTGTCAGAGCACTTTCAGCCATTCATCCTGTTGAGGTTTCAAATCCCGCAAAATCTTGCAAAACTTTGGACAGGTCGCCGTTCTGGAAGATGTCAGTAACACTGAGAAATGCATTGAGATGCTCTGACCAGGTTGCACTTTAACTGCTTCACACAAACAACAGCATTAACATCGCAACATAAAACTCTTTGTATATTGTGCCTAAAACTCTTGTGAATATATTCTCTGGGTTTATAGACATTGTTATGGTGTTTGTTTTATGTAAACATGTGAGAAACTCAGGCTGTTTCTCGGTTATTTTCATTTGGAATTGTTGTGGGCTGCAATCACTTCCTGTTCATGTCGTTCTGGGGGAAAGTGAAGTTTGCTCTTTATTGTCCTGCTTATTGTCCTTTACAACACTGTTTGTCCAGTTTGTTCCTGAGGAATATATATAAATGTCTGAAATACATTTTGCGTTTATTATATTGCACGCAGTTTAAAATAGCAGACAAAAATTATTTGGAATATTTGTTTTAACAAGTTTTCAGGGCCTCATTCATGCAGTCTCGTATTAATATAATCAAAAGCATAAAAAAATTAAATTTTGGTAGTATAATGTTCATTTGCAATTGTCATCATGTGGTTTCTCAATGTTGATTTGACTACAGTGATTCTCTGGCACGCAAGGGATTATGGGGTATCTCAACAGGGCGAGTAGAGTGAGACCACCGAGGTGCACCACACGCCACAGGAGGTCTTTCCTAGCTGTGGCAATCAGACTGTAAGTCCTCCCCCATCTGCAAGATGAAAACATATTGCACAGAATTATTCAGTTATTCAGTGACTCAGAGTTATGTTTAATATTGTCAGACATCTTGTGCAAATGTCTTCCAGTCATTTCCCATAAATTTGCTGTGCTTATTGTAAAAAACCAAAACAAAGTTCACTTTTTTTTTCTCCTTCGGTATAAATAAAGTTGATATTATCTTATCTTATAGCACACCTTGGTCTTCTGTGACATCAAGGTCATCCAGCAACACACAGCGAAACATTTATCTCCCAAGGTCCTTCCATTCCTGCAAATCAGGTTTAATAAGAGACTTGTGGAGACAAACGCATATCCAAGTGAGAGAAATCTGAACATCAGCCACAGTATCAATCCAGTACGTCACTATATCACTAGGTCACTTTAGTCTTTTCCTCTTTTTTTTTTTTCTTTATCATTGTGTTAAACTGCCTGGACTTTTCCTTCCCACTGTAGCCAAGTGCTTGCTCACAGGGGGTCGTTTTGACCGTTGGGGTTTTACATCATTATTGTATGGCCTTGCCTTACATTATAAAGCGCCTTGGGGCAACTGTTTGTTGTGATTTGGCGCTATATAAAAAAAAAATTGATTGATTGATTGACTTTATTCTTATTGAATATCCCCTTTTTTTCCACCCTTTCTTTTAAATGTGTAGATCTTGTTCTGGGTGCAGATTGTCAGCCTGCTCCCAGTTTCCTTTTCCGAAAAAAAACTTTGGTTGAAATATGAAACATGATACGGGCTAACTGCCCCAAATGACCTTTACGTTTGCTCTGTTCCGTATTTGGCAATACAGCTGAAAACCAGCCTCAAAGTGAACTTGGTGTCCTGCTCTGCCCCGTATAACCACATCGTAAAGTCAGAACATTCTGCTCTGTCTTTACGATCAGATTTATCACCGTCAAAAATTAATGTTGGTAACCAAAGGTGTTTAATGATGTCTGCATAAAGGGTCAAAGCAGGCAGATTACAGGAGGCTGTCCTGGGCCCCATTGAACCAAAGAAGGATCAGGGATTAAACCGGGATAATGTGGTTATTCTGGATCAATTTATCCATGATCCCATTGCACAAAAGCGGGAAAGTGTAAAACATTATGGGATAAGACACATGGAGATTTATTCTGTGGAGCTAGACTGCTCCAGACCAGAGTAAGTGCCAGGATCTATTATCCTGTTAATCCCCAAAACGTGAATCACTGCAAATCATGAATCATCCGCAAACTGTGAATTACAAAACATGACTACTGAAAAAATAACTCCCAAAATGTGAACGCACACCTCACACAATGCAAATTTCTTCACGATAAGTGGACTGTATGCGCTTGGCTGAGGAGCCAGTAGTCCAAAGCTACGATCTGTCTGCATGACTGTACATGCCTCTGCTTGGTGCCACCACTTCATTCGCACGCATTGCTATTTGACACATGTACCGCCACAGTCAAACTCCCCATCTGCCACTGTCCCAAGAGCAGGTCACGCCCAGCAGAGCCAGGCGCTTGACACCAGATCTTGAGCATGCTCGGGGCTCGGCAACTCACCAATTGTTGTGACACCCCCTCCTTCTGACTTTTTGGGTTTTAAGCAGGAGGTGTCAGAAAAGTCACCTTGAAAATAGACACCCATTTTTTTTATGTAATTCTTGAATTCACGACTGCACACTGTATTTCAACCAGTTTTTCTTTTTGTTGTTTTCCCTGTACATTTCATTTTCTTGAGTAATTTAATCTTTCACCTTCATCAACTGTGATGATCACTCCAACAAGTGTCTCTAACTTGTCAACGAGTGCTTCTAAGTCATCCAAGGAGTGCCATTGGGACCACAGAGTTGAATCTTCTGAATCACAAGAATTGCCAGCTTCTGTTTCACAGCTCAACAAATGTCTTTTTTTGGGGGGGTAGCCACAATCTGTCCCTTTGAAAGTCAGCATTGACAATCTGGGAGACGCACAACTGACCCTCTGTCTAATTCTAATGTCCTTGAGGTTGGAAAGTTTTCCAAAGTAGCTTGATGTCTCTCATTGCATCTGGCGATCATGTGCCATCCTGTGCACCAACTGCATTTCCTGTATATTTGTTTGTGAATTATTCTGTAATTTATGTCTGTAGCATGGCCCAAGCAGAGGGTCACCCCTTTGAGTCTGGTCTGCTTGAGGTTTCTTCCTCAGAGGGAGTTTTTCCTTACCACTGCTGCTCTGGGGGTTAGTAAGGTTAGACCTTACTTGTGTGAAGTGCCTTGAGGCAACTCTGTTGTGATTTGCCGTTATATAAATGAAAATACGAAAACTGAAATTAAATTGAAGGGCCATGACACTTCTGGTTTTCACTGCTGCCAATCACAAACACACCTGCTGAGGTGACTGATTGAACAGAAAGCCTGCACTGTCTTGGCCCTCGTTGCCCATCACTGAGACATCACATCCTACCAACAATGCTAATCTGCGGTGGAAAAAAAATGTATTCACAAAGTCCCAAACAAGTAATAGTCACTATTGCAATAATAAGTTCAAGTTTTATTTTCCTAACAGAGAAAAGGTCCCATGCTTCACAAAACAGGCTGGAGAGCAAAAAGAACCACTGAATTTTGGTACAGGCCCCATTTGACCCAGTCACACACAATGACAATAAACTGTAACACAACTTATCTGGATGTCTTCAACTGGGACGTGGCACCACAATTCACATTTACCTAGTTTTATAAGAACATGAACAAAGTATCATCTGTGGAAGACACTCAATGGGCAGAACATTCCCAGTTCTTGGAAGACACGATGTATCCAAACAAGTACAGAACATACGCAAACGTTTGTCACCATTTTATGCCTGACCTTTAGTGTTACAGTCAGTTAATGTTTTTGGAACATTTTTCTCTATTGTCTTCAGCAAGTAAAAAGGTAATGCCACTCAAGTGTTACGTCATGAGAAAGGTATACCTTAAAACAAGACCAAAAATGCTGAGGAGCACAGTGATACCAGGTTTCAAAGTATGGATCAAGAATTAAGTTCCATTGGGCTTTTAAATCAATAATGTCTCACACACAACTCACCACATTTCGACATAAAGACCTTGTCATGACTGAATGTCAATGACAGGAGTTGGGTATTGATGATCTGAACATTAACCCAAGCCCTTGTGTTAACCTGAACCCAACGATAGATACATGTTCCCTGTTAAGTCAAGGAATGACACCAGAGTGAAGCAGATAGTTTAGCGTGCTATCAGAGAGAAATCCTGCAACTGTATATTAAAGTGCTGCCCGACATGTCACAAGTGATGTGAACTGTACAATCGGTACTTTGTACTTTGGTAACAGGAACACCTGTGTCAGCACCTGCTGGAGAACAGCCCTTGGTTGGTCCTCCAACTAACATGGTGATGATGGACTCAATACCATTTTTAAAGCTACCAACTGAAATCTGGTCAACATGTGAAAGGAACTTGTTAGAAGCCTTAACCACTCTGATGATAAAGAAGAGTAGTCCAGGTCTGCTATCAAGGACTGGTCGTGAAATCTTTGATTTCAAAGTTGGAGTCATATTTCATAGTTCAGTTATTTGTATACCCTCAGTCCCTTGGGGCGGGGGGAGCATGTTCAGTCAAAACCTCATTACTGCAAGACAAGTTAAATTAATTTTCTTGAGTCTGTCTTCATAAGGTAGGTCTCTCAACTCCGGTATCTTCTTACTTGCTCTCCGTTGGGCACCTTCAATCAAACTTATGTCCTCCTTCGTTGACAGCAAAATTGGGAGAATCTATGTGAAAGGCGCATCACGTATGATGACAAAGGCGTTACATTCTGTGGGGCATCACCTAATCTTGGGACAAGATTCTAAATCTCAGTTTAAGTCAAGTGAAGTCTGCACTGTTGCCATGTTTCGCTGCATCCATGACACCATGGAACTATCTTGGGTCATTGATGGCAACCACCCAGACAGACAACCAGTTCATCCCTGTATGTGTAATGTAACCATCTACCTGCTACGGCCATGTGAAGTGTGTACATCCCCTTGGTCTTCTCCAGCCACTGTGGTCCTCAACACTCGGGCACCTATGCATGGAATCACGCTTACAGAAATGCCCCACATGGCCAAATTTTCTAAGCTGATGCTCCCTCACAAGTGAACTGATACTCTTCATCTCCATCTCTCTAAGTAACCACTCATTTGGTTTTAAGCCATTCCAGCAGCACCCAATTATCCTGAGAAGGGACATCATCTTGATCCAGGTCAAAACACAAACCCAGACACTCCGATTCCATTGATTCTACAAAGATCACAAAATTATTTGCAAAGTCAAGCTCATTAAACCCTCCCCCCAACCAAATCAAGTCCATGCAATCATTGAACAGTGTAGCAACCAGAACATGTCCCAGAGGAACACCAGGAAAAAGTCACAGTTTCTGCCTCCTCTCTGTACACCATGGCTCTCAGTTCAACAGCATCATAATTATTTAATTTTGTGCATATGACTTAAATTAATTTGATATAATGAAAATTTATTGCCAGGTCATGTGACTTTGCAACATGACCTGGAACTGTGGTAGGTCACAGCTGTATTTTGGCATCACTCTTGAAGCGTGAACTTCATTTAATTTCAGTCTAGTTCACCACACCGATTTCATTTGCATATTTGATCAAGCACACAAAGTTATTTTCTCAATAAATACATACATACCATTTTATAGTTTATCTCTGGTGAATTGATTCATAGTAAGACCCAATTCCAAGCTGGTGATCTTTTGAGATCTCAGAAGAAAAGACCATCTACAGTGGAGATGGTTATGTTAGATCAATATTTCACATTATCCTATTTGATGTACAATTGTATGCAAACGTTTGGGCACCCCTGATAATTTCCATGATTTTCCTTTATAAATCATTGGTTGTCTGGATCAGAAATTTCAGTTAAATATATCATATAGCAGACGAACACACTGATATTTGAGAAGTGACATGAAGTTTCTAGTACTTACAGAAAGTGTGGAATAATTATTTAAACAAAATTAGGCAGGTGCATAAATGTGGGCACCCTTGTTAGTTTATTGAATCGAGTACATTTAGCACAAATTACTGGAACACAAAATTGGTTTGGTAAGCTCATTGACCCTTGACCTTCTTACACAAGTGAATCCAATCATGAAAAAGGGTATTTGAGGTGGCCATTTGCAAATGTTCCCCTCTTTGCATCTCTTCTATTGAGTGGCAACATGGGAGCCTCTAAACAACTCTCAAATGACCTGAAAACAAAGATTGTTCAACATGATATGATATATTTAACTGAAATTGCTGATCCAAACAACCAATGATTTATTAAGGAAAATGATGGAAATTATCAGGGGTACAACTGTAATCCTGCTCATAAACAAGGACAAATACTAGTGTTAGGTTATGCAGGGGTATTTAAAATATATTCCCATCAAGGAAACAAAGCAATTGCGCAGGAATCAAGAAAGGTAATTATTAAGGAAGTTAACCCAAGAGTCATTTCAGTTAACCCGTTTCAAACTTGTTAACATCAAATTCTTCAGTGACTGTGAACTTGGCATATCCTGAGGTGTTTTGGCTCAGAGGTTTTATTGGAGTCCATATCAGGTTAGTCCAGTTTAGATGGCACAGAGTAGAGTATAAATCAGAGAGGGTGAAAGGAAGAGAGAGCAGAATCCTCACCATCAAGACTCACAACCAGACGCCAGCGGAGTCTGAATCCAGAGGAGCAGAACAACATCATCTCCACCATCAGACCTCCAGACGGTACGTTTGCTACATCTCCTTTGTAAGATGTTCCATCATCCATTCATCAATCCATCCATTTTCTGAACACACTTATTCCAGTTAAGGGTGAAGGAACACAGGATTGCTGTCAGATAGATGACTTGGAGAGGTGGTTTCAGATTTAACATTCAATAGAGTAACATCCTCTGAGCTGGTGGATCACCTTGAAATGTGGAGACCTCAAATAAGTGATGAGACAAACTCAGTCCTGTCCAACTGTCTCTATTCCATCTTGAGCCTGGTGATTGACTTCCTCTGCCATGCTGTACCTGCTGATGTTCCTGGCTGCCCTCAGCCTGCTGAAAACGGGTAAAAAGCTGCAACTCTGCAGCAAAGACACATTAACAAGACCACTTTATTATCTCCACCCACAAGATCATTGAGGTTCAAAACATATCAAAATATATCCCTACTGACATAATCCACAGATCAGGATCAGATTGCAGTCTGTCCAGTGCCCGTCCACGGCTGGTATTTACAGGCAGTGGTCTTCATATACAATGAAAGGAGACATGATTGAGTTATTTTTAATTATTTGTATCTCCATGGAGGACTTTATGATCATCAAGACTTGTCCTTTTGGATTTCATAAATTATGATTTGTATTATTCAAGTTGAACTCTTGTTGTAAAGACTGAACAAAGTAGTCTTCGAGTGGTGTTTGTCTGTCGTTTGTAGTCTTCATTGTGTCCTGCTCGCATACCAAAGGAAAATCTGGTGTCACGGGCAAGGTGTTACAGGAGGTTGTAAGAAAGAGCCACCAGCTGTGAACTGAAGATGTTTTTGTGATGTAACGATGCCTTCTCCCTTTTTGCCAATAAGGGAGTCCTCTGAAATACTGACAGTGCTGCAGGGTTAAGAAGTTCCAGCTCTGACTATTTGCAAACCACTTTTCCATTTGTCTCGTTTCTCAGGTGCAGGTGAGGTTTCAGTTATACAACCCCTGGCAAAAATTATGGAATCACCGGCCTCGGAGGATGTTCATTCAGTTGTTTAATTTTGTAGAAAAAAAGCAGATCACAGACATGACACAAAACTAAAGTCATTTCAAATGGCAACTTTCTTACTTTTTTAGACCAAGCAGAGGAAAAAATATGGACTCACTCAATTCTGAGGAATAAATTATGGAATCACCCTGTAAATTTTCATCCCCAAAACTAACACCTGCATCAAATCACATCTGCTTGTTAGTCTGCATCTAAAAAGGAGTGATCACACCTTGGAGAGCTGTTGCACCAAGTGGACTGACATGAATCATGGCTCCAACACGAGAGATGTCAATTGAAACAAAGGAGAGGATTATCAAACTCTTAAAAGAGGGTAAATCATCACGCAATGTTGCAAAAGATGTTGGTTGTTCACAGTCAGCTGTGTCTAAACTCTGGACCAAATACAAACAACATGGGAAGGTTGTTAAAGGCAAACATACTGGTAGACCAAGGAAGACATCAAAGCATCAAGACAGAAAACTTAAAGCAATATGTCTCAAAAATCGAAAATGCACAACAAAACAAATGAGGAACGAATGGGAGGAAACTGGAGTCAACTTCTGTGACCGAACTGTAAGAAACCGCCTAAAGGAAATGGGATTTACATACAGAAAAGCTAAACGAAAGCCATCATTAACACCTAAACAGAAAAAAACAAGGTTACAATGGACTAAAGAAAAGCAATCGTGGACTGTGGATGACTGGATGAAAGTCATATTCAGTGATGAATCTCGAATCTGCATTGGGCAAGGTGATGATGCTGGAACTTTTGTTTGGTGCCGTTCCAATGAGATTTATAAAGATGACTGCCTGAAGAGAACATGTAAATTTCCAGAGTCATTGATGATATGGGGCTGCATGTCAGGTAAAGGCACTGGGGAGATGGCTGTCATTACATCATCAATAAATGCACAAGTTTACGTTGATATTTTGGACACTTTTCTGATGTTTGAGGATGATGAAATCATTTTTCAAGAAGATAATGCATCTTGCCATAGAGCAAAAACTGTGAAAACATTCCTTGCAAAAAGACACATAGGGTCAATGTCAATGAGCAGATCTGATTTGATGCAGGTGTTAGTTTTGGGGATGGAAATTTACAGGGTGATTCCATAATTTATTCCTCAGAATTGAGTGAGTCCATATTTTTTTTTCCTAAAAAAGTAACCGTTACTGACTGCCACAATCTTTTTTTCTTGATTTCTTATAGTGTTTCTTAAAGCCAGAAAGTTGCCATTTGAAATGACTTTAGTTTTGTGTCATGTCTGTGAGCTGCTTTTTTTTCTACAAAATTAAACGACAGAATGAACATCCTCTGAGGCCGGTGATTCCATAATTTTTGCCAGGGGTTGTAGATTCTGGAGAATTCAACCTGAGCATGTGTAAAATTGCTTATTATGGAAAGACGTACGACAAGCTGTATGTGAGTACAATGAAGCTTTCTGTGCTGGCGTCATCACTGACTTTTAGTTTTGCTAGAGATCAGCTCTGCACACTAAAAACAAGGGGCAAAGGTCAAATAATCTGCAGCAGCAGTCTGATCCATGAAAACCATGTAATTGAGGTCCTTCAAACTTTTTTCAGAAAGTGCTTTTGAGGAGCATATGCATGACTACAAATATAACCCTAAACCCCCAATGACACCCCTCTTAACCCCCTGCCACCTTGAGCATTTTTTTATATTGATGTAAATTCAGATTCTAACTTTTCAGCTACTTCCCAGTAGAGCTGCATAATATGGCCAAATGTGCTGAACTTCCAGGTCTTCTTTTAAAGAAAAACCTCCTCTACACCACTCCATCAGGAAGCTGTATTTTATGTTTTGAATTAAATTTATACCAAATTGTAGAGATATGCTCTCTGTTTGAGCTTAAAGATCATTTTAGACATTAGAAAACTGCTGTTTACTCACCAATATCCCTAGGAGTCTGTGGTTCAGACGATGTGTTCAAATTCAAAACTGGCTCAAACATTTTTCTTCTTCTACTAACGTGGATTAGAACTTTTTGTGGAGCACAGCGCCAACTAATGCACAGGATGGAACTAGCAGTCAATGTGTTTCATTGATTTCAAAATGGCTCTTTTCAACCAGATGTGTGATGCTGTGATATGTCAATCATCTGGGTGGCACCTGGGTTGTCCAATCAAATTTCAGGAAAATCCAGCGCAACCCAGCTACACCCATGCCAGGACACATTCAACATTAGACATCTCATGTTTCACTGTGGACTGAAAATTTGGCACTTCCTGTTTCTGTGTGAACTTGCCACTGAGTTCCTGTTTGATCCCACGAGATCTCGTCTGTCAATCCAGGAAGTGTTTGACATTTCCTGTTTCACTGTGGACTCAAAATTTGTTTGGGACACAGTGTACCATGAGCGAGCTTTGTGCCGCTGCGTGTCACTTCACTTGTATTAAATTTTGTTCATATAACAGAACTTTGAAGAGTGGAGACAGGTTTTATGTTGGCAGAGTGATTAGTAGCAGGTGTTCCAACAGCCACAGGTGTGAGTATTCAGCCCCAATGCTCAGATCCTGAGGGGAAAAAAGGAAGAGAGAGAGAAAACACCAAGGCAGTACAATAGATAGTGTTGATAATATTGTACATATAAATTATTTATTGTAGATTGAAAATGGAGAAGTTCTTGCATCTTATTTTTGCATATTTGTGGAGCATAAAAATATATATATATATTAAACTGTGTAACACAACAAACTTCTGTTTAGTGTCAAGTCAAATCATTTATTCTTTCAAATCTTTGAGCAAAAACAAGAGAATCCACTGACTGAAATTAACTTTAAATGACTTATTTTCAGATGCTAATTTGTTAGTGTAAAAATATAAACATCATTATTTGTTTTTACAAGTTATAATTATCATCTCTCCTTTTTTAAACAGGTGAATACGACAAGTGCAAATACCACAATGTGTTTCGACGGCTATTTTCAACCTGGATCTAATGGTGAGTGTGTGATATTGGACGTTGGTGCAAATAAATTTGTTTGGATCTCGGAGAACTCCTCTCCAGGTTCATCAAGTCCACTCTCCAGCATTCAGAATGATTTGAGATGCTTATTCTGGGCTTATATATATCGTGCACATTTATCCCAGGTATGAGTTTTTCAGACAAGTTGATCAACATGAATTGCAATTTTTAAAGAAACTTAAGTCTCAAAAAAAAAAAAAAAAAAAAAAATTGGAGGGGGGAGATGAAATTACTTTTTTTAACACTGTGCTTCCTCTGAAGTCATTGCAGGTGCAGCTGTACTTCTTTAACCATGGACCAGAAACAAGTTTTGCAGTAATAACAGGCTCCGGTTTTCAAAATAACTTTCTGGTGAGTATTCATGAAAAATGTATTGTGAAAGATAATGCTGTCAATAATAATTTAATAATTTATTGATTTATATAGCGCCAAATCACGAGTAATCACCTCAAGGCGCTTCACCAACATTTAAAAGCAGAATAAAATGAAATAAGATTAAAACACAATAAAAAAAATTTGAACCATAAAAAGGTAAAAGAAGTAAAATAAATAAAACGAATAAAAAAAGACACAATCATATAAAATACTAATGATAAAACAGGGAGAACAAATGTGTCTTCAGCCTGGCTTTAAAAGTCTCCACAGAGTCCGACTGTCATAGCAGCGCAGGCAGATCATTCCACAGAGCTGGGGTGCGGTGATAAAAAGCTCTGTAACCTGCTGACTTTTTCTTCACCCTCGGGACACACAACAGTCCTGCACCCTGTGAACGCAGAGCCCTAGCCGGCACATAGGACTCAACCAGGCCGGCCAGATAGGGGGGTGCCAGTCCGTGAACAGTTTTATAGGCCAATAGTAATACTTTAAAATCCGATCTCAAAGAGACCGGAAGCCAGTGAAGGGATGCCAGAACCGGCGTAATATGGTCAAACCTTCTGCTTTATGTCAGACGTCTGGCAGCAGCATTTTGAACCAGTTGAAGACCCCTGAGGCTGGACTGTGGTAAACCAGAAAACAAAGCATTACAATAGTCCAATCTAGAAGAAACAAAAGCATGAATCAGAGTCTCAACATCATCCATAGACAGGATGGGACGAATCTTTGCTATATTTCTTAGATGAAAGAAAGCAGTCCTCGTAATGTCCCTAATGTGGAGGTCAAAGGACAACGTAGGATCAAAAATTACCCCAAGGTTCCTCACTTTGTCAGTATGATGTACAACCCCTGGCAAAAATTATGGAATCACCAGCCTCTGAGGATGTTCATTCAGTTGTTTAATTTTGTAGAAAAAAAACAGATCACAGACATGACACAAAACTAAAGTCATTTCAAATGGCAACTTTCTGGCTTTAAGAAACAAGCCCACGAGATACTTAAACTCCTCCACTTGAGACAAGGACTGTCCCACTGTCTTTCAAATCTGCAGTAAAACTCATTCAACTGGTTTGCTAAACGAGGGTCCTTGGCAGAGTGGGTGAGGTTTGGTTTTGTGGTGATTTGTCTGAGACCTTTCCAGTCAGAAGTGGCGTCACTGGCTGATAACTGATGTTTGAGTTTCTCAGAGTACAGCCATTTAGCTTCCCTGGCCGCCTTCCCAAACCTGTACTTTGATTCTTTAAACCTGACCTTGTCCCCAATCTTGAAAGCCTCCTCATTCCACATCCTCAACTCTCTGAATTTAGAACTGAACCAGGGTTTGTCATTGTTATACCTCACCGTGGTTCACAATGGAATGCAGCAGTCCTCACAGAAGCTGATATATGACCTCACAGCATCTATGTACTCATCCAGACTGTTGGTGGCAGTCTTGAACACATCCCCATCCATTTTTTCTAGACATGCCTGAAGATCCTCCACAGCTTTGCTGCTCTACTGTTTAGATATCCTTACTACTGGTTTGCAGACCTTTAGATTCTGCCTGTAGGTAGGAATCAGTTGGATCATGGCAGGATCATAGTGGCCCAGAGTGACGTGGGGAACACCATGAGAAGCATTCTTCATGATTGTGTAACAGTGATCAGAGTTCTGTCCTCTCTGGTCGGACATTTAATAAGCTGAACAAACTCAACACTTTTGTTTTTGCTCGCATTTTTCATGAAAAGAAGGAAAACGGAAAAGAATATAATAACACAAAAATAACTGGTGGAGCAACAACGTACATCAGTTATACTATACACCAGTAGATACACTGTCCACCTGGGAGAGCAAGGCAGAAGTTCTCCAGCAAGGTGATCTCAGTCCAAGGTGAAGAGACAGCTCCAGATCGACAGGTCACGGCACCAATGTGACGGGTCACAGCTATCTGCGAGATGCAGTACCACACTACTGTTGCTTCTACAGACGCTGACCAGGAGGATTATGGGGTGTTTTATTGCAGCACATTCCTGCAACACAGTATACAGCACCACAGTGGTGTGAGAAACATCAGTCTCAGGATAAATCGGAACAGAGCCTGACACGAGGGAAAACATTTAAGGTAGTTTTGCATCATTAATGAGCCTCTAAACATAGTTTTATGGTCTAATGACTCACAGTATGTGCTCAAAACAGTTAGGTCACAGTGAGTAAAATATAAAATATAAACATCTGAAATTTTAAAGAAAACTATTTTTCCCTGTCCATGAACATTGAAGTTCTCTTTCCTCTGTACAGTACCCATATCGACCACTGTGCCAATAGATGGCGGTGTTGCTCCATTTTTTTTGCCATAATTTAATAGGCACAAATCTACATTATTACATTACATAGAGGATTTTTTTTTTTTTAAAAGAAAACTTGAAAGTTCAGCCCCAATTGTCCAGAAGGCACATCAGAAATGCAAGCCAAGATTTGCAGTGTTTTGTTAAAAGAAAATTCTTCTTTGCTTCACTCCACTATGAAGCTATGAGTGGTGATGCAAAATGCAAAACTTGCGATATGCACAATTTATTCAGATACTTTTACTATATTTTTTATTAGTTTTAATTCATGATGTAGAGATTAGTTTTGACTGCGGGTTTAAAGGGAATAATTTAACAAATTTATACATAAAAAGCCATAATTTTTCTGTTATATGGCCAACAACAGCCATATAATCTCTAAGAACACCATTATGTCACAAAATACATCTAGTGACATGTTTGCAATGACGAAGAGCTGAATGACTTCTCCTGCAACCAGATATGAAGAGCATCGTCATTCAAATCAAAGAAAGGTGAGTCACGACTGTTTCCACCTGATTTATTCTTTTTCTTTAACAAATTTTGAGATCCTGTTTTTGGTCCTTCTGTTACTTATAATGTCACAGTGACTGACTGAAGTGTTTAGTTGACAATACCATCAGATAATTGAGGGACTTTGGTATTAAAATCAGCAACTGAGTCCTGAGCTGAATTCACTTGAGATGTGTCCTTGTACAAAGACGTAATGACCACCAAACAGTAAAAAAAAAAAAAAATGTCTGTGCTCTTCAGCTCTGTGATCCGGCAGATAAAATATGGAAAATGGATTTACACCCTGACCATGAAGGCCTATTTGGACCCAGCCTGCACCCAACCGATTGAGGGGGTAACCAGTATCCAACTAAACAAGAAGATCTGGCTGGAACTGAAGGCATCCCATCTGCTCAACGTGATGTTAATCAGATAATCACAACTGGAATAGAGGCTGTTCAGTTCCTCGACTTTTGCCATTGTATACACTTTAGAATTGCGATATTTCATGTTTTGTGTTGCAGTCCAGCAACACATTCCAATAAACTTTGGGATGGGCAGCAATTTAGGGCCATTTATGAGGTTTTGTATTTATAAAATGTTTTTTCAAATACGTGATTATCATCGTGATTTCATACAAAAGCAGTATCGACAAAAGGTTGAGTCTTTGAGGACCAACAATGGGCAGACGATCTCCAGTTTGTCAACAAATATGTGAGAAAATTATTAAAATGTTTGTGGCTCCAGTCCTGATCTGTCCATAACAGAGGATGTGTGGAAAATATGAAATCAAAAAAGCGCAACAATGACAACTCTGTTCTGTTGTGTTCCTTTATGGCCCTTATGGTCCTTTATGCACTCTACATTTGCGTGTCGCTCGCGCTGGAAACCCATTCAAACGATGAGTTCAGTGAGTGTGTCATCTGATCGCGCTCGCAACATTCATACAGCACGTCGACCACAGGTTGGACATATTGTGCTGTGGCCGAGGGGCTGCACAAAATCATCAACCATGTCTAACCCTGGCCAAATGGCGTGATCGAGGCAGCCTTCACACTGGTGGCCAAATGGCGTGCAAGTGCCCATTCGACCCACTCTAGGCTGGAGTTGGCCGAAGTCCAGACATCCAACACCACTCACTGGACACTTATAAAAGATGGAGCCATTCACGCAGCCAGCACAAAAGTAGAGCAGGCGACCACTTTCGAGCTGGCTGCGCGAATGGTCCCGCATTTTCTAAGTGGCCCGCGAGTCTGCTGAGTCCCTCCAGCAAATGCCGGTGTTCCCCATCAATCCAAGCAACACAAATGGCATGCAAGCATGCTGTTGCTTCCCCTCAAGCAGCACAAATGTCCCTCCCATCCAACACCATGATCAAACATTGTCGAGGACCAGCTGAGGTGGGGAAGGCTCGAATGGTCGATGGAGTGCAATCGCTGTCCAGTGCAGCAGGCATATCTGGACAGCTGTCATGTCCACGCTCGACCAGCTGACCACTGTGTCATTGCAACTCACAGCTGGAGAACACATACCGTGCCATGAAGAACATCACCTCTCAACACACCACGACAATGCACATGTGTGGGCAGGCTCTCATGACATGGGGGAAATTACAAACAAACAAGATCACCTTTGAATCGCCCCCTTATCACAGCGCTTACCATGCAGCCAGGCTGGGCCATCTGAAATTATCCATGATATTCTCGTGATCAGCCGGCTGGCCAGGGTAATCTCAGGTCCACCACAGAAGTTAAGTGTCAGTTGAGAGTGAGTCGTTGGTCAGATGACATGCCCTCTTGTCCAGAGCGGTGAACAGTAGCTCCAGTCTGCACAGAGCAAATAAAAAAATAAATACAGAGAAAATGAACACAACATGCTGGAAGGCACATCAGGAGGAGCACTGTGGTCCTCTCCCCTTGACTCACCCACTTTCATTCCCTTATACTATTTCTGTTTGTGTTATTTATTTGTTTATTTAAGAAATTGTGCACAATGCATGTTTTGCTTTTTTTTGTTTTTGTTTTTTTTGTCCCCAGTTGCACAGTTTCATGATGAACTGGCATAGAGTTGAAAATGAAGACCTGAAAGTTCAGCTGCAGTTTGCCAGAAGGACATCTGAGATGCAAGCCTAGATTTAATGTTTTGGTGAAAGAAAATCCTCCTCTGTACCACTTCATCATGAAGCTGTATAACTGGGTAAACAAAAGGCAAACATGCACTGTGCACAAATTCTTCAATCACAGCCACAGAAGTCTGTAACTTCTTCAGGGTAATCTGGGTGTCTTGGTAGCTTTTCCTCACTCTTCTTCTTGCACTCCACATAGATTTACCATAGAGTGCCATACTGTGTATTTCTTCATAACTGATGTAAATAAAGACTTATCCAGTGACTTGGAAATGTACATGTATCTATCCCCTGACTTGCCTGAAGAAAACTAGCAATTAAACTGATTATCTACAGGTATTATACCAAAGGGGTTGATTACTTATGCAACCCATCGTCTTGGCTTTTATATTTTGAATTAATTTATATCAAGTTGTAGAGATTTACTTTCAGTTGGAGTCTAAGGAAAATAATTTTAGACATTTTAATTTTTTTAATAATTTGTTAAAGAAAAATCATAAATCAGTTTAATAATTTTAATAATTTAATCACGTCTTGATAAATATCCAAGTACAAGGGGCGAATGAGAAGTTTTGCTCCTCACCCAGAAAAAAGTTTTGCATTCTGAGAAACCAACATTTCTTGAGAATGTGTGAAGTTTTGACTCACTGGGTGCAACAAAAAAATGTGACGTTCACAGTGTCTTCCTTGATGATGATCCTTGACCAAACTACACCACAATCTAACCACGTCTGGACATCCAAGTCATATTCCACTGATTCCAGTGATTCCACTGACTGACTCGTCCACCCACCTGAAGACTTGAACTAATGAGAATCAGCTGGTTTAGTTGGTAACTGGAACAAATATGCGGAAGGACTGAAGTCAAGGTTTTCCACCTCCACTGTGCAGCTGTTTTTGAGTAATATTGTCACAGATACACATGCCAGTGAAAACAGAACCCTGCTGTCACCACTTCAGGCACACTCGGTGTAATACATATGTCTCCATTCATGGACACATCAGAGTCAGCTGTTGGAGGAAGCAGTGCAGTTTTAAGTTGTTCAATGATCACATCTGATACAAAAAAAACTGTCACAGATCTGTGGACTGAATCCTCAAGCCAACATGGGATCTTTAGGATTCCGTGCTTGTTAGAATGTATCAGAAGCTGCCACGGAAGAGACGTGGCCCTGATGACTGTCATGTTGTTGCATTCTCATGTTCTATTTTAGGCTTTTAATTGAGGTACTCTTAAAGAAAATGATTGGACTGTGTTGACAGTTCATTGGAGGCAGCCCATAAATCATGACAAAGGTTTTGTGTCAAAATGTGACGTGTTGTTTGTGAGAATTTGTTGGTTTCAAAGCCTAATGGAATACTTTTCTCAATGATTCATACTTTGACATGTGGGTGCAACATCACTGTGATCCTCCCAGCATTTACGGTCTAAGTTTACAGGTCTACTTTTAATGTCAAGCAGCCCTTGAATCCAGCTGAGCAGGATGCCTTTTTTCTTGCTGAAGGCAAAATTGAGAAATGTTCCAAACCACCCACGAACTGAAAGCCAAACATAATATCTTCAAAGAAACCATCTAATGACGTCTGTACCTTCAGAGTTCAGTTGTCACCCACAAAAGATTTGACACTGGTCAATGAAGATGACCATGATCTTGATCTTGATCTGCCAACTATGGCATTTTTGAGAGGAGAGCAACGACAATGAATTTAAATGCCCCCCACTTTCACCTCCAAATCTTTTGCAGATGATGATTAATTTCTGAAGGTACAGATGTCATTCGACAGTTCCTTTAATTATGTTCTCGATAATGATATGGTTCACTACTGCAGACTTCAGGTCATTGTTGTTTTTGGAACATTTTTCTGTCTTGCCTTCTGCACATAAAAAAGAAATGCTACTCAGCTGGATTCAAGTGTGATGTGATGAGAAAATTACATCTGAAAACAAGGCCAACACTGCTGATGGGAGCACAATGATGCTGCACCCTCCTCACTCCCAGCTCATCATATCCTAAATCTCTTGTCATGACGGAACGTCAGTCAGTGTGACAAGTTGGGTGCCCCCTTCATTGATGCGCAGACAAAACGTTAACTCTCATGTTAACCTGAACACACACGTAGACAAATAGTCCCTGCTGTGTCGAGGGATGATGTAGGAATTAAGAAGATAGTTGAGGATGTTTTCAGAGAGACATTCTGTGACTGTTTAGTGATGCAAAGACGGCACGTAAGTCATCACATAGTGATGCTAAGGGGTGCTGATTGAAAGGATGATGTCAGGGGTCATAACGAAGGGCCTCCCTTTCTGGACAGCGTGATGACCACTCACGGACTTCACCCTTTGTGGTAACCAATGTCATGGTGAGAGAAGACTGCCTTCTGGGATGAACCAAAAACAAATTGAACCAAACACAGATGATTCCACTGATTGACTCGTCCACCCACCTGAAGACTTCAACTAATGAGAATCAGCTGGTTTATTTGGTAAATGAAACAAATACAGTCGTATGCAAAAGTTTGGGCACCCCTGATATTTGATATTTGAGAAGTGAAATGAAGTTTGTAGTATTTACAGAAAGTGTGAAATAATTATTTTAACAAAATCAGGCAGGTGCATAAATTTGGGCACCCTTGTCATTTTATTGATTTGAATGCATTTAGCACTAATTACTGGAACACAAAATTGGTTTGTAAGCTCATTGACCCATGACCTCCTTACACAGGTGAATCAGATCATGAGAAAGGGTATTTAAGGTGGCCATTTACAAATATTTCCCCTCTTTGCATCTCTTCTATTGAGTGGCAACATGGGAGCCTCTAAACAACTTTCAAATGACCTGAAAACAAAGATTGTTCAACATCATGGTTTAGGGGAAAGATACAAAAAACTATCTCAGAGATTTCAGCTGTCAGTTTCCACTGATTGGCTCGTCCATCTGCCTGAACACTTCAACTAATGAGAATCAGCTGGTTTATTTGGTAACTGGAACAAATATGTGGTAGGACTTTTACTCACTGAAGTTGAGGTTTTCCACCTCCACTGTCCATCTGTTTTTGAGTTATATTGTTACATGCCAGTGAAAACAGAACCCTGCTGTCACCACTTCATGGCAGCAGGGTTCTGTTTCAGAATGAAGCTGTCACTACTTCATGCTCAACTGTGACACAAAGTAGCGTGCAGAACGGGACCTCTCCAGGGCAAACAACAAGAGACTGTGGGATTCCATTTGTGGCATGACAAACATGGACACATCTGTGTTTTGAGAGTGATAACCAGGAAGAGCGCAGGGAAATTTTAAAAGATATTAGTTGTAATTTGCATAAGGACAGAATTTTAATGAACCCACAATCAGTCACTCGAGTTTTTAAATCAGTGTATACTAACAAAGCGACAGGGCCTTTTCTTGTAAAAACATTTGCTGAGAAGCTCACTCCAACTTGACATCAACTCTTCCAGCTATCTATTGACACTTATTGGGTACCTGAGGTTTGGAAGATATCAGTTATTTTTCCAGTCCACAAGAAATCATGCTCCCAAGTGAACAATGATTTTTGGCCGGTGACTAGCATTGGAGAAACTGTTAATTCAGGAGCTTGGCACAGAGGTAGAGCCACACTTGGATCAGTATCAGGTTGCGTACAAAAGGAATCTGAGTACAAGTGATGCCATTGTAATTATAATTAACTTGGTTTTAAAGCATCTGGCGAGTTCCTCTTCATTTGCCAAATTAGTTTTTATTGATTTTAGTTCTGCTTTTACATGTATCCAGTCACATATCCTTCTTCAAAAACTGACTTATCTGAATGTGAACCCTTTCTAAATTAAGTGGTATCACTCTTTTTTGTCAAACAGGCGAAGTTTAATTCTGTCCTCTCTGTTATTGCATTAAGCAGCACTGGAGTCCCTCAGGGCTGTGTTACTTCACCATTTCTATTTACATTGTATACCAGTGACTGTGTCAGCTCCCTGCCAAACCAGTATGTTGTCAAATTTTCAGACGACACTGAAATATTTAGTCTGCTAAACACTAATACCAATTTATGTAGTCACAAATCTGGAGTTGGAAGGTTTGTAAACTGGTGTGATGCCCACCAACTGCAGATTAATACGAATAAAACACTGGAGTTGTTGGTGGACACCAGGTCTGTTGGGGACCATAGTTTTGTCGCCCTGCATGGACGTAACATTGAGCATGTGGATTCATATAAATATCTGGGGGTTTACATCAACAACAACTTAAGGTGGCACACGCAAGTGTCAAGCGTTTGTTCCCGAATCCCCCAGCGCGTGCACTTTCTCTGCCAACTCGGATTGCTTGGTGTATGTAAGAATATTATGTTGATTTTCTACAGAGCAACTGTTGAGTTTGTGTTATGGTATGGTATTACCAGCTGGTTTGGTAATTTAATGGTTAAATCAAAAACTCAAATACTAAAGCTGGCAAAAATAGCTGGCAAAATCATTGGTATGGTGGTACCAGTAACTCCCCAAGAGTTGTTTGAACAGGCAATTCTCAGACTTATATCAGATGAGTCTCATGTACAGGACTCTGAATATATTTTACTAAACTCAAGAAGGAGGTACAGGGTTCCTCTTTGAAAATATAACCGATATAACATTTGTTTATTCCATTGTCAGTGAAGCTCATAAATGAGCAGATAGCTCAGGGAGGATATTATAAGGTCGTGTTGCGGAATTTGCACTAAGATGTTAATATGGTTTTTATTGATTATGTATTTGTATTTTAATTTTGATCTGTTATGTGGTTGTTTTTGATGCATGGGTGGTTGTTTGTGAGCATTTGTTGGTTTAAAAGCCTGATGGAACTTTTTTCTCAATTATTCATACTTTGACATGTGGGTGCAACATCACTGTGATCCTCCCAGCATTTGCGGTCTAGTTTAGAGGTGTACCTTTCACGTCAAGCAGCCCTTGAATCCAACTGAGCAGGATGCCTTTTTTCTTGCTGAAGGCAAAATAGAAAAATGTTCCAAGCCACCCACGAACTCAAAGCCAAGCATAATATCTTCAAAGAAATCGTCGAATGACGTCTGTACCTTCAGAGTTCAGTTGTCAACAACAAAAGATTTGACACTGGTCAATGAAGATGACCGGCATGATGTCTGAGAACTCTGAAAGAGAAGGGAAATAGATGAGGGTGTTCTTGATCTGTCAACAATGGCATTTCTGAGATGAGAGCAACGACAATGAATTTAAATGCGCCCACTTCCAATGATGTTGACTGTTTTTTTTGCTGTCACTGTGTAGTCTTAAGTGTCAGAGTTCAGTTCAGGGTTGTTTTTGGAACATTTTTCTCTGTTACCTTCTGCACATAAAAAAAAGAAATGCTGCTCAGCTGGATTCAAGACCTGAATAAAAGACCTGTCACCAAGGGGGGAATGGAGAACAAGGAGGAAAGGATGAAATAGCACCGTAAACATGTGGCACAGATGTCTGATCCACTGATGCCACCACAACCAGTTCCTATCACCAGGCAGGTGCAGGTGACAGTGACCAAGAAACATTGCAGGCTTGGTGCACCGTTGTCTGATCCGCAGAGGTCATCAGATGGCCAGCTTTACTTAGATGTTCCAAGGTCAAGATATAAACGCTGGGGTGATCATGCTTTCCATGAGATGGTGTCGCGGTGACAATCTCATTTCTCTGTTTTAACATACAAGCGATTATCCACCAGATGCAGGAGAACCAAACAGATGTGGTCAATGTGTTCCACAAGTGTGTGTGAGATCAGGATGTCATTCTGGTAAACAAATACGAACTGTTTGAGGAGGTCTTGGAGTACATCCTTCACTAGGGCTTGAAATGTGGCAGGGAGCGTTGATGAGACCGAACGGCATGACCGAATATTCAAAATGACCCAATGTAGTGTTGAAAGTGGTCTTCCACTAATCACCAACCTTGACTCAGGCCAGGTGGTAGGCGCTGAGTAGGTCTAATTTGGTAAACTCTGCTACCCAGTGCAGGGAGTGGAATGCCGAATTGAGGAGGGGGAGCGGGTACCAATTACGGACTATAATGGCATTCAACCCCTGAAAATTGATGCACAGGTGCAGGGTCCTGTCCATCTTTACAACAAAGAAGGCAAGAATGAGGGACGAATGAGATCCGCAGCCAGAGAGTCTTTGATGTGCTGCTCCATTGATTCCCTTTCCTTATGCAATAGATTGTATAATCGACTGGTGGGAAGCGATGATCCTGGAAGTAAATTAATGGAGCAGTACAGTCTGTGAGGTGGAAGTGACAGAGCCCAATCTTTTCGAAATACCTCCCCTAAAATTATGGTAACAGTCAGGGATTGCGGTGAGATTTTGAGGTGAAATCACAGAGTCTCTGCCACTAGGAATGGGAGGTATGAAGGATTGCAGTCACCTACAGTGGCAGGCTTCACTCCACCAGGTCATTGTACCGGATGGCAAGTCAAAATCTGGATTATGGTGTGTATGCCACAAGTGCCCTAACACCAACAGAAAAGAGGAGGAATAAACAAACAAACTGAACGGTCTCCCAGTGATTCCCCAATGAAACTAATGTGACTGGTTTTGTTTGGTGTGTAAAAGCCAAATGTTTAGTGTTGTCAAGAGCGTGTACTGCTGTGAGGGTGCTAAGATCAACTTTTGGCATGCGCGCTTCGGTGATCACTCTGGTGTTAAGAAAATTACCCTCTGCCCAAGAATCAATGGGTGCTGGAACAGAAACAGAATGCTGAAACTGGATGGTGACCGGGATTTGAGTGCACACCAAATTTTCACTCGTAACCATGATGTAGGCTATTATGTTCTGATCATTGGTGTAATACGATGGACGTTTGTGAGAAAACTAAGGAGGATTGGAGCAAAAATGATGAACAGGTGTGTACGGTTCCAGATGACAAATGACTGGTTCATGAGTTGCTTGCAGCAAGGCTGGTAGTGATGGGGAAGCTGGTGCAGAGACATATGTGATCTGGGACAGATGATTAGTAAATGTGGAAAGTTAAGTGCACAATTGCGATACCTTCGTGGATCGTGACTGTTGGATGGAGCAGCTCTCATTTCTAGAAATCTGGCCAATTTTCTTAAATCCTCCAAACCGTGACTATCCAGGGTTGGGACCAGGAAGCAGAGTTGTAGTCTTACACACCTCTCTGCAGCTTCTCTCCCCCTGCCATCCCCTCATTACCCCATCCCCGTAGAGACGGTGCCTGCTCCCAGACCACCAATAACCAGCAAAAATCTATTTAAGCATAAAAATTCAAAAAGAAAAAATATAGCACCTTCAACTGCACCACAGACTAAAACAGTTAAATGTGGTCTATTAAACATTAGGTCTCTCTCTTCTAAGTCCCTGTTAGTAAATGATATAATAATTGATCAACATATTGATTTATTCTGCCTTACAGAAACCTGGTTACTGTTGTGAAAGTGTAGGTACACAGACCCACAACAGGGGGCGTAATGAACGGACAATGGAGAAAGGTGAATAACAAGTTTTACTGTTGTGAAACGAGCACAACTAATACAACAATCAATAATTTGGGGTTCAGGTCGAAATCCGCTGGTGTCGTGTGGGCAGGCTCGAAGGTAGGAGACGTCCGTCCCAGTCGAACCGGAACCACCCAGATCTCCTCTGCCACCGAACCCTGGGAGTACTGGAACCGCCAAGTCCCGAATTCCCAGGTGGCCACTGCCTCCGCTCGTCGGATCCGGTACTGCTGGCGGGAGAGAGCAACAAACACACAGGTGTAGATGCGACAGCACCCAGTAAACGGAGAGGGGAGAAGCCGCCTCCACCTCTTGTCACTATACAGCAGGAAGGTGAGTACTTATCCAAGTAATTAGCTTTCAGTAGTCAGCTGTCCTGAAAAGGTTTAACAAGTTTTATCTGGTTATGCAGAATATGCGTGCAGAGAACGTTACCTCAATCTTAAGGCGATATCTCGGCACTGAGGTGGAGACGCCGTCCTGATGATATACCTCCGTGCTGAGTGGAGTCAGCTGTGTCCAGTAATGGGTGACAGCTGTCACCTTGACTGCTCTCGTAAGGCGGCAGCACCCTCTGGTGCCTGGAGCCCGCACTCCAGGCAGGGCGCCCTCTGGTGGTGGTGGGCCAGCAGTACCTCCTCTTCAGCGGCCCACACAACAGTTACAGCAGGATGAATATGTTAGTTTAAATGAGTCAACACCCCCGAGTCACACTAACTGTCAGAATGCTCGTAGCACGGGCCGAGGCGGAGGATTAGCAGCAATCTTCCATTCCAGCTTATTAATTAATCAAAAACCCAGACAGAGCTTTAATTCATTTGAAAGCTTGACTCTTAGTCTTGTCCATCCAAATTGGAAGTCCCAAAAACCAGTTTTATTTGTTATTATCTATCGTCCACCTGGTCGTTACTGTGAGTTTCTCTGTGAATTTTCAGACCTTTTGTCTGACTTAGTGCTTAGCTCAGATAAGATAATTATAGTGGGCGATTTTAACATCCACACAGATGCTGAGAATGACAGCCTCAACACTGCATTTAATCTATTATTAGACTCTATTGGTTTTGCTCAAAAAGTAAATGAGTCCACCCACCACTTTAATCATATCTTAGATCTTGTTCTGACTTATGGTATGGAAATAGAAGACTTAACAGTATTCCCTGAAAACTCCCTTCTGTCTGATCATTTCTTAATAACATTTACATTTACTCTGATGGACTACCCAGCAGTGGGGAATAAGTTTCATTACACTAGAAGTCTTTCAGAAAGCACTGTAACTAGGTTTAAGGATATGATTCCTTCTTTATGTTCTCTAATGCCATATACCAACACAGTGCAGAGTAGCTACCTAAACTCTGTAAGTGAGATAGAGTATCTCGTCAATAGTTTTACATCCTCACTGAAGACAACTTTGGATGCTGTAGCTCCTCTGAAAAAGAGAGCTTTAAATCAGAAGTGCCTGACTCTGTGGTATAACTCACAAACTTGTAGCTTAAAGCAGATAACCCGTACGTTGGAGAGGAAATGGCGTCTCACTAATTTAGAAGATCTTCACTTAGCCTGGAAAAAGAGTCTGTTGCTCTATAAAAAAGCCCTCCGTAAAGCTAGGACATCTTTCTACTCATCACTAATTGAAGAAAATAAGAACAACCCCAGGTTTCTTTTCAGCACTGTAGCCAGGCTGACAAAGAGTCAGAGCTCTATTGAGCTGAGTATTCCATTAACTTTAACTAGTAATGACTTCATGACTTTCTTTGCTAACAAAATTTTAACTATTAGAGAAAAAATTACTCATAACCATCCCAAAGACGTATCGTTATCTTTGGCTGCTTTCAGTGATGCCGGTATTTGGTTAGACTCTTTCTCTCTGATTGTTCTGTCTGAGTTATTTTCATTAGTTACTTCATCCAAACCATCAACATGTTTATTAGACCCCATTCCTATCTTAGCTAATTATAGGCCAATCTCCAACCTTCCTTTTCTCTCAAAAATTCTTGAAAGGGTAGTTGTAAAACAGCTAACTGATCATCTGCAGAGGAATGGTCTATTTGAAGAGTTTCAGTCAGGTTTTAGAATTCATCATAGTACAGAAACAGCATTAGTGAAGGTTACAAATGATCTTCTTATGGCCTCGGACAGTGGACTCATCTCTGTGCTTGTTCTGTTAGACCTCAGTGCTGCTTTTGATACTGTTGACCATAAAATTTTATTACAGAGATTAGAGCATGCCATAGGTATTAAAGGCACTGCGCTGCGGTGGTTTGAATCATATTTGTCTAATAGATTACAATTTGTTCATGTAAATGGGGAATCTTCTTCACAGACTAAAGTTAATTATGGAGTTCCACAAGGTTCTGTGCTAGGACCAATTTTATTCACTTTATACATGCTTCCCTTAGGTAGTATTATTAGACGGTATTGCTTAAATTTTCATTGTTACGCAGATGATACCCAGCTTTATCTATCCATGAAGCCAGAGGACACACACCAATTAGCTAAACTGCAGGATTGTCTTACAGACATAAAGACATGGATGACCTCTAATTTCCTGCTTTTAAACTCAGATAAAACTGAAGTTATTGTACTTGGCCCCACAAATCTTAGAAACATGGTGTCTAACCAGATCCTTACTCTGGATGGCATTACCCTGACCTCTAGTAATACTGTGAGAAATCTTGGAGTCAATTTTGATCAGGATATGTCATTCAAAGCGCATATTAAACAAATATGTAGGACTGCTTTTTTGCATTTACGCAATATCTCTAAAATCAGAAAGGTCTTGTCTCAGAGTGATGCTGAAAAACTAATTCATGCATTTATTTCCTCTAGGCTGGACTATTGTAATTCATTATTATCAGGTTGTCCTAAAAGTTCCCTAAAAAGCCTTCAGTTAATTCAAAATGCTGCAGCTAGAGTACTGACGGGGACTAGAAGGAGAGAGCATATCTCACCCATATTGGCCTCTCTTCATTGGCTTCCTGTTAATTCTAGAATAGAATTTAAAATTCTTCTTCTTACTTATAAGGTTTTGAATAATCAGGTCCCATCTTATCTTAGGGACCTCGTAGTACCATATCACCCCAATAGAGCGCTTCGCTCTCAGACTGCAGGCTTACTTGTAGTTCCTAGGCTTTGTAAGAGTAGAATGGGAGGCAGAGCCTTCAGCTTTCAGGCTCCTCTCCTGTGGAACCAGCTCCCAATTCAGATCAGGGAGACAGACACCCTCTCTACTTTTAAGATTAGGCTTAAAACTTTCCTTTTTGCTAAAGCTTATAGTTAGGGCTGGATCAGGTGACCCTGAACCATCCCTTAGTTATGCTGCTATAGACGTAGACTGCTGGGGGGTTCCCATGATGCACTGTTTCTTTCTCTTTTTGCTCTGTATGCACCACTCTGCATTTAATCATTAGTGATTGATCTCTGCTCCCCTCCACAGCATGTCTTTTTCCTGGTTCTCTCCCTCAGCCCCAACCAGTCCCAGCAGAAGACTGCCCCTCCCTGAGCCTGGTTCTGCTGGAGGTTTCTTCCTGTTAAAAGGGAGTTTTTCCTTCCCACTGTAGCCAAGTGCTTGCTCACAGGGGGTCGTTTTGACCGTTGGGGTTTTACATAATTATTGTATGGCCTTGCCTTACAATATAAAGCGCCTTGGGGCAACTGTTTGTTGTGATTTGGCGCTATATAAAAAAATTGATTGATTGATTGATTGATTGTTGTTGGTCTGTGAGTGTCTGGATTTGTTGTTGCTGGTGACCAAGGAGAGTCCCCTGCAAGCTGAGGGCATTGTGTAGTTGATCTGTGCCTGTTGGGTCCATGATGTGGCGAGAAACTCCTGTTATAACTGTGCCAACTGAATAAAATGAGGACACAAGAATGCTGGGAGCTGTGGTAAAAAGCAGGGTAACAATTTATTGTACAATTGGATGACAGAGTTTGGAAATGTGCAATGAGACACCGACTGGACCAGAAGAGCTTAAGTGGCAGGGAACCTGGACCAGGTGGACGCACACAAGGCTGACGGAAGGCAGGAACACGCACAGAATAACACTGAGTTTCTGGTAAAGGTGGAGTGACTGAAACAATGTTTATGAGCAGGTGAGTTGATTGATGACAGATGTGCTAATTAGCTCTGTGATGCAGCACCCAGAGAAAACAGAAAGGGAGGGGACAGAGAGAAGGGAAACACCCAGGCAGCACAACAACCTGAGCGCAATTATTTTTGACAGCCTTTTAAATCTCACACGTAAACAGTGTTTCACTAGAGGCACAAATATTTCAGTCAGCTCTTCAATTATTCTCAGTTCTTCACCTGGCTGGTTTCATTCCACAGCCAGCTGTTGTTGGCCTTCATCCAACACAGTAATGTTGCTGCTGATATGAACTCTCTGTTGTGGGCTGGGGTGTTTGGCTGGCTTGGTTTTTGTTTTCTGTTTCTCCCAGCAGGTGGTATGCATTCAGGACTGAGTGGCTGAGCATTAGGACCTCACCCTGAACACCTGAGGCTTGTTTTCACATGCAGGTCATCAGGACTCACAGCTGTGGTGTATTTTGTCTTGATCAGAGATTGCTGCATTTAAACCTTGAATGCACAGTGTGTGATTGCCAGAGACTCGACCTTGTGAGCAGACGTGTGAGATCGACGTCAGGAGAACAATCTCACCATCACGGACGCAGAGACCGCTCCAGGTTTGACGCCACAGTCTGTGAAGGAGGATTGGGTGAGGTCTCACGCTCTTCAGCACACTTCCTGAGGTAATTTGGTTTTGGTGACTTTTATGAAGTAATGACAGTGGATTTGGTGTCCCTCACACCTTGTTGTATTGAGCTGTCATGTTATGCTAATTGTCTAATCAGCTTCTGCTGCAGTGGAGATTTGAACTGAGTTGTTCCGTGCCTGCAGGGTGAGAAGCTGATGTATAGCTTTAAGCCAGGAAGTGTTTGCTAATTGCGTGCACCTTTGAGTTGTGTCTCTCTGTGTGGAGTTGGACTCACCTCATGTTTTCTTTCTTCACAGACTTGGTTTGTCGCGGCCACCTGGGGGGTGTCGGCGGGGTCCCTGGGTCCGAACTGCTGTGGCTCCGGACCGTTTGCGCTGTTGAGAGCGCGCCGTGTTTTCACCTCACCAGACCGCGGACATTTTTGGTTGTTTATCACTACACTGTTATGTTTATTAAATTCTGTTATCTTTTGAACCGTGCTCTGCTTATTTTATGCTGGGTCCTTTCAAACACTGGGTCGGTGCTCCGACTGCGTCCGAAACATAACACTCTCAGTGCAGTTGTATGCAAAAGTTTGGGCACCCTGATAATTTTATTGATTTTCCTTTATAAATCATTGGTTGTCTGGACCAGAAATTTCAGTTAAATATATCATATAGCAGACGAACACGTTGATATTTGAGAAGTGAAATGGAGTTTCTTGTATTTACAGAAAGTGTGCAATAATTACTTAAACAAAATTTGGGAAGGTGCATAAATTTGGGCATGCTTATCATTTTATTGATCTGAAGACATTTAGCACTAATTAATTGGAACACAGAATTGGTTTGGTAAGCTCATTGACACTTGACCTCCATACACAAGTGAATCCAATCATGAGAAAGAGTATTTAAGGTGGCCATTTGCAAATGTTTCCCCTCTTTGCATCTCTTCAATCAATCAATTTTATTTATATAGCGCCAAATCACAACAAACAGTTGCCCCAAGGCACTTTATATTGTAAGGCAAGGCCATACAATAATTACGTAAAAACCCCAACGGTCAAAACAACCCCCTGTGAGCAAGCACTTGGCGACAGTGGGAAGGAAAAACTCCCTTTTAACAGGAAGAAACCTCCAGCAGAACCAGGCTCAGGGAGGGGCAGTCTTCTGCTGGGACTGGTTGGGGCTGAGGGAGAGAACCAGGAAAAAGACATGCTGTGGAGGGGAGCAAAGATCAATCACTAATGATTAAATGCAGAGTGGTGCATACAGAGCAAAAGGAGAAAGAAACACTCAGTGCATCATGGGAATCCCCCAGCAGTCTAAGTCTATAGCAGCATAACTAAGGGATGGTTCAGGGTCACCTGATCCAGCCCTAACTATAAGCTTTAGCAAAAAGGAAAGTTTTAAGCCTAATCTTAAAAGTAGAGAGGGTGTCTGTCTCCCTGATCTGAATTGGGAGCTGGTTCCACAGGAGAGGAGCCTGAAAGCTGAAGGCTCTGCCTCCCATTCTACTCTTACAAACCCTGGGAACTACAAGTAAGCCTGCAGTCTGAGAGCGAAGCGCTCTATTGGGGTGATATGGTACTATGAGGTCCCTAAGATAAGAAGGGACCTGATTATTCAAAACCTTATAAGTAAGAAGAAGAATTTTAAATTCTATTCTAGAATTAACAGGAAGCCAATGAAGAGAGGCCAATATGGGTGAGATATGCTCTCTCCTTCTAATATCTCTTCTAATGAGTGGCAACATGGGAGCCTCTAAACAACAACAAATGACCTGAAAACAAAGATTGTTCAACATCATGGTTTAGGGGAAGGATACAAAAACTGTCAGAGATTTCAGCTGTCAGTTTCCACTGTGAGGAACATAGTGAGGAAATGGAAGACCGCAGGTACAGTACTAGTTAAGGCCCAAAGTGGCAGACCAAGAAAAATCTCATAAGCTGAACCGAAGGATGGTGAGAGCAGTCTTAGTCAACTCACAGACCTAGTCCAAAGACCTACAACATGATCTTGCTGCAGATCGTGTCTCTGCATCGTTCACCTATACAGTGCACTTTGCACAAAGAGATGCTGAGAGTCGCTTGAGATATGCTAAAGCGCATTTGGACAAGCCAACTTTATTTTGGAATGAGATGCTGTGGACTGATGAAACTAAAATTGAGTTATTTGGACATAACAAGGGGTGGTATGCATGACTGAAAAAGAACACAGCATTCCAAGAAAAATACTTGCTACCTATTTGGAGGTGGTTCCATCATGCTGTGTGGCCAGTGCTGGTATGGGGAATCTTGTTAAAGTTGAGGGTCACATGGATTCCAGTCAATATCAGCAGATTCTTGAGAACAATGTTCATGAACCAGTGACAAATTTGAAGTTGCACTGGGGCTGAATCTTTCAACAAGACAACAAACACTGCTCAAAATCTACTATGGTATTCATGCAGAGGAACAAGTACAATGTCCTGGAATGGCCATCTCAGTCCCCAGACCTGAATATTATTGAAAATCTGTGGTGTGATTTTAAACGGGCTGTCCATGCTCGGAAAGCAACAAACCTGACTGAACTGGAGATGTTTTGTAAAGAAGAATGGTCCAAAATACCTTCAACTCGAATCCAGACTCTCATTGGAAGTTATAGGTAGCGTTTAGAGGCTGTTATTTCTGCAAAAGGAGGATCTGCTAAATATTGATGTATTTTTTCTGTTGGGGTGCCCAAATTTACACACCTGACTAATTTTATTTAAAGAATTATTACACACTTTCTGTAAATCCTATAAACTTCATTTCACTTCTCAAATATCAGTGCGCTTGTCTGCTATATGATATATTTAACAGAAATTGCTGATCCAAACAACCAATGATTTATAAAGGAAAATCATGGAAATCATCAGTGGTGCCCAAACTTTTACATACAACTGTATTTTAAAACCATACTACGATACCGTCGTATCATGTCTCATGTTCTGGAAACTTTTATTCACATTTTATTGGGTTCCAACTGCTTTTTGGTAGTTTTATTGATTTCCTAAATTCACCTGAATTTCAGAGGCAACAAGAATCCCTGCTGTATCAAAAGTGAAATCACCATAGAAATGTGCAGTGCATCACGCAAAAATTCTGGCTGGTTTACGTTTCTACAGCTATTGTGCCATCTCTGAAACATCGAGCTGATGGTGGGAACCATTAGTAGTGTGAAAACAAGAAGTCAGATTGATGTGCATATCAGAGACACACTGATGGACATTTAACACACCCATGTATTTGCAGTTATATAGATTGATATAAAAGCATGCACAAGGTGATGCATAAAATTGTGGCTGTGTTAGCGTTGTTAGAGGACTTTGCAAATGGTGCAATCCGACGTGAGCGTGTATTCAGGGAACGTGAGGATTTACTTGCAAATGACGATAATGGGCTGCAGTCGGCCCAGAGCGCAATACAGCAAGGAGCCTGGCGGTTGTCTGTGCCTACACAGGTGCTGACCACACTGGGCGTCCTGGCATTAGGGGCATTCCAGCAGGAGCTGGCTGATCGGACGGGCGTGTGCCAGTCAACCTTGCATCAAGCCACCAGCTGTGTTGAACGCAATCATCCGAATGTCATCCATTCCAACATTACAGCACATTTTGCAGCAAGAGCCAGTTTCTCAAATATAATCGGAGCTATTGACTGCATACACATTGCTATAAAGGCACCACCACATGATGAATTTGTTTTTGCTCATAGGAAACATTTTCATTCCATCAATGTTCAAATCATATGTGATGCCCAAATGCACATCAGGCTGGAAGCTGGCATGGCACATGGTGGATGACTGCTCGGTGGTTAAATAGTTTATCTGTGTAATTGCTTTGAATGAAAACCAGTGCTGGCACATTTGGGAATGTGCACATTCAGATATGGTTTTTGTTATAACTATTATTCATGTGTGACAAAGGTGTTACCAAATGCCTCTGTCCAGTTGCGTCCTGACTCCATAAGCTCTTCTCAGGTGTCTCTCAATCTCAAAAACTGAGGATCCAGAGACATGACTGGCATTGCCGAGATGAGTGAACATTTCCAAAATACTTTGCCCACTCAGGTTAAATTGTTCATCTGTGTGATGGCCTGTGGGACGAAACTGTTCCTGTGTCTCGTTGTTTCGACATACAGAGCTCATATTCCTCACTCAGCTATACAAGAGCTGTAATAAGGGTGTCCTTTGATTCCACAAACATCACAGCTTCATCTATCAAGTCAACGTTAGTAAATCTTTCTACACCAATAAAACCACCAAAGTGGCTGGTTCCACAACCCAACCCAACACAGTCCATGCAAGCACTGAACAGTGTTGGAGCCAGAACACATCTCTGAGGAACACCAGTTCTTACTGGGAAAAACTCAGCCCAACCCCAATTCCAGTGAAGTTGGGACATTGTATAAAATGTAAATAAAAACCGAATACAATGATTTGCAAATCCTCTTCAACCTGTATTCAATTGAATACACCACAAAGACAAGATAATTAACATTCAAACTGATAGACATTTTTGTTTTTGTGCAAATATTTGCTCATTTTGAAACAGATGCCTGCAACACATTTCAAAAAAGCTGGGACAGTGGTATGTTGACCACTGTGTTACATCACCTTTCCTTCTAACATCACTCAATAAGCATTTGGGAACTGAGGACATTAATTGATGAAGCTTTGTAGGTGGAATTCTTTCCCATTCTTGCTTGATGTACGACTTCAGTTGTTCAACAGTCCGGGGTCTCGTCATATTTTGCGCTTCATAATGCGCCACACACTTTCAATAGGCAACAGGTCTGGACTGCAGACAGGTCAGTCTAGTACCCGCACTCTACTATGAAGCCACGCTGTTGTAACATGTGCAGAATGTGGCATTGTCTTGCTGAAATAAGCAGGGACGTCCCTGAAAGACGTTGCTTGGATGGCAGCATGTGTTGCTCCAAAACCTGGATGTACCTTTCAACATTGATGGTGCCATCACAGGTGTGTAAGTTGCCCATGCCATGGGCACTAACACACCCCCATACCATCACAGATGCTGGCTTTTGAACTTTGTGCTGGTAACAGTCTGGATGGTCTTTTTCCTCTTTTGTCCGGAGGACACAACGTCCATGATTTCCAAAAACAATTTGAAAGGTGGACTCATCAGACCACAGCACACTTTTCACTTCGTGTCTGTCCATTTCAAATGAGCTCGGGCCCAGAGAAGGCGGCAGCGTTTCTGAATGTTGCTGATGTATGATTTTCGCTTTGCATGGTAGAGTTTTAACTTGCACTTGTAGATGTGGCGACAAACTGCATTAACTGACAATGGTTTTCTGAAGTGTTCCTGAGCCCAAGCAGTAAGATCCTTTACACAATGATGTCGGTTTTTAATGCACTGCCATCTGAGGGATCAATGGTCACGGGCATTCAATGTTGGTTTTCAGCCTTGCCGCTTAGGTGTAGAAAGTTCTCCAGATTCTCTGAATCTTCTGATTATATTATGGACTGTAGATGATGGAATCCCAAAATTCTTTGCAGTTGAACACTGAGAAACATTGTTCTTAAACTGTTGGACCTTTTTTTTTTTCACGCAGTTGTTCACAAAGTGGTGATCCTCGCCCCATCTTCCTTGTGAACAGCTGAGCCTTTTGGGGATGCTCCTTTTATACCCAATCATGACACTCACCTGTTTCCAATTAACCTGTTCACCTGTGGAATGTTCCAAACAGGTGTTCTTTGAGTATTCATCAACTTTCCCAGTCTTTTGTTGCCCCGTCTCTACTTTTTGAGTTGTGCAGGCATCCATTACAAAAAGAGCAAATATTTGCACAAAAACAAAAAAAATCTATCAGTTTGAACATTAAATATCTTGTCTTTGTGGTGTATTCAATTGAATATAGGTTGAAGAGGATTTGCAAATCGTATTCTTATTTTTATTTACATTTTACACAACATCCCAACTTCATTGGAATTGGGGTTGTAGATATCAGTTTGGCAGCATTATAATTATTAACTTTGTGCCTGTGATTTAATTAAAATTGATAGAAAGAAAATGTATTGCCAGGTCAAGTTCACATATAAGTGGTAGGTCACAGCTGTATTTTGGCAGCACGTTTTTAGAGTGATATTGGTTTAATTTAAATCTTAATCCCCGGTCACATGGCACTAACAAAGGACACTGAAGCCAAATGAAACAAGAAATCTGGACGTACGTTGACTTCAGAGACATCATTTAACCGTCGTCCAGCTTCGTTTGTGCAGCTGGCGCTTCATCAGAATTGTCAAAGTGTTAAAAAAATTCGTCATTCGTCTACCTTTTCTCGACAATTTGTGACCGTTTTTCCTTCGTTCAGCTATTGTCGTGTGCCGTGTGACCGGATTCTTACTCACTCACAACACCCAATTAATTTGCTTATATTTTATCAAGCAGGTACAATATTTTCTCCCCCCCAAAAAACGTTTTTCAGTTTATCTCTGGCAAATTACTTTATAGTAAGACCCAATTCCAAGCTGTTCTGATGCTGTTGAGCTTTGAGATGACAGAAGAAAAAGACTGTCCACAGTGGAGATGGTTATGTTAGATCAATGTTTCACATCATCCTATTTGATATAATCCTGGTCATAAACAAGTATAAATTCTTTTTTAAAAAGCCAATTTTAGATTATGTAGGGATAGAATAAGTACATTCCCATTAAGGAACCAAAGCAAATGCCCAGGAATCAAGAAAGCTAATCATTAAAGGAACATAACCCAAGAGTCATTTCAGTTAACCTGTTTCAAGCTTGTTAACAAAAAAAAAAATTCTTTCGTGACTCTGAACTTGACATGCCCTGAGGTGTTTTGGCTCAGAGGTTTTATTGGAGTCCCATATCAGGTTAATCCAGTTTAGACAGCACAGAGTATAAATCAGAGAGGGTGAAAGGAAGAGAGAGCACAATCCTCACCACCAAGACACACAACCAGACTTTGGAATAGTCTGAATCTAGAGGAGCAAAACTGCATCAGACCTCCAGACGGTAAGACAGGCTTGCTACGTCTCCTTTGTAAGATGTTCCATCATCCATTGAGCCATCCATCCATTTTCTGAATCCACTTACTCCAGTTAAGGGTGAAGGAAGACAGGATTGATCTCAGATAGATGACTTGGAGAGGTGGTTTCAGATTTAACATTGAATCAAGTAACATGTTCTGAGGTGGTGGATCACCTTGAAATGTGGAGACCTCAAATAAGTGATGAGTCAAACTCAGTCCTGTCCAACTGTCTCTGTTCCAGCTTTGTTCCTGGTGATTGACTTCCTCTGCCATGCTGTACCTGCTGATGTTCCTGGCTGGTCTCAGCCTGCTGAAAACAGGTAAAAAGCTGCAACTCTGCAGCAAAGATACATGAACAAGACCACTTTATAATCTACACCCACATGATTGTTTAGTTTCAAAACATATCAAAATATACCTCGACTGACAGAATCCTGCAGATTGGACCAGATTGCATTTATGGTCAACTCTGGTCCAAGAGCATGCGCTGGTGCTTCATTGGAACAGTTTTCCACTTTGGAGAACAGTTTCTGCAAAGACATGTTGTTCAAGGTCTGCAAACGTCCTTTCTGCCTTTGGCTTTCCAACGGCAATGACTAGAGTTTAACCATCAGTGTCATCACTGGTTCATCCTGAAGGTCGGTGGTTTCAAGTCGATTAGTACAAGAAATTCCAGCAGTCAAGATCTTAGTCTTCAGTATTTTTAGTTTTCTGGGTGGCAAAAGCCTCACTCACAGCTACTTGTATCTCCTTGGAGGAATTTGTGAAGGTTGTTGGTGTTACTCTCCGGGTAATCATGAGTCTTTCCTCTTGAATCCCAAGTGGATCTCTGGTTGAAAACAATATTTCTCGTGCAAGTCAGGTGTGCAGCCTGTACTTGACAGTTACTGTGCACGTACCTTTTCCCACCCAGATTCTTACGGCACAGCTGTGCGGTTCCATTCCCTGCGACCTGCATGTGTCCAAAATACACCGGGCAGGTTGTGGGTGAGACTTAAGTCTTTGTTGGCAGTTTTTAGCACAGAACAAACAAATCTTTACAAGACTGTGAACAAAGTAGTCTTCGAGTGGTGTTTCTTTCTGTCGTTTGTAGTTTTCATTGTGTTCTGCTGTCACGTCCTGCTCACACACCAAAGGGAAATCTGGTGTCATGGGCAAGATGTTACAGGAGGTTGAAACAAAGAGCCATCAGCTGCAGATGTTTTTGTGATGTAATGATGCCTTCTCCCATTTTACAAACATTCCAGTCTTTAGGGAAAGGCATTATTTTACATTCAGTAAGGTGAATAACACACAGTGGTGGGGTTATTGGTTCAACAAAAAGTTGTTGTTTTTTTGTTTTTTTTGGGGGGGGGGGGGGGGACATTGAACTTTCTGGATTTACTTCATTGTAACTTGTCCTCTGAAATACCAACTGGGCTGCAGGGTTAAGAAGTTACAGGTCTGACTATTTGTTAACAACATTTACGTTTGTCTTGTTTCTCAGGTGCAGGTCAGACAAATTTGGAGGTTGACCTGACCACGTGTAACATTGCTTATTATGGAAAGACGTATGACAAGCTGTATGTGAGTACAATGAATCTTTCTATGTTGGTGTCATCATTGACTTTTAGTTTTGGTAGAGATCAGCTCTGCACACTGAAAACAAGGAGCAAAGGTCAAATAAACTCCAGCAGCAGTCTGATCCATGAAGACCATGTGGAGATCTCACATGCACTAGTTAAATCTTTTGACAAACAGCAGTGTATCGTTTTCATTATTGGTTATAAATGAAGCCTCAGGGCCTCATTTATCAACCGTCGTACAAACAGATTTGTGTTTAAACCCTGCGTCTGAACATTTCTACACAAAGAACCCAACTTGTGGTTTGACTTTGAAATGTGTGTAAATACACACACACACACACACACACACACACACACACACACACACACACACACACAGCTCTGACCATGTGTAGGCCCTCCATCTAGTGGTAGAACGGGGAACTGCCACAAGAATGCATTGTTGCCATCACAGCATGTGACCTCATCCACACACATTCTTTATTGTCACAAATGAATAAGTACCCAATTAGTAATTATGTAGAGTTAGAAACAGACGTGTCGACTCACTGGTGTCATAAACTTACAAAGACACCTGTGTGAAGCAAACACCAGGTTCTGACTTCATCAACAAGCACATAGATCTTGAATCAAATAGTTTTCTTCCTGCAGTTTTATATTAAAAATGGGCCAACATTGTTTTTTCTTCTCAAATTTCATGAGGGGAGACTTTATCTGAATAAAGACAGCAGCGTGGTGACCCCACTGGGGTACAAAGGATTCTGAGAAAACTGGAATGATAAATAATTTCTACTTATTTTGTGAACTGGAAAAAGTTTATGCTAGTTGTTGTTGTGAGCATGTTAAAGCTTCTTAAAGCTTGCTAAAGTCATGTCCAGATCTGAATATGACGTCTGAATTAAGAAGCAACATGACGCCATGAATGAATGGTCGTTACAAATCCTTGAGTTCAAAACTGCTAGTGGACAGTTCATCACCACCAACATGCACATTTTATGTTTTTCGTCTGTGTTGTGAGCACACACACACAAACATGTTACAAAATTTGATGTTTGCTGCCATATATGCTTCGCAGAGAGAGTTTCTGGATGCAAATGACATGCGTGTGCAGTACGTGTGCTTTAGAACAGTGTTTCTTAACCAATGGGTCAGAGCCCATTTGTGGCTCGCATAGTGCCATCTAGTGGGCTAAGATTTTTTTTCAAGTTGGAGCTAATCTTTCATTTTGTGCAATGGTAATCATATTTATATCCCTGTATTTATCAAATTCATGATGGAAATAAAAAACATAAAAATTTACTTCAACAAAGATCAGTTTGAGGCTCTCAGTTTGACAAGCTAAAATTCTGTATTGTGATGTAAGAATAGATGGAGAAAAATTTCATGTAGCCAACAAAATATAATGGTTGTGTTTCTACTTAACAGAAACATTCAGTGAGATCATCTTTAAACTTATCCACCTGTACAAAACAACATCTAAAAATAACTGAATTCCTTCTGTCCTGGTTGAAGAAAAGTCCATTTGTCACACGGGACTTTGGTGCCAGGTTCCAGCGCAGCTATAATCCCTTATTGCAGCTGCAAGAAAAAGACTGCCAGCGCCTCATCTTTTCATAACGTTTCAGTCACACAACGACATTATCCCATGATCCAGAAAACATTTAAATAATCTGAAAATACTGTTTTGTCTCCATGTCAAGTGGAGCAGCCACAGACACTGTGCAAGTGCACACACACCAATATAAGTGTTCCACCTGCCATTCTGCCGGCAAAAATGAACCATTCTGAGACCGAAAACATGGTGCAGCTCCGACCCGAACCATGGGGCTATCAGCCGCTTGTAAAAATCCATAAATTAATGCATACATTAATGGGGCTATTAAGATAATGGTTCTCGTGCTGACACCACTTCCTCCTTCTCCGATATCAGCACTCGTCAGGAAGTTCCTGTTTTTTTCCATGGTGCACAGTTCAAAATCTGAATATTTATCTCTTCATGAACTGTGCACCAGGAAAGGATAAATTTCAAACTGTTTAATTTTAGTCTTAAATATTCATGAAAACATGGCATTACGTGTCACATACACTTTAAAGTGGAAAAGGTTGAGGACCCCTGCTTTAGAACATGTGGGATTTATCAACAGCTGATACTGATTTGTACGTCACTGGAAGCAGCTGCTTTGGATTAAAGTGCACTGCTGGATTCAGTTAGCTGATTGTGTAAGATGCTGATTGATGAGTCTTCTGCCAGAACAAATACTACACTTCTTGTCTTAGACAAATAATTCAATTTGTTTGTATAGCTCCAAATCACAACAGAGCTGCCTCAAGGCGCTTTACACAAGTAAGGTGTAACGTTACCAACCCCCCTGAGAAAGCACACAAGCAATAGTGGTAAAGAAAAGCTCCTTCTGATAATGAGGAAGAAACCTCAAGCAGACCAGACTCAGAGGGGTGGCCCGCTGCTTAAGCCATGGTAACTGTTCCAAGGTTTTTACAGATTGTACAAGAGTTTATTTACTAACAGAAGAGCAACAAAAACAAGAGTTCTGGATTGAAAATACAGTGGCATCCATCAATACAATCTCCATCTTGGAGTCATCTCTAATGTATAGGTGTACAAGTCCAGCACCGATAGGCTGCAGGACAGGAATGCCAAATAGTGGTGCAACAAGTGTGGCATCCTGAGGTCAGTCTGGCACCCTGGGGTGTAAGGCCAGGGTCAGTTATTGGTGTTGTTGTTAGTGCCTCAGACAGAGAGAAAAAGAGTAGAATCAGTTGGCCGGAAATAACTGCACTTGAGGCATTAATTCACCAGCAGTAAGTCAACAGAGAAACAAAGACATTGTGAAGGAGGCCACCAACAGCTCGCCCTGTACTTCACGAACAGACCTGGATTTAGATGTAGTGAGGCAGGGACCTGTTCCATTGCTAATACTATGAATTAAAAAAAATATGAAAAATATGAATTAAAAGTCAAAGGAGCATAGTTCCACATTACACCTTTATGCAAGCCATACGAGAGGGAGAATAGACACATCTATTCTTCTATTCACATTCTAAATTCTGACAAATGAGGGGCCTGGAGTTGTCAGGAAAGGCATCCCACATAAAACCACAAAAAAAAAAAAAAGGCAACAACCAGAATGAACTGCACAGGTAACCATAGACATGAAGAGCAGAATGTAATAAAAATATCCACATAAAACAAAAATTAAGAACAAATATCCAAATAAAACAACTTCAAAAACTGAGCCTGAATTATTGCACCTGACAGTGTGAGGTTCTGGGGTCAAAGAAGTGGACTCGATACTCGATACACTGTGGCAGAGGAGAAAAATGACTAAACTGAGGGTAAATGGTGATGTGAGTGCTGGTCGTGGAGGCACCGGAGCAGGAGATGCTGGTTGAAGTGGAGTCTGACAGGAACAGTGGAGCCAGGGCCAGATGGTCACAACAGAGCTAACAGGTGACTGGGATCTGCAGAAAAACAAGAACAAGGGTTAGAGAAAGCAAACACAGTGGAAGTACAGAGAAACACTGAGTCCAGGTTACCACACAGAGGAACTGAAGTTTCTGAGACACTGAGGTTTTATGTTGGCAGAGTGATTAGTAGCAGTTGTTCCAACAGCCACAGGTGTGAGTAATCAGCCCCACTGCTCAGATCCTGAGGGGAAGAAGGAAGAGAGAGAGAAGAAGGTAATTAACATCATGAGAAATCTGTCGGGCAGTGGATGGGGAGCAGAGAGATGCACCTTACTGGAAATCTATAGGGCCATGATTAGGCCCATTTTGGATTATGGGTGTGTAGTTTTTGGGAGTGCTTCCAAAACAATATTGTGCCATCTGGACCGTGTCCAAGCCAGAGCTTTGAGAGTCTGTTGTGGGGCCTTCAGGACTACACCTGTTCCAGCTCTGCTTGTGGAGATGGGAGAGAGCCCTCTACAGTTAAGACGGGAAAAACTGGGGGTGCATTATTGGGTTAGGGTCGCTGGGTCCAGCAGTAGCCTAGCAGCTAAATGTCTCCTGGATGCATGTGGGGAGTTCAGCAGGAAGCAGGAAAAAGCAGGATTTATTAGCCATATTGTGAAGGTAGCAGGCACTATGGGGCTTCAAAAGGACACTGTCGTGGGGTTAAGGTGGCCGTCAGTGCCATTCTGGCGCCTGCCTGAGCCCGAGGGAAATGTTGAGCTGATGGGCATGGATAAAGGAGCTGCTACTGGGCACCTTGAAGTGTATTTACGTGAGCAGGAGGATTCTATTCTAATTTACACCGATGGGTCTGAAGAGGGACAATCACAAAAAAACTGGCTTTGGGCAGTTCATTGCTGAACCACAAGTTAGGCAGAGTGTGCGTGTGACTGATAACCTTTCCGTTTTCTCTGCTGAGCTTCTTGCGATCTTGTGGACGTTGCGGTGGATAGAACAGCATCGGCCCACACACTCCATTATCCTCTCTGATTCTGCAGCTGCATTATTGGCCCTTAGACACAGGACATCTCAGGCGCGCCCTGATATACTGTTTGAGATTTTGTGCTGTCTCCAACAAATTGAGAACAGGGACTCTAGTGTCCTGTTTGTTTGGGTCCCTGGGCATTCTGGTGTTGTAGGAAATGAGATACCTGATGCATTGGCCAAAGAATCACTTTGCAGAGGCACTTTTGACCATCACCTTGCACTGGGGAAGCACGAATGTTACAGTATATGCAGCAGGTATCTCCAAAATCAGTGGCAGGAAGAATGGGAGGGGGAGCACAGGGGTAGGCTTTATTTTTCTTGTCAGCCGTCAGTTCAGGTCAGTAGGCAGCTCCGGGCTTCTTGTCGTAGGGATGAGGTTGTCTTTACTAGAATGAGACTGGGGCACTGTGGCCTTGCAGCGTGCTTGTTTAAGATGGGTGAACATGCTGACGGATTGTGTGAGTGTGGTCGCCCTGAAACAGTTATTCACGTGTTGTTGTCATGCAGCAAATACAGCAGAGAAAGGCAGCACCTTTTTGTGGAACTGGCTGATCTTGGACTGACCACATTTTCCTTTAAGTCCCTTTTTTCATATCATGCGGATTCTGAAGAAATCAGGAGTGCTATTATTCATTTTCTCCACCTGACTGGCGCTTACTCAAGAATATAGTGTAACATTGGCATCATAACAGAGGAGGGCAGCATTGCGCACACCAGCGTATAGCCTGCCGGAACCCCATTAGAAGAAGAAGAAGAAGAAGAAGAAGAAGAAGAAGAAGAAGAAAGGCAGCACAATAGATAGTGTTGACATTTGAGGAGCATTGTGACACAACAAACTTATGTTTAGTGTCAAGTCAAAGCATTTGTCAAGTGAATATTTCAAATCTTTGGGCAGAAACAAGAGAATCCACTGACTGAAATTAACATTAAATGACTTGTTTTCAGATGCTAATTTGTTTGTGTAAAATATAAACATCATTATTTGTTTTTGCAAGTCATAATTATCGTCTCTCCTTTTTTAAACAGGTGAATACATCAAGTGCACAAACCTCAGTGTGTTTCAACGACTATATTCAAGCTGGATCTAACGGTGACTGTGTTATATTGGACACCGGTTCAACTGGAGTTGGTTCTTTTATAAACGACATCTCTGGAGCTAGTCTTCCACTCACCAGCATTCAGACGCCCATGACATGCTACGTCCAGATTATTACATATGGTGGAGACTTTGCCTTTGTAAGAGTTGTTCAGACAATTTGATCAACATGAACTGCAATTTTTTAAAGAAATTTAAGTCTCACAAAAAAAATTGGGGGGGACAAATTTACTTTTTTAACACTGTGTTTCCTCTGAAGCCATTTATGGTGGCAGTAACCTTCAGTAACCATGGAACACAAGCAGCTCTCACAGTACAAGCAGGCAACGAATTTACACATAGCAGTCTGGTGAGTATTTATGAAAAATGTTTTGTGAAAGGTAATGTTGTCATGTGTTGGTATTTTCCTTCTTCTTCTTTTTTTTTTTTTTTTTTTTGGAACTCACCTATGGTTCAGATCACTTTTTACACAGTGTTTAAGCAATACCAGTAAGTTAGTCTGAAACGGAAGCTCAGATTAAGTCAGTATTAGGGGTCGACCGATATGGTTTTTTTGAGGGCCGATACCTATACAGAAATTTGCTTGCAGCAAAAAGTGTCAAAAAGGTGTCAAAATTTACTATAATGCACTCTTAACACAAAACATTCTTTAAATCTTTTGCAGCATATGTTTAACTGACAGAACCTTTCAACATGACAACACAAAAAGTGCAAGGAGCTACTTTGACCTTGTCTTCCCTGATGTCATTTTGGTAATTTTCTTCCTGTGGACATTGTTGCCAGTTTCTAATGTCCTCAGTTTTGTCGCTGGCTTTGCTCATAAAAACCCTGAACTGTACACAGGCCTGACTTTATCTCTACGTTGGTCCTCAGCTACCCTCCATTTGTGACAGAAGTATTTCAAAAACACCTCCACAACACACATGGGGCCCATTTTCAATGATGAAAACAAAAATCTGTTTCTCTCTGTAGTCATTCGTGTTTGTAAAGGAATGAATGAATCTTTGATTTCAGTTAAGTGTTGGTGGTTATTTTCACACCTCGTTAAAACTGTTTTCGCACAAACATTTGTTGTATCTTGAGCGACAGTATGTTACATGAGAAGTGTCAGTTTTTTTTTCTGCCGCTGAATCTTTTTATTTATTTTTTCCTTAGGTGATTAGTTTCCAGGTCGGTGGTCAAAATATTAACCAAGTAACCTTGACACAGGCTCAATCACAAAGCCAGACGTACTATGATATCAGTGGATGCAGACTCTCAGGTTGGCATTTTCAGTCTTTGTATTTTTTTTAATTAATTAATTATTTAAATGTATTATTTCTGCACGCTCTCTGGGGGCTCGTGAAGGCCACAGCATAGATTTTCAGACAGCCTGCTGATCAGGTTTTGAAACAGATCTGGAATCAATAAAATCTGGATCACAAGGATGACAAAAATATCATGTTTGCACTTGTGTATCCTCATTTATGTCATAACTTCTGTAAGAGCAAGATTATTGGTTCCATCCCTGATCACTGACATTCTAAAACACCATAAAGAAAAATTTTCTGATCTGGTGCATCATGTGACCACTGTCTGAAGAAGTAGGTCACACCCTTTAGGGATCCTTAGAGCAACATTTTACAGATGCTAAAACTGATTTTGGCAACACGGTGGATTAGTGGTTAGCACAGTTGCCTCACAGCAAGAAGGTCATGGGATCGGTTCCCACCTGTGACCTTTCTGTGTGGAGTTTGCGTGTTCTCCCCATGTTTGCCTGGGTTCCCTCGAGGTGCTCCGGCTTCCTCCCACATCTAAAAGACATGCAGGTTTGGTGGATTGGGAACGTTCAGTTGTCCGAAGGTATGCGTGTGGATGTCAGTGTGTTTGTCTGTCTATATGTGGGCCTGCAACAGACTGGCGTCTTGTCCAGGGTGCACCCCACCTCCCGCCCTATGACTGCTGAGATAGTCTCCAACACCCCCCCACCTCTGTGACTCTTAATTGGTGTAAGCGGTTGAAGATGATTGAGTGAGTAAACTGACTTTGTAAATGAACACCTTCCTTCTCATTTCAGGTCAAGTTTTACTCACTGAAACTGAGTACAAGTACCCACAAACCTGTGACAAAGCTGTCTGTAATGGCACTGCATTCCTTCAAAATGTTACCTGTAGCCCGTTGGGGTTCTGCGATGGCAACTTCCAGTAAGTATCTGCTTTTGTCTTGAAAAGTTATGAACAAAGTTTTGGCAGATTAAAAAAATCAAATGTGTATAAAGGAGTAACACGTCTGTTCATCAGAAGGAAGACTTTGGTGTTCTACTTAAAAAAGATAAAGCTATCACGGAAAAAACCGAACCTAAAAAATATGACTTAATACAGCAGCTTCAATTTAATTAACTGTGATTCTGTCCAAGCCCTGCGACTGACTAGCGTCCTCCGCCTCGCGCTCTATGACTGCTGGGACAGGCTCCAGTCCCCCGCGGTAGAAGATGGATGGATGGATGGATTCTGTCCAAATCAGGAATTCAGTTTTATTTCAATTTTACCATTAAAATGTGGTCATACGACAGAAAGAAACCAAACTCTTCGGTGGAAATGAGTAATGCTTTTGTGAAGTTTTCGCTTCTTTTACACAAAGTTAACGAGTTTGTAACCTTGGCATTAAATTATCGCGCTTAACAGACTGCTTGTCCATCAACACACAGGCTGTCACCTCCTCACACACAGAATAAAAAACTGAACTCTTTGTAAACATCAGAGATATTTAAAACATTTAACGGTTTACATCATGTTTGTTTCTTTAATATTAAATTTGTCCACCTGTAGCAGGTGGACCAGAGTGAACCAGAGTACTGGTGCAACAATTTAAATAAAAAATATATAAATACTACCTTGTGCCACAGATATAAACACACACGTCAGGGCCGATGTGGGATGTATGTGCACAGACACCTATGCGTTCCACCCCTGTGTGAAAGCAGAACGCAGCATAGTTATTAAGCAGTTTGGGTAACTCTCTGTTGTCCAGGGTACAGGGTATAATTGGCCATTTTTGACTATTTTTGGTTTTATCTTCATAATTTACCTTAAAAACTTGTTACTTTGCCTTGTTCGCTGTAGGTTTTTTCAGCACAACCTCACCTGTGTGACTTTACAGTTTTTCATTCATTCTGACATATTAACACAATGAACCTAAATTCACACAAAACATATAATCTGAAGATAAAGGTTTTTTCCTGTGAAAACCAAACCAAATACATGAAAACCAAATACATGTTTAACAAACCATTTTTATAACTTAGAAAGCAAATATAAATTGTAATTTCAAAAACATATGTACAAATGTAGCAAACAACAAAGTTCTATACAACTATTTACATAAAAATGCAGGAAATGCTTCAGGCATATTTTGTACCAGAATTTACAAAACAATAACATGCCATACACATGCCACTCAAAAACAATTCCTATCCAACACAAGACAGAGTGAACATAGTCCTAACCCACAAGAGGAGTGTCACGCCTCTTGTTGTCCACCTGGAGGTAGTGTTGGCATTTTCGTCTGTCTTTGGTGGCATTTTGGCTAAACCTCCTCAGCAACAACCCCACATGAGATGGTGATCAATCCACATGGGGTTGGTGATTCTGAATGGTTTAGGTCATGCATTTTTCCACCAATGATAAAGAGTAAGTCATGTTTTTTTTTTCTCTCTGCAACTGCTGCAGTGAGGGAGAGCCAACAAGTAAATGGGTTCTTGTGGATTTGCAAGAATCACCCACTTTGGCCACATTTGACACGATTTTTATATTGGTGCCTGTCTGGGGTCTCTACCAGATCACAGTATTATAGGATAGTAATCAAAACCTTCCAGAGTGCATCCTTCATCATCAAAAGCCCAAAATTATATGAACCCCCTCCCCTTTTCAGATCCTGGCTACTAGCCTGCAGTTATGTGCAAGAACTAATGCATGAGGATGCACAAAGTACATACCTGCAGATGGCTCATTTAATTATAGCCATTAATACTCGCAAAATCCTCCTTTACTGTGTTCATCACATGACATCGAATAATTGGGCAATTTAGCGCTTGTTATCTGGGACCTTAGTAAATCAGTTAAATCACTTTCTGTATGTTTGGTGACTGTTTTGAGTAACACTGTGTAAAATGAAAAGGGCAAAATCATATTTGTTGTCAAAGAAATTATGACCCTCACCAAGTTTTAAAAATAATAAAATTAACAATATTTATATATGATTTCTGTAGTATGATTACTTCAGACCCCCTGTGGCAGCTTGTTATTTTAAATAAACTTTACCCAGTGAGTCAATATGCTGATGATCTTATTCTGTTCTTCTTTGTGATCCTCTTCACCTTCATCAGATGTGTGTCGGAAACCATGTGTACTGTTACGGGACCTGCTGTCATTGATATCCACGGCCAAGTTTCCTTTGTCCAGGATCGGTGTGTGTATGAACTGATGACGCCCACAACTTCACCAAACATCAAAATACTGGCAGAGTTCCGGGAGCGTCGCCGTCGTGATGTCAGCTTTTTGTACCGTCTCATCGTGCAGAAGGACTCAAATGTTATAGGAGTTGTGGATCAATATGGGAGAGTGTGGGTAAGATCACCACTGCCATGGTCCCTTCTGAGGCCACTTCTCTTCAGTTCCATGTTGGGGCTTATGGTTCTTTTCCCTGAAAGTACAAACAGTTCTTGTAACACTGACTTCATTATGTGTGTTTGTTGGATCCTGTGTTCCTGCTGTGATGCAGGTTGACGGCACATTGGTGACTCTGACCAGCACGCCTCAGCTTTTCAACAACATGATGCTGTCTCAGGACCAAACCGGAGTCACCCTCCAGATGTCACTGTCCTTCAATGTTACTGTCTTCTTTCATGACAACACTGCACAGATCTACATCAACGGTACAGACACTGAAATCCTGGAAGGACAGAATTTGAACCCATAAACGTATGAAGCCAAGAAAATAACTGAAGCATCTTTAACTGTTAAACCTTTTATGGTTCAATAATTCTGCAGATTTTAACAGCAACTAAAACTTTGACTTAAATACACATAAAACTGTTTGACATCACAAAGGATTCCACAGATCAGTGTGTATGGAGAACTTCCATGTTCCAGTTTGACTGAGAGGCTTCAGAGCTGCTGCCTCGTCTGAAGAAACCTCACTGCAGTTTATGAAAGAATCACATCAGTTTTATTTCTCATCAGTAGGGCTGTCACAATTATTACAATATTCGTCAATTGTGATTATTTTTCATATTCGCGATTATTTTTCATATTCGCGATTACCGTGAATTATTTATTTTATCCACAAAGCATAAAACGACTCAGAATCGGACGTCATTGTGCTGCAGCCTCGCTCTCGTCTTAAGGTGATCCGTCCTGCCGTTTGGATGGCCGATTAAAACAGTGGCCGCCTTCTTCAAAAGCCATCTAAAATGCGGAGCTGTGTGCGCGCACGCGCACGGAGTCAACAGGCTGCAGCGCAGTCTGTTGACTGGGAGGGGGTGCGTGAGGGAGATTCCTGAATGCAGGCACGACGCGTTACGGTCTGAGAACCATCAATGCGCAGCGAGCGCGGAGCAGAGAGACGATTTTAACCCGAGTGAACATGTTAACAAAACCAAAATGTGGAGCTGCTTTTACTTCTCTCTGAACTTTCTCTAAAGGTGTGATTCTGCCGTTACCGTCCTGTTCACACCATGTGCGCGTCGTGTGCTGAATTTATGAGATCATGAGATGAAATAAGGTGGTCAAATATCTTTAAAAACATATTTAAAAATGAGAATATATGAATGAACTGAGCCACAAAAAAAAAAAAAAACCCTGACATAAAGAAGCTGTGGTGATGTTCAGACGCACGGATCACAAAAAGCAAGTGAGAACTCTGAACTTAACAGCTGTTATTTTCCAAAGGTATTTATTTGTTCAATCTTGAGCTTAATGCAGTGTTTAAGCACAAAACGTGACTGATGAGGAGAAACAATTTCAGAAATGCAACAGAAACAACCACAAATCAGAAAAAGTTGGGACTATATGTAAAATGAAGATAAAAATAAAAATGTTGCACCATTCCCAGTTCCTCCACTCACAGAAGCCAAACGTTCTTCCAGAGTTGTGTAATTATACTACAATAGTAGAATATAAAGAAGGGAAAAAAAAAGAAAAAAAAAATAGACAATATATTCATCAATCGCAATTATTTGTCTGACAATTAATTGTCTCCAGAAATTCCTAATCGTGACAGCCCAACTCATCAGTCATATTATGTTATGATGTGTGTGTCGTATTATTGAGAATCCACTTTACACTGATCAATTCTCTTTCAAACTGACAGGACCTGCTCCAGACGGTCTGACAGGTTTGTGTTCTGATTCCAGTCAGCTGAGTCAAATGAAGCAAGTGGGACTGAGCAACGCTGAGTAAGACCTCAGTTACATCCAACTTTACACAATAACTGCACAATGACACCAGTTTGATCATTTTATCTGTGTGTCACCACAGTGGACTGGTTGTAGGTTTTCATGGTGACTGAAACATGGAGAAATTACATACATTTATATCCTTTATATAGACCCTCATATTTAGGGATCAATTGGACTAATTAAAAGAAAAATGACTTTCTGTTGAATAATCTGTTGTGTATCTTTGCAGTCAGTTAAAACCTGAACTGTGAACCCACAGACATCATGTTCCACCAGATCTTCAGTTCCTCGTTGTTCTTGGGTCACTGGACCACTTTGATTTTAACAGTTGAAATATTGTCCAGTTAGGTTCAGGTTGGGTTATTGACTCGGCCAACGAGCAAAACTCCAACTGGCTTCGAAACGACTCAGGTTTCTTTCACAGTCTCATTTGTGTCATTGTTGATCTGCACAGTGATGCACTTTGAGTTGTGCTACATTCAGGTGAATGTGATGATCATATGGATCTGTGGATTTCAGAATTCATCTCACACTTTTGGACAACAAAGACAATAGAAGGAAAATGTGCAGTTGGCAGCAAAATACCACAAACTCTGTGTTTTGTTGATGTTCTTTGAATCTCCTGAAAATGCTGGAACAGTGTTGACTTTCTGTTTGTCGCCCCCTAGCTGTGCGACACAGTACAATGACACTGCCGATCCGACAATCGATTGCACCGCGATGTCCCAGCGGTAAGCAGAAACACACGTTATCTTGTTGACAGGTAACATCACTCCATCATACTAGAAGCATGTGCTAAATTACAGAACACGTTAAAAACATGAACATGAGCAGCTGATCCAACACCTGACCTTATTTAGGTGAATCCCGTGACTTTACGGTTATTAAACATGCTAACCACAGAACCCTGTCTGAATGCTTCGTTCCACCTTTTCCATTTAATTTCACATTGTGCTTTTTCCATTGTGTGGAGCAGCTGTGCTCTCCTGATGGGGGCGCCCTTCACCACCTGTGACATCAACCCACAGCCCTACATTCAAGCCTGCAGTTACACTTTGTGCCGATATCCTGCGGTGGACGGTTTGAAGTGCACATTCATGGAGGCCTACGCCACAGACTGTGGACTCCGTGGAAACACCACGATAGACGGCTGGAGGTCAAGCGTCAGCTGCCGTAAGATTGTGTTTTGGTTCCAATGAATTTTGTTTTCGGTTCACCATATCCAACTCTGTGCTGTGAAAATTCTTTTCACTGTACAGTTGGTTTGATGATGAGTTGGACAAGTAGAGGTGAAGATAACTTCTGTCTGTCTCCTCAGCTGGTCCTCAGGCCTTCTGTCAGGGCAAGTTCTGCAGCGCTCATGAGTTCTGTGGTGAGAAGACGGCGGGTGGTGACACCCGGTGCTTCTGTCGAGCCATTTTTGCCTCCCAGAATGGATCAGCTTTTGGTAGGACACTTGATACACAAGAAGACACACATCTGCTGTCCTGATCCTCAGAAGCTGAAACATTTTCTTTCAGTCTGCGTTTTGCATCGAGAAGTTCCCAACTCTCCGTGTTTTCTTTCTGAGTTTGGGAGGCATTTCAACTTAAACACATCATGAAAAATAACTTCACTATGTAGAACTATTCATAAAATGCTATAACTATTTATGAAACTGATTTTATAGCACTTTGCCAGGAATCAAAGCACTAAATGGAATAAACACCAAAAATAAAAATACCTGACAACAAACACAACAAAAATCCCAAATTAAAGAGCTGGACTCTTGTTTTTCTCGTCCCCTTTCCACCGCTGTGTGCCGTAATCTGTTTCCATTGAATGATTTCTTCTGTCCAAACCACGTTGAGTAAAATCTTTAGTTTTCCGTCATGCTTTATTTTGTAACTTAAGAATCCTTGTGTTAAACAGCACAAACTGTGGTGTGCGTACAGCTTTGCTGTCCGTCCATTGTTTTCTCCATGTTGCTGTGGGGCGGCAGTCTGTCAACACGTGACGATTTCTTCTGTCTAAACTGCATCAGATAGCATCCAATTTGTTGTCCAACACAATATTTATTTGTCCATCTTACTTATTTTTAGAATTTAAGAATCCTTATATTAAGAAACAGGACAGGCTGTGGTGTGCACATGTGCTTTACTAAATTATTTTTCTTTTCACGAAATTTGATTTCAAAGTTCCACACACAGAAAAACCTCAGACTTTTGCATCAGTGTGACTGATATACTGTTTTTCCTGCTTCACACAGGTGTGACTAATACACTGGAAAATGAAGTAAATTCATGAATGAATTATATTATGAACTAGAAGCACTCGGAGAGTGCAAACCTCCACCAAGGCCATGGGGTCACTGACGCCATAACATCTACACGCCGTGGAATTATTGAACCTAAAAAAGTCTAACAATGATGATTGCTAGTAAAAAAAGAAAAGTTTCATCTGCTGTGACTGGATAGCATGTATCCTTAGCGCTTGGCATCACAGTTTATTGCAACTTGCACCTTTCCCAAAAGCTACTGTCATCTGAGCACTGATATTGATATTGCATGTGCTTATAGACAAAAACAAATAAGAGACAAAATTCAATTTATTATTCAACTAAACTGCAAATATATGAATTTTTTAACATTTATGAAACACTTCTTTAAATAAATAACAGTAAATTCTGAAATAGAACTATTTTTTTAAGTGTTGCATGTGCTACACAAGGCCATTGGTTCACTGACCCTAAAGAGATTCCCTCCTTGGCACAGTGATCTATTCAACAATTCAGTGTTCCAACCAAACCTATGATACATACACTTTTCTTTCCTTTATATTTGACATCCTTGACCATGACAACATACCACTAGAACTTGGAATCACTTTTATGTCTTTATTAGTTCAAAAGTTCAAACGATTTTTCGGCAATGGCGGTTTTCTTCTGGATCTAGCTCCATAACATTTGAATCAAATCAAATCTTTGAATCACATCAAATCTGATGACACCTTACTGAATCAGTACAGATTCAGCTACAATTTGGTGTTAGTTGTGCATCTCTAGCTTCATTTGTCTCCTCACACTGACACATTTTCTATTTTCCCTATATTTTTGCATATTCTGGATCACCAGATCCGGAATCCGGATCCGATCATCACCAAACTTTGTTGTTTGATAGAACATTTGACTATGTTACGCCCTAATTTTTTTTCAAGCCTTTCTGCCTTGTTTTTGTGGAGTTAGAAACTAGAATGTCAAAATTCCCCCTATCCCACAATGGTGAAGATCCTTTAAAAAATTCCTGGATCCGGATCGTGATCCGGATCACCACTAAAATTTAATCACTTGTTCCTCTTGTCATTTCCAACCACTCCACAAAATTTCATCAAAATCCGTTCAAAACTTTGAGTTATCCTGCTGACAGACAGACAGACAAACAAACTCGACCGAAAACATAACCTCCTTGGCGGAGGTAATTATATTAATTAAGAATAGCATGTAGACTTATGTAGTCGATGACAGTTCTCACAGAGTCAAAACACAACTTTCATAAAGAGTTTTTCCTTTTATTTGCATTAATTCTGCCCCCTTTCCTGGTGGATGTTTAGACCAGACAACGGTCTGCAGAGACAACACTGCTTCGGTTACTCTCGTTGGTTGTCTCCTGGAGAATTTGGGCATCGACTACACCACCCTCCAACTGAAAGATGAGACCTGCAAGGGTCAGGTGGACAATATGACCCACACGGTGTCCTTCACCTTTAATGGCAACAACACCTGTGGTACAGTGGTCACGGTGAGTTTTCATTGTCAGTCAAATCCCATTTTCCAGTCTGGTGAACATCTCCTCACTCTTCTGCTCTTTGTGAAACCCTTTGACCCTGAAGAGCAACGGCACCCACATGATCTACACGAACACCATTATGTCACACAATGCATCTGGTGACATTGTTCGCAGTGTAGATCTGCTGGTTGACTTCTCCTGCTTCTATGACCAACCAAATACAAACAGCTTTGCCCTTCAAATCAACACAAGGTGAGTCACAATTGTCTCCAATTGATTTATTCCTTTTCCAACAAATTTTGACAAGATCTTGTTTTTAGTCCTTGTATGTGTTACTTATCAGAATGTCTCACTAACTGAAGTATTTGTGGACAATACCACAAGACAACTGATTGATTTTGGTATTAATAGCAACACCTTGTTTGTATTATTTGTGAAGCACTTTGAGCGCCTGATGCAGATGGAAAAGCGCTATGTAAATGCAGTCCATTTACCTTTAGCTATAACTGAGTCCTGAGTTGAATTCACTTGAGATGTGTCCTTGTACAAAGACCTAATGACCATCAAACAGTAAAACAATGTGTCTGTGCTCTTCAGCTCTGTGATCCAGCAGTTAAGATATGGACAATGGTTTTATAACCTGACCATGAAGGTCTATTTGGACTCTGCTCGTACCCAACTTATTGAAGGGGTAACCAATATCCAACTGAACCAGAAGATCTGGGTGGAACTGGAGGCAGATGGACTGGATAACAGAATTGTTGCTGTGGTGATAGAATCTTGCTGGGCAACTCATGACCCATTACCCAATGGGACTCTCAGACATGATCTGATCGTGAACAGGTGAGGGACACACAGAGGTGATACCCAGTGTGTGGAAATGTGTTTGTGTGTCTGTCAGTGAGGATACTGTCTTTATAGAGATGTTCATTTCCTCGTACATCAGACTGACTTCTGTTTTTGTGTTTCTGAGTAGCTGTGCTGACGTCAGTGATGGAACAGTGACGGTGGAAAGCAACGGACAAGGAACCACCAGCTATTTCTCCTTTAACACCTTCAGGTTCTATGGGCAAAATGGTGACGTCTACCTGCACTGCAGAGTCCAACTGTGTGGAACCATCAACAACAACTGTGTTCCGGTACAACTCACTCACTTTGACCCAAACATGATCCACCCTTCTGTCTTATTGTTTACCCCATCACCTCCAAGCCGTACAAGTTCATCTCTGTACCATACTGTAAACTTTCCTTTTGACTCTTGCAGATCCCCTTTTGTTACAAATCACTCTTTCTCCCCCCCCCCACTTTCTCCCCCCCTGCACTCTCTGCTTGACCTGTCTCCCAAACTCACCATTAATTTGAACAGTTGACCCCAAGTACTGATATTCATCTACCTTCACTGCCTCTACTTCTTGCAGTTGCACTATAGCACTGTGCTACCCTTCATTCACACACATGTACTCTGACTTCCTCTAACAAATTTCATTTCAATCTTGAGATGGAAGCAGTTTAGGGACAGCAATGAGTCTATATATATTGACAGAGGTTGTCCAGTTTGTCAACACGAGACATAAAATTTGTGAAACGTTTAAAAACAATGTTCCCCAATAAAAGATTTGAAGGGATTTGCGTATTTCACCTGCTACAGTGCGTAATATCATTCAACGATTTAAGGAATTTGGTGGAATTTCAGTGTATAAAGGGTCAGGGTGCAATGTGATCTCCACTCTGTCAAATGGCACTGCATCGAGAAGGGTCATTCATCAATAGCTGATATAACTACATTGGTAAGGGATCACTTTGGGAAACCTTTGCACAGCAATTTGGAGTTACATTACATTCACAAATGCCACTTAATCACTTTTCTGTGAACAAAAAAAGAAGCCATATGTTAACCTTGTTCACAAGCTGTGTTTCTTTTCTGGGCTCAAAGGCATGTGGGTTGGTCCATCACATAGTGGAAATGTGTATTTTGGTCCGACAAACCAGGATTACAGATGTTTTTTGGAGAGAATATATATATATATATATATGCTGTGCGTGCCATTCCCCACAGATGATAAAGACCATCAAGACTGTTATCAGCAACAAGTCCAAAAGCCAGGGTCTGCCATGGTATGACGTTTTGTCAGTGCCCTTGACAAAGATAATTTAAGCTTCAGTGATGGCAGCAGTAATGTGCTGTAGCATTCCTTATGAATTTGCTTTATTTGTCATTGTACTTACAATAATGAGATTTTCATTTAACCCATGTGAATTACAGTTAGACAGAATCCAACCACTAGGAGCAGTGGGCAGCCACAGTCCGGCACCCGGACACCAACTCCAGATTTAGAGACTCTGCCTTTGTCAGAGACAAAGGAGCAGACCCTCAGTAAATAAGTATTTTTTTAATTGTTCAGATGTGTTTTCAGGAATAATGGAACAAAATAACACCTGAAACACTTTACACATCTTTTAAGTGTTGTGAGAAGAAATGACAACATTACAAAATGGTAAATGCTTTTGTGTCTCAACTTTTGTTGGAATGTGTTGCCTTTTTTTCTGGTCTGTTAACTTTTTTCTGATTTGGGGTTGTATGATCATCTTGTAAGTCTCCACATTAAAAGCACATATAATGAGGGTTAAATCACTAAAATTTGATGAACCAGATCAATTTTAAACAAAGTTTGTCCTGTTTATTTAAGAAACTTGTAATTACACTCACATTACACTGTGTGCTGCTTGGTGTCAGGTGGAAGGTCAAGTCCTCAGTGTTTTGTATGTCTGTCTTCCAGACCTGTAGCTCTTTTGGCAGACGACGCAGATCTTCGAGCTCTCAATATGCCGCTGAAAACTCAGCGTTATTCACCTTGGCCTGGACTAATTAGGTAATTAGACACAACGGTGCTGCTGACTGGTTAAATTAGAGTTTAAAGAGATCAATAAGTCTCCACTCAGACCACGAGTTCTGGAAGGAACAATCATTCTTATTGAGACCAATGAGAAGTCAACAATAATGACGTAAAGTCAACCTCACATACAAAAAATAAAAAGCCTTGTCTGGGTAACATAGTCACTTCATCAAGCATCTGTAACTAACACAGGGTTAGTTACAGTCAAGATTCAGAATAACTCAAGATAACTAGACAGAACTCGTTTCTATCAAGTCTACATGGTTTCAACAGAACAGGTACAGTGGTATCAAGAAAAGCTCCAGATGGGGATTCATTTTCATTAAAAATCAAATAAAAAATAAAAAATCACAGAACCAGGTCAACTGTAAATGGAAATGTGAACCAGTTAATTGGTAACTAACTGTAATTTGGTGTGTTTGTCTTCCCAGATGGTGTTTGTGACTCTGGTTGGCGACCAAATGGACCTTCAGAGGAATTGCTGGAGGTTTCAACATGCTGATGACAAACTTTATGTCCAAATTCATTTTGAATTTGTTTTGGAACATGATTTGTTGAGTTCTCATTTAATTACCCTTTACCATTTTAATCAGTCTCTCTCTGATTTGAGATGAGGTTCATTTTGTCAAATTTAATGTTTGTGAGGTATAGCACCACTCTGTTACTGTTCATCAACATGGTTTTATTGTTGCTGTTGAGACAGTTCGTCCTGTACAGGCCCTGAGTGGACTGGATCAGTCTAGATGAAGTCTTTTGTCCAAGGACACAGACAGACAGCATAAAGTGGGCACACCTGGAATCAAACATCTGTCTGTGTGCAGTAGTTGTAAATTTAAAATTAATTAATTAAGTAATTAATGGTTGTGGGAAAATATGATTGTATTCTTGTAATAACGTACAAAAAATTAATTTTATTCTTGTAATAATGGTGTCTTCAAAAAAATCAGAGTTTCATTCTTGTAATCTTGAATATGTTTCCATGTGACAATAAAATCAATCAAGCAGCAAAATTCTCTAACTTTTTTGTGTAACTGTGCTGTTATTCTCCAAATTTCACAGACTTTTTCTTTTAAAAATATATATTTTTTGTGCTTTATTTTTTTATTGTTATTTTGTTCATTGTAATTTATACTCAGAATCACTGCTAACATTTTACCTTCGTTGTATTTTTCTTTAATAAATGAGCTTCCTGTATTCCCAAAATAATAATTTACAGACGGGAGGATTATGTCTTCAATCACATAAAAATTACTTTTTCCTCAAATATGTTTTCTGCATAAATTTGTAGAACTGAAATTTCAAATTACAAAATGTCTTGTTTTTACTTTCAGTTTTATTTAACCTTTTTGATTTTTAACATAAATATTTTTTCATTAATATGCCTTTCAATTTTATTCCTGTAATTTTTACATGAGTAAAAGTGAAAATTATACCCTTTGTTTTTGCTTGTGAAACTGTGTTATTGATGCTTTTCCATGTAAAATGACTTACTTTCAAAACTTTGTGGATCTTCTCTTGTTCAAATTGGGGTCACTACCACAGATCTGAGGTTGATCTTCCTATTGTTTTGGCAAAAGTTTGATATTGGATGCCATTCCTGATGAAGCTCCATGTTACATAGACATTGGGCAGGGGTGGCCTTGAACCAGGTACCTTCTGTACTGGAAATCAGTGTACTTAACTGTTTTTTTTGGTCACATTTTTGAAAGACATATTCAGATTTAAATAAATAAATAAAAACTCAGTATTCAACATTTTTCCATCTTATCAGAATCTATGAATATTTTCCAGTGTATTAATAACACTACTTAATAACACTGCTGTACTGGAAAAATATCCCTTTATATTCTCCAGTCTTGAATAAAATAAATGATGACTACACTTTATGTTGCTCAGTTGGTCTTAAGACGGGTGCTGGAGAAAAGATTTAAGATTCAAGAGTGTTTATCGTCACACATATAAGTGGTGAAACTGGCATGGCACTGGCATGATAGTTTCACCATTTATACCTGAGTGGTGAAACTGGCATGGCACTGGCATGCTGGCACCAAGGTACTGTAGGTCACATCACACAAATAGACGGCCCTGTGAAAGACAAACAAAGGATGTATGCATTATTTAAATGATTACTAAAAATATCCATGCAAGTTGTCAAGTCTTGACTAAAATAAATGTATAATAGATAGCCAAGAAAAGAGGAAACTAAGTGGATTGCTCTTAGATGGAGAATGCTGGCCAAAGCAGGTAGATCATTCCAAATCTGACCGGAGGACCTTTGTGGCCGGGACAGCAGTGGGATCGAACCCCGGACTGCTCAAACTAAAGACCAGAACTCTACCAGGTCAGCAAAAGAGGAATTCCCCTTGTAAAATTTGTGTGACCAGAGGACCTTTGTGGCCGGAACTCTACCTGGTAGAGTTCTGGTCTTTAGTTCGAGCAGTCCAGGGTTCGATCCCACCGCTGTCCCAGCCACAAAGGTCCTCCGGTCACACAAATTTTACAACTATCAATATCAGTAAGTCGCCCACTATCGACATTAATGTTAGCGGCTAAATAACCAATTAGCTTAGCGAGACAACTGTCCTTCTTCATCAGACTCACCCACAATGTGTTTCCTTCTCAGATGCTCCTGCATTGCATTGTACTACAGTGGAAGGCAATTAAGTTCTGCCTTGCAGATTTTGCATTGCACATTTTTCTCTTTAATTTGGTTAAAATGTTCCCAAACTTTTTAGCTTCATTTGTCAGTTAGCCATGAAAATTCAGTAAGGTATATCTTCTATTATACATTCCAAATCTAAGGTAGAACTTTTCAGGTCTTCTGGTACTTTCCCTGCTTGAAACCAACAATTCAGGAAAAAAAAAAATTATAAATGACAGAAATGCGTGATTATTTCTTTCTTTTTTTTTTTTTTTTTTTTTTGGCACATGGACCTTTGACCTCCCAGTATTAATGGATAAAATTTCTGATTTTGAGACGGTTCGTTCGTTTTAAGATATGCAAGTTTGCCAGAAGTGTGGATTTTCTCTTCTTTCCTGCCTCAAAACCCCCACGATATCACGCAGGGGTCCAATGAGACTGCACTGCCCCATATACAAACCTAAAATAGAATATGAGAAGGCAACAAGAATGTGACAGTCTTCAGGGCCATGGGCCTTTTCTGTAGCCAGTTGTGATACATTCTCAATCCTGCAGATTCCATGCTGGCTTGAGTATTCAGTCGTCAGAGCTGTGACAGATTTTCGCCACAGCATCTCACACATCTGTAATTACAGCACATGACTCTCACGTTTTATATTCGACTCATAAGTCTGTTGTTTACACAGCATGTCCAGGTGTGGGCGACACTTGCAGCCTCAGTCTCGGAGACGCTGCAAATGTCACCATGATGTTCAAAATATTTTACAAGCTTTCGCTGTGGTTTTTGAAATGCTTTAATAGTTTTTTCATTCTTCATGAATTTCATGTAGTTTAATTGCTCTGAGTTAAACAACTAAAATGTTGTTTAGTCACTATCGCCCTCTCTCTCTGTCTCTGTCTCTCTCTCTCTCTCTCTCTCTCTCTCGCTATTTTAGCAACTAAAATAACAGAGCGGGGTCATTTGTGACCCTGTTACAGACCCTGTTCGTGGTTAGGGCCTGTCCAGCAGTTTGGACAACTTGTTGGTCTGTATCTTTTATCCTGCTACTTCTTTTGGTTGAAATTGGAGATTGCTTTGATTTTCTTAACATAGAGGATAATTGGATGGTTTTGGAGTTTGCTGATTCTCCCTGTGTTTGTGTGGGTTCCTTCCGGGTGTTCCGGCATGTCACAGGGGGACACGCCCACCTCTGTCAGCAGACCTTGGTGGCTTGCAGAACAAAAAGGCTCACTCTCTGTGCCTTCATTCTGTGATTTTTAATTTTATGTATGTATTATATGTTCATCCTGCATCTGTCTGATGTCAATGTTGTAATGTAACACCTTGCGTGCACGGTCACACCCAGCTGTTAGTTGGCGGTCAGCTGACAGGCGCTGTATGTCCACAGCAAACGATCACACAAGAATGAGTTCACACCTTCACACTTGTGTTTTATTTAAATTCCACTCTTTCTGTCTGTCATGTAAACTCAAATTTACATGGTGGAAGGCTTCACACCATGCTGCGGGCTCAGTTGCTGGCCAGTCCTCATGAGGGCGTGAGCGCCCGCCCACACGAGGACTGCATGTTCTCCAGCTGAGTTTCTTGACACAGAGGTCAGCTGGTCCAGCAGCACATTGTGCTGGACAGCGAACGGACTCTGGGATCTTCAACCACAGCTGACAATGTTGGATTGTGTGTGTGTGTGTGTGTGTGTGTGTGTGTGTGTGTGTGTGTGTGTGTGTGTGTGTGTGTGTGTGTGTGTGTGTGTGTGTGTGTGTGTGTGTGTGTGTTGGTGGGGGGAATGACCCATTCCACAATCCATTTGTGTTGGGGGGGCGGACGACGACGACACACTCCACACGCCATTTGTGGGTGTGGTGTGGTGGTGGGGGGTGTTGCACAGTTACACCCATGTGTGTTGCTAGGTGATGCCACACTCATGTTGCACTGAGACACTTTTCAGGTCAAATGTGGCCGAGAGGGGGATCAAATAGGCGCTCGCGGGGTACTTGTATGCGCGAATGGTTGTGGCGACAGGTGTATGAGGCATTTGAGGCAGCTCCGATTTTTCACGAATGGCTCCTTCATGCACTAGTCGGCTTCAATCGTGTTATGTGTGAAGGGGCTGTCAGTAAAGTTAGTGATGGACAATTTCTGTTCTGTTACTGTTGTGGTGTTGTGTATTTTGTAGTGCTGAAGTCCACAGGATACATTTAAGTGAAATGTTTGCAGTGCAGTTTGTAAATAAAAACAAAGCAAATGATATTGGTAGCAGTTACAGTCAAAGTAAGGAACAACTGAACAGAACATGTTTTCAGAGTCATTGTAAATCTGTAATGATATCATTCAGTATTTGTATCAGTACTCTGGATCGACGAGTATGCAAATGTATATACTCGTACTTAGTCTGGAAAAAGTGGTATCAGTGTAGCCCTGATTCTTTCCATCATCCCTATTTCTCTTGTCATTCACCTGTTTTGTGGAATGATCTGGCATCATTTAAACAGTCAGATTCTGTAGAGACTTTGAGGTTCAGACTTAAAAAGCACTTTTCCTTTGCGTATGGCTAGCATACTAGCATAGTATGTTACTATGCTTCCTATCCTTTTAAATTCATTTTATTAGTAAACAGAGTGGGTCGCAGCCTCAACTTTGTCTAAAGTCTGGGTCTTCTAGTGAGGCTTAGGGCTATTGGCCGGCGATCACCTTAGTATTTCTTCTGTTTTTTTTGTTACTTAATGTTGCGTTTACACATAGGCAGGATGCGTCACAAATGTCATATTTGCATAATTCTTGGCACATTCCTGGCATTGTTAACATGTCTTAACGCATCTGAATAGGTTTCTTAATAATGCGTGATATTTGTGATTTTGGTGGAGCATGTTTTTGGCTGTCAAAAAAATCTCATTTCCCCTCACGTCGTGGAGGTCACAACTGAGCGTGTTGATCCATCTTGATTAGTGGTAATCCTTGATAGAATGTGACAGCGTTCTTCTCTGACGTGCGCAGAATTAAACCGTGCTGCACCACATTCAGTTTTATTGCTGCAGTATGCTAAAGAAGCACAGTGATGCCAAGTCAGCTAAAAGTTTCGTTCCAATGCTCATCACCTCGCTCCTGCAGGTGTTCCACCTGCTGCTGCTGTACCTGATGTTTGGGAAAACGAGCGAGATGAGAGCCGTGTGGAGACACACATCTGGCTCTCTGGCTCTCCTCCATTCTGTGCCACTCCATGGCACAGAGCACAACTAAGCATGCAATCACAAAGTTCTCCTGTGGATTTTGAGGAGCAAACTGGAGCGATCTGAATTGTTCAGCAGCTGATAAATGAATATGGGTGTGTGTGTGGGGAGATGATTCACCTCATTCACAACATGACAGAATGTAACGATGCGCTTTTGCGCGCAATAGTGCAGACATTGTTCTTGACCATGCGTAATGGTTCCTGATAATTCGCCAGCAACACATGCCATTAATCATAACGTGTGGTAACAGGTTGCAGCAGTTCCTGAGGACACCTGACGCCTCTGCCTCAAATCATCACATTCGTGATCAGCGGCCAAGAATGTATACTTCGTGGCATTCCTGACTTGTCATCGTTATGTGTAAGTGCAGCATAAAGCTGACAAATTATACCTTATTTGTTGTCTTTCTGCCACCTGATTCTGTGTTTTTTCCTCTCTGTTTAAGGTGCGGTTCCATCCTGAAGTGGGAGTGGGTGTCTGCAAGCCTCCCGTCCTGTACACCAGAATGGACTCCCAAAATTTCCTGTATATTTGTATTGTCAAGTTTGTTGGTAGCATGGCCAAAGCAGAGGGTCACCTTGCTGTCTGGTCTGCTTGAGGTTTCTTCCTCAAATCATCAGAGGGCAGTTTTCCTGACCACTGTCGCCTGTGTTCTTGCTCTAGGGGTTGGTAAGGTTAGACCTTACTTGTGTGAAGTGCCTTGAGGCACCTTTGTTGTGATTTGGCGCTATATAAAATGAAGTGAATTGGAATTGAATTAAATTGAAATTCAGTGAGTAAAAGTCCCACCATGCATTGCTTCAACCAAAAACAGGTGATTCCACTGATTGTCTCGTCTACCCGCTTGAAGACTTGAACTAATGAGAATCAGCTGGTTTAGTTGGTAACTGGAACAAAAATGTGGTAGGACTTTTACTCACTGAAGTCGAGGTTTTCCACATCCACTGTGCAGCTGTTTTTGATTTTATATTGTCACAGATACACATTCCAGTGAAAACAGAACCCTGCTGTCACCACTTCACCCACACTCAGTGGAATAAATGCATCTCCATTCATGGACACATCAGAGTCAGCTGTTGGAGGAAGCAGTGCAGTTTTAAATTGTTCAATGATCACATCCGATCAGACACGATTATCAACTGTGTCTCCATCAATACAAAAAACTGTCACAGATCTGTGGACTGAATCCTCGAGCCGACATGCGATCTGTAGGATTCTGTGCTTGTGAGAATGTATCAGAAGCTGCCACGGAAAAGGCATGTGGCCATGAAGGCTGTCACGTTGTTGTCTTCTTATGTTCTATTTTAGCTTTTTAACTGAGGTACTCCTTGGAGGCAGCCCATCAATCATGACAAAGGTTGTGCGACAAAATGTGAAGTGGTGTAGGAGAGACTTTGTTGGCTTAAAGTCCTAATTGATCTTTTTTTCTCAATGATTCATACTTCGACATGTGGGTGCAACATCACTGTGATCCTCCCAGCGTTTGTGGTCTAGTTTAAAGGTGTAGTTCTTTTGTCAAGCAGCCCTTGAATCCAGCTGAGCAGGATGCCTTTTTTTCTTGCTGAAGGCAAAATGGAAAAATGTTCCAAGCCACCCACAAATTAACTGAAAGCCAAGCATGCCATCTTCAGACACCATCTCATGACGTCTGTACCTTCAGAGTTCAGTTGTCAACCACAAAAGATTCAACACTGGTCAATGAAGATGACCATGATCTTGATCTACCAACTATGGCATTTTTGAGAGGAGAGCAACGACAATGAATTTAAATGCCCCCCACTTTCGCCTCCAAATCTTTTGCAGATGATGATTAATCTCTGAAGGTACAGATGTCATTCGACAGTTCCTTTAATTATGTTCTCAATAATGATATGGTTCACTACTGCAGACTTGAGGTCATTGTTGTTTTTGGAACATTTGTCTCTCTTGCCTTGTGCACATAAAAAAAAAAAATGCTGCTCAGTTGGATTCAGGTGTGATGTGATGAGAAAATTACAGTTGTAAACCAGGCCAACACTGGTGATGGGAGCACAGCGATGCTACACCCACATTTCAAAGTATGAATCATTAAGAAACAAAAACAACTTTTTAAACCAACTCCTCCTCACTCCCAGCTCATCACGTTTGAATGTAAAACTGTTGTCATGACTGAACGTCAGTCAGTGTGAAGAGTTGGTTGCCCCCTTTATTGATGTGCAGACAAAACGTTAACTCTCATGTTAACCTGAACACACACATAGACAAATAGCCCCTGCTGTGTCGAGGGATGATGTAGGAATTAAGCAGATAGTTTAGGATGTTGTCAGAGAGACATATTCTGTGACTGTTTATTAAAGTACTAAGTGATGCGAAGGCAGTCCGTAAGTCATCATATAGTGATGCTAAGGGGTGCTGATCAGGGGTCATAATGAAGGGCCTCCCTTTCTGGACAGCGTGATGACCACTCACGGACTTCACCCTTTGTGCTAACCAATGTCATGGTGAGAGAAGACTGCCTCCTGGGATGATTTCCTTGTCGAGTGCAGAGACTCCATTATCCACTTCAGCAATGAGAGTGAAACCAACCAGGAGCAGGCTGAGATCAAAGTAAAGAAACAGAAGGGGGGGGCAAAAAGGCCCTTCACCAGGAAAGGATGGAAAAAGCACTGTAAATATGTGGCACAGATGTCTGATGCCACCACATCCAGTTACCACCAGGCAGGTGCAGACAAATACGGAACACAGGAAGCCTGTTAAGAAGCTCTGCAGCTCACCATCAAGCAAAAATTTAAAAAAGACATAATAACAAACATATTTGAATGTGCCCATGCCCAAATGTGTCTGTGCTGGTTTTTGTTCTGAACAATTACATAAATGATAAACTGTTTTAACATAAGCAGTACCCCCCAATGGCTGACCGTGTCAGCTCCCTGATGCACATTTGTCCATCACATATGATTTGGACATTGATGGAATGAAAATGTTTCCTATTAACAGAAACAAATTCATTGTGATGGTGCCTTTATAGCAAAATGTGTGCAGTAAATACTAGAGAGCTACGACCACTACCTTTACAACCCTAAACACAATCAAGATGTTCCCAAAAATAAAAACTGGCCTCAAGCCAGTTATCCAACATGGCCATTATTAAGTCTATTGTTTGTTCCTACTATGTATTTTAATAAGGGTCTATTGGCGGCCATTTTGGACGCCATTGTGAATCTTAAACCCATGAATGAATTTAGTTTAGGCACAAATGAGTTTGCTGTGACCTGCAATGGTCTTCCCATTGAATCTCTGTGATATTTAAGTTGTTTATATGTTGTTTAAAGGTGTGTTAGTGGAAAAAAAACAACCTATTTTGGCAGCCATCTTGGACACCATCTTGGATAACTGGCTTGAGGCCAGTTTTTATTTTTGGGAACATCCTGATTGTGTTTTGGGGTCATCTAAGGAACCTAAAAAGGTTGGTTTGGTTTAGTCCCGGGGTGGGGGGTGCAAAGGTAGTGGTCGTAGCTCTCCTAGTATAATAGCTCTGATTACATTCGGGAAACTGGCTCTCGCTGCAAAATGCGCTGTAATGTTGGACTGTACCTGGTTGGTATTCAGAGGATTGTGTTCCACACAGCTGGTGGCTTGGTGCAAGGTTGACTGACACAGTCCTGACCGATCAGCCAGCTCACGCTAGAATGCCCATGATGCCAGGATGCCCAGCGTGATCAGCACCTGTGTGGGCTCAGACAACCCCTCAGTCCACATCGTATTCCTCTCTGGACCGACCGCATTTCTGTGCGCGACTCCAGTCACAGTGGCCTTGATAATCAAAGTCGGTTTCAGAGCCAATTATCTTCATTTGGTAGTAAATCCTCATGTTCCCTGAATACACGCTCATGCCGGATTGTACCATTTGCAAAGTCCTCTGACAATGCTAACGCAACCACTGTTAGTGCAATTTTACGCATCACTTACACATAACTGCAAACGTGGGTGTGTTAAATGTTCATCAGTGTGTCTGATGTGCACATCACTCTGATGACTTCTTGTTTTCACACTATTAATGGTTCCCTGTGTCACCTGTACATGTCGGAGATGGCACAATAGTTATAGAAACATGCGTACGCCAGCCACGATTTTTGCGTCTCGTGCCGCACATTTCCACGCTCAAGTCACTTTTGATACATCTGGACGTGGAGACAGGCCTGAGGCCCCTGGTTATCTTTACGGAGTTTAGGTCATTGGGGTGGCTGGACTGCGCATGCAGTCTCTACGCCGGACTTGAACACCTCCCCCTGTCGAGTTTATCTACCTTGTTTTACTGCCAGCTGCACATACGCATTTCTGTGACGTGATCTAGCCCAAACACTTGGACTCTGGGGCTGGTAAGTAGATAGTTTCAGCTCAGCCAGAGGATCAGAGGAAAAAAATGCAGCCCCTGATACGCGCTGACGGGAGCTCAGCAGCAGTGGCTGAAAAGAGTCTCAGTAGCCTGGTTTGCAGAATTTTCTGTATATTCTACATCTTAGCATATTCTGTGTGCAGAGGGGAAGGGGCAGGCTTGGCCACAAACTGTCTCTCCAGTGGCTGTGGTTTCTGATGACACCATTGCAAAACAGGTTTTGTGCCCTGCTGAAAATCAGAGACCGTGGTTTGCTCATATGAGCCGTTTCGCTGTGAGTTGCCCTAAGTTGTACTTATTTGCACTATGTGTGAACCTGTGTGAACCTTGGCCTGAACTAATTGGGTAAGACACAATGGTCCTGCTGAATGGTTAGAGTTTAGTGAGACCAATAAGTCGGACTACGTGAGTTCTGGAAGCAAGAATAATTCTTATTGAGATCAAGAGGTCAAGGATAGTGATGTTTTCTATAAAGTACTTTACATCCCCCCCAAAAAAAATAGAAAGCCCTGTCTTTGTAATGTAGTCACTTCAGCATCTTATGATGAGATCCTGAACACAGTTAGTTATCGTCAAGATTCAGGAGAACTCAGGATAATTAGACAGAACTTGTTTCTATCAAGACTACATAGTTAAAACTGAACAGGTACAGTGGTATCAAGAAAAGCTCCAGATGAGGATTCATTTTCATTAAAACTCAAATAATGTACAAATTTTAATCAAAATCACAGGACTGTAAATAGAAATGTGATTGAGATGTTTTCCTCCTCGCCCAGAAAAAGTCAGGTGTGGTTCTCCATCTTTTGCATTCTGAGAAACCAACATTTCTTGAGAACGTGTGAAATTTTGAATTTTGTGCAATGTTGAGAAATGTAGTCTCACAGTCTTCAAACCAAGTTCAATACATCTTAGCTGTTTGGTTGTTGAGATATGCAAAAATAAAAGGGGGGGTTCCACAGTGTCTTCCTTGTTGTTGACTATTGACCAAACTACACCACAGTCTAACCACGTCTGGATATCCAAGTCATATTCCCACCAAGTTTGAAGGAAAGCCATCCAGCAGAGGTATAAAACCCCGTCTTCAGTGAGTAAAAGTCCCATCGTGTGCTGCTTGAGCCAAAAACAGTTGATTCCACTGACTGACCCGTCCACTCACCTGAAGACTTGAACTAATGAGAATCAGCTGGTTTAGTTGGTAACTGGTACAAAATTGTGGTATGACTTTTACTCACCGAAGTCAAGGTTTTCCACCTCCACTGTCCAACTGTTTTTGAGTAATATTGTCACAGATACACATGCCAGTGAAAACAGAACCCTGATGTCACCACTTCATGCACACTCAGAGTAATACATATGTCTCCATTCATGGACACATTAGAGTCAGCTGTTGGAGGAAGCAGTGCAGTTTTAAGTTGTTCAATGATCACATCCGATCAGACACAATTATCAAATGTGTCTCCATCAATACAAAAAACTGTCACAGATCTGTGGACTGAATCCTCAAGCCAACAAGAGACGTGGCCCTGAAGGCTGTCATGTTGTTGCATTCTCATGTTCTATTTTAGGCTTTTAATTGAGGTACTCGTAAAGAAAATGATTGGACTGTGTTGACAGTTCATTGGAGGCAGCCCATAAATCATGACAAAAGTTTTGCGTCAAAATGTGACGTGTTGTTTGTGAGAATTTGTTGGTTTCAAAACCTGATGGAACTTTTTTTCTCAATGATTCATACTTTGACATGTGGGTGCAATGTCACTGTGATCCTCCCAGCATTTGCGGTCTAGTTTAGAGGTGTACCTTTCGCGTCAAGCAGCTGAGCAGGATGCCTTTTTTCTTGCTGAAGACAAAATAGAAAACTGTTCCAAGCCATCCACAAACTGAAAGCAAAGCATGATATCTGTAAATAAGCCATCTAATTACGTCTGCACCTTCAGAGTTCAGTTGTCAACCACAAAAGGTTTGACACTGGTCACTGGAGATGACCGCCATGGTGTCTGAGAACTCTGAAAGAGACGGGAAATAGGTGAGGGTGTTTTTGATCTGTAAACAATGGCATTTTTTTAGAGGAGAGCAACGACAATCATCACCTGCAATAGATTTGGAAGTGGGCACATTTAAACTCATTAATCTCTGAAGGTGCAGATGTTGATTGTTTCTTTGCTGACATTGTGTAGCCTTCTGCACATAAAAAAGAAATATTGCTCAGCTGGATGCAAGTGTGACGTGATGAGAAAATTACACCTGAAAACAAGGCCAACACTGCTGATGGGAGCACAGCGACGCTGCACCCACATCACAAAGTATGAATCATTGAGATAACAGAACCATTGGGCTTTTAAGCAATGAACATCATCAAAGACTCCACTCACCCAGCACACAAACTGTTCTCCCTACTGCCATCAGGGAAGCGCTACCGCAGCATGTGGTGCAGCACAAGCAGACTGGGAAACATCTTCTTTCCACAAGCCATCAGACTCATCAACACACTGAAGAAAACTACATGAACATTTCAAAGACACTGAAGAACATTCCATGAACACTTCATTTCACCATGTCACTTGCACTTTACTCTTCGCACCTTATATACTGCATCTACACTATTGCAAATAACCTGTATGTCCACTGATTGTACTTCTGCTGCTGTGTGATTTTGTGTGTGTGTATTTATTGTACATGTTTATATCAGTATGCTAGTCTTTTTTACTGCATGTGTGTGTGTGTGTGGTTGTGAGTGAAATGTGTCAGAGAGAGTAATGTAAATTCATGTATCATCAGTATGTTAGTTTTTACTGCACGTGTGTGTGTGTGTTTATTATCAATGTCTTATCTATATGTTTAGTTTAAGTGCACATTGGAGACTGGTCAAATGCAATTTCAATCTTCTGTGCTAACCCTGTTACATAGATTTTTGACAATAAAGTACACTTTGACTTTAAACCAACAACTCCTCACTCCCAGCTCATCATATCCTAAAACTCTTGTCATGACTGAACGCTAGTCAGTGTGACAAGTTGGGTGCCCCCTTTATTGATGTACAGACAAACGCTAACTCTCATGTTAACCTGAATGCAAATGTAGACAAATATCCCCTGCTGTGTCGAGGGATGACGCAGACTTAAGCAGATAGTTAAAGATGTTATCAGAGAGACATTAAAGTAAGTGATGCAAAGACGATATGTAAGTCATCACATAGTGATGCTAAGGGCCCCTTCGCACATAGTGCGAATACGTACAACTCAGGGCGACTCTCTGTGTTAGAGCTCGTATGAGCACTCCACGAAACATTGCGGCAACAGGCAGCCATGCACGATGCCGGTGGAACGGTTCGTGCATGCAACGGTGTCTTTAGAGCAGGAACACTGTTAAATTAATAATTTTTTTTAAAAAGCCACTCACGGGGTTTGAACCCACATGCTCTGATTACCAGATGGAAACTTTACCACTGTGCTACAATCACTGTCTTGTAACAGGAGTGTGAAATGGCTAAAATCAAAAAGCAGATAAACTTATTTTCTAAAAAAAAAAGCACTGTGATAACGGACCAAACGGCATTTGGTATGGAGTATTTCTGCTGATACGTGACTGAAAGTGGCGTATTTGTTGCACTGTTGGGTTGTCCTGGTCCTGCGGCATGCCGCTCGCATCCCTCACGCCCCAACACGCGTGTCCTGTCATATGTGACATTCATATCGCATGCTGCATGTCCGCATGAACTGATGGTCCGTTTATATGTATTTCCATACGAGCACACGCGCGCATCCGTCAAAACATGGGATGTGTGCTGCAGCTGTGATGTCTAGAACTGGAGATGTCGCAACAGCTGTGGGCAGCCAGCCACGCCCCCTGTCCTGTCAGCGCACCGACCAAGATGTCACTCTGATCACATGAGAGATGCCTTGCCTGCTGGGGGGGTGCACGTGAACCACACGTACATGTGTTGGGGGCGGAAAACACATGTGTTGTGTGGGGAGCTGACACTCTGTCTTTCAGGCGCTGGTGTGTGCAAATAGTTGTAGCAACAGGTATACGAGGCAGCTACGATTTTACACGTTTTGCACATGATTCCTACTTCATGCGCATTTAATGCGCAAATCGACCAAATTTGCACTATGTGTGAAGGGGCCCTAAAGGGTACTGATTGTTGGGAGACCTAGGTATCTGGATTGAAAGGATGATGTCAGGGGTCACAGTGAAGGGCCTTTTTTTCTGGACAGCGTCCAGAAAGATGAACACTCATGACTTTCACCCTTGGTGGTAACCAATGTCATAATGAGACAGGATTGCTACAGGTCTCCTGGGAAGATTCCAAAACCGGGGACTGATTATTCCCTTGCGGAATGCTAAGACTCAATTACCCACTTTAAGAGTGACAGTGGGACCAACTGGGAGCAGGCTGAGATAAAAGTAAAGAAATAAAGGGCGGGGGTGAAAAAAAAGACCTGTTACCAGGGGGGGAATGGAGAACAAGGAGGAAAGGATGAAAAAGCACCATAAACATGTGGCACAGATGTCTGATCCACTGATGCCGCCACAACCAGTTCCTACCACCAGGCAGGTGACAGTGACCAAGAAACATTGCAGGCTTGGTGCACCGTTGTCTGATCCACAGAGGTGGCGCCAGGCGCCAGCATGCTTCAAAGCCTCCACCATCATCCCTATCCCCTAAAAACAAAGAACTTCAGGATTTAATGACTACAGACCCGTCACCCTGACCTCTGTGGTGATGAAGACCTTTGAGCGCCTTGTCCTTACACACCTCAGGGCCAACATGGCCCTCCACCTCATTTTCCAGCATCTGGATTCCTCAGGAACCTATGCACCTGACTTCCTGCCCAACAGGGGGCAGCATGTGAAGCTGGGGGGGGGAGCATGTCTCTGACACGGTCCATCATTACACCGGACCCCCTAAGACTGCGTTCTTTCTCCTCTACTCTTCTCCCTGTACACTAACAGCTGCACATCTAGTCACCAGTCTGTTAGGCCTGTTTGGGGCGTTGTGTAGTTGATCTGCTCCTGCTGGGTCCATGACGTGGTCGCACCAACTGAATAAAATGAGGGCGCAAGAATGCTGGGAGCTGTGGTAAAAAGCAGGGTAACAATTTAATGTACAGTTGGATGACAGAGTTTGGAAATGTGCAGTGAGACACCGACTGGACCAGAATAGCTGAAGTGGCAGGGAACTGGAACTAGCTAGCCGGATACGGAGCTTATGTGAGGCAGGAACTGACGGAATGAACACTGAGTTTCTGGTAAAGGTGGAGTGACTGAAACAGTGTTTTATGAGCAGGTGAGTTGATTGATGACAGATGTGCTAATTAGCTCTGTGATGCAGCACCCGGAGAAAACAGAAAGGGAGGGGATAGAGAGAAGGGAAACACCCAGGCAGCACAACAACCTGAGCATAATTATTTTTGACAGCCTTTTAAATCTCACACGTAAGCAGTGTTTCACTGGAGGCACGAATATTTCAGTCAGCTCTTCAGTCATTCTTAGTTCATTTCCTGGTTGGTTTCATTCCACAGTCAGCTGCTGTTGGCCTTCATCCAACACAGTAATGTTGATGCTGAAATGAACTCTCAGTATTTTAAAACCATGCTACGATACCGTTGTATCATATCTCATGTTCTGGAAACTTTAATGCACATTTTATTGGGTTTCAACTGCTTTTAGGTAGCTTTATTCATTTCCTAAATTTACCACAATTTCAGAGGCTCCTGCTGTGAGGAGCAAGTTGGACGATAGCTCTTGGTTAGTCCTCCATCGGGGGGAAAAAAAAATGTAAAAGAAAAATCAACTGAAATCTGGTCAACATGTGTCGCCAACTTGTTTCAAGCCAGCGGTACTCTGATGTTAAAGAATGTAAACTAATTTCAAGTCTGCTGTCAGGAGTCGCTGGTCTCCGCTGATAATATCTGGTTTACCAAAAATGTCCAGTCTTCCCCTAACATCACTGGTTAGTGTCCAAGTATTGCAACCATATAGTAAGAAAGGAAGCACCCGGATCCTAAAGACCAGAGACATCATGTACAAAGCATATGTACGCACAAAAATGTGGCGTACGCCTGTGACCACGCTCATGTTATGATGTATCACACGTGAAATCACCATAGAAATGTGCAGTGTATCATGCAAAAATTCTGGCTGGTGTACGCACGTTTCTACAGCTATTGTGCCATCTCTGAAACATTGAGCTGATGGTGGGAACCATTGTGTGAAAACAAGAAGTCATCAGAGTGATGTGCACATCAGAGACACACTGATGGACATTTAATACACCTACGTGTTTGCAGTTATATGGATTGATAAAAAAGCAAGCGCAAGGTGATGCATAAAATTGTGGCTGCGTTGGCATTGTCAGAGGATTTTGCAAATGGTACAATCCAACGTGAGCGTGTATTCAGGGAACGTGAGGATTTATTTGCAAATGACGATAATAGGCTCATAAACCGATTTGGCCACGGTTACTGGAGTTGTGCGCAGAACTGCAGCCGGCCCAGAGCGCAATACGACGAGGAGCTTGGCGGTTGTCTGTATGCACACAGGTGCTGACTACACTGGGCGTCCTGGCATCAGGGGCGTTCCAGCGAGAGCTGGCTGATCGGTTGGGCGTGTGCCAGTCAACCTTGCATCAAGCCACCAGCTGTGAGAACGCAATCATCCGAATGTCATCCATTCCAACATTATAGCGCATTTTGCAGAGAGCACTTTCCCAAATATTGATTGCACACACATTGCTATAAAGTCCCATCACATGAATTTGTTTTTGTTAATAGGAAACATTTTCATTCCATCAATGTTCAAATCATATGTGATGCACAAATGCACATCAAGCTGGAAGCTGGCATGGCACATGGTGGATGACTGCTTGGTGGTTAAATAGTTTATCTGTGTAATTGTTCCGAACGAAAACCAGCGTGGGCACATTTGCGCATGTGCACATTAAAATATATTTTTTGTTATGAAAAGTCATGTGTTTTCTTGATGGTGGAACTAGAGATGAGCTTCTTAACAAGCCCCTGGCTGTGTTCAGTATTTGTCAATAAAAGCGTGTGTAATGTGAATGTCACACAGTCAGCCGCCGCGCTCCTAATATCTTTTTTTTTATTATTATTATTATTTTGTTTTTTAAGTGTCAAGGTCGACGTTTGCTATGTTTTTCTTTTGTTTAGGTTTTGTTACAATCCTTTTAGAGCGCAAGTATAGGATCATTCATCCACCTTTTCTAGACAATTTGTGACTTTGTGACCATATTTCCGTTGTTCAGCTATTGTCGTGTGCCGTGTGACCATGCCCTTACTCACTCACAACACCCATTTAATTTGCTTATGTTTGATCAAGCAGGTACAATGTTTTCTTCCCAAAAAACATTTTTCAGTTTATCTCTGGCATATTACTTCATAGTTATACCCAATTCCAAGTTGTTGTGATGCTGTTGAGCTTTGAGATGACAGAAGAAAAAGACTGTCCACGGTGGAGATAGTTATGTTAGATCGACGCTTCACATCACCCTATTTGATATAATCCTGGTCATAAACAAGTATAAATTCTTTTAAAAAGCTAGTTTTAGATCATGTAGGGATAGAATAATTACAGTGGTATGTAAAAGTTTGAGCACCCCTGATGATTTCCAGGACTTTTCTTTATAAATTATTGGTTGTCTGGATCAACAATTTCAGTTAAATATATCCTATAGCAGACAAACAGTGATATTTGAGAAGTGAAATGAAGCTTCTAGTGTTTACAGAAAGTGTGCAATACTTATTTAAATGAAATCAGACAGGTGTATAAATTTGGGCACCCTTGTCATTTTATTGATTTGAATGCATTTAGCACTAATTATTGGAACACAATTGGTTTGGTAAGCTCATTGACCCTTGACCTCCATACACAGGTGAATCCAATCATGAGAAAGGGTATTTAAGGTGGCCATTTGCAAACGTTTCCTTTCTTTGCATCTCTTCTAATGAGTGGCGACATGGGAGCCTATAAACAACTCTCAAATGACCTGAAAACAGATTGTTCAACATCATAGTTTACGGAAAGGATACAAAAAGCTATCCCAGAGATTTCAGCTGTCAGTTTCTACTGTGAGGAACATAGTGAGGAGATGGAAGACTGCAGGCACAGTACTGGTTAAGGCCCGAAATGGCAGGCCAAGAAAAATCTCAAACTGAAACAAAGGATGGTGAGAACAGTCATAGTCAACCCAAAGACCTGCTCCAAAGACCTACAACATGATCTTGCTGCAGATAGTGTCTCTGTGCATTGTTCAACTATACAGCACACTTTGCACAAAGATACTCTATGATGCTGTAACGCAAAGGAAGCCTTTTCTGCGTACACGCCACAAACAGACTCGCTTGAGGTATGCTAAAGCACATTTGGACAAGCCAGCTTCATTTTGGAATAAGGTGCTGTGGACTGATGAAACTAAAATTGAGTTATTTGGACATAACAAGGGGCGGAAAAAGAACACAGCATTTCAAGAAAAACACTTGCTTTCTACAGAAAAATTTGGAGGTGGTTCCATCATGCTGTGTGGCCAGTGCAGGTACTGGGATTCTTTTTAAAGTTGAGGGTCACATGGATTCCAGTCAATATCAGCAGATTCTTGAGAACAATGTTCATGAACCAGTGACAAATTTGAAGTTGCGCCGGGGCTGGATCTTTCAACAAGACAACAAACACTGCTCAAAATATACTAAGGCATTCATGCAGATGAACAAGTATAATATTATGGAATGGCCATCTCAGTCTGCAAACCTGAATATTATTGAAAATCTGTGGTCTGATTTTAAATGGGCTGTCCATGCTCGGAAAGCAACAAACCTGACTGAACTGGAGATGTTTTGTAAAGAACAATGGTCCAAAATACCTTCAACCCGAATCCAGACTCTCAATGGAAGTTATAGGAAATGTTTAGTGGCTGTTATTTCTGCAAAAGGAGGATCTACTGAATATTGGCGCATTTTTTTTCTGTTGGTATGCCCAAATTTATGCACCTGCCTAATCTTGTTTAGAGTTATTGCACATTTTCTGTAAATCCTATAAACTTAATTTCATTTCTCAAATATCAGTGTTTGTCTGCTATATGATATATTTAAGTGAAATTGCTGATCCAAACAATCAATGATTTATAATGGAACATCATGGAAATCATCAGGGGTGCCCAAACTTTTACATACAACTGTACATTCCCATTAAGGAACCAAAACAAATTGCCAGGAATCAAGAAAGCTAATCATTAAGGAACATAACCCAAGAGACATTTCAGTTAACCTGTTTCAAGCTTGTTAACAAAAAAAAAATTATTTCGTGACTCTGAACTTGACATGCCCTGAGGTGTTTTGGCTCAGAGGTTTTATTGGAGTCCCATATCAGGTTAATCCAGTTTAGACAGCACAGAGTATAAATCAGAGAGGGTGAAAGGAGAGAGCACAATCCTCACCACCAAGACACACAACCAGACTTTGGAAGAGTCTTAATCTAGAGGAGCAGAACTGCATCAGATCTCCAGACGGTAAGACAGGCTTGCTACGTCTCCTTTGTAAGATGTTCCATCATCCATTGAGCCATCCATCCATTTTCTGAATCCACTTACTCCAGTTAAGGGTGAAGGAAGACAGGATTGATCTCAGATAGATGACTTGGAGAGGTGGTTTCAGATTTAACATTGAATCAAATAACATGTTCTGAGGTGGTGGATCACCTTGAAATGTGGAGACCTCAAATAAGTGATGAGTCAAACTCAGTCCTGTCCAACTGTCTCTGTTCCAGCTTTGTTCCTGGTGATTGACTTCCTCTGCCATGCTGTACCTGCTGATGTTCCTGGCTGGTCTCAGCCTGCTGAATACAGGTAAAAAGCTGCAACTCTGCAGCAAAGACACATGAACAAGACCACTTTATAATCTACACCCACGATTGTTTAGTTTCAAAACATATCAAAATATACCTCGACTGACAGAATCCTGCAGATTGGACCAGATTGCATTTATGGTCAACTCTGGTCCAAGAGCATGCGCTGGTGCTTCATTGGAACAGTTTTCCACTTTGGAGAACAGTTTCTGCAAAGACATGTTGTTCAAGGTCTGCAAACGTCCTTTCTGCCTTTGGCTTTCCAACGGCAATGACTAGAGTTTAACCATCAGTGTCATCACTGGTTCATCCTGAAGGTCTCTGGTTTCAAGTCGATTAGTACAAGAAATGCCAGCAGTGAAGATTTTAGTCTTCACCATTTTTGGTTGTCTGGGTGGCGAAAGCCTCACTCACAGCTACTTGTATCTCCTTGGAGGAATTTATGAAAGGTTTTGTGTTACTACCCAGATAATCTTGAGTCATCCCTCTTGAATTTCATAAATTATTCGGTGTAGTTTTTCAAGTGGACTTCTGGTTGGTTCCTCGTGCAAGTCAGGTGCGCAGCCTGTACTTGACAGTGACTGTGCACGTGCCCTTTCCCACACTTTAACTCAGATTCTTACTGCACAGCTGTGCGGTTCCATTCCCTGCGACCTGCAGGTGTCCAAAACACGGAGGGCAGGTTGTGGGTGAGACTTAAGTCTTTGTTGGCAGTTTTTAGCATAGACCAGAGCAGTTTAGTGGAGAAACATGCAAATCTTTACAAGACTGTGAACAAAGTAGTCTTCGAGTGGTGTTTGTTTCTGTCGTTTGTAGTCTTCATTGTGTTCTCCTGTCTCAGAAGCTAAGCAATGCAGGATCTTGTTAGTACTTGGATGGGAGACCTCTTGGAACACTAGCAGCTGTGTGTGTTTCTCCAGATAACACTGGAGTTGCATCAGGAAGGGCATCCGGTGTAAAACGTGTGCCTATTATCAGTGCGGATCTGGCTTTGTCCGCTGTGGCGACCCCGAACATAAACAGGAGCAACCGAATGGACAACAAAAAAAGGGACACTTTCTTCATTGTTACACAGTGGATTTATATTTGGGAGACAGTTAACTTTCTAGATTTACTTTGTTGCAGCTTGTCCTTTGAAATACTGACTGGGCTGCAGGGTAAAGAAGTTCCAAGTCTATTTGTTTAAAGCTTTTACGTTTGTCTTGTTTCTCAGGTGCCGGTCAGACATATAGAGGGTCAGGAATGATTAACCTGACCACGTGTAAAATTGCTTATTATGGAAAGACGTATGACAAGCTGTATGTGAGTACAATGAATCTTTGTGTTGGTGTCATCATTGACTTTTAGTTTTGGTAGAGATCAGCTCTGCACACTGAAAACAAGGAGCAAAGGTCAAATAATCTGCAGCAGCAGTCTGATCCATGAAGACCATGTGGAGATCTCACATGCACTAGTTACATTTTTTGACAAACAGTAGGTGTATTGTTTTCATTATTGGTTATAAATTAAGTCTCAGGGCCTCACTTATCAACCATCGTACAAACAGATTTGTGTTTAAACCCTGAATATGAACATTTCTACACAAAGAATTAAATTTACCAACTTGTGCTTTGACTTAGAAATGTCTGTAAATAAACACACAGCTCCGACCGTGTACGCACACCATCTAGTGGTGGAACAGGGCAACTCCCACTAGAATGTATTGTTGCCATCACAGCCTGTGATCTCATCCACACACATTCTATATTGTCTCAAATTAATAAGTACACAATCAGTAATTATGCCGAGTTAGAAACAGACGTGTAGACTCACTGGTGTCATAAATGTACTAAGACACCTGTGTGAACTAAACAGCAGCTTCTGACTTTTTCAACAAGCATGTAGATTTTGAATCAAATAGTTTTCCTCCTGCAATTTTGTATTTCAAACCAACATTGTTTTTTTTTGTTTGTTTTTTTTTTCTGCTCAAATTTCATGAGGGGAGATTATATCTGAATAAAGACAGTAGCGTGGTGACCCCACTGGGGTACAAAGGATTCTGAGAAAACTGTAGCGATAAATAATTTCTACTTATTTTATGAACTGGAAAAAGTTTGTGCTAGTTGTTGTATTGAGTAAGCTTGTTAAAATCATGTCCAGATCTGAGTGTGACGTCTGAATTAAGAAGCAACATGACACCATGAATGAATTGTCGTTACAAATCCTTTAGTTCAAAACTACGAGTGGATAGCTCGTCACCACCAACGTGCACATTTCATGTTTTTCCTCTGTGTTGTGAGCACATACACAAATCTGTTTTACAAAATTTGATGTTTGCTGCCATATATGCTTCGCAGAGAGGGTTTCAGGATGCAAATGACATGCATGTGCAGTACTTGTGCTTTAGAACAATGCTTTTCAACCAATGGGTCAGAGCCCATTTGAGGCTCGCGTAGTGCCATCTAGTGGGCTAAGAATTTTTTTCAAGTTGGAGCTCATCTTTCATTTTGTACAATGGTAATCATATTTATATCCCCTTATTTATCAAATTCATGCTGGAAATTAGATGTTTTGAAGAGCCAAAATTTACAAACAACAACTTCAACAAACATCTTCAGTTTGAGGCTCTCAGTTTGATTAGCTAAAATTCTGGACTGTAATGAAAGAATAGATGGAGAAAAGGTTCATGTAGCCTATTTTTCGATATAATGGTTGTTTCTAGTTCACAGAAAAATGTTAAAGTTCTACAAAGTACTATCCATATTCCTCCAGTTTGTTTTTAGCATTTTTTTTTTTTTATATTTGGAACAAGGAGTGATGTTACATTCCATTGACACATTTTCCAACATATTATTCTCATATATGAAATACAAATCAATGGTTCTCTTCTTTGAATGGGCCCTGATTACTTATAAGTATGAATATGTGAGGCTTAAAGTGGAAAAGGTGTTGTTGAAATGATGTTCAGTGAGATTGGCCTGGAGTTTAAAAAGACATGTTTATCACCAGATTTGAACAATGGTATCGCTTTTGCTATTTTCATTTTGAAAGGAAATTTCCCAGTCATTAATGACAAATTACAAATCTACATTAAAGCAATTGTTTTCAAATTGTGGGAGAGTGAGCACCCACTCAGAGAACAAATGAATAGTCACCCCTCCACGACACGCATATACTCAATTTCAATATATTTGTTTCTTCTTATTCTTTTACTCATCTTAAGCACATTTTAAAAGTATTTGTGCGTTTTTAAGGAACTATCTATGCATTTACACATTTTATAGCCTTTAACATTTTATACATGTTTTTAAAGAACTTTCTATTCTTTCACACATATTACACCCTTTTCAAGCATTTTAAACATGTTTTTAAAGAACTTTCTATTCTTTCACACATATTACACCCTTTTCAAGCATTTTAAACATGTTTTTAAAGAACTTTCTATTCTTTCACACATATTACACCCTTTTCAAGCATTTTAAACATGTTTTTAAAGAACTTTCTATTCTTTCACACATATTACACCCTTTTCAAGCATTTTATACATGTTTTTAAAGAACTTTCTATTCTTTCACACATATTACACCCTTTTCAAGCATTTTAAACATGTTTTTAAAGAACTTTCTATTCTTTCACACATATTACACCCTTTTCAAGCATTTTAAACATGTTTTTAAAGAACTTTCTATTCTTTCACACATATTACACCCTTTTCAAGCATTTTAAACATGTTTTTAAAGAACTTTCTATTCTTTCACACATATTACACCCTTTTCAAGCATTTTAAACATGTTTTTAAAGAACTTTCTATTCTTTCACACATATTACACCCTTTTCAAGCATTTTAAACATGTTTTTAAAGAACTTTCTATTCTTTCACACATATTACACCCTTTTCAAGCATTTTATACATGTTTTTAAAGAACTTTCTATTCTTTCACACATATTACACCCTTTTCAAGCATTTTAAACATGTTTTTAAAGAACTTTCTATTCTTTCACACATATTACACCCTTTTCAAGCATTTTAAACATGTTTTTAAAGAACTTTCTATTCTTTCACACATATTACACCCTTTTCAAGCATTTTAAACATGTTTTTAAAGAACTTTCTATTCTTTCACACATATTACACCCTTTTCAAGCATTTTAAACATGTTTTTAAAGAACTTTCTATTCTTTCACACATATTACACCCTTTTCAAGCATTTTATACATGTTTTTAAAGAACTTTCTATTATTTCACACATATTACACCCTTTTCAAGCATTTTAAACATGTTTTTAAAGAACTTTCTATTCTTTCACACATATTACACCCTTTTCAAGCATTTTAAACATGTTTTTAAAGAACTTTCTATTCTTTCACACATATTACACCCTTTTCAAGCATTTAAACATGTTTTTAAAGAACTTTCTATTCTTTCACACATATTACACCCTTTTCAAGCATTTTAAACATGTTTTTAAAGAACTTTCTATTCTTTCACACATATTACACCCTTTTCAAGCATTTTATACATGTTTTTAAAGAACTTTCTATTCTTTCACACATATTACACCCCTTTCAAGCATTTTAAACATGTTTTTAAAGAACTTTCTATTCTTTCACACATATTACACCCTTTTCAAGCATTTTAAACATGTTTTTAAAGAACTTTCTATTCTTTCACACATATTACACCCTTTTCAAGCATTTTATACATGTTTTTAAAGAACTTTCTATTCTTTCACACATATTACACCCTTTTCAAGCATTTTAAACATGTTTTTAAAGAACTTTCTATTCTTTCACACATATTACACCCTTTTCAAGCATTTTAAACATGTTTTTAAAGAACTTTCTATTCTTTCACACATATTACACCCTTTTCAAGCATTTTAAACATGTTTTTAAAGAACTTTCTATTCTTTCACACATATTACACCCTTTTCAAGCATTTTATACATGTTTTTAAAGAACTTTCTATTCTTTCACACATATTACACCCTTTTCAAGCATTTTAAACATGTTTTTAAAGAACTTTCTATTCTTTCACACATATTACACCCTTTTCAAGCATTTTAAACATGTTTTTAAAGAACTTTCTATTCTTTCACACATATTACACCCTTTTCAAGCATTTTAAACATGTTTTTAAAGAACTTTCTATTCTTTCACACATATTACACCCTTTTCAAGCATTTTAAACATGTTTTTAAAGAACTTTCTATTCTTTCACACATATTACACCCTTTTCAAGCATTTTATACATGTTTTTAAAGAACTTTCTATTATTTCACACATATTACACCCTTTTCAAGCATTTTAAACATGTTTTTAAAGAACTTTCTATTCTTTCACACATATTACACCCTTTTCAAGCATTTTAAACATGTTTTTAAAGAACTTTCTATTCTTTCACACATATTACACCCTTTTCAAGCATTTTAAACATGTTTTTAAAGAACTTTCTATTCTTTCACACATATTACACCCTTTTCAAGCATTTTAAACATGTTTTTAAAGAACTTTCTATTCTTTCACACATATTACACCCTTTTCAAGCATTTTATACATGTTTTTAAAGAACTTTCTATTCTTTCACACATATTACACCCCTTTCAAGCATTTTAAACATGTTTTTAAAGAACTTTCTATTCTTTCACACATATTACACCCTTTTCAAGCATTTTAAACATGTTTTTAAAGAACTTTCTATTCTTTCACACATATTACACCCTTTTCAAGCATTTTATACATGTTTTTAAAGAACTTTCTATTCTTTCACACATATTACACCCTTTTCAAGCATTTTAAACATGTTTTTAAAGAACTTTCTATTCTTTCACACATATTACACCCTTTTCAAGCATTTTAAACATGTTTTTAAAGAACTTTCTATTCTTTCACACATATTACACCCTTTTCAAGCATTTTAAACATGTTTTTAAAGAACTTTCTATTCTTTCACACATATTACACCCTTTTCAAGCATTTTAAACATGTTTTTAAAGAACTTTCTATTCTTTCACACATATTACACCCTTTTCAAGCATTTTAAACATGTTTTTAAAGAACTTTCTATTCTTTCACACATATTACACCCTTTTCAAGCATTTTAAACATGTTTTTAAAGAACTTTCTATTCTTTCACACATATTACACCCTTTTCAAGCATTTTAAACATGTTTTTAAAGAACTTTCTATTCTTTCACACATATTACACCCTTTTCAAGCATTTTAAACATGTTTTTAAAGAACTTTCTATTCTTTCACACATATTACACCCTTTTCAAGCATTTTAAACATGTTTTTAAAGAACTTTCTATTCTTTCACACATATTACACCCTTTTCAAGCATTTTAAACATGTTTTAAAGAACTTTCTATTCTTTCACACATATTACACCCTTTTCAAGCATTTTATACATGTTTTTAAAGAACTTTCTATTCTTTCACACATATTACACCCTTTTCAAGCATTTTAAACATGTTTTTAAAGAACTTTCTATTCTTTCACACATATTACACCCTTTTCAAGCATTTTAAACATGTTTTAAAGAACTTTCTATTCTTTCACACATATTACACCCTTTTCAAGCATTTTAAACATGTTTTTAAAGAACTTTCTATTCTTTCACACATATTACACCCTTTTCAAGCATTTTAAACATGTTTTTAAAGAACTTTCTATTCTTTCACACATATTACACCCTTTTCAAGCATTTTATACATGTTTTAAAGAACTTTCTATTCTTTCACACATATTACACCCTTTTCAAGCATTTTAAACATGTTTTTAAAGAACTTTCTATTCTTTCACACATATTACACCCTTTTCAAGCATTTTAAACATGTTTTTAAAGAACTTTCTATTCTTTCACACATATTACACCCTTTTCAAGCATTTTAAACATGTTTTTAAAGAACTTTCTATTCTTTCACACATATTACACCCTTTTCAAGCATTTTAAACATGTTTTTAAAGAACTTTCTATTCTTTCACACATATTACACCCTTTTCAAGCATTTTATACATGTTTTTAAAGAACTTTCTATTCTTTCACACATATTACACCCTTTTCAAGCATTTTATACATGTTTTTAAAGAACTTTCTATTCTTTCACACATATTACACCCTTTTCAAGCATTTTAAACATGTTTTTAAAGAACTTTCTATTCTTTCACACATATTACACCCTTTTCAAGCATTTTAAATATGTTTTTAAAGAACTTTCTATTCTTTCACACATATTACACCCTTTTCAAGCATTTTAAACATGTTTTTAAAGAACTTTCTATTCTTTCACACATATTACACCCTTTTCAAGCATTTTTGTACATGTTTTTAAAGAACTTTCTATTCTTTCACACATATTACACCCTTTTCAAGCATTTTATACATGTTTTTAAAGAACTTTCTATTCTTTCACACATATTACACCCTTTTCAAGCATTTTAAACATGTTTTAAAGAACTTTCTATTCTTCTGTTTCTATATTTTGTCATATTCTAAACAATTTTTTTTAAGCATTTAAACATCTCTGCATTTTTAAACGTCTTTGGCACAACTAACACATTTTAACATATGTAATAAGGGATGGGTATTGATAAGATTTTATTTATTGACTAAAATTGACTAAATTGAGGGTAAATGGTGATGTGATTGCTGGTCATGGAGGCACCGGAACAGGAGATGCTGGTTGAAGTTGAGTCTGACAGGAACAGTGGAGCCAGGGCCAGGTGCACAAAATGGAGCTAACTGGGAACTGCAGGAAAACAAGAACAAGGGTTAGAGAAAGCAAACACAGTGGAAGTACAGAGAAATGTTACCACAAGAGACCAATACTGAGTCCAGGTTACCACACACAGAGGAACTGAAGTTTCTGAGACACTGAGGTTTTATGGTGGCAGAGTGATTAGTAGCAGGTGTTCCAACAGCCACAGGTGTGAGTAATCAGCACCAACACTCAGATCCTGAGGGGAAGAAGGAAGAGAGAGAGAAAACACCAAGGCAGCACAATAGATAGTGTTGATAATTTTGTACATACAAGTATTTATTGAAGATTGTGGAGTGAAGAAGTGGAGAAGTTCTTGCATGTTATTTTTGCATATTTGAGGAGCATAAAGATGTATATATTCAACTTTGTGACACAACAAACTTATGTTTAGTGTCAATTCAAAGCATTTCTCAAGTGAATATTTCAAATCTTTTAGCAAAAACAAGAGAATCCACTGACTGAAATTAACTTTAAATGACTTGTTTTCAGATGCCAGTATGTTTGTGTAAAAATATGAACATTATTATTTGTTTTTACAAGTCATAATTATTGTCTCTCCTTTTTTAAACAGGTAAATATCACAACTGTCAATCTCACAATGTGTTTCAACGGTTATTTTCAACCTGGATTTAAAGGTGACTGTGTGATATTGGACGTCGGTTCAAGTGAATTTTCTGTCCTTATAAACACCAGCCCCGTGGTTAGAACAAGTCCACTCGCCAGCGTTACAAGTCCCATGTCATGCCTCTTCCAGGCTTTTGCACATCCTGCAGGTTCAACCATTGTAAGAGTTCTTCAGACAAGTTGATCAACATGAACTGCAAATTTTTAAAGAAACTTGAGTCTCACAAAAAATTTGGGGGCACAAATTTACTTTTTTTAATGCTGTGTTTCCTCTGAAGCCATTTCAGCTATATGTGTCCCTATCTAACTATGGACCACAAGCAATTTTCTCAGTAGCAACAGCCATCCCTATTCCAAATAATGTTATGGTGAGTATTTATGAAAAATGTTTTGTGAAAGGTAATATTGTCAAGTGTTGGTATTTTCTTTTTTCTTCTTCTTCTTTTTTACCTTTTTTGGGGGAACTCACCTGTGGTTCAGATCAGTTTTTACAGTGTTTAAGCAATACCAGTAAGTTAGTCTGAAATGGAAGCTCAGATTAATTCAGTATTAGAGGTCAACCGATATGGTTTTTTGAGGGCTGATACCGATAGAGATTTGCTTGCAGTAAAAAGTGTCAAAATTTACTATAATGCACTCTGTTAAAATGTTTTGCAGCATATGTTTAACTGACAGAACCTTTCAACATAACACAAAAGGTGCAAGGAGCTACAAATAACATTTTATATATGTATATGTATGTATATGTGTATATATATGTATGTATATGTATATATATATGTATAAATAATATTTTTTTTTTTTCTGATGCTGTTCAGTTATTTATGGAGTACGAGGGCTGTCAATAAAGTATAGGTCCTTTTTATTTTTTTTCAAAAACTATATGGATTTCATATGTTTTTACGTCAGACATGCTTGAACCCTCCGTGCGCATGCGTGAGTTTTTCCACGCCTGTCGGTGACGTCATTCGCCTGTGAGCACTCCTTGTGGGAGGAGTCGTCCAGCCCCTCGTCAGAATTCCTTTGTCTGAGAAGTTGCTGAGAGACTGGCGCTTTGTTTGATCAAAATTTTTTCTAAACCTGTGAGACACATCGAAGTGGACACGGTTCGAAAAATTAAGCTGGTTTTCGGTGAAAATTTTAATGGCTGATGAGAGATTTTGAGGTGATACTGTCGCTTTAAGGACTTCCCACGGTGCGAGACGTCGGGAGAGAACAGAGAAGTTTCAGAAGAAGTCGGTTTCAGCATTTTATCCGGATATTCCACTGTTAAAGGAGATTTTTTTTTATGAAAGACGTGCGGACGGGTCCGCTCGTCGGGACGCAGCCGGCGCGGTGCGGCGGCACAGGAAAAACACCTCCGTGTTGATAACCATTTGTAAAATCCAGGCGGCTTTTGATGGCTTTCAGTGGAGTGAGTATATGAGAAATTGTTTAACAGCTGGACATGTTCCAACTTGTCCTTAAGGCTTTCAACAGAGGTGTTTTTCCTGTGGCGGAGCGTCGCGGCGGCAGCGAGCCAACGCTGCAATCCGTCCGCACGTCTTTCATTAAAACAAATCTCCTTTAACAGTGGAATATCCGGATAAAATGCTGAAACCGACTTCTTCTGAAACGTCTCTGTTCTCTCACGACGTCCTGGATCAATAGAGCCTGAAATGTGGAGGTTTTCAGCTTGAAACAGGCTGACGACGGCGCCTGGGAGCGCTGCACGATGTCTCGCTCCGTGGGAAGTCCTTAAAGCGACAGTATCACCTCAAAATCTCTCATCAGCCATTAAAATTTTCACTGAAAACCAGCTTAATTTTTCAAACCGTGTCCACTTCGATGTGTCTCACAGGTTTAGAAAAAATTTTGATCAAACAAAGCGCCAGTCTCTCAGCAACTTCTCAGACAAAGGAATTCCGACGAGGGGCTGGACGACTCCTCCCACAAGGAGTGCTCACAGGCGAATGATGTCACCGACAGGCGTGGAAAAACTCACGCATGCGCACGAGGGTTCAAGCATGTCTGACGTAAAAACATATGAATAAAATCCATATAGTTTTTGAAAAAAATAAAAAGGACCTATACTTTATTGACAGACCTCGTATGTTCATGTCCAGCTTGGTTTTTCTAATCATGTTTTTAGCTTTCTGGTTTGTAACGAATGTGGTATGTGATCCGGACGGATTGTCATGTTAATGGTCTGATATGGGAAAATGTCAGACTGGAAATCAGCTAATCGGGGCACGCGTAGCGTCATAAACATATAATAAACTGATTTAATCCATTTTGCTTCTTCTTCCATGAAGTGATAAATGGCCTAGTTCAAAAATAATGAAGCCAAAGTGTGACATAACCATCAAAATTTAAAAGTGGTTTTGTTTGTGAAATGTTATCATTTTAGGTATGGTTATATATCAGAATTTCAATATTTCTATTGGTCTCGGTTCACTCATTGCTAGAAATTATCAGTGCATATATACTATAATGTGCTGGAGCGTAGCGCTTGCAACAACAGTTGAGGTATCTTCTTTAGTCTGCAGAAGCCTGAAACAAAGAAATTTTGTCCATTAGTTCCTGGTAATGTTGAACAAGTAATATAATTATTCTTTTGAAGCAGAGTAGGAGATATAGCTAAGGTTGTGACACATATAAATCAAGGACTTATTCTCAGCATTACACTTGTGATAGTTTTACCTTGTTTTAGAAACATGATGTTTTTTTCTAGGAAATGACATTTTTACCTTTACAAAAATGTATTACTATGTGTTAGTATGAAGCACAAACAAACAGACAAAATACAAGGTTATTTCTTTAACATCAACTTTAAATGATAATGCCAAATATCAGTGTCACATAAAATTGATGGGGAAAAAAAGTGCTATTTTTGGGGTAAATTTTGTGCATATCTCTGGAACTGTGCAGACTTTTTCCATGAAATTTTCAGTACCTGTCAAAGAGACTATAGGCAACTCACAGATGAATCTGGATGGTGCTAAATAAAATAATGGCTTGTTCATGACAAATGCAATGCAAATCAGCATTTAAGCCTCATTATTTTTTAAACTAGGCCAAATGCGACTTATTCTCCGGAAAATACAATATTTGGTGTTTTCAGTTCTGGTTTAATTCCAGTTTGGTTCTTCTTTCTCTTTTACTTTGACCTTGTCTTCCCTGATGTCATTTTCGTAATTTTCTTCCTGTGGACATTGTTGCCAGTTTCTAATGTCCTCAGTTTTGTCGCTGGCTTTGCTTATAAAAACCTTGAACTGTACACAGGCCTGACTTTATCTCTACGTTGGTCCTCAGCTACCCTCCATTTGTGACAGAAGTATTTCAAAAACACCTCCGCAACACACATAGCGCCCATTTTTGATGATGAAAACAAAAATCTGTTTCTCTCTGTAGTCATTTGTGTTTGTAAAGGAATGAATCAATCTTTGATTTCAGTTAAGTGTTGGTGGTTATTTTCACACCTCGTTAAAACTGTTTTCTCAACCATTTGTTGTATCTTGAGCAATAGTATGTTACATGAGAAGTGTCAGTTTTTTTTCTGCCGCTGAATCTTTTTATTTATTTTTTCCTTAGGTGATTAGTTTCCAGGTCGGTGGTCAAAATATTAACCAAGTAACCTTGACACAGGCTCAATCACAAACCCAGACGTACTATGATATCAGTGGATGCAGACTCTCAGGTTGGCATTTTCAGTCTTTGTATTTTTTTTTAATTAATTAATTATTTAAATGTATTATTTCTGCACGCTCTCTGGGGGCTCGTGAAGGCCACAGCATAGATTTTCAGACAGCCTGCTGATCAGATTTTGAAACAGATCTGGAATCAATAAAATCTGGATCACAAGGATGACAAAAATATCATGTTTGCACTTGTGTATCCTCATTTATGTCATAATTTCTGTAAGAGCAAGATTATTGGTTCCATCCCTGATCACTGACATTCTAAAACACCATAAAGAAACTTTTCTGATCTGGTGCATCATGTGACCACTGTCTGAAGAAGTAGGTCACACCCTTTAGGGATCCTTAGAGCAACATTTTACAGATGCTAAAGCTGATTTGGGCAACACGGTGGGTTAGTGGTTAGCACAGTTGCCTCACAGCAAGAAGGTCATGGGATCGGTTCCCACCTGTGACCTTTCTGTGTGGAGTTTGCGTGTTCTCCCCATGTTTGCCTGGGTTCCCTCGAGGTGCTCCGGCTTCCTCCCACATCTAAAAGACATGCAGGTTTGGTGGATTGGGAACTTTCAGTTGTCCGAAGGTATGCGTGTGGATGTCAGTGTGTTTGTCTGTCTATATGTGGGCCTGCAACAGACTGGCGTCTTGTCCAGGGTGCACCCCACCTCCCGCCCTATGACTGCTGAGATAGTCTCCAACACCCCCCCACCTCTGTGACTCTTAATTGGTGTAAGCGGTTGAAGATGATTGAGTGAGTACACTGACTTTGTAAATGAACACCTTCCTTCTCATTTCAGGTCAGGTTTTACTCACTAAAACTGAGTACAAGTACCCACAAACCTGTGACAAAGCTGTCTGTAATGGCACTGCATACCTTCAAAATGTTACCTGTAGCCCGTTGGGGTTCTGCAATAGCAACTTCAAGTAAGTATCTGCTTTTGTCTTGAAAAGTTAGGAACAAAGTTTTGGCAGATTAAAAAAAATCAAATGTGTATAAAGGAGTAACACGTCTGTTCATCAGAAGGAAGACTTTGGTGTTCTACTTAAAAAAGATAAAAACCGAACCTAAAAAATATAATTAATACGGCAGCTTCAATTTAGTTAATTGTGATTCTGTCCAAATCAGGAATTCAATTTTATTTAAATTTTACCATTGAAATGTGGTCGTATCACAGAAAGAAACCAAAGTCTTCAGTGGAAATGATTTATGCTTTTGTGAACTTTCCACACAAAGTTAACGAGTTTGTAACCTTGGCATTAAATTATCGCGCTTAACAGACTGCTTGTCCATCAACACACAGGCCGTCACCTCCTCACACACAGAATAAAAAACTGAATTCTTTGTAAACATCAGATATTTAGTTTAATGGTTTACATCATGTTTGTTTCTTTGACAATAAACATCTGCACCCACAGCAGGTGGACCAGAGTACATAATGGTGCAACAATTGAACATTACAATAACTGATGTATCACCTTGTGCCACTATATATATATATATATATATATATATATCTCAGGGTCTGTGTGGGATGATGCTTGTCCGTATGGGCACATACACCTATGCATTCCACCGCTGTGTGAAAGCAAAATGCAGCGCAGTTATGGTGCAGTTTTTTTTAAGTCTCTGTTGTCCATGGTATAATTGGCCGTTTTTTACTACTTTTAGTTTTACCTCCATAATTTACCTTAAAAACTGTTTACTTTGCCTTTTTTTGGTGTAATTTTTTTTTTATTTTTGTTTGGTGAAAGCACAATCTCACCTGTGTGACTTCACAGTTTTTCTTTCATTCTGACATACCGTATTAACACAATGAAGCTAAATTAACACAAAGCATAAATTCCGAATTTAAAAAGGTTTTTTCTCTGTGAAAACCAAATCAAATACATGAAAACCAAGTACATGTTTAACAATCCATTTTTATAACTTGGAAAGCAAATATAAATTGTAAATTCAAAAACATGTACAAATGTAGCAAACAGTTATATACAACTGTTTACATAAAAATGCAGGAAATGCTTCAGGCATATTTTCTACAATGGTTTAACAAATAAGTAAGATGCCACACACATTAGTAGTGCCACTCAAAAAACAATTCCTGCCCAACACAAGACAGAGTGAACACAGTCCTGACCCACAAAAGGAGTGTCACTCCTCCTGTTGTCCACCTGGAAGTAGTGTTGGCATTGTAGTCTGTCTTTGGTGGCGTTTTGGCTAAAACCCCTCAACAACAACCCCACATACATGGGAAGGTGATCAATCCACGTGGGGTTGGTGATTTTGAATGGTTTAGGTCATGCGTTTTTCCACCAGCAATAAACGGGAAGTCATGTTTCTTTACCCCCCTGCTACTTCTGCACAGAGGGAGAGCCGACAAGGAAGTGGAAGTCCCCTTTGCTGTGTGTTTCTACAAAAACACGTACCAAAAATGACCATAACATAAAGGAAAAAATATGGCAAAAATTATTGATTATGATCCACTTTTACTGGGCCTATCCACAAAATCTAGTGTCATTTGAAGTCCGCACTTTCTACACACATTCAAACAGAGTCTCAGAGTCTGGTGGATTTAATGGGACAGCTGCTTATTTCAGTCATGTGACTTTTATGCGGAGGCACATCAGACGACTCCAGAGGGTTAAATGTCATACTTGGAGGAATAATTGAATTAGTTTTTTCATTTATTGTTAGTTGCCAGCTTGTGAACCCAGTCAGTTCTGGCCCATAGCCAGTGGGGGTTTGCAAGAATCACCCACGTTTGTCACAATTTTTACATTGGTGCCTGTTTGGGGTCTGTACTAGACCACAGTATTATCAGATAGTCATCAAAAACCCTCCAGAATGCATCTTTCATTATCAAATCCCAAATTATATGAAACCCCTCCCCTTTTCAGATCCTGGCTACTAGCCTGCAGTTATGTGCAAGAACTAATGCATGAGGTTGCACAAAGTACATACCTGCAGATGGCTCATTTAATTATAGCCATTAATACTCGCAAAATCCTCCTTTACTGTGTTCATCACATGACATCGAATAACTGGGGAATTTAGCGCTTGTTATCTGGGACCTTAGTAAATCAGGTAAATCACTTTCTGTATGTTTGGTGACTGTTTTGAGTAACACTGTGTAAAATGAAAAGGGCAAAATCATATTTGTAGTCAAAGAAATTATGACCCTCACCAAGTTTTAAAAATAATAACATTAACAATATTCATATATGATTTCTGTAGTGTGATTACTTCAGACCCCCTGTGGCAGCTTGTTATTTTAACTAAACTTTACCCAGTGAGTCAATATGCTGATGATCTTATTCTGTTCTTCTTTGTGATCCTCTTCACCTTCATCAGATGCGTGTCGGAAACCATGTGTACTGTTACGGGACCTGCTGTTATTGATATCCACGACGGAGTTTCCTTTGTCCAGGATCGGTGTGTGTATGAACTGATGACACCCACAACTTCACCAAACATCAAAATACTGGCAGAGTTCCGGGAGCGTCGCCGTAGTGATGTCAGCTTTTTGTACCGTCTCATCGTGCAGAAGGACTCAAATGTTATAGGAGTTGTGGATCAATATGGGAAAGTGTGGGTAAGATAATCACTGCCATGGTCCCTTCTGAGGCCACTTCTCTTCAGTTCCATGTTGGGGCTCATGGTTCTTTTCCCTGAAAGTACAAACAGTTCTTGTAACACTGACTTCATTATGTGTGTTAGTTGGACCCTGTGTTTCTGCTGTGATTCAGGTTGACGGCACATTGGTGACTCTGACCAGCACACCTCAGCTTTTCAACAACATGATGCTGTCTCAGGACCAAACCGGAGTCACCCTCCAGATGTCACTGTCCTTCAATGTTACTGTCTTCTTTCATGACAACACTGCACAGATCTACATCAAAGGTACAGACACTGAAATCCTGGAAGGACAGAATTTAAACCCATAAAAGTATGAAGCCAAGAAAATAACTGAAGCATCTTTAACTGTTAAACCTTTTATGATTCTATAATTCTGCAGATTTGAAAAGCAACTATAAAATGATGCAATAAATACACATAAAACTGTTTGACATCACAAAGGATTCCACAGATCAGTGTGTACGGAGAACTTCCATGTTCCAGTTTGACTGAGAGGCTTCAGAGCTGCTGCCTCGTCTGAAGAAACCTCACTGCAGTTTATGAAAGAATCACATCAGTTTTATTTCTCATCAGTCATATTATGTGATGATGTGTGTGTCGTATTAATGAGAATCCACTTTACACTGATCAATTCTCTCTCAAACTGACAGGAGCTGGTCCAGGAAATCTGCAAGGTTTGTGTTCTGATTCCAGTCAGCTGAGTCAAATGAAGCAAGTGGGACTGAGCAACGCTGAGTAAGACCTCAGTTACATCCAACTTTACACAATAACTGCACAATGACACCAGTTTGATCATTTTATCTGTGTGTCACCACAGTGGACTGGTTGTAGGTTTTCATGGTGACTGAAACATGATGGAATTAGACATTTATATCCTTTATATAGACCCTCATATTTAGGGATCAATTGGACTAATTAAAAGAAAAATGACTTTATGTTGAATAATTTGTTGTGTATCTTTGCAGTCAGTTAAAACCTGAACTGTGAACCCACAGACATCATGTTCCACCAGATCTTCAGTTCCTCGTTGTTCTTGGGTCACTGGACCACTTTGATTTTAACAGTTGAAATATTGTCCAGTTAGGTTCAGGTTGGGTTATTGACTCGGCCAACGAGCAAAACTCCAACTGGCTTCAAAACGACTCAGGTTTCTTTCACAGTCTCATTTGTGTCATTGTTGATCTGCACAGTGATGCACTTTTGAGTTGTGCTGCATTCAGGTGGATATGATGATCATATGGATCTGTGGATTTCAGAATTCATCTCACACTTTTGGACATCAATGACAGTAGAAGGAAAATGTGCAGTTGGCAGCAAAATACAAACTCTGTGTTTTGTTGATGTTCTTTGAATCTACTGAAAATGCTGGAACAGTGTTGACTTTCTGTTTGTCGCCCCCTAGCTGTGCGACACAGTACAATGACACTGCCGATCCGACAATCAATTGCACCGCGATGTCCCAGCGGTAAGCAGAAACACACGTTATCTTGTTGACAGGTAACATCACTCCATCATACTAGAAGCATGTGCTAAATTACAGAACACGTTAAAAACATGAACATGAGCAGCTGATCCAACACCTGACCTTATTTAGGTGAATCCCGTGACTTTACGGTTATTAAACATGCTAACCACAGAACCCTGTCTGAATGCTTCGTTCCACCTTTTCCATTTAATTTCACATTGTGCTTTTTCCATTGTGTGGAGCAGCTGTGCTCTCCTGATGGGGGCGCCCTTCACCACCTGTAACATCAACCCACAGCCCTACATTCAAGCCTGCAGTTACACTTTGTGCCGATATCCTGCGGTGGACGGTTTGAAGTGCACATTCATGGAGGCCTACGCCACAGACTGTGGACTCCGTGGAAACACCACGATAGACGGCTGGAGGTCAAGCGTCAGCTGCCGTAAGATTGTGTTTTGGTTCCAATGAATTTTGTTTTCGGTTCACCATATCCAACTCTGTGCTGTGAAAATTCTTTTCACTGTACAGTTGGTTTGATGAAGAGTTGGACAAGTAGAGGTGAAGATAACTTCTGTCTGTCTCTTCAGCTGGTCCTCAGGCCTTCTGTCAGGGCAAGTTCTGCAGCGCTCATGAGTTCTGTGGTGAGAAGACGGCGGGTGGTGACACCCAGTGCTTCTGTCGAGCCATTTTTGCCTCCCAGTATGGATCAGTTTTTGGTAGGACACTTGATACACAAGAAGACACACACCTGCTGTCCTGATCCTCAGAGGCTGAAACATTTTTTTTCAGTCTGCGTTTTGCATTGAGATGTTCCCAACTCTCCGTGTTTTCTTTCTGAGTTTGGGAGGCATTTCAACTTAAACACATGAAAAATCACTTAATTCACTGTGTAGAACTATTCATGAAATGTTATATCTATTTCTAAAACTGATTTTATAGCACTTTGCTAGGAATTAAAGTACTGAACAGAATAAACACCAAAATAATAAAAATACCTGACGACAACAACACAACAAAAATCCCAAATTAAAGAATTGGACTCTTGTTTTTCTTGTCCTCGTTCCATCGAATGATTTCTTCTGTCCAAACCACGTTGAGTAACATCTGTAGTTTTCTGTGCAAACTGCTTCAAATAACATCCAATTTGTTGTCCAACACAGTATTTATCTCCATCTTACTTATTATTAGAATTTAAGAATCCTTATATTAAGAAATGGGACATGCTGTGGTGTGCACATGTGCTTCACTACATTCTTTTTCTTTTCACTAAATTCAATTACAAAGTTCCACACATATAAAAACTTCAGACTTTTACATCGGTGTGACTGATATACTGTTTTTGGTGCTTCACAATTAATTTTGAGTTTTTTGTGTTTTTGTTTGTTTGTCTTACTAATACACTGCAAAATGCAGTAAATCAATGCATGAATGATGGATATCTGTCAATATATTAATTAAAAACAGCATACAGACTTATGTAGTCGATGACAGCCTTCAGAGTCTAAACACAACCTTCATAAAGAATTTTTCCTTTTTATTTGCATTAATACTGCCCCCTTTCCTGTTGGATTTTTAGGGCGGCAAACTATCTGCAAAGACAACTCTGCTTCTGTTAGTCTCGCTACTTGTCTCCTGGAGGCTGCACACATTGACTACACCATCCTTCACCTGATAGATCCGAACTGCAGGGGTCACGCAAACAATATGACCGGCATGGTGACCTTCAGCTTTGACAGCACCAACACCTGTGGTACAGTGGTCACGGTGAGTTTTCATTGTCAGTTAAATCCATTTTTCCAGTCTGTTGAACATCTCCTCACTCTTCTGATCTTTGTGAAACCCTTTGACCCTGTAGAGCAACGACACCCACATAAGCTACATGAACACTATTATGTCACATAATATATCTAATGAGATTGTTCGCGAGGAGGAAGTGCTGATTGAATTCTCCTGCTTCTATGACCAACCACATCTGAAGAGCACTGACATTCAAATCCAAGACAGGTATGTCACAACTGTCTCCAACTGATTTATTCCTTTTCCAACAAATTTTGACAAGATCGTTGTTTTTGGTCCTTCTATGTTTTACTTATCAGAATGTCTCAGTGTCTGAAGTATTTGTGGACAATACCACAACACAATAGGGCAGCGCTGTCTGGTTTGAACCCCTATGCGATATCACAGAATTTGACCACGTATGGGGACAGCCGGCACAAACACGGCAGAGAATCCCTGGGCAGAGTGGGAGTTTCAGTACAAACCATTCAGCCCCGCTCGGTAAACTTAACAGTATACTCGCTGTCACCTAGCGGACCTACCCGTTTAAAATGGTTTCTGCTGAAACCCCCATCTACCGAATGGTTTGTGCCGACACTCCCACACTCTGCCCGGGGATTGGTCTCTTCCCAAACAGCGTCAATTCTAACGGGAAAATGGTGTACTGTTTTGTTTTCGGCTGCAATCACTGAAGCAGTCGAAAAAAGTACAGTTTTTTGGTTCCCAGTGGATAAAGGAAGACAAGGCAAATAGGAGAGGTCATGTTGGTGTTAGCCGACACAGCTAATGAGAAGAGCTGTGTTCTCTCACCTGCACAACCGTCTCGACCCATTTGAGCTCCGGGTCGTAAACAAACCGCAACACGTCCACTTTCCACAGCATCGTCACTTTTTCTTTGCATTTTAACTTTGTTTGCATGTAATTTGCCCAAAAACTCAGAGAAAGTGCTGTGTTTCTGTCCCCACAAGTAGAGAAATTACATGTCATATTTTACCCCTTTAGCATCCACCCTCAAACGAGACTGCGCTGCCCCATTGATTGACTTTGGTATTAATAGCAACACCTTTAGCTATAACTGAGTCCTGAGTTGAATTCACTTGAGATGTGTCCTTGTACAAAGACCTAATGACCACCAAACAGTAAAACAATGCGTGTGTGTGCTCTTCAGCTCTGTGATCCAGCATGTAAGAGATGGACAATGGATTTATAACCTGACCATGAAGGCCTATTTGGACTCTGCCTATACCCAGACTTTGGAGGGGGTAGCCAGTATCCAACTGAACCAGAAGATCTGGGTGGAACTGGAGGCAGATGGACTGGATAGCAACATTGTCGCTCTGGTGATACAATCTTGCTGGGCAACTCATGAGCTATTATCCAATGGGAGTCTCAGATATGACCTGATCGTGAACAGGTGAGGGACACACAGAGGTGATACCCAGTGTGTGGAAATGTGTTTGTGTGTCTGTCAGTGAGGACACTGACTAAATAGATGCTGTTCAGGTCCTCATACATCAGACTGACATCTGTTTTTGTGTTTCTGAGTAGCTGTGCTAACCCCAATGATGGAACAGTGATGGTGGAAAGAAACGGACAAGGAACCAACAGCTCATTCTCCTTCAACACCTTCAAGTTCTCTGGGCAAACTGGTGACATCTCCCTGCACTGCCAAGTCCACCTGTGTAGCACCATCAACAACAACTGTGTTCCGGTACAACTCACTGATGTTGACCTAACCATGATCCAACCGTCTGCCTTTTTGTTTACCCCATCGCCTCTACTTCTTGCAGTTGCACTATAGCACTGTGCTCCCCTTCATTCACACACATGTACTCTGACTTCCTCTAACAAATTTCAGTTCCGAGGGGGAGAACACACCACAAATCCTCCAGTAATTCTTATATTTACTTGCATTTCTGCCACACTATAAATTCAAGATATTTCGTGTTTTGTGTGGTCATCTTCTTTTCATTTCTTCATATACATCCATTCCTGCATTTCAGGCCTGCAACACATTCCAAAAATCAAGCAATTTAGGGACAGCAATGAGTTTATATTAAACACATGCACACACACATATACACATGTGTAATAAAATTTGTGAAATGTTTAAAAACAGCATTCCCTAATAAAAGATAGGAAGGGATTTGCATATTTCCCCTGCTACAGTGCATAATATTCAACAATTTAAGGAATTCAGGCCTGCAACACATTCCAAAAATCTTAATTTAGGGACAGTAATGAGTTTTTATATATATATATATATATATATATATATATATATATATATATATATATATATATATATATATATATATATGAGGTCTGTGAGAAAAGTATCCAACCTTTTTATTTTATGCAAAAAATATATGGATTTCATTCATATGTTTTTACGTCAGCCAAGCTTGAACCTTTGTGCACATGTGTGAGTTTTTCCACGCCTGTCGGTTGCGTCATTCGCCTGTGGGCAGGCTTTGAGTGAGCACTGGTCCACCCCTCTCGTCGTCGTTTCATTGCGAGGAAATGGCGGAATGATTTGGGCTTTTTTTCCATCAGAATTTTTTCAGAAACTGTTAGAGACAGGCAGCTGGAAACCATGCGAAAAATTTATCTGGCTTTCGGTGAAAATTTTACGGGCTTCACAGAGAATAAGGAGTGTTACTACAGCTTTAAGGACTGCCCACAATGGCACACGGCGCTCCGAGCCGCCATCGAGAGGCAGAAACCACCACCTCATTTCTAAACGGATGGCTGTGTGGAGCCGGGACCGTCGTGTGCAATTTCTCTGGTTATCACAAGAGCTGGACATCAGCCATTTTCCGGCAGATTTCACTTTTAACAAGAGATTTTGTCATGGAAAGCCACGCGGAGGCTTCGCGTGTCACGACCGATTCGCTGATGAAGCGAGACAAAGGAACACCTCCATTTCAGAGTGTTAAAGGACAAGTTGGGACATGCCTATCTCGGCTTTCAGTGCTTACCAGTCGAGTGAGTATAAGAAATTGTGGAGAGCTGGTCATGTCCCAACTTATGGGGTTTTGTCAGTGCCCTTGACAAAGATAATTTAAGCTTCTGTGATGGCAGGAGTAAAAGTACATTGAGAATTTTATAGGAACATGAATTTGCATTTAAAAATAAAAACAACTCACAGCCACATTCTGCACACATTACAAAGGTATTGTTGTGAAAGAACAGAGTACAGGTGTTGGGCTGGTGTGCCTCCGGTCCTGACCGGTCCCCAACAGAGGATGTGTGGATAATTTTGAAAAGAAATTTGTAGCAATGACAGTGTCGTACTGTAGCATTCCTTATGAATTTGCTTTATTTGTCATTGTACTTACAATAATGAGATTTTCATATAACCCATGTGAATTACAGTTAGGCAGAATCCAACCACTAGGAACAGTGGGCAGCCACAGTCCGGCACTCGGACACCAACTCCAGATGTAGAGACTCTGCCTTTGTCAGAGACAAAGGAGCAGACCCGAAATAAATATTTTTTTTTAATTGTTCAGATGTGTTTTCAGGAATAATGGAACAAAATAACACCTGAAACACTTTACACATCTTGTAAGTGTTGTGAGAAGAAATGACAACATTACAAAATGGTAAATGCTTTTGTGTCTCAACTTTTGTTGGAATGTGTTGCCTTTTTTCTGGTCTGTTAACTTCTTTCTGATTTGTGGTTGTATGATCATCTTGTAAGTCTCCACATGAAACAAGCATACGAGGTCTGTTAGACAGTAAACCGACCCTTTTATTATTTTTTTTTTAACTATATGGATTTGAATGACGTGCGATTACACCAATTATGCTTGAACCCTCGTGCGCATGCGTGAGTTTTTTCACGCGTGTCGGTGACATCATTTCCCTGTGGGCAGGCCTTGATTGAGATGTGGTCCCGCCCTCTCAGCTGAATTCCTTTGTTTCACACACTGCTCGAGACGGCGCACGTTGCTTTATCAACATTTTTCTGGACCTGTGAGGAATATCTGACTGGACACTATTCGAGAAATTAAGCTGGTTTTCGGTGAAAAGTTTAACGGCTGATGAGAGATTAGGGGGTGTTTCTGTCGGTGTAAAGACTTCCCACGGAGCGGGACGTCGTGCAGCGTTTCCAGGCACCGTCGTCGGCCTGTTTCGACCTGAAAACATCCTAATTTAAGGCTTAATTCACCCAGGACGTCGTGAGAGAACAGAGAAGATTCAGAAGAGGCCGGCATGAGGACTTTATGCGGACATTCCACTGTTTAAGGACATTTTTTAATGAGACGTGCACGCAAATTCGCCGAGTCGTTTCCGTGACGACTCGGCAAATCTGTGTGCGCCGCGACAGGAAAAACACCTCCGTGTTGAAAACCATTTGTAAAATTCAGGCGGCTTTTGATGGATTTCAACAAGTGAGTAACTGAGAAATTGTTTAACAGCTGGGCATGTTCCAACTTGTCCGTTAAGGTTTCCAACGGAGGTGTTTTTCCTGTCGCGACCCCCCGCGGTCGGGTCCGGCCCGACATGCGACTCTGCCCGCACGTTCTTTCATTACAAAATGTCCGTTAACAATGGAATGTCCAAATAAACTCCTCATGCCGACTTCTTCTGAAAGTTCTCTGTTCTCTGACGACTTACTGGGTCAGAGCCTGAAATGTGGAAGTTTTCAACTTGAAACGGCGAGACGCTGCCGCCTTGAAGCGCAGATCGCCATCAGGCGCTGTGGGCCGTCCTTAAAGCGACAGTTACAGACCAAAATCTCTCATCAGCTGTTAAAATTTTTACCAAAAACCAGCTGAATTTATCGAATGGTGTCCACTCAGTTGTGCCTTACAGTTTTTGAAAAAATGTTATCAAACAAAGCAGCAGTCTGAGCCATTCCTAAACAATGAAAAAACGTCGAGAGGGTGGCGACTCCTCACTCAAAGACTGCCCACAGGCGAATGACGTAACCGACAGGCGTGAAAAAACTCTTGCATGCCCACGAGGGTTCAAGCATGTCTGATGTAATCACACGTGATTCAAATCCATATGGTTTTTGAAAAAATAATAAGGTCTGATACTTTTCTAATAGACCTCGTATAACGTGAAATCACTAAAATTTGATGAACCAGATCAATTTTAAAGAAAGTTTGTCTTGTTTATTTAAGAAACTTGTAATTACACTCACATTACATTGTCTGCGGCTTGGTGTCAGGTGGAAGGTCAAGTCCTCCATGTTTTTTTTATGTCTGTCTTCCAGAGCTGTGTCTCTTCTCGCAGACGACGCAGATCTGTCAGCTCTCAATATGACGGAAACTCAGCGTTACTCACCTTGACCTGGACTAATTAGGTAATTAGACACAATGGTGCTGCTGACTGGTTAAATTAGAGTTTAAAGAGATCAATAAGTCTCCACTCAGACCACGAGTTCTGGAAGGAACAATCATTCTTATTGAGACCAATGAGAAGTCAACAATAATGACATAAAGTCAACCTCACATACAAAAAATAAAAAGCCTTGTCTGGGTAACATAGTCACTTCATCAAGCATCTGTAACTAACACAGGGTTAGTTACAGTCAAGATTCAGAATAACTCAAGATAACTAGACAGAACTTGTTTCTATCAAGTCTACATGGTTTCAACAGAACAGGTACAGTGGTATCAAGAAAAGCTCCAGATGGGGATTCATTTTCATTAAAAATCAAATAACAGAAAATTTCGTCAAACGTCACAGAACCAAGTCAACTGTAAATATAAATGTGAACCAGTTAATTGGTAACTAACTGTAATTTGGTGTGTTTGTCTTCCCAGGTGGTGTTTGTGACTCTGGTTGATGGCCAAATGGGCCTTCTGAGTAATTGCTGGAGGTTTCAACATGCTGATCACAAGCTTGATGTCCAAATTCATTTTGATTTTGTTTTGTTTGGGGTCTCTCTGGTTGTGATGGGGTTCATTTAGTCAAATTTAATGTTTGTGAGGTATAGCACCACTCTGTTACTGTTCATCAACATGGTTTTATTGTTGCTGTTGAGACATGTAGTCCTGTACAGGACTAGAGTAGACTGGATCAGTCTAGATGAAGTCTTGTATCCAAGGACACAGACAGCATAAAGTAGATACACGTGAAATCAAATATCTGTCTGTGTGCATTAGTTGTAAAATTAAAACTTAATGCCTGTGATAATTAATGGTTGTGGGAAAATCTGATTGTATTCTTATAATAACCTACTTGTTTTTATTGGAACAATAGTGTTTTCCAAAAAATCAGTTTCATTCATGTAATCTTGAATACTTTTTTCCATGTGACAATAAAATCAGTCAAGCAGCAAAATTCTGAGTTCTTTATATAATTGTGCTGTTATTCTCGAAATTTCACAAATTTCACAAACTTTTTCTTTTAAAAATATATTGTTTGTTTTTGTTCATTGTAAATTCAGAATCACTGCTAAAAATTTTACCTTTTTTTTATTTGTCCTTGTAAGTTTAATAAATGAGCTTCCTGTATTGACAAAATAATAATTTACAGACAGGAGGATTATCTCTTCAATCACATAAAAATTACTTTTTCCTTCAGTACATTTTCTGTGTAAATTTTTAGAACTGAAATTTCTCAGGATTTTATCACAATTTCTTGTTTTTCTTTTAGTTTTATTTAACCTTTTTCTTTTTTAGCATCAATATGTTTTCATTAATGCCTTTCAACTTTATTCCTGTAATTTTTACATTTTTATATAAGTAAAAGTTATATTTATACTCTTAGTTTTAGCTTGTGAAACTGTTATTGATGCTTTTCCATGTAAATAACTTAATTTCAGAATGTTGTGGATCTTCTAAAATTTCAGCTCCATTATTTTATTTAATACATACTGTCAATCCTTTTCACTTCTCTTGTTCAAATTGGGGTCACTACCACAGATCCCAGGTGGATCTTCCTGTTTTGGCAAAATTTAATGCCATATGCCATTCCTGATGCAGCTCTACGTTACATGGAGACTGGCCAGGCGTGGCCTTGACCCAGGTACCTTTTGCACTGGAAATCTGTGCACTTAACCACTTGGTTGGTCACTTTTTGAAATACATAAAGTTTTTTTTGTGTGTGTGTGTGAAAAACTCTATAATTTTTCCATCTTATCAAAATCTATGAATTTTTTCCAGTGTAATTTGGCGTTCCTCGGGAACACGTTCTGGCTATGCAATAATCCTTTAATGCGTATGTATTTGCAAAATTGAATAAATAGAATTTGGTACCTCTGTTTTGCTAAAATAAAATATAAACAACACTCAAAATGTTATTAATTAAAAATGTACAAAATGAAATGAGGTTTCTTCAGTTTTCAAACTTTTTTCCTTTAAGAAAAAAATCTTACACTTTTACATTAAATAATTACCTTTATGCTTTAAAAAAATGAGTGTGTCTTAACTTTCTTTAAATAAAAATGTCCCCTTTAACTTTTGTTTGATCCCATACTATCTATGTATGTATATATATATATATATATATATATATATATATAAAGAAGGAAAAAAGGCTTTTATAAAGGACAGAAATGCATGATTTTTTTTTTATTTTTGGCATGTAGAGCTTTGACCTCCCGGTATTAATGGATAAAATTTCTGATTTTGAGAGTTACATGGTTTGTTTTAAGATATGAACGTTTCCCAGAAGGGTGGAATTTTTCTTCTCTTCTGCTTCAAAAGTATTTAAAATTTATTTTTATTGTCATATTTCAATTTTATACAAAAAAAAAAATTTAATGAAATTGGGAGCGGGCGTCGTCAGTTGACGTTTTTCCCCTCCTGCTTCTTAGGTGGCGATAATGAGCCAACGGGTTTGCCACCCGCCAATAAAGTTCACCAGAGAAAGAGCCTGAGTTCAAAAGGAGGACGGTTTCGGCTGTTTTTGCCGAGTCACTGAATCTGATGCTGCATGTTTTACTGGGATAATAGAGATTCCGTGGACAGTGTCGGGAACATGTCCAAAGAGGAATCCGGCAACGAGAAACTGGCCACAGTTGCCCGGGAAATCTGAGCGGTTGTGGAAAAAAACCGTAGCCGGTTACGAAGAGGAGGCTTCTGGTTTCAGAGAGGAGATCGACCGGCAGAGGAGACAGCTGGAGGTTTTCCAGCCAAAAGTCAAACTGGAGACACCCGGTTTGTGGATGCCAAGCAGGTTTCTGAAAAGCCTACAGTAAAATTATTTGTGCTTAACGCTGTTGGATTAAAATATTAGGAGTGGAGTGATGCATCACATACACATTCAGCATCATTATATGGGTGATTCTTTAACTGCGGGCACTATTGGCCTTGTAAATGTAATTTCCACCACACCATTGCCTTACAATATAAAGCGCCTTGGGGCAAATGTTTGTTGTGATTTGGCGCTATATACATGTGCTCTGATGTCACTGTTTATCTCCATAGAAACTACCCAAATAATCTTTCATACAAACTGTTTAAAGGGACATTACAGTGTTGTGGAAATTACGGCAATAGTGTGGGACAACTACATTTTGTTTAAAAAAAAATCACAACAGTTGTATGACATTGAATACCCCAATTATGTTTTGATTATTTTACTGATATTTTATTGAGATATTTTAAAACATTAGAAAAAAAACCGTTTCTTTACCATTCATTTTTATCATTGAAGATCAAAAGTCTGGGTGTGGGACAAGCACAAAATGGCAATATTTGCATATAATGATGCTGAAAAAAGGTGAAAAAGTCATCATAGACTACTAGAACAAATTTCTTAACACACTTTCATTGTAAAGATAACTATAAAAGTGTGAAATTTCCCCTTTTTTCTGTTTTTCATACAATATGATCAAAAGACATAAGTGCCCGTAGTCTAAGAATCACCCACATGCGAGAGCAGGAGTTTGTAGTTCGACATTTTTGCATCTGTTCATTTCTGTAAGTGGATCTTCACGGGTCTGATTTGCAGAGATTTCCTTCTGCTGCGTTCAACAAAGATTACTTTGCACTTCTTCCTCTTGAGAGGACTTGAACTCATCTGCCACCTGATGGGTCTTCATGTGAGATTTCAGACAGTGGCTCTGCGTAAAGGCTTTGTCACACAGCGTACACTGATAAGGTCTTTCCCCATTGTGGGTCCTCATGTGGACAGTCAGGTGTTCCCGGCGAGCAACACCTTTGCCACAAACGCCACAGAAGAACAGTTTTACACCAGTATGAGTCATCATGTGGCCTTTCAAATTACTCTTGTTTTTAAAACTACGACCACATTCGGTGCAGCTGTATGGTGTCTCCCCGCTGTGGACACGCATATGAATGCTTAGCGCCCCTTTGGTTAAGCAGCCCTGATCACACACCTTGCAGACGTACGGCCTCTCTTTGGTGTGCGTTTTTATGTGAACGTTGAGACAGCTCTTCGCAACAAAGGTTTTGCAGCAAACGTGGCACAGGTAAGTTCTGTCTCTGGCCGTGTGGATCTTTGCGTGGTCCCTTAACGTCTGCTGAATCTTAAAATGCTTCCCGCAAACTTGACAGCCATACCGTCTTTCCTCTTTGTGAGTCGCCTGGTGGCGTAATAAAGACTTGCGGTCGTAGACAGATATGCCGCAAATGATGCAGTGGAACCGTTCTTTGTCCGTGTGGAGCTTACGGTGAGCTTTGAGCTGGGATGTTAGGCCAAAGGATTTCTGACAAACCTCACATTTGTGAGGTTTGTCAGTTACATGCACCCATTGGTGAGTGCGCAACATGGACTTGCAAGAAAAGGCTTTCTGGCAAACATCACATTTGTGCAGCCTGTCTCCGGTGTGCACGGTGATGTGTTGGGTGAGGCTTTTACTCTGGGAGAAAGACTTTCCACAGTAGGAGCACTCATACATTTTTTGATAAGTTTTAAGATGCTCGACCAACTCATCCTCAGATTGGAAATGTACTCCACACACTCCACAAAGACGTTCAGGTTCGCCGATGTGATTCCTGGCATGTTTGACTAAACTACCCATGAACTTGTAGAAAACGCCACAGATTTTGCAGTGAATTTTTGTTTTATCCGTCAACACTCTCTTGGCTCCCTTTGAGTCCAGGATGCTCGATGACTGCAGGACAGAATCACTTCGCTTGTTGTCCCTCAGGTCTGGTTTCCAGTCATCGTTTCCTTTACATGACCCCTCCCCACCGTCTTCGCTATCGTCCATGCAAGTCTCAGTGTTCTCCATCAGGTCTGACAGATCATCATCGCCTCCATTACTGAGGTCTTCTGTTTCCATGACTTCTTGCTTTTGTGATGTTGAGGTTTGGTCAACTCCATTATCTTCCGCACTGCTGTAGAAACCACAAGCAGAAATGAAGGATTACTTCACAAGTTAAACATACAGACTCCTTCAGGTCATTCTGGATTCATACTTTAAACCCTTGCTGTCTTCATCATGCAAGTAATTGTGTACTGACAAAACTGCAAACAAAATGATTACAATGAAAGTTGAGCATGCAACTGAAGTAGAGAAGCTTGAATCTTCGACTGGACTGGGTTGCTTGACGTGAGGACGTTTCGCTTCAAATCACAGAAGCTTCCTCAGCTTAAATTCTTGCTCTGGTAGTCTGACTTCTGTCTTGACTCTTGTAGAGAAGAATAAACCAGAAGCCAACAAAAGCTGGAGTTTTTTACCTAACCAGACCCCTCCTACCGAGAGGCCGACTGCTATAGGCTAGTGACTAAACAATAGCTCTAATTAGCACCTATTTGTGCTCTAGTTAGCACTCTTCTAATGATGGGATGGAAGCCTCCCCTGATGGCTCCCTTGACGACTCTCCTGATGACGTGAATGATTCATTACCATGAACAAAAGACTGAAACTGCTTTGACCTGAGTACCCCATTGTAAACGGGACAAAGCATGTCTGAGACCCGCCCCCCGGTTAAGGCTGGGTTTCAACTGTTTTACAAAGAATGCTTCCTTGACACCTCTCTCAAACCATTTCTTCTCTCTCAACTCACAACTGCAGAGGGAAGGGCTAAAGAACAACAACTTGTACGGAAAGCCCTCACAGTATGTGGGTACCCACGATGGTCCCTGGACAAAGTGCAGAAGTCCCAGAAAACAAAGAGACCAGATAGACAGGAGACGGAGACAAGAAGAGTGTCTCTCCCTTATTTAGCAGGAGTAGGGGAAAAACTACAGAGGATCTTCAGACAGCACAAAATCCCAGTTTACTTTAAACCGGTTAACACCTTGAGACAGAAATTAGTTCACCCTAAGGACAGGATCCCTAGTTACAAACAGAGCAATGTAGTGTATTATATCAGATGTCAGGAAAACTGTAATGAAGACTACATAGGTGAGACTAAGCAACCTTTAAACAAGAGGCTATACCAGCACCGCAGAGAGGTCGCCAGTGGACCTGTCTGCAGTTCATCTCCACCTGAAAGACACCAACCACACGTTTGAGGACAAGGAAGTTAAAATCTTAGCCAGAGAGAAGAAATGGTTTGAGAGAGGTGTCAAGGAAGCATTCTTTGTAAAACAGTTGAAACCCAGCCTTAACCGGGGGGCGGGTCTCAGACATGCTTTGTCCCCTGTTTACAATGGGGTACTCAGGTCAAAGCAGTTTCAGTCTTTTGTTCATGGTAATGAATCATTCACGTCATCAGGAGAGTTGTCAAGGGAGCCATCAGGGGAGGCTTCCATCCCATCATTAGGAGAGTGCTAACTAGAGCACAATAGGTGCTAATTAGAGCTATTGTTTAGTCACTAGCCTATAGCAGTCGGCCTCTCGGTAGGAGGGGTCTGGTTAGGTTAAAAACTCCAGCTTTTGTTGGCTTCTGGTTTATTCTTCTCTACAAGAGTCAAGACAGAAGTCAGACTACCAGAGCAAGAATTTTAGCTGAGGAAGCTTCTGTGATTTGAAGCGAAACGTCCTCACGTCAAGCAACCCAGTCCAGTCGAAGATTCAAGCTTCTCTACTATGGAAACCACCTGGACAACTGAGAGCCTACACAGAAACATGCAACTGAAGGTACAAATTTTAGCTGATTAACTGATTCCATCTGCTCAAAGTGATATTAATCAGTAAAATCACCTGGTGGAGTCAGTGGCTGCAAAGAAAACCTGCACCCTCATGGCTCTTTCTGGAACAGGTTGCCTACCCCTGTTGTAGACTGTGTTTTAAAAGGGGTAATACAGTGCAGTTTTAAGCACGCCCCAGTGAGAAATCATTTTGTTTCCGATGGGGTTGCAGTCGGAATCCAAACAGAAATTACTAAATCATTCTTAAAACTGCCATACATTACCCCATTTGACAATATTACTTTTAATTAGAGACAGAAATGTCCTAGAATGCATTAATCTGCATAATAAGTCTTGTTTACGAGATGTCGCCTGGTTTTAGGATCCACTGCACACCACAGCATGTACTGTTACTTAAAATAAGGACTTTTAAATTAAAAAAATAGGCAAGCTGGGGACAAAAAAAGAAGTGTTTGGAAACATACTGCATGTTGTTCATGCAGTGCAGTCCATGTTAACACATTTTGGACAAAAGAAATCAGATGCAGATTGCTGGTCCACTGTATTGAAATGTGAATGCGTTTGATTTACTTTGGCTCAGCTCTTTAATTTGAGGGATTTTTGTTCATTGTTGTAGTTTACTTTTAATATTGTCATTTTTTTATTTGAGTTTATTTTGCTAGTGTTTTTGTTCCTGGGAAATAAACAGTTATTATTAATGAAGGCTTGAATTGTTCTTATTTTATACATTTAGGTATATAGGTTGCATTGGAGTACAAGTCACAGGACCTCCCAAACTACAAGGGGGAATATGACTCATACTCTGGAAAATACAGTAAAATACAGTAAATTTACATATGTCATCAAAATATTCCAGTCAGCATTTGAAATAAATAGATACTTTTTTATTACCTTGCACAGAGTCCAGTGTCATCATTTTTCTGCAGGGCAGACCACGAAAACGGCTCCTCGGTGACATCGCTGTTTTTCTGGGAAAAGGGAACGTCTTCCTTGGTGCTGTGAGTGTCCTCTGTTGTGGCCTGTCAGTTTTTTTTTTTTTTTTTTTTAAAGTTGTGATGCAACTCCAGTTAGTAACCTTTCACACATTTTCTTTAGAAGTTATTCAAAGTTTAAAAAAATAAAAAAAATAAATAAAATAAAAAATAGGCAGATGAGGTGAATCTGATCTGAGATGTTTGTATAGTATATTTGGAGATCAGCTGTGGTAAATTAATTTGACATGACTCGCTAAAGATAAAAAGCTTGTACAGCTTGGAGAGTTTGTTTACAGGTGCAGATCTGGAAAAGGATCCAAATCCTTTATGCCCCATTGGCCGAGCCGATGAGCCCACTGGGAAGCATCAATCACACCTCTAACAAGAGCCAACCCCATGGGAGGGATGACCAAAAACTGTGGAAATCGGAGAACATTCCAGAAAGAAAACCTTGATTGCAACATTCCACCGACCACGATTTCATAATGGAGAGGTCAGCTGGAAGCTTCTCGTCACTGAGACACGAGTGCTGGTTGTTCTTCGAGAAGGTTCCCCAAAATCCATTGAGTTCTCAGTCACCTAGTCTCATGTGCAGCTCCAAAAACAGGTATTTATTTCCAAAAAGCTTTCATTTAATTTCTTACCAATTTTATATCACTTAAATCTTGAATTGTTCCTAATTCACCTCATTCAAAACAGGGAGAACGCAGTACATGTTAGCTTTTTTTGTCAAGAAACTGTAGAGTTTTTAACAAAATTGAACTACTACCTTCAGCCGAATGTAGATGAACGGGTTTCCTGTTCCGGTGGACGTGGTGGACCTTCTGATCTCCTCTGGTGTCAGGATACTCAGTTTCAAAGGTTGCAGGTTCCTGTTGCTGTCGGGTGTGAAGATGTCAAAATGTTGACCTCCAGCCAGCTGAGGGAAGGTGGACCTCAGCAGGCCTAGGAATTCTGCCTCCTGCAGGCCACGAGGACACTGTAGCTCTTGCACCAGGGATGTCTTCAACACTGACAAAGAAATTCGGCCTGTGGTTTACAGAGTTAACGGCACATTCCATCATGGACAGATGAGCTTTAAGCTTACCGTTCTTTGGAAGGATACTGGACTGTGGGTTTTCCAGAATGCAGACCCTGAGGGCTACATGGTTCACAACCAGATTTGTCCGACATTGGCCTTGTTTTGTTTTCTTACTCGTACGCTTCAAAGACCTGCAAATAAAGATTAGCAGTTTGTAACACAACAGACACTGAACGAATGAAAACTGATTTTATGGCAACATCCATTTCTTTAATTGTGTGCTACGGAAGCTAAAACGCAGCTAAATGTTACCCATTTGTTCACATTTCTTCAAACCGCATTCATGATACAGTATATTACAAATATTCAAAGGGGCAGAACATTTTTGGAAACTTTTGATGGGATGTTAAGCTCTGGGATATTGGACTTTTCCATATTAGGTTATTGGATATTTTAGCTTTTTATTTATTTATTTTTTTAAGTGACCAATATTCCAAGTTGGAAACATTCCATGGGAATTGATGAGAATTAACTACAAATACTGGGTAATTTATGCAAACTATCATATATAAACATTTTGTTTGTTCATAAGAAGGCATGCGGCAAACAAATCTAATACAAACTTTTTTCAAATAATATTTATTCTTGAGTACAAGTTTAATTAATTATTTCATTGAACAAAAACAACAAAGCCATGAATGTTGAATGAAAACATTCACTACACTTCCCCCCCCCACCATACAGTAATATGCAGTGCACGCAAGGGGTGTGGTCTTAATAGCCCTGCAGTGAACAGTGTCCTGTGTACATGTGACTGAGGAATGCACAGTGCAAGGCAGAAATTCCAACTGTATTTCCATTTAATCTGGTTGTTACAGGCCAACATGCAACTTGCAACTCTGTACTTTATTCGCAAATATTCCTGCAAAAAGTTTCCAACTTCATAAATTCACAGAATTTTACAACTGTAATTACAAATGAACATGTATGAGTCCAACGGGAAGAATGTTTGCATGAGTTGAAAGGTGGAATGTTCGATCTTTCGATGAATGACGGAATGTCAAATCAAGTGGGTCACATGAGGTTTTTGACAGTCAGTCTGGTCAAAGTCAACACAACAAAGACAAGAAAAGGGAAAGTGGAGAAGATGAGGCACCACGATTGTAAACAGGATGACTTTTCATTGTGACAGTTTCATTGAGTTTGCTTCACAACCTGGAAGGTGTTTGATAATCCGGATCCTTTTTGGCATCTCGACTTTGTCTGGAGTTCAGTGCCGATTGCTCCTCATCTTCCTCACTGCAGAAGAGACTCTGAATCCCAGTGTCCTCCACACCTGCACACAAGAACAACATGATGGGTGGGCAAAAGTTTTAGTGAATTGATGCCTGCCCTCAGTTTCTTAACAAAACAAACAAAAAAAATAAATCAAAACTTTAAAAAAAGCTGCCATCTTACAAATTAAAACGGCATCTATTCAAGATAAACTGCTTCAAATTTGGTGAAATGTTGATAAACAATCAACAAAAACAGCAAGTTTGCATTGCTGATGTAGTATACCACATAACTCAGCCACCTGCTGGACAGATCAGGGATTGTTGTAGAGGATAATCAACAACAATTCAACAACTTATATTGGTACGTAGCATCTCTCTCACTGGTCGATACATGTTATGTGATCATGAGGCTATGTACTTGTATTGGACACGTATTTGCTATTCATACGTGGATTCATAAACCGTGTTAACCCCAACCATAACAAAGCTGTGCTATCTATTGATCCATGAAGTAGGACATCCATGACATTGATCATGTAACCCGCATAGCAATGCGTTCTCCATTTTTTTCATGAGTGAAAACAAAGTGAACTTTTGTGTGTTGTAGCAGTTCAGATGATATTGGAGCTGTCGCTGGCTGTACAGCCAATTTAAGAAAAAAAAAATTGGGGCCTAAAGCAATTGACATTTTTCTGCTGAGCACAAAGTAACACTATCAACGGTTTATAATAACTGCACTCACATTTATTGGGTTAGACACGCCCACTTGTAAAACAAACATAGCGTAGCACAAGTATGGCCAATACAACTCAGATTTCAAGCTTTCATTCAGACTTGTTGAATCAATAATAGCCGGATCTCTAATCAGAAGCAGTGGGCCAACAATTTATTCAGCAACCTCCATCAAAGTTATTTAAAGATGTCAATCATGATGCACCTTTCTACTGATTAAAGTCGCTAAGTGGGACTCGTGTCTGTTGTGGGCAAGAAATGAGAATCATCTGCCATTTCATGCCGTGCAATTTTTATTAGTTCCTCAATAACGTGCCTTTTTCCACCGGGGGCAACCCACAACAGTTCTTTTCACCGGTTCGTAAGATGAAGTTATGATCCCTCATGTAAAGGAAAAACAATAACGATAATATCCTTTGTGCGTCATTTGTGTGGAACATGACTGATTAAGCTCCATTACTCCAAATTAGAGACACTCCCTCTCTGCTCTACTTGCTTCTGCTGCTCTTCCAGTCCAGTTCTGAATGTCTAGGGACGAGACAATCTCCCGATCGAGGCCTGCATGCGCATTCCATCGATGCATGTTTATTGTTGTGCACAGTGTGCAGAGGATTCCCCACAAAGATCACTTTTTTCATTGTTGCAGTGGGGTATTTTCCATGGAATTCCTTGTAATGATGTAGGCAGGAAGTTCCTTTTTGACCTCGTTTTTGTCCGGTTCAATTCTGCCGTTTCTTTCTTGTACTTCGTTCGTGCCGAAATTTTGCTCAACTTTACCAATTGTGAAAACCACGCTCGGCTTTACAGCACTCATTCAAAGGTAAGTAGCCCTAAAATATATTTGTCGACATAATGATGAAGTTTCATGACAATCCGATATTGAGAACGTGGTTTTTGAGAATGCGAAAATGACTGCATAATTGATAGATAGGAAAAGATATACAGATTATATTTTTAGACTAAAATTACTATAACTTCCTTATTTCTTAACCAGTCTTGACAATCTTGGTGTCAATTTCTTTGTTTTTTTTTTTCATGCTCTATCAAATGCATCTGTAAAAAGAACAATTTATGGACTCTCATTTTTTTTGTCTTGTCCCTAGAATGTCCAGGTGTTCACTTGCTTTGGGCTGTCTGCTGGGGCATGTTTCAAGCCCAGTTGCCTTAGAAACTAACAAATACAAACCTCTCTTACTACAAGAAAACAACAGTAACATTATCATGACGGCACACTGTTTACTAACTCCTCACCACCAAAATGATCCTGCTACTGATAGCTCATTTTACAAGTGAAAGCTCTCCATTTCTGTTTAAATTTGCAAAGTCCCCAACCACATGAAAGCATGTGTGAAACACACATTTCACCAAGTGAGAAATGGCGTCCCTGTTGCCATGACAATCACACAACAATGACATCATGCTATCTTCCTCTGTCACTTCCATAATCTTATGCATAACGCAGTTTGATAATGAAATGTTGGTAATCACTGCCAGATTTTTAGGTATATATCTGCAGATAAATCGGTAAAAAAAAAAATAAAAAACTCCCAAATATCGTATCAGCCTCCCTTTAAAAAAAAAAATCCACATCGGTCGCAGACCAACACACAATGTAATATGCGCCGACCTCGTGTCTCCAGTTTGACTTTTGGCTGGAAAGCCTCCAGCTGTCTCCTCTGCCGGTCGATCTCCTCTCTGAAGCCCGAAGCCTCCTCCTCGTAACCGGCTACGATTCTTTCCACAACCGCTAAGATTTCCCGGGCGGCTGTAGCCAGTTTCTCTTTGACGATTTCTCTCAGTATGTCCGCTTTGGACATGTTCCCGACATTGTCCACGGAGTCTCTGTTCTCCCAGTAAAACATGCTGCATTTACTTCTAAAAAAACAAACAAACACCTTTTTGGAAAAATTTTACACGTTTGCTAAAATTCCGCCGCAGAAAATATGTCCGGTGCGTGCGGACAAGGTTCCGTCTCCGGACATGGTGGTGGTGTTGTTTCCCGTCGGACACATTTATCAGGTGACACTATGTAAAAGAAAAAGGAAAAATCGTCCATATTCATTAAAAAATACGTTTTTTCGCGAAATGACTGCAGCATGATTTACTGGGAGAATAGAGACTCCGTAGACAGTGTCGGGAACATGTCCAAAGCGGACATACTGAGAGGAATCGTCAACGAGAAACTGGCTACAGCCGCCCGGGAAATCTTAGCGGTTGTGGAAAGAACCGTAGCCGGGTACGAGGAGGAGGCTTCGGGCTTCAGAGAGGAGATCGACCGGCAGAGGAGACAGCTGGAGGCTTTCCAGCCAAAAGTCAAACTAGAGAGACCAGGTCAGTGCTGTCCCGTCAACAAAAATCGTGCTGGACACGGAGAAAGACTGCAAAGTCGAATTACACGACTTCAGCGCCGATCCTCATTTAACAAACCGCTAGTTTAACGTTTAATTTAACGTCGACAAATGTATGTACGACAAATGGCAAAATTTGAACTATCAGACCAATTAATAATATCTGGTTTATAATTCGGCGTAATGTATTAATAGATATAAATGTGAGTCATAACTGATGCATTTAAATACTGTATCTCGATTAAATCAGCTCCTCACAGGGAGGATTTGTCGCCAACTACTGGCCCTATGCATATCTGCATATACATTCTGGGGCCGCTTGAGTCCAGCGTAGAGGCCTGACTGATGTAGATATTTGTAGAGCTGATACCAGTATAGGGAGTTATAAATAAATTAACAGTGCTGATATCACTGCTGATATATAGAGAATCCAAATGTTTTATTATCAAATTGTTATGACAAAGAAATGTAATTCAGGCTGGATGCTTTCCAGCTTTAACACAAGCTTTTTTTTTATTATAAATACCTACTCTAAAATGCCCCGTCTGATTGAAAATGAATGGCAGCTGGTTGCTTTGCTTCTGTCTCTTGTAACCTCTGTGACCAAAGGCTGATGGGGGTCCCAGCCTTGCTTGACAGCATTAGAAACAATGCCGTCAGACCTCCCTCTGCTGCACTAACTCCATAATTACACCACTTCAAACAGCCAAAGTGGTTTTCTGCAATGTGAAGACAAGTTGTCATATCTACAAAAATAATACAGATACCGCTATGTTATAAAGGCTCATACTAGCCAATATAAGCAAACTGATATATTGGTCGGGCTCTACTAAAGAAAGTGAATATAGTATTGATACCCATCTGTCCATGTGTATAGAAGAATTCAGTACAGTGTAATTTCTGTGAATACACTACTCCTAAAAGTAGCCTGGTGGTCAACGCACCTAACTTACGACCACCATGACCAATAGTATTTACACATCAACACATGGGTTTTATCCATATTGCGCTGCCATTTTGATACAGCAGTCCACAAAGAAAATACCCCTCTTTTTGGTAACTGCAGGGGAAAAAAAAATCCTGAGGAATCAGTTGCTGCTCTGTGATATGCTGGTTGCCAGTGCAGGCTAACAAATTTGTCAACTTTCATTTTTGCAAAATGGAGGATCATGCAGATCATTTATCCAAAGAGAAGACAAAGGATCAACAATCTCTCTCACCAAAGAAACAAAAACATGACCAGCGATGGCTGAATGCAATCTGCAACCTCACCACTAGATGACACTAAACTCTACATACTGTAGCTTTAATGGAAACAATTTTCTTAAGTAGAAACTATGAACATTTTTTGTTTGTCTATAACAGCCAAATCATTTTGTCTGCTTGTCAACTGATTATTGAACGTTATTGATAGAAACAAGCCTTAAACACGTTCTAACATTCTGAATGAACCCCTCACCCAGTTTAATAGATGTGGTCACGTTATTGACATGTCTTGGTTCCAGACCTACATGAATATGAGGCATTTGCTGTCCATGAGGGTAAAGTGGAGCAGCACTGCCAGCACACAGGTACCTTCTTAATACCGTTTTCAACAAATTTAAAAAAAAGATGACTTCCCAAACATTTAAAAACACGGAAGACATTCAGATGTACTCGTCTAAATTCAATGCTTTTGAGTTTAGACTACATTTCTGTCTCCTGTCCAGCTCTGGAGGACACCAGGACCCTCAGCTTTGACAGGCAACAGGAAGGTGATGATGATGAAGAGGAGCGCCTAGCATTAAGCTTCTCACAAATCCAAGACATGGATTATCCAAGCCCTTCAAGGTTTAATCTTTATTCCTTTAACACTGATTTCAGACAGTATTCAACAGGTTCAGTACACATATGTCGCATCTCGGAGCCTGTTTCAAGATTATTTCAAGCATGCAACTTCATCTACTGTGCATATATTGAGAGATGCAAGTACAAGTGTCTGCTTCGGCTACATCCATACCAGATCCTTCCTGCATGGTTATATGGACTTATGCCTGTTTGTTTTGTTTTTTTGTTTTTTTTTAGGTTTACATTGTAACCACTATTGAACAATCAAAAAATGGTTTCTTGCTCTGATTTAGTACATTCCTGTTAGGAAACAGTCTTTCGCTCACTGACAAGTATATCTGGTTTGAATCTATCATCGATCCAGGATCCACTAACCATCCAACAGGTGGCAGACACGTCTATGAGATATTACATAAACAAAACAAAGTTGTGTTTCCTTGCCATGAGCAGGGCAAGCAGAGGATTATTGGAGTCAGCCAGTGACTCGGTTCACAGCATTTCCTTGAATAACACCATAAAATATTCAGCTTATTCACCTCTGAAATTTTGGGTTCTGGTGGATGCAGGTGAGAACCAGCAAACTTTCTGTTTTGGACAAAGTTGGTGTCTTTTAACACAAATATTTACAGTGACTGTTTACAGGCTACATTCAGTGATTTAGACAAAGTTTAATATGAAATATTAAATGATATTTTCATATGTTAAAAATTTAATGTAATCAGGACTTATTTTTTTAAGATGTACACAGTGTCTACTGTATATTAAAAATAAATATGACTCTTAGAGCACAGCATGATCTTCTTCTAACAAAACCTCCAGCTGTCTGAACTTGCTACTTTTTTTTCTCTCTCTCTCTCCAGAGGTCTGTCTGATATGGCGACAGGCAGGTGTGTGCTCGCTGAAGATATGGACCATCTAGTACTCAGGGTCCGCATGCTGGAGGACTCGCAGACGACTGTGCTGTCAAACAGCGGTACATCAGTACAGCTTTTAATTATCCAGGAGCAAAAAAGTGAGGACTGAGTAAACCACCAAGTGCATTTCTTTTTTCTTTATTTCTTTTTTCTTTCAGTCTTTATGAAAGCGCCACTGCTGGAGGTGCAGTGTCCTCGTGGGCTGAAGGAGGCGGAGTTTGTCGATCTGCTGAGGTCCACCTTCCCTCAGCTTGCTCGAGGAAAAATCTTCGACATCTTCACAACTGATCGAAGCAAAAAACTACAACCTCTGAAACTAAAGACGCTGACGCCAGAGGAGATTGACAGGTCCATCAGGTCCACTGGAGCAGGAAGGTCTGCCCTCTACATTCGCCTGAAGGTAGTTTGACACATTTGTGTGTTTGTGTGTGTCATAACCATAAAGCGCACAAGTCAAAAACACATCAGTACTACGTGCTAACCCATGAATTACGCTTTCACATTTCTTAAAATGAATTTTCAATGAGAATGTAAATTGAGTTTAAGTCATAGTTTGTTTTGTTTTTTTGCTAGTGTGGGAGTCTTGCGACCTATATACTGCAAAATGATGTGTTTGTTGATGATAATAATTACGAGCGCTCTTGGCGCAATTCTGTTTTGCCTGTATTAATGCTAAATGCCCACCAGGTGGAGATATTGCTCCATTTCAAGAACCTTACGTACAGGCTGCTGGGGGACATGACAACAAACCTGCTACTTCTAGTAGTAGATAAGTTTATATATAAGGCTTTCCAAGGACTCAGCACACTAAATAAAAGAAGCTACCATAATAAAAGTACACAACAATGCACAAAAATCCTAAATTAAAGAGCTGATTAAAAAAAGAAAAAATCAAATGGGCTGATGTTTTTATTGTAGTGTTTGCAGCACTGGGTCAGCAGTCTACATTTTCTGTATCAAGGAACATTCAATATGTTGTCCATCGCATTTTTATTTGTCCATTTTGCTTGCTTTTGGTATTTAAAACTCCTTTTGACACACTCTACAAGCTGAGGGCTTCCTGAAAACAAAAAAAAAAACTCTAATTTTAACTTCTCCATCTGTGTCCATCTGATGTTTCCTGTTGTCTAACATGTTTATTAGCTAATCTTGCTTATCTTTGGAACTTAAACACTCATATATTAAGTAGCAGTACATGATGTGGTGTGCACATGCTCTACTGAGTTCCTGTGAATTGTTAAATTCACACCCAGGGAAACAATGTTAAGTGAACTCTCCAAACCAATAAACTAAAATAAAAAAAACAGTGTAACTTATACTATATTTTGGTATCATGGTTAATGAGGTTGTTTATGCAGACACCGGGCAGTAAACCTTGAGCTCTCTCCCCTGCTCATTCGTTACCTTCAGCCAGTTTGGATGCTGCGACTCGAGCAACACATCTATTGAACAAATAGATTACAATTTGTTCATGTAAATGGGGAATCTTCTTCACAGACTAAGGTTAATTATGGAGTTCCACAAGGTTCTGTGCTAGGACCAATTTTATTCACTTTATACATGCTTCCCTTAGGCAGTATTATTAGACTGCATTGCTTAAATTTTCATTGTTACGCAGATGATACTCAACTTTATCTATCCATGAAGCCAGAGGACACACACCAATTAGCTAAACTACAGGATTGTCTTACAGACATAAAGACATGGATGACCTCTAATTTCCTGCTTTTAAATTCAGATAAAACTGAAGTTATTGTACTTGGCCCCACAAATCTTAGAAACATGGTGTCTAACCAGATCCTTACTCTGGATGGCATTACCCTGACCTCTAGTAATACTGTGAGAAAACTTGGAGTCATTTTTGATCAGGATATGTCCTTCAATGCGCATATTAAGCAAATATGTAGGACTGCTTTGTTACATTTGCGCAATATCTCTAAAATTAGAAAGGTCTTGTCTCAGAGTGATGCTGAAAAAACTAATTCATGCATTTATTTCCTCTAGGCTGGACTATTGTAATTCATTATTATCAGGTTGTCCTAAAAGTTCCCTGAAAAGCCTTCAGTTAATTCAAAATGCTGCAGCTAGAGTACTGACAGGGACTAGAAGGAGAGAGCATATCTCACCCATATTGGCCTCTCTTCATTGGCTTCCTGTTAATTCTAGAATAGAATTTAAAATTCTTCTTCTTACTTATAAGGTTTTGAATAATCAGGTCCCATCTTATCTTAGGGACCTCATAGTACCATATCACCCCAATAGAGCCCTTCGCTCTCAGACTGCAGGCTTACTTGTAGTTCCTAGGGTTTTTAAGAGTAGAATGGGAGGCAGAGCCTTCAGCTTTCAGGCTCCTCTCCTCTGGAACCAGCTCCCAAGTCGGATCAGGGAGACAGACACCCTCTCTACTTTTAAGATTAGGCTTAAAACTTTCCTTTTTGCTAAAGCTTATAGTTAGGGCTGGATCAGGTGACCCTGAACCATCCCTTAGTTATGCTGCTATAGACTTAGACTGTTAGACTTAGAGTGTTTCTTTCTCTTTTTGCTCTGTATGCACCACTCTGCATTTAATCATTAGTGATTGATCTCTGCTCCCCCCCACAGCATGTCTTTTTCCTGGTTCTCTCCCTCAGCCCCAACCAGTCCTAGCAGAAGACTGCCCCTCCCTGAGTCTGGTTCTGCTGGAGGTTTCTTCCTGTTAAAAGGGAGTTTTTCCTTCCCACTGTTGCCAAGTGCTTGCTCACAGGGGGTCGTTTTGACCGTTGGGGTTTTTCCGTAATTATTGTATGGCTTTGCCTTACAATATAAAGCACCTTGGGGCAACTGTTTGTTGTGATTTGGTGCTATATAAATAAAATGGATTTGATTTGATTTGATTTGAGTGGCGTTTTTGTCATGTGTCACTTTGAACCAAAACTCTTCCAGACAGGAGATACTCTCCAGAGCTCCAGTGGTGAGATAGGTCTTCTCCAGAGAGACAAGGATGCTGCAAACAATTGTCCAGCCAGCGCTGCTGTGGCAGCAGCCCATCAAACCCCATCATGTGCAGTGTAAGTAATTTTTCAGGCTGAACAGCAGAGTTTATTCGTCAACAGTAAGATGGTTCTTTACCGTATCATTCCCCAGAGATCAGTCCGAGAGGAGGCGTGGCAGACGTGGTCTCAGAGTCTCCACTCTCAAAGACTCCCAGTGCAGTGTCCTCTCAAAATACGGTAAATACGAAAGATATCGTTTTTGTTTGAGCTTATTTTTCTTTGCCTTTATGATTTTTTTTTTTTATTTTTTTTTTTATGTTTGTAGCCAAAAACTCTGCATTTCTAGGATTAAAGTAGCAACATAAATTGTAAACCCAAAGGTGTGCCAAAGCAACTTTAGAGATCCAAAATTATTTGAATTCTGGTGTGTGTGTGTATTAACAAAACAAATGAAGTTGACCACACAAAACATAGTGTCTTTGGTTCATACTGTCTGCAGTGAAATAAAACTCAAAGTAAGAATCGCTGCAGGGTTTTGTGTGTGTGTGTCTTTTCCATACTGTTCCAACTTCCTCTGGTGTGTTCAGGTAGTTTGTCTAAGTGACTGTTCAAAAGCATTTGGTAGATGAAATAAGCTGCCTTTTCAGTAACCATAAAAAAAGGCAAAATCTGAACTTTTTGTGCAGGAGTGGAGGACGTGGAAAGACCAGGCCTCCTTTGTGGTGAAGATGGTGAGGAGCAGGGGGAGGAGGAAATGTCAGCAGCGCAGTATGCACAGAGTCAAGATGATCCAAACGATGTGGATTATCAAGTACCATCAAGGTTACAAAGACTGATCCTGTTTAATGCCGCACTCAGCCTGTAGAATTAACAGTACCATTATTGGATATCTGTCTGTATCACAATGTGAAACATCCCACATTTGGTGTTAGGAATGACAAATACTGGTTTGTCCACAAGATGTTAGTGTTCCACTGTTTATCTTATACACTGAGAAGCACCCACCTCGCACGAAACAGTCAGAGTAGCCATGAGTCTCCATCTGAACAGTTATAACATCTTGGTTTTCCTGGTTGGGAATAAATATAGATCTGTCTTGTCTATAGATATGTCTTGCTGTCTTGAGCCTGAAATGTGATGGCCACACAGGTGACCATGGTATTGGCAACATGAACTAATTTGTACATACATGTTTATCACCGCGGTGGATTGTTAACATTCAGAAGTAACGCACGAAAATGTTTAGCTAACACCCGTCTTTCTCAAATGGTCTTATACCAATGTTTACCTTCAAGGTCATTGTTCTCCAGAGGTTCATTTGAGAAGAGGAAGTTCAGCAAATCTCAGTTCAGTGATGCTGGGACTCATCTGTATCTCAGGATCCGCCTGCTTGAGGACCCACAGGCTTTAGTGGTGTCAAACACCGGTAAATATAAAGCACATCAGTCTTTGCTCAAATGTCCCATAACAAAACTTTGTGACTGAAGAAATCCCCCTGTTGATTTCTCCTTTTCAGTATTGAAGAGATCCTTCTTGCAGGAGGTGCAGTGTCCACTCGGTATGCAGGAGGTGGAATTTCTTGAACTTTTGAGATCCACCTTCCCTCAGCTGGCTGGAGGTGAACCCTTTGATGTCTTCATAACTGACAAAACCAAAAAACTAAAGCCTCTGTCCCTGAAAACATTAACCCCAGAGGCCATCAACACATACATCAGGTCCTCGGGGGGAGGAAACTCAGCTCTATACATCAAACTAAAGGTAGTTGGATTGCTTAATTTACCTTTTGTATTTGTTGAGAAATCGGTTTTTGAGTATGATTTTTTATTTATTCATTTTTTTTAATTCAATAAGTGAGGCGTTTTGCTGAACTGGATTGGATAATTTGTTGACTAAAGTTGTGTTGAGAGCTCAACATTTTCTGATGGTAATTTAAACCAAGAAATTGTGAACTTACTAAGTTAGTACTTTTCGAATAAGGTCATACCATCTGGGAAATGTCAGTGGTAGCATTTTAAAGTTGCTGAAAAGTATTTTTGGGGACCGTAGTCATGTAACAGGTACTGGGGTGGGTGTGTTCTTGGGCTTCTTTGGGGGCTTTGACATACAGGACCAGTTGGGGTCAAGAGATGCCATGGACCAGCTCCAGTCACACAAGTATTTATTTTTTTACCCCCAATAAAATGTCATTTATGTGCTTACTTTTGCTGCCGTTGAAGTAATCAATGATGGGGGGGGGGGGGATCTCAGATTCTCCTTGATGCTTCCCGCAAGGCCTCATGGTGTGAGCCATGTGGATGGGCTTGTCAAAGATCACATTTCCGCCATGCTTGATGTTCTTGACCTTCTTCCTGTCACAAGAAGGCTCCTTCAGACCTTTGATGGTCAGAGCAGATCTCAAGGGAACCACCTGAGTTGCTGCCCGTTTTGTCAGCTCCACAGTGATCATCAAGCACCTGTTGCCTTGGCACCGTCATCACCGACTTTCTTTGGAGACAAATTGAGGGTGTCCTTGGGTGGGTTGAATCTTGGAGGTATGTTGCTGCTTTTCAGATCGAACCAAGTTCACCTTGATTGGTTGGACTGAAGATTGTTGTACCTTCACCACTAACATGAAGAAGAAAGACGCTTACGTTAATATTTTGCTAGTGACAGTAATAAGCGGTTTGAAAAGTTGAGAAACTGCTGAAGTCAAAACAACATATTGGTCATTTGAAAGACTTTGTAGATGTTTTCAACAATGATGTTCACACAAAATAGGTCGACCTTTGTGGTGTCTTCTGCTCGTGGAAGCATACAAAGAATATGAAGTTATGTAACCAATGTCGGAGTGAAGCTAGATCTACCAGTATGCTCCATGCTTTCTTCATCTTTTCTGTAAAGACTGGGATGGGGATGTGATGGTCTATTGGTTAAGCAGTGGGATTGAGACCAGAAGATCCTCGGTTCAAACCCCCATCTGTCCGGAAAGTCACTAAGGGTATATAAATCTAGTTCATTTACCATTTAAAGAGTTGGGACAATGGTTTTAGGGATTCGCCAGCTATTTTAGTTGCCATTGACACAATCCAGTTACGACAATGGCTAAACCAGCCAGACAGGCTAGTATTGCATGCAGTTGTATTTAAAAGGATCATGTTGCACTTGTGAGCAAATAAATCAGATTTAATGTTGATAAATCCAAGCTGGTGCCCTATTTAACTTTTTTCCATACAATGTTAAACATTTATGGATGATAATTAGTTTACAATGACAACGCAACAAGAACTACTTCACCACCACCTGTATAGTTATTCCAATTCCAGTACAAAATGTTTGGTTCAGTATTTTTACCATTGTTTGGATTCTTTTGTAAAAGTAATTGTGTCAGTTTGTGCCTGAATGTCACATGAAAAAAAACTATTCCAGGTGGGGCAGGATCTCCTGAACAGCCGCAAGCACCTGCATCTACATAGAGGTGACGGTATCGCCGATCATTGTCCAAAAACTGCTGCTGGAGTGACAACTGGTGAAACCAAAACCTATACAGTGTAAGTATAAAACAAAAAAGAATGTTGAACATCATTCTTCCAGGTAAAGCTTTGGAATGGCTTTAAGTGTTTTTTAATAAATTGGAAGCAAACTATTTATTCCAACACATTTTCAAAGAGTTAGGCATGTTTGTTGTCTTTAACCTCACTAACTTGGCTTGTGGGCACTTGGTGATGAAAATGTAGTATGTATTGTCCAACACTTACAGTAAAGCTGTCAAATCCAGCTCATTGCCATCCCAAATCCAATGGTCCTCTTGCATTGTTTGATCTGACAGAACCTTAATCTCAGTCTGATCTTGAAGTGACAAAGGGACCTACCAACAAAGTTGTTTAGGGGGGCATTATGTTTACACCTTGTCTGTCCAGGCATCCATCTGTAAACTTTACATTTTCGCACAAGGACTAAACAAGGCCTCGTCTGATTGAAACCACATTGTAGTGGTAAATTGAGGGAGGCTAGAGGAAGGTTCTTTCGAAAATGGCTGTCATCCGTTACCCAATATGGCCACTACGGGTGTCATCTTGATTTTATTTCTGCACAATAACTAAAGGGCACCTTGTCTGATTGAATCCATTCCTTGGTGGTGTATTGGGGGAGGCTTGAGGGAGTATCCTTTTGAAAATAGGACTCAATACACAGCATACTAATTATAAAGCAGCGGTTTTTCACTATACAAATACACCATGCACCATCTTTAAAGCACCAAGCTTTCACTGTAGAAGAAATTGCTAGACTTTATTATCACTGTAAAACCATACACCAACTCAACATGCGAACAGAGACGTATGCAACGCTTTTTTATTTTTCATGCTTTGTTTTAACTCTATATATTACAGAGCTTTGGTCCAACCTGGATGAAAGTATGCACTAGCATGTCCACAGAGGACCAATGTGGCAAATCTGAGTCGCATTTATGAAGGGATGATGGAGATTAGTCCGAGAAACCTCAGTCTTAATCAGCCTTATGATGTCACAAAGTGGAATGTGTGTATTTTTAATCTGAATCCCAATAAATTCTCAGACTCTTGTCCACTCTTGACAAAATAAGTTATGTGGGAGCCCATTGTTCCGAAGAACACTTTAATAATTTGAGTCTGAAATGTCTAGAGACTGCTGAGGTTAGATTCAGAAACCTCAACTTGAGTCATTAAAAAGTATCCGTGTCTATCTAGTTTGACATGCAATGTTTCTCAAAAGGCCGTGACAGTTTAAGTCCATATTTATGAACAAATTGGTGTTGTGTAACTGTAATGACAAAGCAGAGGACAGTGAAGATGTTGTAGTGTCGCTGTAGTGGAACTGGGAAAACATTCAATATTTTTTGATTTGACAGAACTAAATGTGCTGCTCAGTCGTTAATATAAATGCGAGTTATTCAGTTTCATATCATTAATTCTTCTACCAGTCATCTTTCACCTCTGTACCTGACAGAGATCCTCTTCAGACGATGGGCGACAGACTAGTTGAGCGACGCTATCGTGTCCTCAGAATGTGCATGTTGCAAGATTACCAGGGGGACGTGCTTTCAAAAAATGGTAAACCGCTTTTTGGTACTTGAACCAGCATTTGGCACAGAAATCTCCAGATGTAGATGATTTTTTTTCTTTCTTCTTCTTTTGTTTCAGTGTTTATGAAGTCCCCAGTGCAAAAAGTAAAGTGCACACATGGCCTACAGGAGTCTGATTTCCTGGTTATGCTGAAGTCCATCTTCCCTCAAATGACTGAAGACAAAAACCATTTTGACATGTTCAGGGCTGACAAGAAACGGAAACTACACCGACTTAAACTTAAGACTCTGACACCGGATACAGTCTACAAATGCTTGAAGACCTTTGGATCAAAGAAATCCACGTTATACTTCAGAATGAAGGTACAAATATTTTTACCGTTTGTGCTTTTATATTTTTTACATCCTACACAGTTATTCTGTAGCACCGGAGGCAGGTGTGACATGATCTCATTTTCATAGTCTTCTGTTCGACCTCATGGTGAGGAGTTCCAAAAACAGATCTGTATACGAGGTCTATTAGAAAAGTATCCGACCTTATTATTTTTTTCAAAAACCATATGGATTTGAATCATGTGTGATTGCGTCAGACAAGCTTGAACCTTCGTGCGCATGCGTGAGTTTTTTCACGCCTGTCGGTTGCGTCATTCGCCTGTGAGCAGGCTTTGAGTGAGGAGTGGTCCACCCCTCTCATCGTTTTTTTCATTGTTTAGGAATGGCTCAGAGACTGCCGCTTTGCTTTATCAAAATTTTTTCAGAAACTGTGAGGCACATCCAAGTGGACACCATTCGAGAAATTCAGATGGTTTTTGGTGAAAATTTTATGGGCTTCAAAGAGATTACTGTTACTGTCGCTTTAAGGATGGCCCAGAGCGACTGGTGGTGCGCCGCGCTCCAAAGCCGCCATCGACAGGCTGAGCGACCATTTCATTTCTAAACAGATGGCTGTATGGATCCGTGACCATTGTGTGCCATTTCTCTGGTTATCACAAGAGCTGGACATCAACCATTTTCTGGCAGATTTCACTTTTAACAAGAGATTTTGTCATGGAAAGCCGAGCGGAGGCTTCGCGCGTCACAATGGATTCGCTACTGGAGCAAGACAAAACCACCTCCGTTTTGGTCTCACAGGACGGCTTTGAGATGGCGTTCAGACAGCTGTCGGTGGTTTTTCCATCGAGTGATTATCCTAGAAATTGTGGATGTGCCTGGACATGCCAGAACATGTCCTGTGAGGCTTCATCACAGTGTTGCTTTGCGCCATGCGGCACCGCCGCGACGCGTGAAGCCTCCGCTCCTCTTTCCATGACAAAAACTCTTGTAACAGTGGAATGTGCCATTCATTTCCAAACTGGACACTGTGTTTTATCCGGGACGTCGTCTGACTAGCACAGGAATTGTGAAAAGACGTGGACATCAGCACTTTTTCGGCACATTGAGACAGACGTGCGGAGGAATTACGCATGTCGCGGCGGTGCCGCATGGCGCAAAGCAACGCCGTGATGAAGCCTCACAGGACATGTTCTGGCATGTCCAGGCACATCCACAATTTCTCGGATAACCACTCAATGGAAAAACCACCGACAGCTGTCTGAACGCCATCTCAAAGCCGTCCTGTGAGACCAAAACAGAGGTGGTTTTGTCTCGCTCCAGTAGCGAATCCATCGTGATGCGCGAAGCCTCCGCTCGGCTTTCCATGACAAAATCTCTTGTTAAAAGTGAAATCTGCCGGAAAATGGTTGATGTCCAGCTCTTGTGATAACCAGAGAAATTGTACACGATCACGGATCCATACAGCCATCCGTTTAGAAATTAAATGGTCACTCAGCCTGTCGATGGCGGCTTCGGAGCGCGGCGCACCACCAGTCGCTCTGGGCTATCCTTAAAGCGACAGTAACACTCCGTAATCTCTTTGAAGCCCATAAAATTTTCACCAAAACCATCTGAATTTCTCGAATGGTGTCCACTTGGATGTCCCTCACAGTTTCTGAAAAAGTTTTGATCAAGCAAAGCGGCAGTCTCTGAGCCATTCCTAAACAATGAAAAAAATGACGAGAGGGGTGGACCACTCCTCACTCAAAGCCTGCTCACAGGCGAATGACGCAACCGACAGGCGTGAAAAAACTCACGCATGCGCACGAAGGTTCAAGCTTGGCTGACGCAATCGCACGTAATTCAAATCCATATGGTTTTTGAAAAAAATAATAAGGTCGGATACTTTTCTAATAGACCTCGTACTTTGCATAGAGTTGTAAGGGGAGAATTGGTACTACAGATGCATTCCTTTCCAGTGTACTTGTATTTGGGTACTATTTATGTTAGGTTGCACGTTAGCTAGCCTACTATACCTAGCCTGGACTGTGCTCGCTAGGCTAGTTGACATGTTGATTAGCATCTGTTTAAAAAAATACAAACAAAAAAACCCCAGCTCGAGTTCATGTCTGTTTTTACTAATACAGAGTTAGTGATTTTCCTTTCACAAGTTATAACATGAGATATTTGTGCATAATTATTGACTCGATATTGACATTGGACTAATGACATTAACGGTTAAGTTTCCTTTGACGTGATGTGTATTTTTACAGAGCTGGGCAGTTTGCCAGCTATAAGTCTATTTTAACAGAAATGCAGAACTATAAATTTTTTCAAAGTTATTTTCTCTTTTTGCTAGAAATATCAATTGGGAGCAAAAGCCCTACAAACAGGAGAGAATCTACAAAGCAGAAATGTTGATAGTCTTCTACAGAAATATGGTGATGATACCACCAGCAGACGTTCAACTACTTCTGTGATGGTGACGGCTAATCAGAACAAAATGTGTCCAAGGTCAGTACAAAAGAAGAAGAAATAGTACGTTGTGTGTAGACCCCGAGGTCCTTTGGTGCCAGTATTTAACCCGGATTCCGTTGCGTGAAATGGATGAGCGTCTATGACTCCCCGTGGATGGGATGTCAGTCCATCACCGATTATTTCCCCACCCATGGCCTTCCTTTATTTCCTTTATATAGCGCCAAATTACAGGCCGGTACCCATTTGGAGCTAGGCCAAGTCAAGTATGGGAGCATGCACTATTGCTGCATCCACCACACCATAGCACTACCTCTGGTCATGGATGGCAGTCCCCCAGGCACACAACTGGTCCATCCAAGATGTGTGAACTTGGATAGTACCACTGAAGTGTCTTGTCCAAGGACATAGATCGGTAGCATGACTGGGAATTGAACCTAGGCCTAGATATTGACCCAACTCCTAATCTCACTGAGCTACCTGCTCCCCCACAATACAGTTCAAGTGCAAAATAAAGCATCAGAGATGATAGTATTTGGTGTTCAGGAGCCATCTGAGCAGAAGACAAGCTGACAGTGCAGTAGACTCAGTTATCATGCAGTTGAAATTATACGACTGTGGCAGCAGTTTTTGAAATGGCGCTGAAAGACCCAGACACTCAGTTGTGATGTAATATCAGAAGCAAAGCATTAATCCAGAAGACCCTAACTTCACATGAGCACACTATTTGTGTAAACTGACAGAGTGGAAATGCCATACTGTAATGTATCCACCCCAGTATTTTCTGGAGCCTCTACCCCACTTTTCCTTTCCCTAATTGTTGCATGCCTTGGAAACAAAATCTCTCATGTGTGAGGTATCAATCTGATCCCATTCAGACTTGCCCATCTTGGCTTTGCCCAATATAATGAGTTAAAAGATGTGAACAATAACTAAGTCTTTGCCAGGTGGCCGAGACTGATTGATTCTGTAGTATTAACAGAGCATTCACCTTTCTGTCAGTCACCTTTCAGTTTGTTGACTTTCAGAGATAAACCTTTAAGGAAGCGTCGCAGACGTGGTGAAGAACCAACCCACCATGTTCTTGGAGTCTGCTTGCTGCAGGATTCCCAGTGTGATGTGATATCAAGATTTGGTAAATATATCATCGCCATCTAGCTGTAGAGAAGAGTGAATGGAGATTATGTATCCTGACTTACTCAAACTGATATAGCAATTGGCCAGTAATATCGGCCGATAAGAGACTTTCATGATCATATCAGTAGTGATGTTATTTTTGCAGATATGAAAACTTTTATTTTACAGAATGATCGGTGCAGAAAAATTCTTTGGCTGTTGGAAATGGTGCCATTGCATAGTTTGTCCACCAAAGGGGGCGCTCCAATGGCATTGCTTACCATGGTTGCTTGAACAAAATAATCCAAGATCGTGGAACAGTCTCCCAGACAGCGAAATTTCTGTATAAATCTAATCTGATGCATTTTTTTCTGTTGTATTTTGTAAAGGTTAGTGAAAAATAAACACTTTTATACGTTAGCAAATATATTGGTGTCATAAAATTTTTTACAGCCTAATACTGGCATAGGTATCGGAGCCCCCCCACAAAAAATCCACATCGGTTGGCCTCTACTTAGTACCGTACCTGATGCCCTTTGAGATGACTCAAAATTGAGCTGGCAGAGTCGACACACTGCAGTCCTCACTAAGTTCCATCATTTATTTTTGAATTTGTGTGTTTCAGTGTTTATGAAATCCCCAGTGCGTAAAGTTACATGCCCCCGTGGTCTACATGAAGCAGATTTCCTGGAGTTGCTGAGGTCCACTTTTCCTCAGCTGGATGGAGACAAAAAAAGTTTTGACATCTTCCGGACCGATCGGACCCGTAAGCTACAGCAGCTTCTCGTGAAGACACTAACACCAGATGAGATCTTCAATTCCTTGAAGTCCGTTGGATCAGCAAAGACGTTTTACATCAGACTGAAGGTAGATAGGGTTGTAGTTTGTTCCATACCTTTCTGTTGGGTCATTTGAATAAATGTGGGGTAGTAGTTTTTGTCCAACGTGACATTTCGGTCATCCGATTAATTTTGAGATCGCAGTATTTCTGTGAGTGTGACAGTTCAAAAAAAAAAAAAATTAAATAAGGGCATCCCTTTGTGATATTTGACTTGGAAATCATGCTCTTCCAGACAGAAGCTCAAGCCCAAAGCAGCAGTGATAAGTCTCATCTTCTACAAAAACACGATGCCACCAACAACTATCCAACCACCCCGGGTTATGGCGACAACTGATCAAAGCAACATGCACACCGTGTAAGTAAAGCAGGAGAAGAAGGTTGATGATGGTAGGTAATTTTTTGAGACCTTTTTCCAATTTTGCCGGACATCCAAGAACAAAAAATAAGTAAATAAAAGGGTCATTGCAACAAAGATTTTCTACCAGTGATGAGTTTCTTTGAGAGTAGGTTAACTTTCAAGAGAAAAATTGTGAATACCATCAGAACAGAATACCAACCATAATTGTGTGAAGTGAAACTTTAACCCCTGTAAAGCTGGGCCAACGTAGAGTTGTGTAATGCGGTGTACCGACTACGCCGAGCTTATGCGGCCCTACGTGGCAATACTCTGAGGGATGCAAAGGAGTCCACAAAATGGATGCAAAAAATTAAACATGTTTGCACTCGGGGTTGCCACAGCAGATCCAAGGTGGATCTGCATGTTAATTTGGCACAAGTTTTGCCCTTCCTGATGCAACTCCTTGACTGCGACTTGTCGGATCTCATTTAAAAGATATAGTCAGTGTTCTGTGTTGAGCATTAGATGTTCGTGTAAGTTGATTAATCGCTTATCCTTCATTTAATGTGCTCATAACGACTCGAGCCCTTGATTGTACGACAAGTACCTTGTATATGTGTGAATTGCGTCAGAAAAAGAATAACCCCTGCACTCACCAAACCCTAACAATTGTAGTTTCATAAAGTCTGCACTTCATCTGGATCCTTGGTGGCGTGTTGACATACCATTTGCTCTTTGAAATTCCACTTTGTGCATTTCTTGTGTGTGATCAGACGTATTTTCAAATGACCTCAAGACAAACAGGACAGGAAGTGACAAAAAAGACAGATGGTCCTGGCCTCTTTCTGCATCTGCAACCCTACAGCCATCGTTGTCATGGTGACCAGTCTGGCATGTCTATGAATCCATAAACCCCTCGTTTTGTAGTCCTCAGCTTCCCTGTCGTCCATTTATAATCTTTTTTTTTTCCCCTCAACAGTAACTACTCTGCATGCTCAGATGACTTCAGGCAAATCAGTTATTTAATATGGACTGAATCTGCTTTCATTTTGATTTCTTCCAGAGGGGAGTTTAAGAAGAAGCGTCGCAGGCGCAATGAAGAACCAACCCACCATGTTTTCAGAGTCTGTGTGCTGGAAAATCCACATTGCAATGTCATCTCACGATACGGTAATTACAGCTGGTTCGAGTTTGCAACATTTCGGGCAATACAATAAAGCCTTTTTTTTTTTTTTTTTTTTTTTTTTTATGGTCACACTTTGATTTTCACACTTCAGCTCTAGAAGGAGAAATTTTCCTGAAAGTAGTCAAAGTCGTCAGCAAAGACAACTGCTGGTGCGGAAGGGACAGAAGGTCATCAAACGTACGCTTTGTTACGGGATCAAGGACACAAATAACCCTTTTGATCATTGATGCTGCAACATGAAAATAAGCAGTGGTTGGCACAGATAACCAAAAAATTAACTTCGATAACAGATAATCAGATAACTGAAAAGTTATCTTCGATAAAGATAAAACAATAAACCACCAAAAAAATGTATCGGAAGTTACAGATAACCGATAACAGATAAATTCCAGTATTGTCTCTGGTACATTTACAACTACTAATAAAACGAATTTAAGTTTTGATGCCACAATAGCTTCTAGTAATATTAAAAGTAACAACAGACCCAAACAATGAGACCACACTTTTGTCTTTGAACATTCTGCTCCTGCTGGAAGCACTTGTTCACTACAGAGCTCCCAGTACAGAGGTACTCTGAGAGCAGCCATAAAGCCAACTCTCTATCAGTCACAACGCTCCGGTCAGGCGGAGGTCTTGAAAAATAAAGTCATGCTGACTTATGGTTTTGATTTATAAATAACATTAATACTGATAGAATAACTCCATTAATGTCAAGTATGTCATTTGTACAAAGTTAAAATATAGCATATATCTTATAATGTTGTCGCCTTTGTCTACAGAGGGTAGAGACGCTTTTCATAGAAGCAGCTCTCTTCTGTTAGCAGAGGTATAACTGTCCATCTGTTACAAAAGTTTTAACAGGCAGGTGCTGAACTGATTTTAAATTTAAAAAATGCTTGTCGCTGTTCAGCTTTGTTTACCTTGTTTATCGGTCTAAAAGTTACCGGACAAAAATTTATCTGAAGATAATTGGTCCGATAATGGTTTTTAAAGTTATCTAAAAAGATAATCCGATAATGAAAACATTATCTTTGATAATTATCTGTTATCGGATTATCGGAAGTGTGCCCACCACTGAAAATAAGTATCTTATGGTCTGTATGGGGCAATTAAATCTTTGTTTCTTTCTTTTCTTTTGGTCATTAAGAGCCACTGGAATAAATACACAGAGGCAGTGGTGGCACAAACAGCTGTAAGACGCCGTTTGACTGAACACTAGTTTGGTGTGCTGGGGCAGAGGAGACAGTCGGAAAGGTCTAATTGGTCTTGATACTTGTGTCATTAATCCACAAACTCCTGAGGAAACATGGAGCTGCACCTGCAGTGAATTTTGCTACTGATTGAAAATGCCAACTTTGCAGTTTCTTAATGTGACTTGTACATTGAAGGTACTTTTATTTTTGGCATTTATTCTTTTATTATTAGTGTTTTTGTTCAGTACTTTGGTTCCTGAGACTTCCTATATATGTAGTCCGCCATTATTATTAATAACAACTTACTAGGGGCGCTACGACCGCTACCTTTGTGCACCCCTCACCCCCAGGACTAAACCATACCAACTTTTTTAGGTTCCTTAGATGACCCCAACACACAATCAGGATGTTCTCCAAAATAAAAACTGGCCTCAAGCCAGCTGCCAAAATAGTTTTTTTTTTTTTTTTTTTTTTTCCCCCCCCACTAAACACCAGTGATTTTTGTCACTATTAAGTCTATTGTTTGTTTCAACTATGTATTTTAATAATAAGGGTCTATTGGCGGCCATTTTGAATCTTAAACCCATGAATGAATTTAGTTTAGGCACAAATGAGTTTGCTGTGACCTGCAATGGTCTTCCCATTGAATCTCTGATATTTAAGTTGTTTATATGTTATTTAAAGGTGTTTTAGTGAAAAAGCCTATTTTGGTGGCAATCTTGGATAACTGGCTTGAAGTTTTTATTTTTGGGAACATCCTGATTGTGATTTGGGGTCATCTAAGGAACCTAAAACTGTTGGTTTGGTTTAGTCCTGGGGAGGTGCAAAGGTAGTGGTCGTAGCTCCCCTAGTAAATGTATATATATTTTTTTTTCAGTATATAAGTTGCAGGACCTCCCAAACTTTTTGTGTGTGTGCAATTTATACTCCATAAAATATGGTACTCACACTTTGGTGCAACAACTCATGTAATGGAGGCCAGCAGGTGGTGGTGTGCAGAACAAACCTTACTCCCCAAGGCCAATTGCTAGAGCCCATGCGCTTTAGCCTCATGGTTAGAATGCCTGCCTCCCATCCTGGAGGTTGTGAGTTCATGCCCAGAGTGGGACACAGCAATGCAGGTTACAGTCTAACCATTTTTTCCCCCTTTCTGTATTGTCAGCTCTTTAATTTAGAATTTTTGTGCACTGTTGTAGTGTACTTTTTATTATTGGTGTTTCTTATTTTATTATTGGAGTTTGTTTAGTGCTTTGATTTGTGGGGAAGCACTGTATAAATAATTTTCATGCTTGTTCAGAGTAACGAATGCATGATTTTTCGGTATATAAGTCGCACCAGAGTGTAAATCACAGGACTTCCCAAGGTAGCAAAAAATGTAACCTGTACTCTGTAATCTATACCTATACTCTATGGGAGTTGTTACTCAGTCCTTTGCAACTAGAAGTCGTTACAAAATCTAATAGCATTTAGCACGGTCAGGGTTGTAACGCGTTCTCATGGTTTCAATTGGCAAAAGGTTGCCAGTGGTCACGTTTGGACAGTATGTCAGGGAGTTTTTGAAGAGGAAGCCTGTGGGAACCCAATCAGCTTCCAGTTACAAAACACTGATCGTGCTTATTTGGATTCGTCCTCCTCGTTGTCAGCTTCCATTGGCGAAATGCCAAGCTTATCAACAAACTACAAAGTACAAATGCCTTTTTGTACTTGTTTGTTGTGATATTTCTTTCATTGTCCATCTGTGTGCCTTAAATGTTTGCATATATCTTGACGACTGTCCTTATTAGCGAACCCGACATTTTAGCCATAGGCTAATGCTACAACTGCCTGGCCGAGTCGCGCATCCATGTATCTTGGGGTTCATTAATGTGCACATTGTGCTATAACCCTAAATGTGATATGCGCTGTTTGTTTCCGTTTCAGTGTTCCAAAAATCTCCGCTGCAGGAGGTGAAATGCGCTCGTGGCCTGCAGGAGGCAGATTTTGTGAACTTGCTGAGAACCACCTTCCCACAGCTGGATGGAGACAACAAACATTTTGACATTTTGAAGACTGACAAAAGCAGGAAACTCCAGCAACTTTACATAAAGACCCTGACACCAGAGGAAATCTACAGGTCCATGAATTGCTTCGCGTCAGGATCCAGAGCTTTGTACATCAGACTGAAGGTACACATCACTAACGGGTCTGGCTACATTTTGCACTTTTATTTTTTTGGATACTGTGCTGTTAAACCATTTCTGTGTCAGATTGGAAAGTTTCTTAGCCTTCATTAACCACTCTTAAAACATTCTTGACATCTCCAAATATTTTTACTTGGGTTTAAGTCGCAAGGCTAGAATGTTTACATAGAGGCCAAAGGGAAGCCTATGTCACAAAGAAAGATGACATGAAGTCTTCTTAAGCAGATCCAGGTCACCACAAAACTATTTGTTTTGCATATGATTCCTGCTTGACCTAAGGACCATCTCTCTGCAGAATATTTATGGAATATTTGAAGGTTTGAACACAAACTTCAGTGACTTCATGATGTGTTTGGACAGAGAAGTTTGGCAATGCTGGTACTTTGCAGGAAAATGAAGATTCAGGTCTTTAGTGTCTTGGTGCTGCCCGTTGTGACCTGAAGTAATGACTGGATGTCTTTGGTGTAAGGTCTCTTTGGAGGATCTTTGGGTTAGGGTACCATTGGAATGACTTTTTGTCAAACAAACGATATTTTTGCGAGACTCAGATGAGGAGTATCACTTGGATTGTGAGGGAGCATCAGTTATGGCATTTTGGCCATGTGGTGCATTTCTCCGGACATAATCCAGCATGTATAGGTTCCTCAGTGTTGAAGACCACCGCAACTGGAGAAGGTCAAGGATACCCATGTTTTCACCTGGCTGCAGCAGATAGATTGTTACTTTCAAGAAGTGAGGATTGACCAGTTGCCTTCCAGAATACAAGGTGGTTCCACGTTGTGGTGGGTGCATCAATGTGGAGCAGACTTGATCAGACCTGTACACAAACAAAGGTGGACCCAACTTTGCCTCTGAGGGGATGTTATGAAGTTAAACATCTGCAAACAGTCCTCCTTTGAATTGAGAGTGCTCGTCAACTGAGATGATCGGTTACATCGCCCTGCATTGTCTTGGACCTTCATGCACCCCCACCACCCCACCCCTGCTTGTCTTTAATTATGTTCCATTAGCGTTAATGCATTTCATCACTGTTTTTGTGACTAACCTCTTACAGACAAGCAAGGACGATGTCCGCGCCAGTGAGCAGAGACGCTGTTTTTTACCCACAAACAATGACTCCGCTCAAGATTCTCAGACTTCTGCTTCCTTGACAATCAGTCGTGATGAAACCAGGCTGCATGGAAGGTACTTGTTTTTTGTTGTTTGAACAAAATGACTTTCGTCAAAATAAGTGACGCTTGTTGACTGAAGGGGGGGCCTTGGTTTCCTTCTGCACAACTTAATCTTTGGTTGTGGTTCCCACAGGAGCCCTGTTGAGAACATAGGGGCAAAGAGATCGGACGTCTGCTCATCTTCACAAACTCATGAAGATGTGAATACAGAGGAAACTAACGATGGAGACGATCATGGTCCATCAGAAATGATGGATCAGACTGAAAGTGTGGATGCTAGTCCTGGTGATGAAATACATCACTATGAGGCGAATGACAGCGGCAGCAACTGTAAAGTCAATGAGGCTCTCAAAGACCTGAGGAAGGGGGGTTCTAAATGGCAGTCATCAAATGCAACAAGGAAGCGGCGCGCCAGGAAGCGTGTGAAGGCGAAGGTGACTGAAAAAACCAAACGTTTCTGTAAAGTGTGCGGAATTTCCTACATGTTAATGGGCCGTTTCATCAAACACGCATGGGGTCACATCCAAAGCCCAGAACATTTGTGCGGCGTGTGCGGCGAACGCTTCGAATCCATGGAAACATTGAAGGCGCATCTCAAAAATTACCAGAAGATTCACAGCTGTTCATTTTGTGGGAAGTCTTTTTTGACTGCCTTGCGTCTCAAACTCCACATCACTGTGCACACAGGAGAGAGTCCCTACAGATGTGACATTTGCCACAAAGCCTTCACCAACAAGAGCTCACTGACAACTCACCGATGGGTGCATGTGGCGGACAAACCTCATAAGTGTGGCATTTGTCAGAAGGCGTTTGGTCTACAAGCTCAGCTCAAAGCTCACAGCAAGAACCACACGGATAAGAAGTTCCACTGCAAGATTTGTGGCGAATTTCTCTCCGACAGTCAGTCTCTGGCACGCCATAAGGTGTGTCACACAACGGACAGAAAGTACGGCTGTCAGGCGTGTGGGAAGCACTTTACTCATCCTCAAGGTTTGAAGTTACACAAGAAGATTCACACAGTCGCAGACCGACCGAACCTCTGCCACATCTGTCTCAAAGCCTTTGTTACCAAAAGCGACTTGGTGGCTCACTTGAGAACCAGTGGGTGTGGCTCACAGGTGGGTCGGCCTTTAATCAGCAAAAATCATTTAAAGAGCCCAATGACGACCCATTCTGTGAAAAAACTGTTTTTCTGTCAAGTCTGCGGGAAAACCGTAGCTCGGAAACAACACCTGGCTGTCCACATGAGAACCCACAGTGGGGAGAAACCATACCATTGCACTTTTTGTGTAAAGGCCTTTACTCAAAACCACAGTCTGAAGAAACATATGCTGAGCCGGCACGTCAACGGAAACTCGTCATCAGAAGAATCCAAGAATATTCCACAGCCGGTTCCGTCATAAAAATCAGAGAAATCAGAGTTTGTTCATCGGGGACTGGACAGGATACAGATGCTCTCAGATAGCTGAGCCACAGTAACACTACATTACTTCTAAAAAAAAACAAACAAACAAAACAATTTTGAATTATGTTCACTGTTGCATATAGACACATTGGAGCATTCATAGTGCCCGATTCCCATTCTTGGGGGCGGGGCAAGGGGCCACTGATCTGTTTTTTGTTTTTTTTTGCATTAAAACCTCATTTTACTCTTCTGATATTCTGTGCTGTGGCCACAAGTTGACTGGAGCTCAACACGTGATTGGACACAAGACCAGACAATGTGGAATTGTAATCGTGTGATCCAGATTAGCATAGGTCCAATTGGTCCATAGTCAACTGTTAGGATTTTAAAGGGTTATATACTGAGGATAAAGTATATTTTGACTACACCCTTTTTGTTCAGGATCTCTACTGCAGATCCTGCATTGATCAGCTGTTGATTTGGTAGAAGTTTGATGCCGGATGCCTTCCTAACACAACACCAGGAGAAAAGGAACTTGAACCCGGGGACCTTTACGGCACTCCTGCTACAACACTTCAAACAGCTTGATGCAAACTTATTTTAAGCTTGTTTCATACCATTCACTGTAATTTTTACAATGACTTTAAATGATTCTAATCTTGATAAATAAAAGGCACCTAAAGCTCAAAGGTACCACAAAGTTGGTTTAGTCTGAATTGAAATTAGTTAAACTGTTTCCTCATCAGCATAATTGACAACCAGTTGAATTTTTGTGAGATGTGAATAAATAGTCACAAGGCTATTTCTTTTTGAACATTTATCATTAAAAAAACAAAAAAAACTCAGCATATCTCTTACAAAAGTGTAAGCACAATGAAAGCGCAACCAAACGTTACTGCGCTACAACCCGAACATTCGTATGCTAACCATAGGCCCTACAAAATGATAATTTAAATAAATTACAAGTAAATAAATTACTTGCGACAGACTGGCGTCCTGTCCAGGGTGTACCCCGCTTGAAGCTCTATGACCGCAGGGATAGGCGCAGCCCCCCGCAACCCTTAATTGGAGTAAACGATTGAAGATGAGTGAGTGAGTGAGACTAGGCTTTAGGCTAGGTCACATCCCCGAAACAATTAATTGAAAATTTAAACGTGAATCATAATTCAAACAAAGGCCAAAATATCCAGTTTGACAGAACTTTCTGGGGGGGTTTTTTTTGGAGGGGGGTGCTATTTTATACCACAAAGAAGCAAGTAGCACACTAGCTAATTAGCATACTAACTGTAGCGGGCTAGCTGATTTGTTTGACTCAGAAAAAGTTTAAAAACCTGGATAGTAAAAGTTGTTGATTCTTTCATATAACTTAGTGATACAGTTCCAAATACCCTTTTTTTACACCTGTATTTTAGTAAAAAAAACAAAAAAACAAAAAAAACTAAGTAACAAGAAAAAGCGAAATTGCAATGAGCAGGTTTTTAAAAAAATAAAAAATGTGATTTCAGTTGAATTTTAACAATGATCCTGCGTAGTGGTGAAGAAACTTTGAACTTATGGAATCTGTTAGGATTTTAGAAAAAAGCCACAGTGAAACCAAACCTTATGTTTAGAAGAAAATAAAAGTTCAAATTGGCTTTTGAAATATGTTTATGCACAAAGAAAGATGAGACTGAGACCAAACTGCATTTGTTAATAGACGTCTAACACGTATGTTCCATTTTATTTTATTTTTTTCTGCATTTCAACATATGTGCACTAGTTCTGAATTATTGAGAAAACAAATATCAAAACCATCTTGTCTTGCAATGTTAAAGTGATAAACTGCTAAATCTGATTGTTCGTTAAAACTTATTGCTAATTGTTACCAGATGATGTTTGTCTTCTGTTTTTGAGTCAGAAAATGCATTAAAGTGGTGAAATTGTGAAAGCTTTTCTTGCTTCAATCTACTGTCAACTGTCCTAAAATGGAATAACAGGATTTTTCATGTAGGATTTCTTTGCCAATGGTTCTAATCAAAGGTTATATTTCCATTTTGCCAGTAAGTCGTGCCTGTTGTCTGTTTTCTCATGTTAGGCCGATGTTGGTCGTATCTTATGTTCTGTACAGTTTGCAAATCTGGACAATGTGGGATTTTCTTTTTTTTAAAACTCCAGTTTCTGTCTGCCATTTCTGGAAGGATGCAGCATGCTTCCAGTTTGGGGACATGGCTCAAATTGTCTCAACTGCCCTGATGTTGGACCTGGACCATATCAGCATTCTGATACTGTGCAAAACTTCAGGAAGTGTGCAAACCATTGTCTCGAAGCACAAGTATCTTTCAAATTAACAAACTTTTACGCATTTCATAAAAATGGAACCCTAACCCTTAAACTAGTTAAAATACTTTCCAAGTTTGTTTGCAAGCTGAAACTTCAATAGTCTTGTTCACAAACCGAAAGCATGCAGTGCCATTCCAGAAATGGTGGCTAGATTTGGGAGTTCAAAAATAAAAATGATTAAATCCCTTATTTGTTCTGGTTCACAATACTGTGTGAAAAATTTATCTGTAGTGGCAACCCACTCAATTATCATTATTATTATTATTATGTTGGAAAAATATTGTATGAGTCTGTGTGTGAGATTTGATATCTAATTTATTTGTGTTGTAAATTGGTACAAAATTTGTTCCTGTATATGTCACAGATGAGATTTTTTTTATCTTAATAGAAGCCGGATAGAACCAGAGCAGTAGGTGGCGATGTTGTCCATAAACGCTGATTGCTAAACGCTAGAAGGCGGCGACCCAGAAGAAGAAATCCAGCTGCACGAAAACGAGCGCAGTTTCCAACAAAATCTCTCTTTTTTTTTTTCTTTTTTTTTTTACGTTTTATGAAATATATTCAGCATGTTTTACTGGGAGAATAGAGACTCCGTGGACAGTGTTGGGAACATGTCCAAAGTGGACATATTGAGAGAAATCGTCAACGAGAAACTGGTTACAGCCGCCCGGGAAATCTTAGCAGTTGTGGAAAGAACCGTAGCCGGTTACGAGGAGGAGGTTTCGGGCTTCAGAGAGGAGATCGACCGGCAGAGGAGACAGCTGGAGGCTTTCCAGCCAAAAGTCAAACTAGAGAGACCAGGTCAGTGCTGTGAACACGGACTGAAAACACAAACCACACGAGTTCAGCGCGGAACTGCGTTTAAAAAACGGTTCGTTTAACGTAACTGTCACACAGGACAGAATTTAAACTTTATGACAAATCTTTAAGATGTGGTTTTTAGTTCGCAATCATTTAATCGTGCTCCCCCCCCCCCCCCAAAAAAAAAAAAAAAAATTAACTTAGCTTGGAAGTGAATTAGGTATACAGATATACTTAATTTTTTTTTTTTTTTTTTTTTTTTTTTTTTTGGTGACAGGGTCGATATTTACCGATATTGGAGAGTAAAAATTTACAACACTGATATTTGCCAGTGTCTCCCAACAAAGAAATGTAATCGAGGCTGGATGTTCTACAGATTTAAAAAATAATAATAATAATAATAAATTTCTTCTTCTTTCTGCCAGTGGCGTAACCATCTGCACTTTTTGGCTTTTATACTTGTCCAGTGTTTTTAGGTAGCTTTTGTCTGACTGATCCTTCCTTGGTCCAGGTTTGAGTGACACTGGCAACCTGGGCCTTACCTGCTGTGATGATGAAGACGAGTCCTCAGAGCAACCAGCGCTCATCTTCAGCAGTAGTCAAGATGAGCCAACAGACCCGGATTGTCAAATAATATCAAGGTTTAAAAAAGTATAATCCCACTGCTAGCCAACACTGCCTTATTTTACTAAATTGTTCATTATTTCCCAGCAGATTTGTGCCTGAGAGAAGGAATCCTGGCAGTCCTCAGCCGGATCACACGCAGGACCGTGTGGTTCTCAGGGTCCGCCTGTTGGAGGACTCACAGTGCAGCGTCCTCTCAAACCACGGTCAGCTTTAAACACATCAGCCCATCTTGAAAGGCCTTGACAACAAACTTTGCAACTCAATAAGCTGTTTGTCTTCAGCTTTGAAGAACTCTTGCCTGCAGGAAGTGTCCTGTCCTTGTGGCCTGCAGGAGGCAAACTTCCTGGACCTGTTGAGGTCCACCTTCCCTCAGCTGTCTGGAGGTGAACTCTTTGACATACTCACAACTGACAGGAGTAAAAAACTACAACCTCTGAAACTGAAGATGATGACACCAGAGGAGATCGACAGGTCACTCAGGTCAACCGGAGCAGAAGCTTCAGTCCTGTACATCCGACCCAAGGTAGTTTGAGTCATGGTTTCACGAAAGTCTGAAAACCTTTGAGCAAAAAGTCTTAAGTCTAACTCTTCTTGTGATGTAATGGAAGCATGTTTCAATTCAATTTATTAATTTATATAGCGCCAAGTCACGACAAAGTCGTCCCAAGGCGCTTCACACAATTCGCAACACAAATTAATCTAAAATTAAAATTAAAAGCAAGAAAAGCACAATAAAAAGAGAAAACACAGTAGAATAAAAAAGAAATTACAAAGCAAACACAAACAGATTAAATTAATAAGAGAGTCTAAAAAAAAAAGTGGGTCTTCAGTCTTGATTTAAAAGTCTCCAGTGTCAGACTGCCGAATAACAGCAGGTCGATCGTTCCAAAGAGTTGGACCATGGTAGGAGAAGGCTCTATACCCCACAGACTTCTTGTTCATCCTCGGAACACACAGAAGCCTTGTACCCTGCGAACGCAAGGGCCTCACAGGTACGTACGGCTTGACCAAGTCCGCCAGGTAGGAAGGTGCCAGTCCATGAACAGTTTTATAAACCAACAATAAAACTTTAAAATCCGATCTGGCAGAAACCGGTAGCCAATGAAGGGATGCCGGAATCGGAGTAATGTGGTCAAACCTTCTACTTTGTGTCAAAAGTCTGGCAGCAGCATTCTGTACCAACTGAAGTCCTCGAATGCTAGACTGCAGCAGGCCAAAAAATAAGGCATTACAATAATCCAGTCTGGAAGAAATAAATGCATGTATCAAAGTCTCAGCATCAGCCATAGACAGGATGGGACAAATCCTCGCCACATTTCGCATATGAAAGAAGGCAGTCCTCGTAATGTCTCTGTGGGGGCCAAAAGACAATGTAGGATCAACAAGTACTCCAAGATTCCTCACTTTGTCTGTATGATGCACAACACACAAACCAAAATTAAGCGCCAGCTGGTCAAAATGGTGCAGAGGTCTGGCAGGACCAAGAACCATCATTTCAGTCTTATCAGAATTCAAGAGTAGGAAATTACTAGACAACCAACTTCTCACAGATATAAGGCAATCTTCTAAGGCTTTTATATGGGCAAGATTACCAGCAGTTACCGGCATGTACAATTGAGTATCATCAGCATAACAATGAAAGGCAATCCCGTAATGCCGCAGAATATGCCCAAGGGGCGCTATATAAAGTGAGAAAAGCAAGGGGCCTAACACAGACCCCTGTGGAACCCCAAATTTCATTTTACCAAGGGCAGAAGTAGTATTATTATACACAACACAATAAGAAAGACTGGACAAGTATGACGTCAGCCAAGCAAGAACACTTCCAGTAATCCCAAAGTAATTTTCCAGCCTATTGAGTAAAACACGATGATCCACAGTATCAAACGCAGCACTAAGATCCAACAGCACTAAAACCATTGTGGTGTCTGAATCCACACAGAAAATCATTCACCACTCTGGTAAGCGCTGTCTCTGTGGAGTGATGTTTTCTGAAAGCAGACTGAAGTGGCTCAAAAAGATCATTCTCAGTAAGATGGTCTACAAGCTGCTGTGAGACCACTTTTTCCAGATTTTTAGAACATGTTTAAAGACTATGGGAATGTTAAGCAAGTGGAAACTTTTTCCGTAACACCGTGCGGCTGTTTTATTGGAAAATTAAGGAGACCACACATCCAGTAACCCTCTAAGTCCTGCTCTTGAACTGATGAACCTTGTTTGATAGGTATAATCGCTGTTTCGCAGTTGTGAATGTCGCACCATCTCGCGGTCCATGACTCACGCGAGAGGTCAATTTCGGCACAGTTCTGGTTCAGAGGATAATGTAAACAAACCTTGTGAAGTATGGCCAACAAGGCAACATCAGGGGATGGCAGAAGTTCATCACAGGTGCCAAGATATACCTTACTGAATTTTCATGGGCGATAACATGACACGATCCTGTAGTGCGCTTCCTCTGGCCTCATCCACCCAAGTAGGTTTAGTTCAGACTCCATCAATTGGAAAAGGCCAAGGACTCATCCACACAGTTCCCAATCAAACCACATCTATACCGTGATGGTTGTGGCAGTGCCCAGAACACAGATTATGTTTCCAGAATTTTTTCATTATCTCTGTAATTTTTTACTTTTCCAGAGACACAGAAATGATACTCCTGATTGTCCGTCCACTTCTGCCATGACAGCAGCTGATCCATCCAAAGAGTTCACAGTGTGAGTAAGAATAAGGAACGTCATTGACGTCACTCAGGTTTCTCCAAGGCCTTGGCATTTAAAGTGTTGACCTCTGATTTTTGATGTTCTATGAAAATATGAAAATGGCCAAATGTGTGTTTTTCTTGGGCGGGGGGATGTCTGATCATGGAAACGGGCCGTGACAGAGCCAACCATCTCCACATCCACATGAAGTAAAAACATATGAAAGGGTTTTTTGGGCCACTGACCATCAGCCTCGATTACCTTTCTTATTCTCTCTGTAAATGAGGCCACACTCTCCAGTCTGAGAAAACTTTGGCTCAGTTGGTTAATGATGCATGAACATAAATTTAATTTGCCCAGTCGTCTTTTGCTTTGTTTCCCCAGAGGTCGGTCTGGCAGGAGGCGTGGCAGACCTCGTCGGGGAGAAGAACAACGTCATCATCTTCTCAGAGTTTGCATATTAGAAGATTCACAGTCTGATGTGCTCTCATCAAATGGTGAGTGGATCGGTGTTCGGACTTACGATGCATATTATGCAAATTCAGCATGTGATGATTCAGACTTTTTTAATAGTTAAGTGATACAGTAATTCTCTAAGGGCCCCTTCACACATGCTCACGCGCATGCACGAACACAGTGCGAGCAGCTGGAAAGTGTTGCACCACATCACACCTGTGCTGTGGAGAAGAAAAAATAAAAAACCACACCGCATTTTATTGAATCCCTCTTATTGAGCGGACAATACAAGTATGAACCGTCTGTTCTGAAATGACATGAATGAAGCAGTGCGCTCTTATTATGTCCAGCCGGGTATATAAATAATTAATACAATCACCAGACACTGATAGATGAGATATTGGTGTATAATTAGTGAAAATCACTAGGTTGATATAAAAAAAAAAAAAATTAAAGGGGACCCAATACAGAACCCTGCAGTTTAATAACCCTGGTTATATAAAAAAATAAATGCCACTCGCAGGATTCGAACCTTCAATTTACAAAAGCTCTGATTAACAAACGGAAACTTTACCACTGCACTACAATCGCTGTCTTATTACAGTACTGTGGAATACTTGAAATCAACAACGAGATAAATGTATGGTTCAAAAAAGAGAAATTAGACGATGTATGGACACACGTGTTGGGCCGGCCCACAGCCTGCCGAGGTGTGCTATGTGGTAGCCACTCCAGCCACGTATTTCCACGTGAGGACAGCAGGCAGACATGCGCCTCACAGAGGAAAGGTGTAAGTTCATGTCCAGACGTCCCTGGACGTCTGGATATGAACGTCCAGGAGCAGAGATCTCAACATCAGCTGCTTTTGGCAGCCAACCACGCCCCCCTGTCCATTGAGCTCCGAGACCAACGTGTCACTTTCTGTTTCTGTGTTATGTGGTCATTCATTTTAGTTATTTATGTAATTGAGTATGTAGGTATTGTCAATGTTTCATTTCAACCATTCACTGGTTTGGCTCTGTAGTCAAAAGCCTCTGTGAATCCGGCTGTGGCGGCTGTTACCGAAGTCTTTTCTCTGTGTTCCAGTGTTTCTGAAATCTCCAGTGCAGGAGGTTAAATGTGCTCGTGGCCTACAGGAGGCCAGCTTTCTGGAACTGTTAAAGTCCACTTTCCCTCAGATAGCTGGAGACAAACCTTTTGACATCTTCAGGACTGACAGGAGCCGAAGGCTACGGCGACTAAAATTAAAAGCAATGACGCCAGAGGAGATGAGCAATTCCATGAAGTCCTCCGGAGCAGGGAGAGGCACAGCCTTCTACATCAGGATGAAGGTTGGATGTGGTTTTAATTAATCTCATGTGACCAGATGTGATCCATTTATTTATCTTGCTGATGACATTTGTCAGTCAAACTGCCTATCTAGAAGTTCCCACTTATGCAACAGTCTACTGTAAGTGGATACGGTGGAGCAGCGGTAGTCCTTATCCCAATTTTCACATGCATCTGGAGTTGTGACTTGAACATCCTGTGACAAACTTGTGGCAAGTTGACCCACAGATCCATGGAGAATCCACTGTGGTAACTCCAAGTAAAAATGGGAGGAGCCAAAAGAAAACCAACTGGCTTCCTCGGTCCAAAGTTAAATTGTTGGGGAACCAAAGTTATGACCCTCCAGAGCAAACGTTTCTTTTGACAGCTAAATATTTTGTTTGGGTGAACGTTGTTCTCATTTGGACAGATTTGCATCTTTGAAGGTTAAAGTTTGAAGCTTTATCCATACCTTGGAAAAACTTTAGGGCGCCGGCCGAGAGGGTGTACATGACATGCATGTCATGCAGGATGACATGCATGCCATGAAATAACCGGTAGGTTTCCCAGAGACACAGACATTGTGCTAAAGTTATGCTATAGCTGTGCTACAGTTGTTTTTGCATGTCATAATAGTCCACGTCCAGCACTTTATGACATCAACGCACATTGTAGATGACATTTTTGTACCATCATGATCTTCACGTAGTGGTTTGACTTCAGGTCACACCCGTTCTTGGAGCTGCCCGCTCATGATCACCACCCAAGATGGCGGTACTAGAATTACCTGGTGTTCACAGGCGTGTTAATGTTGGATGGAAGAAGCTACCAGCATTACTGGCCAAATGTCCTAAAGATCAAATCTCAAAGAAATGGCACATTTTGATTTAAGTTGGAGATAGTGGTCCACTTGTGGCCTTGCTGAACAAGTTTAGTCAATATTCAGATATTCTTGATCATGCACAATGAGAGCTTTGTTTTGTCTGTCTTTGGGTTGTTGCTGGGACAGAATGTCAGATTTTAAAAGAACATTGTTGTGAACAAACCTACAGGGACGAGAGGAGGAAATAGAAGACCCTACGGAAAAGTGTACCATTTTAAAGGGAAACTGTGATGTCACCAATGGCTTTCCATCTACTGTGGTGATGAAAAGTGATGAAGCTGGACTCTGTTTAAGGTAAGACAGATTTTTAGTTTTTTGTTTGTTTTTGTTTTGTTTGTTTGTACCCTCTGATCCAGAATATATGTTGCACCTTGCAAAAAAATCCTTTGTGAAGAGGGTAAAAAAAAAAAATGTATGTGGAACTGACTTTGTAATGCAGTTTCCCTTGGGGTGAATAAAACAGCTGGCACAAACTGGTACCTGTGCACACCACAGCCTGTACTGTTACTAAACATAAGGACTTTTAAATTCCACAAATAAGCAAGATTGATTGTACAACTGCTTGCTCACGGGGGAGGAGAACAGGAAGACAGAGGATGGGAAGGAGAGGAACAGTAGTAGCCAGTAAACCAGTAGTGAGCATTATTTATATTTGTGTGTTTATGTTTGCAAGTTGTTTTTTTACTTTCACTTTTGATACTCTGTGTGCTGCTATACAATGCAGCTCAAACCTCACTTTCCCTGAGGGAGTCTCCCCAAGAGCTTAATGAAGTTCTCTCTAATCTAAGATTGGCAAATATAAATGTGTTGGACAATGTATTGGATATTTTTGACACAATTTGGTTAAAAGAAATTGTCAGATGGACAAGGATTTCTGGTCCACAGCAACATGGAGTGAACAGTGTAGGATGCAGGAAGCCCTCAGCTTGTGGTGTGTAACATAAGGACTGTTAAATTCCAAAAAATGAGCAAGATGGACAAATGAATGTGTATTGGACAACATATTTGACGCAGTTTGGACAAAAGAAATAATCAGATGGACACTGATTGCTGACTCACAATGTTGGAAGTCTATATTAAAAATGTGAATACATCTGGGTTTTTTGTTTTTTATTTAACCTCTGCCAGCAAAGTTGGAGGTTATGTTTTTGCTTTTGTTTGTTTGTCTTTTTGTGAACAGCCTGGAGCCCACAATTTTTCATATATTAAGAAATTTTTACTGAAGATTCATATCCTAATAGGCAAGAACTGATTAAATTTTCAAGGTCATAGGTCAAAAGTCAAAGTCTGGAAAAATCTTGGAAAATTAGAAAAATCCCTATCTTTAACATTGAATGAATGTCAGTGTCATAACTCTGTCAATAAAGATCAAATTTCTTTCATATTTGAAAGCATTATGTAGGATGGTATACAAATAATGAATGTTTGAGTTCAATGGTACGAATATTTCATGAGGTGAAAGATGGAACGTACCATTTAAGGAAGTGAGGTTATTTTTGTTTTCCTGGTGCGTGTCAGATTTAGCCTGTGGTCTGTCTTCACGATGTTTGCAAAATTGTTTGGAAACGTCTGAGATGCCACAGTGAATATTAAGTCTCACATTTTTACATCCTGATTTGAGATAATGAATAAATTCAAATGGGGCTGGTTCGACCAGATGGACCAAAACGCTGGCCCGACTTTTATTTATTTATTTTTTTTTATCATCACTTATACAGAAACATTAACACTTCTGGTAAGTCTTTGATTTTATTATATCATGTTTTGGGTGGAATTCTTTGTCAGTTGACGTTACTCAAGTTATTTCGCACAAATCAAACTCTGTCTTTGGGATGACTTTACTTCAAATGTTCTCCATGCAAACATGATATGGTGGCCTGCTAAATCTGCATTTTATGGTTTCTTCTGTTAACGTGTGGGTGTGAGTGTGAAATATCCATGTGTAGGAAAATGTGAAAAATAATTTAACATGCTCGTAGAAGTCAGATATTGTTTAAAATATTTGCGCGTTGTTTTGAAGGACACACAAATTGTCTGTATCTCAGAAATGCTGATGTCAGCAGTGGATGGAAAAATACGTTTTATTGCGTTTCCCATTTATAGAAGTGAATAAGAATCCAATTTAACTCCTTCTGAGCCTGTATTTCCCATCAATGGGAAATTTCACTTTTCATTTGTGAGATACTGACAAGCTAAAATGAGGCGGGTGGTAGGGGGTTAAACCCAAATCAGTAGAGCCCGACCGATATATCGGCTGGACGATATCGACCGATATAAGCCATTTTCAGAGTACTCACTATCGGCCGAAATTTTACCGATAGAACACAGATAATTTCTCATAAACAGAACAGTTGCTGAAATGATGTTTGTGTTGGCAGTGTAAAATATCCTTGCACCGTTTGTCCAGTAGATGGAGCTCTGACTCCATTCAACTGAGAGCTGCTTACACCCCTGCTTAAATGTGTTCATCACCCGCCCCATAGTTCGCCATCACACTGCACTGATCGGCTGACAAATGCATACAAGCAAGTTTATAAGGATGCTGTTAGTAATAACTTTGCGATTGCATTCACACCACATTTCTCCCGTTTCAGTTCAACTCAGTTTGATTAACTCAGTTTATGTAGTAAGATCAGATGTATTTCACAACTCTTTTTAAGGATATGTATTTGCTAATTTCACAAAGGTTTAATTCTTGATTGCATTTTTTTAACTTGAAAATTCTTCTCTGTTACAAAGTTAACCAATATGAGGACTAAGCTTCAGCTTTTAGCTCATACCTTTTTTGTTAAGGGTCCAAAAAAGAACATTTTATTCATTTAAAAAAAAAAATATATATATATATATATATATATATATAAATATATATAAATAAATATAAAAATCAGCCGATTTATCGATGATCTGCATTTTTTTTTCCAAATATCGGCATTGGCCTCAAAAAATCCATATCGGTCGGGCTCTACAAATCAGCGTTCCTGAGACCAAACAGTTATATTGGTGACTTGATGAACAGTACGTGCAGCTTGACTTGTATCAAATTTGATTTTAGTTTATTTTAAGACAAATTGCTTAGATAAATGTAGAGAGAGAACAGTCACAGTCCAATGTGAATGTGGTCTTATCAAATAGTAATAACACTGTATTCTAATCCATGCGACAGACTGTGTATTATAGTTTTGTCATCTTGCCAATATGGGAAAACGATCTTTTCACACAACTTGTATGGTGATGATACAAATTGATTTGACCCAACACAAAATGTATTTTTAGATTTTTTTTTTTTTTTTTTTGGTTAGACCTGAAAATGCACCAGAACACATCTGAGATTTCAAATCTTTCTGGGGGAAAACTCCCAGACCCCTGCTAAGGGCAGTAGGCCTTTGGCCCTTGCCAAAAACTTCCAGATTTTTTTTTTTCTTTCTATGGCCCACTTTCATCACTGTACATAACACTTGTTGAATACTTGTTTAACAACGAGAGCATTATTTTTTTGGTATATAAGTCATATCAGCGTATAAGTCGCATGACCTCCCAAACTAGTAAAACTTAGCAACTTATACTCCAGACAATATGATATACAGTATGTGTAGCATCATTATTAGTTTCTGCTTCTGGTTTTCACAGAGAAGGCAACACATTGGATGCCAGCTCAACATCTCAAAACCAAGGCAACATCGCAACAGTTGAGGGTGGAGGTGATCCTGGTGTGTCAGAACCAGCAGATCCGTCATCCACTTCCATGGCCTGTTCTGAAGCCGAGAGCTGTCCTGACTCCAGTGATACAGATGAGCACGTGGACAGAGATGATGACTGGAAACCCAACGCGAGCGCCAAAGAGGTTAGGGACGGCGACTCCGACCTGCAGTCGACAAACAAATCGAGGAAGGCGCGAGCCAAAGGTCTTTGCGTGGACAGGAAAGTGACGCAAAAGAATAAAAGCCAGTGCAAAGTCTGTGGCATTTCCTACATGCGAAAAAGCAGTTTGATCCAACATGCCCAGAGTCACGTGGGTGAACCAGAACGTCTCTGCAGCGTGTGCGGACAGCGCTTTGAGTCTGCAGAGGAGTTAGAGCAACATCTTAACAATCACCAACAAATTTCCACGTGTTCTTACTGTGGGAAGTCTTTCTTCACTGTGATCGGCCTGAAGCATCACGTCACTGTGCACACGGGGGAGAGACCTCACAAATGTGACGTCTGTCAGAAAAGCTTCGCTCTGAAGTCCCAACTCAAAGCTCACAGCAGGATACACTCGAGCGAGGAAACGTTCCACTGCCAAGTTTGCGGAAAAACCTTCAGGAGCCGCGGAACTTTAAGGCGCCACCGTCTGACTCACACGGGGGAGCGGCGGTATGGCTGCAATGTCTGCAGTAAGCGTTTCAAGCTTCTTCAGACGCTGAAGGCCCACGAGAAGATTCACACAGCCAGAGACCGATCGTACCTCTGTCACGTTTGCTGCAAAGCCTTCTTCACGGAAAAAGACTTGGCGGCTCACATGAGAACACACACCAACGAGAGGCCGTTCATCTGTGGTGTCTGCGGCATGGGGTGCCTGACCAGCGGAGACCTGAAGATCCACCTGCGGGTTCACACCGGAGAGCGGCCGTACGGCTGCTCGGAGTGTCATCGCTTCTTCAAACGCAAGACTCACCTGAACACGCATGTGATGACCCATTCCGGCGTGAAGCCGTTCTTCTGCGGGGTTTGTGGGAAAGCAGTTTCTCGCCAGGAGCACTTGACAGTCCACATGAGGACCCACAACGGGGAAAGACCATACCACTGCACCTTGTGTGGCAAAAGCTTCACCCAGAGCCACTGTCTGAAAAGCCATATGAAGAGCCACCATGCAGAAGAAAACTCACCCATGGACCACGCTGATCCATAAAAGATCGATTTTCTACAACTTCTCAAAAGAAATTATAGTTCTCAAAAAGACTCGTTTCTTTGGACTAAACATCTGGATTTGCCTGGAAACATTCTGGGTTTGAATCTCTTAACAATTCAGATGTGGCTGGAGGTGAAGCAGGAATGGATTCTGATTTATAATCTCTGGTTGTGTGTTTCAACGAAAATAGTTCACCATTTAAAAAAAAAAAAAAAAAAAAAAACTTCTGTCCAGCGAACATAGCCTTTGTTGTAGCTGTTTTTTTTTTCTTCCTTAATTATGAACTAATGTGAGTTTGATTCATGACACTTCCACATTTCTATTAAAATGTTCTTGTGTAGCCGTTTCCCACTGTATGGTTTTATTTTTCTTATTCCACTAACGAGCCATGAAGTAGTAAAGATTAAGAGCTCATAAGTAGAGAATATACAAACTTTACACACTCGAGGTGTTGCTTTCCTTAAAATGCACTTAAACACTTAAAATGCAGCCTCAGTGTGCCATGACTGACACAAAAACATATGATGGCCATCCCACGGCGGTGGCAATCGCCAGGTACGGATCAGGCACAAACATTTCAAAATGCTCCAGTTGTGTTAAAAACACGACTGGAGTTATTTGTCTGATCATAAATATTCCAAAAAGGTATAGTTGGGACTATCTGATGGAATGTTATAGCATATAAACAGCAAAATTGGTGGCAAAAGATTAATTTAAATTTGTACAAGGGTGAAAAGTTCTAGTTTTGGTAAAACGTGATGCAAATTATTGGTTGAGCTAAAGGGGTTCTACAACCCCTGGCAAAAATTATGGAATCACCGGCCTCGGAGGATGTTCATTCAGTTGTTTAATTTTGTGGAAAAAAAAGCAGATCACAGACATGACACAAAACTAAAGTAATTTCAAATGGCAACTTTCTGGCTTTAAGAAACACTATAAGAAATCAAGAAAAAAAGATTGTGACAGTCAGTAACGGTTACTTTTTTAGACCAAACAGAGGAAAAAAATATGGAATCACTCAATTCTGAGGAATAAATTATGGAATCACCCTGTAAATTTCCATCCCCAAAACTAACACCTGCATCAAATCAGATCTGCTCATTGACATTGACCCTATGCCATGACATTGATCCTATGTGTCTTTTTGCAAGGAACGTTTTCACAGTTTTTGCTCTATGGCAAGATGCATTATCATCTTGAAAAATGATTTCATCATCCCCAAACATCCTTTCAATTGTCCAAAATATCAACATAAACATGTGCATTTATTGATGATGTAATGACAGCCATCTCCCCAGTGCCTTTACCTGACATGCAGCCCCATATCATCAGTGACTGTGGAAATTTAGATGTTCTCTTCAGGCAGTCATCTTTATAAATCTCATTGGAACGGCACCAAACAAAAGTTCCAGCATCATCACCTTGCCCAATGCAGATTTGAGATTCATCACTGAATATCACTTTCATCCAGTCATCCACAGTCCACGATTGCTTTTCCTTAGCCCATTGTAACCTTGTTTATTCTGTTTAGGTGTTAATGATGGTTTTCGTTTAGCTTTTCTGTATTTAAATCCCATTTCCTTTAGGCGGTTTCTTACAGTTCGGTCACAGACGTTGACTCGTTTCCTCCCATTCGTTCTTCATTTGTTTTGTTGTACATTTTTCGATTTTTGAGACATATTGCTTTAAGTTTCTGTCTTGACGCTTTGATGTCTTCCTTGGTCTACCAGTATGTTTGCCTTTAACAACCTTCCCATGTTTTTTGTATTTGGTCCTGAGTTTAGACACAGCTGACTGTGAACAACCAACATCTTTTGCAACATTGCATGATGATTTACTCTTTTAAGAGTTTGATAATCCTCTCCTTTCTTTCAACTGACATCTCTCGTGTTGGAGCCATGATTCATGTCAGTCCACTTGGTGCAACAGCTCTCCAAGGTATGATCACTCCTTTTCTCCTTTTTAGATGCAGACTAATGAGCAGATCTGATATGATGCAGGTGTTAGTTTTGGGAATGAAAATTTACAGTGTGATTCCATAATTTTTTCCTCAGAATTGAGTGATTCCATATTTTTTTCCTCTGCTTGGTCTAAAAAAAGTAACCGTTACTGACTGCCACAATCTTTTTTTCTTGATTTCTTATAGTGTTTCTTAAAGCCAGAAAGTTGCCATTTGAAATTACTTTAGTTTTGTGTCATGTGTGTGATCTGCTTTTTTTCTACAAAATTAAACAACTGAATGAACATCCTCCGACACCGGTGATTCCATAATTTTTGCCAGGGGTTGTAATACAGAATAGTTTGCACCGTCTGTTTTTGCTTAGTTATCAAGTTACTGGGTGACATGTTTTAGAAGCCAGTGAGCGTCAACCTTTCTTGATCTTTACTTTGGAGATCAAACATTCAGCACAGTCAAAACTATTCCATTTATTAATTCTATTAGGTCATCCAATAACTTGCATCTTTTTTAACCAAAACTGGAGCAACTTTAACTGTTGACACCCCACTGTACAAACTAAAACTCTCTTCCAGTGTTTATGCTGTTTTTTCCTCCAATATTCCCAAAACATTCAGTTGTACAACCCCTGGCAAAAATTATGGAATCACCGGCCTCGGAGGATGTTCATTCAGTTGTTTAATTTTGTAGAAAAAAAGCAGATCACACATATGACACAAAACTAAAGTCATTTCAAATGGCAACTTTCTGGCTTTAAGAAACACTATAAGAAATCAAGAAAAAAAGATTGTGGCAGTCAGTAACGGTTACTTTTTTAGACCAAGCAGAGGAAAAAATATGGAATCACTCAATTCTGAGGAAAAAATTATGGAATCACCCTGTAAATTTTCATTCCCAAAACTAACACCTGCATCATATCAGATCTGCTCATTAGTCTGCATCTAAAAAGGAGTGATCACACCTTTTAGAGCTGCTGCACCAAGTGGACTGACATGAATCATGGCTCCAACACGAGAGATGTCAGTTGAAACAAAGGAGAGGATTATCAAACTCTTAAAAGACAGTAAATCATCACGCAATGTTGCAAAAGATGTTGGTTGTTCACAGTCAGCTGTGTCTAAACTCAGGACCAAATACAAAAAACATGGGAAGGTTGTTAAAGGCAAACATACTGGTAGACCAAGGAAGACATCAAAGCGTCAAGACAGAAAACTTAAAGCAATATGTCTCAAAAATCCAAAAATGCACAACAAAACAAATGAGGAACGAATGGGAGGAAACGAGTCAACGTCTGTGACCGAACTGTAAGAAACCGCCTAAAGGAAATGGGATTTAAATACAGAAAAGCTAAACGAAAGCCATCATTAACACCTAAACAGAATAAACAAGGTTACAATGGGCTAAGGAAAAGCAATCGTGGACTGTGGATGACTGGATGAAAGTGATATTCAGTGATGAATCTCAAATCTGCATTGGGCAAGGTGATGATGCTGGAACTTTTGTTTGGTGCCGTTCCAATGAGATTTATAATGACTGCCTGAAGAGAACATCTAAATTTCCACAGTCATTCATGATATGGGGCTGCATGTCAGGTAAAGGCACTGGGGAGATGGCTGTCATTACATCATCAATAAATGCACAAGTTTACGTTGATATTTTGGACAATTGAAAGGATGTTTGGGGATGATGAAATCATTTTTCAAGATGATAATGCATCTTGCCATAGAGCAAAAACTGCAAAAACATTCCTTGCAAAAAGACACACAGGATCAATGTCATGGCATAGGGTCAATGTCAACGAGCAGATCTGATTTGATGCAGGTTTTAGTTTGGGGGATGGAAATTTACAGGGTGATTCCATAATTTATTCCTCAGAATTGAGTGATTCCATATTTTTTTCCTCTGCTTGGTCTAAAAAAGTAACCGTTACTGACTGCCACAATCTTTTTTTCTTGATTTCTTATAGTGTTTCTTAAAGCCAGAAAGTTGCCATTTGAAATGACTTTAGTTTTGTGTCATGTCTGTGATCTGCTTTTTTTCCACAAAATTAAACAACATCCTCCGAGGCTGGTGATTCCATAATTTTTGCCAGGGGTTGTAGATTGTACAAACTAGACCTTTTTGGAAGCTCTATGATCAGACCAATAATGTGGTATAATTTTCAATATGGTTGCTGCATTGTTAAATTTTAACCCCTACCTGGCTATAGCCAGATAGCCTAGGATGGCTACCATTTATGTAGGCCATGGTATACTCTGGATGATACCGATTAGGTCAAACTAGGCATTAGTCGAGAATTGGCACTGACAGGCAGTGTGTCCAATTTCTTGAATGTCCTTCACAATAAAGGCATTTTAATATCGATGCAATGGCAGTGTCACAGACTATGGGAGCTTTAATTATAAAAGTCATGACATTGTGACACACCAACATTTTGGCAAACTAACAAAACTTGGCCAACAATTTTTTTTTTTTTTTTTCTTCTCTGAAAAACGGAGGAAAAATTGGCAGTGTGGTCAAACTTTCATAAAGGTTTGATAAAATGTTTGGAATACTTGTCTGTCTTGTGTGTGTGTGTGTGTGTGTGTGTGTGTGTACGTACATAGATAGATAGGCAGATAGATCTGTATCGTAAATATTTCACGCCAATATTAACATATCCCCCCCCCCCCCCCCCCCCCCAAATAATTGCCATCAGCTCTACTACAAATGGACTTACGGTTTGGTCGTTAACGTGTAAAAATATTTAAGTCACGTGCCTTCTTTTGTCACATCTCGTAAAACATGAGGTTCTTCTCGTGTACTTTGCATTCTGTCTGTGAAAAAGAAACCAGGTTCCAGAGCTCTTATCGTGCTCCTTTTTCTCTGGAAGGATCTGAGGTCAATTCAAGTCCAGATTCGACGCTTTTATGCACTTTACCTTAGAATCAGCTGTTGTTATGTGAAACGTTTCTCATTAGTCCTGGCAGGTTCTGATTTCAGTCTAGCTGTAGTCAAACTTTAGTCTACATCTGTAAAGTACAAGATGACGATTTTCTCTCTTATACAAAGCTGTGTCCTTTCCCAAACCCTATTTCTGCATCTTTCACTCTCTCCATTGCCCTCCTCCTGTGTCCATCAACAACTTTGAGTTACTGCCTCTGGGAATACCAACTTGGACCATGATCTCCTTCTTTAGGAGATGGGACATGTCTGTCCTTGCTGATGTCCACCTCCCAGTGTGGATCTTGTCTGATAAGTCTGAGTTTTTATTACTATACTACAGTTGATGTTTCTATCATTTATACTGTGTTTTCCATAATAATGATCGTGTGTCCATGGAATTCTTTCTGTGGGTTCCTCTACAGGCATACGGGTGCTAAATTCCCACCTGCATCAACAAAAACTAGATCTGAAAATTCCGAATGTGTATGATTTATCATCTTTCTCCAGCTTGTGGTTTGTGATTCAAGTATTTGTGACAGTTCTCTCTGCTGACCCCCCAGGTCCAAGGTCAAGAAAAGCTACAAGGCTGAGAGAAATTATGTATAACAGAGCTGCAGCAGTTTTCACCAGCTGATGTGTCTGACAAATTGGTACAAGTTTCCACAAAGATGACCCCCCTGAGGACACTGTTCAATCTGAGAACATAAATGATTTTAACCCATTTCAGATAAAGTTTGAGCACGGCATGCCTGAAAAGTGGGAAGGTTGCTCTCAAAGCATTAAGTGAACGTCTCTGCAAGTTCAGCACTATCACCACATACAGATACACTTCTGACGGCCGAGTCCAGGAAGTCACTGAAAGCCTGGAGCTTAGTCCTAATCCAGGGAAAACGTAAACCCACAATCAGCTTCGCAAGCACTACAAGGAGGACAATCATCAAGTCTGCAAAGATCACCGCATCACAGATGAAGACGAGGTCAGTAAAACTTTGTTGCCCAAGAGCGCCTCTGTTGCCAGTCCATGCAAGCATTGAATAGTGGTGGATCCAGAACACATCCCTGAGGAACAAATGTATTTGATCCATGATCAAAATGTAATCAGTGTGCACACTGCAAAGCCTTATAAAATGACTGGAGAGGAAGGAGTGAAAACGTAAAAGTGACATCAGTCTTTTGGGGTGTCTGATTTAGCAGGTGCAAGCCAGACTGCAGGTCCCGTGTCTGAGCACAGTTTTAAAAAATAAACTCTTAATCACAGAATTAACAGTGCGCACTTTCCTCAAATTGGTGAGTATCGGTGCTGAACTTTCATACCTGTTACTGGACACATCCAGGCTGCTCTGTCTGGTACATACAAGGAGTTTTTTTTAATGGAAATGCATTGCAATTTGAACAGAATGTCTTATCTGATGCGAGAAAAAAATTGTTATACAAAATCCATTATTTTCAGGGTGGGCCAATAAAAATATTACTTTTAGATTGTACACAAGTTTTTGAAATGAGAACTTATTTGAAATTTTTATTTACAGACACATTTGATACTAAAGGTTTCCCACTTTGTCTCGTTTTCTGCACAGTTCAATAATTGATCACATGTTCAATCCACGCTCTTCTTTGGATTACAGTTGCAACACACACATTGAAGTTTGTGATGACATCGCCACACATCTCAAGAGGGATTCTCCGAATTTCCTGACGGATGTTAAATGAAAAATCTTTATTTTGGAAATTTTACGAATTAAGAGTGGTAACATTTCATTGGTCCACCCTGTACGGTGTTTATTACATGGAAAACCATACAAAAGCATTGGGACTCTTGTTTTTATCCTGTTAGTGCGAATATCCAGTTCATACGATGACTGTTCTGCTTTTATTACCGAGATATCATCAGTAACCCGACTGATGACCACATTCTGTTGCCATCCAGCCGCGAAGAAGTTGTCAGCATCCAAACTTTTGTCTTCAGGGCTTCTGTGTAGGGTGATGGAATGTTGAAGTAGTTGAAAATGTCTGGATAGCCTACCGCATGTCTGGCTTCCACTCAAATCAAAATCTGTGAACTTCACGAGGGAAATGTTGTAGGGATTCCCGTTGATTCTGTCTTTTCTCCAAATACCTCCTCTGATGTTCAGGATTGAGCACTTTAGTTATGTCAGACAAATTAGGTTGTCCGCCCACTGCCAAAACGGCATCTGCTTGCCATCCAGTATGGCTGCGTACACAAAACCGCATGTTGTGTGTGATGTCAATGCACATTGGCTATAGGTTGGAAAAAAATGTCCACCAACTTGCTGGAGATTGCACAAATTCTCAGGATGTCTCAGAAAGCAGTCCAATCAGTGGAATCAAATGCTTTGCAAAAAAAAAAAAAAAAAAAAGCATATGCTTGTTACTTTTTGATATTTTTATTGATTTATGCAGATTAAGAAATCCAGTGTACAGGAGCCATGGTGACCAAATCCATATTAGTTTTAAAACAAAAAGGCCTTTTTATTGCACTTTTTAAAAAAGTAAATAATAGGACTTTGATAAATTGGTTAGAAAAGGTTAAAAAAAAATGTATGTCCCAGTATTGTGTCAATACTGGGACATATTCCTTACATAAGTACAATATTAAGACGATTACACAAAAGGTGCAAATGTATTTACTCCGTTGCATGAATCCTGTTAATTTCAAGTGCTGCACCTACTGCAAAATGCATCCAAAGCAATACAAAGGAAATACATATGGCAAAGTAATGGAGAAGTGGACTTGAGACAGAAGGCTGTAGGCTTGAGTCCCTGATGGACACCAGTCCTCTTGTGCTTTTGATCAAGGTCATTAATCCCCCAGAATGTCATCACGAATGAATGTAATTCTGAGCGTCTTCTCTCGGGTGTAATTCTACTATGGGAGTGTAGTGTGCACCAAGTCAAATATGACATGTGATCAAGACATAATGCTGTCAGGCATGATCCATCTGCCCCCTGCTGGATATATATATATATATATATATATATATATATATATATATATATATATAATCCCACATGATCAAATATGTAAACAATGACACATTTTTGCAATTATGTACCACAGTGAAATTGAAATGTTTCCGTCTTTATACTAACAAATTCACACAGTAAGTAGTTACTGAAAGTTGTACCTGTGCTGTGGTCCTACATTTCCGGCAAGCTGAAAACAAGCACTTTTATATATTCAGTCATATTCTTTGTTGCCAGATACTAGAGTTGGCTTTCAAGTGTCCTATACAGAGAGTTGTAGCTTAGTTGACATGACAATAACATTTCAGTATCGTGAGCTAGTGTTTGGTTAACTTATTTCACTGATATGTATGTATATATGCACAATGTTGAAAATGTGAAGGTATTTTTGACATTTTAAAGCCACATCTCAGAATTTTTTTCTCACGTTTTAAATAATGCATTAAGGATTTTGTCGTCACCCAACACGTGTTCATCAACATTACCAAGTGATTCAACGTAATGGTGAGGTTAAGGGTTTGCCTATGAGGGGAGATCCCCCCCCCCCCACCTTGTGCGCTAAAAATGTGAAATATTTTAAATTTTGATCCCAAATTTCTCTAATTTTTTCTAATGCAGCCAACAGCTATAGAGGAATGGAAGCTGATCAAAAATAAATGTTTATTCTCAATATAACATTTATTTATGGTGAAATATTAGCATTAAAGTGTTGGGACGGTGCATTTTTTGAGTAGTATTCTACCGTGTTTGTAGCCTTGCAGTTTACGAACTGTTTAGTAGAGCGCCACCCAGGACTGCAACTAACCACAGAAATATTAGCACACTAAAGCAGCATGTTAAGCCGGGCAGCAGTTTCAACGCTAAAATAGCGACAACTTACTTTGTTACCAATCATGCCAACTGGACTGCGTACACTCCGCTAGCTTCAAACTAGCATGTCATAACATTAAACTTCGTATGAGAACATAAGATTGCATGTTATTGAGAAGTCAGGCATTCATTTTGGAATTAAGCGCTAAAGTGTTGGACAAACCAACTGTTTCCACTTGCTGTTAGCATTAGCTTGTAAAGTGAAGTGATTAAATGTTTTAGAATTTGTCCCTGGGGGAACATGAATTTCTGTCCAGTATTTCACGTCAGTCAACATGCAGTTACTGAGCTGTTAAGCCACATGAGTGGAATGACTGAGCCACGCTAACTTGGCTAAAACAAGACTGTGAAGATGTCGTTAATCCTATGTCTATGCTGCGGTCATTTCAGATCCATGGGTTCAGGTGTCTGATCCTGCAAGGCTTACATCATCCTCCTCATTCATCCCGACCTCCTTGTACAATCCTGTAGCGCTGTCTGCAGGACATCGGCAAGGACACGGGCCATGAAAACACGACTGGAACAACAGCCTGAACATTCTTCTCCAAGAAGGTAAAGATGGGGTTCCACCAGATCCTTGACAGGTACTTGTTTGGAGCCTCACAGAGTGCCTGGACATAAAATAACATAAAATTAACAAAGGTAACTGTCTTCAGCTTTAGGAACACCTTGGGTCTGGACTGCCATCCACCCAAGAAGACAATCTCTTTGAAGTCTGGTCAGTGACACACAAAACTATATGACAACTTTACATATCCTGCAAATATTTTTTCAATGGGTTCTATTTAATTAATCATTTTTATGTTTTATAAATGAAGTGATAGTTGGAAACGGTCACCAAAATAGTTTATAATTTAATACAGTAATTGATGAATCTGTTAAATGGACAGACTCTCACAATTAATATTTATTGGAAAAACAATGTTTGGATATTTAAAATTTGATTTTCACTAAAGTGATGGGAAGAAAAAACCCTACATTACTTAAAAATTAAATACAGATTAGCGTGACTACAACGTTTATACAATAGTGTAGGCTAGGGTTTGGTATCGAAAACCGGTTCCTGTTAAGACTCGATAAGAAATTATTTGATCATCATTTGACATCAATAGCCTTTTTTATTTACAATTCCATTATTGGTCCTTCAGTTCACATTATGCCAGAGTGGCCGTTGTTTTTGAGGGTGTGTATCGGAAAAATTATTTTTCGATGTTGATTGCTCTATTTAAACCCCAAAATTGTAAAAAAAATAAAAATAATAATAAATAAATAAATATATGTAACATGTTAAAAAAAAAGATTTTTCACAGCTGTAAGTTGTGCTTGTCAGGACAAATGTCATTCTGGCAACTTTCATATCTTAAAATTCAAGAACTTTAAAAATCTCAATCTAATTTTTTATACATGAAGACTGGGAGGGCAAAGCTCTGCATCACAAAAAAAAGCATTTTGACATTTAGAAATACCTTTTTTACTGAATTTTGGGTTTTAAGTAGGAAATGTACCAGATGCCCTGAACTGCTCAGACTGCTCACTAGATGGTGACAATATCTGCTCCAATGTGCAGCAAGGTTAATGTAAGGTGAAAATAAGATGGACTGTCACCCAAAAATCTTCTTACAGTTGTCTCTTGCCATTATGGGCAACTTACTTGTGTATAATCGGAATATTTACTAAAATGTATGAAGTTATTTAACAAGAAGAAGCATGGTTATGCAGAATTGGTTCACTTGAATTGATTTCTGTACAAATTTTAAGTTCTCTGAAATTTAGTGGTGTTAAAATAGAACAGCAAAACTGCAAGAAAATGACATTGTGCCATTATGTGATTATTGGATAATATTATTCTGGTGTTTTAGGTTCGTTATTAAATTATATCCCTAAGACTCAACTGCAATTCATTTATTCTGCGAAACTACAGGGATAAATCTCACTTTGTCATGCCCACGTGTCCTACATACGTGTGCAGTGGCCATGGTGTGATACCACCAGAAAATCCTGGTGGTGACAAAGTAGCCAATCACTACGTCTATGCTGTAGTGCTCATGGGCAATCAAGATGCAGACAATTCCTGAAGCACTTAGCAACCAGCACAGCCAATGGTACAGCCACATCCAAGGAGGAGAATCTGCAAAAAGGAAAAAAAAAAAAAAAAAAAATCAGTATTTTTGTTTTACAATTTACATCTGGATTAGCATTTTTGAAATCCAGTTATTGGCCATTCACAAATACAACTGTCTGCTAGAAACATGATGAGTTTCATTACGGACACTCTTTGATGAAGAGGTACGACAGCGTCAACATGACTGTGTGTCCGCTGTACAGGAAGTCCCCGCACATCATGTGGGAACCCGTCAGAGACAGACCTGAAGACAACAAACACAAACATTGTGGGTTTTGTTCCTTACTTTTTGGTTTCATGTTCATATCTTAAAATCTTATAAGGGTTGAGGGTTGGATAAACAACTTTTTTTTTCTTTTTTTTTCTTTTTAGCATTTGCTTCAAAGTTGTCCATGACATCACGGAAATGGAGGCAAAAAAAAGATTTTTAAAACCTTATACCAAAATTCATGAGTTCTTGGTGTGTGTTCTTGATGACGTTGATGAATAAAGTATGTGGGTTTACCTCCTCCTGATATCAGCCGGAGAATCCTCCAGATCTTCCCTGTGGAGTTGTTGTAGAGCTGCAGAGGAACCATTTCCTTACAGTCACCTTTTTGTTAACCGTGCACAGTCATGAATATGTATGTGCATGTTTTGTACCTTGGGGGCGCAGACCATGTGGTTTCCAGGCACCGGTAGCGTGGTGATGTACATGGTGATACAGCGGTACATGTACAGAGTCCCAATGAGGAAGAAACAACGGCGACCCACTATAGCCCTTGAAAAATGTGGACAAATTATTTCCGCACTGTCTGAAATACTACTTGAGGAACATCTCTATGAAGAAAATACTGATCAGGGATTAGTCCTAATTTTAAGATTCCATCGTTAACACAAAATTTGGTCAGTCAAGCACCTACTTATCAGGTTGTTCTTGAAAAACCATATGTGCCTTCCTGTGCTCTGTGTTCTCCAAATGCTCTGTTCCAGTGGTGGAGCAGCTAAATGCAGATTTTGAAGAGATTCCCCTAATTGATTATCCAAGCATGAAACTTGGCAAGAGCTTGTCAAAATTCACTGATGAGCCAAGCATAAATCCATGGCCACCATTTTTTTTCAAGGTGGCTGCCTACAGCAGTGGCATCAAAATTTGATACATCATGAACTAAACATATGATTACTTTGTTTGTATACGTTTTTAGTATTCTGAAATATAATACCAATTAAAGTTGTCCAAATGGTGTTGTGTAGGTGTACCCAACCCTGCTCTTGGAGATAGCTAGCAAACAGATGACTTGAGTAATCAGCAGATACATGTAGAAAACTAGCCAACTCCAGGAAGCAGGTTATAGAGACCCCTGGTCCTTTATCCTATAACCTATATCCTTCCCTTCATTTACATACACAGATGATATTCGCTCTCGGATTACTGTTCCATCATTTTGAGAACTAATTTTGACATCTCATGGTGTGCAGTATTTTGGGGTGTCTCGCGTTGTAATTTAGCACTATATAAGTAATCTGAAAAGAATTACTGTGATATACTGATATGATTTGAGCTAATAGTACCATCAAGTGCTCTTGGTACTTCTGCTGATCGTACTTGTGTTTAAGGAAGAGCCACTGGACAAACCAGAGTCCAACCAGGATCAGACCATTGACCTCAGTGACTGTGAATGCCCAGGGAACTCTGTCCACGTAGTCAAAGAACTTGTCGGGCAGCGGTGGGCTAACGGATTTATCCGGCACCCTCTCATGGACAACAGTGATGATGACTGTGGTGAAAATGAGGTTGAAAAGGGCGAAGAGGAAGGCCACGCCTGTCTTCCACCACTCTTTTGGCAGCTGGTCAGTCCTGTCATCAGACACTGTGATCTTGACGTATTCGCGGTGGCGTCTCAGTCCAGTTGTCAGCAAGCGAATCAGCTGACTCTGCCCGATCTGTCCGCAGCTTGAGCCGTGGTCTCTCTTTTTGCCTTCGCGGCCATCGCTGATGGCAGAGGGGGATGTTGGTGAGGAACTACAGCGAGTTGGGTTACCGTTGGCAACCTTCATAACATGAGCCATTGATGTTGGGCGAGGATCCTCAGTTGTCACAGTAACTTCCACATGGGTGGGGTAATCATCATCATCCTTGATCAGTTCTGAAGCTGCCATTGATAGGCTTTTTCTTTACCTTAGCAGAACAGTATTTGTGATTTGTTAACCAATCAGAGGCCTGTTGTTGTGATAACTGATATGTTTGTCTCTCTTCCTATATCAGGGAAAGGCTAGGATCCGCAGCAGGTCTGGTCTAGACAACATACAGATCAATCAGATGATCAGTGATGTGATCAATACCAGAAGCGGTCAAGGAGATGGGAGCTGATTGGTCAATCTGAAAGGAACAACACACAAAACACATTTTACTTGTACATATGTCTAAATTAGACCAGGAGATTTTATTTTTCCGAACATAAATAAGACACAAACAGAACTATATTTATTTAAAACTGTGGTAAACCAACACTATGCATGTTTAAATGCAATGTATTTATTTTAATTCTGCTAAAACAGTAAAACGGTATACTGTGGTTAAAAAACAATTAAGTCTTTTAAACTGGTTTTAAAATTTGCTTTTTTTTTAAGTTTTAAAAGTTTGAAACTGTTTCAGAGTAACAATAAACCATTTAAGCTTGTAGATTTTTTTGCAACAAATAGTGGATTCACATCGTTTGGTTATTAAACAAACAGTAAACAGGTCTAAACTTTTCAAAGGAACTTTTGAATTTAAGAAAAGAGTTTTACAGTAAATGGTTCAACAAGTAAGATAAAGGAGGATTTAAACTGGTTAAAATGGTAGACATGTTTAAACCAGGTTATAAAGTGTAGTGAACCAATGAACAGGTTTTAACACTTCATAACTAAGAATTAGCATTTTAAACAATGTCAAATACTTTAAAAAGTTGTTTTAATGGGTGGAAATTCTACAACACTTAAATAAAATTGTTAAAATTAGTTTGAAATTGTTGAAAATCATTTTCTGTGGGTTTTAGATTAGATTTAAACAGTTGTTGGGAAAATAAAAGTAAATCAGGTTTTAAGTGTTTTTTAGCAGCAGATTTTTCCCTCCTTACCTCCACCAGGTGTGTTAAGCCGCTAAGAGTCGGACAAGAAAAATTCCAGGAGCAGGACTGTGAGCGTAATTAAACACAGAGATTATATAATATGAGGTTTGGTCTCCTTTTTTTAACCTCTTTTCAGAACTACAATGAGCTGGACATTGGAGCCGCTGTGACTAATCCTCAGCATCGAGTTCAGGCGGGTTACGGCTGACGCCCAGATATGACAGACACACCCACAGAGGACAACAGGTGACACGCAGTCAGGCAGGTTTCTGAACAAATAAACGTCGCATTCTTTCACTGAGCAAAAGGATTAGATCTTTTAAGTACTGTTTTCTGTTTGGGGGGAAAAAAAACAAATTGGCACTTTTTCATCTACATTAAAAAAATTTTGATTTGAGGGGAGGAAAAAAAACAACCAGGTGATTATTTTTCTTCAACTTATGTGATTGCAATTAATTCCTGCAGTATTAAGCAAAAACTGAGTTTGATTTTTTTTTTAAACTTGTTTTTAACTCTCCATCAGTGAAATATTCCAGTTCTCGCAAAAACCATTTCCTATTTCAGTAAAACAAATTTCGCTAACCTCACTCATAAAATACTTGATTTCTGTGAAATCTTACCGATGCTTGAAGAATTACAATAACTGCAAATACCTGATTTATAAACATCCTTTATATAAACTTTTTGGTATTTTTGTACTTAAGCTATAGAGGAATTTTACTCATATCAAATATGTATAATGTTTGCATTGTTCTGTTCTTCTGTTGTAGTAAAGATATTTAATAAAAGATTAGTGATAAACCAATTTCTCCCCAAAAAATCATAAATAAATGAGTTGTTTAGTCCTAAAAACTGTCTGTCCATCCTCTGCTCATGTGTTATCGCTCTGCAAAGTAAATCCTAAAAATCCAGTTTCAGCCCCGATCCAGGTCAAAACACTTCCTGAAGACCATAAAGCTGATAATCAGCCGGCATCTGTGTCCCAGGGTGAGTTTTCTGGGAACAATTTACAGTAAATCACAGTGCGACGGTGGAAAAACGGTCTGGAACCCATCTTCCTGATAGGTCCATTTGAGGCGTGCGCTGCTTTTGTGTAATTTTAGTGACCTACATTGAATAGGCGGCCTGTCATTGTCTACTTTGGCCCCTCCTCTGAACTCTGAGAAAACAAAGCGCTCGTCTTTAAACATGGGTAAAGAGTTCAATGAAATTTCAAAAAGCAACAACTACGAAAGAAGACCGATAGATGTGGCTGATACTCGTAACGGCAGAAAAACTAAATCTGCATGACTGATAACGCACCACTAATTCAGTTTTGTGGAATTCCGACAAACGGAGGTCATGTGGCTCACCAGCATTTATTAAGCGGAAGAATCAAAAGGTTTGCCATGAAAGCTGCTGTAAACCAAGAAGACGACCTTAACACCGCCGGAATTTTCAGTAAATAAATCAAGACGTTTTATACGAGTGAGACCAAATTTGGAATTATTGCAGGTCAGCCAAGGACAAAATGAATTATACAAGTGATGCTTTGACGCGATCGGAAAACCATCATTCCGGAGCACCCCCCCTCCTAAAATTTAAAGAGTTGCACAACTGATTTCAGGGTTTTGTTTTGTTTGTTTTTTTTTCCTCTTTGCAAGTACATCAAAGTCTTTCATGATTTTTTTTTTTTTTTTTTGCTTATTTATTTAATGGTTGCGCATTTTCTGGACAGCTGTTGCATGTTGTCGAGCAGGTAGCTCAGCAGATAAGGCACAAGGAAGGTATTAACACATAGTTCACATACTGACTGGTACCTTATCTTTGTTCAACAGGCACGGCACGTATCGAGACAAAAGGTGAAATACCTCCGATCTCCAGAAGAAGAACTGTAAGGTGGCCATGCTAACCCCGTCTGCTGCTGGAGCATTGGAGTGACTGTATGTGCACAAAGTGTTTTTTTTTTTTTGTTTTTTTTTTTTTTTTGTCAGGTGCTTCGTTCAGTCACAGCTTCACAGTAAACTGGACCAAACAAACATCACGGTGAGCTGTGCGTTATCTCAGGTTTCCATTACTTTAAACAATAGCTTTGACTCTGCAGGTTCTCCAATCACAGCCACTCCAGCCTGTAAATACCTGCAGAGTTGCTGCTCAGTGGACCTCTGCGAAGGCCACATGTTCCTGAATGCTTAAAACTTGTTCTGGATCCAATATGTGCTACGATCCAAACTCAAAATACAATCCCTTCTTTTCTAGGACATTAGCCATCTGCCAAATTTCATCAATATGCTCTCACAGCTTTCCGAGTTAAATGTTGTTGTTTGCCAGATGTTCTTCTGCACCTCAGTTCCAGAATATATTCTGGATCACCTCTAAAACAGGATTGCTTATTTCCCAGAACATTATCCATCTGTGCACCAAATGTCATTACTTTCAGTTCTCCTATTATAAGACAAACGATGGTCAACAATTTAGCAGGGGCGGATCTAGCTTCTGGTGAAGGGTTGGGGGATGGATTGTGACTTGGGTGTGCCATCCTGGAAAACGTTAAAAATCTTTTTTTCCAGCATTCTAAGGCAAATTGGGAAGATAAATATGGTCACGCAAGCAATGTTAGCCATCCACAGGCATGCTATTTTGTGCATTTGAAACACAACACTGCCCACAATTCTTGTAATAATGGATGAAATTGCTGTTTCAACATGCATGAAGGCATTTGACGTGAAAGCTTGGCAGAGACACTTCTCCAAGCTGAGGTTTGATAATGGTCTGAAAAGTCTTCCTGATCCATCCAAAATTCAAAGTGAGTAATTCACCTGTGACCTGAAAATTGGCCGACTTTGGAATTTGAGACAAATTCATCTGGAGTCCAGGTTTATTCAGCCAAATGGTGACGAGAGACCGTAAAAGCTAGGAGACTTATCGGTATGGATTATTTATTTATTTTAGCGTGTGTTTGGCTACATCTTTATTGTAAAAATGGGCGTGCTCAGGAACACTGCACATATTTATTAGAAAGTGACCACTTAGATCATCCTTAAAATGGTTGGCGCCTTTTGTTATGGAATTATTCATACATACACACACACACACATATATATATAAAACTTGATGAATTTCTGCAACTGTAGATACCAAAATTGTAAAATTATTCATGTGACTTTTAATATTATAAATATTTGAAACCAAGGAGTGTTTTTGTGTTCACCCTGTATATATAACTTGCCAGGCTACACATAAAAACTATGGAGTATCGCGGTCGCCAGTTAGCTATGTTGATATGGCTACAATGACGCTGCATTGAATTTTCAGATACATCATTTTTATTTCAAACACTGCAAATCTTCTAATTCTTTATGCACAACATTTATCAATCATAATTTTTATTCCCATATTTTAATCACACTTTTGGGCTGCAGATCTGAGAGGGGGGAGACTCCCTCGAGGGCCCCCTGCTATATCCACCACTGTCTTGGAGGTATTATTATGACAAACCTAAGTTTTTCACATAACTACTTTCATTTTAGCAGCGGCTCTTTATAAAAGCCGATCTGACCATATGAGCTGTTTCCAGCTGCAGCAAAAAAAAAAAATAAATAAATAAATAAATAAAATCAAACCTAATTAAGTTAAATGTGGGTCAGGAGGATTTAATCAGCTGACTCAGCACAAACACACACGGGACTGTTGCGCCAAAAAAAAAAAAAAAAATAATAATAATAGGTTTATTTTCTTAACTTATAGATTGAAGGTGAATTTAAAAAGTTTCCCTCTTTAATGTCAGATCAGCTGACTGCTATAAAACTTTAACATTTACCAGTGACGCACGCGCCCCCCCCCCGCGCAGGTAAAAACTTAAGCACAAACTTTTTTTTTCTTTCTTCAAACTCGCGAAGACGCACCGATTCTTACCTCCTCCCTCCCGCGCGCCTCCGCTTCTGCTGGATCTGTTTCTTCCAAACCATCTCAGGATCCGCCCGCGTGCGCTCACAGTTTCGATAGGAGCGCTCGCGCGGTACCGCCGTTTGTAAAACGTCCGGATCACTCAGAGCAGACGGAGGCCGCCGTCCGCCATGTTGCTACTCTCTTCCCACGTGTACAGGTAGTAAGAAAAGGAGGTGGGCTATACCTGTGTTCGACTCCTGCTCACGCTGCCTGTCTGACTTTAGGTAGCACACTTTCTTTGCACTGCGTAGCAACTTACCTGCTGCGTTTTTGTAACCTGGGTACACAGGTCGGGAACCTACAATGTGGCGGCCATCTTGGTGAGGGCATCTGGTGTTGGACAATGTTGACAACTTCCGCGCACAGGTAGACCTGTGATCCCGAACCGTTGCCATGTGGTACCGTATTCTTTGTTGGGGATATGGACTGACGCCCCACATCCCGAGGGAGTCGTAGGCTGTCATCGGCTTCACAAAATAAACTCCAGCATAAACGTCTGGGGATTATATCTTTGCTGCACCAGTGCAAACTTGCTACATATAGTTCTGTTATGTCACAAGAATCAAACCATTTGTCTGCATTTTGACAATATGTCTTAATTTGCAACAAATTTGTCACCACACTGAAAAAGAGGAGCATAATGTAAACGAACATGGTCTTTATACATCAGAAAGTTCACATTGAACAATGGAGCGAAGCTGACTTGGTCTCTTCTCAGGCAACAAAGGGAGTAGTAAGATGGCTGCCCTGCACCGTCATGCGTCGACGTATAAAGACTGATCCATAGACTACGCATGGATCCGTTTCCCGCTTTCTTTCCATATGTGATGCACCAGCTTCCGCTATTTTGCCCATATATGGCGTCTGTACCTGCCGTAGACTTAATCACCTGACAAGAGTGACTGCTTGATTTAGCCAAATAAAAAAAAAATAAAAAAAAACTTTATTTGTCCCCAAAGGGCAATTCAAACGCCAAGAGCAGCAATATTTCAGACAAACAACAAACAATGAATACAAATAAAATACCACAATAAATAAATATCAATACAATTATAAGTATTTCAGAAGTAAAATAGTTATATCATACATTATTAGGGAATTGCAAACAAAATTCACTCCTGCCATGGAAAAAAGGAGTGAATTTTGTTTGCAACACTATATATATATATATATATAAATCAAATATCCGGGCCATTGATCCGGAAAATTGTGGGAGATCATAAAATGCATAAAATTAAAATAGTGCTTGGCGCGCCAGAATCTACCACGCGAGGGCGCTGTAATACTACTGGTAAACTACGTTTTATTTCGAGTATCTGCACTTTCTCCATGAATTCATTTTTATTTTTCACTTTTTCACCTGCATTCATCATAAAATCCTTGTTTTTCATACTTTTCCGTCCTTCTGTCACCTTAACTTTATCAAAATGTATATCTCATACAGGTGATTCAATAATTAAACGAAAAATGTTTGCTTGGACAAGTGAGGTATGTTTGTCTTTTTTAAATAGACTAAACTGACTAATATATCATACAAACAAATGTGTTTAAATACAACAATAATAATAATAATGAAAATCCTCAAATGTCACCTTAGTACCATAAAATAGAAAAGTAGCAAATCAATGCTTTCTATGATGTGCTAAAATTAAATAATATGAGGGAGGTGAATCCTCACCACAAGAAACAGAAAATTTACAATAGACAATACACAGTAACAGCAGAATAATAAAATCTATTTCAAAGTCAAATCAAATTGTTCTGTAGCAGTCTTTGATTCATTGAAACCCAAGCAGGACGACCCTTCGAAGCTCTTGGTACGGAGGGGAAGCTATTTGACCTTTGACACCCAGCCACAAGGCTTCAGCGGAAGACGGACACAGACAGCTGAGAGACGGACACAGACGGAGACACCGACCCGCTGAGGGTTTACTGTGAGCGACACCGCAACATCATCTGCAAACATGTCCAACGACGACGAGCCATTTAACCCGAGGTACTGTGTGTGCGTGCGCAAAAGTCCTCCTCTCTGTCTCTGTCCTCATTTCATTTGTTTTTACCGTTTGATGTTAAAGAAGCTTCGTTCTTCCACTTGGTTTTATTTTTAGCTGGAGGCCTCTGACTGCAGCTGTCTACTCGTTTAACACTCGGCCTCATGTGCTGCAACCCCGTCACGCTAAAGTTAATTTTAAATGAAAACTCAATGAAAGTTAAGTCTGGATTAGCTAATGATGTCATTTTAAAAATATATACGGTATCGTACCACTCAGTCTGGATACACTTTCCCATTCGGGAAATCTAACATTTGTCTGGCGTCAACAAATTTGTCAAATTTCAAGTAACACTGACGTGTGTGATGTAAAACATGGGAAAAGTTCTTTCTCTTCCTGCAGATCTACAGATTTTATATCTTGAGTGTCTTATTGAAAGTGGTTTTTTTTTGTATTATTATTTCTATGTCAGCTTGGCTGCAGCTCTGATGAAGCTTGATCCAGAGGACGGCGAGAAGATCCTGGAGTACTTCAAGACTCAAGCCCTGCTGACCAGAGAGAAAGCCTGTAAGATCACAAATACGGCTTTATGCAATAAACGTGTCATAAAGCCTCAATCCATTGAAATTACAACTCCTGGAAGATGCTGTGTGCAAAAAAAAAAAAACAAAAAAAAAACAGTGGCGGCTCTGTTGGGGGGGGGGGGGGGGTGCAATGCCCCTGACAAAGCTGGTGGCCAAAGCTGTGCTTAAAATATGGGAAAGCTCTTGCATAAATGCTGAATAAACGCTGCTGAATGCAAATTAAAAATTTTTACAAAAATGATGGCTGGAGTGAGTATTTGCGAGGGGTGATTGACAAGTTTTGAGCCCGACCAAGAAAAAGTAGGGTGTGGTTCTCCATCTTTTCCATTCAGAGAAATCAACATTTCTCAAAAATGTGTGAAGTTTTTATGCTCACTTGTTGAAATATTGAGAAATGTTTTCTCAGAATGCTAAAGATGGAGAACCACATCCTATTTTTTTCTGGGAGAGGCTCAATACTTCTTAATTGCCCCTCATAGATTCCCAAGTTACCTTAGAATGCAGGAAAAATTTCTTTTAAAAGTTTCCATGGTGGTACAAGAAACCAACTCACAGTGCCCCCCCCCCCCCATTGTGATGATAGAGCCGCCCCTGACAAACATGTTGGTGGAGAAATATTCATCTGATGTTCTCCTCAGTGGATCATGTTACACAAAGATGTAATGGTCCGTTTGTGTTCCAGTGCTGCAGGCGTCGGTCAGAGAACAGAAGAAGCTGCTGGTCGAAAACGCAAAACTGAAGAAAGACATCGAACAGCTGAGAGGACAACTGCAAGACAAACAGAGGAGACGTGCTGGTAACCAGAACCTAGAAATGACCCCAACAAACTCTACCTATGGATTAGCCTGGAAAACCCAGCCTACGTAGACAAGCTCGACAAAACTGAATCTCTTTATTCTCGACACACGATACCATCAGCCATATTGTCTCCAAACAGCTATAACCCTGAGTTTGACCTTTTAGTGGCTCTAGTCTTTTCCTCTCAGATGATTCTGTCTCTATTTGTCTTTTTCCCCAGCCAAATTGTTGCTTGCTCCGCCCCCTCTACCTGCCAATCATCTGTCCTCCCTGGCTCCCCCTGCTGGAGAAGCCAGTGCTGCATCTCCAACAAGCTGCTCCTCCTCATTTGACCAGACAGATGGAAAGAGGAGGAAAGGAGAGAGGAAAGGTGATGAGGCAAAATTAGTTATGAGGAAGGAAGGAAGGATGGGAGAAAACTTTTTAACTCTCCTCCTCTTTCTCCCAGCTCGATCAGGCTCTGGCTCGCTCTCTTTGGGAACGGAGACTCGAGTTGACGTGTCCCGCCTGGACCTGAAGGTTGGACAGATCCTTAGTGCCCACCGTCACCCTCTGGTGGAAATGCTGCTTGTCCAGGAAGTCAACGTAGGAGAACCTGCTCCCCGGACTGTGGTCAGCAAGCTAGGCGGGAAAACAAACGTGGATGAGGTTTGTATTCCTCTAAATGTTGTGGTTCCTTTTGTTTCTCCTCCAATTAATTTCTATTTCGCTTTTCCTTTCGAATTCCTCACCTACTTTTATGCCTTACTTTCCTTCACTCTTCTATCCTTGTTTTTCTTCTTTTCTTTGGGTTTTCTTATTGTTTGTATCCTTTCCCTTGTGTACCATCCGTTCCTCGTATGCGTGTTGCGCTGTTCTTAAACTTGGTGGTTTGCCATCACAATCGTCAGGCCTCCAACTCAGCTGATTTCTGGAAGCAGCTCTCATATGACCGCAATTGGTGCAGGGTTATCCCAAGCAATCGCAGCTAGGGCTGGGCGATATGACCTAAAATTCATATCGCGGTATAAATTTAATCCCTTCACAGTAACGGTATATATTGCGATATAAAATTAAGTGTAAAAATTATAATGGAAGCATTTCTGAATGGGTTATATAGTCCTTTAGCAAAGCTAATGTAAAAAAAATGTAATTTTCATAACATTTGTTGTGCAGATCTCAAAACTACAGCTACAATTTGCCAGAAAGTACATCTAAGATACATACCTAGATTTGATGTTTTGGTGAAGTTTCATCTCTTGAACACTAGATGGCACACCCACTCCAAATACATGAACCGTTTTCAGGATGGAGGCATTTCCTCATTTTCAAAACAATAAGAAACCAGCAAAAAAATAAGTGTTTCATTTACTCATATTTGAAGTCTGTCAGGGTAAATCGTTGTTCCCTGGCTATTTTAATGCACCCGGTTAAAACAATCCTTGCATTATTTAATGTGGTGCTTTCTCAACTGTTTGATTCAAATCGTGACAGAGCCATCTGCATCTGCTGAAATAAACAACGGCTTTGCAAATGTTGCATGTAGCTGTCATGGCTTTGTGGTGTTTAGCAAACACGTTCACGAAAGAACTTCTCAATGCTTGCCTGTTTAGCCTGTTTCCTGGATCGAAAAAATTCTGCAGGTTGTATTGGAAGCATTGTCATGATTGGTCAGTGGAGTCCAAATCTTTACCGTGGGCCATCAACTGTAAAAAAAAAACGCGCAGCCCTAATAACAGCACTCTGCAAAAGTCGTGAGAAGTTGTTAGTTCCAGAGCTCAATGGACTCCCAACCACCTCGACCCAATCTAAGATTGAGGTGTGAACCTTGACTCGGATCAGCCCAACGTTGACCCTGTGCAACTCAGAGATTCTCAGGGTGAACTTGTCATACACATCATCCTCAACTTTAGATATCTCAGTAATTATTTACAAGCTCGGCAAGGAAGATTGGACACAAGGTTGCACCAAGCCCACACCAAACACGGTTAACGGCATGAGGTTCACCGATCTTCCCCGACCTATGCAGAGCAGTGCCCAGGCACTGCTCGCGAAAACTTTGCACCAAACGCGTTAAAGGTCAGGTGTGATTCCTTTTGTGCCGTTCTGTGTTTTCCGGTTGTTCTCTTCTTTCTCCATCTTTTCATCTTCTCTGTAGCGCTTCTTCTTCACTTGTTTTACTCCTTTATTCTCACGTTCTCTCAGCTACAGGGAGCTCTGGCAGTGTTGCTGTGCAATGTCAAGGCCTGTAAGGTGAAGGGCGTGGTCTCTCAGGCCCGCTTCCTCTGCTGCTCCGCCTCCGACCGTGTCGAGCTTTTGGTCCCACCCACGACCGCCATCCCAGGAGACAGAGTCACCTTCCTCAACTACCCTGGTATCTTATTGTAAAAATCTAAATTTATCTAATTATTAAATGTGACCTAATAATGGATGAAACTCAAAAGGAACAGTCGCATTTTAATAATGATTTATGAAAAAACTAAATGCGCATAATACCAGTTTTGTCCTCAACAAATTTTTCAGTTCTGATTATAAGAACCTGGTGGTTTCTGAAAACCTATTTCTGCAGATTCTGTGACAAAATGTGCATGTTTGCCTGGACAACAATCTGATTGATATTCCTGATGCAGTCATTGGACTGGTTGACAATCTTGTTGCATTTGCACGTTTTTGGTTTTGGTCATTGTAGGTGAACCTGACAAAGAGTTGGTGTCGAAGCAGCGGGTGTGGGACCTGCTTCAACCCGACCTGCGTGTGGACTGCAGGGGCGTGGCCAACTACAAAGGCTGCTCGTTCGAGGTGAAGGGGAAGGGTCTGTGTCGGGCTCCGTCACTCACCGACTGCGCCATTGGATAAAGTCGCAACAGGTGCTTTTATTGTGAAGAGGCCAGATGTTGTCAGTACAAGCGTGGCTAATTACCCGAGTGACTTTTGTTTTATTTTTTTTTCTTCTGGGTGATATGAGCCTTTCATGAATATATTGGTGTGTCATCTTTGCCAATATGAAAACCTTTATTTTACTGAATAAACAATGCATAAAACACTTTCTGTTGGAAATTATATCATTACATAGTTTGTCCAGCATAGTGAACTCTGACAGTATTGTTTACAGTGCTGTCAAGAGCATAACTGGGACCCCCATCACCCCTTAATCACAAGAGATAGAGCAGAAAAGCAACCAGTGGTCATTAATTTTCAGAGTGGGTGTTTTACAATGAAAAGAGATGAGTGCTCGTCAGCTAGGTGGAGCTAAGAAGTTTTTTTTCATGCAAATGCTGAGTTATGTGGTATGGCAATTGTTGGACTCTGCCACGATTGTCCCTTGTCACTAATCCTATTTGACTTTCACAAACAGTATTTCAAGGCATAGTCAGGAATTAGAGGATGTCCAGTATAATGACCTCAAAATCTTTTTGTGGATGATGTAGTTCTGCTGAGCCTGTTGGAAAAGGGTGGATTTCCCCCTCTAGCTCAGGACAGAGTTATTGCCCCAAGTGGAGGAGTTTAAGTATCTCAGGGTGTTGTTCATGAGTGGGGGTAAGATCGCACGTGAGCTCTACAGACTGGTCGTAGTAGAATCTGAGGTCTTGTGCACACTGTACCCGACTGTTGTGAAAAATATCTGAGCCAGCTGGCAAGGCTCTTGATTCATGCTCCTGTCCTCCCCTCTGATCATAAACATTGGGTTATGACTCGGGGAACGAGGTCACGGACATAAGAGCAAGATGATTCCTCCATCGCAGATCTGGTCTTGCATTCAGTGACAGGGCGAGAAGCTCAAATATCTGGAATGGACTGAGGACAGCTGCTGCCGCTTCTTCGCATTGAAAGGAGCCAGCTGAGGAGGTTCAAGCATCTGGTAAAGATGCTGCTCCTGAGGGAAGGTCCTCCAGGCACATCCAACTGGGAAGAGGCCTGGTGTGCTAAATCCACACCCATTGCTTCACAGTTGACTGGAACAGAAAAAGAATGTTTAAAAAAAAAAAAAAAAAAAAGTCTCACGACGCCCACATGACTTTAATCCATTACACAGTTACATGGTAAAAAAAAAAAAAAAATACTTGCAGTGAAGTTTTGTTTATAAATGGGAAAACAACACTTCCTTCTGACTTATCAAATTACAAATTTTATTCCCAGGAAAGAAAATTCTGGTCACTAAGCTGTAGTCAAGATGAAATGTGACTCAAAATTTATACACATGGACAGAATAACTGGTTTGTTTATATATATATATATATATTTTTTTTTTAAATGAATCCAGCGTACTATAGATGAAGTGCGGCTACAGAAGTATTTTGTGTTGTCAGGCGTTGAACTTGGTGACCATATCCCAACCAGTGTGAGATCTGATCCACTCAAAGTAATGAGCAACCTGAAAAACAGAAGGAAAAAAATTACATAACATACTTAATCACTACATTTTACATTTTATTTTTGATGCATTGTACTAATGTACTGTCATGTAACCTTACTGTATACATTCTGTGAACTTTGTACAATATATACACACATACTGCAAAAATGGAAAGTTGATATCACTAATAATTTAGGAGAAATCAGGAATTTTAGTTAATCACTAAACAATGGATATTTCACTGCAATATCCATTGTTTTAAATGTTATTGTGGTTCATGTTAGTGTAATGGTTTTGTTAGTGTTATTGATTTATTGCGTATTTGTAGCTCAGTTGGTTTAGTTAAGTCTCATGTTGCTCTTACCATGAATGACTTAAGGTCCGTGTTGGTACCATGAGTGAAATGTGTAGTGTTTTTAATGTCTTCTGCCACTGTCTGTCAAATTAAAAGCACCTGCTTACAGCAGCTGTGCATATGGGTATGTGTGTAAACAACTTTGATCACAGAGAAACTGTGGACAGCTGACATTTGCCATGTATCTTTGGTCAAGGATGAACACTGTAAAAATGGAACAATGGATGTTGCTGACTACTTTCTGAACTCACACGCCAGCAAGGGGCAGTAAGTCATCTTTTATATTAAAGGCCTGAGTGTGGTGAGTGATTTTAAGTTCAAAGTAAGAACATAATTGTAAATACGTTTAAAAAAAAAAATACATGAATGATACAAAAATGAGGTCCAAAATGTGGTCCATTTAAAACTCAAATGACAGAAGTAGAAATAAAATAACCATAATAATGGTGTGTGTATATGATAACAAGAACCTAAACAATTTATAAATACATTAAGACACTAAATTAACATTAAAATTACATAACATGAGATACAAGGGTCGATTTCTTCTTCTAAAAATTGTTGAGGTCTAAAGTTTTAAAAGCATTCTGGACTCGCATTCCAACTCATTATACAACCTTTACTTAATTTATTACCACAAAAATGACAGCTATCTAGGTAGGTGACATTTTTTGAGGGTGCACAGCTGTTTGTCTTTTGTGCATTCTGCTGCACGCAGGTGCTTTTAATTTGACAAACAGAGACACTGGTAGAAGACATTAAAACACTACACAATTAACTCACGGTACCAACTTAACACTTAACTCACTCATGATGACAACAACATAACACTTATCTAAACTGACTAAATCAACTGAACTACACAAACACAAACACTAACATTGTTAAATTAACATTAACCACATTAACATTCAAAACCCCAAATTTCATTAGTACATTACAGCACAGCATCCATTGTTTGGTTTACTAAAATTGCTAGTTTCTCCAAAAATTTGTCCTATCATCTTCCCATTTTTACAGCGTTCATCCTTGACCCAAAATACATAAGCATACCAAATGGAAAATGTCAGCGCTCCCTGATTTTTGTGTGATTGAAGCCATGCACATGCACGCACACAGAGGCCACATGGCTATTACAATATAGATGTGTGGGTGTTTGGTTTTTACATCCATTTTGCATATGTATGTTTATTTACATTTTAAAAAATATATCTGTCATCAACTTTCTGCTGCTCATCTAGGTCTGGTTTGCGGAACATGCAGTCAACCAAGCAGCTCATCTCACACTTCCTTGTCTTCTTCTAAATCCTGTAACTCTTTCTGGGAAATCAAGAGGTATTCCAAATCCTGCTGGGAGATACATTACAATCCCTACAGCGTATCCTTGGTCTTCCCCAGGGCCTCCTCCCAGTTGGACATGCCTGGAAGACCTCCTTAGGTCCTCCGTATCTCTACTCTGAGTTCCTCCTGGATGTTCAAGCTTCTCACCCTGTCCCTGAGTGTAAATCCATATATGAGACTTGAATGTTTGTATACTTATTAATACCTCAGTATAAACTCCAGGGAATCCAGCCTCGCCACACCTCCCGCCCCAGCTGACAATGCCCCACAGGTAGGACACACCCAGTTCGTCCTCACACACCAGAGGACCTCCACTGTCTCCTTGACAGGAGTCCACACTGCCGTCCAGATCACCTGCATAGACAGAAGAACCCAAAATGCTCCATAAAACAGCCTCAGTGTGAAGACGTCCTGCCCAAATAGAGTACACCCACCTGCACACATCATCCCCGGTTTGATGCGTTCCTTGTAGAACCTTTCACACTCTACTATCAGGGAGACATTTGCCCAAAGCAACACCTGAGACAGCTTACCGGCTGCACAGAAAGAGAATTTTCACCAGTTTGATTCCTTTATTCTTTAACTTCCTGACCTTCACAACCAATGAAACAAACAGAACATGTACTGCGAGAAGTAGAGGGCACAGCGGCGGACTTGCCACTCAATGCAGCCTACCTGCAGTTCGTCCCCAACCAGAGATGCTGCAGGTGTGGTTAGGTTGGAAGAGGTGAGTGGTCCAGGGAACACAGACGGCGGTGATGGCCGGGTTTTCCTCAAAGCATTCCTCCTTGTAAGGAAGCTTCTTCAGCTGAATCAGAGCGATGTCATTCTCGTATGTTTTTGCTTTATACCTGCAATGAGATATAGAAAAAGATTTCTCACAAAAAAGGCCAATACTGCAAACTTCGATGAGGTATTGTTTCATGGATAAATTACCCAGGGTGGATATGAATGGCTTCAACAGGAACGATATCGGTTGTGTTCTGTGCTCTGGACTTTCTCCAGAGAGAAAACTTCACCCTGAACGCTGATGGCTTGGGTCTGTAATAGAAACATTAAAAAGCTAATCACTGGAGGGAAATGAAGGAATCTGTTCCTTAATATGAAAAGGGAACTAAGGCAATGTGTGGTTTTTCAGGAAGAACTTAGGAGGTGGGCAAGAGTAACACTACAGAGTTATCATGAAGACTTTCTGGAAAGTTGGTGGTTAAAAACAGTTGGGAATCAACAGGAACTAAGATATCCCAAAGATATCTCGTAACAAAGACATCTCGTAATGGTCTTAGATTACTGATTTCACTCCAAGTCTCACAACCATACAGTACGGAAACAACAAGACCCTAAAGACTTGGACCCTTGTCCTCTTGTCAAGGTATCATCATCATCACTAAACAACTCTGGCCAGTGAAATCATGGTGCCATAAGATCTTCCCAGGCACTTCTCAGTTTAAAAGGACAAGGATCCAAAGACAAAATACTTCACTGCTGAGATAAGTGAATGTCTCTACAAGTTCAATACTGTCATCACATAGAGATACACTTCGGAAAGCCAAGTCCAGGAAGTCATTAAAATCATAAGCCCATATACTCTGAGTCCTGTCCAAAAGCAATCTAAGCTAGAACTAAAGCATAACGGTACTGCATTCAGGCATTAAAGTTCTCTGTTGCTGTGATGGATTTCCATTAATTGAGCTGCCAAAAGGCAGGGTACTCACTGACGCAAAATCAAGGGTGGACAGAAGATATAAAATTTATCGGATCCCGCGGGAAACATGCATGCTGCATTCAAAAATCAATTTTCAGAATAGCATCTCGGTTTTGTTTTTTCTCCTGGCAGCAAGTCTCTTGCGTCTGTTCCTCTGTGTCCTGTCTGTGCTCAACTTTATCTAAATTCCTGGTCTGTTAGTAAAGCTTAGGACTAGCAGGCAAAGATCACCTTAGTATTTCTCTGCTTTGCTGTTGATTTAATGCTGATGAATTGTACCTTAAGGGCTACCGCATGCTGGGTAATCGGGAGAGTCGGGAGTTTTCCCGGTGGGCTGGTCCAACCTGGGGCCGTTGTGACGGGGTGTTAATATATGCATACATATATGACCACCACTGTTAGGCTACACAGCAAGACACTTGGGCTGCTGTATCTTAAAGAGAAGACATTAAGTGTTATAAATGTTTTACAATCATAAAAATTCACAAGAAAATAACTTAAGACTGCTTCTTTTGCAATGCTGTTATCTTTTCTAAAGCCTAAGGTAGGGACATACATTACACGTTTAACACCCCTATGCATTCATTACAGTTAGTTCAGTCCAGTCAAGCCCTGTGCGCTCAGATGGGACTTGCGCTACTAGCAAGTATAGGAGGAGTGTCCCGTGAGTGAAAAGATGGACAGAAAAAAGCCAGGTGGAGCTGAAAAAGCTCGATTAAGAAAAAGAAAAGCTTTGGAGGAAGATGCTGCCAAGTGTGCAAAGCTCAGATATTTTTTTCAAGAAGACAGAGCGAAGAGGGAAATGGTAAATAGGACCGGGCATAACAGGCTACATGCCTGTTGATGGCAGGATGTCAGCCGTATCAACATTTGTAGTTCAGTACCACCTCTTCCAGCTACTTACAGACTTCACTGACTTAAGCTGGGCAGACACTGTACGATATTTTCAATCGTTGTACTTGGCTCCAGCTCAAACTGTGCGACAAAACCGCAGGGTTTAAAAAGTTCAGAGCGCACGATTCATGTTCTCACACTGTACGGCCCGATGCTCTGATGCGATCTGACTGCTCACGTACGTTCAAAAATAACATGTTGGACTTGTGTTTCCAGAAGCAAAACATAACAGAAGCTTTTTTTTTTTTCTTTTTAAAAAAAATTTATTTCATGCCTATCAGCGCGCACAGTGAGTGAAATCAGGTGGGGGGAGACTGAACGCATATGTGCGCGCGTTCCCCATCGGGAGGTGTGGTTGTGAGATGTTAAACGCAGCTCGTTACTCCATGTAGACTGCACGACGCAGGATGCACGATTAAGCTGGAACTCGGCGCGATCCAAAAAAAATTCTTGCACGAGTGAAAAATCAGCTGAAAAAGGGCGAAAAATCGCACAGTGCAGCGTGCTGCACTGGTGAGTTAATACCGTTCTTGTTTTAACTAACTTTTAATTTCTGTTGTAAGCCACCCAATTTTCACAGTCAGTCAGCACATAAATGCTGGATTTAAATGCCACAGCAGAACTCTTATTATCCCTGTGCGCTGGCGGTTTGTGGGCCGGTTGGATATGAAACTCCTGGCTGAAAAATGTCCCCAGCACGCCCCTGCTTAAGGGTAGTTTTTCCGGCCGACTGATTCTGCTCTTTTTCTCTCTGTCCGAGGTGCAGATGGCGTCGGTCTGGTCTACTTGAGGTTTCTTCCTCATTATCATCAGAGGGAGTTTTTCCTTACCACTGTTGTCTGTGTGCTTGCTCAGTGGGGTTGGCAAGGTTAGACTTTACTCATGTGAAGCGCCTTGAAGCAGAATTGTTGTGATTTGGTGCTATACAAATAAAATAAATTGAACTGAAATTGTGTTTGAGTGTCTTAGTGTGGTGGCGACAAACATTTTTAAGCTCGTCTTTTCTTTCAAAGTCTGCTCTGACTGTCTCTGAGTGTCCTCACTGTGGTTAAACCAAAAATGCAGCTGAAGACCCGCAACACATTAACAACAAATACTGATGGACATAAAACAGGGTGGTGTGTGTGTGTGTCCGTCCCCCTCCACTACACCCCTTGATTAAAAGGTCCACTTTTGAAGACATTTTTCATACTACTACTACTTATTATAATATTTTTTTTTTCATTACTGGGTCTGTTTGGGGTTCTAGCTTTAAAATGAGGTTAGTTAGGATGAGGGAAGCCAAAAATATGAAAATGATTATGGGTCTTGTGGTTAATAATCTTATCAAACATGTAAGTTGTGATGTCAATTTTGGATAAAAGGCAAAGAAAAGGTGAAAATGTGCAAAAGAAAATACAAATACACTTTAAGCAGTACAACTAAATGGGAGGTTATCATAGTCATCCGCCTTGTTTTACCTTAAATTCTTGGACACGATCGCAAAAGGGTTTATAAAAAGATAGACGTGAACAACTTACTTACAGTACTACAAATACTGCATTTACGACTACTGACAATCCTACACACAAGTCCTACCTGACACAGTGGGCAGCTGTGACAACCCAACAGCCTCCAATATACGCTCCTCCACAGTCCAGTTTCTTGTATTCCTCCAATGCCACCTGCCACTGGATCTGAGTCTGCACAGAAACACAAAATATATATATATATAATCTTTCTTATGAGGTTTAAAATATTTTCTGGTATCCGTTTTACATCTCTTGAGGCTGTGTTGATGAAAACATAAATTATGAGAAAGTCACATCAAGGGCGTTTATCCTCACAGTCCCGTGAACCAGGCATGCTGGGAGTTTTTAGGCGTGTTGCCTTTTTGCAAGTTGAGGTTGTTGCTATTGTTGGTGTCGAGCTAATCAAATTTAACACCATAAATGTGAGGTTTATAATATATTTTCCTCACAAATGAGCCCAGCACATTCACGTTCCAAGCTAACTAGCTGAGCTAGCTGTCTACTCAACTATGGTATTACTGGTTAGGCTAACTCACTAACTTGGTTGCTGTTCAGGTAAAAAGTTACTTAAAATCAACTTAAACTCTAAAGTTAAAAGTCTAAAGTTAACTTGATCTGTTTAGAACAGTTTAATCTACTTGAGGTTACATTATGACATTGCTAGCTTGTGTGTTTCAGCTAAAGTGACGTTTTTCACATGTTTAATGAGGTGTAACCACAACCCTTCATTTTAATAGAAATGAAAATGTATTTTAATCTAAATGTTGAAAAAAATAACAGTTTACAATCATTGCCTGGACTCGCCCCCCAGTCTGAGACCTTTACCACTAGAGTGCGCTGCAATCAACTGGAAAAGGTATCTTGCTTCTTCAACCATAACTGTAAGCATTATAGTTGTTTTGGTTTTAATTTTGAGAAAAAAAAAATTTTTGTCCTCCAAGTCTGGTGTATTTTGGCAAGGATGAGGTCACAATGTTGACGTTGGAGCTCTTGGCCAATCAGCACATGATCAGATTTAGAAATCTATGGCTATCTCACAGTTGATAAATACAACCCCTGGCAAAAATTATGGAATCACTGGCCTCAGATAATGTTCATTCAGTTGTTTAATTTTGTAGAAAAAAAGCAGATCACAGACATGACACAAAACTAAAGTCATTTCAAATGGCAACTTTCTGGCTTTAAGAAACACTATAAGAAATCAAGAAAAAAAGATTGTGACAGTCAGTAACGGTTACTTTTTTAGACCAAGCAGAGGAAAAAATATGGAATCACTCAATTCTGAGGAATAAATTATGGAGTCACCCTGTAAATTTTCATCCCCCAAACTAACACCTGCATCAAATCAGATCTGCTCGTTGACATTGACCCTATGTGTCTTTTTGCAAGGAATGTTTTCACAGTTTTTGCTCTATGGCAAGATGCATTATCATCTTGAAAAATGATTTCATCATCCCCAAACATCCTTTCAATTGTCCAAAATATCAACGTAAACTTGTGCATTTATTGATGATGTAATGACAGCCATCTCCCCAGTGCCTTTACCTGACATGCAGCCCCATATCATCAATGACTGTAGAAATTTACATGTTCTCTTCAGGCAGTCATCTTTATAAATCTCATTGGAACGGCACCAAACAAAAGTTCCAGCATCATCACCTTGCCCAATGCAGATTCGAGATTCATCACTGAATATGACTTTCATCCAGTCATCCACGATTGCTTTTCCTTAGCCCATTGTAACCTTGTTTTTTTCTGTTTAGGTGTTAATGATGCCTTTCGTTTAGCTTTTCTGTATGTAAATCCCATTTCCTTTAGGCGGTTTCTTACAGTTCGGTCACAGACGTTGACTCCAGTTTCCTCCCATTCGTTCCTCATTTGTTTTGTTGTGCATTTTTCGATTTTTGAGACATATTGCTTTAAGTTTTCTGTCTTGACGCTTTGATGTCTTCCTTGGTCTACCAGTATGTTTGCCTTTAACAACCTTCCCATGTTGTTTGTATTTGGTCCAGAGTTTAGACACAGCTGACTGTGAACAACCAACATCTTTTGCAACATTGCGTGATGATTTACCCTCTTTTAAGAGTTTGATAATCCTCTCCTTTGTTTCAATTGACATCTGTCGTGTTGGAGCCATGATTCATGTCAGTCCACTTGGTGCAACAGCTCTCCAAGGTGTGATCCCTCCTTTTTAGATGCAGACTAATGAGCAGATCTGATTTGATGCAGGTGTTAGTTTTTGGGATGAAAATTTACAGGGTGATTCCATAATTTTTTCCTCAGAATTGAGTGATTCCATATTTTTTTCCTCTGCTTGGTCTAAAAAAGTAACCGTTACTGACTGCCACAATCTTTGTTTCTTGATTTCTTATAGCAGTGATTCTCAACCGGGGTGCCGCGGCACCCTAGGGTGCCGTGATCGATCGTCAGGGGTGCCGTGGGTATTTTTCATATTCGCGATTATTTTTCATATTCGCGATTACCGTGAATTATTTATTTTATCCATAAAGCATAAAACGACTCAGAATCTGATGTCAAACGTGCTGCAGCCTCGCTCTCGTCTTAAGGCGGGACAATAACAAGGAGGCTGACGGCCGATTAAAACAGTGCCGTCTCCTTCAAAAGCCGTCTAAAATGCGGAGCTGTCGGTGTGTGTGTGTGTGTGTGTGTGTGTGTGTATGTGCCTGTGTGCGCGCACGCGGCGTTAACAGGCTACAGGCTGCAGACTGCGAGGGAGGGGGGGTGGGTGAGGGAGATTCCTGAATGCAGGCGCGACACGTTCAGTGCGCAGCGAGCAGAGAGAGGATTTTAACCCAAGTAAACATGTTAACGGAAACGTGGAGCTGCTTTTACTTCTCTCTGAACTTTCTCTAAAGGTGTGATTCTGCCGTTACTGTCCTGTTCACACCATGTGCGCGTCGTATGCTGAATTTATGAGATCATGAGATGAAATAAATGGTCAAATATCTTTAAAAACATATTTAAAAAATGAGAATATATAAATGAACTGAGCCACAAAAAAAAAAAAAAACAATGTTCAGACGCAGAGATCACAAAAAGCAGGTGAGAACTCTGAACTTTAACAGCTGTTATTTTCCAAAGGTATTTATTTGTTCAATCTTGAGCTTAATGCAGTGTTTAAGCACAAAACGTGACTGATGAGGAGAAACAATTTCAGAAATGCAACAGAAACAACCACAAATCAGAAAAAGTTGGGACTGTATGTAAAATGAAGATAAAAATAAAAATGTTGCACCATTCCCAGTTTCTCCACTCACAGAAGCCAAACGTTCTTCCAGAGTTGTGTAATTATACTACAATAGTAGAATATAAAGAAGGGAAAAAAAAGAAAAAAAAATAGACAATATATTCGTCAATCGCAATTATTTGTCTGACAATTAATCGTCTCCAGAAATTCCTAATCGTGACAGCCCTACTTGAGATCAGAGTGCAAAATGCTTGAGGATTTTCGAAATGTGGTGTTTTCTGTATCGATTTTCTATTGCGATAATTGCGTTTTGCGCAAAACCAGAGGTAATAGAATTATAATATTATTTTGGGTGGTGGTGTGCCGCAGGATTTTGTAAATATAAAAAAGGGTGCCGCGGCTCAAAAAAGGTTGAAAATCACTGTCTTATAGTGTTTCTTAAAGCCAGAAAGTTGCCATTTGAAATGACTTTAGTTTTGTGTCATGTTTGTGATCTGCTTTTTTTCTACAAAATTAAACAACTGAATGAACATCCTCCGAGGCCGGTGATTCCATAATTTTTGCCAGGGGTTGTATGTTTGGTTACAGACCGTCTGGTCAAAATGAGTGGGAGGGTCCATGTGATCAATACTATCCATTGACCCAAAAGTCAGTAGTTTCAACCTGACTTGTGATTGGGTGTTAGTGTCAAAGTGCACCAATATAAAACTCGACAAGACTGTCTACAGAGGTTACTCAAGAAAACATTTTGTTTCTTCCAAGAAATTTGTGAGAAACCAGGTCAGCCTTTTAAACACTACAACGCAAGTGTAGCTGGCCTCCTAAAAATTTGACATTTTGACAATGTTTCTGTGGAAGGGATTATTAAAAATAGTACTGCAATTCTTTTCTTTTTAACTTACTGGTTTGGCTGGGACTCCGCCCACCACTCTCTTGAAACGGCTGGTTCTCCCACGTTGCTCCTTTTCTTCCTCCTCCACTGTGGTTGCATTCGGAACCCCACAGTACACTTTGGACTCCAAGTAGACTCTGTTGAACCTCGTTTCTCCAAAAAACAAAAACAAACAAAAAAAAAAATACAAGAATTAAACAAAAACCCTTCTGGCAAATGCTGATTAATCACACATCCATCTTCAATGACTTATCCAAGATTGGGTCATGAGGGGAGGTGAGCTGGAGCCTATCTCAGCAGTCATAGGGCGTGAGGCGGGGTATACCCTGGACAAGACGCCAGTCTGTCGCAGGGCCACATAAAGACAATCAAACGCATTCACACCTGCGGACAATTAGTCTAGGACCTAGCTGAGACATGTATGCACCTCATTTGGGAGAGGACAGCTCAACTGTTCTAGAATAACACAACCCCATGAACAACTTGGGATATGTGCCAAAATCTCTATCTGGGACGAACAGCCCGGAAATGACCACGGCCTTTTTCGTCCTGAGTGTTACTTCAAATACAGCTGTATTTTCTAAACTGCAGCAGCTACAGATTTTCCAAGATATGCAAGATCTTCAGAAAGACCTGTACATGTTTGGGAGGGTCATGTACAATTCCTATTTTGATATTTTAAGAGAAAATGGCTAAAATAAGTGATTTTAAATCAGTTCTCAAAGTCCATGCAAGAATTTTTTTTTTGGACCAGTATTATCAAGGAATTCCCAATAGCCAATAATCCAACTTACAACACCACATTATTATTTCTTTTTCAAACACATAAACACAACAAAATCCAAATGGTTTGACATAATGTTTTCTAGCGGTTTTCTCTTAAGATATCAAAATTTGAAATTTTACACTCTTCTATGACCCTTCCAAACATGTACTTGTCATTCTGAACATATTGAATACCTTGTAAAATCTGTAGCTGCTGCAGTTTAGAAAATACATCTGTATTTCAAATAACACTCAGGACAAAAAGGGCATGGTCATTTTCAGGCTATCTGTCCAGGATAGAGATTTTGGCACATATCCCAAATTGTTCATTGGGGTCATATTAGTCTAGAACAGGGTGAAAGTATGGTGAACACCCAATTAGACTTTTATATGGTGAAAGTAAATTTAGGACCTCAATGTTTCTCTTCAGTTTAAAAAAAATAATCCCAACTGATTAATTTAACATGATGTACTATTCACATTGCATAATTTTTGAACGTTTCAGCAGCAATTTGGCAGCCTGAATACAGTACATTTACCCACTTTTGCGTTTTACCAGTGGCCCTTTGTCTTTTGTACACATTTTGTTTGACTCCTATGAGAACATATTTGCCTGGCAGTTATTTATTGTGCCCCCAGCCCTTCAGCAATGACCACTGCTTGACCTCCCAGCATGCACTGTGGCAGCAGCCATTTACTAGGGGAGCTACGACCATTACCTTTGCACCCCCGCCCCAGGACTAAACCAAACCAGCTGTTTTAGGTTCCTTACATGACCCCCAAAACACAATCAGGATGTTCCCAAAAATAAAAGCTGGCCTCAAGCCAGTTATCCAAGATGGCTTCCAAGATGGCCACCAAAATAGGGTTTTTCACTAAAACACCTTTAAACAACATATAAACAACTTAAATATCACAGAGATTCAATGATAAGGGTCTATTGGTGGCCATTTTGGACGCCATTTTGAATCTTAAACCCATGAATGAATTTAGTTTAGGCACAAATGAGTTTGCTCTGACCTACAATGGTCTTCCCTTTGAATCTATGTGATAGTTAAGTTGTTTACAAGGTTGGGTAGGATTACATGTATGTATGTACATACATTTGAATTACTTGTAATCTGATTACATTTCAATGTAATCCTACCCAACCATGGTTGTTTAAAGGTGTTTTAGTGAAAAACCCTATTTTAGAGGCCATCTTGATAACTGAGTTAGAAAAGCAGAGTTGGTAACAGTATGTCTTTTTTTTTTTTTTTTAAATACGCCAACAAAAATGGCCTGGAAGACAATTGATGAATATTTATTTTTTTAATTTTGACAATGATACATGCATACTCTCAATCCAATTAATCAAAAATAGCCTTTTTTGTAAAACAAATTTAGTTATATTTTAAAAAAGAAAAATCTCTGATAACACTAATAATTGGATTTATTTTTACTTTTAAAAGTAGTAAAAATGTTTAATTTTTTTTCCCCCACAAAAAATTACTTGGTTTATATAACTGAATATGTTTGAAACTGGTATTTCATGTTTATAATTTTTCCAGGTCACTGAAGCAGCCATTCCTCTTGCACTATTGGCTATGAAAGAGAAGTGTTTTTTTTTTTTACATTTGTTTTGATTTATAAAATGTATACATTTCTGAAATCTACAGAACAACAGCTTTCATTTGATATATTACACTTGTGTCTATTGTAATTTTTATTTTTAATTTCTCAGGGTCCACCATGGCGTTCACCCAACAGTTGAGTTATTCTCTCCTAAATGATGTGCATACATGTCGAAGGTAGGTCCGAGACTGAATTTAAAGTTTCAAATCCACCTAATCGCCATGTCTTTGGATATGGGAGAACGCCAGAGCACCCGGAGGGAACCCAGGCACACACAGGGAGAACAAGTGCACTCCTCACAGAAAGGCCATAGGTGGGGTTTGATCCCATGGCCTTCTCGCTGTGAGATACCAGTACTAACCACTAAGGCACTGTGCTGCCCAAATGCTTGTTATGACATCCAAACAAAAATACTACATACCTTTTTTGGGAGAGATGTATTCTGAAAAATAAAAAAATATATATATATATATGTTGCTGTTATCCTGCTTTTCATGTGTATAATGTGATTTTAATGTTGGTGATAACCTACCTGAGTTTTGGGGTTGTTGCTTTACTTCCCCGCCGCTTCTGGCAGCCACTGAAATCATAAAAACAATGAACATTTACAGTAAGCAAACCTTCAAATCACTGAATCATAACTTACGTGATTTTGTGTCAAATGTAAGGCTGGGGTGTTTGGCTTTGAGTTCTCTCTTATTGTCTGGCGAAAAAAAAAATCAAAAACAAACAAAACAGTTAGATTCCCATTTTCTTGGGCAACATGTAAAATGATCTGAAGATGTGCAAGATTTTTCAAAGTAAAACTGTAACTTTAAGTATTTTTTTAAGCACATTATAAATTCCGCTGTGCATAATGGTACACTCAGCTCGCTGTGCACTCAGCTCATGCTAACATAAGCTGGTTGGAACCAGAACTAGTAACGCTGCCTAGTTTTCATGCCAACATTTGCCAGTTAGCAAAGCATTTCATGGCGCCATTTATCATGGCATTATCTCATGCCAGTGAGTTTTCATTCTAAAGTTAGCCAGTTAGCATAGCATTTTGTCATGCCTGTTAGCATGGTGTTAAGTCACGCCAGAGTTTTCATTCTGATGTTAGTGATTTAGCATAGCATTATGTGACATCTGTTAGCAATGAGTTAGTCACACCAGCAAGTTTTCATGCTAACGTTAGCATTGTGTTATGTGACCGCAGCAACTTTATGAATCACTGTTTATTTTTTAAACAAATATTTATCATTTTTTCATCAAAAGACAAAACACTGGCACATCACTTAAAATGTGGAAAGATAATGAAAGTGCAATCAAAATACCTAAATATGCCACCACAAATATGTATTTTTAAGCACATTTCAACACTGTTCCTCATAATGAAGGCGCTCAGCTCATAACGTTAGCTGCTATGTCAGCACCTTAAAAATCACACCTAAAGCCAAGCTAGTAAAAGATTGTAACTTTATTAAAATAAGTAAACAGTGTTGCAACACTGACAGAATTTACTAATTATGAACTGCAACTGGGTTAAATATATATTTTTTAAAAAGGACACTGGAACAGTATTTTCCCCAATAACTGCTCTAAGGAAAGACTAATAATTCGACAAATTTTGCCAATTTAATGGCTGTTCCCATAAGAAGATTGAATTTATCGACTTGTATGTCATAAACAATGTGACTAAAGAAACCTACTAAAATACTTATTGTTATTTGGGAGATTTCATATCGTTCATTAATTTCACTGAATAAATTTTCTAAAATATGGTTTAGATACCCACGACCCGATCCCAGATAAGTGGTTGCAGATATACGTATGTATGTATTAAGTACCATATTTTTTCTTTAGGGAAATTTGGCTAGATTAGAGAGGCTTTATCCTTGGGACTGTAGTCTTAATTCCATCTTTATCCTTGAATAATACCCATCCAACCGGTTTGAGTTTGACCTGTCAGTGTCTTCCAATGTCATATGAGCATTACAACTGTGATATATTATTTTATATTAATATTTAAAAGTATGCATTGGCGCATCTTTAACCAAATGCTTGAAATAGCCATTTTAAATACCCCATACACAAACATTTTGACCTTGACTTTTAACCACATTTTTCTCACAATTGCATTACTTTGCCCTTGGCTAACCCTCAATCATTCTACCAAATGTGGTCCAAACTGCACCAAAAACACATACCAATATTCCACTGTTTCACAAGTACTAAAAATACCAATGCATTGAGTATGTCATTACAGTGTTTTGATTTTAAATAAGTGACTCCTTCAACATATGAGAACTTTTAAGAGCTTTTGTTTTTGTGCCAATAAATTTAATCCGCAAGTGGCAAATTGACCCCGAGACCCAGTTCCGGATAAGCGGTTGAAGATGAATGAGTGACAAATTGGATCCTGTTTGTGTGTTGCTCATTGGATAACACATTACAAATTTAAGGGATAATAGGATTTCACATTAAATACTGGTTTGTACCATCTTGACACAACTGGAGATAGTGTAGTTGTACCCAAACTAAACACAACCGACACACTCAATGGCGGAATAAACTAAAGGAGCATTATTGGCCTTTTAAAATGTAATTCTCAGTATTGGTGAATGAGATTTATTTTGAAAATATCAGTGTGTCTCACCATGTGTGGTGATGATGTTTGCTACTGATTCATCTCCACCATCCAGACAGTCCATTTGTCCATCACGGACTGTGTCTTTATGCACGCACACACCCGTCTTGCAGCGGAACGCCTCATTTCTGCATTCTAACACACAAAAGTGCACAATTACACACACACACACACACACACACACACACACACACACACACACATACTGTCAAACATTGTATGGTGGAGTTGCACAGATGTGCTGTTTCATTACTTTTGCAGCACATCTCATCACTGAAGTCGCCGCAATCGTCCACGCCGTTGCACGTCTGGTTCAGAGAGAGACACTTTCCGTTCACACACCTGAAGTTGCACTCTTTCTCTAAAACACACAAGTACACAATGTTCCATTAGAAAAGCCAACGGGCATCACACGGGACATAGAAGGTCAATTTTCAGTCCAAACTGTCCCTATCGGAGACTTCCTCAGTTAATTCCTCACCTTCACAGGGTTTGCGCAGAACCACCAGATCAGCTCTATGCCCAACCAATCTGAGGTTTAATCCTCCAGGTCAAGCAGACTGATCACACTGATTGATTATCAAATCAAATCAATTTTATTTATATAGCGCCAAATCACAACAAACAGTTGCCCCAAGGCTCCTTATATTGTAAGGCAAGGCCATACAATAATTACGGAAAAACCCCAACGGTCAAAACGACCCCCTGTGAGCAAGCACTTGGCAACAGTGGGAAGGAAAAACTCCCTTTTAACAGGAAGAAACCTCCAGCAGAACCAGGCTCAGGGAGGGGCAGTCTTCTGCTGGGACTGGTTGGGGCTGAGGGAGAGAACCAGGAAAAAGACATGCTGTGGAGGGGAGCAGAGATCAATCACTAATGATTAAATGCAGAGTGGTGCATACAGAGCAAAAAGAGAAAGAAACAGTGCATCATGGGAACCCACCAGCAGTCTAAGTCTATAGCAGCATAACTAAGGGATGGTTCAGGGTCACCTGATCCAGCCCTAACTATAAGCTTTAGCAAAAAGGAAAGTTTTAAGCCTAATCTTAAAAGTACAGAGGGTGTCTGTCTCCCTGATCCGAATTGAGAGCTGGTTCCACAGGAGAGGAGCATGAAAGCTGAAGGCTCTGCCTCCCATTCTACTCTTACAAACCCTAGGAACTACAAGTAAGCCTGCAGTCTGAGAGCGAAGCGCTCTATTGGGGTGATATGGTACTATGAGGTCCCTAAGATAAGATGGGACCTGATTATTCAAAACCTTATAAGTAAGAAGAAGAATTTTAAATTCTATTCTAGAATTAACAGGAAGCCAATGAAGAGAGGCCAATATGGGTGAGATATGCTCTCTTCTTCTAGTCCCCGTTAGTACTCTAGCTGCAGCATTTTGAATTAACTGAAGGCTTTTCAGGGAACTTTTAGGACAACCTGATAATAATGAATTACAATAGTCCAGCCTAGAGGAAATAAATGCATGAATTAGTTTTTCAGCATCACTCTGAGACAAGACCTTTCAAATTTTAGAGATATTGCGCAAATGCAAAAAAACAGTCCTACATATTTGTTTAATATGCGCATTGAATGACATATCCTGATCAAAAATGACTCCAAGATTTCTCACAGTATTACTAGAGGTCAGGGTAATGCCATCCAGAGTAAAGATCTGGTTAGACACCATGTTTCTAAGATTTTTGGGGCCAAGTACAATAACTTCAGTTTTATCTGAGTTTAAAAGCAGGAAATTAGAGGTCATCCATGTCTTTGTCTGTAAGACAATCCTGTAGTTTAGCTAATTGGTGTGTGTCCTCTGGCTTCATGGATAGATAAAGCTGGGTATCATCTGCGTAACAATGAAAATTTAAGCAATGCCGTCTAATAATACTGCCTAAGGGAAACATGTATAAAGTGAATAAAATTGGTCCTAGCACAGAACCTTGTGGAACTCCATTATTAACCTTAGTCTGTGAAGAAGATTCCCTATTTACATGAACAAATTGTAATCTATTAGATAAATATGATTCAAACCACCGCAGCGCAGTGCCTTTAATACCTATGGCATGCTCTAATCTCTGTAATAAAAGTTTATGGTCAACAGTATCAAAAGCAGCACTGAGGTCTAACAGAACAAGCACAGAGATGAGTCCACTGTCTGAGGCCATAAGAAGACCATTTGTAACCTTCACTAATGCTGTTTCTGTACTATGATGAATTCTAAAACCTGACAAACTCTTCAAATAGACCATTCCTCTGCAGATGATCAGTTAGCTGTTTTACAACTACCCTTTTAAGAATTTTTGAGAGAAAAGGAAGGTTGGAGATTGGCCTATAATTAGCTAAGATAGCTGGGTCAAGTGATGGCTTTTTAAGTAATGGTTTAATTACTGCCACCTTAAAAGCTTGTGGTACATAGCCAACTAATAAAGATAGATTGATCATATTTAAGATCGAAGCATTAATTAATGGTAGGGCTTCCTTGAGCAGCCTGGTAGGAATGGGGTCTAATAGACATGTTGATGGTTTGGAGGAAGTAACTAATGAAAATAACTCAGAACAATCGGAGAGAAAGAGTCTAACCAAATACCGGCATCACTGAAAGCAGCCAAAGATAACGATACGTCTTTGGGATGGTTATGAGTAATTTTTTCTCTAATAGTTAAAATTTTATTAGCAAAGAAAGTCATGAAGTCATTACTAGTTAAAGTTAAAGGAATACTCGGCTCAATAGAGCTCTGACTCTTTGTCAGCCTGGCTACAGTGCTGAAAAGAAACCTGAGGTTGTTCTTATTTTCTTCAATTAGTGATGAGTAGTAAGATGTCCTAGCTTTACGGAGAGCTTTTTTATAGAGCAACAGACTCTTTTTCCAGGCTAAGTGAAGATCTTCTAAATTAGTGAGACGCCATTTCCTCTCCAACTTACGGGTTATCTGCTTTAAGCTGCGAGTTTGTGAGTTATACCACGGAGTCAGGCACTTCTGATTTAAAGCTCTCATTTTCAGAGGAGCTACAGCATCCAAAGTTATCTTCAATGAGGATGTAAAACTACTGATGAGATACTCTATCTCACTTACAGAGTTTAGGTAGCTATTCTGCACTGTGTTGGTATATGGCATTAGAGAACATAAAGAAGGAATCATATCCTTAAACCTAGTTACAGCGCTTTCTGAAAGACTTCTAGTGTAATGAAACTTATTCCCCACTGCTGGGTAGTCCATCAGAGTAAATGTTATTAAGAAATGATCAGACAGAAGGGAGTTTTCAGGGAATACTGTTAAGTATTCAATTTCCATACCATAAGTCAGAACAAGATCTAAGATATGATTAAAGTGGTGGGTGGACTCATTTACATTTTGAGCAAAGCCAATTGAGTCTAATAATAGATTAAATGCAGTGTTGAGACTGTCATTCTCAGCATCTGTGTGGATGTTAAAATCGCCCACTATAATTATCTTATCTGAGTTAAGCACTAAGTCAGACAAAAGGTCCGAAAATTCACAGAGAAACTCACAGTAACGACCAGGTGGACGATAGATAACAAATAAAACTGGTTTTTGGGACTTCCAATTTGGATGGACAAGACTAAGAGTCAAACTTTCAAATGAATTAAAGCTCTGTCTGGGTTTTTGATTAATTAATGAGCTGGAATGGAAGATTGCTGCTAATCCTCCGCCTCGGCCCGTGCTACGAGTGTTCTGGCAGTTAGTGTGACTCGGGGGTGTTGACTCATTTAAGCTAACATTCATCCTGCTGTAACCAGGTTTCTGTAAGGCAGAAAATAATCAATATGTTGATCAATTATTATATCATTTACTAACAGGGACTTAGAAGAGAGAGACCTAATGTTTAATAGATGGTTCTCTCCCTCAGCCCCAACCAGTCCCAGCAGAAGACTGCCCCTCCCTGAGCCTGGTTCTGCTGGAGGTTTCTTCCTGTTAAAAGGGAGTTTTTCCTTCCCACTGTAGCCAAGTGCTTGCTCACAGGGGGTCGTTTTGACCGTTGGGGTTTACATAATTATTGTATGGCCTTGCCTTACAATATAAAGCGCCTTGGGGCAACTGTTTGTTGTGATTTGGCGCTATATAAAAAAAAAATTGATTGATTGATTGATTTAACTGTTTTAGTCTGTGGTGCAGTTGAAGGTGCTATATTATTTTTTCTTTTTGAATTTTTATGCTAAATAGATTTTTACTGGTTATTGGTGGTCTGGGAGCAGGCACCGTCTCTACGGGGATGGGGTAATGAGGGGATGGCAGGGGGAGAGAAGCTGCAGAGAGGTGTGTAAGACTACAACTCTGCTTCCTGGTCCCAACCCTGGATAGTCACGGTTTGGAGGATTTTTTACGAAAATTGGCCAGATTTCTAGAAATGAGAGCTGCTCCATCCAAAGTGGGATGGATGCCGTCTCTCCTAACAAGACCAGGTTTTCCCCAGAAGCTTTGCCAATTATCTATGAAGGCCACCTCATTTTTTGGACACCACTCAGACAGCCAGCAATTCAAGGAGAACATGCGGCTAAACATGTCACTCCCGGTCCGATTGGGGAGGGGCCCAGAGAAAACTACAGAGGTCCGACATTGTTTTTTGCAAAGTTACACACCGATTCAATGTTAATTTTAGTGACCTCCGATTGGCGTAACCGGGTGTCATTACTGCCGACGTGAATTACAATCTTACCAAATTTACGCTTAGCCTTAGCCAGCAGTTTCAAATTTCCTTCAATGTCGCCTGCTCTGGCCCCCGGAAGACAATTGACTATGGTTGCTGGTGTCGCTAACTTCACATTTCTCAAAATAGAGTCGCCAATAACCAGAGTTTGATCCTCGGTGGGTGTGTCGCCGAGTGGGGAAAAATGGTTAGAAATGTGAACGGGTTGGCGGTGTACACGGGGCTTCTGTTTAGGGCTACGCTTCCTCCTCACAGTCACCCAGTCGGCCTGCTTTCCCGGCTGCTCGAGATCTGCTGGAAGGGAACTAACGGCGGCTAAGCTACCTTGGTCCGCACCGACTACAGGGGCCTAGCTAGCTGTAGGATTTTCCACGGTGCGGAGCCGAGTCTCCAATTCGCCCAGCCTGGCCTCCAAAGCTACGAATAAGCTACACTTATTACAAGTACCATTACTGCTAAAGGAGGCCGAGGAATAACTAAACATTTCACACCCAGAGCAGAAAAGTGCAGGAGAGACAGGAGAAGCCGCCATGCTAAATCAGCTAAGAGCTAGTAGCTGCGCTAAGCTAGCGGATTCCTAAAAACACACAAAGTGAATAATGTGTAAATAATTTAGAGGTGATTCAGCAGAGGGAGTGCTTTAGTTAAGGCACGTGAAGATTACACTGTGAAACAAATCGTTATCTAGTTAACTAGATCAATCTAACTGCGCAGATTAAACAGCTAACAGATACAGCAAAACACCGCTGTGCTCCGGAACAGGAAGTGATACAATACCGCAGTGAGAGCCAACCACCAGTAGGAGGATTATATGGGCGGCAATTTGGGTGACCCATCAGAGAAATCTGAGAAGGAAGCCTCAGCCTACTGAAGGTACTGGAGGTCTTTGGTTTTGTGATTGTGCTAGTACGGGTAATCAACAGGACCTTTCCCAGTTTTGTTTGGAGTCGTCATCAAGTTTAGGCCAGAAAAGGTTCTCTGCAGCTCTGTTCCTAGTTAAGCCCTGGTCACACCAAATAATAAAGCCATGAATAATGAGCCATGTATGGATTTGTCAGAAATTTCAGTGAGTATTCGAATAATGATCATGAACATTGCGCAAACTATAAAAAAAACAAAAAAAAACTGCACGAGTCATTGCATCAGTGCACCACATCACAGCTCATCTGATTGATTAGATGTTAAGTCTATCATAAACATACTTTTACAACTGCTCATAAGAAGGAATGAACATGCAACTGTTTTACCAAGCCGTTACAATATAAACATTACAAATAATTACCTTTTAGACTGTTCCAAGTATGTTCTCCACCTCATGAACCGCACGATTGATTCCGGAAGCTCCGCTACAAAATAATTATTTTACATACACAGCGCCTAGTGCACAAAGCGGGTGGGATTGTACAACGAAGTGCGCAGCCAAAATAGCCTGTCCTGTCCTCGTAGCCTCCAGGTACATGGATAATGGCCTTTAACAGCCTCATCCTCACCACAAACATGCCTCTAACATACTTGTATTACCTCATACACAAACTGCCCCACGCGGTTTTTGTTAAACTTCTCGAAATTAGTGCCACGCACAGGGATGAGCCTCTTTAGCTGAATATTGTGCCTCTAAGAGCCACTATTCCCCCACGTTTGTTGAATAACTCGACTCATACCAAAATAAAAACCATGTTATTCATCGTTCATTATTCGGTGGGACCAGGGCTTTAGGTCTAAAACTCTAGACTTGTGATCCCAACCCCCCTGTTAGAGTTAGAGTTAGTCTGGCCCTGTGAAGGGTTTTAGAGTCACAACCTACTTACCTGCTGTTGCATTGTAGCACGTTGCCTTAGCAACCTTCGTGTTTCCAATCACAACCTTGTCAGAGATCTCACACTCCGCCAATGAATTTTCAAACCCTTCGCAGTGGATATTAACGCATTTGCCTTGGAAGAGTGTGTTGTCTTGGAGGGACTTCGAGTAATTGTACATCACAGTATCAGCTGACGTGGCGCCACTGGAAACAAGTACAGATAGTTTAGGTGTAATTCATAGATGATGGGACACTGTGTATATATGTGACCTCACAGGGCGTGTCTCTGCTCTTTGCACGCCACGTTGGCGGCAGCTATGTTCCACAGACTCTGACACACCAGCACATTCTCGCCTCCACCAGCACTTGCACTATCAGGAAGAAACAGCATCACCACTCCAGTGTCTGGGTCCACTGAACTTTTGAACTTTGGAAATTTAACTACAACACACACAAAAAAAATTACATTTTAAATACTGTAAAAACACTTTCAGCAGTTCTGCAGCGATTATTAGTCTATGAATAATCCTCAAATATTTTAGAATTTGCATGCAACTTATTTTATGACTGGTATGTTCTAATTTAGATTAAAGCAGATATCTTATATTGAAATATTAAGAGCTATAAAATGGTTGATGAAATATACAAAACAGCAATAATAATAATAGCATTTTCTATTGTAAATACAATTTGCTGCACACAAAATACATACAAAAAGGTAAATACAGCCATTTAATTCTTAAAATAAAAATAAAAAACAGGAAATACATAAAATACAAATTAAAACATTAAGATACAAATTTTTTTTTTACAAACTATTATGGATCGTAAGGAGTCTAGATTATCTAGTTAAATTGAAGAATTCTGATTTTGTCATTTTAGGCAGCCAAATTTGTCTAAATTCAGTGAATACAGCTGAACAATAAATAAAGATTATATTTAAACACTTTTTGTACAAAACCAAGACAAATAGATTTAAAATGTTTTCAGCCATTTTTAAGCATTTTCGCAAGTTTGAACTACAATGTGACGACTGAGAAACTGCTTTGAATTGCCTCTAAACAAAGAGAACAATTTTTTTTTTAGAAATAAAAATATTATCAGAAACTTTGAGTAAAAATTCATCAATTACCAAAAACAGTTCAACAAATGAATCAACAATGAAGCAGTTTATCATTTCAGCTTTTTTTTTTTTTTTTTTTAGTAGAACAAACCTCCACAGTTGTCTCCAAAATGGGACATGATGAGTTTTTTGGACCGACATGAGAGGGCCATCGCCTGGGGGAAAAAAAAAAAAAATTACAGATTAAAAATAATTTTAAAAAATTAGCTCCCTTTGCATTTTTATTGTAAAATTATGACTTTATTCTCATAAAACTATAACTTTTTTTTTTTTTTTTTTTTTTTTTTTTTAAATACTATGACTTTATTCTGGAAATTTTTGAATTTTTTTCCCCTCATTGTGGCCTATACCTTACCTGGCAAAAAGAGCGATAATTCCTCATGTCCCGCCCACAAACCGGTGCCACACCTTCTGTGGGACACATGTAAGGTAGTTTGCATGAACAGTGTCCTTCAATGCAACGCTCCCACGGTGGACAGAACACCAGGCCACATGATGAACGAGTGAACCTAATGAAATGAACAGATACTGCATGAAGACAACTAAAATGTAGTCATCATCCAGCTATAATGTATATGAATGTTACTTTATGTGCACCTACCTCTTCTCCAGACACTCACGTGGACCAAGAAACTCGTCTTGGTCTTTTGCTGTGGGAGCGACCACTTGGGTATGGTTTTGTATGACATTCTCAGTTTTATTGTCCAAGGCTGATGGCTCCTCTAGTTCGGGAGGACTATCCTGGATTCAGTATTCATACAAATAAATAATAAAGAGGGTCCAGCTGGATTACGGACACATGGACATCTGCAGTCTTTAGTATCTGATAGTTATATGCAGATGATGCATAATTTTAGAACTCAGTTAAATCAATAGTAATGATGCATGTTAAAATCCGCCCTCCCCCCAACCCAAGAGTCCTCCGTAATTTTTAATGTGAAACTTACTTTTGTATTAATGTTTAATAAAAAAAAAAAAAAAAAAAAAAAAAAAAAAAAAGAAATTCTAATTTTTTTTTTTTTTTTGGTAAATTTTGGTACAGGTGTGCAAGGAATTTGTATTGCTCGCTAGAATTTGGTACAAAAGCAGTATCCACGAAAGGCTGAATCTTTGAGGAGGAAATATGGGTAGAGGCTAACCCATTTCATCCATTAGATGGCACTGCATCAAGAACTGTCATTCATCAATAGCTGATATAACTACATGGGCAAGAAATTTATTTGGGAAAACTTTGTCAAGCACTACAATACAGAGCTACATTCACAAATGCCACTTAAAACTTTACTGTGTGTGTGTGTGTGGGTTAACCTCACCCAGAGGTGGTGTCGACGTATCTGTGCTTGGAACATCACACAGTGGAAACGTGTATTGTTTTGAGAAAAATTAGTATTCCAGATTTTTATTTGGAAGAAATGACCACTGGGATAGGCTCCAGCCACAAAAACCAAAAAAAAATTATATATATATATATATATATATATATATATATATATATATATATATAAAATATCCTGAGTACATACTCTCTGCGGTGAAATAAAAGTCAAAGTACATGTCAGAATCACTGTTCTATTTTTTTTTTAATTTGCATACAATCCCAACTCTGATATCAAGTTGTAGCTCTTCGCAAACATAGGAAATCAATCATAATGCTAAAGAACGTGTCCCGTACAACGTGCATCAATACCTGGATTCTTACGTAAATTTAATCTGTTCTTCCTTTTGTTTAAAAAAAAAAAAAAAAAAAGTACAATGTTTCACCAAAAACCTCTCATATTGTTTGTACCATAACTGAGAAAGATGAACGGCAGCTTTAGTGTTTGGATTTTGGCACATGTTGAACATCGAGTAAAACTACAAAAAATTAAATAAAAATAAATAAATGAACACGCACACACATATATAAAAACAAAAATACTCATTTTAAATAATATTTTGAAAATATAATGTAAGCTTTCTTAGCAACTTACCGCTCCAGTGTAAGCAAAAAGAAAGAGTAACAGAAAACATACTTGATAGGTTCTCATCCTGGTAAACAATTCAGAATTTGGTTTAAAAAAAAAGAAGAAAAAGAAACAAATATTTTGTCTTTATCAAAGTTTTCTGATAATGAAGCAAAATGACAGAACAAAGTTGCTTCTAAAAAAGTTTTTTTTTTTGCCTGACAGTTAACCGATGATGTCATCACTCAATCATTAACTCAACTCATCGATGTGGACATTAGTCCCTGCAGTGTGTTTCAGTAAATGTGAGAGAGAGAGAGAAAAAAAAAAAAGAAAAAAAAAAAAATCTCACAATTCAGCTTCCAGTAACAAAAACCAGTTTCATCACAGGAGCACAAACATGTGGTCACTTATTGCAAAGGTTGTGTGTTTCACCCTAAATTGTACACATGGGATCCAAGGGGTGGTTTTATATATATCTTTTCAGAACAGTTACACTTATTTAGCTGAAACCATATATAAATTGTTACCTATATAGTTTCAACTTTATTTCTTTTGATCATATTTGATTGAATACTGTGGGCTCCATTATTTTTCTGATGGGATCCTTTTAGACACCCATGTGGTGTAGTGGTATCTAGTCAGATTTTTTATATATATCCATCCCACAGCATCACTATGGGGCTTTTAGCGACATCTACTTGTAATGTGTCAGTTTGCGCTCTCCCTATCCCAATGTTTACACTTATTTACAGTGATAACGGTGTCCAGGTAACTAAGAAAGTCAGCAAATGCCCTTTTTTTGGTAACAACCTTTTCACAAGTCTACTGTATCAGTCATCCAACCACCAACACACAAACAGCCACAATAACATGAATAAAAATCAAATCTATTCAACTGTATCACGTTAGCCAATGTTTTCTTTTATTGCACTACTTTCTGCAGATTTGGAGAAGCCTTTATACAGTAAAATGTAATCTAAACCGATACAGCCTTCATAGAAAATGCAAATACCAAAAAAAAAAAAAAAAGTTGGAAGTCTAGATCAGCTCCATTCAAAGTGATGTCATAAAGACAAAAACCAGTCTTCCATAAAAATAGCCGTGACAATAAAACAATGTTTTACGTCAGCGTTAAATATAAATTCAGCCGAATTATTGATCATTGGTTCTTTGTCGTCGAGACCAACATGTGACATTATACACAAAGACAAACTGTGTTGCAAATCATTGTCAGAGCGAACACAAAACAATAAAACTGTCATTCTGATAAGCATTAGCCAGAAGGCTAACATCTTCGTATGGAACATGTCACAATAAAATACTAAACGATTGTGCGAGCATTTTAACATATTGCACTTCAAATGACAGCATTTGACAAATTAAGTCCAACTGATGGATAAATGTTGGCATCATCATACTGTATTATGACTAGCATTTATCTGAATGCTAGCAAGCACAATAATTAAACATTAATATACAGTGATAAGTAAGGTGGCAATTTAGCAAACTGTGTTGAATAAAAGGTGGTGTGATACAAGGACATTATTGTCAAGTTTAATATAACAAGTGACACGCTAACACTTTAACATGGTACTTGTGTGATTGTTAAGTGCAATACATTTAGCTTAAACTGTGAAGTCTGATAGCGTTTTGGAATATTGTCCCAGTATTTTGAATTGAGATTTACAGGTGGCAATCTAAGAAACTAGCGTGCAAAGCGCAGTTAAAAGGCAGCTTGCTAGCATGATAGCATACGCCATGTTTGAAAAATTCTGCTAACCCATCGTAGTATTTGTTTGCCGTTTTACTGGCACAACTCTTTTAGACAGAGAACTCTAGTCAGGTTTAAAAAGTGATTTTGAACTTTTCATAAACCTACTTCATCATAAAAAGCATAAGCCACACTTAAAGTAAGACAAAGTGATGATGGAAAACAGAAATATCATACAGACACGTGAAGACAAACAGATCATTTGGTCTAATAAATGATACATTAGCTGATTGTTTCAAGTTCTCAAAAATACAAATACAGACTGCCATCCAAAGCGTCCAACATAGTATTTGGACATCAGATATACAGGGCCTACAAATACAAATATTAACCCCTTGGATTTTTTAAAATATGTTTTTATTGTTGAAGATTTTAAGATTTCTTGGTGGGAATACTTTTTCACATTTGTAATAAGAATTTTAAGATGCTAATTCTCTACAGTCTAATCTAAAATAAGGTATAAAATTAAATAACCACATCAAATAAGGGGTTGTAAACTACAGTGACTGATAAGGTATAAAATTAAATAACCGCATCAAATAAGGGGTTGTAAGCTACAGTGACTGATAAGGTATAAAATTAAATAACCGCATCAAATAAGGGGTTGTAAACTACAGTGACTGACTGGATAAAGTCTCTGTACAACTTATCTGATGCTTTTCATTTTTATTTGACTTCAAAACAGTAAAAACATAAAACAAGGGGATGATGATGACTTTAAATGCACTATATATATATATATATATATATATATATATATATATATATAAAAACAAACAAAGTGAATGTCAAAATTATCATTAAATAAAAACAAAATCTCATTCTGAAGAAACAAATACACAGAGAAATAAATTTTTTTTAATTCATTATCGCTTCATTCTATCCAGCGGCACTCAAGATTCTTCATAAAAAATACAAATGTACCGATTTGGTTTCATAGTTTCAAATAATAAAACTTTGTCAAACAAAACAAAATTACTAATAATAAAAAATATGTATATTTAAATCAACTGCTCTGAGAAATACATTTAATAAATTAAATATCAAAAATTGTTGCTTCTTTCTGTAAAATGGTTGAATACTTTGGGGTCGCCATGTCATTTTTGGTGAAGAGCTAATGCCACCATCACAAAACAACTGAAAATTAACGTTTGGACATTTTATAATTGCAATACAATTAATAAAATCAAAGGTTTGACTTTCTTTGCTCTCAATATGGATTTAATTTCTCATATTACTCTATAACTCAACTTTTGGGAAAAATAAAAACGAAATTAAAAAAAAAAAAAGTCTTGAGTGGACACTGCACCAATAACTATTTTCTTAGAATTTTACCCTTTAATACAAACATTTTCCATCTTACATGTTGTCCCAAAGTTAAGCAGCTCTGGAAAATATCTGTAATAGCTGAAAACTAATCTTTACTGTGCAATGGAACAGTTAGCATACTTTTTCTGTTAACGTGTGTGTGTACAGATTTGAGTTTTTCAGAAAGTATATTGCCCAACTTGTGTTTGTTTAAGCCACCGTTTGTTTTCTGCCAGATTTGTTTGCAGTATGATGAAATCAAAGGCAAAGACAGCATGACCCTTACCAAAAAGTAGTACTGATAAGTATATAAAAAGTAAACTGGAAGTATACTTGAAACATACTTGCATGTACTACTTTTTGGTAAGGGGAGATTTACTGCTGTTTAACACAAATACACAGCTTCCACCTGAAATCTTTTTTTTTTTTTTTTTTTGAGAAATAAAGGTTTCGTTGTCTGAAAGTCTCACTGTTCGCACTCGATTGTCAATGCAAAATGTTGTAAAATGGGCGGAGCTTCAAGTTTGGTAGCGGAGTGACTTGACGCAGTTAACATTTTGTCAGTGCTAAGCTAATGCTCCAACATCAAGTATACAACATCACAACTATGAAGATAAATAATTTAATCTACAACATGACTAAATAGACATACGGTAGCCAAATATACAATGTTAAACTTATTTTTAAACTACGTGCTTACTCCCTCGTCAAATTATGGTACCAACTGGGTACCAGTTGGCTAGATAGCAAATGTTGCTAGGTAGCTTGGTTATGATACACAAACGGATCCAATGCCAATAATTTATTTGCTATATCCAGTCTCATCTTAAAATGGAACATAAACAACAGGAATATTTTTTCTAAGAAAAGCTAATGGTGGAATAAGAATTTGACGCAGCTGGCTAGCAGCTGCCTATGTTTTGGAAGCTAATTGCACTAAAGATCCGTAACGCCAAGACAAGTTGTGACTGGTCGTCAGCACAAAGTCACATGTTTAACTTCAAACTGAATACAATGAAATACATGTGCAGGTTACTTGAGCAAATAATTTGCCTTCTCGTGTGAACTCAAGTAATTTAAGTGATTGTAGGGACTTGTCACACATTGACGATTTTGCGTATGCGGACTGCATTAAAAATGCAGGCATACGTCTAATAAAAGATACAGCTGTCACACCTTGACGATTTATGCAGCGTATGTGGACAGTCTTGTTTTCCATCGAGTGGTTCGGGTCGGTACTGCATGGTGTGGTGTGGGTCAGAACAGTCAAGCCTGGCTTGGTTTGCATTTCTACCACCAGCAGAATGCATAATTGAGTGTGCGTGTGCTGTCACACAGCACACGCACACAGAGAAAACATTTTATTTTATTTTTCTCTTGGTGGATCATGGAATTTTTTTTCATCGCGTGCAGAATGCTGATGGCTGTGGTAAACACTGATGTGAGTCAACAAAGCGCTGTGATTTTCAACTTTTAAAAGCGCTGGTCACGGTCTGAGCGGTCCCCCGACTGACTGATCCGACGGGGGGAGGGGGTGGACGATACCGATCAGACCACGACACTGGCATCCTCAGGCTGAGAAACTACCGAGGGACGCGCTTTAAAATGCTACATTTCCAGCAACAGCAAGGAATTAGTGTTTTTCCGAATGTTGGTTTCCAAAATCAGGACATTTTATGTGGATAAGTTTTCGTCAGGCTGTGATGATGAATCCAACTAAAATGAACAGGAAAGATTAAGACTTTATATTTACTCCATGTTTGAATGGTTTTAATATTAGAAACGGTGTTTGCATGAGGTCTGCAGCATTCAGCCAATCAATGGAGAGCATTAATGGACGTATTTCGACTTATGAGTAAATTACCAGCAATGCGTGTCAATAATCGCATAATTTACCTACAACTTATGTCCCGCATGTGCGGAATGTATGAGTCATACTCTGGTATACATCAAAAATATTGTGCATGACCAATTTTTTTGAGGTACTCAGTGTTATTACAACATATATCAGTGCGCTCTTAACTTATAAAAAAAAATAAAATAAAATAAAAACTTACCCATAACTTATTATACGGTCAGCATACACTGGCTAAATAGTAAAGGTGTGACCGGGGTGGTAATAAAATCCATTGTAATTCAAAATACCAAGGGATCGTTCTGTTAAGGCCTCTTCTCAATGAATAGGAAGTGAATTATTTTCCTCACTGCACTGAAGTACAGGATGTGCAGTGTCTTTACTCACCACTACTACACAATGTACTAACGTGAACGGTTTCACAGGGCTAGTTTCTCAGAATTGTGCAATTGTTTCACAAAAGATCAACAGAGCTGGCATGCACTTTGTTATTTTAGCCAAGTTAAAGGGAAACAATTCTAAGATCATAGTTCAGACTGAGCTTTTATTTGTGGGTAGCCAAATCAGGAATCTAGTGAGGGAAGCCACCAAGGCACAATATCCAAATATATATATGCACAGAAGCCTTGTTTTCAAGCACAGCATCTCCACATCAAATAAATCCACTGGAAGAAAAGAAGACCTGAATCTGTTTTGTCATAACAGGTTTCTGAGACTGAACGTCTGATTTTAGGACAGTGAATCACACTGAAGGCTTTGGCAAGGCTCTGGAATAGGTGAAACTCTCAACAAGTCCAACAATCTCACCACATGTCCAGGAAGTCACTGAAGGCCTGGATCTTCATCTTGATCCAGGGAAGTCTGATCAGCTTCTCGAGTCCAGCAATCAGGTTGTCCACAGAGATCGCAGCATCATCTGCAAAGTTGAGTCCAGCAAACATTTCCTCACCAACAAGGTGCTAAGATGTGGATTTGTGTTGTAAACAAGGACAACCACTGGGGGCAGAACATAATCTCAACTGATCTACTGGTTTGAAATTTCTGTTTAAAAGTCTTAATTCTATAACTAACAATCGCTACTTGCTAGCATCAACTTGTTTATTCCCGACAGGGGTTTTTTTTTTTAAACCTTATAATACAAAAACTGCGAATCTCTGAGTACTTCACTCAACACTTTGCATGCTGTGTGCACATTGTGATCACCTGATAAGTTTTCTATGAGGCACGTTTGTACTCCATGTAAAAGCTTGACTCAGTCTGCTGTGACTTTTCACTAACAATCACGACTAAATTGGCTTTTCAAAGTGCAGTTTGAAGGGTTGAGAGTTCAAAGTTGCAAAGTAAATTTTTGTCTTGTTAGTGAGACTAGATGACATAAGTAATACCTGGTTGTGGCACTGACTGGACCAAGATTTTGTCTTGTGGATGCCGACAGTAAGGCCACTGCAACGTAAATAACCTCACCAGTACTCAATAAAATAAATTATAAGTCCATTAATAACAGAGGAGGAGTGTTTTGTTTGTTAAAGGGCGTGAGTGACGCTGGCGTTACGGTGTGCTCACGGGGGATCCCCTGAGGCTGGTCAGTGCAGCGTGGATCCTGAAGTGCAGCCTGGACTCCATGGAGTAGTCTTTGTAGTTTGTCCTGATGAAGAAAAGTGTTCCAATTAAGTACATCAAATACTTTGCCCTGTGTTCAATAAAACACTAATGTACACATGAAATAAAATAAAACATATACTCAATGTCTGGATTTAAAATAAAATTAGAAGCAAAAATATTTGGCTGTGTTCACATACACACACGCATGTGCACTTTTAATAAAAATAAATAAATTACTGCCATTTAATGCCTAATATTTTGAAGCCACATTTATTATACTTATTTTATGATTTCCACAGCTATTTTCTATGTAAAGTTTTCCAAAGTTTGCATTTAATTTTTTTTAAGCTTTACATTTTTTTTAATAATTTAATTTCATAGAATACATTTTTTTTTTAAATCTTTTAAACATTTATGCTGCCACTACAGTTTTTATTTATTTTACTTCTTAGCTTTATGAACAATGGTCAGCATTTTTTGGCTGTCTTTACTGTACAACATTTCATTATATCATTTAATAGTTATTTTTAGTGCCATTTTTAAACTGGCATCACTCTGTATAAGTACCAACACAGCAAATAAATCTACGCTAAAGAATTAATGAAAGTATGATCTTACAAAAATCACATGCAATACTGCCCCTTGTGGGTTCAGGGTGTAACTGCTAAAATGCAAACTAAACTTTTCATGCTCAGAAATAAAACTCCTGTATTTTCTTCACTTTGCATGAGTACCTAAGGAAACTGTATGTAGCAGGCGTCAATACTAACTTTGCATTTTCGATGAACGCGGTTGCCTTGGTGATGTCTCCCTGTTGTTTATACAGCAGACCCAGCTCATAGAGGGTAAAGGGGATCAGGTAGTGATCATATTTGATACGACTCTCGCTGAAAGGTCATAAAAAAATGAAAGAAAAAAACAGAATCATATGCCGGATGACCAACAGTGTGTCTGTGCAGGTGGGCAAGTTTTACCTGGACAACACCTGTGTGAAGCACAGCTCCGCCTGTAGTAACCGTCCCAGGTGTTTCAGACAGAGGCCCTTCAACATCTGGACCAGACAGCTGTCGTCTGGATGGAACTCAGACGGGTCTGACGGACACAGGCCAACAAATATTAACATACCCACGCTAGTTTTAGCAGTAGCACAACAGCAGCTACCTGCTGTAATTCACAGTATTAATCAGGTTCCTTGTAGTACTTTTAAGAGTAATTTCAGGGTTAGTGGTCGATAACTACCCCTGCAGGTCAGGAGGAGGATATGACTGTATTGGGTTGTCAAACTTTCTTGCGCTCGCAATAACTTGAACAAAATGTATTGTTACATATTGTCACATGGCAGCCATCTTGGTAGAGTGTTAAGTCTGAATTTCAATAGGGGGTCTTTGTCTACCAAACCCTAACCCATCATACAAATATCTATGGCAGTTCTTCAGGTCTCATCGAGAAACAAAAAGGTTTATGAGACAGACATCAGGCGTGACGACAATACTTGTCTAGCCCGTTGGGGCTGAGGGATTAAAAAAAAAAAAGAATTTCGGGCGACACAAGTACAATTACAAATAACTTTTTAAAAACACAAACAAGTGTTGAAAAATGATTACTAAACTACGGGTCACACTACACTAGTTTGTCGTGTGCAACTGTCAAGGTTGCTTGGAGACAAGGTATAAGCGCAGGTTAAACCAATGATGGAATCCCAAAATGCTCCATGGTCTGAAATGTGTCACTTCAGAATGGTTTGTCCGTCCTCCACGGTCTCAGAAGGCCAGGCTATTGTAAAATGCAGCCATCAAAGGATGTGTCCCCAAACCGGAGACGCAGCCTTAGACTCACTGGGGTCGTTGCGCAGTTGCTCCTCTGCCTTTTCTAATGTAACCAGCAATGACTCTGTAAAGTCTGCGCGTTTTCCTACAATGGTGAAACCGTTCCAAACGTACATCATTTCCTACAGAGAGAGAAAGAGAGGGGCAGAGTGACGGTCAGTCAGAGACATAATGATGGTCCATCAAATCAGACCTTCATAGGGTTCGTACCAGTGCAGGGATGACCAGGGGGACCGGGGTCGCAGCTTTGTAGCGTCTCGACTTCCTCACTGCAAATTTCTCTGTCGGAATAGATTTCCCCGCCAAACGCTGTTTTAGCACCTCCACCTGCCTGCACACATTTAGTATATAATTTACATCAGACGACATTCCCCCGTGCCAGATAACCTAAGACAGACTCAGAAAAGACCCCAATCCTCTCAATGCAAACATTTCCTCACCTTTTCAAAAAGTTTTCCAAATACCCAAAGTGGCTTGCTTTCCAAAGAGTAGCAACAATCTTCATTTGCAAAAATGCTCAATGTTGGCGCTATAAAAATTAATTATGTCCAAAGTTTGACCTTGTCTGTTTCTACTGCGTTCCTACTATGTTGTTCAAGTTCTTACTATGTCCACCCAAATTTTTACGGCCCTAATGGAATCGTGGCTGAGTGTGATGGGGATGTTACCACAGTAACCAACATGCTCCCTCAGGAGGAGTGTAAGGTCAAGCTGTTAATCATGTGTAGTGACTTTGAGGTAATTTGTGTTACGGTTTGGTGCTCTGTAAGTAAAATGAACCGACTGACCCAAAGAGGCTGACAATGTCCTCCCCCGTCTTCTTGACTTCGTCCTCTGACATCATACTGAGGATGGCTGCCTTCTGGTAAACATATATTGCCTGTAGAGAGAATAAATATGCATGTTTGACCTTTCTGCCCTTTATCAAGACCCTAAATGACTAAACCCATGGTGTACCAGGACACAGCTGATGCCATTACTTTAAATGCCTGATGTGTTTTTGCGTTTTCACCTTGGACCAGCGGCTCTCATTGCACAGGAGGTTGGCGTAGCGGTAAGCTAGCGACCAGTCCTGCTGGTACGTATGAGTCCACATCAGTTCCCAGTAACACAGATGGTGGATCTGCTTCCACTCGTGTTGGCTGCTGATGCACTCCTCATACCGGCGCTGCGCCTGCACAACACAAACACGTTACACAACATTAGCCTGTAGAAAAGCTGGTGTGGCAACCTGGCTAGGCTAGCACGCGCACTGATATAGTTGGCAAGAATGGGTGTAAATTGATATCACGAAAGAGAGAACCTGTGGCGTCTTCAGGAAGCAATTCGGTGGCCTCTGAATACCTTTAAAGCCTAGATAGTACTGCAAAAACAAGGTATTTCTCTAAGCTAAGTAGAGAAGCTAGAATCTTCAACTGGACTGGGTTGCTTGACGCGAGGATGCTTCGCTTCAAATCACAGAAGCTTCCTCAGCTAAAATTCTTGCTCTGGTAGTCTGACTTCTGTCTTGACTCTTGTAGAGAAGAATAAACAGAAGCCACAAAAGCTGGAGTTTTAAACCTAACCAGACCCCTCCTACCGAGAGGCAGACTGCTATAGGCTAGTGACTAAACAATAGCTCTAATTAGCACCTATTGTGCTCTAGTTAGCACCCTCCTAATGACAGGACGGATGCCTCTCCTGATGGCTCCCTTGACGACTCTCCTGATGATGTGAATGACTCATTACCATGAACAAAAGACTGAAACTGCTTTGACCTGAGTACCCCATTGTAAACAGGGGACAAAGCGTCTCAGACCTCCTCCCCGGTTAAGGCTGGGTTTCAACTGTTTCACATAGAATGGCTCCTTGACCCCTCTCTCAAACCATTTCTTCTCTCTGGCTAAGATTTTAACTTCCTTGTCCTCTAAGCTAACCTACGATGACGCCAACCATGCTAGTCAACAAACCCACATGATCAGATTCATTACATCACGCGAAATATCACGATAGGTATAAAAACAAGATTGCATCTTTCATATTTGACATCTATGTGAATAATGACACAAATCAACTGATTACAGTGAATTATATACAAAATCTGCTCCTAAATATTCCAAAGTTGTCAAATCACTGGCTTTCTGGAGATGATATTTGAGAAGTTGCATCTGGCTTAAATATTTTTCCAGTTTATTGTTGAAAATAAAAATATAAAAAAAGGCAAAACAGACCCAAGGAAGAGCAGCATTGTCATGGTCACAAGTGTCAGCTATAAAAATGAAAATACACACAATATATAGTGTTTGGGTGTCAAACCTTTTCAAAGTTTCCTCGCAGCATTGCGATGCGAGCAGAGTAGAAGAGAATAATGGAGCCCTAAAAGAGAGAAAATTAAGTTTAAATTTTTAAAAAGGGGTTAAATAAGAAGACCTTGATGGAAAAAAAAAAAGAATAAATACTCGATTCATTTGGGATTAAAAGATTAGAGAATATGCGTTTGCGGGTCTATCTGTCTTACGTTCGCGTATCTCTGTTTGTAAGGTTCCAGCAGAGCTTCAGCTTCCACCAGGTCCCCCTCCCCAGTTCCTGAACAAACAAAAATCATCATCCAGAAAATCCTGCCCTAAACACCTGCAGCCATAATGTGACACACAGGCGGGTTACGGTCAATATCGTGCAGGTTGGAGAACTCCGACCGATGAAGAACAGCAACGTTAAGGCAGTAGATTTAAAGTTTAAACAGTCATCTGTCACAACTTATTCTAATTAAAAGCAGACCATGAACGTGGAAGCTGTTATTCAAAAAGCAACATCAAGCCTAGACTGGAATCTAATAGGTGCCTTTTGGGAAACCCCAACGTTCAACTTCATGTCTTCTTTTTTAATAATGTTTTTCCTCTTCTGCTCTACCATGACGTTGTGACTGGTGAACAAATCGACAAGTTGCTGAGTGGACAGACATTTCAACTCGGGCTACTCCAATTTTTGCTCAAGGTCACCACATTGTGTCACATGATTTGGCACCAGTTTTACATCAGGGACCTTCTGTCATGCAACTTGGTAACTCTACAGAAATCAAACTATTTTTAATAGTAAGCTACAATATGGTCAGATTTTGCTTAGGAACACCAGCGGCTATGAGCAGGTTCTGTTACATGTAGACCTAGAGTTACATCAGGAAGGGCCTCCAGTGTAAAATTTGTGTCAAATCTCAATGTGGCTCTGTACTGAATCCATTTGCATCAGACGCTCAAAGTGCTTTATATAATGCCTTACATTCACCCTGATGTGAGGGTGCTGCCATACAAGGTGCTCACTACACACCCAGAGCAACTAGGGGATTAAAGACCTTGCCTGAGGGCCCTTAGTGATTTTCCAGTCAGGCTGGGATTTGAACAGAGGATCTTCTGGTCTCAAGCCCAATGCCTTAACCACTAGACCATCACCTCCCCTTAAGAGGTATTTTAAGAGGTTAAAATGTCACATTCTGTTTTAATCTGTTGAGTTTTGTTTTTGAGTGGCGGGGGTGACAGCCAATCAAAGTAGAGCTACATCGTGACGTCACAGGCTGGTTGCTAGCTGCAAACTCTGTTTCGTTTGTGTGCAGATATAAACTTTGTCTATTAAGTAAAAGCTAGTGAGAAAAACATTTCTAAGACTGAAAATGCTGTTTTTGAAACTATCTGGGAACTGTTTTTTTTGTGCAGGAATTCATCAAGCACGTCAGCTGCGGGCACGTACTAACACAGAATACCCAGAAACTGGATAGAAGTCCACTTTTAGCTTGCCATAAGCTAAGCTAGTGGCGCTCGTGAGAGTATGGTAATTTACAAGACATTTAGCGTACATTAGTGTGCCCGCTAACTTCCACTAACTTCTGCTCTTTTCAAAAGCTCATGTTCATATATTATGTAAAAGCTAGCTAGTAATAAACACTTCTAGAAATGAAAACACTGTTTTTGAAACCTAATAATACCTCTGAAGTGATTTACAAGACATTTAACAGATGTTAGCGTGCACGCTAACTTCCACTAACTCAAAGCTATTTCTGCTCTTTTCAAAAGCTCATGTTCATATACCGTATTATGTAAAAGCTAGCAAGTAATAAACACTTCTAGAAATGAAAACACTTTCTGAAACCTAATAATACCTCTGAAGTGATTTACAAGACATTTAACGGATGTTAGCATGCACGCTAATGTCCACTAACTCAAAGCTAACTTCTGCTCTTTTCAAAAGCTCATGTTCATATATTATGTAAAAGCTAGCTAGAAATAAACATTTCTAGAAATGAAAACACTGTTTTTGATACCTAATAATACCTCTGAAGTGATTTACAAGACATTTAACAAACATTAGCACCAAGCTAACTTCCACTAACTCAAAGCTAACTTCTGCTCTTTTCAAAAGCTCATGTTCATATACGAGGTCTGTCCATAAAGTATAGGTCCTTTTTATTTTTTTCAAAAACTATATGGATTTCATTCATATGTTTTTACATCAGACATGCTTGAACCCTCGTGCGCATGCGTGAGTTTTTCCACGCCTGTTGGTGACGTCATTCGCCTGTGAGCACTCCTTGTGGGAGGAGTCGTCCAGCCCCTCGTCAGAATTCCTTTGTCTGAGAAGTTGCTGAGAGACTGGCGCTTTGTTTGATCAAAATTTTTTCTAAAACTGTGAGGCACATCAAAGTGGACACGGTTCGAAAAATTAAGCTGGTTTTCAGTGAAAATTTTAACGGCTGATGAGAGATTTTGAGGTGATACTGTCGCTTTAAGGACTTCCCACGGTGCGAGACATCGCGCAGCGCTCCCAGGCGCCATCATCAGCCTGTTTCAAGCTGAAAACCTCCACATTTCAGGCTCTATTGATCCAGGACGTTGTGAGAGAACAGAGAAGTTTCAGAAGAAGTCGGTTTCAGCATTTTATCCGGATATTCCACTGTTAAAGGAGATTTTTTAATGAAAGACGTGCGGACGGGTCCGCGCGTCGGGACGCAGCCGGCGCGGTGCGGCGGCACAGGAAAAACACCTCCGTGTTGATAACCATTTGTAAAATCCAGGCGGCTTTTGATGGCTTTCAGTGGAGTGAGTATATGAGAAATTGTTTAACAGCTGGACATGTTCCAACTTGTCCTTAAGGCTTCCAACAGAGGTGTTTTTCCTGTGGCGGAGCGTCGCGGCGGCAGCGAGCCGACGCTGCAATCCGTCCGCACGTCTTTCATTAAAAAAATCTCCTTTAACAGTGGAATATCTGGATAAAATGCTGAAACCGACTTCTTCTAAAACTTCTCTGTTCTCTCACGACGTCCTGGATCAATAGAGCCTGAAATGTGGAGGTTTTCAGCTTGAAACAGGCTGATGACGGCGCCTGAGAGTGCTGCGCGACGTCTCGCACCGTGGGAAGTCCTTAAAGCGACAGTATCACCTCAAAATCTCTCAGACGTTAAAATTTTCACTGAAAACCAGCTTAATTTTTCGAACCGTGTCCACTTCGATGTGTCTCACAGGTTTAGAAAAAATTTTGATCAAACAAAGCGCCAGTCTCTCAGCAACTTCTCAGACAAAGGAATTCCGACGAGGGGCTGGACGACTCCTCCCACAAGGAGTGCTCACAGGCGAATGACGTCACCAACAGGCGTGGAAAAACTCACGCATGCGCACGAGGGTTCAAGCATGTCTGACGTTAAAACATATGAATGAAATCCATATAGTTTTTGAAAAAAATTAAAAGGACCTATACTTTATGGACAGACCTCGTATTATGTAAAACTAGCTAGAAATAAACACTTGTAAAACTGAAACCGCTGTTTTTGTAATCTGATAACACACCTATTTTAACCTGATAGATAGATCAATGCTCATACGGCCAAGGGTATTTTAGCATTGCGTTATCTTTTACATTCCTACCAAGTATCAGCGACACATAAGTGTGGTAGAAGAGCAACGTCAGAGCACAGAGGATGGAGCGCAAACTGTGACGGGAAGCTCCCTCACTGAGCTGAGACAAACCGAACCCCTGCAGAGACAAAACCCAGAGGCGTCACCGCAAATCGTTAACGGCAGCATCGGTCCAATCACGTAGTTAGTGACAGCAAACATTTTAAATTTACAGGGTACAGCGTTCTATATGGTTCAGTGAGGATTTACAAACCCTGTTTCCAGAGAATCCAATGAACTCAAGCAACCTCAGAATCCTCTGAGGGAGAAGAGACAACATCTAAAGAAGACAAAAAGAGTGACGCATATTACAGATACAGACAGCAAAACTGAAATAGCAATTTATAGATTTTATATGCTAAAACAATAATACATTTAATTTACTCCCCAAATATCCGACATAAAACCTGTGTCAAATCAACGTGCAGATCCACCTTGGGACTCTCACATCTTTGACTACTCACCAGGTTGAATGAGCCAATCCCCAGTTTGACTCCGCCCTCAAATTGCCTGAAGGAGTTCGACTGGCTGGCCAGATCCTGAGCAACATTCAGTACATTCTGACAATCTCTATTGGACGAGATGGGGGGAATTACATCCCAAACAACCTCACAGTGGAATGGAAGTGTTGATGAGTGATTAAGATTTGAATCTGTCGCTCACTTGTAGATCTGGTAGCTGGTTCGAATCTTGATGCCTCCTTTAATAAAACTGATCATGTTCTCATCCTGGAAGACAGAATAAGAACTAATAACACTTGTTGACAGATGGGATGTGGGTCAAACCGGTGTCAGCTGCTGATGTCAATGTGTCAGCACCACTTCGTAACAATCCTGTCAATCGGGACTAAACTCAGGCCTAAATCCAATCAAATGATTCCTTGTAGTAGTTTACACAGAAGAGGAACCTATAATGACATCTGAAGTTCATTTGGGTTTAACAACAAAAATAAATAAATCCTTAAAGTGACGACTGACTTTTTAGACTTTCCTCTTTGGCATAAACAAGGATAATTTCACTTTTGCAAGTGACATAATAATTCAAGCAAATTTTGGTGGACTTCTTTGTGTATTCGGGTGTTTACATAAGTGAGGTTCAGAACTTGTGCTACAAGAAAAACAGAGGTAACTTCAAAAAGAATGTCAGTGCACTTGCACCATAGATCACTATCCCTTCATGGAAGAAGGTCACATCTTAAACCTCCAGATACTTTTATTTCTGGGTGATGCAGAGAATTTTTGACATAGTGAGTGGCTCAAGAACTGATCCCAGAGGAATGCCACATCAGATGTGTTTTTGATGCTATTCTGTTTTTTCTGCTTCTTCAGCTTTGTAAAAACCTTGTAACTGTTAGAATGGCCAAAGCAGTGGGTCACCCCTCTGAGTCTGGTCTGCTTGAGGTTCCTTGCTCAATATCAAAGGGAGTTTTTCTTTACCACTATCGGCTGTGTGATTGCTCAAGGGGCTTGATAAGGTTAGACCTAACCCCTGTAAAGAGCCTTGAGACAGCTTTGTTGTGATTTGGCGCTGTATAAATAAAAATTAATTGAATTGAGATCTATGTACTCGATGTACAAAAATTTGTTTCCTCAGACACAAACAAATCTTTGTAAAAATGTTGCAGAAAATCTAATCAAATTCTCAAAATCATCAAATGTCATATGCAACACTGATGTCTTAAACCCCTGTCACACGGCACTAACGAAGGACACCATAGCCAAAACAAAACAAGAAATCTGGACGTACGTTGACATCATTTAACCATCGTCCAGCTTCATTTCTGTAGCTGGTGCTTCACCAGAATTTTCAAAGTGTTGAAAAATGCGAACAAATCCTGACAACCTCAATTCGTCCGTATTCCGTTTTGCTTTCTGTCTTGACGGTTCCTCATCGTTTGTGTAGTTCCCGTACTATCAGCATTCTGTTTGATTGTCGTCCAACCTCTCAAGTCCGACGTCTGGCACGAACATTGACGATATCTGAACAGATCAATAATTAAAGATCTGACGAGATCAACGTGACTCGTCCACATGTGGGACGGAAAGCAACTTTTTCCATACAGAAACAACAGCGGTAAGAACGTGCATGTGCACGCACACATTGGTGTAGTGAAGACAAACCTGTTGTCAAGACAATGCAGCTGCAGGTGGCTGTGGAGAGCACAGACTTGCTGCAGAAATGATCACAACGTCAAGGTCACCGTTAGCTTTGTTTTTCTTTAGTTAGTTTTGGTTTTGTTTCGGTCTTTTATGCGCTCTGCACTCGCAGGCTTTTCAGTGATGGGTGAAGTGCTGGCTCATTCTTCCACTTTTTCTAGATGATTTGTGGCTTTGTGACTTTTTGCCTTCGTTCCGCGATCGCCGTGTGCCATGTGACCGGGCCACAAACACTGAGGAATTCCCCACAGTCAGTTAAAATCAATAAAACTTGAAATTTTAGCAACAGCAGCAACCAAAGTGCTGACAGAAGGATATTAAAATTTTAACCCTAAAATTTATCTTGTTTAAACGGGCTGAATGTGAGATAAACTGGATACAGTCATTTGAATTACTTCATGACATTTTACAGGACTGAATAATTTAAGGCCGTGGGGGCTCAGTAATTTGTTCATCTTTGATGGTTTCTGATTGATGATAGTGCCGTTCTGACCTGCACAAAGGTGAGCGTGGCTTTCTGTAGCAGACACTCGGCGTAGCAGAGCTCTGCATGCATCTCCTCTGCAAACAAACAATGCAACACAACACAGCCACCATCACTTAAAGCTGTCAATCAAATCCTGTGGGCGGGGCATGTGTTTGGCATGTACCTTCTTGCAGGTTGGAATGTTTATTGATGAGACTGGTCAAAGATCCAACCATTGAGTTCCTCTTCCGAAACCTGCACAAAGACATGACACTGACATTTTAGTTTGTCATTATTCTATAAAAAATTTTTTTTTAATTTTTTTTTTTTTTTTTTTTTAAACACAATGAACTTTGAAAACCTGAAAAATGTTGCTGGCTATGCTTGTGACGTGCATTCAACTGGTTGGATACATTTATACATTATTTTCAAATCTATCTATAAAGCAAGAAGCGTCTGTGTGTGTGTGTGTGTGTGTGTGTGTGTGTGTGTGTGTGTGTGTGTGGCTTGCATATCTCTGACTGTCTGTCAGATCGACCTCAGCTTCCGGATATGGCTTGCACATGGCACGGTGATGTGCATCCTTTATTATGAAAATTTTGGGGATTAATTTTCAAAACCTTTATTTTGAAAACTTTATTTTAAATAGCATAACATTGGTACTTCCAAGATGGCGTGGCTTGCCCATGTTACTGGTAGCAAAGTTAAACAACATCAGATAGTTCATGTTGCTCGCACCGTTTCACAATAAAACATTTAATATCAGCATCCCAGCAAATACTTTTACTGTGAAAGGCATGCTGTCAGTGTTCCTTGCAATTGAGTTTAACTTGACACTGATGAGACGTTAGCTAAAATCAGTTTTTGGGTAACACCAACAAATTTCCCCACTACAACGTTTCAGTCAGTACATAAGCTGAATAAAATAGATTTTCCCACAATTTGTACAAAGTTTCCTTAAGTACATAAGCTGAATAAAGTCTTATATTTGCAGCAAGTTCAAGTTTAAATAAACTGTGTTCAGGAGGCGGGGTCCTGCTTTGCTGTTTCAAATATTCTAAATCTTCAGTTTAATTTTGTCTGACTGTCTTCCAATAACCTGTTTAATAGGAATCCTTTTATTTTCATATAATTGACAATAAAACTGTTTGCTTTTAAAAGCAATATGAGAGACTATAGTCAAATAATAAAACATAAGTGCACCTCTTTCTACATCCCACCTTCAAACACAGCCACATACGACCATCCATGAGAAATCTACTTAAGCTCCCAATTTTCTATAGGAATACAAACTTCCTACGGGCACTGCACTAGTAACAAAAAACTAACAACTCCAAACTTTAACCAATAGAACAGAATGGAATAGAATAGTATTTACTGTCACTGTTCGGTGGGGGGGTTACAACGAAATTGGGGCAATAAAACATTAATCTCTCACCTTTGACACGTCTGCAATGCCTCCTTAATGGTTGCAATGGCAATCTGGATGTCTCTGTGTTCAAAGGTCATGGCCGCCTGCATGACCAGGATACTGCTGTAGCCCAGAGCGTGGTACATACTGTCCCTCCACCTAAAATATACAGCACCTACAAGTATTCATACTGTCCATTTGAAACGCAATGATCCATAGAAAAACACTATCATATTACAAGCAATACTGGTTCCCATTATAGAAAGTTGGATGATCACACCAGATGAGTAGTAATGATCATAGTACTAGTTGAATTGCCAGCAGTACTGACCATCTACTAGCAGTTCAGCTAGTACTGTGTGTGCTGCTGTTAGTACTGCAAAACATTATATTTCAACTGGAAGGACATATTAGTACTGGTACTGCAATTCTGACTATGCAGGTCATTCCTGGTACTTCTGCAGGTACCAACTGATTGTGATCCGGTACAATAACAAGTGGTGGTACGTCGATCAGAAGTGGTGTCAGTATCACTGACTGTACTAGTAAGACCTGTGATGGCATCTGTAAGTTCCACTCCGAAAAGTACTTCCAGTTAGACTCAGCAGTACTGTAATGGTACTAGGTCCAATACTAGTTACAGTGACGACTGTCCCAGCATCAGTGGATATGCCACGTGATACTCATACTGGCACCAGCAGTACCAACAACGCATAATACACAGCAATAGAGCAGTGGCTTTGGTTACCATGGTTTGAGGAGGTCCAGGGCTTCAGAGAACCTGTTGTTGAGAACTAGATTAAGAGCACACTGAGTTTCTTGAATCGCGGTCTGCAGGTCCATCCGACACGCCCTGAACACAGATGCAACATACATGTACATACAACATGTGGCACAGAGTTAGAGAATTACTACTGGAAAGTTTCTACTCACGCAGGTATCCGGTCATATGCATCTTCAAAGCAGTCCTAGAAAACATGTAAATACAGAGGTCAGATCTGACCTCAAAATATCCATGTCATAGACCGAATAACATCCCGACTGGCTACTTTTAGGAGGTAAAGTTGGTACCAGTCAGGTCCGTATAGTCCACTTTATTCGTGACTTTACATTTTTTTTGTTAACACTATTGTCAGTTATTCAAGTTGCAGTAAATTCAAGACTATACCTGGATTATCTTCTTGGTATAGTCTTCATTCAATTAAAATGCAATCAAATATGTGTTCACTGGATATCAGTTTATTACGCACTTAGCAATTTTAATACATAACAGTTATGATGATCAGCTTCATAGCAGCAACCAAAGCGCGACAGTGGGTTCCACAATAAGTCCACAAAAGACAAGTATTTCCAGGGACTACCCACTTTGGAAGATTCCCCAGTAACTACCCATGCCCATTAGCGTTCTTTTTTTTTTTTTTTTTTTTTTCTTTTCAGTTGGAACCTAGTAGGAATGCACACTTCTGCCAGGAATGGTTCCTGAAGTGCCGCAAGCATCCCTACTCTGAAGTAGGAGCTTAAAAAAATTATCCAGATGGCATTCTAAGAACTATGGTCATTCCCATTTCCATGTGGCGCAAACACAAACAAAAGAGGTACTTTGTTCCTTCTGCTCCAAGAACTAGAGAAAAAGTCCCTCTGGCACAAAAAATGCCTTCAGTTTCCAGCCCAACCTATTCCGGTAGACCAGGCAGGACTCTTTAGTCCTGCCTGGCCTGGGAAAGACACAAAAATGAGCTTCTGCAGAACAGCAAGGAAAACGATCAGGTGGATCCAACCTTCAAACAGGGACCAGCTTAGTGTATCCAAGTCATAATTCATCTGTGGATGCTGCTGAGTGGTTCAGTCAGCTTTAGATATGACTGGAGTGGGTTAAAGGATCATAAGATTTACTGGCGTTTCCAGAAACACACAAACGTTGGCCATCGGCAGGATGCTAATAACAGCAGCGGAGTGACTTCTTACATAATAATATACAGTAGCACACAGTGAGTGAAGCTTTGCCTCGACCCGGCGGTCAGGCCACTGTGTTCACAGCCACTCTAATCCAGAACAGTGCAAGTCCACTCAACAAACACCCAAAAAGAGGGAAGCACAGTATACTCTGGGCAGGGGTTAATAAATCTACACACATATATATATATAAATCAGAATCAAATTTATTAGCAAGTAAGTTCTCACAAACAAGCAATTTTATCTGGTGTCACTGGTGCATAAACAACAATAAAAAGAAAAGGAAAAAATACTTCTAAGTAGTATTGAAGTCAAATAGACAAATAGGCAAAACTATGTTCACTGTCAAATAAATATAGCATAGTGGAATGGGGCTGTGCAAAGCATGCAGATGTACAGTACCTAAATAAAATAAACTTAACTGGACCCCAGTTTGTCTGGAGAGTGTGTAAATGTAAATAAAGGTTCCATACAGGTCGGCAACATTTGAGTCCTGGGCCCGGACAGGACAGGAAATGCGTCACTGAGGCCATGCAGAAGGTTCTCATTACACGGTGGATCAGGAAGGGTATTGGTTCTCTAAGGGGACTGAAAGCAGCACAGCTCCTCCGAAAGGTGGCCTAATAATTACTGTCATTATTAAATTGTTGGTTCTGATATCTGATAGAAACGTGAATTAATCTTGTATAATTGCATGGAAACAAGTAGTTCTGATTTTTGTCAACAATCCAAAGAGGCAGCTGTGTGATGTTTGCTGCCTGATTGTGTGTTCTGGTCTGGGGTGAGCGTGGTTGGTCAGAGGACTCGGTTGTTGACTAATTGATTAGATAGACAACCTTCTGACATCAGCCTCTTCTAGTTTCGGTATCTGTACTTTCCACGTCTTCTATTTCAGTCCTTCTATCTGATCACACTTAACTTAGTTTTAAAATGATGGAACCTCATAAAGGTTCAAGTACATACAGAACACACAAATCATAGTTTCTGATTATGTTATCATGTGAAAAAAATGTTTTCTGCAACAAGAGGCTTCCTATCAGTTCATGATAACAATTATGAATCACCACAGATGTCAGAACCCAAAATTAAGAAACAAACCCAAAGCTCCAGAATACTAAAACTGTTCTTTGTTTATAATGGAAACAGATTAAATCCCATGACCCCAGAATGTCGATAAACATTCAAACCTGACCTGAGGACCACAAAAGGCAAAGAAAAGTTGCTCAAACTCACCACCATGCAGCAATCAAGTCTTCTTCGAGACAACTAGAACCTGTGCACAGAACTCTGCACCGATTTTAGCTTTAGCTCATAAACTATATTAACATCTGGATATAAAAAAAATTGGCCTACTGTGTAAGTCGCACCTCTAAACAAATAATTAAAAAAGAAAATGCATAAGACACACTGGAGTATAAGATGCACATTTTGCTAGAAGTGGAACTCACCTTTTTTTTTTTTTTTTTTTTAAACAGTGTTTCCCTAGGGGCAAGTTTAACAACAGACAAAGTCATTGCCGTGTGTGCACGCCACAGCATGTGCTGTTACTTAATATAAGGACTTAAATTTAAAAAATTAGCAAAACGGACAAATTTGTGCACTGGACAATATATTGAATTTTATTAACACATACCACTGGCCATAGCACTGGAAACACTACAATAAAAAGTGAGTACTGTACATTTTATTTTTTTTTATATCAGCTCTTTAATTTGAATATTTTTTTCCACTGTTGCTGACATTTATTCTTTTAATATTGGTATATGTCAAAGTTTGTCAAGAGGATTTAAGACATATCACTGTATATCAGGATGGTTGGTTCCTGAAGCATTTCTGGATTTTATCTTTGCAGTTACATCGCATTCAAGCCCAAGATCCTGAACCAAGTCAACTCAGCTCCACACCATGATTAAGCCTAATAGGCTAACACTGTGAATCTGCTGCGTTGCTAAACAGGGACGTCAGGCGACAACAGTCCACTGCATTTAAAGAATTTATTTTACAATAAACAAAGCTCGCCTCACTAAAGCACTGAGTCACCGGAATTCCTCTATAATGTGGCAAGTCAGACGCGAGGCTGACAGAGAAGGTCTGTGAGCTCATAAACTGCTGAGGTGTGACGTGGGACAAACTCCGCCCATTCACCTGCAAAATAAGTAGTTTGACTTCGTAATATAAAAACAGAGCACTCACAAACACAGGAAACTCTCAAAAACTATGACATCTTTTTGTAAACTGATGAGACAAGTCTCCATTTCAAGCACCAAACAGAATAAATCACAACCTCCTGAACATCTGACACACCAGAAAAAGAAAAGTGACACCCCCTATAAAATAATAAAAGAGCACTGGAAGCCTTTGATAATCACATAAAACAAATCAAGAATAAAGAAAACTAGTGAAACCATAAAAAAAACCAAGCAATCCTTAAAACAACCACTTCTGAAGTGCAAACATACCATAATAACCCCCATTACAAACACACGACACTTCAAGAAACACGAGACTCCATTAACGCTGAAACCACAGTGAGAATTTGCTGACATTTTTAATAATAAAGGCCAATGAAACTATTTCAAACCAATATTTTCAATACACATTATTATTATTATAATAAATGTTGCTGTTCTAAAATATTCTGTCAGATTTGAGCGACACATTCTGTTTGGTGTTGTTGTGCAGAAGACAGCCTGCGGGTGAAATCTGAAACACGATTTACATAAGAGACCCCCCCCCCCCCCCCCCACACACACACACACACACACACACACACACACACACACACACACACACACACACAGGAGAAAACTGATAGCAGCACCTCACCTAATACAGAGTACACACTGTAGACAAATATAATAAACCTGTCGGCATGACGCCGAGAACAGCTACAGTTGGCTTTACAGACATACTAAAGGTCATCGAGTAGAAAATAAAAACCAAAACACATCTAACATCATAACTAAAAGGTAAATTTTCCTGGAAATTTTAATTAATTCCAGTGCAATTCAGCACAGCGTCTCACATCACTGCCTTGACCCAATTGTGAGGATCTTTACGGTTAACTGGAAAACGTTGTATTGCTACTCACAATTAGCAATTTTCCACAGCAATCTGTTTTAAAGCTGCATATCTGTGTGGAACAATTAGCCAAATTGACAACACAAAAGCTGTAGATGGAAACTACACCTCCCCCCTTCTAGTTCTAACCGTGTTTCCAATTCTGAGTGTGGTTAAACCAAATATAACTTTCGTTTTTGAATTTATCACTAACACTTTAAAAACCATCTGATGAGAATAGGTGTTTCATGTACCACATTACTAACCAAGCCTGGACACAATGTCTGCCCTCAATGAAGTCTTCAAAACGCAAATGGCGATTTCAATCACGCTTGGTGAATCAACACTGATCACGTCAAACGGTCAAGATCAAATCAGAGGTAATATTAAAAAGGCACTAGTGACATTCTCTCGGGAAGGACCACAAGATACTGATATACTGTTTTCTGCGTAAACATCTTCTCTCCTGAGTTCAACAAATGATCAAACCTCTGACATCCAACAAACCTCAGAGATTAGCCGCCAACTGCAAACAACACAAATATAATGCAAAACAGAACCAGTTAAGCCACAAAACTAATCTAATATTAACATGTGCACACCCTTAAAGCACAAACATTCTTGCTTTTTAACTGTTCAAACACACAAGAGAACATGGATGCCGTGTATCGAGCAATAATAACATCAACCACAGTGACCTTTTTGCATAATTTGTCTCCAATGATAAATGACAAAATCTGCTAAAGAATCTGCCCCCTATTGAATACTTTGAACATTGAAATTAAAGTGCTTTTTAGGATTGGCAACAGATTTACAACTGCAACTCCACTGATTGATTAGTTGATTTTTTAATACCTGTAGCACCTGCAGCTCTGAAATCTAAACATTAAATCAGATTTTGCTCGGAAACATTTCAAAATTGTGCGTATTTTAAATCGTTTGATTCCGCCCCCCTCCACAGAATATTCTGTAGCCGCCCCTGTACAGGTCGCATTAACTCTGTATTATAGCGCGAAAAATCGCGAACTCGCCACAGAAATACTGCAAGATAACCGGTTACCATAGTAACGTCGTCATAGAAACGTGCCGGCAGTGTGTCGTACCTCGTCCTCGGCGGTCGCTCCGTTGTCTACGTGGGCCATATCCTGACTGTCCTCTTTCAGGTCCGCAAGTCAAGCCGGTTATCACGCCTCGGAGACCCGGGTTCCCATTTGTGCTGCACCCGGTGATGCGTCGGTCCTTCGGCGAGCAGGTCACGCTCTCCTTCCGGTTCTTCCCAGGTCTCTTCAACCTCGTTTTTGCGCTGACTTGCTTTAAAGGTTCTTTTTCGTCCTCACTCGTTCTGGTCTTTCTCGGTTTCAGTCAGAACCTTTTCCTCTCTTCCGTGAAGGGAAAAAAAAAACCCGTCTACGTTTCACCCTGAGGACACGCCTCCTTCACTTGCCCCGCCCCAAACAACTCAGAGACGCAGTGTCCACCCGCTAAATAAATTTGTCTTTTCGTCACTCCCGAAATTAACGAGTTATTATAGAGAACAATTTTTGAATTTAATTAAATAAATAAAAAAAAGGAGGTGGGCATAGCTGAGCTATAAGCTAAGCTAGTGGCGCTCGTGAAAGTTGAGGTGAGCATCGTTGTTTTGCCCAGCAGACCTCCCATAGACGTGTCTGCCCCCTGCTGGATGGTTAGTGAACGCTGGACAGGTGATGGATTAATACATTTAAAGTTTTTGGTTGTTTCACATAAGTTATTTCCTAAAAACTGAGTTTTAACCAGCAGAAAGGATTTTGTTTGAATTGAGCCATGAAAGAGAAGTAGTGAATGAGGGAAGCAAGACTTTACATGCATACATGTGCACGCACTAGAGGTGGGTGATACGGGGAATTTTGGTATTGATCCGATACCAAGTAAATACAGGCCCAGTATCGCCAATATTGATACCTTTTCATATTTAAGCTTCATAGATCCAAAGGATCCAGAACTAGGTTAGAATTTCGCCAAACATTGTACGTGACATCAAAATACTTTATCACAATCAACACTTTTGTTTGAAAAAAAAAAAAAATCACTCAACACAACTTAAAATCTCCTGAGGTCGAGGGCTGACAAACCACAATACAACAAAATTAACACACAACAACATTGGCAGGCGCCGCTGAGCCACGTGACGGCGCAACAACAAAAGACCAGAGGGGGGAGGGTGCGCTGCTCTGTGTTGTGTGACACAGCGCAGCTCTTACAGAGAGTAGACTTTGTTGAACCTGCGTTCAATATCAATACCAGCATTGGTATTGATATTAGGATCGATTCTCCCACCTCTAGCGCGCGCACAGTTGGACAGCAGATGCTTTCTGAAATGTGCAAGATTCTTTTTTCATTATTAAAGAGACTAATAATGTCATAAAATATATTTTAATTTTAGAATAAAGAAGTCTGAATTTAATTTTTCTTTATTTGAAATGATAATAAAAAGGTAAGGGGTGAAGGGTAGAGACTATAATCACAGTACAGGCTATGTGTCCTCACACGGACAATAAAATACAAATTACAAACACTCCAGCTCTTCACGTACACATTCAGATCTAAAACACCATTCCATATCACAACAATACTTTCTTTGAAAATATATTTGCAAAAGAACCCATAGCTGGGACTTCAGCAAACATCGGGAGCAGCTATAGAAAAAAAAGACAAAATATTTTCCTGTATAACTGCACCATCAGTGTAAAACCACTGCGTTTGACAGTTTCAATAAAAACAACAAAAGTTCTTGATCAGCTGAGTGACTGCCACAGTGCTCTCAAGCAAGGCACAACATACTCTTAGGAAGCAGAATTAAGACGGGTTGAATGTTGGTCATTATCGCTTCAGGGTGATGGTTAAATTCCTTCAACAGTCTCTCAAACTTGTCTTCTGAACAAAAATTGAAACCATAAAGACTTTATAGGTTTTTAACAAATTATTCAGATGCTTAAAAAAAGTTGGTGCACTATATCAGCTTCATGTATTTTGTTTTCTTTTTTCTGGAAAAATTAAATGGCCCCTGTTAGCATGAAGAAGATGGCATGCTAAAGGATGAGCTAACACTAGCTTCAAAACCAACACAAGTAATTATATTGGGCGTCATTATTCTTACCAAAGATGCGCTTTTGCAAATGTGCAGGACAAGTCGGACTGAATCATGTAATGACATTAACAAATATGATACAACTTTAGCTCCAGAGTCTGAGAGCAGTAAGAGCTACAGCTAGCATGACAGGCCAACAAGATAAACAACAGCCTGCACTTTCGCTACAGAAGTTAATGTTGCTAACTAGCTTTTCAATCATCAGCGAACATTAGTTTGCTCTGTAAATAGAAAGTGTAAGCAACTTCAGCTCCCTGAATGACAAGACATGCTATTGTTAGCTTGTCAAGCTGATGGGAAATGCTAACTTTAGTTGTTAGATTAACTGCACAAGCTGAAAATATAAATTGATTGCTTCACAAACCGATAGGGCAGTGAGGTTAATGTTAGATTTGCCAAAGGAAAATGAAAGGTAACCTTATCTCTCTGAATGGCAATGAAAGCTAACTTCACACACGTAAAGTGACCCCTGCTAATAGGACAGACAAGGCAGCTGTAGCTTCCTTTAATGACAAAATGAGCTTGCGTTAGCAAAGAGACCGGGGGCAGTAACAATCTTGAAATGTCAACAGGGTGAGGTAGCATTAGCTTGGCATGCTAGCATGATGGGAAGGGCTAACATTAGCTTCCAAAAACCAACAGTGACTTTACATTAGCATCACAAAGCTAATGCTGGTTCTACAAGCATTAGCTACACAGGTTGAGAACTTGGAAAGTAAAGGTTAAAATTAAGGAGTTACCGTTTTGTGTGTTTAATGCTAATGTGTAGAGTTTGAGAAAATAAAGAGAAAAAAAAAAAAACCTATCAAAACACTGATGACGTCGATACGAGTCTGTCTGAGCAGAAACAAGCTGACAATCCTCAAACACAGGATGAAGATCCATTTTAGCTTTGGGGAATAATCCAGAAGCAGTTCAGTTAAAACAGTAGTGGCACAGGGACGATGCCAGGTGCCACGTTTCCTCAGTAACACTAAGCAGTCAGGAAACTGGACCTGAGGGAGCAAACAAAACACACCATAAACAGAATGGAAGGAGGAGCTAAGCAGCAGTGCGCCACAAACAGCATGAGCTAGTGTAACAGACTTTAAACCTTTGCTGACTACCAAACACGTTCCGCAGAACACTTTTCACTTACGCTTTGGATTTGCCTCACGTTGCCTCCTCGATCTCGGTGCTTCCTCCTCCGTCAGTCTTCCTCTTCTCCTCCACCTGGTCCATCCGTCTCTTCACCTCCTGCAACAGCTCTTCCCTCTTCTTCTTCTCCTTCCAGCGCTCCACCCGCTGCTCCTCTTCAAGCTCCTTCTCCTCCAGGAGCGAGCGCAGGAAGGCAGAGCTCACTACCTCCTCGCCCTCACCCACCAGGAAGGTATTTTTAAAGCGGCTGTACAGCATGGAGGCCTTATCCATCACCACTTGGTTTGCCTTGTAGTACCGCATCTGAACACAAGGGCGCAAACACTCCATTCACTGCACATCATTTGACATATTCATCAGGTTCTGATCAATCCCCCGGCATGTAGTTACCGTTACCTTCCTCAGGGTGGCGACAAGCTCACTGTGTCTCTTGATATGTTGTGCTGTCACATAAAGCATGCTGAGCTGATCCAGCGCCGAGATACATTTACTGATGTCCTGAGAGAGGAGAAGTCCATAACACTATTTAGATTCTCATCAACAGCATCGGAATCACATCTGATCCATATCCAATCATTTACTGAGAATGTCATGTAGATTATTAAGTCAACCGCTGTTTTTGTAATTGTTTACAGACATTTTTAATGTCTAAATTCTGATTTCTGGATGTTTTTCACAATTTTATGGGCCAAACAACAAATGGTTTAATCCAGAAAATAATCAACAGACTAACTGATGATAAAAATAATAGTTAGCTGCAGCCCTAGGAAGTATGTTTGAATTTTATTTGCTGTCTTTTTTTGACAAAGCTGTGTTCAAGATTTTCTTCCATTTTTTTCCCCTTTCTTATAAATGCCTTAAATTAATTATTATTATTTGAATGAAATAAATACATTGTATGACAAAATATTTAAATACAAGGTTGAAAGTTATTGGCAAAATTTATAATTATGACTTACTGGTAAGTCAACCAATCCAAAAGTAATTAATAAAATATAAAAATTTTATCTTCCAGCAGGAGCTCCCACAGCTATCACTGAGGATGACGTGGCTAAAAGTCTTTCTAAACTGAAGCCAAACAAGGCCACTGGCCCAGATGGCCTGAAAGCCCGTCTACTCAATTAAAAGGAGTCTTTTCCAGATTGTTTAATTCCCTTCTTGTCACAGGAGTGCCCAAATCTTGGAAATTCTCCATAATAAGGCCTATACCAAAAAAGCCAGGGGCAAGCAAACCTGAAGATTTTCGGCCCATTGCCATAACCTCCATATTATTATTATGGAGAGAGTTTTAGTTGATGTCCTGACCACCACAGTGGTCAGTGAATTAGACCCTCTGCAGTTTGCCTATAAGAGGGACAGAGGTACTGATGATGCCGGACTGATCTTGCTGGACATGATCTCAAAGCAGCTTTCACTTGCTAAAGCATATGCTCGGGTTTTGTTTGTAGACTTCAGTGCAGCTTTTAATTCTATGAAATTACATATTCTTCTGAAAAGGCTGGCTGATTTAAATGTTGAAAAGGGCCTGATGCTCTGGATCAGAGACTTTCTGTCTTGTCGCCCTCAAAGAGTTTGTGCTAACAACATTCTGTCAGGAGAGCTCATCATAAGCACTGGCTGCCCACAGGGTAGCGTTCTTTCACCTCTGCTCTTCTCTCTTTTTACAAATGAATTTGTAGTTAATGACACAAACTTTAAACTGATTAAATACGCGGATGACATGGCCCTAGTCGGCCTGCTACAGAAGTGTGACTCCTCTGGTGAAGCCTCCTACCTCGCTCACATTAAGGCTCTTGAAGCTTGGTGTCTCGACAGCCAGCTGGAAATCAATGTGTCTAAGACAAAGGAGCTTGTTTTTCACACAAAGCAAGAACTGACCGTGCAGCCAGTTTCACTCGATGGCCAGCTTGTTGAAACGGTTGAAACTTTTAAATATCTTGGTACAGTTCTTGATAGTCACTTGAGCTTCTTTGAAAACACTGATTTTATCTTTAAGAAATGTTCACAGCGACTCAGTCTTCTCAGAAGATTGAGTTGTCTTGGTGTTAATCCTCAGATTTTAGAGCTTGTGTATTCTGCACATATTGAGAGTATTTTAACATTTCATCTTTGTGTTTGGTTTGGTCACTTGAGTTGTAAATGTAAGGACAAATTAAATAGAATTGTAAAAATGGTGGGGAAAATTGTGGGAAAACCCCAGAAGACTCTGGCCCACATTTACACTGACAGGATGAGGAGGAAAGCTGAGAGAGTCCTGGCAGACAGCTCTCATCCTCTGTCCTGTCAGTTTGAGCTCTTGAAGTCTGGGAGGCGCTACAGAGCTCCTCTGGCCAAGGTTCTTTAAAAAATCTTTTATACCAAATGCCGTCACCATAATGAACTCAAAAAAGTGACCACTCCACAAATTAAAACCTGAACTGCTTTACTTCTGTTTTATTTGTTTTATTAGATCTTATTGTACGTTTTATTTATCTTACTAGGTCTTATTCTATTTCTTCTTTTACTTCCATGTATTTTATGTATCTTATTTTGTTTTATTCGTGTGTTTGTATGAATGTTTTATGACTGTTTTTTGTCTTTTTTGTGCTGGTGAGCCAAAGACAATTTTCCACATCGGTGGACAATAAAGAATTATTCTATTCTAAATTGCTAGATTAATTGAAAAAAAGTTTCTAACTAACTTCTAACGTCTAGCTTTTGCATGCCCCGCCCTATAACTCAATTCCTCCAGTTGCGCTGATAAATTTTCAATTTTCTTAACATCCCCATTTTTGGGAATCTACCTTAGTTTTTGGAGTTTCTGTTCAGGTTAGAGACAATTTTTCACAAATTCTGGTGAGAACATCATCATTTTTGCACCAATTAGCAAAGGAGGCTGAGTCGAGCAACACGATGTGCGTTTCTTACGGGTTTGTCAGTCTTCAGGGAAATCCGTATGTCTCCGTGGATTCTGTGCAGATCCGAATCCATCAGCGTCATCATTTGACTCTTATCTAGCTTCACCACCGGCTGCTCCACCTTCACTCCCTCCACCATGACGCTCTTCATTTGAATGTCATCGGCATCGGTCTTCTTCGCATGTTCTTCACACATGCTCTTCCTTGACTCGCCCTGCGACGGTGCCTTTGTTGATTCCTTCCCCGCCCCATCCGCTACAGTTTTGTTCCTGTTATTCTCTGCAGTGTTCTTCTCTGGTGCCACATTTGTTTTAAACAAGCATTTCTGCGTTTCGCCGCTTTCCACTCTCTTCTTCTGATCCCTTGTCATAACCTTTCCCATTTGCACCTCGTTCTTCTTTGCATCTTCTGCCATCTTACGTAACCCGGCCCGCGTCGACATTTTTTGCTTGTCATTCACATCCGTGAGTGCTTGTTCACTTTTCTTCTGCAATTCAGTCTCCACGTTCCTCTCCTGCCGAGTCACAGTGTCCGTTGTAGCCGTTTTCTTTAGCGTATCCTTCTTGTCTGGCGACTCGCTATCGGGTTTTTCGTTCTTGTCTGTTCTCTTCCTCTGATCCCTCGTCATCATTTTCTCCATCTCCGGTTTATTTTTCTCCTCCTCTTGCAATTCATCTCCTGCAGTTTTTCGCTGTCCATCACCTTCTACACTTTTTTCTGACTCGGCAGGTGGCAGTGGATTTGGCGCCACCTTCTCTGCTGCATCCACGGTGGGATTTTGCTGAGTCACTGTGGGTTGTTCACCGTTTTCCATGCTCTTCTTCTGATCACTCATAACATTTTCTACAGTCAGATCATTGTTCTCCCGCATGCTCATTTCTGCCCTAGTTTCCTTTTTGTCTTTTTCTGTACTCGTTCTTGGTGCCATCTGGCTGCTGTCCTTCTCTTCTACGCACTTCTGTGTTTTTGTTTCGATGACACTCTTTTGCTGAGTCACTGCGTCTGTTTTAATTGCACTCTTCACCCCCTCAGAAGGGTTTTCTTTGTTTTCCTCTCCCTCTTTCTGATCCCTCGTCATCACTTTTTCAGCATCCATTTCTTTATTCTCCTGCATTTTCAGGTCTGTGTTTAATTTCACTGCATTTTCTTCCTCACTTGTTTTTGACCCCATCTGCTTTGATGTTTTTGACGAGACCTCCTCAGGCGTGTCTGTTTGTGTTTTGTCGCCTTTCTCCTCTTCCGCGGTTGTGGGTGTTTTTGTTTCGGTGGCAATCTTTTGCTGAGTCGCCGCATCTGTTTGAATCCCTTCTGTCACCTGACTTGTCGTGGCGCTGTGGTCGGTTTGCGAATCACCACTGGATTTTTCACTTTTCTCCTGATCCTTCTCTTTTCCCAGCTCTTCTTTGTTACCATCCTCCTTTTTTGTGTCTTTGCCACTTTTTCTAGATATTTGTGATTCCCCCGTCTCTGTGAGCGTGTTGGTTCCGTTCCCATCTTCGGAGCTCTGTACTTTGGTTTCTCTGCTATTTTCTTGTGTCATCACATTTGTTTTTGTCCGTTTCTTAGTTTCTTTGTGTTCCTGAGAGTCACATGTCAATTTTTCACTCTTTTCTGCTCTTTTCTTCTGATCCCTTGTCATCAGCTTTTCTGGTTCTAATTCAGTCTTTTCCCTGATTTTGGTTTCTTCACTCATTTTCTTTGCATCATCTTCTGCTCTCTTTTTTGACTCGACCCGAGTCGGCATTCTTTCCGCAGTCTTCTCGGCGCCCTCAGTTTGGGGGTTGTTCTCAATTTTCTTTTCGACAGTCTCAACACCTTCTGTAACTTGACTTGTGGCTCTGTGGTCATTCTGTGATCCACTCTTGGATTTTTCATCATTTTCCCCTGTTTTCCTCTGATCCCTCATTACCATTTCTGTCTTCGCCGTTTCTCTCTTTTCCTGCGTTTCTACTTCTCGACTTGTTTTCTTTGCATCTTTTTCTGTATCCTTTTTTGACTCTGTATCCAGCGGCGTTTTTTCTGCTGTGTTCTTCTTCTGCATTTTTGTCTCTTTGCCACCCTTCTGCTGCGTATCCGTGTTTGTTTTGTGCGTTTTCTTTGTTTGGTCACTCTTCTGTAATTCGCTGTTGTGTTGCTCAATGCTGTCCACTCTGGTTGTCATTTTTTGGTCCTTTTCCTGCAGCTTCACTTTCTGGCCTTTACATTCTTCTTCTCTGTTTTTCAGGTCTGCCGCATCCTTGCTGCTCTTCTGCCGTTCTTCTTTTGGTTTTGCCTCCGTGTCCTTTCCCATCTCTGCCTTGCCCTCCATTGCCGATCTCGTTCTTTCGTATTTCTTCTCATTTGTTGCTGCGATCTTTCCCCCCATGATCTTCACCTGAACCTTCGCTCCCTGTCCGCCCGTTGCCTTCACAATCTTTCCGATTATTTTCCTCTCGTCCTTCTTCTCATCCTCGTCTCTATTTTCATTGACACTCTCAACTTTCTGCCCACTTTCCTTTTCCTTCATCTTCACTTCATCCACTGGTTTACACGTGGTTTTGTTTGCGTTATCAGTTTGCCCATCTTTCTCTGGCTTCTTCTCAGATTTCGTGACTTCCTTCTCTGTGGTCACCTTTTGGTTTAATGTCTGTGCTTCTTTACTTTTATCTTTCACAGAGATTTCTTTCATTTTGAGTGTCTTGGAGGCATCTTTGTCTTCCTTCTTTGTCGTCATGTTCTTACTGACAAAATCTCTGATGCCCATCTTCTTGCTGATCACCTTGGTGACGGCTGATAATTTAACATCACTCTTATCTGACGCCTTCTGGCTTTTATCTTCAGCCTTATTCCCTCTAGGTACAGTTTTCCTAAAGCCAAAGAGGAAAAGACAACAGTCACTTTAGGATTTTTAGCCCTTGAACGTCAACCGGACTTTTAACCTTTTTAAACTGAATACCCATACTGATACAGGGTTTGGAATCAGCTGAATCACCTGACATTCTAAATGCAGCACCATAAAATTCAGTTACTTTATGATGCAAAATAAAAACAAAACAAACGAAAACCCTGCGAGATCCTGTGGAAACTAAAGATTGAAGCTTACTGTGACTGGTGTGTATGTGTGTGTGTGTGTGTGTGTCGTACTGATTGCTCTTCATCTCCTTCCTGGCCACTCTTCTTCCATCCCTCAGTAGACCTCTCAGCGACTGGAACAAATTGTCTCTATTGGCCACCAGACGGCGCTGTCGCTGTGCAACAATAATGTTCTGTTAGAGCACAAATTATCTTATAAATCGACAGCTGGAAACCAAAATTACATTCACACATCATGAAGGTCAGTTTTTTCTTTAAGATTTGAATAAACATTAAATATGGAATTTTTTTTCTCAACGGGGGTCAGAACATTATGAATCTAATCTATCAAAGACGGATCATTTTGGTTCTGCAAAGACTGTTTTTGTTTTCTTTTGCATCTGCCAAGGACGTAATAAAATCATTGGTGTTTATTTGTCTGTCTGTTAGCAGGATTATGTCAAAACTACTGCACAGATTTTGACGAAATTTTCAACACGTATACATATTAGGCCATGGACAAACCCATTAAATTTTGGAGGTGATCTGGATCTGGATTAAGTTTTAATTTATATAGGGTTTGGAGGATTATGGTTAGCAGGATTACGTTAAAACAGCTTCACGGATTTTGACGAAATTTTCAACATGTATACATATTAGGCCATGGACAAACCCATTAAATTTTGGAGGTGATCTGGATCTGGATTCTGGATCAAGTTTTAATTTATATAGGGTTTGGAGGATTATGGTTAGCAGGATTACGTTAAAACTACTTCACAGATTTTGACGAAATTTTCAACACGTATACATATTAGGCCATGGACAAACCCATTAAATTTTGGAGGTGATCTGGATTCTGGATCAAGTTTTAATTTATATAGGGTTTGGAGGATTATGGTTAGCAGGATTACGTTAAAACTACTTCACAGATTTTGATGAAATTTTCAACACGTATACATATTAGGCCATGGACGAACCCATTACATTTTTGAGGTGATCCGGATTCTGGATCAAGTTTTAATTTATATAGGGTTTGGAGGATTATGGTTAGCAGGATTACGTTAAAACTACTTCACAGATTTTGACGAAATTTTCAACACGTATACATATTAAGCCATGGACGAACCCATTAAATTTTGAGGTGATCCGGATTCTGGATCAAGTTTTAGTTTATATAGGGTTTGGAGGATTAACATGAAAACTACTTCACGGATTTTGACCAAATTTTCAACAGATACATATTAGGCCAGGGAAGAATCCATTACATTTTGGAGGTGTTCTGGATCCAAATCCACATTCTGGATCATTTTACTTTATATACGCTTGCAGGATCACGTCAAAACTACTTCACAGATCCTCCCCAAATTTGTGCCACAGATAGACATTAGGGCATGGAAGACTCCACTGAATTTTGGAGGTGATCCGGATCTGGATTAGCAGACGTCCGAAATCTGTCACCGCTCTTGTTTAAATCAACGCTAAGATACGGAGGATGAATAAAGAACAAACAAAACAACGGCCGAGAAGCGCACGAGACATTTTGATACTTGCCTCATCTGCAGGACTGCTGTTCTTTTCGTCTTTGTCGGCTGATTTTCCACCCCTCTCTTTCTCCTCTCTCTTCTTTCCACCATCACTTCCATCCTTTTTTTTACCCTCTTCTTCCTCCACTCTCCTCACTTTAATTTCTGGGTTGTCTATTGACCTCGCTCTTATTTTCCTCTTCAGCTCTTCCTTCTTTTTTTTCTCAAGTTCACACTGCTCTCTTTTCTGCTCTTTTGCTTCCTCTCTCCCAGCTCTCCTCACCTTCGCTCCTTGGCTCTCCACGCCCTTTTCTTCCTCTCTGTTTTTCATCTTCTTAATATCCTTCCCTTCATCTTTCTCTTTTCTTGTCCTTTTCGTTTCCTCGCTCTCTGCTGTCCTTTTGTCTTCCGTGAGGTCTTTCTGGATTTTCTTCTCTTTTTCTCTCGTTCTTTTTGTTCTGATACTCTCTGCTGTCCTCTCATCTTCCAGGTCTTTCTGCATTTTCTTCTTTTCTCTTGTCCTCATTCCCCCTCTCTCTGCTGTCCTCTCATGTTCCATGAGAGCTTTCTGCATTTTATTCTGCTTTTCTCTCATTTTCTTTGTTCCCTCGCTCTCTATCTTCTCATCTTCCAGCACTTCTTTCTGGATTTTATTCTCCTTTTCTCTCATTCTCTTTGCTCTGTCACTCTCTGCTGTCCTCTCATCTTTCAAGTCTTTCTGCATTTTCTTCTCCTTTTCTCTCGTCCTGTTGGTTCCCTCGCTCTCTGCTGTCCTCTCATCTTCCAGGTCTTTCTGCATTTTCTTCTCCTTTTCTCTCGTCCTGTTGGTTCCCTCGCTCTCTGCTGTCCTCTCATCTTCCATCAGGTCTTTCTGCATTTTCTTCTCCTTTTTTCTCGTCCTGTTGGTTCCCTCGCTCTCTGCTGTCCTCTCATCTTCCATCAGGTCTTTCTGCATTTTCTTCTCCTTTTTTCTCGTCCTGTTGGTTCCCTCGCTCTCTGCTGTCCTCTCATCTTCCATCAGGTCTTTCTGCATTTTCTTCTCCTTTTTTCTCGTCCTGTTGGTTCCCTCGGTCTCTGCTGTCTTGTCTTCTTCCATCAGGTCTTTCTGCATTTTCTTCTCTTTTTCTCTCATTCGCTTTGCTCTGTCACTCTCTGCTGTCCTCTCATCTTCCAGGTCTTTCTGCATTTTCTTCTCCTTTTCTCTCATCCTGTTGGTTCCCTCTGCCTCTGCTGTCCTCTCTTCTTTCATCAGGTCTTTCTGCATTTTCTTCTCCTTTTCTCTCGTCCTGTTGGTTCCCTCGCTCTCTGCTGTCTTGTCTTCTTTCATCAGGTCTTTCTGCATTTTCTTCTCCTTTGCTCCCTCACTCTCCACTTTCTTATCTTCAATCGTGTATTCCTGCATTTTCTTCTCTTTTTCTCTCATTCTCTTTGCTCTGTCACTCTCTGCTGCCCTCTCATCTTCCAGGTCTTTCTGCATTTTCTTCTCCTTTTCTCTGATCCTGTTGGTTCCCTCGCTCTCTGCTGTCCTCTCTTTCATCAGGTCTTTCTGCATTTTCTTCTCCTTTGCTCCCTCACTCTCCACTTTCTTATCTTCAATCGTGTATTCCTGCATTTTCTTCTCCTTTTCTCTCATACTGTTGGTTCCCTCACTCTCTGCTGTCCTCTCTTCTTCCACCAGGTCTTTCTGCATTTTCTTCTCTTTTTCTCTTATCCTCTTTGTTCTGTCACTCTCTGCTGTCCTCTCATCTTCCAGGTCTTTCTGCATTTTCTTCTCTTTTTCTCTCATCCTCTTGGTTCCCTCGCTCTCTGCTGTCCTCTCATCTTCCATCAGGTCTTTCTGCATTTTCTTCTCCCTTTCTCTCGTCCTCTTTGTTCCCTCTCTCTCTGCCGTCCTCTCATCTTCCAGCTCGTCTTTCTGTATTTTCTTTTCTCCTGTCCTCTTTACTTCTTCAGTCCGACTTTCTCTTCTTGTCTGTCTTTTCATCCCGTCTTTACTGTCCTTTTCTTCTTTTTCTCCCCTCCTTGCCTTCAATCCTTGGTTCTCAGTTGTTTTCCTCCTTTTCTTTACTTCCTCACCATCATCGTTTGCTTTCTTCACCTCCTCGTCTTGCTTCCTTTTTGTTCCTCTACTGTCTGAGGAATTTTCTTCACTTTTGTCATCAGTCATCTTCACACCTTTCTTTGCAGCTGTGACATCAGCAGTTTTCTCTTCCTCCTCCTCCTGCCTTGTTCTCATTCCTTTACTCTCCAATTGCTTTTTTCCTTCTTCCTGCTCCTGGACATTCTGTATTTTGTCATTTCTTGACATTTGTGGCAAATCAGAATCCACTTCTTTCATCTTCTGTTTCTCAGAAACTGTTGGGTAAAAAAAACAATTAATTTTGATGACTCAACGTTGGCATATAACTACAAAAAAAAAGTCACCTAAACATCCAGCGGTGTTGAAGAAAATGTGTAATTCAAACCCATGTGTGAGTGGGTACCTGGAGAGCAAACAGGATCACAAGGAGTTGTCGTCTTCCTGTGCTGCTCCTCGTCAACCTAAACAAATCCCAACACCGTCAGAGGAGTTACCGCCACCACGCTAGCAGCCATACAACCAGGGATGTACATGCTAATGATAAAAAGTCCAATACCGGACACAAGACTGTCACTGTGACACTCCTACAACAAAGCCTTACATCAGCTATTTTTATAATATACCATCTTACCAATTAGTTTATGATTAATCAGTTAACTGAACATGAAATTCATTTACTGAAAGACATTAAATTCAGTCAGATTTACTTAAGCACACTACTTCTTACCATGATTTCAGCTTAGCAACATTCTTTTACATTAAACTTTGCAGACCACACCGACAGTATATTCTACAGTTCAACTTTCCATTTCAAACTCCACTCTATTCAAAAATATTTATGCTAAACATGATCAAATATAGACATCGCCATCTTTTTGCTGAAGTTTAGCCGTACTCATGTTTGGTAAAGGTACGAGTGATCTATTGAAATCATGTAGCCGGACTGAAGCCCAGATGCTGCATGAGTGGTTTGAAATCTAGTTAATTTTTTTCAGATGGTCTATCTTGCAGCTTTAGGGTAAACTAGGCTAACTTTGTGTTTGTAGCACCTCTGTGTCCTCAGATCACCATTTCCTGCAATGTCTGTGGAGGTCCATGTCCAGCAGAGTATGTACCTGAGCGTCTGGTGCTTTGCTCCTGGTAGCAGCAGAACCAAAGTCTGTTGTCTTTGTTGAGGCAGGGGTCGCAGCAGGTTCTCCAGCAGCAGCTTCAGTGTCAATCAACCCTTCTCCAGGTGTAGCTTTGTCATCGGGATGCTTATCATCTGTGAGTTCTGTCGCAGCCATCTGCTTCTCAGCAGGTTCATCAGGTGAAATGATGCTCAAAAGGTCTTGAGAAAGAGCTTCTTTTCCATCTGATATTTTTGCTAGTGTCTAATGACAAAAACAAGATGGGAATATATGTGAATGAACATGTTTAAACAAATTTCAAAAGTAAGGTAGGAAGCACCAGGACCCAAAAGACACCTTAATTCTCATGCAAAGATTTTGCTGTTACCAAATATCTCCTTCCAGTGACCTTATGATGCCATAAGGCCTTCCTAGACATCTCTCTCATTTAGGACAACCTCCCAGGGAAATCCACATCATGTGCCTTATCACTGGAGTCCATACAAGTATTAATTAAACCGAATAGAGAGCAGAACACAACCCAAACAAATTCAAATTCAATGGGAGGAAGTGAGAGCCTCAGGCACTCATTGCACCTACACAGGCTGAGTGTGATGTAGAGCCGGACCACGCTGATTTTTGGGAGTAAACATTTTATGATTAAGATATATAGATAAAGCGGCAAAGATTCCTATCATTTCGTTATCAAACCCTTTTAATAAAGAAATGTAACTGAGGCTTGATGTTTTAGTTTAAATATGAACCCTATGATTGCAGCAAAGTCTTAATTAAATCATAGTTTTAGCGCAACACTCGACACAGTACCTCCAGAGTAAACTGATGGCAGCAATGACTGAATGGAAAAGTATGTGCCAAGCATGTAGTTGGCCAAGCTCTCTCATTAACTGCAAGGAAGTGTTGGCGATGCACAACCAGCCCATAAACAACTGGTCTCTAGACAGTTTGTGCAGGGCACTTACTGGATGGGGCACAGTGTGCATCGACCCCAGGTTTGAGTCCTAGCTTGAGTGACCTTTGCTGAGTTGACTCCTCCCCCACCACCCCTCCCATTTCCAATCACAACATCCCTACATCTGTTGAGGAAAGGCTGAAAAAGACCTATATAAAGCTGCAAACCTCAATCACTTCAAACACTCACCCTTCTCTTCCTTGAAGCAGTGGTATTCATAGGATTTTCAGCGGTACTCTCTTGTGAGTTTGGTTTGTTTCTGGTTGGCATTTTGGATTCTGATGATTTTCTCCTATTAGCTGCAGCAGACGTTACAGCCACAAGCGGCACCGGCATGACAGAAAATTCCAAAGTCTTTTCAGACAGCAGTTTGGACTCCGCTGATCTTCGCAGACCAGGTCTGGATGCAGAATTAGGCTCAATTTTAAAATCTGTATTTCTGCTTCTGCGAGCAGATACTTTGCCGTCCTCATCTGGAGGGGTGGTGTCACCAAGACTGGACTGAACGGAGGCAGGTTTCTTCACAGGGAGTTTGTTTTTGCTTGTTTTCCTTGTAGGAGTTGATCTGACAGAAGTGATTTTCTTAACAGGGGCTTTTGATGCCATTTGTGTGGTGGTCTTTACTGGCATCTGGAAAGACAAAAGAAACAAGTCACTCAACCAATAATAATCTGCTCCTGTCGGGTGTTTGCCCATTTTTTTTTTTTTTAAGCTGTTAGCTGGATTACTCAAAAATTACTTCACTGGGTTTATTTAGCTTGAAGGATGGGGAGGGACATGAAACATAGAAGAACCTGTTAAAATTTCAAGTGGATCTACATCTTTTCTCCGGCTACAAACATTTTAAAAATAATAAAATCCCGCAGGCTTGAGCTTTACACATATTAAATACAAATAAAATGTGTAAGACCACTAATAGTTACAGATACACACAATTTATTTAGCAGACAAAACCACATCATTCCTTGCATGTGGTCTCCTGTGATCAATAATAAAATGGGTATTTATTTAATCAGGTTACATAATTATTTATTATTATCCACAGCACTTATCATCCACTGGGTAGGACACCAACAGAGACATCAAGTATTTTTATATCTGTTCTTTATTTAAATGTAAGGTTTGCAATAAATAATTTATGTATTTTAAACAGTCTCATTTTTGTTTCCGATTAAATAACGTTGAGCTTTTCTTCTGAAGCCAAATATTGACATGTAGAAATGAGAATGATGAGATTTTGAAATAGAGTACTGTATTCGGAAACATATTTTTTTAGGATTTGAGAGACTCACCTTGAGTTTACTCCCAAGTCCAGGTGTGTTCTGGATCTCCCACATTCCCTCTGTGAAGCCTTTAATGCGAACGCCGCTGCCGTACTTCAGCTTGTTTCCAACATATGGAATAATGTTCTCCGGAGGGAGGTGACCTCTGATGTAGAAAGACATTCATCACTGTTATTTACTGATCCCGATTATTATCATCCTACTTTTGGCATCAATGAGGTCTTTCATCATGACACGACCACCGAGGAGTCATCGTCACTGATTGGCACCTGTGTGTACTTACATCTGATGGGTGCCGAAGAAGAAAACAGGTACTCGTTTACTGTGCCCTTCCTCTAACTTGCAGACCTGAACACACACGAACAGTAATTGCATCAGGTATCATTACACATGAATCCACATATTCACTGTATATGTTAGTGCGCACATACCCTTGCAGGCCAGTAGGGGAAGTGCTTCATCTTGGCGAACACCAGATCCCCTGGTTTGAACTGATCCTTGTTTTTCCCTGGCATCTTGCTGGTCCCACCCTGAGCCACACACTGCAGGAAATACAATGCAATAACACAATCGTTTTTGTCCTCTGGTTTAACCCATCCTAATTACAGTAAGACAAAATCCACCTGGGGACCAGCTCCAGATGTAGAGACACTACCTTGGTCAAGGACAGAGAAAGAAGCAGACCCTAAATAAGCATGTTTTGATTATGGGAGGAAACCCATGCAGACTCCACACAGAAAGGGTGGGAAGCGATCCCACGACCTTCTTCCTGTGAGGCATCAGTGCTAACCACTATTCCACCGTGACACCATCAAACAAGGAACCGCTTGAAAGACTGAAAACAACAACAGCCATGTGAGTGCCTGAAACAGGTTCCCTCCTGACAGGTGGTCACATTTTACTGGACTACTATTGTCCACAAAAGGTTGGGGGACAATAAAGAAGATGTAAAACGCAGTGATCCTGACAATGACTTAGACTTCTCTTTCATTTCAGACCGTATGAACACATGATATTTCATGTTTTGTGTGGTCAACCATCAACGTAATCAAGGGAATACAAGGGATGCTCATGGGTAAAAAAAAAAATTCCAATAGCCCAAAGGTCCACTCATCCTCATCATGAATGAGCAGTGAGGGAAGACACCCAGAAAACTCTGACTCTTGTTGGTGGTGAAATTGTGCAACTTCTGACTGTTTCACTACCAGACTGACGATTGCAGGCAAAGTCAGTGGGAAAAACAGACAGACAATTACCAACAACTTTTGCAGAAGTTGTCTTCTGTGCTTCTTGACATGTTCAGAACTTTACAAGTCTGCAGCTAAAACTATTAACTATCAATGGACCATTGTCTTCCTCTTGGGCCACTTTGGGAATAAGGCTTTTCACACTTTCGCTCTCTTCCGGATCTGGCACGCGAGGTCAAAGAGCGAGAGGTGTAAACTGCAATCTCGAGGCATCATGACTGACTGTGTAGGCAGCGAGAATGACCGAGACTTTGATTATTTTTCCCGTGTTGATTCCTTGAAAGACTTTTTGTGAAAAAGTGGTATTGGTGTCCAAAGAAGAAAAACTGTTTAAGTTTATTAAAATTTATGCTGCACACGAACTGAAAATTGAGGTTTTGCCCAACTCGCCCCAAGGCAGTGTCTATTCATAAACATAGAATCAGCTGATCACTGTTTCGCTTTGCGGACCTCTATAAATTTTGTGCACTACGTTCATATTTCCGAGAGTGTGAAATAAATAATTTGTGAAGAATAAAATACAATTAATCATGGATCTGGTTGTGAATGGCAGTTGAATGGTGTATCTAATAAATAATCATGAAGTAACGGCCTGGTCCATTTCCCTGCACGTTCTGTCATTTATTAGGCTTATAGCCACATGTGTCTGTGATTTGGTTCAATAAATAAAGAACACAGGTAGGATAAAATGCACTGATATGTATCACAGCAGAGCAAGGTGACAGATTACGCTGCCCTTTAAAAGATGCCGATGACAAATTATTCCCCGACCCGATATCCGAACTCCAGTCCGCCTAGCTGGATGATAAGTGCAGCATGACTCGATGGCACTGCTGCGCATTTAATCCACGACCCACTGGATGTGCTGCTGGATGCTACGTAACTTAAAATAATTACTTTGTAGCGGAGTGATCATTTGCTCTCAGAGATTGGCTGATAACACCATCTGTAATCGCTCCGGAAGCACAGGCGAATTTGATTCAGCAGCTTTTCTTGTGCGCTTCATAGGGTGGAGAAAACGTTTGGGATAATCTCAAAGGTAATTATTTATAATACTTATGTTGTAGCCGAACAGCTTGGTAAAACAGTTGCATTTTCACTCCCTGCTTTGTGACTTCAACATGTCAATCACAAATACTAATCATTATGAGCTTTTGTTCAAATCTGTATCTCAGGGGGTCACCGAGCCCGTTCCTGGAGAACCCTGCCCTGTATGGTTTCCACGTCAACCTACTCAAGTCACACCTGTTTTTTTGTTAGTGGTGTCTTCCAGCTGTTGATTGGCTGAGCACACCTGATAGTTATTTACCTGGGAGTGGATCAGGGAGAGTCAGAAAACACGCAGGGCAGGAGCCCTCCAGGAACAGGGTTGGTGACCCCTGATTTAGACAGTTTGACTGCCCGAGCACCTGTTAACGTTTTTTTTAATACCCCTCGACCTTTGAACCAACCTGGTCGCGCATGCGCATTCCCAGAGTGTGAAAAGGCTTATAACTGTATTATTCTCAGTGCAATTTACACATTTTTTATATGTAAACACTTTTACCAAAATAAATCCATCCATTCACGATTCACATTCTTTCTTTGCTGTAATTTAGACTTTTTTTTTTCCTTGAAATACTTCGATAATATACCAGCTGCATTAAACTACGGGAATATATTTTACAAAACCAAATAACAATGCAGAAATTAACCGTAATGTCCTATCTGTCGAAATGCTGGATAATTGAATCATTTTTTTTTTAACCTGAAAAGGCTCGACGTGTTTCCTGATTCACTAATAACGTGTAAAGTGGACGCTCGCCTGCGTTTGTCACCTAGGTCAAACCAACGTTCGATAATTATCATTTTGACAAAAACAAAGCACGCATTCTTACCGAAATTATTCTGGAAAGTCGACGCGAAATCTTGAAATTTTTTTTTTTTTTTTTTCACAGAGCTAAACGACCGCCATGTTATTTGTTGCCGACGCGTCACGTGACTCGCAGAAGGAGGAGGGCAGCGCGACTTCTTCTCCTTTTGAATTACTGCCGTTTAGAAAACACACGTTTTCCGTGCATTACCGCCACCGCCTGAACTGGAGGGCTTCTAAAAACCCTCGAACGGTGACAAAACAAAACAAAAAACAAACAAACAGTATATCAGCGCTCCTAAGAGCTATTCATTTCTGTAAAAATATATAATAATAATAATAATAATAAAAATCACAAAATATTTCACACACACACAATTAACCAAATTGAGTCCCACCCAATATTGTTGTCACCATTTTTTCAGTGTTTGTCAGCAATTGTACTGGTTAAAAAAAAAAAAAGCACAGACTTTGAGAACCGATTTAGGGTAATTTTGGGGTGCTGAATCCGAATCTGAACTCTGATTTCCTCTATCACATCACTTTTTTTTTTTTTTTTTTTTTTTGCAATCTGCATGTTTTGTATTGATGGATTATGCAAAAGTTGCTCATTCACTCATGAGTTTGACGCCACTAATCATGCACAAAGCAGCTTCAAAAGCATCATTTTTAAACCAGGTTCGTGAAATGTGAGCAACAGCCGTAATATCGTTTATGGCACTGAAGAGGTGTGTGAGACTGCAACTTTTGCTTCAGTGCCTGATACGAGAAATATGTTTTCCTATCTCAAAAAGGTGATGCGATTTGCAAAAAACTAACACCAGATTCGGATTCAGTGGCCTCAAACTGCCAAAAATCCGTTGAAAAACTATGCAAGAAAAAATGTGTTGACCAACATGTGGGGTTACTCAGTTAATAATTTTCAAAAATGTGCTGAGGCTTTAGATATCTGTACACAACCATTCTACTCGATCATCTGCACATATTTCTGGTAAGTGTGAGTGCCCACAAAGGAAAGACAAAAGAATTTACAAACCTCAGCAATTCAAAAACAAGAGATAATCATTGGACATGGACCATGATTTCTTTATTCGGCACAACCACACGTATGTTGAGTGACCAAGAGAGAGAGAAGTGTCTGTTTCAGATGAATTCTTCCAAAATCCTTTCTGTGGGGTTTTGGTTATGACAGTGTTATTTGAGTTTTTGAATGTAACTTAAAAAAAAGCTTTGGGACAGATCATACAAAACACAAGTGTTCACTGAGACCCTTGTATCATCTGACACTTATCACACTCAAACTCTGGGTCCACACTTTGTAGTTATAATCAAGGACTAAACAAAAAAAGTTATTTGATTTAATCGCTGCCACTGTCACTGTCATCCTCCTCTTCCTTGTCTTTCTCCTCTTTCTCGTCCATGAGTCCAGAGAAGAAGTCATTGTCTCCGAGGGCTTTCTTTGTGAGAGACTTCAGTCGACCATCTTTCTTCTTCCTTTTGCGATATTCCTGGACAGTAGTACTGGGTAGACTGGAAATGTCCCAGAACTTGATGAGCCGGTCATGGCCGCAACTGGCCAAGAAGCGCGAGTCTCGGGACTTGGCGAGCTCTTCGACGGGCTCACCGACATGCTGCCCGATACAGCCGATGACCCGGTTTGGGAGCAGGTTGATGGCTCTGATGGAGAACAAACAGAAATGTAGTTTTGCGTTTCAATCGGTTGCATCAAGAATTAAAACTACTAAAATTATCTCGCCACTGCACAAGTTGTAATTACTCATCATGTACGTTGTTGCATAGTATAGTGTTGTGCAAAAACTTTAGGCATGTTAAGTCTGTTAGCATGACCTACCGTATGCATCCATCCATGGAGGCGGTGCACATGATGCTGTCTGTAACGGGAACAATACAGTCGATGGACTCCGCTTTGACGGCGAAGCGGTCACTGGTGGCACCAAAGCCATTCCAGTTAAAGATGTAGACGGTCCCCTCACTGGAGCCGCACACCACTTTCCTCCCCCTCTTCATCAATGCCACAGAGGTCAAATCACCACTCTGGAACTCTGACAGCAACTCAAACCGCCGCCGTTTGATGTTGAAGACGCCCATCGTGCCATCACCACTGTGATGAAAAAAAAAAAAAAAAAAAAAACCCAGCACGCATCATATTGTAGAACTCGATGTCAATGATCGATGCTAAGAACCAGTAGCACAAGGTCCACATGTAGCTTCCAATGAAATGCTCACATTCTTTGCAACTGTATTTTCCAGAGTATAAGTTGCACCTTTTTGGGATTTGGGATTTTTATGTATTCTCATAGTGCATTTTTTATTATTGCCAAAAATGCATTTTATACTCCAGAAAAATACAGTAATGTGAGGAAAAACTTTTAATGATAATAATATTGCCAACTTTTAAACATTCACTGAAATGGAATGTCACAGTAAGAGTAATATACATGATTTCACCAGTAGATGTCAGTAGTCTCTGATGGTTAAATGAGTTTCTAAATAATGGAAATTTTACATCCGCCAAGGATGTAAAAAAATCATGGGCATTTATTTATTTGTCTGTCTGTCTGTCTGTTAGCAGGATTACATCAAAACGACTGCGCGGATTTTGACAAAATTTTCATCACCATAGATATTAATTAGTGCATGGAAGAGTAAATTTTGGAGGTGATCTGGATCCGGATTCTGGAGCAAGATTTCACTTTATATAGGCTTTTAAGGATTACGTCAAAACTACTTCACAGATTCTCTCCAGATTTGCACCACAGATAGATATTAGGCAATGGAAGACTTCACTGAATTTTGGAGGCAATCCAGAGCTGGAGTATGGATCAGAATTTCAATTTGTATGCTTCACTTTGTCGGATTTTGAGGATTACGTCAAAACTATTTAAAGGATTTTCATCTACTTTTCACCACATATTGGTGCTAGGCCTCAGAAGACTCCATTAAATTTTGGAGGTGATCTGAATCCATATCCAGATTCTGGATCACTATTTCATTTTGTACACTTTCGGATTTTGACGATTACATCAAAACTACTTAACGGATTTTCACCAAATTTTGGAAGACTCCATTAATTTTGGAGGTGATCTGAATCTGGATCCAAATTCTGGATCAGGATTTCACTTTGTAGACTTTTAAGGATTACGTCAAAACTACTTCACGGATGCGACGTCATAATATAAAACCAAGATCAGGAAGACACTATTTTGTTTCAGCTTGTGAATTAAATATCACATTGTAACATCTTGATCAGTCGGTCCGTTCTGGATCAGTATGCAATTATTGCATTGTGCTGTGGAATCCGGATCCAGGTAAAGTCCAGGTCACAATATGAATCACATATCTGTTATTTTGAGTCCTTGTCAACCATTGGCGGACGTCAGAAATCTCAGATTGCTTTTGTTTCTGAAGCAATTGTCTTTGGAGGCTTGTTGAAGCACCAACATGGTTTCATCTGTCCATCGCTGCTCCACGTTTGTTGTTGTTGTTGTTGTTGTGCAACATTCCTTAATGTATAACATTCTGGCCAAATTCCATCTCACTACCAGCACACACGTCACCAGTGGTTTTGTAAAGACACTAAACCTTTGTCCACTAAAGCAGCACTCTAAAGATTCCATAAAACCAGGTGCTCTAGGTGGACAGTTAAAGGAAGAAGATGCTTTTAGAACCTGGCAGTGAGCAGGATCCTCTTCGCCTGGTCCACAGTGATGCCACTGATGTAATCATCATGGTGTTTCAGATCCATGAAGGCCGTCCCTTTCCTCATGTCCCACACCTTCACAAAAACACATTAAAATCCACAATCCTAAAAGGAATCACTTGCAAAAGCAAACCCTGAACAAATCAAAAACCTCGCGTTAAGTAAGCTATTTATGGAGACCTTTACAGTGCCACCGTCATCGCCGGTGGCCACGATGTTCTCGTCCACAAGCAGCAGGCAGTTGATTGGCGCACTGTGTGCGCCACGGATCCGCGTGGTCAGCTCGCCACGCTCCACATCCAGCACATGGACAGCTTTGTCCCGGGACACGGTGTAAAGCTTCAGTCCGTCTGCCGAGAACCGCACCTGGTGTGGACAAGAAAGTCTCAGAACGACGAAACAAAGCAACAACTGCAAAGTCTGCACTGACCCATGGCACACTGGGTAAATGTTGATAAGCTTACCATTGGCAAGTGATGCTTTTCTACAGAAGGTTTTAAGACCTTAGAGTTCAGCCACTATAAACTTTTTGACCCCTAAGTCAATAGGCTTCTTGGGATCAAAATTTGGTGGCAATAAGGCAGCTCATTTAAAAAAAAAAAAAAAAAAACACAACAAAAGAAGTCACTGTGCACACAACATTTTTACAAATACACTCCAGTGACCTTGACCTTTGATCTTTTGAGCACAAAATCAATAGGTTCTTAGGGTCACTATGCATAATGCATATACCAATTTTGGTGACAATCTGGGCAACAAAACTGAAGTAATCTTGCTCACAAATAAGTGAAATATTACATGTGCAAAGATGGGCAGAGAATCTCCAGTTTGTCAACAATGTGTAAGACAAATTCGAAACTAATGTTCCTCAAAGACAGATTGGAAGGGATTTGCATATTTATCATTCAACAATTCAAGGAATCTGGAGAGATTTCAGTGGATAATGAGCAAGGGAGAAAGCCTACGCTGAACACCTGCAATCTTTGATCCCTCAGATGGCACTACATCAAGAACAGTCATTCATCAATAGCTGATATAATCAGATGGGTAAACAATTATTTTAGGAAACCTTTGTCAAGCAGGACAACACAAATGGCAATTAAAACTTTTGGGCAAAAGAGAGGCCTGATGTTACACTTATCCAGAAGCGGCGTGAACGTCTGTACCCTTCTTCTGCATGGCTGCAGAAGAAGTAGCTATGGGTGTTGGACTGCCCTGCCTGCAGTCCTGACCTGTCCCCAAGAGACAATGTATGGAAAATTTAGAAACAACAACAAAAAAATGCAACGACGACAACCCCACACTGATGAACACCTTAAGATGTGTTTGCAGGAAAAATAGGACAAACCTGAAAGGATTCATCGCTTGCTATCCTCAATGCCTTTGAGAAGGAATGGCAACATTACATAGTGGTCAATGCTTTAGCATCTCAACTTTTTTGGTGAATGTGTTGCAGGTTAGGTGGACTGGAATCTCCGTAGATGTGAATGTGAAAGTCCATGTTTTGCATTTTTCCGTATCGTCCCAACTTCTTCTTATTTAGAGTTGCATTTAAACTCCTCTACATTCACCATCTCTACTCCTCACCACTGCTCCATACCATCATGCTCTCTCTTGCTCATGAATATGTACAGCATCTTGTTCACCTACACCTTGAACATGTCTTCCTGTGCATCTCTCTGTCCTCACACATGTCCTGCACCGCCTCCACATACTTCTCCTCTCTCGCCCTCCTTACCGCTAGGACCAATATTATCTGGTCAACATCAGGGCAAATGACTCCAAGTTCATTCACAAAGCAACCACATTAATGTGCAAGAAAAACAAAATTCTTAAAGCACAGCCAAGTGCAGGCGGAAGCAGGGAGCCCACCTGGCGGCAGGGCTTCAGGTGGTGTCCGGACGACCACAGCTCCCGGTTGTCACCCTCCGTGCATGAGTACGAGAAAACGTATACGTCCCCGTCCACGTCCCCGCAGGCGAGCACGTCTCTGTTTGGGTGAAAAGACACCGTGTTGGCGATCGCCTCAAGCCTCAAATCAACCGGCGTGTCTCGGATCTTTGGCCCGACTTCATCCTCCGTGTCAGTATCCGGATCTACATCTGGACCGGCTGGTTCCGAGTCAGAGGTTTCTGGATCTTTTACTTGGTCTGTGAATCCAGCATGGTCTATGGACAGTGCCATGTTGTTGTTATTTTTAACTTCTTCTTCTTCGTTGTGTTTTTCGGCGGTTGGCATCTACTTTAAGAGCAGATTACCGCCACCTCCTGCCCCGGAGTGTGGATAGGCACAATGTCTATATGCAAACAGGTACAGCGTTTACCCTCACAAAATGGCGGACACAAAAGCTCGCAGTGGGATCTCGCGAGTTGTGTGGAATTTGTTGTCCATGCATGACGCGCTCAAGATGGCGTTAAATTCGAATGGCTTCTGTGCTGTGAGTGATTTAAACGGTCTAACTTTTTAAATTAATCATATAGTTCTATCATTCTAATTACATTAACTGTAATACGAGTATATTGGCTTAAGTTTGTTGTTTGGATCAAAGAAAGTTATTGTTTCAGATCTGAGCAGCCTAACCAAACTCCTTTGATAAAATGTCAAATTTATCTCTGCAGTATTTAAAGCAGTTATGCATGGGTAAGAATAAAATTTAGGATATTTTAAAAATTCTTACTATGTGTCGCGAAATTCGGCTAACATGAGATGTAAAAAGACTCACGTTATGTGGCTAAAATCAGTTTTAAATGGACTTTACCCCAAACTACTGTGTTTTGCACGTCTGAGATTTGAAAGTAGAAATTACTTCCAAATCAAATGTTTATATGATTGAGGTTAGCCGAATTACAAAGGTGCCCTTCCCATTTCGTAAAAACTTTGACGTGTTGTAGTTGTATGAACTACACTCGCTGCTCGGTGTATTTAAAAGAAAAGCTGTATTTTCAAAGCGGGGTTCCGTTTGTCGTCAGGCAGCGTTCACGGAGCGCTTTTGTTATCAAGGTAACAAAAACTGCCAAACGTCAACAGGTGTCAAATATCGACGCAATTAGTGGAATAGAGGTGGTGGCCAAATGCGGAAGGGCATCCGGCGTAAAATTTGTGTCAAATCAGCATGCAGATCTACTTTGGATCTGCTGTGGTGACCCCGAGCGAAAACGACTTGAATATGACTTATGTTATTTCTTTTTGACCTACAGTGCATCTGGAAGGTATTCACAGTGCTTCACTTTTTCCCCGTTTTGCTGTTCAGCCTTATTCCAAATTGGATTAAATAATTTTTTTTTCTCAAAATTCTAGACACAGTACCCCATAATGACAATGAGAAGAAATGTTTTTTTTTTTTTTTTTGCTAATTTATTAAAAAATAATAAATCATATGTTCATAAGTATTCACAGCCTCTGTCATGTGATTAAAAAATCACATGCACATGTACTGATGTTTTTTTTTATATTTTTTTAAATTTGCAATGAAAAACTTTTAATGTTGTGATTATGGGGTGTGGTGAGTAGAATTTTGAGGGCAAAAATGAATTTACTACGTTTTGGAATAAGGCTGTAACATAACAAAATGTGGAAAAAAGTGAAGCGCTGTGAATTCTTTCTGGATGCCCTGTAGATGAGTGCTATTGTGCCACACAACGAGGAGCGAGGAAGAGAGAGGCAAGAGGGAAACGGAAGCCGAGGAGGACACAGGAGGAGCAGAGACGGGAGCAGGAAGAGGGCGGAGTCAGATGGAGCTGACGGGAGCGAGAACGTGATGAAGCTGAGGCGCCGAGTTCAACACCTGGAGAAAGAAAAAACGGATCTGATGTCGTCTCACAACCACGAGGTGAATCAGAACTCTGCTAGAAACTCTGCCTTTGTACTTAACTGTAGTACAAAGTAATCAGCCTGAAATAGGGCAAAAACTAAAGCCACAAACCCATATATCTGTATAACACACACACACTTGTCGCTTCTTAAAAGCCATTGGAGAGTCGGTCAGTCAGTTGGTTGCTTGGTCGTGGCCCGATTGTCACCAGTACATGTTGCACTTTGTGTTTAATCAACTAAAAGGGATGTGATGTTTGTGTGTTGTTCAGGTGTTCTGCCTGCAGGTGGAGCTGGTGCGGCTGAGATCAGCAGTGGAGCAAGGCGAGGCAGAGAGGGCGGAGCTCCAGTATCAGCTGACAGCAAGCAAGATAGATGCTGAGCGTTCAAGCAGAGAGAATCACACGCTCACAGGTGCACGAGATATCTGCGCACATTTCAACCAAAAGTCAGACAAACTTCAGGGATCGGTAACGTGCACATTGTAACAATAAAATCCCCCTGAGAGGAACTTCTGAGTTCAAAAACGTTCAAATATTCTGTTGGAGCAACATTTCGTGTTCTGTTTTAGTGTCTGATATCCAGTTTGTGTTTTCAGAGCGAGGAGCAGAGCTCCAGCAGAGGATCCAGGACCTCAGCAAAGCTCTGGATGTCAGCCAGCGTTCCAGGGCGGAGGACCAGCATGCTTTGCAGCAGGAAATTGAAGAGCGCCACAAGATGCTTCAGAGCTCCACTGCTGAAAAGAGACAACTGAACCGACAGCTTCAGGTTCAAAACGCAACATAAATGAGCCAAATGACCACAAAAATCCAGGAGAACCAAGAGCGGATCAGGATCAGTCTAATCAATATGCTGCTACACTTCCAGGAGCAAGAGGAGGCTCTGCTGGAGTCGGAGAAGAGGGTGGAGAAGCTGAAGAAGGAGAAAGAGGAGGAGAACGAGCTGAACCAACAGCAAGCTGGCAAACTGAAGGAGCTGATGGAGCAAGACGAGAGGACCAGGAGGGAGAAGGAGGTGAGGTGAGGAGCAGCAAGAGAGAAGGAAGTGAGGACAGGAGCTGGTAGGGAGAAGGAGGCGAGAGGGGGAGGAGAGCAGGGAGGTAGAAAGAAATGGTGAGGGCAGCAGGAAGGAGGAGGTAGTGGAGAGGTTGTATTTACTAAACATAAAAAATGCTAACAAGCTAATCTGTACCTAGCTATATAGTTAGCATGTGCTTGCTATTAGTCTTAATCTGTAGTTTCTTAAATATGCTCTTAGCATGCTAACTGTGCTAACTATGCTGTGCAATGAGTCTCTCGTAAAACATTTAATGTTGTAACACAAATGCCCTGAGATCGACGAACCGCCTCTCGCCCGATGGCCACTACGATAGGCTCCACCCCCATGACCCTTCAGTAGAAATAAGCAGGTTTAGAAAATTAACGGATGGACATTTATGGAAACATGAGGACAGTTTTGTGTCAGCTGCACAGATTCGATGTTAGATGTTATGCTAATGCTACCATCAGCGCCTTCTGTGACATGCTAACAGTGATGCTAGAGTTACCGTTGCAGTAGTCCCGCAGTGCTATTAGCAGAAAATATGTTGTGCTGTTTTATGTGCAGCTGTCGGATCAGAGGCTGAAATCTTTGGAGTCAAACATGGAGGTGGCGCGCGCGGCTCACCTGGAGTCCCAGATCAAATCTGACATCATGCAGGTGACACCGTTTCTGCCTCATTCACTTCAGATGTAGCTGTTTAGCAGGATGCAGCCTGTGTAGCATTTTTATTAATTTTATAAAAATATCAATCGCTTGTTGATGACTTGACTTTGTAGAGGCGCATTCTGGAGCTGGAGGCGGCACTGGCATTGGAGCGCTCTGGCCAGCAGGAGGCGCAGTGCAACTTGGACCTGCTGCGTTCACAGTTCAGAGAGGTGGAGCGAGCTTACAATGTGGAGAGAGAGAGGAGCAGCAACGCAGAGCACAGTCTGCAGCGGTCAGATCGCAAACTGCACACATTACATTTTCTAATCTAAATTTAAATGTTTTTACTAGCATGTTGCCTGTGGGGATCCATGGGCTCTAGATTGGGTAGTGTTTATAAAATAGGTAGCTGACATTTTTCATCAAACACAATACAGTTTTCACTCATGGTACTGTCAACATGAAACTTAACTCACTCATGGTAATGGCAACATGAGCCTTAACTAAACTGACTAAACCAATTAAACTACAAAAGCACAATAAATCAATAACAACACTGTTAAACTAACGAACCACAATAATAACATTTAAAACCCCGAACTCCCATGGTGCATTGCAGCACAACATCCATTGTTTACTGGTTAGATAAAATTGCTAATTTCTCCAAAAATATTTGCCCTATCAACTTTCCATTTTCACAGTGTTCATCCTTGACCCGAAAATCATAAGCATGCGGAACGGTAAAAGCCATACACATACAGGCCACTTGGCTATTAAAATAAAAATTTGCTTTTCTGATTTTTACATTTTTCTTGTTTGTTTACTTTTAAAAAAGACTGTGTTGTTGTAGTAATAATAATTATATTATTTTCTGCTACAGTATAATTTTTTTTAAATTTCTTTGGTTAATGACACATTTGTATGCTACATTTAATGCTTATTATACATTGTACAAAATCTTAATTTTATATCAATATATAAGTTGAAACATGCTTACTTATTATAAACACCTTATATGTAATGTTTAAAATACTTAATACTTCAATCTTGCCATTACGTTTGTAAATTTTAATCATTTTTAAAAACAAAAATATACCTAAGCATGCCACTTCATATTATTTAAAATAATTAAATCAGTTTGTGCTACTTATTGTCTATAGAATTCCACTATTATGCAGACGACCCATTTTGATTTGAAATATTGATCATTTGAATGTTGTGTTATAAGCTTTCAACTGTGATTTTTGTTTTTTCTTTAAAAAAAAAAAAGACTTTTGGTGGAACATTTTCTGTTTTTTGTGCATGAAGCTTGCAGGCAGAGTCCAATCGGCGCATAATCGAGCTTAAAGCTGCACTGGAAACTGAGCAAAAGATGACCTCTGACCTCACAGACCAGTTAGAGGAAGAGAAGAAGCAGCACGGCAGCACTTTCTCGTTACTCGAGCAGGTAATACAGGTTGTATATTCAGGCTGTTGATCTGCTTCACTTTGTTAATGGCAGGATTTGAATTCCAGCCGATGTTAAAATCATTAATCCAGACATGCACCCCCAATGCACGATCTTAATCCTGACCTCATCTCAGCTTTCGTGTTTGTCCTCATGAGCACACTGACGCACGGCGTCCCTCAAGATAGAACGAGTCTTCACTTTAGCCAAATAACAAACAGTCTAAAAATCTACTCGTATGCAGAAATTCCTAAATTCCCTCTAATTTCTCTAACAGATTAGAAAGTTGGAGGTAATCTCCAGAAGAGTTACAACTTTATTACATCTTAAAGTCCGTGACGATGTCTTCAAATGTGGGTTATTCTCTGCCAAGGGGTCTCCATGATACCCCCTCGGATTTTGTTGGAAAAAAATTCTTAATTGTAGATTTATGTTTCTACCCAACATGCGAAATATTGACTTTCAGTTCTTCATACTTTAAAAAATAAAGACCTTTAACGTTTGGCCCTTTAAAAAAAAAAAAGCCATGTGACAAATGGCATTCTTTCCCAGCTTCAGGAATGATAATTTTATAATCATCTAGGAAACAAATTTTGCAGATGTTTACTAAATGGCATCCAAATGCTTGAATTATGGCATCAGTTAGTATTTAGAATGGATTTTATTTTTTTATATTTTTTTTACTCTGTAGAAAGGTAAAAATGGCTATATTTTTTGTCTAAAATAAGGTAAAACTGCAGGAGCCTTTCAGAAAATATGCAACAACTTAGAGTAATTAATGAAGTCATCAGCTATAAACAGGCACATTTTTTTTGGAAGGACAACACAATTAAGTGATTAATTGTTAAAGTTATAACATGTTTCTTCCAAAGATTGCCTTGTTTAAGATTAAATCTACTAACCAATTTAAATTATTTATGACTTTGTATAAAAAAATAAATTTTTATTCACATGGACTTTTTTATGACTAGACTTATCTGACCAACAGTCGAAAAAGAAGCATATCATCAACAAAGAGACAATCTACTAGAGGCCACTAGGGGTCAGCGACGAGTCTCTTCAGTGGTTCCACCAATGAGGTTCCATTTTCAGCCCTGTGTATTTGTCATCAGGATAACACAAAAAAAACCTGAGTGACTTTCAGTGAAATGTGTTGGGCACGTTGTAAATCTGTATAGATTTTGAGGCCGATGAGGATTACAGATTATTTATGTTTTCGCCGTACCCAGTGGCAGCTGGTGAAAAACCGTCTTGGTGGGGCTGCTGTGCCAATAGATTCCCTTGCCTTGTCCAGTACAGGCATTCAAGTGAACAGTCGGAAAATTACCACAATTCCACAATAATCATTTCATGTCCTTCTCAAAATCTGCAGTTTTACAGATAAAGTTAACCATTTACAGCTATTAAGGTAATATTTTGCATGAACATTACTGAGTGGAATGGAGGCAAACTAAAGAAGCTAGAAAAACTTAAATTAAATAACTTGACTAACTAATAACACCAAAACCTTTAAATTAAATTGGTTAAAATTAATTAACTGTAGAGGACAAAGCAAATTAAGTATACAAAACCACTTAATTAAATGCGTTGCTAAACCTGGGTTTGTCTTACTATAAGTGTCTTGTGTGAACTCAGTGGCTGAGTTAGAATTTCTTTAAAAAAAAACATGCAAATTGCTATTTTAGGGTTTTTGTTTTGTTTTGTTTTTAAACTGAGCAAATAATTTGTTTTAGAGTGTGGAATACGCCAAAGAATATTTCACTTCTGTGAACTGATCCTCATAACGTGTAGTGAAATCAAAATGCCAGCATGGCTGCAGCTTTGAACACTGTTACAAACAGCCCCGGCCTCCCCTATTACCATTATAACTGGTCTGCTGTCCCAATAAAGATCACAGCTTTGACCCCCTAAAACAAACAAAAAAAAAATCACTCATTCGTTTTATCTTAAATTTTCATCCTTGTTTCCACACCAGGAGCAACATTCAGGAATAAATCCGAGCAGCTCGTCAGCTCACCTGAGCTGAAGTGGATCCAGAGGAGTCAGTCCGCAGCTGGCAGAGGTGGATGCGCTCCTTTCCACCCCGCAGTAAAGAGCGCAGATAGGGGTGGTGGCCAAGTGGTTAATGCACTTGGTTTCAGTTCAGAAGGTTCCGGGTTCAAATCCCACCCCTGCCACATTTCTCCATGTAATGTGGAGTTGCGTCAGGAAGGGCATCCGGCGTAAAACTTGTGCCAATTCAACATGCAGATCCACCTTGGATTTGCTGTGGTGACCCCGAGTGCAAACAAGGGAGAAGCCGAAGGGACTTACTTTAGTAAAGAGCGCAGATCAGCAGCCTCCGTGTAGCAAGGGCTAAAATTCCGGCGCCCCAAAGCCATTAATTTTGGCAATGTTGATTTGCCAAATATTTATTAATTTTCCCTAGCAACTACATACAATTGGTTATTTCGCTGCACTTCAAGGGCGCTTTGAATGAGCGCCCAAGACGAGGAATGATATGTTCTCTGCTTCTGTCGGTGGAAATGCACTGTTGAATGAGAGTCAGTTAGAGGAAGTGTTGTTTTGATCATTCATATTACATGTAGGCACATACTATTAAGTAAAACTGACACTGATAATACTTTTTAAATATATATATATATTATGACTTTTCCCCTCCACATCTAGGAGGGCAGCGCCCTAGCGCCCCCTATGGGCCAGCCGCCACTGGCCGTACCTCCCAGACATGGGGTCAAATACTTTTGTATTTGGCCCCATGTCTGGTACCTCCCAATGAGCTTCATGCTGTTTGTGCTTTTGGAAAAACGGCACCTCCTCCTGCACAGTAAGAAGGTTCCAAAGTTATTGGCAGTGTTATGTCCTCTTGTGAATTTAATGTGTTTTCTTCTTCAGACAACTCAAAGGCATCATGAGGCTGAAGAAGTTGGTATGAAATTAATCCAACAGATTAGAGAGACTCTCCAACACCACAACGGCACAGGTACATGCTGAAATCGACAACTAGCCTGTTGTTGGTCTACAATTATTTCAAAGATTTGAGGTGATTATCAAGTATGTAATTGAAGTGCGACACGGGATACACACCTCTCGTAACGTGTGTGTTTGTAGGCCGTACGTCTACAGAGGATGATGGGAGCTGTAGTCCTGCTTCTGCCCTTGTGAACCACCTGAAGGCCACTCTGAGCGACTACCAGCACAGTCTGGAACAGATGGACAAACAGGTGTTGTGTGCAGTTTAACTGTTAACCCTAAAGCAGCAGCATCGAGTAAATATTGGTGTCATTGAAAGTGAACGAGTGTCTACAAACAGTTCGGGCTCATAATCTGTAGCACATTTCAGTTACTTCATCAAGATGAGGATTATTTAATAGCTGCACCATGTTGGGCTGCAATTTCCAATTTTTGTACTCTATTAAGATGTCGATTACTTATTTATTATGTCCGCCAAGGACTGTCTGTTAGCAAGATTTCATCAAAACTACTGCACGGATTTTTATGAAATTTTCAACAGAGATGGATATTAGACCAAGGAAGACTTCATTAAATTTTGGAGGGGATCCAGATCTGGATTCTGGATTGAGTTTCACGTTATATAGGCTTTGAAGGATTACTTTTAGCAGGATTACGTCAAAACTACTGCACGGATTTTGATGAAAGTTTCAACACAGATGGATATTATGCCAGGAAAGACTCCACTGACTTTTGGAGTTGATCCGGAGGTGATCTTGTTTATTTTTCAGTCCTTTGGATTGTATGTCTGAAAAGGACTAATGCCATCAAGATTCGTCTCCGGTCTGTTGACGAAATTTGATAGGGACATTGCTGAGGGACCTCACTGGTCATGGAAGTTTGGACACATGGATTAAAAAACCCTGTGACCCCACCCCCCACCCCCCAAGGGCCTCCTAGAATGGCAAAAGAAACAATTTTCCTACTTAAAAAATAAATTTGAAAAAAAAACAACAACCAGACAAACAAAAACAATTAAATAAGGTTTTCTGTAATTTAGCCAAAAGAGTCTGAGGATGCAAATTCTACTGTATGACTTGGGCGCCATCTGGTGTTGTAAATAACAGGGGGTGCAAATTGCTATCATTATTTTTTAAGCTGTGCGTTGTTCTCCATTAATCTTTAAATTGTTTATTATCAGAGGGGAAGAAAGAAACCATAAATAAAATCTGAAAATTTGGAAGGTTCATGTTTAAAAAAAAAAAAAAAAAAAAAAAAGGTATCAAAATGATTAACTGATTATTGCAAGTAGATAATGATTAATTATATCATGAGCTATTGGTCAAACATAGACCCATGTGACATTTGAACCAAGCTTCAGAGCGCCTACATCCACCAAGGCTCAAAGCAGGGCCTCCTAAAGTGCTGTCTATCCATTTTTAACTGATGCTTCCTAATGGTTGAATTTGTGGTCCCTGGCAGGTCCAGGATTTGGTGCTGGCCTCCCAGAGGCTGGAGGAGGAGAAGCAGGCTCTTCAAAATGTGACCTCAGAGCAGAGCAGACAGCTGGAGGTGTGTCTATCTGTGTTTGTGTGTCTGATCTCAGACCAGTGCTGACTGTGAGACGCACGGTCTGAGGACGATCCCTCGCTCGGTCTTGTGTGCAGGAGGGACAGCTGGTTCTGGTCAAACTGAAAGAGGAAGTGACACGCCTACAGCAGGAGAGCTCCGATTGGTTGATGCAGAGCCAGAAGCTGAAGGTGCAGCTGGAGAAGGAGAGGGAGGAAATGGAGCGAGGGAGGGAGGAGAGGACAGCAGAAATCCAGAAGATGACTGAAGACTACCGGATGGAGACACAAGTACTGACATGTGTCAATCAACTGATCATTGATCTATTTATCTATCGTTCTCTGTTTACTTGTTTTGGAAGATTTATGTGTTTGAGAGCTACACCTGACATGGCAACTGCTTTCCTTTTACTTTATTTTTCTTTTGCCTTCTTTCTTTTTTATAGTTCTTTATTTCTATCCAGTTTCTTTTGATTTTTCTTTTCTTTTTATATAATTTTCTTTATTTTCCTTCCTTTTTGTTTTTCTTTCTTTCCATTTCTTTGTTTTATATCTTTTTAATTTTTTTCTTTATTTTTAAAGTCTTTGATTTTTTTTTTCGTTCTTTCATTTTGTGTCCCCTCCTGCTCCCAATTTATTAATTTACATATTTATTTAACTTTCCTGCTCTCACTCTTGTCGTCTCACAGGACGTGATGTTACTTTGAAAATATTAAGGTTTTTGTAAAACTGACAGAAACTGCGTCCGTCTGTGTGCAGACGCGCCTGTCCTTCCTCTACTGTCTCTGTCAGCGGCTGATTGCTGGCTGTGTCCTCCTTGATCAACCCCAGAGCATCGTGGGTAACTTCACCTGGGCGGAGCTGTGCGACGTTATCAACAAACACGTCGACCAGCTGACCTCTGACCTCCAACAGGCTAAAGAGCAGGTGAGGAGTGAGTGATTGTGAGATTGTCATTTTATTCTTCGTAAACTGGAGGTCACTCATTGTTCTCTGGAGGCCTGAACTGGAACAGAAACTACACGAAAACTACATTTTTGGATTGGTGGCTCCACCTTAGATACAGAAGTCTTGAATCAATGTCCTCGCTCCCTCTCTGTGTGTCCGTCTGTCTCCAGGTAGTCCACCTGAGGAGCGTGTGTGAGAAGAAGAGCATGCATGTGTGCGAGCTGCAGCATAGTCATAAATGTGCGTTGTCTCGCCTGGAGGCAGAGTGGAGTCGCAGACACGCCCTCACTGTGACACACCTGCAGGTAACACTGACGGACCTCATGACGTCCAATGCAGAAAAGTCCATTTTTTTAAATGTGTGTATCAATAAAATATTTATGGAATGACATTTTCTGAGCCTATAGTGCAGGTCTCTTGATGGCTTCCCTCACTTGCGACTCCTTCAAAGCTGTCCTGGATGTCTTGGTGGCTTTACTCTAGACAGATTCTGTCCTTCTCATTTCTAAATGACTGATTGAACTGAACTTTGAACCAATAATTTGCATCACTTTTTACCAAAATTAGAGCAGCTTTAACTTTTGACCCCTGTACAAACTGAAATTGACCTTTGTCACCATTCTTGCTGTTTTTACCTCATAACTCCAGAACATTCAGTCGCAGAAAGTCCAAACTATACCTTTTTGGAATCTTTGTGATCAGACAAATAATGTGGTATAGTTTTCAATATGAGTGGAGCATCTTTTAATTTTGACCCCTGTGTAATTCTTCAGTTGACCCCTACCTGGCTGCCTACTGAAAATTCAAATGACTCTCTTTTTTTTTTTTTTTTTTAAGAGTAACATCAAAGGTGTATTTGTGCCAAATTGGTGCTTCTGTCACCATTTGCAGGATTCTTCTGTAAATCTTCTGTTATCTGCTGCACTATTGACATTTGCACATGTTTTGGCGCCGCACTCACCCGCACTTTGTCGTGACAATCCCACCCGCTGTGTTCCTAGCTGGATGCCACACTTTGTGCTGCTGGACGCTGCGTATATAAAATAATTATTTCGTAGAGGATTAATCATTTTCTGTCAGAGTGTGGCTGTTGAAAACACCTCTGATCGCTCTGTGTTTTTGGTCAGAGGACCGCTTCATCTGCAGTTCCACCCCCCCCCCCCCACCCCCCCTTCTTTCCTGCTCTTCATGAGGTGGAGAATGTATTTGGAACCCTCTAAAAAGGTAATTATTTGTAATGTTTATATTGTAATAGCTTGGTAAAACAGTTGCATGTTCATTCCTTCTTATGAGCAGCTGTAACAGTATGTTTATGATTGATTTAGCATTTCGTTATAATTGTTCAGATGAGCTGCGCTGTGACGCAGTGCGCTGACACAATCACTCTCACTCACACGCAGTGTTTTTTAATTGTTTGCGCAATGTTCACATGAAGTTCGTGTAATTAATGCGTGACAGGGATTTTGAACATTTAAAAATTTTTGTTGCACCCTTGCATGAAGCCGTGAACAGTTTACAATGTTTTACAGCGACTTAACACAGACATGAAACAGGTCGGCAGACTTGTTTTTTGATTCCTCAGCTATTGAACAGCAGTTTAAAGGGGTTTTTTGGGGGGTGGGGGGGCAAAACATGCTGACTAGCATAATGTCCTCAGTGGAGAAGCATGAAGACACTTAAAACACACATGCTTGTGCACAGATCCTGGCATCCTCCCGGCATGTCCTGTTTTTTTTTGTTTTTTTGCGTTCCCTCGAGGCTCCTGACAGACTCTTAGAGCTGAATCAGCTGAATCTCTAAAGTTCTGAAAACTAAAGACGAAATGAAAGTGGTCTCTTGTCCCTTTTGTCAACTTTCCCAGCGGGTCCTGAGGGAAGGTAAAGTCGTTTCAGTGCCGCCTGATGGATTTTCACCTTCAGGGAAAAAAAAACCAAATCTCTGAACACAGTTGACGAACGGTTTGGAGAATTCCTTAAAGTGAGCTCTTTTTTTTTTTTACGCCTTTCCACTTTTCATGGGCATGAAGACATAAAAGGCAATGGTCATCTGACCCCACTAACCTTGACCTTGACCCAAGTGATTGACCTCTGACTGACCTTGCCTGGGCAGTTCTGGAATCTACCTAAGTTAGTGCCACCTGACGTACCAAGTTTGGTAGAAATCGGCAAAAGGACCTGGGAGACCAACAAACATACATGCATGACCTTTGACCCCATGATTGACCTTTGGCAAGTTTGACCTTACTGGCCACTTCCGCAACCTGCCTCCATGTGTGCCAGTTGTTCATGTAAGTCTGAGTGAAAGACTTCAATTTTGACTTTTTGGCCTCACTTGGGTAATTCCAGAAGCAGCCACATATGTGCCAGGTTTGGTGGTGGGGAATTGACCTTTGGCCCCAGTGACCTTGACCTTTGCTCTCACTCTGTCTGTTTTTACAGTCACTTCGGTCTCAGTGCGACTCTCTCCGTGATAATGTCTCCTCACTTGAACGCCGTCGCTCCTTGTTGACCTCTGGCCTCTCTCGACTTCAGAGCCTCCTCTCCCAGAGCCGCGGGGAGTCGGCGTCCCTCCTGTCGGGCTGCGCCCTGCTGGCGGGGGTGTTGGTGCACGCTAACCGATTCACGTGCGCGCTCGCCGAGCAGAAAGCGCTCCTGCACAGACAGCTGGCTGAGGCGCGAGAGCTCGAGGAGGAGGTGAGGAGGCTGGCTGCTGCTCTGGGAGGTGAGAAAGACGAGGAGGAGGAGCAGAAGAGAGTGAGGAGGAGGAGGTGGAGGAAGAGCGTGTGTGTGGTGTTGGCAGTAAGGAGGTGGTCCAAAATGGCCAAAAACACATCGGTGTTGTTTCGGCTGGAGAGGGGAGAAGACGTTCCCACCGTGTGCATGTGCGTCTGTGGGGAGTCGCCAGAGACCATAAAGAGGGGACGCAGCTCCTCGTGGACAGGTGAGTCCTCTGCACAAAGTACAACTTGGTGTCACGTGTAGAAATGTCGACATTGTTCCAGAAATGAATTACCGATACGTGACCAAGCGTGCTTGTAGCTTCGCATCTGCAGTACAAAAACTTGACCTGAAGGTGGCAGCGTATTTCTGTCACAGTTTGGGGGAAAAAGGGATTCTGTCATCTGACTGTGGACATGATAACTCAAAAACGGTTGGGCGGATTTTCTTCAAACTTGGTGGGAATATTATTTGGGTACATATTCAGAGGTGATTAGATTTTGGAGTAGTTTGAACTCAGGTAAAAAAAAAGCAAAGTCTGAAAAACACTTCATTTTATGTATTGTATTTTATATCTCAATGACCAAAAGCCTAGATAGATAATATGAAGCATATATTGATCAGCAAAATATTTGTGATTCATTTGAATACACAATCAAAATCCCCCCCCCCCCCCCCCCCCCCCCCCCCCCCCAAAAAAAAAATTATATATATGTGTATGAGGACTCTAATGCTTACAGAGTCTACCTGTGGGTATCCATAAAGAAGCTTGAACTTGAAAGACTATTACAAACATATGCTGTATTTTTTGGAGTATAAGTTGCTTACACTCCAGTGTAACCTATGCTCCCACCCCCAAAGACATTTTTTGTCAGGTGCGACTTATACTCCATAAAATATGCTATATTGTAGACTTATTTCGTGGCCCCCTGAGTTTTATTGTCTTTGCAGCCGTTGGTCGCATTTCTTTTTGCCAGTTATTTGGCGCTCATGTCTTTCTCAATCTGTGTTCCAGATGAAGAGTGTCGTGAATGGGCGTGTTCACAATGGCTCCGCTCCAAAACGCTCTCCTCTGTCATAGCATCCTCTATGGCTGACCTGCAGAGGGTGCTGAAACATAGCGGTAACCTTGCTCACTCACAGTTTTACCTGCCTTCAGATTGTTGTAGAAATGTGCTTCATCTCTGTTTTTGTTTTTTTCTTTTTAGGCTCCTCCCCTCTCGGTGTAATAGCGGCAGCTCGTTCTGGTTTGTCCCGCCTCCTCGATCACCTCAATCAATCAGGTGCAGGAACCAGTCTGCCGTCAATCATAACGCCATGCAGAGTTGACGAGGACAGTTTGGTAGCTCGGCTGCAACTTGGACTGAGCAGAGCAAATCCTTCAGAACCCAGAAGGAAGGTCCGGGAACTGAATTCTAAAAATACTATTCTGTGGTGCTCCAAATACTTTAACTGAGACTGCTGTACTGTGCAAAAAAAAGAAAAAAAAGAAAAGAAAAAACCTGCTGTTGGTCAGAGTCTGACAGATTTGAAAGTACTTCCCAAATTTAGCAAAAGTACTTCAGTTTTGTTAAAAATTACACAAATATATGTGGATTTTGTTCAACAATGCAGGAACCACTTCAAAAGCATTTTTTTATTCCTCACACACTCAGCAAGCTTTTTTTTTTTTTTTTTACACCATTCATCTTGTGTACCAAAGACAAATATCTTTTGTCAATAATTTAACCGATTAAATGGGCTGCAGTTAATTATTTTTTACCACATTCAAGTAAATTTAAGTGTCATCTGTAGAGTTCTAATAATTGTTTTTGACAATTTAGCTCATTTAAAAACAAGTAGCGTTAAATTAAGAAGGCTTAAACATTGAGCCTTGCGGAACTCCAAAGTCATTATGGTTCACTTGGATGCATGGTTTGTGAGACAAAATAGTTCCTGTCCTCACAATGAGATGTAATTTTAGTGCTTGTTACTGCTATTGTTGATTACAGTTAAAAACTCAATAGTGAGTAGAATTTTCTCTGGCATTTACATTTGCGTGTTTCCATCAGGCCTTGGTTTCCGCACTCCAACAGCATTTCCTGCTCTTCACTCAACGGTTGCACTGTGCTGAGGTGGAGAGGCGGAGCCTGAGGATGGAGTTGACCATTCTGAAACGAGGTGGCAGTGGAGAAAGAGGGCACGGACGGAATCCCAAAGGGTTGATAGAAAAAGTGAGGAAGTGTTCACATTGTAATGTCATATTGTTTTCTTGGTCTTTAATCTCACAGCTTTTGCAGAGTTGGTAATCTTTGTGTTAAATGTGTTTGTAGGTTCCTTCAGAACGTTACCAGGCTGTGTGTTCAGAGCTCCAACAGCTTCTCAGCAGGGAACATCAGGTCCAGCAGCTTGCTCAGGAACAAACAGAGCAGATTCGCTCTTTGCAGCACCTAGAGAAGGCAAAGAAAACTGAGCAAACACAAAAACAGTGCACGTTGAACCACATCAGAAAGGCACATCAAGCAAAAACATTAAATCTTCAAATGTTAACAACCACGGGAACAAACTGATAGCATGCTAAAGTTACGCAGTGAAAATATCATCTAAAACCAGCAATATCACATAGCCATTAGCAACACATTACAACAAGCATAACAAATACATTCACATTGGCATGTCACTAGCGTATTTACAGTTGGCAAGGTAACATGCTTATTTTTCGCATGGTCATGCTAGCAGCAAGCATGATAAGCTAGCTGGTAACCAGTAGTTTATTAAAACAATAGTGTTTTCACTGATGATAGAATTGTTGCTAACATTAATGCTAACATACAAGTACTTTTGAAGAGCTAACACATTACAACTAGTATAAAAAAATACATTTGCATTGGTACGTCACTAGTGTATTTACAGTTGTCAAGATAACATGCTTATTTTTCGCATGGTCATGCTAGCAGTAAGCATGATAAGGTAGCTGGTAACCAGTAGTTTATTAGTAGTTCATTTGTACGCTAAAAATAGATACAGGTATAAACAGAAAAGAGTAGCGTACAGCAGAGATAGCCACTTCTCAGTTTGCAACTTCATATGAAAACACTCTGTAGATTTTTTGTGCCATCAGTAAAGTGAGAGTGATGCTATTTTATTAGTATTTGAATGTTAGCATATAAACTAATAGCACGTTGATGCCAGTATGTCTACAGGCTAGTACTAACAAGTTAGCATAACGATGTTACTGGTAATTGGCGTGAACATTTTGGCATCACAATGATGCGACACAAAAGAATGACCTTGAATGTTTGTTCTGCGTTTTTTTATTTTATTTTATTTATTTATTTTTTTAGCAGGGAGTCTAAGCCACTAGCTAATCCGCTTTAGCCACTTTAAGATGGATTTTCTAGTTTAAATTAAAAAAAAAAAAATCAATGAGAACATGATGCACCGATTTTGTCTTCAGTCTCTGTCCGAAGCCCGTCAGGAAGTGAGTCGGAAGCACCGCTCGCTGAGAATTCTGGGTAAACATCTGTCAGGTGTTCACAAGAAGAAGAAGCAGCTCGAAGAAGAACTGCGGCGAGCTGAGGGCGAGCTAAAGCATGCTGCCAGGTAAGCCTCGCCTCCTCTGGGATGACGTTTATCCGCCAGATGAGTCCGTGTTAAAACCAAAATATGTGATGGCCGCTGTGAGACTGTCCTCCAATCCTGATCTGTGGATTGGTCTCTCTGTTACAGACGCCAGAATTATGTGCTACGCTACATGACGGCGGCAGAGACGAGCTACGACCAGGTGACGGCTTGCACACACTGTCCGTTCTTACACGCAGCACACACGCATGTTCACATGAAGCTGTTTGTTCTTCAGGTCAGAGAGCATCTCAGCCAATCACATGCCTGCCTGTCGGCTCAGTCCCTCCCTGATCCAACCCCCCCAGAGCCCAGTGGACCAGAGTGCATCATGGGAGCACCTGAGGTGGCAGCTTGCCAGGTAAGACAAAAGAAGCTTGCTTTAAATCTTCAAACATAACAAATAAATAATTAAAAAATAAAATCACTTGATTTATTGGAAATGCAAAATTCTAAATGTTTTTAGTAAGCTGTCAAACTATAGGTGTGCATGCTCTTACTCACTATATTCTCTTGGCTCCTTTCTCTTTCCCTCTTGTGTCCTTCCTTCAATCCCCTCTTTTATGTGCTTCCTCTCTTGCATCCTTCGTTCTGTTGCATTCTTCCTTCCCTCTCTTCCTTCAGTCCCTGCTCTCCACCTTCTCTGGGCTCTGTCAGATGTTTATTTCCAGGATCAATTGGAAGGAGCGCAATGTTTCCGCCCACAACAATCAAACGGCCGTGTTGTGCAGTAAAACGCAGGATACCTGTTTCCATAACGACCGTACCTGCGTAAGATGACATCGTCATGTTTGACACGGACTCTAAATTGTTACAAAAAAAAGAAAAAATTTCCAGGAAGCATGCTGCATTTCCCCAGCGTTTACATTCAGGGGTCAAATGTCAGATTATTAGAAAATGTGCTTGTACCATCTCCTCCAATCCAAACTCCTCCTCTTTGTGTCTCACCCCTGAACACAACAGAGGAAAAGAGTCACAAAGAAAACCAAAACTGACTGCAAAGAACTGAAAACAGAAGGTAAATTAAGTAAAGTGGGAAAAAATTAAGTCAAGTTGTGTTTACAGGGTGTGATGGATTTTATACTGAACAAAATGACATGAAAACATTTTATTATTACTTGCTAAGATTCTGTCAAGCTCCTAATTATGAACAGCTGTGAATATTTTATTGTTTTACAACCCCAATTCCAGTGGAGTTGGGACGTTGTGTGAAATGTAAATAAAATCAATACAATGATTTGCAAGTCCTCTTCAACCTATATAAAGACAAGATATTTAATGTTCAAACTGATAAACTTTATTGTTTTTGTGCAAATATTTGCTCATCTTGAAATGGATGCCTGCAACACGTTTCAAAAAAAGTTGGGGCAGGGGCAACAAAAGACTGGGAAATTTGATGAATGCTCAAAGAGCACGTGTTTGGAACATTCCACATGTGAACAGGTTAATTGGAAACAGGTGAGTGTAAAGGATCTTACCGCGCGGGCTCTTGAACACTTCAGAAAAGCACTGTCAGCTAACACAGTTTGTCGCTACATCTGCAAGTGAAAGTTAAAACTCTACCATGCAAAGTGAAAGCCATACATCAACAACATCCAGAAATGCCGCCGCCTTCTCTGGACCCGAGCTCATTTGAAAATGGACAGACACAAAGTGGAAAAGTGTGCTGTGGTTTGATGAGTCCACATTTCAAATTGTTTTTGGAAATCACGGACATCGTGTCCTCCGGACAAAAGAGGAAAAAGACCATCCAGATTGTTACCAGCGCAAAGTTCGAAAACCAGCATCTGTGATGGCACCATCAATGCTGAAAGTTACATCCAGGTTTTGGAGCAACACATGCTGCCATCCAAGCAACATCTTTTTCTGGGATGTCCCTGCTTATTTCAGCAAGACAGTGTCAAGCCACATTCTGAAATCTTAGATTTACTGTTGTGCTATTATTATTTTAATTTATATATTTTAATAATTTGGTACATTGGCACAACAGCGCCCCCATCTGCACTTCCACTCAGTTAAGGACATATTCTAGTGCCTTGGCAGAGGTGATTACGTCCTTTTGCCTGTTTATTGATTTCCCCAACTCAACTATCCATATCAGTATCTCTTTTATATGATCTTGACGACAAGCTGAAGAGACACGTTGCTCTTTTGAAGATGTGGAGGTCCAAAAACAAAACATTTTCAACCAGAAGAGGAAAAAAAGCACAAACAACTCATTCCTGCTTCATCAGCACGAAAACTCGGTGTGAGGGGAATCCCTTAGGCAGCGCGCATCTGTGGATTTCTATGAAAAACACGTCCTCACAATTTAGCGCCTTCAGGCTGTGGTGTCTTCTAAAAAGTGACACTCAGAGAAACTTGTGCTGATTCAGCTGAAGAGTCTTTTTGAATTATGTCTGTGAACTGGCACCAATATGATCCAAAGAGATGTTTATTGCAGCTTTTTTGCAGTGGGATTAAAAAAAAAAAGATTCTGTTGACTCCGCTAATATGGCATCTGGTGACGAAAGTCCCTGACGCCCCAAAGCCACCACTTACCCAAAAATGTACATCTTTGTGCCGCTTTACTTTGAAGGTTCAGTTGGTGATGTGACATACAGGGCTCCATTGGGACTGAGTCCGCTAAAACCTGAAACTCAAAGTTCTCATTGTACTCTTGAAAGCTTCCCTCACTAGTCTTTTTTTTTTTTTTTTAACTATTACTATTTTAATTATTACAGTGCATAGGTTTCCTAGTAATTCCACCAAACCTGTTGCTTTAAACTAAGTAAAAAAAAAATGGTATGTTATGTGTTAGCTAACTGTTGCTCTGATCACCCCAACCTATAAATATAATTGTAAGCTACCTAGCCGACTACGGTACATCAAAGAAAATGTCCACCATAAGCCCCTTTCACACCAGGCCAACGTAGAGTTGCGTAATGCGGCGTACAGGCTATAATGAGCTTTTGTAGCCCTACACTGAGTTCATGCAGCCCTACGTGGCAATACGCTGAGGGATGCAAAGGGGTCCGCGATATGGACGCCAAAAAATAAACGTTAAATTTTTTCTCGGACTTTCAGTGTAGTGCACCAGATGCAAGTCGACACAGCACTGTACTGTATCCAAGTCTATGCAACGCTGCGCTACTGTACACCACGCCTCCGCAATTGTACACAACCTTACGCTAGTGCAGTGAGAAATCCTTTTAGGTTTTTTTTATCAATACATACCTGCATTGCTAGATTTTATTCATCCCGCTGAACTTTGCTGGCAGTGAAGCTTCAAAACCACGAAAGAAGAGGAGGCCGGCCAAGCTTCCACATCCAAATAACTCCTCAAGGATGGATTGCGCACGCGATTGCTAGCTGCAGCACTGCCTTCACTTCCTTAAGTTCTCTCGCGATTGTGGCACGTTAAATAAAGTCCATTAACTCCTGGATATAATGTATTTTGACTTTTTCCAATGTGTAAAATCCATCTACGTGTCCAGGCAGTATGTAAAAACTGCGTCATGGAGCTAAGCTTCTCCACACTGCGTGCAACTTACGCAGCCATTCCTGCGTACTAGCTAGGCAGCACAGTGCAACTCTACATAAATAATTTTTTTGATATAAATGAATAATTGTAAACATTTCTGTAAATTATAGAAAATAGCGAAGATATTAAATGATGAAAATAAATTTTATGAATGTGACAATACCTAGGTCAGCACAGACAGCCACTGCAACAAACTGGATTTCTCGAAACTGTAAGATTTTAAGATAAAACCAGAACACCGTAGATTCTGAAGTGTGGCAGATAAATTGCGCTGGGACTTGGTGGAGGAATTTAAAGCTTCTTTGTCTGTTTTCTGTGGTTTGTCGCTGCTTCGGGGTCTCCGGAGGTGAATATTACATGATGATAACACATGCATGGGGTGATGTTTTTACATGTGTAATTGGACATTTTAAGGCTCTTTAGCATCCCCTCACATACGCTAGGACAGTCCTCTCTGTTCTTCCCATCGCCGGGCTTGAGCCCACCCCGCCGAGTGTGCGTGTGATCCCAACCCCTTAAAATCTGTGTCGTTTCACCGCCTTTGTGTCTTTGTAGTCGGTCCAACTTGGCACCGATGCCCCCACTGATGCGTTTGTCACAGGTACAACTAGGACGGAGGGGCCAGAACAAAGACACGGCCTCTTTTTCAAGTAAAACCCTCATTAAATATTAAAAGATGCAGAACAACAGGATGCGGGAAGAAAAACCATCGCATTGAGAGGGAAAGATACAGTTGTAAGAAAAACCTCAAATTGTGTGACTTTAAAAACATAAGAACTAAGTTATGTTTTAAAAAAAATAATAAAGAAAATGTAAACTTTCAGAACAATCAATATCTGGAAAAATACATTTTGTAATAATAAAAAATTGTACATATGTTTTTTTTTGTTTATATATAATATGGCTGTCAAAAATCACTTATTGTCACTCGCACAAACCCAGCAGCATTTAAAAAGAAAAAAATATCATCAAAGTAATTGAAACAGAAAAAAAACTTGAGGAAAAAGGCATAATTTCAAGTTATAAAATTTGTATTTTTAAAAAAATGATGTTTTAAAATATAAAAACATAAATTCATAAGGAAATAATGACGATAATCTATAGCAATTCAGCTTTGTCACAGTACTTCCATGTGGTGTGTAATACAAAATTAATCCATTTTAAAAAAGAATTTTCTAAAAATGGAATGTTAAATATTCTTGGAATTGTATTGTGTAACTATTACAAGTATCTTTTTATTTTGGTTTCACTTAAAAATAATTGGCTTTAAGTATTATTTTGATAATAATGTGATTTTATTTTTTTATTTTTTTTACTTTTCCACCAGCTTTTTTATTTTCTGTGCAATTAGAGCATTATTATTGTTTTTACTTATTTATTCATTAATATTTAACCCTTGAAGTTGTTGATTTCATGTTGAGTTTTTCAAGCTTTTTCTAGATGTGTTGAGTTTTGATCTCGCTGTCGTCCTTCTGACGTCTGATGGAATGAATGCTTTCAGCTCGGGGCTCCAACCGTCTGAACAGATCTGAAATTCAATGAAAACGTGACTTCTTCCATCTTTAATCCTATTACGAGGTCAGGATTAAAGTCTTGACACTTTAAGGACCAAGACATGAATGTGAACTTTGCTCGGTGACATCAGTCCAACATGGGATTACATCTGATGACTGTTTTGTTCCAGAATAAGCTGTGTGAGTTTTGCTGCTTTCAAAAAAAACAAAAAAACATTTCATTTTAAAGTTGCAGCTTAGTTCAGAGCGCCTTAAGGAGACACATGAGAGGACCTTCTTTACAGAAGGGGAACTCTGGTGTCTCTATAGGAGACCGATGTTAAGATCCATGACATCATGTTGACGACTGACAGAGACAACTTGAGTTATTTGGTGACTGTCTCTCAGGAATGAGTCCACGTGGTCTTCTACAAGGAGGGCCGACCAATCAACCCATGTTTGGTTTAAAGGGTTGAGCCCGAGGGCGCCTCCAACTGGGATTGCCGCTGTCAGTCATACATGGGGGCAAAACGGTAGAATCCCCCTGGGAGGTGTGTTGAGTTGTCGAGCTGCCGTTTGCAGATGCGTTCCGGTCTTAGGCTGACCGAGGCCTCACCAATTCCAGCTCTGCTTCAGATCTGTCAGTCAGGACGGGAAGTTCTAAAAGAGAATTATATTTTAATCTGTCTTTTGTGGGAGGGACAGACTCTGGCCGTTAACACTGGACATTTTCTGGTGAATAAACTCATCAAAGTGAAACGGCAAACTCAGCTGTGCTGTCCGTGAAGCTTAGTGCGCCACTGAAACCAAATGACACATGAACAGAGTTTTAATGGCTCTTTGATACACTTTAGAAATTAACGGACTTGTCCCCAATTCTGGTTAGAGCTGCAAATGTTTATTTTCATGATCAAACATTTATGGTTTTTAGGAAACAGTTGGACAAAATTGACTGGCTTATTTAGATTCGTGTTTCAGGACATCTTACATCCTGAGCCCTGTTTCACAAAGCAGGCTTCATGAAAACTTAGTTGTATAAAGAAAACTCAGAACTAGAGCCCGACTGATATATCGTCCGGACAATATTATCGGTCGATATAAGCCCTTTTCAAAGTACTCACTATCGGCCGAAATTTTGCCGATAGAACGCCGATAATTTCTTATAAACAGAACAGTTACTGAAATAATGTTTGTGTCGGAAATGTAAAATGTCCTTGCACCGTTTGTCCAGTAGATGGAGCTCTGACTCCATTCAACTGAGAGCTGCTTACACCCCTGCTTAAATGTCTTCATCACCGGCCCCTGTAGTTCACCGTCACGCTGCACTGATCGGCTGACAAAAGCACAAGTAAGTTTATCAGGATCTATATCCTTATCCTGAACCTATAACTAAGTTGCAGCAACAAGAGGTACAAGATCAGATGTATTTCACAACTCTTTTTAAGGATATGTATTTCCTAATTTCACAAAGGTTGAATTCTTGATTGCATTTTTTGAACTTGAAAATTCTTCTCTGTTATAAAGTTAATATGAGGACAAAGCTTCAGCTTTTAGCTCATACCTTTTTGTTAAGGGTCCAAAAAAGAACATTCATTTAAAAAAAATATCGGCTGATTTATCGGCAAATCAGCCAATTTTTTGATTATTGGCATTTTTTCACCCAAATATCGTTATCAGCATCTGCCTCAAAAAATCCATATCAATCGGGCTCTAGTGTGCAGTATCCACTGCCACGGAAATATCCACAGTTTTGTACATACTTTTCTCTTTTTTATATACAATCTTTTACCATGTGTTGTACTTGTTACAATGACAATAAAGAATCTGAATCTTTTCATAACCCCCCCCCCCCCCCCCCCCCCAAATTTTGTGCTCCATCACAAAATAAATTTGTGATACCGTCATGAAATATTACATTTTCGTGACTGTATCATCAAACTACTATAATAAATCACTTTTCATGACTGTCACATTTTTGCCGTATTTTTGTCGTTGATCTGGCGTGTTAAAGTTCACCAGATTTAAAAGCATTTGTCCTCATTATATGACTTGACTTCAGGGTCCCATGATCCTTTGCACTGGTGGGGGTGGGGTTCCATTCCCATGGTGCCGTAGGGAGATTTGTTGCTTCCTTACAGACCTTGTGGAACAGGAATATCGACACATAATCTGGGTGTGATTTGTTGTGGGATTTGAATTAAAAATAAAATAAATGTATATAAACATAAGCTTATTTTTGAATGCCTTCAGTGACCACATTTTATGTTGGTTCGCTTTTTTTTTCCCCTCGTACGTAATGAGGGGTGACGCCATTTTTGTTATTTACAATGGGCATGTTGAACCGGACCCCCCCCCCCCACCTTCGCAAAGGATCATGGGTCCCTGAAAGACTAGTGTGTTGGTGATGATGGCATTTATTACACTCGTGCACAGCACTAGTACATAATCGAGAGCACAAACCAGAGTAAAATGACTTTCAACTCAGTTGAGTGACTCCACAGATTAAGTCAAAATGGATTAAAATCAAGTGAAATTACATTTTTGTTACACATCAGCAGGAATTTTTGAAACCACCATCATTGAACTGCTGTTTATTTTTCCTGTGATGAAAGACAAAAGTGATGACCTCAATGTTTTAGTGGCAATCTTAATGGAATCATGCGTGATTCCTGCTGCTTGACTTTCGTTTCCTTTCAAACTAACTGTGCAACCTGATTCAGAGAGTTTAGCGTAAACGGAGCCAAGACTACGGGACCAGGACAGCAAGGAGGTGGTGCAAGTACGGCGCCCCCAGGAGGATCTCGTATGGAAGCGTGTCAACAAACGCCAGTCATCTCACACATGCACACTGAGCATTATCGTCTGATATTCTAATTAGGACAACATCAAAACCCAAAAAGAAGTCCACCGGGTCCCAGCAGATTGTCTGTCTGTCCAACAGCCCTACCTTCACCGTGCACGAGCATGCACGTCACATCCACAGTGCAACAAACTTTTCAGGTCGTTTCAGCTCTGAAATCGTCTCGCCCTTCCAGTACTAGGGGAGCTACAACCACTATCTTTGCACTCAAGCCAGTTATCCAAGATGGCATCCAAGCCACCAAAATAGGGATTTTCACTTAAACACCAATGATTTATGTTATTATTAAGTCTATTGTTTGTTCCTACTTTGTATTTTAATGATAAGGTTATATTGACGGCCATTTTGGACGCCATTTTGAATCTTAAACCCATGAGTGAATTTAGTTTAGGCACAAATGAGTTTGCTGTGACCTGCAATGGTCTTCGCATTGGATCTCTGTGATATTTAAGTTGTTTATATGTTGTTTAAAGGTGTTTTATTAAAAAAAAAAAAAAAAAAACTATTTTGGTGGCCATCTTGAATAACTGGCTTAAGACCAGTTTTATTTTTGGGAACATCCTGATTGTGTTTTGGGGTCATCTAAGAAACCTAAAACAGTTGGTTTGGTTTAGTCCTGGGGGGCGGGGGGGGGGGGGGGGGTGTACAAAGATAGTGGTTGTACAGAGGATTAAAAAAAAGTCAAACTTTCAGCCAAGTGAAAGTGCTTTTATTTTGAAGGAGTAATTAAGAGTGCAGGTTTGAAAGATTCACAGGATGAAGTCTATCGGAGTGATGAGAATGGAAGTGCAGAGGAAAGAAGTTGGAGGTAGATGGATAGAATAAAGGAATAAATATTCAAAAGGCCTTAAATCAATATTACCATGAATATTAAAATGAAAAGCACTGCAGTTATTACACATTACAACTCAATTTATTGTTGAAGCATAAAACTGTATAAAGCAGTATGATGTTGGAGCTGCTTGAGGAAGAAAATGATTTACAATGTTTAAATGTGCCGTGATTCTTTGTTTAACTTTGTTATTATATATATATCTTTCTTTTTGTGGTTGTTTTGAAGGGCTGAACATGCTCCAGTCATTGTAATTAATTTAACCTTGTGTTTCTGTGGTAGCAGGTGTCCCACTGTCCCTCTGATTCAATCTGACCCACAGGGGGCGTCTTTCCTCTTGGAGGGAAGCCATTTCCTGGGGGACACGTGGACTGGCGGCCTCGCCAAGGACAGAATGTTGATTGTATTTTATCAGTTAGTGTTGTTTCAAACAGCCGCCTGGTGAAACATCACAATGTAACTTTTTCTATAATGCACAGAAACACACTTTAAAACATTGGTGAAATTACCGCTAGCTTTAACCCTAGCTTCATGTTAGCATTTTGGCAGTAATATAATTTGATTCACTTGTATTTGCTTAGGGAGGATCAGTTTATTTACTTCAGTACTCTTAAGTATTTCAAGTTGAGTTCAACTTTGTCGTGATTTGATACTTGCATGCAGTCATTGCCGCTATCATGCTAGCTTGTTGTGTCACGTTGACTAATTTGATCAAATCGACCAGAGTATAAACACCATAAGAATGATCCATTATGATTAGAGACAGTTTTGACACAAAAGTAGACCGTATTTGTCACGTTTTTAATATCCCATGATACTAAACTCTCTCAGTAATCGCGTTTCTGAGTCTACCCATTTTGGACAGCTTATTAATTTGAAAGAAAAGCTGTTTTGAAAAATTATCTCAAAAATTTCTAATAGGAATAACGCTCAACATAAATAATGCTAACAAAATACGTTTTAGCTATCAACATGGTAGTAGTACAAAACATTCAAAATAAGACCAGATTTGTGTGTTTTTAGTTTTTCTCATTTAGTAGTGTATATACATATCATGTGCTGGTGTTAGAGGGTAATTCAGAAAGAAGTGAAATTAATTAACTTGATATTTGGGTAGTGAGTGCGCTAGCTAGCCTAGCTCGGTTGCTGCAATGACTCGCCAATCCAGCTAACTCAACAAATTAACGTGTTGCCTGCTGTAAAACTGGCTTGCCATCATGGTGAAAGCAAAGAAATGATACTGTCGTGCACCACAAAACAAATTTACATGGAATCAAAAATAATTGGTTCAAAAATACACATTTTGTGTTTGACCTTCAATCCCCCCCCATTAACATCCTATAATACAGTCATGTTTTTCTTTTTTTCTTTACTGACATATTTTATTCTTTTAACATGTTCAGCCTCTTTGTCGATAATTATTTTTAACAATGTAGACTTTTTATTTTTTAGAATTTTCTTACAAACTGAAGTTTCTATGAAATTTGTCACATGACTGAGTTTCCACACCATCTGTTTGATGTAGATTTTGGTCCTTGCTGGATTCATGCTCGCCAATGAGCATCGGATTTATTCTGTTCCTCTACCTGTGACCTTTGACCTTCTCACTGCTGGTGTTTTGCAAAGCGTCTGATGTGAGACCTGAAGCTGATCCTGCTTTAAACGGAACAGATCATCCAAGACTGAAGTATAAAGGCAGAACACACTGTACATACAGAAAATCAGGCATCAATTCAGATTCATCTCCATTAAATCCGCTGCATACATTACAGAAAGTGGGAGGAGTTATAGAGCGGCGAAGACAGAAGGAGTCGGAGGATGGAAGAGGAGACTTTTATAGTGATGAGGTGGACGAGAGCCTGGAAGAAGGAAGACGCAAAGAAAAGCTAAATAACAGCAAAATCCAGCAGGAAAAACTCACTCACAGGTCAGTACGTTACTATTTTTATTACAGAATAGAAATAAATGTCTATTTTAAACATTCTTATCTTGATGTTAAAGCTTACACATGATTTTATTATGAAAAACCTTTAACTAAATGCAGTTTTTCATTCCCACCAACATAATAAATACAATTTGTTGTGAATATTTTTTTAACAGATTGTTATACATTTGCATTATATTATTAATACATTATTTTCTCAGTGTGAGTGAACATGCTTATAATATTTTATGCATTCTATATTTTATGTATGTTTATATTTTCCCCACATCTTTTAAATAAATTTTGGTCATTTGTTTCATTTTACTGAAAAGAAATTATAATAATGTTGCACGTTTTGATCATCAGTTCTAGATATTTGTATGAGCAGATGAGAAGTCAAACTGATCTAATTGTATACATGAAAACACAATGAAAACTATCAAACACTGTTTAATATAAACTTCACTTATTGTGTAGATTGGCATGTGAGAAAGTCTATAATTTTGATTATGCTATATTTTGATTTTTTTTCCCCCCGTTTATTAGTTTTTCAACAGAAATCAAGTCTCTAATGTCCAATTAGAGACTTATTTTTTTTCTCGTACATGCCAACAAAGATATCTGTCAATTACCACTAATAATAAATTGATTGTAAACGCCAAAGTAAATATAAAGTATCTCATTTGTTTCTTCTTGTTTTCTATATGATTTCACATAACAGTTATTTACTGATATAAAATTGGCAGGTGCTCCTAAAACGCATAGTTATTGCAAAAATTTAAAAGTACACAAACTGAATGTTACAAATATTTGTACCACTTAAAACTCACCCAGTGTTTGACCAATTAGAAAGAGGGATGGTTTAATTTGACCAGTCAGCTTGATGTACTGTTTCTGTTCCGACTACAGGATTAAGAGATGAGGACGAGTCCTGATACTGAGCAGGTACCGAGAGGATGTGACACGATACCATACAGTCTGGATTATACATGTCTGGTTCAGTTGGTAATTGACACAGTTTATATAGAAATATAATTGTGCTCTCAAAATCATCAATAATCCAAATGAGTAATTTGAGAAAACAAATGTTAAAATCTACTCATTTGAACTCACAATTTCATATGATTGGAGAACACTGGTTAATAAATCAAGATAGAACCACCAGAATCCTATAGCATATTATTTGAAGACCACAAATTAATAGTCTGGGAGGACAATTAAAAAAAAAAAAAAAAAAAAAAATGAGAGCAGGCATCAGTAATTTTAAAGGCTACATTAATAAATCCAGAGATCAGGGAATAGTGCATAGAAATTATTTACCCCACAATAACTGCCAGGTTAAATTTTTTATTATTATTATAAATTTTAGCTGTAGATTGTCATCTCCTAAAATATTTGTCAGCATGTTGATGCTTGTCCTTCAGCTGATCAGGTGTACGGCATCCGACTGCAGCTGCGAATGCTTCAAACCAGGACGTCGCCAGCTCAGGTCATGTGACCTCTGTGGTCACAGCTGGGTGGCACACGGTAAGACAAACGATAGGATTGTTATTTTGACAAAATCAACTTTTCATACTTGTAAATTTCATTGAAAACTAAATATTGGATTATAAAAACGAAACTACACAACACTTGTAACCTTTTCCTGCCTTTACCCAACACCCGGCAACACTTTTCAGCAGCAAAGTATCCAGATTTTGAGATAATTTCAACAGATTTTACTTGAAGTCAGTCACTAGCGATGCAAAAATATTTGCTTGACTAATTTGCACATTGAATTCAGTTTGAATTAACTTTGACCTGGGAATTTACACTGTCACCCAATCACAGTCCACCTCAACAATGCTGACCTTTGAGGCAACAAAAGCAAATGGCGTCCAAAATGGCAGCAGCAATCGTGTTAGCTAGCCAGGTCACAAAATCCATGTTTAGAAAAACCTCGCCCAGAGGATATAAACAATAGCATTTAGTACAAATATTCCCCCCAACACCCCCCTGAGCTAGCTTGTTTAGCCCGATGGCAACCAGTGTTCGCTAGCTTGTCTAACTGGGATGGTGACCGCAAAACAAGCTTTTAGTAAAATTCAGACCAACAAAAAAATGTATGTCCACCAGGATAACGCTTTTTTTAAAGGCCCTGCAAGAATAACAAAAGTATAAGATTAAGTTGAGGGAAACGTATTTGACCTAGCCTGACCAAAAATAAAACTAGTGTCCCCCCACTCAAGGCCAAAAAAAAAAAAAAGTTCGATATAGTCTGCACTCAACAAGCAACTGTTAACTTTAACTGTTAACATCTGGTGATTAAGCTACATAGCTAGCCTATATTGTTCCCTTTGCCACCAGCTAGCCTAGCTACTCAGCAGGTATAGTAATTTGCAGTCAGATACAGTTATGTTAATGAGTGGTTACTGAGAAATATTTATCAGACACCAAATCATGAATTGAGTAAATAGCTTGACTTCACGGTTGTGATGTTAGCCATTTGTGATTAGCATCACATTGAAGACACACAAGTTGAGACAGGACTTGCAAGAACTATGCCACCAAACTTCCAGTCCTCACAAAAAGGCTGCAGGTGTCCGTAAACACAAACATGTCACAAATGTCTTAAAAACGCTGTAATTTGGCACAAACGGCACAGGTACAGATGTGTACAGTCACTATGTGGTGACACAGAGTCAGGTGTCGTTGTCATCTCATCTCGGCAAGCATCTGGCGAGAACACGCAGCTGTCGAGTCATTTTTCCCGTAGAAAACAAACACATCTGTTCCTTCGACACACAGATGCCAGACGTTTACCGTTCAGATTCTACATCGTGGTCTGTTTGACAAGAGTCATTTTGAGTTGGTACTTACATTATAGTCGTGATAACTGGGCTAACGATACGCTTGCTTATCTTAGTTTCTGGGTTCTGTTAGTCAGTGCTCAGTTGTCTTTTTATATTTTTATTTTATATTCTGTATTTGCTTGCATATGTCATGTTATGTTTCACAAAGTAGTTTTAAAACTTCAAATCATTTTGCCTTCCAAACTGTATTTGCCTACCTTTTAACCATTTGTGCTATTCCATCCTTCCATCCATCGGGGGGTTGGAGCCTATCCCGGGGTACACGCAGGACAGGATGCCAGTCTGTCGCAGGGCCACAAACAGACAAACAAACACAGACACACCCACATGCACGCCTAAGGATAATTTAAAGATTCCAATCCACCTAACCCGCATGTCTTTGGACGTAGGTGGAAACCGGAGCACCCGGAGGAAACCCACGCAAACACAGGGAGAACATGCAAACTCCACACAGAAAGGCCATGGGAATTGAACCCTTGACCTTCTCGCTGTGAGGCAACAGTGCTAACCACTAATCCACCGTGCCACCTGCTAGTCCATTCATTTATTATTATTATTATTTTCTTGTTTGTGCCTTGTGATGTGGTCACATCTGCACCTAAGTTCTGTTTCGGTGAACTTTGACATTAAATTTTACATCAGGGCAAACAAGCTAACTTAATAAATAAAATTATATTGGATTGGATTATAAATGCTTCTAAAAACAACACAATGTAGCGATCAATTAGCTAAGGAGTGAAATTCACAAATATGTTCTTGAAATTTATTGTTATTGTTTGAGTAGTGACCAAGCTATATAACTAGCTAAGCGCACCAACCTTGCTAGCTTGGCTTAGTTAGCATTTAACTTGAAGAATGTCACACTTCAGCTTATTTGCGAGAAAACAAAATAGCTTCACAGTGTTTGTTCACACAGTAATGTCAGGTTACACATGGATTGTGATTTTTGTAGATAATGTTACTGTACTGTCTTGATTATTTGTGATTATTAGCTCCACATTGACAATGCTGTAGATGTTTATGGGCTACCGAGTTTACAGGTTTACTCATTTCTGTGGACTGCATGGACAAAATTATCATTGGCAATGCCAAGCCTGAACATGACTGAAGCAGGTATAATTATCAGTTTTATGTAACAATTTACATTGTTTTAAACATATAATATAAAGTGCCCTCTTCAAAATTTTAAACATGAAGTCAACACATAATAAAGATAAGGCTATTAACATTTCTGCTACTTTAACTTATTGGATGTATCCACGAGTGGCGACAAATGATGAGAAATATCAATTTTCATAGCTCTTGACAAGCTCCAGGTCCAACCTCCATCGAGCTGCAGCCCCGTGGAGGTGGCCCTGCCTGGCCTGGTGTTTGACCTAAGCTCCCTGGTCCTGTACGGGGCTCAGGCCATCCCCATTCGGCTCAAGATACTGCTGGACCGACTCTACAGCATCCTGACTCCAGAACAGGTGCCAACTGGATTGTCAATGGAAAAATGTCTGTCACAAAAAAAAAGAAAAAAAAAAAGCAAACAACTCTAATCATCTGGCACTTTTTATATTCTGTAGGTCAGCCACATACTACACACGTTGGGCTGGAGTTTGGGGGATTACGTCCGAGGATACATGTTGCAAGTAAACGCACACTTTCATGTCTGTCTAATGTTTTCCAGCGATTCTAATTTCTGATAAATAGGTTGGATTGATCTGCTACAACCATTTAGACCAGTGGCCTTAAACTGGTTCCAGCAAGGGTCCAAAGGGTTCAGGTTTTTATTTCACCAGCTGATTTCACAGTTTGACAGTATTTTAGAGTAAAGGGGAGGTGACATCACCTACTGATGTGGTTGGACCATCGATTTCTATTGAATCACTAGATAGAGGACCAGGATGATCCACTCATTCACTGGCTGTTGCCAGAGCGCCACCATCTTGGTTAGCATCTGACAACCAGGTATAAATAGAAATTGATGGCCATGATCAATGTTTTCAAGAGTTTCTCCATAAATTGACATTATCCGCGCTATTACTGTGGTGTTACATTTATTCAAACTCAGTCCCACATTTGTACAGACAGTATTTATCAAAACAAATACAGAAGAGTATCAGTCAATCCTTAATTAATTTCATTATGAAGTTAAGTTAAAGATGGGAAATAATCAGGGTGAAAGTAGAAGCTTCGCACGCTCTTATCATAATAAAAATATTAGTATTAAGGACTGCTCTTAACCCACCTGTGGCGCCGCTTTTACGGAGCGCTTCTCCACGAAAATTTCACATAAAATAAATAAATGAAACGGTGCGCCAGCCAGAGTCAAAGAAAGATTATTCAATCATTTCTGGACCAAGTTGAAAGAAATCTGAAAACACGTGTAATAGCGCTAAACAAGATGACGGCTGCCAACAGCTCATGGGCTGTATCCGCCATCTAGTGGATTAAATAGAAATCAATGGGTTGGACAAAATGAAACTACCCTTTTGGCCTGTCTGGAAACAGTTTGAAAAAACTGGTCTAGACAAACGATAACAATGAATGCATTCACATTTCTTTCTATTTCTAGCATCCTGGTGGGAAAGTGTTGGAATGCTGGTGGATGGTGACTTCTGAGGAAGAGTTTCTCATTCTCAAACAGTTCCTTCGCTTTGGCGAGACCCGGCCCATTGTTGAGTTGATGTCTCTGCAGAACCTGGACAACACCAACCACCTTCCTATAACAGAGCTCAACTCTGGACCAAAGAGCTGCCGCTTAGACATCAGCCAATTCATTGAATGGAACAGGGGAATGTTGGGAATGGTCAGGAATGCAGGAAGGGATTCACATCAAGTGGCCAGCATCTGTCAGTTTGAGAAGAACAGTCCAGGTGACCACAGCAGCACCACCCAACACTTTGGAAATTGTCAACGAGGAATGTCTTTGCTTTTCCCTTTTGACTTCCCAAACTCCCTTTTCCAGTGTTTGGATTTAGATTGTCCCATCAAGGTAATTTGATTAAAGTTCCAGACATAGGTCCAGTAGGGATATATTGACAAAAGAGTGACGACAACAGAAGTATCATCTGGTCTGACACTTTGTTTTCTTGTGCTCAGGATCACATATCTCCCGCTAAACAAATGCACCATCTACAAAAGCACAGTGGGATCAAAGATGGTGACAGACGCAGGCAGGAGCCGAATAATGGAAAACCGGCTTTTAAAATCAAGCCCGACCCTGATGAGCCAAACCCAGGCCAGACACTGTGGCAGCACAACCACCAACTCCACAATAGCCAAGGCTTTTCTCCTCAAAGGATGACCAAAGAGGAGACCTCATCATCACTGTTTCCTTCCCTGAATGCCACACTTCTCCTCCCTTCTACTGCTCTTAATCCTTCTCCTCCCAGTGCATCCCAGATGTCCCTCGCCACCTCCAGCTCCTCCTATCCCCTTCCATCCTTCTCCTCCTCCTTCCTTTGTCCTCTTTCCACCACTTCCTCTCCATCTGCACAATACCCTCTCTCTTCCTCCTCCTCTCCCTCAGTCCATCGTCTCCCGTCTTCCATCTGCTCTCTCCCCTCTCCCGCAGGAGGTCGGAAGGGGAGGGTCTGTTGCGGGGTTTGCGGGAAAAGCTTCTACGACAAAGGTACAACTTTGTTGTCTTACTCTTAATTCCGCCTTGTCAGTGCACCGCATCGGTTGGTATCAATAGGCTTCACTCAGAAACTGTGTTACACGCCAAACAGCATGATTGACACAGTCACAGACGACTAGTTGCATCTAAAAGCCAACATTTTCACATCTTCATTTCAATGAACACCAGAAGAAGATGATTTGTTGGACAACTGAGGAAATTCCAAGTTTATATGGGACCACTTTTCAACAAAATCCCAGACGTATGTCCATTGGCTGGGATTTCAAGAGTTTTGTTGCTTGTGACACAGTGATATTGGAACAATTGGTATACAACCATTTCAAAACCAGCTCATTACTGTCTCTAGTGGCCTGGACTCTGTGTAGTTTATTGAATTGTTTTGTACAATTATCTTTTTTTTTTTTTTTTACAAAATGTGGAATTGTGGTTTTTAAGTCCTTACTGATTAATTTTATATTGTAGTGTGGGAGATATCGTAGACAGCTTGATTGCTTCACCTTTAACAGTACTGTTGTTAGGCAACACCCAACCCATGGTGCTTTGATATGCTCTTGAGTCCATAGGTATTTAAACATACCCCCACAATATTTTAATTGTATTTTATTAATACCATTGACAGCATCATGTATTACATAACATTATATTGCATATGCATGTTCGAGGTGGATATGTACATCTGACTTTTATATATAAAGGATTTGTTTTTGGCATGGGCAATAAGTTCCAGCTCAGAAGTGACAAATACACAGCTGTTTACATGTCAGTTTTGTGTTTCTTGCAGGAACACTGAAAATCCACTACAATGCCGTTCACCTGAAGATCAAACACCGCTGCACAGTGGCCGGCTGCACCATGGTGTTCAGCTCGCTGCGCAGCCGAAACCGACACAGTGCCAACCCAAACCCGCGGCTGCACACTGGCACCAGCAAAGATGCACACACTTACAAACAGGCACACAGACACACACATGTCCATATGGATGCACATAGCGACACGCAGCCTGACACTCAGACACACATGGATGTGTGCAGGGATGGGAAACAGGAAGATGACATCACAATCACACGGCATCGGTGTCACTGTGGCGACAGCCATTTAAGTCATCATGCAAACCTTCAATATGTCTGCCAGCATGAGATGTGGTCTCCCTCATCTCCCCGTGGCCCCCTGAACTCTCCAGTGCAAGACTCCACCCACACTTCTGGCCTACAACACCAAGCCCCACCTTCTCCACTGTTGTCGGAAATTGGCGCAAACTTCTCTCAGGACGAAACTGAATGCAGGCTTCGCACCAATAAAACACCACCTGGCCCCGCGTCCATCACCTTAGCAACCCACATCAGCCTGTCCGAGTCTTCCAGTCCCTCTGATTATTTTGTCATAGAAGAAAAACTAGAGGAAGCTCATGGTAGCAACCCGCTAACCAACCAGCAGCCCCGATGTGAGTCAGGTGACACCGTGTTGAAGAAGAAGCCCAGGAAGTCCAGCATGCCAGTCAAAATAGACAGACAAAACATGGAGGTGGAGTCATGAAGAAAGTACATGTTGTCCACAGTTACTTTAAGGAAAAAAATTTTTTTTTTTTTTTTTTTGGTCAGGTCTCACTGCTTGTCTCATGGTTTAAAGTATTGGTCAGGAATATAGATGAGACCACTGTCTGTCCATGTCTGAACATTACCCACAATATATACCTACATGGCTCCTGGATGCAAACTAACCAATCTTGGCAGGTGGGTGTTCCCAAGCAGCCATGAAATATGGTGCGAGAGATTAATGTTAAATGATGGCAAACTCTAAAACACCATCTAAAAAATGCTAACAATCAGAAAGAAACATACCTATAGTTCAACAGGAGTGGTATCATTATGTAGTATGGAGTGGGGGGTGGGGGGGCTGTCCATGAAATGTGCCTTTTGTATTATTATTTTCAGATAAAAGCATTTTCCTTAGTATTAAAAGACGAAAATTCTGTCTTTTCCCAAAAATATGTCTTGAAAAGAGTGACTGTCTTATAATCAGGGCCGCCTTATATTTGGAACAATATAGTAAATCCAGTAGCATGTTTGCTTGTTTGCTTGATTAAATATCTCAAATTATTTCATCGTATTTCTGACAAACTTACAATTGTCAAATGCAGTATCACGTGTAATAATACTTATGTTGTTTATGTCGTGAAATGTACGTAAAAGTAATATAATAAATCATGTTTTATATAACACGTGTTTATCCTTCTTGATTGGGTTTCTTTTTGTTTTTGTTTTGCTCTTTGGTTTACCGCCTGTTGTTGCTGTTTGGTTTATCATCTGCTTATTGTTGGTGTTTGATTTACTGCCTGTTTGTTATTGGTACTGTTTGGTTTACCGCCTGTTTGTTATTGGTACTGTTTAGTTTACTGCCTGTTTGTTGGTGTTTGGTTTACCACCTGTTTGTTATTGGTACTTTTTGGTTTACCACCTGTTTGTTATTGGTACTGTTTGGTTTACCGCCTGTTTGTTGGTGTTTGGTTTACTGTCTGTTATTGATACTGTTTGGTTTGCCACCTGTTGGTTAGTGTTTTGTTTCCTGCCTGTTTGTTGCTGGTGGTGGTTGGTTTACTGCCTGTTTGTTATTGGTACTGTTTGGTTTACCGCCTGTTTGTTATTGGTACTGTTTGGTTTACCGCCTGTTTGTTGGTGTTTGGTTTACTGTCTGTCTGTTATTGATACTGTTTGGTTTGCCACCTGTTGGTGAGTGTTTTGTTTCCTGCCTGTTTGTTGCTGGTGGTGGTTGGTTTACTGCCTGTTTGTTATTGGTACTGTTTGGTTTACCGCCTGTTTGTTATTGGTACTGTTTAGTTTACCGCCTGTTTGTTGGTGTTTGGTTTACTGTCTGTTTGTTATTGATACTGTTTGGTTTGCCACCTGTTGGTTAGTGTTTTGTTTCCTGCCTGTTTGTTGCTGGTGGTGGTTGGTTTACCACCTGTTTGTTATTGGTACTGTTTAGTTACCGCCTGTTTGTTGGTGTTTGGTTTACTGTCTGTTTGTTATTGATACTGTTTGGTTTGCCACCTGTTGGTTAGTGTTTTGTTTCCTGCCTGTTTGTTGCTGGTGGTGGTTGGTTTACTGCCTGTTTGTTATTGGTACTGTTTGATTTACCGCCTGTTTGTTATTGGTACTGTTTAGTTACAGCTTGTTTGTTGGTGTTTGGTTTACTGTCTGTTATTGATACTGTTTGGTTTGCCACCTATTGGTTAGTGTTTTGTTTCCTGCCTGTTTGTTGCTGGTGGTGGTTGGTTTACTGCCTGTTTGTTATTGGTACTGTTTAGTTACCGCCTGTTTGTTGGTGTTTGGTTTACTGTCTGTTTGTTATTGATACTGTTTGGTTTGCCACCTGTTGGTTAGTGTTTTGTTTCCTGCCTGTTTGTTGCTGGTGGTGGTTGGTTTACCGCCTGTTTGTTATTGATACTGTTTGGTTTGCCACCTGTTGGTTAGTGTTTTGTTTCCTGCCTGTTTATTGGTACTGTTTAGTTACCGCCTGTTTGTTGGTGTTTGGTTTACTGTCTGTTTGTTATTGATACTGTTTGGTTTGCCACCTGTTGGTTAGTGTTTTGTTTCCTGCCTGTTTGTTGCTGGTGGTGGTTGGTTTACCGCCTGTTTGTTATTGATACTGTTTGGTTTACCGCCTGTTTGTTATTGATACTGTTTAGTTTACCGCCTGTTTGTTGGTGTTTGGTTTACTGTCTTTGTTATTGATACTGTTTGGTTTGCCACCTGTTGGTTAGTGTTTTGTTTCCTGCCTGTTTGTTGCTGGTGGTGGTTGGTTTACCACCTGTTTGTTATTGGTACTGTTTAGTTACCGCCTGTTTGTTGGTGTTTGGTTTACTGTCTGTCTGTTATTGATACTGTTTGGTTTGCCACCTGTTGGTTAGTGTTTTGTTTCCTGCCTGTTTGTTGCTGGTGGTGGTTGGTTTACTGCCTGTTTGTTATTGGTACTGTTTAGTTACCGCCTGTTTGTTGGTGTTTGGTTTACTGTCTGTTTGTTATTGATACTGTTTGGTTTGCCACCTGTTGGTTAGTGTTTTGTTTCCTGCCTGTTTGTTGCTGGTGGTGGTTGGTTTACTGCCTGTTTGTTATTGGTACTGTTTGGTTTACCGCCTGTTTGTTATTGGTACTGTTTAGTTACAGCTTGTTTGTTGGTGTTTGGTTTACTGTCTGTTATTGATACTGTTTGGTTTGCCACCTATTGGTTAGTGTTTTGTTTCCTGCCTGTTTGTTGCTGGTGGTGGTTGGTTTACTGCCTGTTTGTTATTGGTACTGTTTAGTTACCGCCTGTTTGTTGGTGTTTGGTTTACTGTCTGTTTGTTATTGATACTGTTTGGTTTGCCACCTGTTGGTTAGTGTTTTGTTTCCTGCCTGTTTGTTGCTGGTGGTGGTTGGTTTACCGCCTGTTTGTTATTGATACTGTTTGGTTTGCCACCTGTTGGTTAGTGTTTTGTTTCCTGCCTGTTTGTTATTGGTACTGTTTAGTTACCGCCTGTTTGTTGGTGTTTGGTTTACTGTCTGTTTGTTATTGATACTGTTTGGTTTGCCACCTGTTGGTTAGTGTTTTGTTTCCTGCCTGTTTGTTGCTGGTGGTGGTTGGTTTACCGCCTGTTTGTTATTGGTACTGTTTGGTTTACCGCCTGTTTGTTATTGGTACTGTTTAGTTTACCGCCTGTTTGTTGGTGTTTGGTTTACTGTCTTTGTTATTGATACTGTTTGGTTTGCCACCTGTTGGTTAGTGTTTTGTTTCCTGCCTGTTTGTTGCTGGTGGTGGTTGGTTTACCACCTGTTTGTTATTGGTACTGTTTAGTTACCGCCTGTTTGTTGGTGTTTGGTTTACTGTCTGTTTGTTATTGATACTGTTTGGTTTGCCACCTGTTGGTTAGTGTTTTGTTTCCTGCCTGTTTGTTGCTGGTGGTGGTTGGTTTACTGCCTGTTTGTTATTGGTACTGTTTAGTTACTGCCTGTTTGTTGGTGTTTGGTTTACTGTCTGTTATTGATACTGTTTGGTTTGCCACCTGTTGGTTAGTGTTTTGTTTCCTGCCTGTTTGTTGCTGGTGGTGGTTGGTTTACTGCCTGTTTGTTATTGGTACTGTTTAGTTACCGCCTGTTTGTTGGTGTTTGGTTTACTGTCTGTTTGTTATTGATACTGTTTGGTTTGCCACCTGTTGGTTGGTGTTTTGTTTCCTGCCTGTTTGTTGCTGGTGGTGGTTGGTTTACCGCCTGTTTGTTATTGGTACTGTTTGGTTTACCGCCTGTTTGTTATTGGTACTGTTTGGTTTACCGCCTGTTTGTTGGTGTTTGGTTTACTGTCTGTTATTGATACTGTTTGGTTTGCCACCTATTGGTTAGTGTTTTGTTTCCTGCCTGTTTGTTATTGGTACTGTTTAGTTACCGCCTGTTTGTTGGTGTTTGGTTTACTGTCTGTTTGTTATTGATACTGTTTGGTTTGCCACCTGTTGGTTAGTGTTTTGTTTCCTGCCTGTTTGTTGCTGGTGGTGGTTGGTTTACTGCCTGTTTGTTATTGGTACTGTTTAGTTACCGCCTGTTTGTTGGTGTTTGGTTTACTGTCTGTTTGTTATTGATACTGTTTGGTTTGCCACCTGTTGGTTAGTGTTTTGTTTCCTGCCTGTTTGTTGCTGGTGGTGGTTGGTTTACTGCCTGTTTGTTATTGGTACTGTTTAGTTACCGCCTGTTTGTTGGTGTTTGGTTTACTGTCTGTTTGTTATTGATACTGTTTGGTTTGCCACCTGTTGGTTAGTGTTTTGTTTCCTGCCTGTTTGTTGCTGGTGGTGGTTTGTTTACTGCCTGTTTGTTATTGGTACTGTTTAGTTACCGCCTGTTTGTTGGTGTTTGGTTTACTGTCTGTTTGTTATTGATACTGTTTGGTTTGCCACCTGTTGGTTGGTGTTTTGTTTCCTGCCTGTTTGTTGCTGGTGGTTGTTGGTTTACCGCCTGTTTGTTATATGTACTGTTTAGTTACCGCCTGTTTGTTGGTGTTTGGTTTACTGTCTGTTTGTTATTGATACTGTTTGGTTTGCCACCTGTTGGTTGGTGTTTTGTTTCCTGCCTGTTTGTTGCTGGTGGTGGTTGGTTTACCGCCTGTTTGTTATATGTACTGTTTAGTTACCGCCTGTTTGTTGGTGTTTGGTTTACTGTCTGTTTGTTATTGATACTGTTTAGTTACCGCCTGTTGGTTAGTGTTTTGTTTCCTGCCTGTTTGTTGCTGGTGGTGGTTGGTTTACCGCCTGTTTGTTATATGTACTGTTTAGTTACCGCCTGTTTGTTGGTGTTTGGTTTACTGTCTGTTTGTTATTGATACTGTTTGGTTTGCCACCTGTTGGTTAGTGTTTTGTTTCCTGCCTGTTTGTTGCTGGTGGTGGTTGGTTTACTGCCTGTTTGTTATTGGTACTGTTTAGTTACCGCCTGTTGTTGGTGTTTGGTTTACTGTCTGTTTGTTATTGATACTGTTTGGTTTGCCACCTGTTGGTTAGTGTTTTGTTTCCTGCCTGTTTGTTGCTGGTGGTGGTTGGTTTACTGCCTGTTTGTTATTGGTACTGTTTAGTTACCGCCTGTTTGTTGGTGTTTGGTTTACTGTCTGTTTGTTATTGATACTGTTTGGTTTGCCACCTGTTGGTTGGTGTTTTGTTTCCTGCCTGTTTGTTGCTGGTGGTGGTTGGTTTACCGCCTGTTTGTTATATGTACTGTTTAGTTACCGCCTGTTTGTTGGTGTTTGGTTTACTGTCTGTTTGTTATTGATACTGTTTAGTTACCGTCTGTTGGTTAGTGTTTTGTTTCCTGCCTGTTTGTTGCTGGTGGTGGTTGGTTTACCGCCTGTTTGTTATATGTACTGTTTAGTTACCGCCTGTTTGTTGGTGTTTGGTTTACTGTCTGTTTGTTATTGATACTGTTTGGTTTGCCACCTGTTGGTTAGTGTTTTGTTTCCTGCCTGTTTGTTGCTGGTGGTGGTTGGTTTACCGCCTGTTTGTTATATGTACTGTTTAGTTAGCGCCTGTTTGTTGTTTTTTTTTTTGTTTGTTTTTTGTTTTAAGCGCCTGTTGGTTACACATTGAGAAAGGACGAACGCCTGAAATTTAGTATTTTGTATTTCCACCTTTTCTGCAGTGCAGAAGCGCTGACTGTCTTTCTTTAACATTTAGTCATTAATAAAGTAACGTAAATACCAGTGTAATAAATCAGCGGAACTTTAACAGAACATTTTGAGGTGTTTTTTTCCCCAAAACTTTATTTCAAATACAATATCAGACAGTAAACGAACAAAATACAAGGCCACAATAAAATTTACAGTATCACATTATAGAGACAGAAAAGAAAAATACATTTATTTGTACAATAACAAAAGTAAAGGGATTCTTCATCATTGGAACATATCGAGGGATTTTGTCAAAACTTTATTTAAATAAATGCATTAACAAACAACCGAGCAAAAGACAAGGCCACAATAAAATTCACACCATTAACATTAAAAATAGCGACAAGAGAGAGAAAACAAATAAAAACACTTCGAGGTGTGTTTCTGCTCTGAAGACCTTTATGACGCGCCGGAACCCGGAAGTCTGCTTGCTTTGCTAGTGCTGTTAGCTGCTAACAGAGTTCCGCTGAATGTTACTTAAAATTTCACGTTTTGATTATGGACGTGAAACCAGCGGGCTGCGACACAGCGCCGACTTTCACGAACATGTCTAAAGGTGACGCGCTGAGATCTTTTGTCGCTGAAACGCTCGCTGCGGCCACCCGGGAAATTTTAGCGGTTGTGGAAAGAACCGTAGCCGGTTACGAGAAGGAGGCTTCGGGCTTCAGAGAGGAGATCGACCGGCAGAGGAGACAGCTGGAGGCCCGCACCCGAAAAACAGGTAAAATCCAAGATTTAAAACCTCTGTACCACTGAAAAAAAAAAAAAATAGACATATAGAAAACTATTCACATAAAATAACTCGAGATGCACTAATATGAAAACTGTAGGAACATCATTTGTTGCTATATTAATTTTTTGATTATTTTATTTTTGCATTATTTCACAAATAGGTCAGCATAAAAATAAATGTCAGTCATATCCAAATTAACAACACCACAAAATTTTATGTATTACACATCAGTTTAACTAAAAAGTATGATTAGAAAGTCACCTCAGAAAGGGGCTTAAATTATCTAGAATTGGATTCGCAAAGTAACATTTTCATATTTAATACTCGCTGAATCACTTTTTAAAATTATTATAAATCCTACCAAAGCTGGAAAAGCTAACCGGTATGGAGCCCCAGACATGACACTGTAAAAAAAAAAAAAAAGAAATCATGGCTACACAGAAAATTTATTTTGTGGCCTAGTATTTCATGCGCACAAAATACTACTTTGTGGCCACAAAATACTAATTTCTGTGCATGACATACTTAGTTCGTGGCCATGAATTTGTATTTGGTGGCCAAAATTATTTTTTTTATTTTTTATTTTTTAACCATGTCATGTCTGGGGCTCCATAAACTGGCTCATTTTTAGTAGAAATAAATGTAAGAAACTGATTCCAGCGTGTCACAAATCAAATTTTATTATGCATCATTATGCATGGTAAAGAAGTCTGCAATGTTGTTTTGTGCGTCCGAGTCTTATGTGTTTGAAATAGTTTTTACAAAATAAAAACCAGAACTCTGAATTGACCAAGAGTTTACCAAACAATTGTTTCTGCTCTGCGTTTGTCTTCTGTGCAGGTTTGGAGGACGCTGAGGAAGAAGTCTGTGATCATCTGGAGGACTTGAATAATAAAAGTGACTCAAGGTTCTTATTAAAAGTGTTTTCACACAAAGCCGTGTTGAAAATGCTCAGGTTTTAGATCGGTATTTTAGAAATCTGTGCATTTTTTTTGTTGTTGTTTTGTCTTTGCGAATTTTGTTCCAATTTGTAAAATATGAGGATTTTGATTCTAATTTGGTTTAAAAATCAATTTTGAATGTGTTTAGAACAGACCAGTCCTGTTTTTTTTAAAGTGATCATCTTTAGGTTCTGAGAGGTTTGAAGAGATTTCAACCTGCTTTAAATATATCATAAGCAGCTCAATCACAAATTTAATTCCAAGATATTTATGAATCAGTTTTTGAGTGGATACCTCAAACCATTGAATTTTGTTCTAAAGAACAATTTTTTTTCTGGCATTTTTTATAGGCTAAACAATTCATCCTAAAGCTGAAGTGCCAAAGCTAAGATGTGACTTTTATTTATTTTAAAGGTTTATTTCCTTCTGTGGTCAGAGGATGAAGCTTGACGAACCTCATGTTGGTGAACTAGAGAACTGTGTTGCTTTCAGAATTTGCATCCTGGACCACTCTCATAGCGATGAGACGTCACACAGCGGTAAACAAAACTCAGTCCAGTTCCCCCCCCCCCCCTTTTTTTTTTTTTTTTTTACATTCTGGAAGCTCTGGAGCCTCAAAAAAAAAAAAACATTCTCATAGTTTGTTGCCATTTTCAGAATGGAAGGAGGTTCAGTGTCCTCGGGGTCTGCAGGAGGCAGAGTTTCTGGACCTGTTGAGGTCTTCCTTCCCTCAGATGGATGGAGACAAACGCTTTGATGTCTTCACAACAGATGGAAATAAAACGCTACACCCTTTGAAACTGAAGACGCTATCACCAGAGGAGATCCACCGCTCCCTCTGGTCCGCTGGGTTGATGACGTCTCCCCTCTACATTAAACTGAAGGTACTTTGTCTGATTTATGTGGTAGATTTTTAACATCTGGTTGCGTACAACACTGCAGATTTGGCTGCTTGAAGCAGATTTAATGATGATTGTTGTGGAACATTGTTTTTTCCGCATTATGCCTCCACGTCTATCAAAATAGAGTACGGTGATGATAGGTCTTGAAAGCACCTTTGTGAGGCTGTTTGGTGGAGGCACCTTGGGAGATTATCAACCTCTAAAGCAGAAGATGATCAGAATAAACAAACAAATATGCAGTTGTTATATCGATAAAATTAAAGGCATGTTCTACACACCACGATATAAACGTACAAGTAAATATACATCTCTGTAGGACTTGATTATGGTAGTTCACACCAAACAATCACAAATATTTTGCTAATTAATATATGCTGTAGAGGATCCATCTAGGCTTCTTGGCTATTGAGATTTACAAAATAAATAAATGTTTTTTAGATATGTTTTCTTTGACTTTGATTAAGCTACTCCAAAATGTAATCACTCCTAGTTATCAAACCAACTAACATTCCCACCATGTTTGAAGGACGTCCGTGCAGCAGTCTTTGAGTTATATGTTCACAGATGCACACACACGAGTGAAAACAATACCCTGCTTCGCCAGCAGGTGGGGGACAAGGAAAAATCTCACTGAATAATAGTTTTCTGTCTTGGATGCAGTAATAAAATTCCTTTTTAAAATTATTAAATGTTTTCTTTCTGTAGGCCAGTGAAGAACAGATGTGGCTTCCCAGAAAAGATAACAAAAGTGAAGATTGTCTGTCCACCTTTGACATGTTAGTGACAAGCGATGACCCCGAACAGAGCAGGTAATTCGAAAGTAATGGTACATAAAATGAGGAAGATAGGAAGTGTTTGTCCAGAACATCATCTCATGCGCAGTTTCAATTTTGTTTCTGGTTCCTGCAGTACTCCAGGTCTGCCTTTAGATGGCAGCAGAACAGATGTTTTGTCCAACTGTGCCGAATCATCTGAAGACATGGAAGCTGATGATGGTGCGGCTGAGAGCAGAGACACTGGCTTTGATGAGGTGAGTGGCACTGATGGCAACTGGAAACCAGACAAGTGCCAAGACGAACAACAAGCAAGGAAGCAAAAATGCAAAATGATTACGGGGAGAAATCCAGAACTGTTCGTCAGGACTCTAAATGTTCCCAAGAGTAATGCCGCATTTGACCGTAAAGTCTGTGGTTTTCTGCAAAAGTCGGGAAATGAACTTATCAAACACCCTTGGACTCAAGTCGATGATCCAGGAAGTGTTAGTGGAGAGAGCTCAGAGCCTGTTGAGGCGTTGAAGGATCATCTTCGGAGTCGTCACATTTGTGAAGAGTCTCTAAGTGTTCAGAGCTTCAAAAAACGTGCGGAAGAATCACACAAATGTGACGTTTGTAGTGAGTCGTTTCCGCTTAAGTCATCACTGGAAGATCACCAGAGGCTTCACGAGGCAGGAAAACCACACAGACGCTCCACATGCTGTGAAGTTTTTGATCTGAAGGGACAACTTGAAGAACATCTGCGGATGCACTCGGGCAGGAAAACATACTGCTGCAGCCTGTGTGGCAAATCTCTGAGTGACCGGAAATCGCTGTCCCGCCACAAACTGGTCCATTCTGGGGAGAGACCTCACAGCTGTCCAGCCTGTGGCAAACGTTTCAAACTCATCTCCACACTGCAGGAACACGAGAAGATTCATACTGTCCGAGAGCGGACCTACCTCTGTGACGTCTGCTGCAAAATGTTTGTGACCAGCAACCAGCTGGAGATCCACATGAGGACACACACCAAGGAGAAACCGTACCACTGCGGCGAGTGCGGCAAGGGGTTCACCACAAGGGGGCCTCTAACCATTCATATGCGCATTCACACTGGAGAGACACCGTACCGCTGTCCAGAGTGCGGCTGGTCCTTCAAACGGAAAACTCACCTGGACAATCACCTCAGGATCCACTCGGGCCAAAAACCGTACGTGTGTGGGGTTTGTGGGAAAGCGTGCGCTCGTAAAACCTACCTGACAGTCCATATGAGGACCCATAATGGTGAGAGGCCGTACCAGTGCCCCGTGTGCGACAAAGCCTTTACTCAGAGCCACCGACTGAAAACGCACATGAAGAGCCATCAGGTGGCAGAAGATACGACGACACCGGACTGAAACTCAAATCATTACCACTTCTAATAGTTATATAATGGTATTATTAATAATAACCAAAATAGATCTGTGTCCACAGAACGTCTTATTTTAACGTTCCAGAATTTTTTCTTTTTAAAAGTTTTGTAAAATGAACCAAAAATCTGAGTGGCCTCATGGTTTAAAAGAATGTGACAATATGGAACATACTTTAGCCAAATAAAATGTGCATCTGTAAATGAAGTCAAATAAAAGCATGTTGTAGAGCTGTTTTCATTTAAAGAAAAAAGTTACTAAATGGTGTGAAGCCTGTTTAAAAAAAAATCTCAGTGGGCCCGTTAATGGTTCTAGATACGTACAGTTTGTGTTGTACAGTGAGGTGTTTTGTGCCTGTGGGCTACCGCAGCGGAATTCACGCAAGCATAAACTCAGCAAGTCGTCACATCAGAGACGATACAAATGACGTGGGTCATGAAGTTAAACACAGTTTTTCTTTAATTCACCTCATGAAGATGTGATTCATCTCTTTGGCGTAAATTACAATTTAAAACATGATTTTCACTGTGTGTGTGTGTGTATGGGGGGGGGGGGGGGGTACACTTACATCTTAGAAATGATACTGAGCTGCCACACAGCAGTGAAATAAATGACAGTAAGATATAAAATAATACATCATGTTCAGTTTTCATAAACAAATGAGCACATTAAAGTGTTCACACTCACAAAAAGTTGATCTACCTCAGTCAATACTACAGTTTTAAACTTCTACAACTTTAACTGCAATTTTTTTTCAGTCACAAAGGACATTTCAGACGTTTATTCACATAATTCTACACCTGTACATTTATAATTTCTTGTAACTTCATCCCCCATAACAGTTAATCCGCACCAATTTAAGAACGGATGACTAAAGAAATCTCTTAAAATGTGCAAAAACTCCCGATATTTGGGACACAACAGACTCTAAGAATGTTAAACATGTCGACTATGTGATGCATAATGTTTTACAAAGGCTGCCAGCATGTATGAAACAGTTTTTCTTAGCTTTTGCATGACTAGACACAAAATATTTACAACTTTGCTCTCTTAAAACATTTCACAGTTTATAAAGTACTTTTTCTCCTCCAAAGAATAATTTAAGTGCTAAAGGCAATACTGAAAACAGTCATGTAAAAGCGTAACAAGAGTGCTCTCTGAATAAATACTTGGATAATTATGAAAATGTGAAGTACGAGTATTTAGTATAAAATGATGTACTTGCAGGATTCACTTAATTCCTATACTGACACATTCCCATACTGATAATTATTCACCTGTTTTTCAAGCTGAAAACACAATATAAACTCATTTTTCCAGTGATCCAGTAACTTTAGACATTTCATAACTTCAAGTTACACATTTCATAACTTCAAGTTTCCCTGTAAAAACTGAATAGGGGGATTAAATTAGTGTGACTCACGGAACATGATCTGTTTTCAGATTTATTGCACTGCTTTTCTTCAGCATTTTCATAACTTATTTCAAAATGTGAAGAAAAAATGTAAGCTTTTTTTTTTTTTTTTTTTATATTCATGTGACTGAAATAAAAAGTAGGTCAACAGAATCCTTTAGTCTGGTAGGCGGAGCATGACATGCACGGCCTTGCCCCTCCACACGGAGGCCAAACAACATTTTTTTAAAGTGCATTTTATTTTTGTCTTGGTGGATCATTGAATTTACTTTTCATCGTGTGCAGACTGCTGAAGAGTTGACTGATGCCTGTGGTAAACACTGACGTGAATGAATGAGGCGCAACTTTTAAAAAGCGCCGACGTTCTCTGGTTCAGGCTGAGAAACGCACCGGGAGCAGACAAAACAGAGGGACTTCTTTTGAAATGCTACATTTCTTCGACAAGGAACTAAAGTATTTTCAGACATCGTTTTCCAAAATCAGGACACTTCATGTGAATATGTTTTCGTCAGGCTGTGATGATGAATCTGACTGAAATGGTGTAACAGGAAAGATTAAGGCTTTAGAGTTATTCCGTGTGCGAATGGTTTTAATATTTGTAACAGTCTGAACTGTTCACATGAGGACTGCAGCTCTCAGCTGTTCAGCTAATCAATGGACGTATTTCGACTTATGAATAACTTGTCAAAAATCGCTTAACTAACCTACAACTTGTGCAGGACATATGACACGTATTCTGGCATGCATTGAAAATGTTGTGCATGCCCAATTTTTTTTGTTGAACTCGCCGTACTACAACGTATACCAGCGTGCTCATACAAAACTTACCCATAACTTGTTAGATGTATCTGGCATATTTTTAATACGTCTCCATACTCTGGCTAAAGCACCAAGGTGTGACAGCTGCAACTTTGTTTAACATTAACTTTGAAATTTAGGGTTCGTGATGACTTGAAACTTGGACGTAACACTGAAATCTACATTGTCAAGAGTAAATAACACACGTGTAAACAACTGCTGCCGATAACCTCTGCAGCAAGGCAGCAGAAAACAAACTTGAAATGAGGCACTTATTGATAACCGTTGCGGCTGAACCACTGCGCTCTGGCGAGCACGTCGTTGGAAAAGTCCCCGTAAGGGGTCATGTGGTCTGCATCTTTGTTGTCTTCCGGCAAACTAAGAACTGTTTCGTCCCCTGCAACGTAGCACGCCAATGCTCCTGGAAACACAACAAGTGAAGACACTCCAAGCAGAATTTACAAGAATATTTGTAAAATGAAGCTGGACATCAATCCGTCATGACTCTGTACCTTTCAGCTGCTCCTCTGCATTCCACTGCGGTCTCTTCACCTTCATCTTCTTCATGAACTGGATGAGGAAGGTGACTCCTTGGTCGATGTGATCCCTGCCGAATGGTCCACCTTTCACCGGGTGATAAAGCTTATTGATCTGCAAGCCACAAACGCGTCATTAGCCAACAAACTCAAGCCAAAGCCAACCTTTAAATTTCTGGTTTTGATATTTTTATTTAATTTATGTCATGCTGTAGAGATTATTCATTAGCCTGGCACAAACCTGCATGAGACCAAAACAGTTAGGATCTTGCTGTCCGTATCCATCGGCTCTCAGTTTGCCTCCAGCCTCGGACTGTCTGGAGATGATGGCGGCGACCAAAGCGGGGTGAACGTTCAACCTGGAGAAGACAAATGTGGTGAGTTCATGACTTCAGTAGTTAAAGCTAAACGCTACCTTAGCTGGCCATTAAATGTTCTGACAAAAAACTCATCCCCAAGTTCAACCGAGGTGACAGACTTTTTCACGCTAAGCATGGTGCCTGATGGCAGCGTTTTGGTGGTCTGTCACTTTTTGCTGTTTCATCATAGCAATGCACCAACACTGTGCCTGCCCACACCTTATGCAATACTAACACGCCCACGGGTGGACATAGCTCATGTATGTTTTCGACTTAACATGGGAACTGGACATGAAAATGACCACAGCCTCGGATGGCAACTAGACTTAATCATTGTGCCGCATGGTACGCAACCTTGCACCAAGAGAAAAATAGCACTCTGAGGAATGCTGGACCCAAAAGAATGTGGGAAGGAGATATAGAGTCAGAAGAAAATTAGAAAACCTATAAAATCCCAAGGATGAGTATGTTTTTATGTAGGTTTTGTAGTACGTACTGCTTTCCTACGTCGATGATGTCACTTTTGTACTTCTCCATGTTCTGACAGTGTTTCTGTGCAAGCCTGTTGGAGACGGCAACTCCTGTTTAAAAGAAAGAATAGAAAAGTAAAGATGGCTCACTGTGGAAGTGCCTCGTTGTTGCATCGGTCTTCAGTTCCGTCTTCATATTTGGATTTTTGCCATGACAATTGGTTAATGATGACAATGTTACTAGCTAGATTTTTTTTTTTTTTTGTTTCCTGGTCACATTTTTATCCACCGTGGACTGTTGTCACTGCACCTGCAAGTTCTGCTCCTTTTATGGAAAAAACACAATCATGGCTCAAAGAAAGCAGAACTTCATCTTCATATTATAAATCAAAAAAGAAAAAAACAAAACACTGAATTTGTTTGATAATTTATTTTCCAAAATATTGGAAAAGGCATCGTGTGTATATATATATATATATATATATATATATATATATATATATATATATATATATAGACACACACACACACACGTTGCCAAATATTGTGTCCAGTTGCCCTTTTCAATAAAATGTTTGATTTTCTCACAAAGAATAAATCACCTGTTTGTTTAAACCTTTAGTCATTTAATAAATGTGTTCCTTCAGCTGATGTCTGGTGCAACAAAAACAACAAAAACAAAAAAGAGATGGGGAATGTAATGTGCCCATCAGTTTTCAATATTAGCCACACGGACAATTTAATTCACTGAAATATTTTGCACATCGAGACAGTCGCTGACAACATGTGAAGTCAGTTTTCTCCGTATTTGGTCCAGAAATGCTGCATGTTGCTCACTGTGTCCCACTTTTTCACACTCACAAAGGCAGCAGGAAAGATCTCCATCTGAACTCCCCTTAAAGTTTTGAACATGCACAAAACTTTCTGACAAACTTTGCTGACATCAGCTGATGAGGAACTCATTTTGCTGGTTTGAAAAATGACATTTGTCAGGCAAAATCAAACACAAACTGATAGTAGTTCCTTCACTGTGTGACTGTATACTTATACAAAGGTAACCACATTGTCACAAGACACTTCCTGTTTCTTGCACAAGAGTCTTTCACACAGGACAAACGGATGACGTCATCACAAGTCTGACACAGAAGTGGAGAGAAACACTGAAAGCTCATTTTTTTCTTTTTACAATATGCTGGGGGTCACGGAATTTATTTTAGGTGAGTGTTTAATAAACTTTAAATATAAAATTTAATTTCAGGTGAGTATTTCACCAGCTTTCTTCCAAAAAAGGGGGTGGGTGGTTGCTCAAATGAACAAATATGGTGTACATACATACACACACACACACACACACACACACAGATTTATATATATAAAACATTTTTTGGAATGACCATGTTGGAAAATCCGTGGACTTGACATGAAACATTTTATAGTTGGTGGAATTTTAAAAGTGACATAGAATAAACTAAATTTGAAGAAATATCACTATTTTAAGATTGGTTTTGTTTTTGTTTTTTCCCCCCTCACATCTGGTGCATAAGTTCAAGGTCTGTTGGAAATGTGAAAACCAGGTAATAAATTCTACTTTAAACAGTTTCTGGATATGATGGAGAATTTGAAAACATTTTAAGGAACTGACGAGTTGACTGAACTGACCTTGACCACTCATGGAGTGTGCTTTTGCCGTGTCTTCAGAAGCTCCTGAGGTCCTCATCTGGTTGATGTCTCCATGTTCTGAAAAACATACAGGACGTACTGTCACATGATCAAATCTTTTCTTTAAAGCAACAAAGGAACCAGCCCACATTTCCACCAGTGTGCTTTAAGTGGATCCACTAAAAGCAGATCCAGAAAAGTGTGGTGAAGGCTCTCACCTGTGTATGAGTCACTATCTGAAAAACAAACAAAACCAACAAACAAATCATATTCACAGTTTAAAATTTGTGCCCATTTCATTTGAGTTTTCTCGGACTTGAGGACTTACTTTGAAGTATTCTCTCTGAGGACACAATGGTGTTTAATTCCGTATCTGATTAGGAGGATAATATTGTTTTAGTTTGAAATTTTGTTGCTGTTTCTGCACACCATTAAAATGTGGGGCGTTCACTTTTCTTTAATGGTCTGTTTTGGGTGAAAATAACAGAATATTTTACTGCTCACACTCGTGTAACCAAACGTTTCTCTAACTGTTTTGTGATCGGCCAGGTGGTCAGGAACGTGGCACTCACAATGTCTGTATGACTTTCACAATAAAGGGCTTTATTGTGCTGCTTTGAAGGTCAAATGCTTTTATAATAATGATGCACATTCAGGAAAATGTTGTCAGCAGCAGCTTTACACATTTCACTTTTTGCCTGCAGGAGCTGCTTTGAAATCCTGAAAAGGAAACTGTTAGAAAGCGATATTTTCTTAGGTCACATAATTGTGCTGTGAAACAGTATCTGAACCTCAAAATAAATGAAAATTTATATGAAAACACTTTGCTTTGAAATTTAAAAAGACAATTTTCAAGATTACCACGAATGCAGCTCTTATTTCTGATCCATGCGATGGCCAAATCTGCACCAGGAGCCAAAACACAGAAGATCAAGATTAAATTCTGAATGTCTTCAAATGTAATCATGTGATACTTCATGAAACACAGGACAAACCTTTCCAACGCCATAGTGATGAGCGAAGCCTGGCATTAAACACAAAAGCCGCAAGAAGGATGATGTTGATGATAATGATAAGAACAAAAAATATGACTGTGACGATGCTCCACGGTGGCCAAATAACAAACCCCACGTCCTCCGGCTTTGATTCATCTGCAAAAGAAAGACAACAAAAACAAAAAAGAAAATGGAATTTTTTTTTAAATTTTGGTGAACAATTAATACATTTAGGAAGCGCTTATAAACAGTTGCATTTGTAAAATATCTTAATGAGGATTTTGCATTGAAAATTACAAATGGAATGCAATGGATATTTAATTAAAAAAAAAAGGCTCTGACATTTTCAAAAAAAAATTATTTCCTTGATTAAATGCCTGCCTCATTTAATGGCTGCGTCAAAACTTTGTCTAAAAAAATAAAACGCCTACCTTAAATAAGCACCTGGCATTATGTGCATTAAAAAGATTACATTTGGTCGAGTCACACTTTTTATAAGTCCGCTGCAGAGTGGTACCTTAAAATCTTAAACCCTGATTTACACTTCTACAACTCCATAACTCTGTGGCCATACAATGTCAATGTGCGCGTGAACCTTTGAAAGTTCTCTGTCATGTCTTTATACAATTTACAACAGCAACAGCTGCTTTTTCTGGATTAATTTGTCCCTCAACGAGCTTCACTTCTTGATACAATCATCAACCTCCAAACCAACAGTACGTGAGATTTCCCTCCATGAATTGTGGGTCTTGTTCCGACTCAGTGTTGTAAAGTTGGTCATATTTACGGACCATCCATCCATCCATCCATCCATTTTCTTCCGCTTTATCCGGAGTCGGGTCGCGGGGGGCAGCAGCTCAAGCAAAGCTGCCCAGACCTCCTGATCCGCACACACCTCCTCCAGCCCCTCCGGGGGAACCCCAAGGCGTTCCCAAGCCAGCCGAGAGATGTAATCCCTCCAGCGTGTCCTGGGTCTTCCCCGGGGCCTCCTCCCAATGGGACGTGCCCGGACATTTACGGACCATTCTGCCAAATGTTCTTCTGTTTGATCCATGATCAAAACATAAATGGGGTGCGCACTGCAAAAACTTTTGAAACATGATGGGAGAGAAAGGCGTCAGGCATAAGGAGAGGGTTCACAGGGATGCACAGGGCTCTGATCTAAATCGGTTGTCTTTGGTTCGCCACACCCAGGGATATGTCTGAAACGTAACACCATATTACATATTACAGTGCAGGCAGCAAGCAACATTTTAACACCAACCTTGAATAAAAGTCTGCCTCATTTAGGCGCAACTTTGGGTGTTTTGTGTTATTTTCATGTACATCTGTTTGGACTGAATTTATTTTGAAAGGTAGTGATTTGTTTTTTTAATCTTTTGGTATTAGGAGTGTTTTGCTTTATTTTTCTTTTAGTTAATTCTAGACGACTTATGAACAATTTTGCTAATTCCATCATGGCTGATGTGTATTACACATTTAAGTCATATGTTCTCCAATCCAATACCCAAGAGTCTAAATTTCATTTCATACTTTAATACTTGATGTAAAAAAAAAAGTTATAGATTGACAGATTTTTAATAAACCTTAGAGAACCAAAAACATTCCTCCACTTCCTTGACATTGTAGCCTCAACCCTGTTTTGCTCATAACCACACTTGTAATTCAGAAAACTACATCTTTTCCAATTAATATTGGTATTTGCCAAATGATACAATGCTAAATGCTTTTAATGTGTGTGTTGTGATCAAATGTGACTTTCCACCGTGTTTTTAACTTTGCAAAATCATGAGGCTAGACAAATGTAGTAATTTCAAAGCTTCACCTTCAGTCATCAATGATTCCATTATAGATCTACTCTGGTTTAATTTTATGTCAAAAATGCATTAAATAAGCCCACAGAAGTTAAACTGTCCCGACTTTCTGCATAACTTCAAAGATACATGTACTGCGTAAGACGCATCTGATTTTTAAAAGTTCACTCTATGAAATACGGCTTTTACATGAAAAGATGATATAAAAATGACTTCTTTTTGTTAATGACTCTGCAGAATGATTAAAAAAAAAAAAACTTCCTGAGGAATAAAACAGTTTTAAGTGTCTTACCATGGAAACGGATGATGTTTTCTTTGGCTAGACCCGGTACTGCCACCCTACAGATCACGGTTATATTTTCGTTTAGGGTTCCTGTGTAGAACATAAAAATTGGAGGGAAAAAAATACTCTTCAACTGAAATTACATCTGCACTATGGACTTTATTTTCTTTTTAATAAGAGACGTGAATATACACCACAGATAGTATCTATAGAGGGACGTGTGGCGTTAAACATGCTTACTGGGGGTTTGAAAGTTAAAAACCAAGCTAGCATTAATATTGTTTTTCACTGAAAGTGCTATTGGGTAAAAATAATTCACCCCCCCCAAGGCCAGTACAGTGAATGACCACATGGTGGTGCTACATTCTTCTTTTGCTGTTGGACTTCTTCCTCCTCACTCAAACGTTTTCATTTTAGTAAATGTACCTCTAGCAGCTGCCACATCCAGGCGTGCTTGGACAGCATAGCGGTTGTCACGTTCAACATACACGTTCCTCTCAGCGGGAAGGACGCCTCGTCGGCCGTTCAGTACAGTGACTGTTGGTTTTGGGTTCCAACCTCTGGACTCGCAGAGGAATGTCTTAGAATCTGACGTTAGGGAAACCGTGATAACCACGTCGGATGACTCTGCTGGAATGAGCATTATATATATATATTTTTTAATTATATATTGATGAACGATGAACATGCATCATTATTGGAAAAATATGTAATGACACACCCTCCAATCAATGCCACCTTGTGGTGGTTGGTGTCCTATACTCCACCACACCTCCACTCTTGAAGACTAGAGCTATTAGTAAAAAAAAAAAACACTGTATCTACATGAATGGTAAATCTCCACTAGGTGGAGACAATGTTCCATTTTAAGAACCTTGAATATAGCCTAGCATGGGACACCAACCAAGACCAACCTGTTGCTTATATTGGTAGATGCGCTCCTGGAGCATTAGCTGCTGGTGTGATATTTCAAGGCAAATTGGTGTCATGAGCAGTCAGATTAAAGAGTCCAAATCCACATTAGGTCCCAAAAAAATTGGGTGGTCGACTGGGGCATTGGCTAGCCTAACTAAACATGAGAGGGAGTGAAAACAGAGCACAACTGACGACAGTGGCATCATAGGAGGTGATCTCTGATGTGCACTGAGTAGGTCTGAGGCTGAGTGTGGCATGTTTAGGATAAGGATTAGTTAAATTTTCCACTTACCAACAAAGAGAGCGACAAATGAGTTCTTCATTTCTTCCCGTCTATGCCCTCTAAGAACGTCACACCTAAACATCACAAAGAACACAAAAATGAGACCATAAATACCCAGAGCAGAGAAAAAAACAAGCAGTCACAGGGACCAGGAGTGGAGGTGCAGGGCTCAAAAACTAAGTCAATATAAAAATATAGCCAGCAACACCCAAGTGTCCTTCTTAATAAAAGTTTTAATGACTCACGGCAAGACGACAGGATCAGGAGCACAGACGCGTTTCGACTAGGTCTTCATCAGTGTGTCATAAATAATACCCATAAATAATACACCATAAATACCCAGGACAATATTCCATTTTAATGATATTTCAAATCATAGCATTTGTCAAAAACATAAAAGCTTTTGAGCAAAATGTTGGGGGAATAGCCTTTAAGCACAGTCCCGTACCTGTAGGTGCCATTGTCCGGCAACTGGACACTGGACAGCATCAAAGAACCATCTGTCAATAACTTGGTCCTCCCATGATAAGTCTTTGCTTTCTCCTTCAGCAGCTCTTCACCACGGCGGTAAACATACACAGTTGATGGAGGATCCACGTCAATCTTCTGCCACTCCATAACCAAAACTTGTGAAATGTTGAGGGGAACGTCAAGCCGACACGGGAGGGTGACATCCTTTCCAGGGACTGAAATGATGGGCTCAAGTGATGTCTGTGTGGTCTTATCTAGAAATCAAAGATGCTACATAATAAAACCGTTGCGCCTGAAGACAGCAACTGCTATTGCAATCTGACATTTGACCCCAATGACCTTGATCTTCACCCAAATGACTTACCTCACAAGGGCAATTATGGCACATTTTGTCCAAATAGGGTTAAAAATCAAATTCTTTGAAATTTGTCAATATTATTTATTTTGGACTACACTTTCAGGGTCAACCTTCATTGATAAACCATGTTTGGTCGAACTCTGTAAAAGAACCTGATGGGTTGGCTGGTCTACAGACTGACAGACATAAGAAGTAATGCTAAATTTTAGTAGTATGACTCATAACGTTTGTTGTAGTTCCTTCAAGGGTTGGTACAACTAGGCCAGTTTAAGGAAATACATGAGAAATAAAATAATAGGGGACAAACCCAAACCTTAATGCAAGTTGACTCTTGATGGTGTTGGAGGTCTCTGCCAATTTCCGTGCCTTTTGGGGGGGGGCTAGGTGGGGGGAAATGCCTTGGTCTTGATACGTAATGACCGTCTTGACCTCAGCATTGTTCGGCCGCTCATTTTTATCTATTTTTCGCACTGTTTACTTCCCACTAAACAAAGTAACGGTAACGTCATGCATATGATGGTCTATGCACACAATGTTTGAATGCATAGTTTTTCGTCACCACAATACTATATGCACACATGCTACACTAGGTCAACAATTACTAATGTATAAAAACCTTCCAAAACAGCCTTGCCACTACCCAAGCATTATTATATTCATTCCCAACATACTGTGTCATGAAAGTACACAAACGACTATATAGGGCTGCCTTTGACTCACTTAGCTGTGGCTTGAAATTGTGCAGAAGTCTATGGGGACGCAAGTACGACGGACTTCGTATAATCCTGGGACTCTAACCAGGATGCTGTGGACGCGACTAAAACACAGATTCTTGCATTTGTGTCGTAAACGGGAGGGTTTTAGACAGTTGCAACAGTATGTTTTTTTCCACACTTATACTGTTAGACACAAACAATCAACTTTCTGTCTGACTAAACCACTTCTCTTATCCTTCAGAAACTTGAGACGTTTGTGACCTCCAAAAGGAAATATGAAGTTTCGACTGAGTTGAAGTGGTATTAGTTTAATGACGGAAATCTAATTCAAAGATTTAGAATTTTCAAAATAAGACGCAATTGCCATAGTATACAAAGTCGTAAATGGACAAGTTATACTGTAATTAAGTATGAGATAACAACATCTCGAAGGATTTTTTTAAAACTTTGAAATGTCACCTGAAACGGCGCCGAATAGATTTTTTTTCTAAATTTAAAAATTTAATCTGAAACTCACTTTATACTTTCGCTTTGAAACGTGCGTGCCAACTTCCCTTAACAAAACTGGCATTTTAAACACCTTTCTCTTTAACCTGTCTGTTACGAAACAAACAAAAAAAAACTTTAAGCTTGGTCATATTAAATATAATCTCCTGACTAATTCGGGTGGTGAACGATCCACGCATTCAAGCATATTTTGGTAAAACCTCAACTAAATAAAACCACTGAAAGCTGAAGACTTCAAACTGGCAATCGGCTAACTGCAAATGTATGTAATATATCCCGAGCTTAAAAACAGACACTGATGGCTCAAGAAATAATAGATTTGGTGCTAAATTGATGCGGACGCCTGCGCCAAACGTCACAACTTTAAATTGCCGTATTTTTGAATGGAGTTTGGCGAACACGGCAGCTGGAGAACATAACTTTTTAGACATACCTGACGCCTCTGTGCTCGGAACCCTCCACAGTAAATAACACCAGACGAAGACGAACGCACGTAACTTCATTCTTAAAGTTAATCCGTGAGTTCGGAGGGGAAAAAACTCAAACCACCAGCGTCACATCTTCTTCTGTCGCGTTATTGGCGGTTTGTAAGCCGACAGGGTGTAATACCGCCACCAACTGTTTGGGTGTGAAGCATTAATGGAGTCTGACGTAGGCTACATGAGGAAAAGGAAAAGCTTTTGTCCCATGCTTTGCTAATTTCTGCCTTGATGATTGTTTTGACTTCAGATTAACTTAGTAGAACGTTGATCTGTATTTCTGATTTGCCAGCTGATCTGCTTTGTTGCCCTCATTTTCAGAATGAGATGGAACCTACATGAAACATACTGAAATATTCTGCTGTTGTAGTTTCAATAAGCTTTGAAGAATCATTGATCAGGTCTGGCCTGCAAACAGATTTGCAGGCCAGACTTCCAAGACTAGCATCTACCTCAGAAAGCATCATTAATCATGATGTTAAGCAGTAACGGGCTGCACACACTCCCTTGTGGAACTCCGTTGTCGATTGGATAAATCTTGGAGTGAGCTACTTCAACTCTTACTTCAATGGTTCTGTTCTTCTTCTTCTTCAAAAAATCCAGAATCCAGTTAAACATTCTCTCACCTATTCCCTTGGCTTCCAACCTGATAAGAAGTCCATCCCACCACAACATATCATACGCCTTTTCAGTATCAAAATAGACTGCTCCTACCAGTTCCTTATTTGCTTGAGCTTTCTTAATAAATTCCTTCAAGCACAGCACAGGATCTGTGGTCATCCTCTCTTTGAGAAAGCCACTCAGATTAGGACTGAATAACCCTCTAATTTCATCTATGTACCGTGCATCCGGAAAGTATTCACAGCGCTTCCCTTGTCCCACATTTTGTTATGTTACAGCATTCCAAAATGGAGTAAATTTATTTTTCCCTCAAAATTCTACTCACAACACCCCATAATGACAACATGAAAAGTTTTTTCATTATTATTATTATTGCAATTTTGAAAAAAAAATAAAATAAAATAAAAAACCTCTAAGAAATCTAATATATTGCAAATTTTTGTCTCCACAAGCTTTTGCATTCAGAGTCAGGTTATCAGAACTATGAACTCAAATGTTTTTGCCAAAGGTTCTGCCTTGTCTTCATTATTTGGCTAGCATCTTTACTACACGCTGAAAGAGAAAAAGAGACTTTGCATCCTGTTTGAAGTGCACGGTGCACAGGAGTCTTTGTACATCACATGACCACGCCGGCGAGTGCGGAGTTGCCAGATTACTTTGGCGTGTCACACACAAACCCGAATCACTTTGTTTGTTTTTACTTTATTTTTGAAGTATTTAGTATAGACAACACAACTGAACATTTTACAAATCATTTTTTGAATTAATCAATGGCTAGTATCTTATTTGTCAATAAAATTACGCTCGTTTGTGCAGTCAATCATGACCGTTTAATAAAAACATCAACAATTAGGCAACATACTTTATGATGCAGTCCCACCATATCAAAAATCTAAGTTTTACAAATGTTACTACAACTGCATCACAAACAAGGTGATTAATTGATAAAGGTTACCAAATGTTCACATGACTGGGTGATTCTTTAACTACGGGCACTATTGGCCTTGTAAATGTAATTTCCACCACACCATTGCCTTACAATATAAAGCGCCTTGGGGCAACTGTTTGTTGTGATTTGGCGCTATATACATGTGCTCTGATGTCACTGTTTATCTCCATAGAAACTACCCAAACAATCTTTCATAGAAACTGTTTAAAGGGACATTAGTGTTGTGGTGGAAATTACGGCAATAGTGTGGGACAACTACATTTTGTTTAAAAAAATCACAACAGTTGTATGACATTGAATACCCCAATTATGTTTTGATTATTTTACTGATATTTTATTCAGAGATATTTTAAAACATTAGAAAAACGTTTCTTTACCATTCATTTTTATCATTGAAGATCAAAAGTCTGGGTGTGGGACAAGCACAAAACGGCAATATTTGCATATAATGATGCTGAAAAAAGGTGAAAAAGTCATCATAGACTACTAGAACAAATTTCTTAACACAATTTCATTGTAAAGATAACTATAAAAGTGTGAAATTTCCACTTGTTTCTGTTTTTCATACAATATGATGAAAGGACATAATAAGTGCCCGTAGTCTAAGAATCACCCGACTATAAAACTGACTACACTGCATAACAGTTAAATCAAAGCCATCTTTTATATTGCATATTTAAAGTTACCTTTTTAACATCTACGTCACACAAGGTAATCTCAGATCAACAAAATGTTACCAAACATAAAACTAAACTGTCTTGGAGTCATAGATTCACACTTGTTAATTCAGAGGTTGTGTAATCAGTAACATGTCTACAGTATTAATGTGTCACACACAACATTGACAAATGTAAAAAAGATTTACGTAATATGCAAAGCAGGTTCAGAGTTTAACGTCCAGGTACATTGTAATCGACTGCTCCTGATTTTGTGCTGCATTTGCAGGCAAGTTGATGAGTAAATATTACTACCGGCACAATCACTATTATAACTGTTTATTCCGACTAATGGCATGATATTGTCTTACATTTACTGTGCAAGTCATCTATTAAGAAATTTGACCCTTATAGTGCAAAAAAAAAAAAAAAAAATAGCCAAACTGCCCATCATTTATGAAGGGCCCTATCTTGTTTATAGCTTGCAGTTGCAAACGCATCATGCAAGTGCATTCAGGATGTGTCCAGCTGCACTTTGTAACTTACACCTTGAGAACAGGCTTTTGGTGCACACTGTGCATGACGACACCTTATTTTACAACCAACATGCCTTTGGGTGCACAACTCAGTGCAAGACTCTTCAGCCACAGACTGCTCCTTCCCAAGTGCAGGACCAACAGACTGAAAAACTCCTTTGTCCACTCAGGCCATCAGACTGTACAACTCCTGAATCAGGAGGGAGGAGTAACAGGAAGACAGAGGATGGGAAGGAGAACAGTAGTAACCAGTAAACCAGTAGCAATCAATATGTCTGGTTTGTATGTTTGTATGTGCAAACTGTTTTTTAACTTTCACTATTGATGCTTTGTGTGCTTCTTTCCCTGTGTGCTGCTGTACAATGCTGCTGGAACCTTTATTTCCCCGAGGGAGTCTTCCCAAGGGATTAATAAAGTTCTATCTAATCTAAAGTACTAAAAATGCATATTTCTGGTAAATGAAATGTCAGATAGGCGGATTATTCTAAATGGTTATGAAAATATTGCTGTGTTGTGTTTTTATTTTTGGCACCGATGAGGAAATTCGCCTGATCTTCATCTGTCACTGATAAATACCCATAAATGTGACTCTGTGAGAAAGATGGACTTCAGTGACATCATGAGGCACCATGAAACAAATGGGGAAAATTGGTCATTTTTGGCGGCTCGAAATCTGTGTTTTTGTTTTGTTAGTGTTTTTTTGTGGACCTTGATGGTGAATATGTCCAAATGGTGAACAGGTGTTTTTTGGGAGGATGCAGCAACACCACTTGTGATGCTTATTATAGGTGGATAGTTTTCCCAAACATAAGATTTTAAGGGAGAAAGTGAGAGGTCTTCAAAAACAAAACAAAAAAACAGATCTAACCTTGGATTCTATCCTTTCCATTGGTGGGACCAGGAGAACTCTAACAAAGTGTGTTGCCTCTCCCGAAAGCGTGGAACCGGCCGTGTTTGGTTTATGCCGGCACATCGTGGCATACTAAGCTAGGCTGCTACATGAGGGACAGCGGAGAATCTGGCTGAAGAAGCCTATCCGTGATCACGGCAAGTCGATCGATTTATTTACCGTGGACTGCCATGCTAAAATCAAGAGCCGGTGCGTCTGAAGGAGAACTGTCGTTTGCTGTGGACAAATGAATGCCACACAGCTGAACAATAATTCTACACGCCTCTGTATGCAAACACAGCAGGAGTAAAATCAGCGATGCGGCTTTCAGGGTTTGTTATTATTTATATAATGCCTACATACATCTTTGACATTCAATTGGTGGTTTGTATGTCATGTGATATGGATCATTCCTCCAATTTATCATGTTGTTCCACTCACCATGCAATTTTGTTCTATATGTTTTGTACCATTGCACGCCACGACCACCGTGCAATCACACTAGCGACGACGGTGCTTAGCTTAAAAACAAACATGACTGGGGTTTGTTTTATTGACGGTGCTCATTCTTCTAACACAAAAAACAGAGTACGCCGTAAGCTGTCTTGAGGCATTTGCAGTATTTGCAGGGATGTCTCTAGCTGAAATAATTTTTTTTTGCAGGACTGAGGAAAACACTACATTGTCAGGATTGTTAGGTGTTATAGAAAACAAATAATTTTTTTTTCATTCATGCAATGGCAAGAATATTTCTTGAGGTGAAAGATCTTTCACCTCATGATATATTCTTAACATTGGACTCAAACATTCATTATTTGTATGTTATTGACTTATTTATTATCATCATTTATTTTTCTGCATACACCACAGGTTACAAAGAGAGTAGAGGGCATGTGTTGATCATAAAATACAGTAATCTGACTTGAAAGCCAAATTTAATTTATTGACAAAAAGCAACGTGGGTTGACTGTGTACTGGCGTATGCATCAAGTGGACTGTACCTGGAAAGAGGCGGAGTGACTTTCAGGAGCTACAAGTCGGTTATTGACGTTACGTAATGATTATGGATTAAAAATGGCTGTGAATCTGCCGTGCATTTTTCAGACGCACTCTGGTTTATTTTACTTTTGTAAACTATACCAAGGCCCACACAAGTTAGAGTTGCCCTTTAAGCAGTGTGGGTTCTGAGTTTGCAATTGGCGTCTGTATTTGTAGCTGGTGATGGCATTTGCATTGTACTTTGCACCAGATGTAAGCTGGGCCCCAAGTAGTTTTTCAGCTATTTGTTTTCTGCATGCATCAGGTTAGTGGTGAATCCAGTCCCCAAACTGATTCAGATTTGTTTGCAAACTGATAGTTTTCCTGCTCTGTGTAGAAATAACAGCGGTAAAACCAGACTGCTGGGCAGATTGAACCAGAGTATGATAAACACTGTTAAAATGCAGTCATAGGTGACAATCAGGTTGCAAACTAGACAACTCACAAACCTGCTCAGAAGTAATCCTGATATGGCAATGACTGTATAAAACGCCCTCTGCTTTGATGGGTCCACCCGCACCTTGTTGCTGCCCATTTTGCCGGGTCCTGAGCGGCAAAGCACGTAGAGAACAGAAACGCTGCAGAAAAAGGTGACAGCGAAGCTGACAGCAAGGAGACAGAAATACAAGACTGTATCAAATTCATTGCTGCTTACAAACTCTACGATTGGCCATAAAATGCTAAACAACCAAGCACAGCCAACGCTGATGTTTCTGAATCGGCGCCCGGACCCCTGCCTCAGGCTCAGGTAGGTGATGGGGTGAACGACCGCCAGGTAGCGGTCAACGCAGGTGAGACAGTGAAAACACATTTGTCCTGATGTGGTGCAAGACAAAATGGAGAGTCCCACACCCATCACAGTCAGGCAGTTGGCGTAATTTCCACCTAGTAACAAAACGCACCCTGAGATGCCAATCAGTTCCATGGCAACCATGTTGTAGGTGAAGACGTCTGAGTGACTTGTCGCGGAGCATCGCTGCTTCAATCGCTGGTATCCTACGTAGAAGACGAGGGCAGACAGCGGGAGGAGGAAGAGGAGGTAAGTGAAGGAGAAGGAAGTGACGAGGATGGTGTTCAGTTTGAAGTTGATGCAAAAGTTCAAGAGATCGGAGGAGAAGTTTGAGGAGTTGACAGACATCTTCATTTAAATGAAGACCTAAAGAGGAATAGGAAAAAAAAAATACGAAAGCAAAGTGAAAATTCATCAAGTGTGTGTTCATATGCTGCTCAGTAATTCTCAAAAAGACTGAATTGCTTTACTGATCTTCCAAAAACCAATCCAAAGAATTTTGAAGTTGTGACAGGGGGCGCTGTAAGCCACATTACCATTGACATAACATAAAACATCCATATAGTCTAAGCAGACAACCACAGGTTCATGGTTATTCTGGATAAAATGACAAACTTCTTAAATTTTTACTTTAGTAAGTAGATGTTCAGTAACTTCTAATTGTCATAAACTGTATTGTCAAATTTGGTCATACTGATTGTCCATTGTTATTTATTACTACACCTACTTTAAAGAGCCACAATGAATGGGTTCAAACTAATGGACACGAGCATAAAAACGAAAGTCTGTTAATTAAAAAAAAAAACATTTTGGTGGGTGGATTTTTCCCCCCTGTAAATAAACGTATCAGCCATGTAAAACCTAAAATAAATTTCAATAAACATGCGTTTTAGCATGTTGATTTGATTTTGACATCCATCCATTTCTGATCCAGATCTGAAATCTGTACAAACTTGGTAACAATGCTGTAAATTCAGGAAGTGTACAATAATTAAAGTTCTGCTGTAGATTTTTATAGACTTTGTTTGTATGCTGATGATATGATGTTCTATTAACTACTCAGACCCTCATACATATGTCTGTAGTTATCTTTTTGGCTATGTATGAAATCATAATAAAATTATCACACCAATCAATCACAACTATTAATATATTGATGAAAAATAGTCATATTTTCGTATAATATGTGTATTATCAAATTTGTTCATACTGATTGTCCATTGTTATTTATTACTACACTCACTTTAAAGAGCCACAATGAATTGGTTCCAACTAATGGACACAAGCATAAAACTCTGTTAATTTAAAAAAATAAAAATTGGTGGGTGGGTTTTTCCCCCGTAAATAAACGTATCAGCCATGTAAAACCTAAAATAAACTTCAATAAACAAGTGTTTTAGCATGTTTATTTGATTTTGACATCCATCCATTTCCTATACCCGCTACTCCAATTAAGGGTAGTGATTTGAGATAAATAATAAAATGTGTGGATCACCCACCTGAGCAGCATTGGTTTGTGATCCTCTTGTGTCTCCAGACTCACTGGCATTCACTGCTATCGGCTTCAAACGTATTAACCCGTGTGTGTGACCTTTTTGCATGTTGCAGCACACTTTCATCACTCAAGTACAAGAAGGCAAATTTCTTTCACCTCTCTTCCGTCCACAGGGAGGTCAAAGTGGAGGGTCAGGCCACTGCCTGGCTTCAACTTCAGCAGATTCAAATTCTTACCCATACGATCTTTTTTGAGTCCCATGGACAAAGCACCATAGAGATTACATAAAGTCATTAAAATATAACATTTTTGCATGCAACAACATGAAATACAAGATGCTGTTCTGACGACACTTAGCCAACCAGGAAACAGTTCCTTTCAGAACTTTCTGCCAATTTAAGATCAATATTGTGTGATTATGTGAGATTTGAAAGAATCAAACCCAGTGGTGGGCACAGACAACCAAAAAATGAACTTCGATAACAGATAACTGAAAAGTTATCTTCAATAAAGATAAAACAATAAACCACGTAGAAATGTATCGGAAGTTACAAATAACCGATAAATTCCAATATGACCTCTGACACATCTACAACTAGTAGTAGAACAAATTTAATAGCTTATAATATTAAAAATAAAAACAGACCCCAACAATAAGACCACACTTTTCTTTCTACACTCCGCCCCTGCTGGAAGCTCTTGTTTACTACAGCGCTCTCAACACAGAGGCACACCGAGAACAGCCATAAAGCTAATTCTATCAATTACGACACTCCGGTCAGGCACAGGTCTTGAAAAATAAAGTCATGCTGACTTATGGTTTTGATTATAAATAACATTAATACCGATAGAATAACTCCATTAATGTCAATTATGTCATTTGTACAAAGTTAAAATATAACATATATCTTTTAATGTTGAATAATGCACTAATTCTGAGGTTTTGTAACATTCATTGCACACAAAAAAAGCTATTTGCAAAGCCAAAAAGTTGATTTGACAATCATCTGACATAACCGGGGTCAAAATAAATAGAACACTGCTATCTACTCGTTCCCACACGCTTAGTGAACACTACTGACCAGTAGATGACAGTAGAGGCCTTGAAAACAAAATTCCAGATACAGTAATCCCTGTCTGCTACATTTAAAATGCGTGGAATTTAACAAACGCCAATAAAACCAACATCTATAAACGCAGAGAATATATTCAAGAGAGTTTTAGGCACTAGAGTTTCAATGCTGTTGTCCGTGGAGCCTGAACAGAGTGTCTGAAATGCATTTTTCCTGTCGTGATGTACTGAGATTACATCATCCTACCCAAAATGCATTGCGGGTCACAGGATGTGCTCACAAAACCTTAAAAATGAGCACATTACTTTAAAACTAAAACATATATCTGATATTTTCACTTAATAAAACTTCAGACATGACAGTAATTTTAAATAACTTGTCCAAAATTTGTTTGGTTAAAATTTGAACCATAAGTTAAAAACGTATGCCTCTGGATGACTTAGGTGATATCGGCAGCCTATTGGTATGGTGTTAAAGGGAAAAAACAAACAAACAAACAAACAAACAAACAAACAAACAAAACAGCACAGCTCTTTTCTGTTACAAATCTTTTAACAGGCGAGTGCTAAATTAATTTTAAAAATGCTTATCGCTGTTCAGCTTTGTTTATCGGTTTAAAAGTTATTGGACAAAGATTAATCGGAAGATAATTGGTCCGATAATGGTTTTTAAAGTTATCTAAAAAGATATTCCGATAAAGAAAACATTATCTTCAATAATTATCTGTTATCGGAAGTGTGCCCACCGCTGTTCAAACCTATACATTTGATAAACTTTTATTTCAGATTTGTGCATTCATACAACAAATAACACATCATGACACCAAAAGAAATATCACTTAGCTTTAAAAAAATTGTATGTAAATGCCAGATACATAAATCATGAGGAACAACTTCAGCAGAGTGTGTAACCTTACAATGTCATGCACTCTGTGGTTAAAAGTACAGTACTAAATAAGGTTTAAAAAAAAAAAAAGCTCCCAGGCTATAGTTCAACACAAACAGATCTGAAAAATTGTACAAACTTGGTAACGATGCTGTAAATTCAGGAAGTGTACAATAATTAAAGTTCTACTGTAGATTTTTATAGACTTTGTATGCTGATGATATGATGTTCTATTAACTACTCAGACCCTCATACATATGTCTGTAATTGTGTTTTTGGCTATGTATGACATCATTATAAAGCCATTCACACCAATCAATCACAATTATTAACATATTGATGAAAAATATTAATATTTTTGCATAATATGTGCTTTAAATCAGCCATCTAGGCTTCTTGGTTGTTGAGATACACAACAGGTGAGATTTTTGAACATGTTTTCCTTGTTCTTGACCAAACTAATCCAAAAGCTAGTCACTTCTTGATATCTTTCAAAGTAAGAGTCCCACCAAAGTTGAAGGAAATCCTTACAGCCATTTTTGAATTATCTTGTCCTCGTCAGACGCCAGTGAAAACAAATTCCTGTTAGTGCTGCTGCGCAGGGTAATGAACGATAGACTAAACATTTATTCAAATCCAACACTGGCTTCATCCATGATGGAGCTGTGGCTGGTTGAGCAATCACAATGAGATCGAGTTGGGGGGCAGTAAACTCTCTTCTATATTTAATCCCAGAACTCAGTATTTTCTCTTTAATCTGATCCCTCTTGTTGGAGGTTGGGACCATGAACCCACAATCTTTTCCCTTATGATTTTGGATTTTGACCTGATCTTCATCCAAGTTCAACGTTTGCACCCTGGCAGTTTTCCTGCTCGGAATAGAAATGATAGAGGGAAAAACAGACTGCTGGGTAATAAGAACCAGCTGGTGGAAAACAGTATCGCACACCGAAAACCAGTGCTCAGCCATGGGAATTGCACCAAGATGTCTATGGTCAAAATGCCACCAAACTTCAGAAGAAATACTCCCAACACTGAAACAATGGTACAGAATGCTTTCTTCTTGGACTGGTGTAGATGCTTGCTGTTGGCTCTTCTGTCGCCTGGCTGTGGGCGAATCAGAACACGGACAACGGAGATGCAGCAGAAGATCGTGACTGCTAAGAGAACCCACATCAAGCAGCTACTTAGTATAATGCTGAGCTCTGTCGGCTCGATGAAAAATCCATTTGCTCCAAGAAGGCACGTAATCCAAACACAACCAGTGCTGATGTTTCGGATTCTGACCCCGCCCCCTTTTTTCAGACCTAGGTACATGACAGGGTGGACCGCAGCCAGGTAGCTCTCCATGCAGATGAGGACTGGGAAGACACACTGTCCAAGAAAGACGAAATATGCTATGAAGTTGGACAAAGACAGCATCAGGTCAAAATCAGCTAAGGTGACAGCGTAGCTAAGGACCCAACTGAGGATTCTGATCATCTCAAGGACGGCCATGTTGTAGGTGATGAAGTCACAGTGACTCACGGTGGCCGAGCGTTGGCGCCTCCATTGTTTGTATCCCAGGCAGAGGATGAAGATTGAGAGAGGGAGGATGATGATTGTGTTGGTTACTGAGAAAGCTAACCAGATGGAGCTATTGATGGGGGAACTGTAGCAAAACTTAACCAAAGAGAAATGGGAGGAGTTTACCGAGGAGGCATTCACAGGAAGAGACTGATGAGCTGAGGTCAACATTTTGACCTAGAGAAGAGATGGAAGGGCAACATGGAGAAGAAAGGAGAAGAAATGACAGAAATAAGAGGTTTAATTCAACAAGTGTGAACGATTGAAACAGACTGATTTGAGATTTTGCCTAATAATTAATCACAAAATTGAAGATTTGCTTTTTGATGATGCCATTATTGTACCATCACTAGCAGCTTTAGTAGCCACAAAATCTCGGCTTGGGAAAATGAAAGAAAATTAACGACAAGCTCATTTTAGAATACATATAAATTTAACCACACCTGCACCTAATTTCCATCACAAGCAATCTCACACATGTCCAGCAGGTGGTAGACAAAATACATGCAAGTTCGATCACACCTGGTCCTAATTTCCATATGCAGCAGGTTGCAGGAAGGTCTGTTGCTTTTTTGGATTAATGAGCTCAAAACTGAATTTTAATAACATCCTCATTATTTCCCCTAATTTGAAGACATTGCTTTTGAGGTACAATGTGAACAAAACTGCAGGAGGTAGACACAATTTATTTTACAGGGTGTTTTGGAAAACCCTAGGTGCACTCACAGAAATATTTAACCCTAACTTTTAAGATTTATGTAATTTTATTACATGACAAATTTCGATAATTTTAATACAAACCTACCAAATAAACCTTACATGAGGCATATTCATTACTGTAATAAATCCTATTCATTTGAATCCTCAGCTTTATGTATTTGGTATTAATAAAATATAATTACTCTAAATCAATAATAATGACAGTATTTATTTTCGAATACATAAAGTATATTGTTTGAATTGCATAATAATTATGTTACCTATGCCATTTATCTTGTATAGGTAAAATAATTATTATGCAATTCAAACAATATATCAATCAATCAATCAATCAATCAATCAATCACCCTTTATTTCAGACACCAAGGGGTCCATTTAAAAATACATTAAAAATACATACAACACACAAACAATACAGACAGCACAATGATATGAGTCTATAGTCCATACAAGCAGTTCCTCCAGTGCCTCCAGAGCTCAGAGGTAAACCCTACACTGCTATATCCAGGCATTGTCAAAACCTTTATAATTTCATTCTTTGAGACCTCAAGGCGCTTTATGAATGAATATGCAAAGTTTCTAATTGCAGCATTCAGGGTAACATTATTTTGCACAAACAACAAGCTGGCACTTGTCCATCAAGGCTCCTTCAGTAGGTCTTCACTGCAGTCTTAAATTTCCTCTTACTATACCTGCACCACAAGTGGGCAGTGTAGAGCGGTGTGCAGTATGCCTTAAAGAGGGCAATCTTAACAATGTTCGCGCACCGACGAAATTTTCGTGCTAAAGTGTTAGCCTGTGCGTACAGTTTGCAATACTGCCTTTGTATGTCATCATCATCTCTGAGGTCACTCCTGATGATGTGACCGAGGTATTTGACCCTCTCAACAACCTGAAGCTCCCTTCCTGCAAGATGAAACGCAGGGAACACAGTCTTCACATGCTCTTTGGCCCTCATCACCATCACCACACTCTTTTTGGAGTTAAACTTGTTGTCATATTGTGCTCCATAAACACAGCAGACCCCTAATAACTGCTGCAGACCTGCAGAGTAAGGTGACATAATTACCAGGTCATCTGCATAGAGTAGGTGGTTCAGAAGCCTCTCGCCCACCATGCAACCTGTCTTACATTGGCTTAGTCTTTCAGAAAGATTGTCCATATACAAATTAAAGAGAATTGGGGGCAGAATCCCACCTTGTCTCACTCCATTTGACACAGGAAAAGGATCTGAAATCCCAGTTCCCCATCTGACTCGCATAGTCTGATGCCTATACCAGAAATGCAAAGCCCTGATTAAATAGAGAGGAACCCCCTTTTGTTTTAGTTTTTCATACAGTTTGCCATGGTTGACACGATCAAAGGCTTTAGAGGCATCTAGAAAGCACAGAAACATGGTGGAGCTCTTCCTCCTGTACTTACTTACAGCCTCTTTTAAAGAAAAAATACACAGATCAGTCCCATGATTATTTTTAAATCCAAATTGCTCATCAGTGCTGCCAATATATTTCTGGAAACGCTCAAAAAGTACTATTTCAAGGACCTTTGAGAGCACACTGGCTAATGCTATTGGCCTATAATTGTCAATGCTGGAAATTTTGCCTGTTTTATCTTTAATTACAGGCACAAGGAGGACAGACAACATAGAACAGGGCAATGTACCATGTATTAGCATTGCGGTAAAACATAGTGAGAGCAAAACGTGAAGTCTGTTGCTTGCATATTTCAGATGTTCTGCAGTGATCTTATCAAGTCCACATGATTTACCCAAAGTGAGTTTCTTAATTGCAACAGCAACCTGTTCAACAGTGACAGACACATTTTCACAAGGTACAAAATCAATATCAAAGTCTGTACTCTTAACACAACTGAATAATTCACTATAATGTCCTTTCCAGAGTTCACCAATATTATCCAGTCCAGCAACCCCTTCAATTGTCGAGGGCAGAGGGATTTTACACACATTCATGTTGTGCACTTCCTTCCAAAACTCTCTCACATCATTATGCATTAGCTTTTGGGATAGAGAATTAGCACTCAGGGTTTCCTCATTCCTCTTTATGAATCGCACAGCATATTTAAATTTTCTACCAGCTTGCTGCTTCATTTCACATAAAGGGCCCCTCCTTGGCCTACCAGCAGAGACCCAGAGACGAAAGGCCTCTCTGGCTTCCTGATGGGCCTTCCTCACATGCTCGTTCCATCCAGATCTACCAAACTGATGCTTGGCCCTTCTGTTACAATATGGTTTACTTGCATTATGTAGCTCACATACAATTTCATCATACATGCAACAAAGAGCTTCTTTATGATTCAGGTTTGCACAATTAATATTACCACAGTTTAAAACGTCAATTGGAATTTTAACTTTTTGAAGGTTACTCTCTGTAGAATGATAATACAACCCCTGGCAAAAATTATGGAATCACATGCAGCCCCATATCATCAATGACTGTGGAAATTTACATGTTCTCTTCAGGCAGTCATCTTTATAAATCTCATTGGAAAGGCACCAAACAAAAGTTCCAGCATCATCACCTTGCCCAATGCAGATTCGAGATTCATCACTGAATATCACTTTCATCCAGTCATCCACAGTCCACAATTGCTTTTCCTTAGCCCATTGTAACCTTGTTTTTTTCTGTTTAGGTGTTAATGATGCCTTTCATTTAGCTTTTCTGTATGTAAATCCCATTTCCTTTAGGCGGTTTCTTACAGTTTGGTCACAGACGTTGACTCCAGTTTCCTCCCATTCGTTCCTCATTTGTTTTGTTGTACATTTTTCGATTTTTGAGACATACTGCTTTAAGTTTTCTGTCTTGACGCTTTGATGTCTTCCTTGGTCTACCAGTATGTTTGCCTTTAACAACCTTCCCATGTTGTTTGTATTTGGTCCAGAGTTTAGACACAGCTGACTGTGAACAACCAACATCTTTTGCAACACTGCGTGATGATTTACTCTCTTTTAAGAGTTTGATAATTGTCAATTGTTTCAATTGACATCTCTCGTGTTGGAGCCATGATTCATGTCAGTCCACTTGGTGCAACAGCTCTCCAAGGTGTGATCACTCCTTTTTAGATGCAGACTAACGAGCAGATCTGATATGATGCAGGTGTTAGTTTTGGGGATGAAAATTTACAGGGTGATTCCATAATTTTTTCCTCAGAATTGAGTGATTCCATATTTTTTTCCTCTGCTTGGTCTAAAAAAGTAACCATTACTGACTGCCACAATCTTTTTTTCTTGATTTCTTATAGTGTTTCTTAAAGCCAGAAAGTTGCCATTTGAAATGACTTTTGTTTTGTGTCATGTCTGTGATCTGCTTTTTTTCTACAAAATTAAACAACTGAATGAACATCGTCCGAGGCCGGTGATTCCATAATTTTTGTTAGGGGTTGTAGTTCTGTAGATCATACTCTGTGAGTTTTGCCCACTCAAGTTTCCCACTGAGGGTATGGACCTCTTTAATACTATAAGCCAGCTTTTTGGAAATATTCTGCTTCATTCTCATAACATTCATATGGCAGGTAAACATTTAGGACTATGAACACACTATTATTAATGGCAGCTTTGATTCCAATACACCAATCAACACCCAGCCTAGTCACTGTGGTAACAGGGTCATATTTCTTGCGCCACAGTATAGCCACACCACCAGGTATTCTGCCGTGCACAATTCCCTGGCTCAAGTCTGTCGTGGACTCTCCTGCCCCATGAAAGTCCACATGTACAGAGTTAAGTCTGTTTAGCTCCTGTGTGGGCAAAAAAGTCTCTTGTATACACAAAATATCCATGATCTCAAACAGTTGGTCAACAACGAGACATCGCGCTTTATCCGCTGCAGTTTGTCCTAGACGCAGACCTCGAGTGTTATATGACACGACCCTCATACTAGCCTTAGTTTTACGCATTTCGTAAAAGCGTCGCACAAATGCCCCTTCTTGCCACAAAGCAGGGTCATACATTTCATTAACTTCATTGCACTCTGCAGTCACTTTAAATGAACTATATCAACTTTGCACAGAGCCAGTCTTTACGCAAGTAGCTTTTCGGCCAAATTTCTCCTCCAAGTAGCGAGACAGAGTGTCAGCATCTAGGTCAGGTGTAAACTTTGTGGCAAACACACTCACCGATTTAGTCCGTACAGTCTGGATACTATTACCCGAGCACGTCCCAACAACACCACTTCTTATATCCCGCTGGTTTGGTCGATTGACCCAGGTCTTGGATCTCTCAGACGCCATAGCAGCTAGTAGCCGCGGCCCTCCACGCTTAGCCACTGTGCTCCAAGCTGTTGTTGTTGTAAAAGCCGGCACAGTGTTAGCGCTCTCCTCCTCGGGTGCACTTTCCACCGGGAGCTGACAACTTTCCACTCTGACCCCATCGGCCTGCGATGCCGGTAGAGCATGTCCCCAGCCCACATTTTAAATAAATACTGTCATTATTATTGATTTAGAGTAATTATATTTTATTAAGCTGAGGATTATGCATTTCAAATTGAATTGAATTGAATTTATTTATTTATCCAGCACACAGACTGAGCAACAACAAAGGCAATAACAAAACATAAAAGAAACAACGTATGAAAACCCATGTGGCCGAAACGGTGAAGGCAGAAGCAAAGCTTATAAGCACCCTCCCCTTATACCATTAAAAATAAAGAATGTATATATACATATACATATATACACATACATACACACCTACACATATGGTCATAATAGCTGTGCAAGAAAAGAGAGAAAAGAAAAGGAAAAAAGTGCATAAATAATTTAACTTAATCACAAAATTTCAAAACACAACCAAACAAGTAAGAGTGAACAGTGACAAAATGTAAACCTAATCCTTCAACCTTTAACGGGTAAATATATTCTTTTTGTAAAGCCTTTTTAAAACCAACCAGTGTACCAAGTATTTTAATATTATCAGGACAATTATTCCAAATATTAACACCCCTGACGGAAACACAATGACTTTTAACAGTAGTAGGGATCTTCAATTTCTCAAATAATAATATTCCTCTCAAACAGTAGCTGGAGTCTCTCATTTTAAACAGATTCTGGACATGTAGAGGCAAAAGCTTATTTTTAACTTTATACATAATCTGTATTGTAATATAATCAACCAAGTCCCAGAATTTTAAAATTTGCAGACAAGCAAATAACGAATTTGTTGGCTCTCGATATGGTTTATTACTGATAATTCTTATAGCTTTCTTTTGCAACAGAAAAACTGGTTTAGTATTAGTTCTGTATGTATTTCCCCAAACCTCGACACAATATGTCATATATGGAACAAGTAATGCGTGATATAAAGTGGTCAATGCATGTTGGGTGAGGAAGTCCTGGGCTAATATGTGTTTTCCAGCTTAATCTATCATCAATATGAACACCAAGAAAGTTTGTATCTGTTACAATTTCAATATCATGTAGTAATAGTTTTTTGCTTAAATTCCTGGAGTTATTCCCAAATATCATACACTTAGTTTTACCAAAATGGAGCAATAATTTATTTAAATCAAGCCCTTTTTTAAATTTATGTAATTCATATATTATAGTCATATAAATAAATAGGATGTAAGGTTTATTTGGTAGGTTTGTATTAAAATTATCTAAAAAAAAAAAAGGAAATGGGAGTTTGTCATGTAATAAAATTACATAAATCTTAAAAGTTAGGATTACATATTTCTGTGAGTGTGTGTATTAGCCTGGGCTTGGAAAAGGTAAAATTGGTACCAGATGTCAGTGGTGCTATTAAAATTTAAACGTGGCAACTTGAAGTAATACTCACTGGATTACATTTTCCATCTAATAACTATGTGTAGTCCCAACTAAATTAAACTGAGTTATCTTGCATGGATGTGCTTTATTTGAGTTGGGGCTACATATATTTATTTCATAAAATCCTGCTCATAATTGAATTGAGTCCATCCACGGAGTCATTTTCTGAGTATAGTGAGCGTAACTTTTTGTTAGCCCCATAATTATTAATAAAACTATGCTGACGTTGTATCGATGAATAGAACAGAACATTATGTTTAAAAAAGATTGACAAGCCATATCATTTTATTTTTCATGTAGAATTTATTCATTTGTAACTTTGTATAATTGTAAAATTTTTATATAAAATTATGAGTGTGTAGGACATAATTAATAACTGCTACGAAGCAAGTTTTTTCCTTCATGAAGCTGAATATTTGGACACATATGTAAGCTTCATTACGTTCTTTTAATTAACAAATATGTTAAAAACGTACAAGCACACACATCTATTTGGTTTAACATGAAGCCTTTGTGCATGTTACTAGTTTTAGGTATTGTGAAATACTGGATTTAAGATTCAAGAAATTCTCATTTTAACCCCCCAAACTATATACGTATATATATGTATCACATATATAAGGATCGTCATTTCTCAGTATGTATTAATAAATGTTAAATTGCTCTTTAAAATGTAAGCTATGATTTTAAAAAGCACAAACCTTCTCAGTGGACGTTGTCCTGTATCTTCTGTCTTCTTTGTCCCCAGTAATGCCAGTGTGGATGTTAAAACTGTTTATTTAACGTCACATGATGTGTTGTGATTTTTGCAATATGGAAATTATTCCTGTCGCATTATCCTCCACAGCGAGGTCAGAGTGCTGGGTCGGCCACACAACCGCATCACTGATTAAAAGTCTATCTTTTTTGGGCTTGGGACTTGAGGGCAGTCGTATCTCCTCCTCTCTCCTCTCCTCTCCTCTGTTTTTCTATCTCTGATCCAACCTTCAAAAGTCCCAACATCACCAGACTGTGAATTCTTCATGCTATATTTGGAATAACCATGGAATTGATCAGCTGGTCTCTCACTGCTATTGACGTCATTTTTACAACAAGGAAATCAGGGCTGGGGGACCTTGCATGCCAGATGGAACCTATCCTGCGGGCTATGTTCACAAAGTGGCGCGTTGCATGCTTGGCACCACTCTCTGTGGAAAATGTTGAAGATTTATTCTTATTTGCGTTTATGGTAGGAGGGCTGACAGGGGCGGTCCTGGAGGCGGGCCGACCGGGCAGCCGCCTGGGGCGGCATCGTGGGGGGGGGGGCAGCACGACCGTGCGGAAAAAAAAAAACGGTCCAAAAAAAAGAAAAAAAAAAAAACGGGGTGGGGGGGGGGTTACATTACGGCAGAGCGCCCCCCCCCCCCCCCCCCCCATGGTGGCTTTCCTCTCACTCATTCCCGAAGCTTCACAGTGCTTTAAACAGTGAGTTCAATAGCGAAGCAAAGACTGCAGCGAAACGAAACAAGTCATTGGATAAATGCTGGGCTTTGTCCCGCCCATCGGGCGCTCAGCGTATCTGGGGGTCTATGGGGCAGTGGGCTGGCCTCGGCTGGCCCGGATGCTCAGCTTCTGCATGATGATTGGATGATCTGTCTGAGGCTGAATCCCTTTTTGATTGACAGCGAAATGAGCGAATCAGCGATCTTTTGGTGTAAACATCTGTGGGAGCATTTTTTAAACCGAAGACTTTCCTAATTCTCTTAGCGGCATTTTCTTTGTTAAAAACGACTAGTGACAAATCAAGCTTCTATTTCTGGTGTTTTTTTTGTTGTTGTAGCTGCTAGTGTTTGGAGACTGACTTCTATCACTCTTTCTGACTTCTATCGCAGTTTCTGTCTCTACCGAGCAGCGGGTGCTGCTGAGCTCCTCCACCGTCACAAAGCACTCACAGGCGGACACACTTCACACTAGCCTCGCGCCAGTCCCAGCTAGGTAGCTGCACATAATGGCAGACAATTTGAATGTTGTGGACCGGATTTTGGCGAAGCCATTTGATAGTCTTCCTTACGTAGAAGCCATGGCTGCTGTCATGGCTTCAGCTCTCAATGGTTTGCGGGCCAAAGTTAAAGCAATAGCCCCCAGTGCAATGTTTGTGCGTTGCTATGCACACAGACTGAATCTGGTTCTGTCTCAGGGGGCTAAATGCTCATCTGAGAATATTTTTTGCATCACTCTCTGGGTTTGCCACATTTTCCTCAAAATCCACAAAGAGGATGTCTTTTCTTGAGTCTGCAGGCTGCTCAAGGTTGCCCAGAAATGCTCCTACTCGATGGAATTTCACATCACGGATAGTGAGCACTGGGCAAACAATTATGATGCCTCCTGCAAACTTTTGAGATGATCATTGCAGATAAGTCCAATGGATGATGACACATTAGACTGTGCCAATGTCTTTGTGTTTGTTATTGCAGTAGTCATTAAAACTGGAAATTTGTTCTTGAAAATAGGTGTTGTGAGTTAATTTGTGGGATTGTGGGTGTTCTGGACGAAGTTAGTGTTTTCATGAGTGGTGGGGCAGAGGTGGTGGCGACGTTAGTGTGCGCGGGGGGGCGCACGCAGGGGGTTTCGCCCGGGAAGTAAATCACTCTAGGACCGCCACTGAGGGCTGAAGCTGATTGGGTTATGCACTGCCCTGACCTACCGGAAAATTGGCAAGACGACTGCTACCAGAACCACAACTCCACATCTGTCCATCGTGATTAATGAAGTGGGCAAGGTGGTGCAATCTCAGAATGCATTAACTTTTGAACTCAAATGCAAGTTGGAAAACATCTCAGAGCAAATATGTGCTTTGCAAAGGAAGATTTTGGAGAGCAGGGAATATTCATAAATTGGATTCTGACGACCAGAGGAGCTCCAAATGGAATTTCTCTGTCTCCCTCCCTAACCCAAAACAGAGCAGCCTTATCAGCTACCAAAGGTCAAAACTTGTTTTCCTCCAGAAGGATTTCAACAGCCTTGGTGAAGCATTCGGCTCCCCTCTTATCTGCCCTCCCTTATAGCCTGCTGTTGTCAAGGCCACTCCAGATTTTATGCACACACAGGCAGCGACTGATACGAACTCATTTGCACACATGACACATGCCTCCGCTCTACCATTCCTGGGAGGCCACGCGGCACAAGCTGCAGCCCCCCAAAAGCTCAGATCAGCCACATGGCGGAAATGCTGCTGCAGCCCCAACACACTTATTGCTTCAATTCGGATGACTGACTGTTTCAAAGCTTAGCTTACATAAACAAATCAATTGTATATGTGCAGTTGTTTTAATTCTGATGTGTGCCATTTTGCTGTATTTTTGTTTGAGGTAATTGGGTGTGAAGCTGAATTGCCCTTTTAGGGATCAATAAAGTTGTTTTACAAATTCCATATGTTTGGATTTTGTAGGCTTCAGTTCCCTCAAAGATGCTTGGAAGACTTGTTTGGTGATGTTGACTTGAATGTCCAAGTCTTTCAGGTATTGGTGCTTCCTGTCTGAAGGTATGGTTGTGAGACATGGACTCCAAACTGAAAACTAAGGTGACATCTTGATGTATTTGATTGAAGGTCTCTTGGGAGGATATTTGGTTACCACAGGAATTACCTTTTGCCACAAAACAGCTACTTAGGGAGACTCAAGTTAAGGGTGGTGATGGTCTAGTGCAGGGGTGGGCAATCATGTGCCATGAAGGGCTGAAGCACTGCAGGTTTTCCTTGCTACCAATCACCTCAGCAGGTGATTTCATTAATGCTCAGGTGTTTCAGCAGGTAATTTCATTGACGACCAGGTGTTTATTTTCAAAGGAGAAGTTCATCAGCAACCCACCTGCTGAGGTGACTGGTTGCAAGGAAAACCTGCAGTGTCTCAGCTCTCGTTGCCCACCCCTGGTCTAGTGGTTAAGCGTTGGGCTTGAGACCAGACGATCCTCAGTTCAAATCCCAGCTTGACTGGAAAATCACTAAGGGGCCTTGGGAAAGGTCTTTAATCCCCTAGTTGCTTCCAGTGTCCAGTGGGCGCCATGCATGGCAGCAGCCTGACATTGGTGCGAATGTGAGGCATTGATGTGTAAAGCGCTTTGAGTGTCTGATGTAGACTGAAAAGCGGTATATAAATGCAGTCCATGTACCATTTACTCAAGTGAAGCATATCATGTGTATTGTGAGGGGACACCAATATGATATTTTGGCTGTGTGACCTCTTTCTCTGGACATGATCCAGCAAATAGGATCATGTTCTCTTGGACATGTTTTCTTGGACACTGCTTCATTTCCACCTCCAAAACCCAAAGATTTGTTAAAATAGTCCTTTAACTACCACTGGCCAAGGCATTGTCTCTAAACCTGGAGTTGAACCCTCGACTCTGGAGTACACCATAGTGGTTCAATTGTGTCTAAGTGTAATCAAGATGGGTGAAAGCAGAGAACACCTTTTATTGTTGTTGTTGTGTGTATAAGCAGGTAGCTCAGCAAGATAAGAGTTTGGATGACAAATATGTTGGTCTAGGTTCGATTTCTGGTCACACAAGACCCTTCATCTGCAGCGTCTTAGTTCATGTAGCTGCAAATGTGTACTTGGTTGAGAAAGTAACCTGCAATGGACTGGTGTCCCAACCAAGGGGGAGCCTTTAACGCTCTTGTCCTTGAGTGAACCCAACAACAGTCACCCTGTGGTGCTGTACAAACATAGAAACATCACAATATGATTAATTAACCTTTGGTGGTTTTGCATCATGCAAAAAAGCCCAACCCATCAACCAATGACCTCACAGCAATATTCTCATTTATTTGAAGCAAATAGAGAAGAAAAGCAGACCAATGAGACAGACGACTGGAATCAAACTCTGGTGAAAAGGTGGGTGTGTTTGATGCTTCTTGGAATGTTGTAGTTCTTAAAAGGTTTATTTAGCATTCAAACGTGCAGCTGTGCTGTATTTGAGGGACCCCGGAAATCAAAATTGTGTCATTTTTGACTTGGATGCATGAAGTGGAGAAAAGTAATGACTGTCTCCAGGTTTGGTGAGTTGATTTTCTATGGACAACAGGCATTTAGTTCAGTGAAGAAACAATTGGGGTGGTGGGGGTGGGGTGGTGGTGGGGGTAAAAAGGGTGCGTTTTAGGGAACCAGTCTGTTTTGTCATCAGTGTGGCTGATTATGTGCAACATCGCTAAAACAATATGGTGGACAACCAAACCAAACTCTTTTTAAATGTAACTTTAATCCAACATCACCTGCAGAATGGTTTAAAATAGCGAGAAACAGTCTATTTTATGATTAAAAACACCAAACGCTCCCAGACATTGTTTGATGTAATATTAATAATAATAAAGAAAATAGATATTCAAAATTAGATGTCATTCATTCAATTTCAATACTGTATAAGTCAAATTAAGGGTCACAGGGAGCTGGAGTATCTATCTATCTATCTATAGATATATACTCAACAAAAATATAAACGCAACACTTTTGGTTTTGCTCCCATTTTGTATGAGATGAACTCAAAGATCTAAAACTTTTTCCACATACACAATATCACCATTTCCCTCAAATATTGTTCACAAACCAGTCTAAATCTGTGATAGTGAGCACTTCTCCTTTGCTGAGATAATCCATCCCACCTCACAGGTGTGCCATACCAAGATGCTGATTAGACACCATGATTAGTGCACAGGTGTGCCTTAGACTGCCCACAATAAAAGGCCACTCTGAAAGGTGCAGTTTTGTTTTATTGGGGGGGGATACCAGTCAGTATCTGGTGTGACCACCATTTGCCTCATGCAGTGCAACACATCTCATTTGCATAGAGTTGATCAGGTTGTCAGTTGTGGCCTGTGGAATGTTGGTCCACTCCTCTTCAATGGCTGTGCGAAGTTGCGACGACGAACTGGAGTCAGGTCGAGACCCCGATGAGGACGACGAGCATGCAGATGAGCTTCCCTGAGACGGTTTCTGACAGTTTGTGCAGAAATTCTTTGGTTATGCAAACCGATTGTTTCAGCAGCTGTCCGAGTGGCTGGTCTCAGACGATCTTGGAGGTGAACATGCTGGATGTGGAGGTCCTGGGCTGGTGTGGTTACACGTGGTCTGCGGTTGTGAGGCTGGTTGGATGTACTGCCAAATTCTCTGAAATGCCTTTGGAGACGGCTTATGGTAGAGAAATGAACATTCAATACATGAGCAACAGCTCTGGTTGACATTCCTGCTGTCAGCATGCCAACTGCACACTCCCTCAAATCTTGCGACATCTGTGGCATTGTGCTGTGTGATAAAACTGCACCTTTCAGAGTGGCCTTTTATTGTGGGCAGTCTAAGGCACACCTGTGCACTAATCATGGTGTCTAATCAGCATCTTGATATGGCACACCTGTGAGGTGGGATGGATTATCTCAGCAAAGGAGAAGTGCTCACTATCACAGATTTAGACTGGTTTGTGAACAATATTTGAGGGAAATGGTGATATTGTGGATGTGGAAAAAGTTTTAGATCTTTGAGTTCATCTCATACAAAATGGGAGCAAAACCAAAAGTGTTGCGTTTATATTTTTGTTGAGTATATATAGATCAAACCATGTCTGTGCAAAATTAGGTGGTTTTTACCATGACTTGTAGTGATATTTTACTCATATTTGCCCTGCAAAAATACAAAAGTCTGGATATTGTATAAGAAAAAGTATCTATGCAAATGAAAATAAATGTAACTCGCGCGTTGCCCACGGGGATCCACAGGCTCTGGTAGTGTTTATAAAATAGGTAGCTGCCATTTTTCAATCATGGTAATAAATTGAGCAAAGCTTTATAATCACTTGGAATGGCGTGTGATTCCAGAATGTTTTTATAACCTTAGACCTCCTGTTAATTATAGTAGAGAAGCTTGAATCTTCAACTGCACTGGGTTGCTTGACGCGAGGACATTTTGCTTCAAATCGCAGAAGCTTCCTCAGCTAAAATTCTTGCTCTGGTGGTCTGACTTCTGTCTTGACTCTTGTAGAGAAGAATAATCAAGAAGTCACAAAAGCTGGAGTTTTAAACCTAAGCAGACCCCTCCTACCGAGAGGCAGACTGCTATAGACTAGTGACTAAACAATAGCTCTAATTAGCACCTATTGTGCTCTAGTTAGCACCCTCGTAATGACAGGGCAGCTGTCCCTCTCCTGATGGCTCCCTTGACGACTCTGCTGATGAAGTGAATGACTCATTACCATGAACAAAAGACTGAAACTGCTTTGACCTGAGTACCCCATTGTAAACAGGGGATAAAGCGTGTCTCAGACCCCCTCCCCGGTTAAGGCTGGGTTTCAAACGTTTCACAAAGAATGCCTTCTTGACCCCTCTCTCAAACCATTTCTTCTCTCTGGCTAATATTTTAACTTCCTTGTCCTCAAACGTGTGGTTAGTGTCTTTAAGGTGGAGATGAACTGCAGACTGAGGTCCACTGGCGACCTCTCTGCAGTGCTGGTATAGCCTTTTGTGTAAAGGTTGCTTAGTCTCACCTATGTAGTGTTCGTTACAGTTTTCCTGACATCTGATAGAATACACTACATTGCTCTGTTTGTAACTAGGGATCCTGTCCTTAGGGTGAACTAATTTCTGTCTCAAGGTGTTAACCAGTTTAAAGTAAACTGGGATTTTGTGCTGTCTGAAGATCCTCTGTAGTTTTTCCCCTACTCCTGCTAAATAAGGGAGAGACACTCCTCTTCTTCTTGTCTCCGTCTCCTGTCTATCTGGTCTCTTTGTTCTCTGGGACTTCTTCACTTTGTCCAGGGACCATCGTGGGTACCCACATACTGTGAGGGCTTTCCGGACAAGTTGTTGTTCTTTAGCCCTTCCCTCTGCAGTTGTGGGCACCTGTAGGGCTCTGTGTTGAAGCGTCCTGATCACTCCGAGCTTGTGTTCAAGGGGGTGGTTTGAGCCAAAGAGCAGATATTGGTCAGTGTGAGTTGGTTTTCTGTAAACCCCTGTCTGGAGCTGCCTGTTCTCTCCAATCGTAACATCACAGTCCAAGAAGGCTAAATGGTTGTTTCTGGCATCCTCACGTGTGAACTTGATATTGGCGTCCACCGAGTTGATGTGTTCTGTAAAGTCCTCAACTTCCTGTTGCTTGATTTTAACCCATGTGTCATCAACTTATCTGACAACATATCTAATTTACTGTCATAATGCATTTAGAAATTGTTTAGGTTCTTGTTATCATATACACACTAATTTTTACTTCTATTTTGTCATTTGATTTTTAAATAGACCACAATGAAAATACATGTTTTCACTTTCTTGCATCATCCATGTATTTACAATTATATTATGTACTTACTTTGAAATTACTAAATAAAATCCCTCACCACACTCACACGTTTAATATAAAGATGCCTTACCGCCCTCTGCTGGAATGGCGTGTGAGTCCAGAAAGTAGTTGGCAACATCCATTGTTCCGTTTTCGCAGCGTTCATCCATGACCCAGAGTACATAAGCATGCCAAACAGCAAATGTGAGCTGTCCACAGTTTCTGTTGTGAAAGTGTAGGAACACGGACCCACAACAGGGGGCGCAAATGAACGGACAATGGAGTAAGTCAAATAACAAAGCTTTACTGTTGTGAAACTCGCACAACAAACACAACAGATAACAATTTCGGGAACAAGCCGAATTCCAATGGTGTCGTGTGGGCAGGCTCGAAGGTAGGAGACGTCTGTCCAAGTCGAACCGGAACCACTCGATTTCCACCGCCACCGAACCCCGGGAATACTGGAGCCGCCAAGTCCCGAACTCCCAGGTGACCACTGCCTCCGCTTGTCGGATCTGGTACTGCTGGCGAGGAACAAAAACAGTCAGAGGTGGGTGCGCTGCACCCAGCAACACGGACGGTGGTAACACCACCTCCCCCTCTCGTCAAGTAAACACTGAAGTGCAGGAGTGAGTACTTATCCAACACTGTCTCCTGCTGCTCTTCTCTCTCTCTGTATAAAGGCAAAAAGTATTCAAGGTTGATATAGTCGGCTGGATACGTTACCTCCTCGGTAGAAACGATATCTCGGCAATGAGGTGGAGATGCCGTCCTGCTGATATACCCCTCTGATGATTGCTGTCAGCTGTCTCAGGTGATGGGTGACAGCTGTCACCCTGGCTGCTCCTGTGAGGCGGCAGCGCCCTCTGGTGCCTGGAGCCCGCACTCCAGGCAGGGCGCCCTCTGGTGGTGGTGGGCCAGCAGTACCTCCTCTTCAGCGGCCCACACAACAGTTTCTCTGTGATTGAAGTTGCACGCACACATGCACAGCTGCTGTAAGTAGGCGCTTTTAATTTGACAAACAAAGATGTGCAAGAAGACATTAAAAACACTACACATTTCACTTATACTACCAAGATGAGACTTAAGTCACTCATGGTAAGAGCAACATGAGACTTAACTAAACTGACTAAACCACTTGAGCTACAAAAACACAATAAATAAATAACACTACCAACACTGTTAAACTAATATGAACCACAATAATAACATTGAAATCCTCAAAACCCTGAACTCCCATGGCGCATTGCAGCACAATGTCCATTGTTCACTGGTTAGCTAAAATTGGTAATTTCTCATTTTCTTCCTCCAACAGCTCCTGCAGTCTCGCCTTGCAGCACTGCTTTGACTCCAGGACCAGCACCATCGTGTTCTGTTCCTTCTTCGCCACCTATGTGATCTTGCTCCTCCCGCCCTCCATCCTGGTCCTCCACCTGACAATCCAGCGCTGGAGCAAACGGCGCTCTGCGACCACTCATTTTGATGTCTTCACCTACAACATGGTCTCCGTAGAGATGATTGGCATGTTGGGGTCTGGTGTCTACTGTGGTGGCTTCTGCACATATGTTCCTCTCATGCTGTGGGCGGGGCTTTACCTGTTTTATGTCACCTCTTCCGCCCAGATGCTGTTTCACTGCCTGACCTGTGTGGAACGCTATCTGGCCGTTGTTCACCCTGTCACCTACATGCATCTGAAAGTGTTCGGGGGCGTTGCCATCAGATGCAGCGTCGCGTGCATTTGGCTGCTGAGCTTCTGCTGGATGACTCACTCCCATATTTATGATGTCACTTTCAGCGTCTTCTCTTCTTTTTTGTTCTCCACCTTCCCCTTAGCCATTGTCTCTTTCTGCAGCCTTTCGGTTCTTGGTGTCCTGAATCGCCCAGGGCCTGGAAAAGTGGGTGGGAACAAGGAACACGTTGACCAGTTAAAGCAAAGAGCGTTCCACACCACGGCGGCCGTTATGGCGGTGCTGGTGTTCCGGGTTGGGAGGACCCTGGTCTGCGTCACCATGTTCTTGTGTTCAGTGTTAAAAACCAACACCAGATGTTCACTGATGTCTGTGTCGATTTGGCTGAATCTGCCCAGCAGTCTGGTTGTATCACTGCTGTTCCCGCACCGGGCAGGAAAACTTCCCGGTTACAAACCAGAATCAGGATGAGGATCGGATCCCTTCATCCCAAGAAACCAGAAGACACACTGAATTTACAGAAATACCCTCAAAGCTAGAAAACATGGAAGTTTGTGATCTCTGTGGGGCTTAACCGGCTGAAAGGTTTGCTCATTGATCCCTCACTACTATTCTGTGCCAAAGTGTCCTTGAGCAAGACATGGAAGCCAAACTGTTTTTTGTTCCATAAACCATTATAATAGAGCTTTAGTCTCAAGTCTCAATTCTCAAGCTTTAGTCTTTCTTAAAATTGATCAATTTCTTAAAATCTGTCTTAAAATCCTTCACTGTTCTACCATGAGGCTGTTGAACTTGTGATGCAACAGAAAAAAAGAAACCACAGAAGCCTAGAACTTCTTCAGAGTTGCCTGGGTAGCTTCCCTCACTTGAACATTATGTTACAATAAATAATTTTTCCAAAATTTGAAATTTTGATCAACAGGGAGGAGGAGTAACAGGAAGACAAGGGACAGGAAGGAGAGGAACAGTAGTAGCCAGTAGTGAGCAGTATTTCTGTTATTTATATTTGTATTTACATTTTGCAAATTGTTTTTTTACTTTTGATACCCTGTGTGCTGCTATACGACACTGCTGGAACCTCAATTTCCCTAAGGGAATCTTTCCAGAGTATTAATGAAATAATCTAGGGGTCAATTTGAAAGGCGGTAAAATTGAGCAGCTGCACATTATTGATTGCCATAATGCTAAAATCAACTCTGGAGATGTACAGAATCCAGAAAAGTATAGTTAGCATTTGCCCAGCCAAGAGGTAGTAGTTTCTACTCCTCCTGGCCCACACATTCCACTGTATTTGTTAATGATTAGTGGAAATGTTCATGTATCTGTCTCCTGACTGAAACTGGAGAAAATGAGTATAAAAATTATGAAATGGTCCATGGGATATTTTTGTTAAACCCCTTGATTTAAAAGATGAAAGTCAACACTGCACGAACATCTGGAATAGTTACTTTCAGCTCAGTCACGGTAGCGGTTGGTGGAGGGGAAATGGGTGCATTACTGTCCAAATACTTATGGACTGGAGTGTATATTTGCCTAATGTAAGTGTTAGTGAAGCCCTGGTTGTGTGTCACTGATTATTTTACCTCTGTTTATTTGCCTACCGGTTGTGTTTTTGGGTGGTTACCATGGAGGAATGCAATGCGTTGCCATGGTGATGTGGACGCAGTAAAGCGCAGCATCAGTGCACATTATAAGACTTGACTCTGCTTTTGTTTTTATAATATGGAAAAATGTCCACAGTGCAACTGATGCGACACCCCAAACATTCAACGCTTCAGGTGTTTAACAGCAGAACGCAGAAGAACCATCAGATGCAAACCTTAGCGCAGAGATCGGTACGTTTGAATAACTTTACCATTTATTTAACTTTGAATATCCTTCTGTTATTGTGTAGATATTACCAAACAGTCTGACACCAAGAACAAAGAACTTTAATTTAATATTTATAATTGTATTTTTTTAATGAAAATCAACCACACACAAATTCCTCAATTATTATTGCAAAAGTGTAAAATATGTTAAACAGATTTTAATTTCTGTATTTTAAAAGGGAATCAACATGAATTCACATTAACAATGCAAAACATCTCAGTTACATACATACTTCAAAATTTAAACATTTTAACAAAATACATTCTAAAATTCAGTCTGCTTACACGGCAAATCATACTACTTAATGTATTTATGATCATTTAACACAATTTGTGGGGTCATAAAATTCTCTGAAAATTGCAGAGCTGTCAGAATAAAGTTAAACACCTGACTTCAACTGTTTTCCAACTCTGACTCATATTCTTATTTTATTGTACAGTGTATTTTAAAACATCAGGTTGTTTCATCCCCAAAATAAAAACTGGCCTCAAGTCAGTTTTTTATTTTTGGGAACATCCTGTTCAATGTAATGATCTCAATTTTACCGTTAACTGGCCTCAAGCCAGTTATCCAAAATGGCGTCCAAGATGGCTACCAAAATAGGGTTTTTTTTTCACTAAAACACCAAAATGATCTCTGTCATTATTAAGTCTATTGTTTGTTCCGACTATGTATTTTAATGATAAGGGTCTATTGGTGGCCATTTTGAATCTTAAACCCATGAATGAGTTTATTTTAGGCACAAATGAGTTTGCTGTGACCTGAAATGGTCTTCCCATTGATCTCTGTGATATTTAAGTTGTTTATATGTTGTTTAAAGGTGTTTTAGTGTAAAACTCTATTTTGGCGGCCATCTTGGATAACTGGCTTGAGGCCAGTTTTTATTTTTGGGAACATCCTGATTGTGTTTTGGGGTCATCTAAGGAACCTAAAACACAAGTCCTGGGGGGGGGGGGGGTGTGTGTAAAGGTAGTGGTCGTAGCTCCCCTAGTAATGTGGAACATTAAAAAAAAAAAAAAAAATTACCTAACAGATATTTCACTAAATTCATCTTCATCCAACTCCTCCGAATATTACAAATGCTTCAACCCCACGATGAACAAATTAAACATCTCCTCCTACTTGACCGCCAATATTCTCCTCGTCCTTTCGCCTTCCGTCTTTGTCCTCTACATGGGTTACAAGCGATGGAAGGAAGCAGCGCTCAGCAATGACGTCTTCACCTACAACATGGTTGCCATGGAGATAACTGGAATATTGGGGTCTCTGTTCTTCTTCTGTGGCATCTACAGTGACGTTTCAGAGCTAACCACCGTGTGGCGGTCCTTGTTCTCCATCACCTGGTGTGGTCAGAATCTGTTTCACTGCCTCACCTGTTTGGAGCGTCACCTGGCTGTCAATCACCCCATCACCTACCTGCGCCTTTGACAGGCGGGCGAAGTCCGGCTCAGAAATATCAGCATTGGTTGCATCTGGCTGCTGAGTTCGGGATTAATGTGCCACAACACGGGTTTCAGTATTGATGTCAGCCTCATGTTCAATGTAATGTTCTCAATTTTGCCTTTAACTATTGTTTGTTTCTGCAGCTTTTCTGTTCTCTGTGCTCTGATTCGTCCAGGCCCTGTAGAAGTGGGCAGGGACAGGAAGCAGGTTGACCAATCAAAGCAGAAAGCTTTACAAACATCAGTGGCCATAATGGCAGCACTGATGTCGAGATTTGTTGGGTGTCTAATTTGCGCTTTGATTTTTATTTTCACATCTTTCAGTTCTGGTCCTGTGTGTTCAGTGATGACTTTATTGTTCTGGTTCTCGTTACCCAGCAGTTTGGTTTTATCGCTGCTGTTCCTGCACAGAGCACGAAAGCTACCAGGCTGCAAACACAAACCTGAATCAGGATGATTGTTTCCAAATCCAGACTTTTGATGCATTTCTAAAAAGTTCAACATGAATCCCAAACCGCTGAGGGGACATTATTGACGTTATGAGGGGTTTCTAGGAAGTGGAGGTGATACAGAAAGTATTCACAGCGCTTCACTTTTCCCACATTTTGTTTTGTTACAGCCTTATCCCAAAATGGATAAAAACAAAACAAACGGAAAAAAAAAAAAATCCTGAAAATTCTACACACAGTACCCCATAATGACAATGTCAAAAAAAGTTCTTGAGATTTCTGAAAAATTTCTGAAAAATAAAAAACTAAGAAATAACGTGTTCATAAGTATTCACTGCCTTTGTCATGAAGCTCAAATTTGAGCTCAGGTGCATCCTGTTTCGACTGATCATCCTTGAGATGTTTCTACAGCTTAATTGGAGTCCACCTGGGGTAAATTCAGTTTATTGGACATCATTTAGAAAGACACACATCTGTCTACTTATAAGGTCCCACAGTTGACAGTACATGTCAGAGCACAAACCAAGAATGAAGTCAAAGGAATTGTCTGTAGACTCCGAGACAGGATTGTCTTGAAGCACAAATCTGGGGAAGGTAGAGAAACATTTCTGGTGCTTTGAAGGTCCCAATGAGCACAGTGGCCTCCATCATCTGTAAATGGAAGAAGTTCAGATTTACCAGTTCTCTTCCTAGAGCTGGCTGCCCGTCTAAATTGGTGGTGGTGGGGATGTTTTTCAGCAGCAGGAACTGGGAGACTAGTTAGGATTGAAGGAAAGATGAATGCAGCAATGTACAGAGACATCCTGGATGAAAACCCGCTCCAGAGGGGCGATGGTTCCTCTGTCAGCAGGACGATGACCCTAAGCACACAGCCAAGATATCAAAGATGTGGCTTCAAGTCAACTGTGAATGTCCTTGAGTGGCCCAGCCAGAGTCCAGACTTGAATCTGACTGAACATCTCTGGAGAGATCTGAAAATGGCTGTGCACTGATGCTCACCATCCAACCCGATGAAGCTTGAGAGGTGCTGCAAAGAAGAATGGGCCAAACTGCTCAAAGATAGGTGCACCAAGCTTGCGGAATCATATTCAAGAAGACTTGATGCTGTAGTTGCTGCCAGAGTGCATCAATAAAGTATTGAGATTGTGATTTCTTACATTTTTTAAAATTATTTTTAATAAAGTTGCAAAAAAAAAAAATCATGTTGTCATTATGGGGTGTTGTGAGTAGAATTTTTAGGGAAAAATGAACTTACTCCATTTTGGAATGAGGCTGTAACATAACAAAATGTGGAAAAAGTGAAGGGCTGTGAATACTTTCTGGATGTACAGTATCTTAGAGCTTTATTCTGAATCCAGAAATGCATGGCATCCTTCCAGAAGCCTCCCAAATGCTGTTCAAAGAGGTAGATTGTTTCACTGTCAATTTCAAGTTTAAGAAGGACCCAAAACTTCTGATCGAAACGAGGTCGCCTCAAGGCGCTTCACAAAACATCACTTAAAAGCAGAACAAAATGAATTAATAGATTAAAAACACAATAAAAGAATAAAAAAATAAAGAAGTAAAAAGAATAAAAGACATGCAGTAACATAAAATACTAGTGATAAAACAGAGAAAAAATAAATGTGTCTTCAGTCTGGATTTAAAAGTCTCCACAGAATCTGATTGCTGGATCTGGGTGGGCAGATTGTTCCACACAGCTGAGGCATGGTATGAAAATGCTCTGTAACCCACCGACTTCTTATTCACCCTAGGAACACATAGCAGACCTGCACCCTGTGAATGCAGGGCCCGAGCCGGTACATAGGGCTCAACCAGGTCGGCTAGGTAGGGAGGTGCCAGTCTGTGAACAACCTGTATGGCAGCAACAACCCCTTAAAATCCAACCTCAAAGAGACCAGAAGCCAATGATCTGGCCGGTACAGTAAAGCTCATATGAAGAATTGGGAACCCACAGCACTATCTTCTCAAAATACCCTCTAAATACCACCACAGTGGACACAGATTATCAAAAAATTAGCTGTGTGAAACTTAAAAAAAATGTAAATGCATTTCCATTTGTAAAAGGATTTATTATTTTAGCTTTTTGTGTGGAACCACACTGGGTGGACTATAGTATATTTTCTGGAATCCACATGAGGAGATGATGGATGAGTAACCTGCAAATCTCGTTGTTACCATCTTGACCAAGGAAAGAATCAAGACGCTGAACAATAAGGAGGATTTGATTTTGATTAAAAACAAAAATCATGCTACAAGACAGTCATGATCCTGCACCTGTGCTCTGTTTTCCCAGCTGTCCTGAACTCATCACAGCTGCACAGCATCACTAATCATAGATTCTTTAAATTCGCCAGCTTCTTGTTGGATTTTTGCTTCTTTTTAAGACTTTATTTGGTTCTCACGTATTTGTTATTGGGGTTTTTTTATGTTGTATTTTTTGTATGTATGTATTTTTTCCTGTTTATTTCATTTCTTTAACATGTCAACTCTATATATTTGTATTTTTTGGCTACTGATTTTCATTCTATATATCCAACCTTGTTTGTGTGTGTTGTCAAAATCCTTAAAATCAGTTGTTCTTCTCTCTAGCAGTCATGCAAACTGGTTAAAGTGTTTTCTGAGTGTGTGACAACATTCAAAAACATTCTGTCATCCATCAAACTGCCCACAGATGCATCTAAAACAACAGAATTTACATAAGTTTCCAGTCTTAGTTCAGAAGTCATTTGAATCCAATCAAATGTTCATGTGAATAGAATAAAATGAGAAAATTAAAGCATTATAAACAGCATCTGGCCCCGCCTCCTGATCACATTAAACCAGTTACAACTAAATTGGTTCATGTTGTTAATAAATATATGCATTAAATCACACTCTAAGAAATAAAACGTTGAATTTAATTCATAAAGTTAAGGTAACTTTCTCCACATAACACTGTCAAGTGCAAAACATTATTGTTATTGAAATTAATTTAAAAAAAATGAAACATTATTACTTAAATCCCTAAAATCAACAATTGCAAGTATATTGAAAACAATAGTATTAATTACATTTAAAACCCCTGTGTTTCATTTCTTAGAGTGTTTTTGTGATTAATTTCTGTTGAAGGTTCACACATTCACACCTGGAAGTTATTATTATACCTTGAGTCTGAGTTTTTAGTCTCACGGAACAGACTTAGTCTTTCTTTTTGAGTGGTTATTGCAAAAATATTGACAATCATGTTTCAAAGTCCTAAATTACGTGTATTTAATCCAGCTGCAGTTAATAAATTGTAAATTCTGTCATTGCATTGCAGGACTGTCTCCTTATTTTTGTCTTGATTCCTTATTTTTTCCTTATAAATGTCAAATGCCATTGCAATTTTGCATAAAGCACAGGATTTCATCTCCCAATGTTCATTAATTATTTTATATCATTCATTGCTTGTCCCATATGACCTATTGTACTGAGATTTGGGAAAATACATGTAAAACTAATACTAATCCAATATTTTTGTTGTGAAGAAAACTGTAATAATTATCTGTAACAAATCTTATCATATACCTATAAATGATACGCCAATATGATTGGCTAAAACACTAAAGAATAAATAGCAATACACCCTTTTCGTGGACGGGTAATATTTTTCATACCACCCGAGTAATCAGCCAATCCGGACAGCGGAGCAGCGCCATGACGAAGAGGCACAGTCAGAGGAACTGTGAAATACTGGTGAGTCACTATTAATAATTTCTTACGTGTCCAACCTCGTAGGTTGATCGTTAAAATTAAATTCGTTAGTTCTAAAAGCCTTCATAATTATTTTATGGAACTCGCACTTCTCGCCCTTCACAAACAGCCGGTTCTCCAACAACCACTGCAGGACCTGACGTACAAGCTTAACATGGGTTTCAGGATCTGGGGAGAAGATGAGGATATCATCCAGGTATACAAAGATGAACCGATGCAGGAAGTCCCGCAAGACGTCATTTACCAATGCTTGGAACGTCGCGGGGGCATTAGTGAGGCCGAACGGCATGACCAGGTACTCAAAGTGACCTAATGGGGTGTTGAATGCTGTCTTCCATTCGTCTCCCTTCCGGAGCCGAACCAGGTGGTAAGCATTGCGAAGATCCAGTTTGGTGAATATTTTGGCTCCATGCAGGGTCGTGAACACTGAATCCAACAGAGGTAACGGGTATCAGTTGCGAACCGTGATCTTGTTCAGCCCTCTGTAATCAATGCATGGACGGAGTCCGCCGTCTTTCTTGCCCACAAAAAAGAAACCAGCACCTAACGGGGAGGAAGAATTCCAGATCAGCCCGGCCGCTAAAGAGTCCCGGATGTAGGTCTCCATTGATTCGTGCTCAGGGCGTGAGAGATTGTACAGCCTGCTGGACGGGTACTCAGCGCCCGGGATCAAATCAATGGCACAATCATATGGTCGGTGCGGGGGAAGCGTGAGTGCCAGATCTTTGCTGAAAACGTCAGCAAGATCATGGTACTCAGCCGGCAGCGCTGTAAGATTGGGGGGGACTCGAGCCTCCTCTTTAGCAGTAGCACTGGGTGGAACCGAGGATCTTAAACACTCCCGGTGGCAGGTTTCACTCCATTGAGCCACAACACCAGACGGCCAATCGATCCAGTGATTGTGCTTACTCATCCATGGATAACCCAAAATAATTCTGGAGGCAGAAGTTGTTACTAAAAACACAATCTCCTCCCTGTGATTCCCAGATACAACCAGTGTTAAGGGCTGTGTCTGATGTGTGATTAATGGAAGAAGGGTGCCATCTAGTGCCCGTACCTTCACAGGTGAAGGAAGGACCACTAGAGGGAGCCCTACTTCCTTAGCCCATCTGCTGTCCAGCAGATTCCCCTCTGACCCCGTGTCTATCAGTGCAGGGGCACGAAGGGTTAAATCCCCACTGAGGATCATGACGGGGACTTGTGCGGATTTCCGTGCATTTCCCATGTGTGTGTTATGGCCCACCCTTAACCCAGTCTTTAAGGGAGAGTGTTGATGTTTTGTTTGTCTGGGGCAATTCTTCTGCACGTGCTCATTAGAGCTGCAGAAGAAACACTCTCCACGGGCCAGCCTCCTTTGTCTGTTTACTGATCTCATTTTGGCCCTGCTCGTTTCCATAGCAACGCCAGCAGGGGGAGCTGTTGTCACGTGGAGCGCTCTGGCTTTGGAGCGTGGGGAAGGCAGTGCTGATTCGGACCTGGAAGGGGGAGGGACGGCTTGTGCCCGGCCACGTCCTTTGTCTCGCTCCCGTCGTCGTTGTTTTATTCGGTTGTCTAACCGTATAACGAGGTCGATAAGCCCATCTAATTCCCGCGGCTCATCCTTAGACACCAGGTGCTCCTTAAGGACCGGAGACAGTCAATTTACGAAGGCGGCGTGGAGCGCTACCGTATTCCAGCCGGCTCTCGCTGCCATGACACGGAAGTCGAAGGCATACTCAGCGACGCTCCGCCGCCGCTGCCGTATCGACAGCAGCACATTTGAAGCAGTTTCGCCTCGATTCGGGTGATCAAACACCTGTCTGAACTCCCTCACAAACCCAGTGTATGTCGTTAGAAGCCATGAACTCTGTTCCCAAAGCGCCGTCGCCCAGGCGCATGCCTCACCTCAAAGCAAATTATCAATCAATCAATCAACTTTTTTCTTATATAGCGCCAAATCACAACAAACAGTTGCCCCAAGGCGCTCCATATTGTAAGGCAAGGCCATACAATAATTATGAAAAACCCCAACGGTCAAAACGACCCCCTATGAGCAAGCACTTGGCCACAGTGGGAAGGAAAAACTCCCTTTTAACAGGAATAAATTAATTAATTTAATTAATAAATCAATTAATTGATTGATTGATTGATCAGAACACCCGGAGCCAGCCTTTAGGCGCCGTCATGACCTTGTTCATCCATCTGAAAGGAGGAGGGGCTCAGCCTGAACAGTTCACTGTCCACAGTCAACGTCAGAGCTGGAGAAGCTGAGGGAGGGAGAGACTGCGGAGCGAGGCATAAGTGTTGTCCTTCCTTCAGGAGGTTTTTATCGCAGCGGCTTTGAAGTGCAGCTGTGTTTTGGGGAAGCCAAATGAATATCCAGATTAGCAGACGCCTGAAAGATTCCACAGTCTGAGAACAGAGTGGCTCTCAATACATCTGAATGTAGAAAGGATGCGGTCTTATGGACGATCAAAGCGGTTTTCCAGTGCCGCTATCTTGCCGGAGATGGTATCCAAAGCGCGGTTAACACCCGCCGATTGAGCTGACACTGCCCTTCCAATCGAATCAATCATGTGGGGCAGCCTGGACGGGCCAATTATAGCCGCCTCCACCTTCTTGAGTTTCCGGTAAACCAGCGCTATGCCCGCTCCACACAGCAGAAAGCCGGTCACCACCTAGCCAAATATATACACATCTTCAACGTCCTCCACAGACAGCATGTAAAGGCACATGACCTGCCATCTCCTCCACGAGTCCATCACGTAACCCATCACATGCGTCCCGGCAGGACAGGTCGGGTCCTCCGCCCCGAATATCTTGTCGAAAAAATAGTGTCAATTGTGTTCAGAGACCACTTCAACAGATCCATTTGTGTCATTTTCCAGAAGGGCAAAGCTGCAGCCTCACAGACAACATGCCACAGAAGCAGGAAGATAAGGAGGGAGGGAGAAAGGAAAAATGCGTCCATCTCAACCGAGTGCAAGCTGGCAAAAAAAAAAAAAAAAATGTGCACAATAGGTCAAATACTGCTTTTAGTCTATCAACATGTTTCACAAAAAGGTGACGTGTGGGCAGGCCCGAGGGTAGGAGACGCCTATCCAGAGAAGAGCCGGGACCCACAAGGTTCCACCGCCAATGGAGACCTGTCATACACTGGAGCCGCCAAGTCCTGAGTCCCCAGATGGCCACTGCTTCCAGCTGTCGGATCTGGTACTGCTGGCAGGAACAAACACAGGTTAGGGGTGGGTGTGTGTACATCCAGCAAACAGTCAGCAAAAACACAGTTCCTTCCTGGAAATCTCCACCTCCAAACACAGGAACACAGAGTACGTGCAGTGCCTTATGTATCGCTTAATCAAGTCTGAAGTAAGGAGTGGAGATGCCAACTCCTCCAACTTCCACAAACTCAGCTACAAGCTGCAAGTGTACAAAAGGTTAATGACTGCAAAAAGCTCTGAAGCAAAAAACGTGTGCGTACGGCACAGAACGGCTGAGCTGGTTTACCTGACGGGTAAGCTGATAACTCGGCAGAGTTCTGATGATTCTTCCAGGCTTTTATAGGTGGTGGTGATGATGTCTGATGATTGACAGCTGTCAGCACTGGTGCACCTGGAGCTCCTGTGTGGCGACTGCGCCCTCTGGTGCCTGAAACCCGACAACAGGCAGGGCGCCCTCTGGCGTAGGCCAGCAGTACTTCCTCTTCGGGCGGCCCACACAACAGTCCTGACACTATTACATTACTTTGTACTTAGTTGGATTTTAAAGGTTTTACAAGAATCCCAGCCCATTCCAGCAGTCATAGGGTGTGAGGCAGGGTACACCCTGAACATGATGCCAGTCTGTCACAGGGCAGGGATTTATAATATGCTTTTAAAACATTGAATTAAATTTTGTTTGTAAAAATACTTACTGCATATCTTCAGGTCATTTTACATGTTGTCTTAAAAACAAACAAGACCAGACTAACATAGACACACCGATTTGGGCCTTAGAAATTTATTTCAATCAGCCAAGGAAGTTGAAAACTAATGGTGGAAAATGCTTGAAGTTGTAGCTAAATCAAAGGTGCATCTTTATTATTATTGTGTGTGCTGTAGCAGTTTCATTAAAACATTTTAATGCATAACACGGAGAAGGTGGTGACTTGTTATGGCTACTTTGAAATTTGATTTTAAATTTTAACTTGAGTCATAACTAAACATGCTGCCCTGAAACATCGCTATGAACAGTTGGTGTCATAAGTGGGATCCTCTTCAGATTTGATGATTAAAGAAAACATTACATTCACTCTTTACCACAACATTTTCAATTTGCAGAACTTTTCCCACTTTAACATCAAAGAGCTCACATTGTACAGTATTTGTATTAAAAACTATCTGATTTGATACAATAAAGTCCAAGAGTGTGAGGGTTTGTCTTCCAAAGGCAACAGTATACAGCCCTGTAAACACAACTATCTGCTCGTCCAACAGTCATGATGCAGCATATCAAATTATTAAAATTTGCCAGTTTGACAGCATGCAAAAAAGTCTAGAGTGCTGCAGCAGAGACACAATAACAACAAGCTCACGACAGAGTTATTGTGCATCAGAACAGCCAGACCAAACATCACAAACTAATCCCTCATAAGGCAGGTGAGATTACTTTAAAATCTGACAGCTAAGATTTCGAAAAGGATGGAATATTTCCTGCAGTTACATTCCGCTCATGATGCAATAAACTCACTTGATTTACAACCACAGTAGAGAAAACAGATGGATATTTATTTGCAATATGTAGTTTTATTTATTTTAAATACATAATGATGTTTTTGGTGTTTATATACCAATCCCACCCTGCTACATTAGTTATGCATACCATTATTGTTAACTTATTTCAAAATATTATTATATCCTGATAGGCAAGAAGTGATTCAGTTTTCAAGGTCGAAGGACAAAGTCATGAAAAATCTTGGAAAACTGGAAAAATCTGTATCTTTAACGTTGAATGAATTTTCAAATGTTCATAACTCTGTCAGGAAAGATAAAATTTCTTTAATATTTGAAAGCATTATGTAGGATGGTATCCTTTATCAACTGACAAAGTTTGATCTGGATCTGATTGAGATTACAGATTTTCTGGCCATTTAAATGTAACATTGAAAACCCCATTTAATGTATGTTTTATATTATATCTTAATCAGACATGCTCCAATCCCTCTCATATTTGAATGCGAGGTACAGACTGGCACTCACTATCACCTGACAAAGTCTGATCTGGATCTGATCCAGATTGTGGATTTTGTGGAAATTTGAATTTAATATTGAAAAGCCCAATTTGTTGTACATTTTGCATTATATCTCAGTCAAAGGTGTGTCAGTCACTCTCATTTTTCTCTTATGAATTTACCTACACCACCAACATTGGATGGAGGTACCAATTTTATGCCAGTTTGTTTATCTTCCAGTTATCAGTCGGAAACCAAGTGCCAAAAAGCAATGACAAATTGTATATTGTAGAGATAATTTTCACAGAACATTGGTTATCTGAAAAATAATTCAGAAATGGAAAAAGCTGACAAAAAAGCTGACACCAAAACACAAACAAACAAACAAACAAACTTTCAATCAAGTGCATTTGATCACATGTACTTTAGCTTCTGAAAAGTCACTTCTAAGAGGACTTTGATCTTGAAAATTTTTTCCAAGGTAAAATTTTGTGGAATTGGAAACTAGTGATGGTGGATGTTTGAGCTTTGTTTTTTTTTTTTTTTGTTGTTGTTGTTTGTTTTAATCTTTTTAATTGCTACTTTTAGATCATGATTTTGTTTAATTTACACAATTTTAATTTCTGTTCTTGTAATAGAAATCTAATTACATTTTTGTTACGTATTGAAGTACATAATGATAAATGACAAAGAAATCTTGAATCTTGACAGTTGAAGCAACAGACAAAAGTTTCTCCAGTCACAGTCACTGAAGCTTGTCACTCATTTACATATCATGGGTACCTTGGTGGCTTCCCTCACTTTCCTCCTCAGGATCACGGAATTGTGCATGTGCAGTGTAGAAAATAATTCTGAAACGGGTGATAAGATTTTCACATGATTTTAAATTGGAATATTCCTTCGGTGAGTGTCTCCAGATGATTGTTTGGGGCAGATTGGTCAAAGGTCACCAAAATTTATTTATTTTTTAAAACTTTTAAGTGATATGAGGGATGAATGACGTCGGGAAAACATTTTGTACAAACACGACACGAGGCACGGCAGTGAAATTCTCCCAAGTTTGGGTTTTCTGATGATTCTTTCTTTCTGTTTTCTTCTTTGCATTCCTCCTCGTCTGCTCTTCGTACAACCAGACATGTCGGTCAACTCCACTTCTGCCACTAACTCCTCGTCTTTCCCGGCGGAGATGTGCATCTACGTCAGACCTGCTGCCATTTTCATGTCCACCTTCTGCATCGTACACGTGCTCCTCGTCTTCCCTCTCTGCCTCCTCATCCTCTACCTGGGGTACCAATGCTGGAGGAAGCCGCGCTCCGCTGCTGCTCCATCTGACATCTTCACCTGCAACATGGTTGCCATGGAGATGATTGGAATTTTTTTCTTCCTGTGTCATGTTTTACGGCGTTAACACTGCTGCTTATGGTCTGTGGTTTGTAGGGGTGTGCAGCTTCGACTTATCCTACATGGGTCAGACGCTGTTTCAGTGTCTCACCTGCGTGGAGCAATACCTGGCTGCTGTTCACCCTGTCACCTACCTGAACCTGAGACAGGGGGGCGGAGTCAGGATCAGAAACATCAGTGACGGTTGTGCTTGGTTACTGAGCACTGTTATAGTTTTCCTGAACACAGGCAATAATTATTTGGCTTCCACCTCAGATTTGATCATCGCAGTCTTTCCTGTAGTCGTCCTCTGTTTTTGCAGCTTTTCCATTTTTTGCAATCTGATTCGTCCAGGTCCGGGTGAAATGAGCAGGGAGGGGAAGCGGGTCGACCGCTCAAAGCGGAAGGTGTTATGCACATTCGTGCTTATGTTGCGAAGTTGGGGGACTCTAATTTGTACTATAAGTGTAGCTAATTTGTACATTAATGAAACAACAGTTGATGGGTGTTTAGTCGAAATTTTAGCATTTTGGGTTAATCTGCCCACCAGTGTGGTGTTACCGTTGCTGTTTCTACACCAAAAAGGCAAACGTGGCATGAGAACAGCATGCTGGGGCAAATAGAATTTAGGCGAGTGTGTAGACTTGTGCAAAATCCAACTCTAAAGCCGACCTCCTAGTGTCAATATTTGACATGCAATTGGTTACGTTTTGTGGTGCAACATATTCAAAAAGATTTTGACGTTGTGATCCAAAGGGTGAGTAGTTGGACTAAATTGGGGAGCTAATGGGGTAGTATTTAGCAAACGTCAGGCCATGCAGAAAGATGAGCCATGGAGTGCAGGGTGGCATATTACAAGAAGCTGGAGCTCCATCTCACGCCCCTGCTGCACACCGGACCAGTACCTGGCCACACACACCATGTGTCTTATTTAATTTTTGCAGATAGATTTTTTATTATTTCATAAGTGCCTCTTAGAATAAATAATTTCTGCTTGAATGGGGTTTTGGCTGCTCACTTATTTGATGCCACACTACAGTGTAAAGTAAGATTAAAATGCAATGCAGATTGTGAGCGTTTTTTTTTTTTGCTTGTTTTGTTTCTTATTATTTTCTATTTACATATTTGTTTTGAACAAGCAAGGTGAAATATAATATACATGCATAATCCCATGATATATAATATATAATATAATAAATATAATATAAATATAAATAATATAAATAAATATAAATATAATAATAATATAAATATACTATACATGCGTAATCCCATTACATTGTGCTCTTCAGCAGAATACAGTTTTCAGTAGTTAACAGATACATTTATCATTTTATAACTGCATACATTAGCACACAGACTGAACAGCATTCAAATAATTTGTGGTCTGCACTAACCTGTGGTATAATATGCCACCCAAATTTAGATTGCTATAACAATTAATCAGGCCCAGTTTTCTCACTCTTGGAATCAGGAATGGAATCTGGGCTGAAAATAGTCAGAAGAAGCCACCCTAAGTCAAATTTCTGTGCAGGTTAGTTTTGGTAAATATAATAGGTGATCATACATCCATTTTCTGTACCAGCTTACTCCAAGTAAGGGTCACGAGGAGGCTGGAGCCTGTCCCAGCAGTCATGGGGCATGCTGAGGCGGGGTACACCCTGGACAGGATGCCAGTTTGTTGCAAGGCATCAGGAGGTGATGCAATGAATAATTTAATTTCAATTTCAATTTATTTTCATTTATATAGCGCCAAATCACAACAGAGTTGCTTCAAAGCACTTCACACAGGTAAGGTCTAACCTTACCAACCCCCAGAGCAACAGTGGTAAGGAAAAACTCCCTCTGAGGAAGAAACCTCAAGCAGACCAGACTCAAAGTGGTGACCGTCTGCTTGGGCCATGCTACAAACATAAATTACAGAACAATTCACGGAGAAATATACAGGAAATGTTATTGGCATTTCCTGTATATTTCTTGTATGCTACATTTCTTGTATGTACATTTCTTGTATGCTGTTTATTACATTATGGTAACCCTGCCTGCTATAATTCATCACTCGGACATTGAAAAATGGTTTATTTGTTTGTTTGTTTACAATGGTGATTTTTGCTGTGTACAGTGGATGCTCCCTGGCCTGACCCTAACCGTGCATCATGACAAAAAGACTGAGAACACACACGTGCTTGATTTTGAATAATTTTCTTTTTTTTCCCTGTTTATTTGAATCCTGTCAGATTTGACAGATATGAAGCAGTCTCATGTCATATCAAACACTATATATATATATATATATATATATATATATATATATATATATATATATATATATATATATATATATATATATATATATATATATGTATATGTACACTCAACAAAAATATAAACGCAACACTTTTGGTTTTGCTCCCATTTTGTATGAGATGAACTCAAAGATCTAAAACTTTTTCCACATACACAATATCACCATTTCCCTCAAATATTGTTCACAAACCAGTCTAAATCTGTGATAGTGAGCACTTCTCCTTTGCTGAGATAATCCATCCCACCTCACAGGTGTGCCATATCAAGATGCTGATTAGACACCATGATTAGTGCACAGGTGTGCCTTAGACTGCCCACAATAAAAGGCCACTCTGAAAGGTGCAGTTTTATCACACAGCACAATGCCACAGATGTCGCAAGATTTGAGGGAGCATGCAATTGGCATGCTGACAGCAGGAATGTCAACCAGAGCTGTTGCTCGTGTATTGAATGTTCATTTCTCTACCATAAGCTGTCTCCAAAGGCGTTTCAGAGAATTTGGCAGTACATCCAACCAGCCTCACAACCGCAGACCACGTGTAACCACACCAGCCCAGGACCTCCACATCCAGCATGTTCACCTCCAAGATCATCTGAGACCAGCCACTCGGACAGCTGCTGAAACAATCGGTTTGCATAACCAAAGAATTTCTGCACAAACTGTCAGAAACTGTCTCAGGGAAGCTCATCTGCATGCTCGTCGTCCTCATCGGGGTCTCGACATGACTCCAGTTCGTCGTCGTAACCGACTTGAGTGGGCAAATGCTCACATTCGCTGGCGTTTGGCACGTTGGAGAGGTTTTCTCTTCACGGATGAATCCCGGTTCACACTGTCCAGGGCAGATGGCAGACAGCGTGTGTGGTGTCGTGTGGGTGAGCGGTTTTCTGATGTCAGTGTTGTGGATCGAGTGGCCCATGGTGGCGGTGGGGTTATGGTATGGGCAGGCGTCTGTTATGGACGAAGAACACAGGTGCATTTTATTGATGGCATTTTGAATGCACAGAGATACCGTGACGAGATCCTGAGGCCCATTGTTGTGCCATACATCCAAGAACATCACCTCATGTTGCAGCAGGATAATGCACGGCCCCATGTTGCAAGGATCTGTACACAATTCTTGGAAGCTGAAAATGTCCCAGTTCTTGCATGGCCGGAATACTCACCGGACATGTCACCCAATGAGCATGTTTGGGATGCTCTGGACCGACGTATACGACAGCGTGTACCAGTTCCTGCCAATATCCAGCAACTTCACACAGCCATTGAAGAGGAGTGGACCAACATTCCACAGGCCACAATTGACAACCTGATCAACTCTATGCGAAGGAGATGTGTTGCACTGCATGAGGCAAATGGTGGTCACACCAGATACTGACTGGTGTCCCCCCAATAAAACAAAACTGCACCTTTCAGAGTGGCCTTTTATTGTGGGCAGTCTAAGGCACACCTGTGCACTAATCATGGTGTCTAATCAGCATCTTGATATGGCACACCTGTGAGGTGGGATGGATTATCTCAGCAAAGGAGAAGTGCTCACTATCACAGATTTAGACTGGTTTGTGAACAATCTTTGAGGGAAATGGTGATATTGTGTATGTGGAAAAAGTTTTAGATCTTTGAGTTCATCTCATACAAAATGGGAGCAAAACCAAAAGTGTTGCGTTTATATTTTTGTTGAGTATATGTATATGAAAGCTCATAAAGAAAATAAATATATTTTCCCCCCTCAGTGTGAAGTCTGGCTTTAATTTAGATTCTGATTTTGAAAATTTTACTCTCCACCTTGTGGAAATTTACCTTCGATTTCACCATAAAATCAAATTGCAAAAATACTGCATATCATCATGGGACACAATCACTAATAATAAAAATATATCTAATAACTGTTCAATCATCCTCATCAACCAAATTACACACATTCTTATAAATTACGATAAGACACAAGCTGACATTAACCACATATGACATAAGTCATATTGGTTGATAGGAAGAAAATCACAGCACACAGCTCACATTGAGATTCTCAGCTATATCACTGTGTTAAATCACACGACCACCCAGAGATGGAGAAATGATCGCAAAGGTTTCGGCATCCAATGCTTCACTGCAGCCAGACAAACCTGTAGCTCTCTGGTCATAAGTCCACCTCTCTATCCTCTATAGCACTGTTTCCCAACTTGGCATCCAAGGCTCCCTAGGTGGTCACCAATGATCACGGGAGTTTGTGAAGTTTTGTCTGCTCTGAGATCAGCAAAATTGGAAGTGCACATTATACAAAGTTATATGAATAACGCTCACTGGATAGTCAATAGAATGATTATACCAACTACATAAAACGTCAAAGTCCATTAGCCCAAATAATGGAAATTTTGTGGCACAAGCAAAAAAACAAATACAAATGTGAAGAAGCACATAGTTAAACCTTTAGTGGAAAGCTCAATCATTTGGTAGAGGATACTGATATCTACTACATTCTATTGAAGCAGCTAAATGGTTAAAGTCCCTGAAAATCCTGTTTATGGCTTTTTCAAAATCCACGATAACATCCAAAATGCCATTTCTGTTTTTTTGCATCTGGAAAGGTTCCCAACCTGACTGGAACAACAGTGAACCTATAACTGCGAGTAGAGGATCAGTCTTCTTACAATGATGCACTGTATTTATGCGTATAACTTCAATCAATCAATCAATCAATCAATCAATTTTATTTATATAGCGCCAAATCACAACAAACAGTTGCCCCAAGGCGCTTTATATTGTAAGGCAAGGCCATACAATAATTATGTAAAACCCCAACGGTCAAAACGACCCCCTGTGAGCAAGCACTTGGCTACAGTGGGAAGGAAAAACTCCCTTTAACAGGAAGAAACCTCCAGCAGAACCAGGCTCAGGGAGGGGCAGTCTTCGCTGGGACTGGTTGGGGCTGAGGGAGAGAACCAGGAAAAAGGACATGCTGTGGAGGGGAGCAGAGATCAATCACTAATGATTAAATGCAGAGTGGTGCATACAGAGCAAAAGAGAAAGAAACACTCAGTGCATCATGGGAACCCCCCAGCAGTCTACGTCTATAGCAGCATAACTAAGGGATGGTTCAGGGTCACCTGATCCAGCCCTAACTATAAGCTTTAGCAAAAAGGAAAGTTTTAAGCCTAATCTTAAAAGTAGAGAGGGTGTCTGTCTCCCTGATCTGAACTGGGAGCTGGTTCCACAGGAGAGGAGCCTGAAAGCTTCAAGGTATGTTTAGTGTGTCACAGAAATGTATCCTCAATGGCCGTGTATCTGATATATCAACAGGCAAGTTGATGAAAAAATAAAATTGCGGCCATTTGGATTCAAATATGGACAGCATGTAAATAGTTTCTGATCTTTCCAGAAGTCAAAACCTCCTGGTAATGATTGCATAGAGTTTCTCGTTCCTGAAAACATGGACGTAGACACATAAATCACAAGTCTCTTGCCTTTTTAGAAGCAAGAACATGGCAAAAATAAAAACAATGGCAGCCATTTTGGATTCCAATATGGCCACTGCTCAATTTCTGAAATTTAAAACACTGAAAACCTCCAGATTATCATTATAAAACATTTATAATGCCTTAATACATGCATTTAAACACTTAAATTTGGCTTCCAGAAGCAAACATATGTAAAAATATAATGGTGTCCATTTGGGGCACCATCTTGGATCTTGAAAATGTTATGTGCTGACGCGGGTCAGAGAACCGAACCAGCATCTGACAATGGCCCAGCACTAAATAACCAGAAAGCGGTTCCAAGAACAAATTTATTCCCCCTCATGTGCATAATTCGTGTACAACATAAATATTCAGCTGTCTTGGCAAGGTGAAGGACGGCGCGCTCTCCAGCGCCCAAATGATCAAAGCCCGGCACTTCTGGAACTCAGATTCACCGCCGAACACCCCCCAGGTGGATACGACAAACTGACTCTGTGAAGGACGGAAAAGGTGAGGTAAGTCAGCAGAGCTACAACAAATATCCTTCAGAGGCACACACTATCAGCAACACATTCAGGTCTGAATTTAAGCTTTATGTAAATGAGCAGCTTCTCACAACAGGTGGAGGATCATCAATCCGTACGCCACGGCCGTGAGAAGCAAACTGCACAATTCTCATCAATGTTCAAATATACTGCGTAACAAAACGCCAAATTACTATTAACGATTATTCAGACGATAATCACCTCTGATGTGTGCTGACAGCATGTGTCTCTCACCCGTCCTCCTTCACAGGCACGATGTGTCAAACCCTGGCGCGGTCCTCAGCGTCTCACAACCGAACGTCACAAGGTCGAGTTCCCGGCAATTCTGCTCAAATCACTCATGGCTTAAATGCAGAACGCCATCTCATTATCTGCTTCAGCTGAAAGTCTTTAAGTCTGCACGTGAACATCCTCCACAGGTGCAGCCAATAGTTCTGATGAGGGTGAAGGACTCTTCCGCCAGCACCTTCTCCACAGAGAAAACCAGTTTGCATACCACCTGGAGAGCAAAGAAAAGAAAACAGCACCCAAATGTCCAGCCAAACCCCCCAACACACAACAGAAAAGCCATAAAGGGGAATTTTGAGAACTTTTAAATATGTGATTCTCCACATTTTTCTGCAAAAATTCCATTTTGTTTAAATGCTAAAACTCTACAAAAGCATACACACTGTTCGGAACTTAGCAAGCATAAATAGCCTTTCAGATTGCATGCTTTATCAGCTTCAGATAACGCCTTCTTTTGGGTTTGAAGCGTTGGAGGCATCTTGTCAGAGGTGTTGCGTCGGACGCGGCTAAGGGGATCACTTTGGCTTTTCCACAGCCTGAAAAAGCTGAGCAATTGCACCACGTCAGCAACTCAAAGTGGCTCATTGATGGTTTTTAGAGCGATCCGCGACGCGTCAAACGGCCTCAATGTGTGCAGTGTGAAAGGGCCTTTAGCAAGAACAAAGAACACAATATCGGCTGCTGAAGTGACCACCGAGCACTCAGAAGCACTGCTGCCACTCGGTACACCTCTACCTGCTCGAACTTCTTAAACTACCTCTTTACTTCTTGTTGTTGCAGCTGAACTGCAGTTTTCTGGCTCTGGTGAGATACAGCAGCGGTAGCAGCAGACTGACTGGCAGACTAAACCAGATTCCAGCAATCCAGAGTCGACACTTGTCAAAGTCACTCAGCAGTTTGAAGGTTTCCGTCGTGTAGGAAAAAAGCACCGCTGAGAGCCACAACAGCAGGACAGCTGTTACAACCAGCATGGCACAGAAAGCCCTTTGCTTCTTTAGGTCTTCACGCCGCTTGGCCACACCCACCTCTTTCACCCCTGGACGAATCAGAACACAGAGGACTGAAAAGCAACAGAAAGAGACAACAATGACGTCAAAGACCAACTGCACCAAAAAAGGGAGGAGCTGAGCACGTGAAATGCAGAATCCAGTGAAAACTGTCCACCCAAAGCTCAGCACCCAAATGCAGCCTATGCTGATGTTTCTGATCCTGATCCCGCCTTCCTTTCTCAGGCCCAGGTAGGTGATGGGGTGAATGGCGGCAATGTAGCGCTCAATGCAGGTCAAGACGTTAAACATCTTTCCCCCATAGTAGGAAAAGGCTGAAATGTCAGTCCCTATTTTCATTAGTTGCTGGATCTTGGCGTAACTGGCACAGTAGTACAAAATAATCCCAAAAAGCCACACCATCTCCATGACAGCCAAGTGGAAGGTGAAGACTTCCAAGTGGTTCGAGTTGGTGAAGAAGCTGTGCTGCCGGCAGCAGCGCTTCAGAGTCAGGTAGATGATGAGGATGGAGAGAGGGAGCACGGTGAAGGCTCGGATGCCGTAAAAAGCAGAGGAGATATAAAATATATCTGGAAGGAAATTGCAGGATAGAAATAAAGGTGTGATGGATGAGTTGGAGGTGGAGTTCACTGACATACTGAAGCGATTGATGCCTGGACAGAGAACACACAAAACAGAACAGGGTGTTAAAAAATCAGTGAGGTTCATCTTTGTAACTTTATTACCCCCTTCACACTAGAGCACAAATGCCGTACGAATTGACATTCAAACGACATTCATGCAGTTCGTGCTGCATTCGAATTGCGCTTGAATACCTCGTACAGCAGTCAGCACATTCGTCTGTTGCTCGTGCTGAGGAAGAGGATACTGTGAAGGGTGAAAAGGGGGCCATCTGTGTTGTGGACTCCAAACATGCACACGTTGAGGAGCACACACACATACACGCAGATCGATTCTCGCTAGAGTTTAGCGCACCATTGATGTTAACACACACTTAAGGGGAAGACCCCAGTACAGACAACACTGTCCAGCAAAGCTGTTTTATTTCATTTATTAAATTTAAATTTTCGCATAGAGCAGTGCCACCTTTTGGATTGAAAGTGCAAAGACCACCATGTTCATTCTCACGGCATTCGTGCTCTAGTGGGGGAGGTGATGGTCTAGTGGTTAAGGTGTTGGGCTTGAGTTTTAAACTCAGATAAAACTGAAGTTATTGTACTTGGCCCCACAAATCTTAGAAACATGGTGTCTAACCAGATCCTTACTCTGGATGGCATTACCCTGACCTCTAGTAATACTGTGAGAAATCTTGGAGTCATTTTTGATCAGGATATGTCATTCAAAGCGCATATTAAACAAATATGTAGGACTGCTTTTTTGCATTTACGCAATATCTCTAAAATCAGAAAGGTCTTGTCTCAGAGTGATGCTGAAAAACTAATTCATGCATTTATTTCCTCTAGGCTGGACCCACGATCTGGTTCTTTCGGTCATGACCCAACCCTCATGACCATAGGTGAGAGTACGAACAAAGTCTGACCAATAGATTGAGAGCTTCACCTTTTGGGACTTTTAATTTGTATGGTCTGTAAATATTTGGACATTCCCTGTCCGACTCGGCAGTGACATGCACTCCGGTCCATAAGTATTTGGACATTTCAGACTTTTACGTATATATCGGAAAAACACGAGGCAGAGCTCCTGCAGTGGAAGCCATCACTTACTCTGCAACAGTGCAAAAAATCTAAATGTTGAAGGTAACATCAAAAACTGCAAAAACATTAGAGTCACCCAAACGGCTCACGACACAACAGCATTAGTCTGATGTCTGAAATTTGAGAGGGAATAAATCAAATGCAGTGGATTACCACCATATCATAATAAACTGCTAACAATGATAAAATCTACACATGTGAATGAATCCCTATATATATATATATATATATATATATATATATATATATATATATATATATATATATATATATATATATGAAGCCAAAAGGTTGTTTCCAACACATTCACTGAATATTTGAAGTCTCACCTTGTGTGCAGAATCGTCCTGTTCGCTCTCCGCTGGTTTATAGACACACCAGCGTTGTGTGATTTTTTATGACTGTCAGCCTGCAGGTTCATTTATAAACCAGTCATCATGATTTCATGTGGCTCAAATGACAGTATGGAAATGTTGTTTACAGGAACAGTGGTAATTTTTCCAGCACCTGCAAAGGTCTTTTAGGGGACAGCGGATCATTAGATGTATTGAGTGGTGTTGTGGAAAATGTGTTTTAAACATTCTATACTATAACGGAGATGACAGGCACACATTTTTAAAATTATTTCCTATTTTTTGTGAATTTTTTTCATTCAATCTGATGAATTCCTTCACTTATTCTGCACTTTGACATGCTGTGATTGGTTTTTGTGTCTTTGATAATAAATTTTAATGTTATATAAGGGTTCTCCCTGCAAAATGATTCTGCCTGAAGAGTAGGTGGGCTGATGCACGAGCATGGCCAAGTATACGAGGTCTGTCAATAAAGTATAGGTCCTTTTTATTTTTTTCAAAAACTATATGGATTTCATTCATATGTTTTTACGTCAGACATGCTTGAACCCTCGTGCGCATGCGTGAGTTTTTCCACGCCTGTCGGTGACGTCATTCGCCTGTGAGCACTCCTTGTGGGAGGAGTCGTCCAGCCCCTCGTCAGAATTCCTTTGTCTGAGAAGTTGCTGAGAGACTGGCGCTTTGTTTGATCAAAATTTTTTCTAAACCTGTGAGACACATTGAAGTGGACACGGTTCGAAAAATTAAGCTGGTTTTCGGTGAAAATGTTAATGGCTGATGAGAGATTTTGAGGTGATACTGTCGCTTTAAGGACTTCCCACGGGACGTCGCGCAGCGGTCCCAGGCGCCGTCGTCAGCCTGTTTCAAGCTGAAAACCTCCACATTTCAGGCTCTATTGATCCAGGACGTCGTGAGAGAACAGAGAAGTTTCAGAAGAAGTCGGTTTCAGCATTTTATCCGGATATTCCACTGTTAAAGGAGATTTTTTTAATGAAAGACGTGCGGACGGATTGCAGCGTCGGCTCGCAGCCGCCGCGACGCTCCAACACAGGAAAAACACCTCTGTTGGAAGCCTTAAGGACAAGTTGGAACATGTCCAGCTGTTAAACAATTTCTCATATACTCACTCCACTGAAAGCCATCAAAAGCCGCCTGGATTTTACAAATGGTTATCAACACGGAGGTGTTTTTCCTGTGCCGCCGCACCGCGCCGGCTGCGTCCCGACGCGCGGACCCGTCCACACGTCTTTCATAAAAAAAATCTCCTTTAACAGTGGAATATCCGGATAAAATGCTGAAACCGACTTCTTCTGAAACTTCTCTGTTCTCTCACGACGTCCTGGATCAATAGAGCCTGAAATGTGGAGGTTTTCAGCTTGAAACAGGCTGACGACGGCGCCTGAGAGCGCTGAGCGACGTCTCGCTCCGTGGGAAGTCCTTAAAGCGACAGTATCACCTCAAAATCTCTCATCAGCTGTTAAAATTTTCACCGAAAACCAGCTTAATTTTCGAACCGTGTCCACTTCGATGTGTCTCACAGGTTTAGAAAAAATTTTGATCAAACAAAGCGCCAGTCTCTCAGCAACTTCTCAGACAAAGGAATTCTGACGAGTGGCTGGACGACTCCTCCCACAAGGAGTGCTCACAGGCAAATGACGTCACCAACAGGCGTGAAAAACTTACGCATGCGCACGAGGGTTCAAGCATGTCTGACGTAAAAACATATGAATGAAATCCATATAGTTTTTGAAAAAAATAAAAAGGACCTATACTTTATTGACAGACCTCGTATATTCATCGGAATGCCCATTTTAATAAAACGTCTGACTTAATCACAAATAACTCAACCATTTGTGTCCATTTTTTTGTCCTTTTCTTATTCATTAAATGTGTTCCTTGTAATTGATTGTAATTTCAAGTGGGCATTTAACCAACTTTCTTTTAAAAAGGGGCCAAAATACAGTAAATATAAATTGTATACATATAAATTCTAACTTGGATTTTTCATTTGTTGAGCGACAATGTGCAGAATTTAAAAACTCTCTTAATCAGTGCTTAATTATGAGTATTTTTCAATTAAATTCGACAGGATTCAAATTAGGCTATGCAAACAGTGTAAATGTGATGGGTTTTTTATGATTTGCCTGGCAGCAGTGTGGATGAAATTAAACACCAAAAGCTTCACAGTGAAAGTGGGGAAAAAAGTATAATTTATTAGTGCACATGCAGCATAAAAATTCCACCTTGAAGACAATGAAAATGGATGTTACAAAAGCTTAACCGTTGTTTCATGACCATTTCTGACTGCACAAATCAATAAGAGGAGGGACCAAGTCATTTGTGCACACAAATTATTATTGGAAAACATGGAAGTAATGATTAATTTTAAAATTAAAAATTAAAATAGAAAAAATGAATCTTAAAATTTACAGTACATCCAGAAGGTATTCACAGCTTTTCACTTTTTCCCACATTTTTATGTTTCAGCCTTATTTCCAAAATGTATGAAATTCATTTATTTTCCTCAAAATTTCCACACACAATACCCCATAATGACAATGTGAAAAGCTTTTTTGAGATTTTTGCTAATTTATTGAATGTGAGGCATTATTGTAAAGTGCTTTGAGCGTCTGATGCAGATGGAAAAGCGCTATATAAATGCAGTCCATTTATTTCAAAAATTAAACAGAATTACAGTGCATCCAGAAAGTATTCAGTGCTTCACTTTTTCTATATTTTCTTACATTTGAACCGAGGATCCTCTGGTCTCAAGCCCAACGCTTTAACCACTAGACCATCACCTCCCCTAAGTCCGAAAAAATGGCAAGCATATTTACATGCATGAACAGTGATTTTTGAATAAGTAATTTGTGCACTTTAATTATTTGATATTCCAAAATTGTAATTAATGTGCTCCAAATTATTTGTCACTAACAGCAGTTGTTTATTTTCAAGAAACATTAAGATTTATTGCACAAAATTAATGAACGTACCTTTTAAAATTAAGAAAGTACAAATTAGTTAATATGAGTGTTAATTACTGAGTGCCACAGTATTTTTTTCCTCCTTTGACAGTGACCAGGCTCTAGAGAAAAGACATTTTTAGACATAAAAATGAAATCTTTTTCATGTGCACTCACACATTGCAGTACAATGAATGCATCAACATAATATAAATGCTTTAATTACAGGTTTTCATTTCAACTTTGTATATTTTTCTAAGAATTTCTATCCCTGTTACAAAATATAATGACATAAACTGTAAAGACACCAATCCCCATAATCCCAGTCCACCCATCTGTAAACTGTACCTGCGACTAACTGGAGTCTCCTCTTATCCAGGAATAAGCACTGTTCCCAGTGGACCTCAGGGCCTATACAGGACTTATTTACACTCCTATAGAACCAGTAAGCCACATGCAATCCCTATATTAAAAAAGTATGGAAAGGGCAGAGCTATACTGAAAATATGTTTGGTGTTTAACTCGGGTTATTATTATTTGGCTGGATTCCTCTTGCTTCAAAACACATTTTAGACATTGGAATAAATCTCCGTATATCAACTGTGTTGTGTAAAAATTCAGTCAGTATCATGGGATGTCTTCAGTGACCATTATTGGTCAACACGCCATGAGATCTAACTTGTTCCTGAATAAATGGAAGGGTCCACACTGAAATGCGTCACCTGCGAAAGTAAGCTAAAAACTGTTCAAATGATTGATTGATTCAAATGACTTCTCAACACAGGTTGGAGTTTATGGAAATGAATGTCATTTTGCACACACCTGATTGTCAGTCTGTTGTGAGGCTTGTGGTGTTTTATTCAAATCTGTGGCTGCACATTGATGGATAAAAAGATTATTTCAGTTCCTTGTGTGAATTAATTCGGTTCTAAATAAACTGTGATTTTTGAATTCAGTTTGATGACTGTGTTTATTTTATGCACCAATACTATACCAATTAAGCTTTTTTTGTTTTGTTTTGTCCTGAGTAAAAAAGATAAAAATTGAAACATGTATAAATAGAACCAAGGTTAAATATTGAAGCTCTCCTTTAACAGTGTATTATCTGCATTGCAATTTGTAGTTTCAACTCATATTTAAAGTCTGGACTCCATGTGAAAACTAAAGGGGCAAGTGTTTTGGATGGAAACTAGGGCTGTGCTGAGCCGATATTTTGAATTGGTATCAGTCCAATTTTATGGAAAATGACTGGATCAGATGTCGGAAATTAAAAAAGCAATATCTGATCAGAGTCTTGTCTTGCACATCTGAGTCATGGTGTTGGCTATGTAGTATATTTTCCTTTTGCAGAGTAAAATATTTGTTACACAGTTTGAGATCATGTTTTATTAGATGGCTTGGTTTATAAAATACATAAAGACAAATATGTTTACAGATTCATTCTTTTCAGACATAGAAAACATACTGGAATGGGTATCACTATCAGCAGATACTGAAAGTTCGAGTATCGGTAATGGTATCATATTTGGCATGACAAAATGGTATGGCGTCACCCTTATAGAAACTATAGTTGATGCTCGCTTTGCTCTCTATGGGTCTTTTGGGTCCTTCCTGTTTGACTCTTTTGACGTCTTAGTTTTCTGGCATTTCTCAGTGGCTGTTTTGACGCCATTCGGGTCTGATCCACATCCTTGTTCATGTTTGTGTTTGCAGCATTTTATTTTTCCCGATCGGTGCAGAAACAGCAGCGGTAAAACCAGACTGCTGGGTAAAGAGAAACACAACAATAAAAGCAACGCGGGACATTTTTCACTTGCCTGTATGTTGTTTGAAATGTAAACCAAACCACAACCAAGATTCCCCGCAAACCTCAACGCCAGCACAGCTGTTATGACCAAGATAGCTTGGAAAGCCTTCTGCTTTGACTGGTCAACCTGCTCCTTATCCCTGCCCACTTCCCCTGGCTTTGGGCGAGTCAGGACCCAGAGAACAGAGAGACTACAAAATGAGACCATAATCACAGGCAAGACTATGAAGAATAAAGCTGTGATGACGATGATGTAAATGTTCAATTGAAACACCTGAATTATGGATGTGCTGCTCAATAACCAGACGCATGCAATGCTGATATTTCTGATTCTGACTCCGCCCTCCTGCCTCAGCTTCAGGTAGATGACCGGGTGAATGACAGCCAGGTAACGCTCCAGGCAGGTGAGCATGTGAAAGAATGTCTGTCCATTTGAGATGATTAAGATGGTGATTGTTCCCAAGGAAATTATGATGAACTCCTCGGTGTAGGAACCCCAACAGTACAAAATGGACCCCACAACCCCAATCATCTCCATGGTAATGGAGTGGTAAGTGAAGATGTCAGAGTGGCTTGTTGCAGAACGTCGTTTCCTCCATCGCTGGCATCCCACGTAGAGGACGATGATGAAGAGAGGTAGGAGGACAAGGATGCAGGTAACCATGACAATGGTGGAGATGATGATGCTCGTTTTCAGGTGGAAGCACAGCCTCAGGTGAAGAAAGAGGGAGGAGTTGAAGGAAGAGGAGGAGCTGAGTGACATGTTTGTCATGGAGGTCTCTGCAGATGACAACAGGAAGAGATGTGACTCTTTTTACTGAGTAACTCCATTTACACCGCTTAAACAAGAGCAATCCATGATTTCTGACATCCACCAATCTGGATTTGTATCACCTCCAAAATTTAATGGAGTCTTCCTTGGCGTAATATCTATCTGTGGTACAAATTTTGTCAAAATCCATGCAGTAGTTTTGACGTAACAGATAGACAGACAAATTAACAGCAATGATTTTATTACATCCTTGGCGGACGTACTGTAAGTATTTGTTGCCCTGTTCATTGGTGAAGACATGACATTAGGGTATTGTTTATATTATCTACTATTATAAGCAACAGGTTGGTCTTCATCATGTCCCGAGGTTCTTAAAATGGAGCAATATCTCCACCTGGTGGACATTTATCATTAATGTAGATACAACAGATTTTCACTAAGAGCTCTCACATCTCAAGCGCATATTAATAATCAAAATATTTGCTCATCATTACTAAATAATAATAATTGCACAGGGGGTCTACTGCTTTGTGTGTTCTTTAACACTGCTGTTAAATACTAAACAGGAGCTGTACCTAAAACAACAGACAAAACTTTATAATTGCAGTTGAAGAATTCATCTGTTCAGTCATTTGTCATGACTGAAAAAAAAGGTAGACAGAAGACCAATAAATGAGTATGTGGAAATAATGAAAAATGAAATGAGTTTATTTCAAACTGATTGAAGTCGACTTAAAATCTGTGTTTTTGGAGAACATTTTTGACAGCTGCCCAATTTTAGTGTCACATACAATTCTGAACAGAATGAATATTAATCGTCAAATATATTTCAAAAACATGTTATATAATAATGTTATGTAATGTTATACAATGCACCAAAGGTTTTTTCTGTTTTAATTTGTTGATCAGCGTAGAATAAAACCTTCCAGAGGTTTTTTTTTTTTTAACAATCCATCACAATCCACACATTTATTATGATTTTATATGTGAACATATTTGTTGTAAAGATGCTTTTTGTTGTGATTAAAAGGTTTTCTCGTTTGCATTTTGTTTTACAATGTGTAAAAAAGTTTAAATGTAAAGTAAATTTTTGTTGCACATTTTATATCTTAAAAATGACAGTGAAGAAACTTGTAAATAGATTTTGTTTGTATTCGCTGAATTGAAAGCTGACTGTATTATTACACTGTAATTAATATTTATGTAAATAAATGTCACCTACCTTGCGATTAGTTTTGCTGCGGCGGTCCTCGCTGCTCTGCTGTCAGTGTGAATGTAATGTGCAGCGCGCCGAGCGTTTTTGCATGTTGTCAAACCAACAAAAGTCACTTCATGTTGCCTTGTGACAGACAGCTGTGCATCCTGGGTTTTGAAAAACAAATTTATTGGTCATATCTTCATCACAGAGGGTAATTTTATGGAAACGGAATTATAATGACAGCAAATTCTGCCCATATTTCAGCTCTCCACGACAAATTTGCTCTCTACATTTTGCACTCACTTGTTTTGCTAAAATGTTATAAGTGACAAATAATTTGAGAACATTAAATGATTTGAAATGTTTAAATTAAATATATTTGAACCTTTTTGGGGATGTTTTGTGTGTTTAAATTATCCTTATGGCCTAAAGTTGCTTTTACTTTGGTTTGTTGAGATGCTGCTGCTGAAGGACTCTGCCTTTTAACTTTATGACGTCATAAAGCAGCTGTCAACGTCTGCTGTAGCCTGAAGGAGCACCTGCTGATTGGCTTTGAATGTCACAAGTGAGCAATTCTACAGTAGCAGGAATTATAATTGGAACATTTTTCTTATAGTAAACTATTTTGCAGTCATTATAATACCCTAGAAATGCACACTTTAAGTTGAACTTCTCAGATGTCACAAAAACAAGACACACAAATCAATGCATTCTTTAATTAAACATCGTTTAATTTGAACCATTCTGTCTTGCTTCATATTGTCTGTCCATGGGAGTCAAATGAGCTGAAAATAAAAGCGCTCCTCATTCAAATCAAACACCTGCATCTTCTCAGTCTGACCGTATGCACACCTCTGTTTTCAAATGCTGTCACCGTCCATAACCATGTTTATATATAAACTGACGCTGACCTAAATCCATCTATTGTCCTTTACGAGCGTAAGACTGTTATTACAGAAATTAAATTCATGAAGCTTTTTTTTTTTTAAACAAGAAAGTCAGTGCATCAAGCAATACAATTATTTCAGTTGGACGTTCAGCTGTACAAACACAAACAACCACAACATAGATGAATATGGCTGATAAAGGCTTTATTCCTATAATAAAACAAACAAACAAACAAATAATAAAATGGGGAGTTTATCATTGCTATTGCTGCGTTTCTGTGTGCTCTTTATATACTGGAGTTCTTGGCAACATTTTATTGTACCTGCATTATTGGTAAATGTCCACCAGGTGGAGATATTGCTCCTTATCAAGAACCTTGAGTATAGGCTGCTGTGAGACACAATCATAACCAAGCTGTTGAGTGTAGGTAGACAGCACTTTGAGATGACTTGCATTGTGACTTGGCATAATATAAACAAATTGTGTTCACTCTAAAACTGGCTAAAGTTAATAATAATGCTAAGTTTTAGGCGCACTTACTTGTCACAAAAGATAATCACAAACTGTTACCTCATGTTTCAATGTGAAACATGCATAGCCATTGTTTCTTAAAAAACACATAATTGCATAACTATAAAACAAACAAACAAAAAACACACTTCATCAATTTCTATTGAATTACCAGAAATGCATGTTGAATTTAAATACTTTTACAATAATTTTGTTGCTGGATGACCCAACCCAGTCTCGTGCCATTTTGTGATCAAAAAGTAAATTAATTTATGGTTCGTGATACTGTCACAAAAAGCATTTTTTTTTTTTTTTGTGACGGTATCACGAATGGGGCTATTATGGTTAGGGTTAGAAATAGTAAAATAAAAACACAACAGTCATGAAATTGTGATTCATTTCAAAAGCATGAAACTAGGCTGGGATGATCTTATGTTGTCATGTTCCTGGCAATACAACTGTAATAAAATGTGCAGTCTTCAGGCACAAGGGAAAGAATTTCCAGTAGCTTAACAGATTAGTGCCAGCCTGCCAGGACACAATGGGGAACAGTGGCCACCAAAGCTCCCTGAGGTGAAACACTGCCACAGAAAAGTCAGGATTTAGGGTTTTTCGTGAGTGTTGGCATCGCATTTGGAAATTCTTGGGTTCTACAATGATAATAAAAACTTTAGCTTAATGAAGAGAACATACGATTTTATTTCAGGCCATACCTTTTTCAAAGCACTTAGTTCAGGAACAAAACAATCCAACTCATTGTATTACTATAACTTCCAGAGTACAAGTTCCCCCTGTCAAAAAAAAAAAAAAAAAAAAGTCACACCTCACTTTTTAACACAGCATTTTCCTGGAGGTAAGTTTAACTATAGACAGCAGCTCAGTGTAGCACATGTGCACACAGCAGTATGTGCTGTTACTTAACATAAGGACTTTTAAATTGCAAAAATAAACCTGCTGGGTTAAAAACATATGTAATAGACAGACAAGGTATTGGATGTTATTTGATGTAGTTCAGTCAACAGAAAATGTCAGATGGACATGGAAGCCCTCAGCTTCCTGCAAAAAGATGTTGCAGTAGTACTACAAGACCAAAAAACCTAATTGTCATCAATTAAATTTATTCATACAACACCAAATCAGAATTGTTGCCCTAAAATACTGCAGTTCTGATTCTCAATCTGTTTCAGCTTTGTTTTTGCAGTTTGGCAGTTTTTCTGCTCTGTGCAGAAACAGGAGCGGTAACACCAGACTGCTGGGCAGCGATAGCCACATCGTTGTCGCGAACAGCGAGCACACGTTGCTGTTTGTCTGCAGTAATGTAAAATAAGCCCAGATGCAAACCATACTCCCACCAAACCTCAAAAACAACACAACCATGATGAGCACGATGACCACATGTGGACAGCTCTCTGCTTTGATTGGTCAGCTCTCCTCCTGTCCCCGCCTACTTCGCCTGGCCCTGGGCGAATCAGAGCGCAGACGACAGAAAGGCAGAAAAAAAAAAAAAAGATGGCAGCAAAAGACAAGCCCACCAAAAATAAATGTCAAGCAGGCTGTCAGTTTCCATCCATCCAAAACTGAAAACCCAAGAGCAGCCAACGGCGATATTTCTGATCTTGACTCCACCCCCTTGTTTCAGGTTCAGGTAGGTGACGGGGTGACTGACAGCCAGGTAACGATCCACGCAGGTGAGACAGTGAAACAGATTCTGACCAGTGAAGGTGGTGCACAAAAGGTACAGCCCCACTTTTTTCAGCACATGTTCAGTGAAGACACCGCAACAGAAGAAGCCACACCCCAAGACCCCAATGATCTCCATGACAACCATATTGTAGGTGAAGATGTCAGAGTGCGTCGTTGCAGAACATCGTTTCCTCCATCGCTTGTATCCCTGGTGGAGGATGAAGATGGAGAGCGGGAGGAGGAGGAGGAGGATGTTGGTGATGGAGGAGCTCAACACGATGAAGGTGTTTGCTGTAGAAGGAGAGCAGCTCTCCAAAGGACGGAGGGAGGAGTTGGAAGAGGATGAGGCGTTCACTGACATGCTTATATCAATGAAGGGCTGGAGAAAGAGGAGCAGGAGGTGCAGATTAAAAATGGGTTGTTCAAAAGAATAAAAGGGATTCTGTAATCTGATTAGATCACATAATCTAATCTTGCGTTTGTTTTGGCTCAAACCTTCTTTTTGTGTTCTTTAATTTTTTTAGGATTTGGATGCATTTAATTTAGAAAATAGATGGATGCGCATGTAAAATTGGTTTGCAATCTCCATATTAAAAGATAAGATTAAGATTGATTTTATTCATTTATAAGTGTTAATGTTATTTTCAGATTATTGTTCATGACATAACCAAGCACTAAGGTGGATTTAATTGTTCACACATCCTGAGAACAACATCATCTTGTACACATGCATATTGTATAATATTTAGTCTCTTTTAGATCACTTTTTATCCATCTTTGGTAATCCTGAAAAGTCTGCATTTGGATTAGAGTAATCCAATACAATGTTGCTTTTAAAAACTGGCATTAAAAGTAAAAGGGATTATGTGATCCTGGATAGCAATAAATGGATTCCCAAATCCAGATCAGTTTTATCCATGACAACCCTGACATCGGGGTGAATGTGAGGCATTATTGTAAAGCGCTTTGAGCATCTGATACAGATGGAAAAGTGCTATATAAATGCAGTCCATTTACCATTCATCCAGATTAAATCTTTTGAACCGCTGACCCCTGATTAGATGTTCACTTAAATACTTTGTTAATGAATTAGAAGCAGAGGCTGCGTGGGGGCAAACTGACATTCGACCTTTGACAAGAGGCCATGCATAACGAAAATATGTGAATGTCGTGTTAAAGGTCACCCACCTGAGCAGAGTTCCTTCATGATCGTCCTGCGTCTACAAACTCACTGCTTTTCCCTCCAAGTTGCAAACACACATTAACGTGGGTCACGTTTTTGCATCTTGCAAAGTCTCAATGATATTTTGTACGCTCAATTACACAAGGCAAATTTTCATTTTCCATAGTCTTTGCAGAGGAGGTCAGAGTGCAGCGATCCGTGATCCAGCGCTTCATGGACGAGTTTCAACTCGTGACTGTGACGAACCTCAAACATCACAGTGTGCTGCATCACGAAGCTTCACTCATTTGCTTATTGAGGTGACTGTGGAGCCATCGTCAGGATGGTGGCAACAAGTCAACCAAAGCACAACAGGAAATTGGTGTAGTCTTCAGCCCCCCCTCCCAAATGTGCATATTATTGGTTGAGCTAATAGGATTAATAAATGGAATAGTTCTGACTGTGTTGAATGTTTGGGCTCCAAAGTAAAGGTCAAACAATGTCGAAGTCCATTGGATTCTGTGACATGTGACATATGTTACCCTGTAACATGATAACTAAGCATGACACATGGCACAAACTATTCCTTTTTAAAACCCTATTAACACAACCAATAATTTGCATCACATGTTACAAAGATTGGAGCAACTTTAACTTTTGACCCCTGTACAAACTGAAATTTGTCACCATTCTTGCTGTTTTTACCCCATAACTCCATAACATTCAGTCACAGATAGTCCAAACTATACCTTTTTGGAATCTTTGTGATCAGACACATAATGTGATATAGCTTTCAATATGATTGGAGTATTCTTAAATTTTGACCCCTGTGTAATTCTTCATTGACCCTTACCTGGCCGTCTTATTGGATTTTCAAGTGGCCCGCAGTTTTTCTTAAACACTGATTTTTGAAGAACATTCATGCAAATCTGATGCTTGTATCACCAAGTGAACAATTCTGGCCAAAAATCAAACTTGTCTGCTCCATTATTAGCTGGATTTGCGTGACTTGGTTTAGTCTGCCTGTCTGTGACGTCATGTAAAATAGCACTGCAACACGACAAATCTCTGAATCGATTTCAAGTCACTGAATCATTTTGGAGTGATCTTGGTTCTAAATGAAGATCGTCCTTGAATTGTATCGGCAACCATGAATCATGATATGAGTCAAATCATTGTTAAAACGAATCATTACACCCCTGATATAAACTTAAAAATATAAATAGCTATATAAGCAGAACTAGACTCAGCATCAACTTTGTCCTTTTAGACTACATTTATAATCCAGGTCTGAGTCTCAGTCTCACTCATTGCCATGCCATATTGCATTATGGGTAATGACAAAACACAGTATGTACTATTACAACGGCTTTGTTAGCAGTTATTTCAACAACCATTTCTACAGTGTCTTGTCTGTTTGACTAATTTGGGGCCTTGGTGTACTTTTCTCATTCTGAACCATTTGGTTGATGATCAGCGGAATTCCATTTCAGGGCAGAAGATCTTTGAGGATCTTCACTCACCCCCCCCCCCCCCTTTTTTTTTAACACCAAAGCAGAAATATGAGGATATCTGAGAAAGAAATATTCATAACAAATTTATTGTTGATTGGATCAAAACAGGATATAATTCACACAGATTGATATTGGTACATCATCAATAGATTTACAACATCAGTTTTTCTGGTTGAGCAGCCAGAGCATGACGAATCCCCCCCCCCCCCCCCCCCCCCACACACACAAAACCCTTATAGTGTCACCATGGCAATCAAACGGTGATACAATAAAAGTAAGTGTAATTTAGATAAACAACACATAAAAAAGCTTTAATGGATATAATCTTCAAATACACCTTTCAGTATATATGAAAAGTCAAAATATCAAACAAATACTCAGAAAACTCAAAAACAGACAAAATATTTGATGATTGTTTGAAGAGATTAACAGAGTGAAATGTCTGACTTCTGTGACAATTACACTGAAATATGATACGTTATTAAACTGAATTATTACAGTTAGCCTATAAATAAATAACATTTCAATATTTTTTTCAACCAACATTTTCATTAAGTAACATTTTCCAAAAATCTCCAAAAGCGTTTGGTAAAACACCAGTTTTGTTACTTGCTTGATAACATACTATAAAATAAGTTTCTTACAAGAAATTGTTGCTGCTGTTGTTATTGTTGTTATTGTTGTGTGATGTGTGGCATATCAAAATGTTCAAAACAATCTAAGCTTTCTGAATGTGAGACGTATATTTGTCTAAAACACTGGTTAAAAGACAAAATATAGCTCTAAATTGAAAAGAAGAAATGTGTTTTTATAACCTTTTCAAATCTATAGTGAAAATACACCTTTTAAAAATTGAACAAAAGATGGTACATTGCAAAAGAACAGCGTATTTGGAAAAGAAAACTGCTAAGACTAAATGAAAATGAAAAAGAACGACACTCTTCATCGTGATTCGGGTTTGTGTTTGCAGCCTAGTTTTCCTGCTCTGTGCAGAAACAGCAGGGGTAAAACCAAACTGCTGGGTAATGCGAACAATGACGACAAAAAAGTGACAGAACACCAACTACTGGACATCGCATTTCTAACAGTAATCGCAACTAAAATCACATCCCCCCCAAACCTCAGCAACAGTGCTGCCAGTATGACCGCGATGGTGTTAAACGCTCTGTGCTTTGTTTGGTCAACCTGCTTCCTGTCCCCGCCCACTTCCCCCGGCCCTGAACGAATCAGAACACAGAGAACAGAAAGGCTGCAGAAAGAGACGATGGTTAAGGAGACGATTGAGAAAAGTAAAATGTTGATGGTGCTCAAAATAAAGTAATCCAATGAAATTAGACTACTTGAACTCAGCACCCAAGCACAACCAATGCTGATGTTTCTGATTCTGACTCCGCCCTTCCATCTCAAGTTCATGTAGGTGATGGGGTGAACAACAGCCAGGTATCGCTCCAGACAGGTGAGACAGTGAAACAGAGACTGGCCGCAGTAAGAGGCATTACTCACGATTATTCCCGCATAGACCAGAATTTCAAGACTAATGTAGACACCACAACAGTAAAAAACAATCCCGAGGATTCTGACCAAATCCATGGCAACCATATTGTAGGTGAAGATGTCTGAGTGACTTGTTGCAGAGCGTTTCTTCCTCCATCGCTGATATCCCACGAAAAAAACGAGGATGGAGAGAGGGACGAGGAAGAGAGTGAAGGTGACCAAGCAGGTGATGATGATGATGATTTTCGTGTTATAGCTGAAACATTTTTCTGTGAACTGGGAGAAGGATGAGTTGGAGGAAGAAGATGAGTTGAGTGACATGTTTTCACACACAGAAGCCTGAAGTGGAGGAGATGAGGAAGAGAGGCAAAGGAGAAAAGAAGAGATGATAAGAGAAAGATGGCAAAAAGATGAGTATGAATCATAGGGTTCATCTCTATTCATGGTTAGAAAGAGGTCTGATACAGTTTGTTGATGAATATCTCCACATTTTCCAAAAACTGCAATGACTGAGAAACAGTGAAGGAGAGCATGGACACCAACAGTGAAAACCTTCACTACTGTGAAACCTGAAGTTTGACCTTTGAGTAGGAATGTCCCAGTCCAATATACATTCCTGCTGAGACCCCCAGGACCAGCCACCACTGAGAATAAATTAAAAGTAATCAATTATTATGTACCTTATATATGAACATGAGACATATGTCCACTGTTGACTTGTTCCAGACCAACAATAACCATGGCCACCACCACCCCCACCCCACATTCACACACAAAATCCCTACACACCAACCAAACCTTTAGCCATTGCATCAGGATGCATCATGATTGGGTATAAAAGGAGCATCCCCAAAAGTCTCAGCCATTCACAAGCAAAGATGGGGTGAGGATCACCACTTTGTGAACAACTGCATGAAAAAAATAGTCCAACAGTTTAAGAACAATGTTTCTCAATGTTCAATTGCAAGGAATTTAAGGATTCCATCATCTACAGTCCATAATATAATCAGAAGATTCAGAGAATCTGGAGAACTTTCTACTTGTAAGCGAAAACCAACCTTGAATCCCCGTAACCTTCGATCCCTCAGGCGGCACTGCATTAAAAACCGACATCACTGTGTAAAGGATCTTACCACGTGGGCTCAAGAACACTTCAGTAAACCATTGTTGGTTAACACAGTTTGTCGCTACATCTATAAGTGCAAGTTAAAACTCTACCATGCAAAGCAAAACCCAAACATCAACAACATCCAGAAATGCCATTGCCTTCTCTGGGCCCGAGCTCATTTGTAATGGAGAGACGCAAAGTGGAAAAGTGTGCTGTGGTCTGATTGGGGTTGTAAATCACTGAGTGCAAAAACATCCATCTAAGCATAAAATCAGTCTGACAGTAGTATGTCATACCCTGAAAACATCACATATCAACAGTTCAAAACTGGAAATAAAGTTCAAAAATCTTTCTTTAAAAATCATCTCCATGTTCCTGTTCACCGCATAAAAATGATTTAATGTGAATAATGGAAACACCAACCTGAGCAGTTTATGATCGCCTTCGTTGTGCGTCTGGTCGCTCCTTTCTGCTCTGAACGTATGGGGCCGTCACCTTTTTGCATTTTGCAAAGTTTCCACAAAACATCTTACGCTCAATTACATGATGCAAATTATTTTTGTTCTCTTGCCTTCAAAAATGATGTTAAAATGACATGAATGCAAACAATCTGCGTATCAGATGATTAAACGTCCTGCATGAACAAACATTTCAACAACTCAAATGGCTGTGTTCAGATGTCATGCTGAGGTCACAGCTGTGGCTCGACAATTTACATATTATAAATCCAACGAAGTTTCTGTGATGCTTCTGTTATGCTCAATTACACAAAGCAAATTTTGTCCTCTATCAAAAAAAATAAAATAAAAATTACAAACTCATCCCATATTTGCATGATGACAATCTGTCTTGCAGCATTTTATCATGTGTTGCATGAATGAACAAATACACAACTTCTTCTTCTTTGTCTTTCAGCTGTTCCCGTTAGGGGTCGCCACAGCAGATCAATCGTTTCCATCTCACCTTGTCCTCTGTATCTTCCTCTGTCACACCAACCACCTGCATGTCCTCTCTCAGCACATCCATGAACCTCCTCTTTGGTCTCCCTCTTCTCCTCCTGCCTGGTGGCTCCATCCTCAGCATCCTTCTCCCTATATACCCTGAGTCCCTCCTCTGTACACGTCCAAACCATCTCAATCTCGCCTCTCTGACTTTGTCTCCAAACCGTCCCACCTGAGCTGTCCCTCTGATATGTTCATTCCTAATCTTGTCCATTCTTGTCACTCCCAAAGAGAATCTCAACATCTTCAGCTCTGCCACCTCCAGCTCTGCCTCCTGTCTTTTTGTTAGTGCCACCGTCTCTAAACCATACAACATAGCTGGTCTCACTACTGTTTTGTAAACTTTCCCCTTCACTCTTGCTGATATTCTTCGGTCACAAATCACTCCTGCCACCTTTCTCCACCCACTCCACCCTGCCTGCACTCTCTTCTTCACCTCTCTACCACACTCTCCATTACTTTGAACAGTTGACCCCAAATATTTAAACTCATCTACTTTCACCACTTCTACTCCTTGTAACTACACTATTCCACTGGGCTCCCTGTCATTCACACACATGTACTCAGTCTTGCTTCTACTGACTTTCATTCCCCTTCTCTCCAAAGCATATCTCCACTTCTCCAGTCTAGACTCAACTTGCTCTCTACTCTCACTACAGATCACAATGTCATCTGCAAACATCATAGTCCATGGGGACTCCTGTCTGATCTCATCTGTCAACCTGTCCATCACCACTGCAAACAAGAAAGGACTCAGAGCTGATCCTTGGTGTAATCCCACCTCCACCTTGAATGAGTCTGTCATTCCGACTGCGCATCTCACCGCTGTCACACTATTCTTGTACATGTCCTGTACTACCCTAACATACTTCTCTGCCACTCCAGACTTCCTCATACAATGCCACAACTCTTCTCTTGGCACCCTATCATAAGCTTTTTCTAAGTCCACAAATACACAATGTAACTCTTTCTGTCCTTCTCTGTACTTTTCCAACAGTATTCTCAGAGCAAACATTGCATCTGTAGTGCTCTTTCTCGGCATGAAACCATATTGCTGCTCACAGATCTTCACCTGTTTTCTAAGCCTAGCTTCTACTACTCTTTCCCATAACTTCATGCTGTGGCTGATCAGCTTTATGCCTCTGTAGTTACTGCAGCTCTGCACATCACCCTTGTTCTTGAAAATAGGAACCAGCACACTTCGTCTCCACTCCTCAGGCATCCTCTCACTTTCCAAGATTTTATTAAACAATCTGGTTAGAAACTCTACTGCCATCTCTCCTAGACATTTCCATGCCTCCATTGGAATGTCATCTGGACCAACTGCCTTTCCACTCTTCATCCTCTTCATAGCAGCCCTCACTTCTTCCTTGCTAATCTCTTTTACTTCCTGATTTACTCTCACCACATCATCCAGCCTTTTCTCTCGCTCATTTTCTTTATTCATCAACTCTTCGAAATATTCCCTCCACCTTCTCAGCACACACTCCTCACTTGTCAGCACATTACCATGTGCATCTTTTACCACCCTAACCTGCTGCACATCCTTTCCAGCTCTGTCCCTTTGTCTGGCCAATCGGTACAAGTCCTTTTCTCCTTCCTTACTATTCAACTTCTTGTACAGCTCGCAATATGCCTTTTCCTTTGCTTTTGCCACTTCTCTTCTCGCCTTACGCCACACCTCCTTGTACTCCTGTCTACTTTCTTCATCTCTCCGACTATCCCAAAACTTTTTCGCCAGCCTCTTTCTCCTTATGCTTTCCTGGACCTCTTCATTCCACCACCAAGTCTCCTTGTCTTCCTTCCACTGTCCAGATGTCATACCCAGTACTGCCCTAGCTGTCTCCCTCACCACATCTGCAGTACTCTTCCAATTGTCCAAAACTGCTTCCCCTCCAACCAGTGCTTCTCTCACCTGCTCGCTAAATTTCACACAACAGTCTTCCTCATTCAGCTTCCACCATCTGATCCTTTGTTGAGCTCTCACTCTCTTCTGTTGTGTGGGCCGCCAGAAGAGGATGTACTGCTGGCCCACCACCAAAGGGCGCCCTGCCTGAAGTGCGGGCTTCAGGCACGAGAGGGCGCTGCCGCCACGGACACAGCCGGGAGTGACAGCTGTCACTCATTAATTCCTGACAGCTGTCACACATTCTTCATCATCGCACTCCATAAAGACCAGACGTCATCTCCACCTCATCGCCGAGATATCATACTTCATAGGAGGTAATACTCTCAGCCTTTTTGTGAGATTTGTAACTCTGTTATTGTGAGAATTTGCAGGAGAACCGGTCGTTTGTGAGGAGGCTGTGCAAGACGGCGCTCCTTTTCAGCTGAGACCGCTGCAACATATTGAATGAGAGGTGGAGGTGGCATTCCCACCGTTGTTGTTACTGGGTGTACACACACCCACACTTGACTGTCTTTGTTCTTCGCCAGCAGTACCAGATCCGACAGTCGGGGACGGTGATCACCTGGGAATTCGGGACTTGGCGGCTCCAGTATTCACCAGGTTCGGTGGCGGCGGAAATCGTGTGGTTCCGGCTCTTCTCAGGACAGACGTCTTCTATCCTCGAGCCTGCCCACACGTCACCTCTGTGTATTGACTGTTATGATATTCTGTGATTGTCTGTATGTTCGTTGTGCACATTCACAACATTAAATTGTTACTTTTTGGCTCATCTATTGACCGTTCATTTGCGCTCCTTGTTGTGGGTCTGTGTCACTACACTTTCCCAACATCTTCTTCTTCTTTACCTCTAAAGTCATCCTACAAACAACCATCCTATGCTGTCTAGTGACACTCTCTCCTGCTACCACCTTACAGTCTGATTTCTTTTAGCTTGCATCTCCTATAAAGAATGTAGTCCACCTGTGTGCACCTTCCACCACTTTTATATGTTACCCTGTGCTCCTCCCTTTTCTTAAAGTAGGTATTCACCACAGCCATTTCCATCCTTTTTGCAAAATCAACTACCATCTGTCCTTCCCCATTCCTATCCTTGATACCATATCTACCCATTACTTCCACATCACCTCTGTTCCCTTCACCAACATGCCCATTGAAGTCTGCTCCTATCAGCACTCTTTCATGCTTGGGCACACTCTCCACCACCTCATCTAACACACTCCAGAAATCTTCTTTCTCCTTCATCTCACAACCTACACACAACAAAAACAAATATTTATAAATAATAATTATTGATACCCGAATGTCAGTATGTTACAAATGTATTTATCAGAACACAAATAACCTAAAACAGACTTCTCCAACACTGCACAACAAAGATTTACAATTAACATCTGTTCCTCATCATCACATTATTTATGAATTACACAGCGATGTTAACTGTTTCACTTTAATAAATATTAAAGATGACAGGTGCCAACAATTCTAATTCATATTGACTGATACAAATTAAGTGATCTGAGGCCAGTTTAAATAATACAACCCCTGGCAATAATTATGGAATCATTGGCCTTGTAGGATGTTCATTCAGTTGTTTAATTTTGTAGAAAAAAAGCAGATCACAGACATGACACAAAACTAAGGTCATTTCAAATGGCAACTTTCTGGCTTTAAGAAACACTATAAGAAATCAGGAAAAATAATTGTGGCAGTCAGTAACGGTTACTTTTTAGACCAAGCAGATGGAAAAAAATATGGACTCACTCAATTCTGAGGAAAAAATTATGGAATCACCCTGTAAATTTTCATCCCCAAAACTAACACCTGCATCAAATCAGATCTGCTCGTTAGTCTGCATCTAAAAAGGAGTGATCACACCTTGGAGAGCTGTTGCACCAAGTGGACTTGACATGAATCATGGCTCCAACACAAGAGATGTCAATTGAAACAAAGGAGAGGATTATTGTTGTGTGTTGGGGGGGTGTGGCTGGACATTTTGGTGTTCTTTTCTTTTCTTTGCTCTCCAGGTGGTATGCAAACTGATTTATTGTCTGTGGAGAAGGTGCTGGCAGAAGAGTCCTTCACCCTCATCAACATGATGTGCAGCACCTGTGGATGGTGCTCACGTGCAACCTTAAAGACTTTCAGCTGAAGCAGATAATGAGATGGCGTTCTGCATTTAAGTCATGTGTGATTCAAGCAGAATTGCCGGGAACTCGACCTTGTGATGTTCGTTTGTGAGACGCTGAGGACCGCGCCTGGGTTTGACACATTGTGCCTGTGAAGGAGGAAGGGTGAGGGACACATGCTGTCAGCACACATCAGAGGTGATTGATTATCTGAATAATTGTTAACAGTAACTTGGTATTTTGTTACGCAGTATATTTGAAGTTTGATGAGAGTTGTGCAGCTTGCTTCTCACTGCCGTGGCATGCGGACTGATGATCCTCCACCTGTTGTGAGAAGCTGCTCATTACATAAAGCTTGAATTCAGACCTGAATGTGTTGCTGATAGTGTGTGCCTTTTGAAGGATATTAGTTGTAGCTGCTGACTTACCTCACCTCTTCTATCCTTCGCAGAGTCGGTTTGTCGTGTCCACCTGGGGAGTGTTTGGCGGTGAACGTGGGTCCAGAAGCGCCGGGCTTTGATCCTTTTGTGCGCTGGAGAGCGTGCCGTCCTTCACTCCGCCAGACCAACGCAGTTTTTGTTTGTACACTTTGTTATGCACCAAAGGGGGAAAATAAATCGTTTTGTTATTGGAACCGCTTTCTGGTTGTTTTAGTGCTGGGTTCCGTCAGACGCAGGTCCACTCCTCAACCCGTGTCGACACATAACAGATTATCAAACTCTTAAAAGAGGGTAAATCATCACGCAATGTTGCAAAAGATGTTGGTTGTTCACGGTCAGCTGTGTCTAAAGTCTGGACCAAATACAAACAACATGGGAAGGTTGTTAAAGGCAAACATACTGGTAGACCAAGGAAGACATCAAAGCGTCAAGACAGAAAACTTAAAGCAATACGTCTCAAAAATCGAAAATGCACAACAAACAAATGAGGAACGAATGGGAGGAAACTGGAGTCAACGTCTGTGACTGAACTGTAAGAAACTGCCTAAAGGAAATGGGATTTACATACAGAAAAGCTAAATGAAAGCCATCATTAACACATAAACAGAAAAAAAACAAGGTTACAATGGGCTAAGGAAAAGCAATCGTGGACTGTGGATGACTGGATGAAAGTCATATTCAGTGATGAATCTCGAATCTGCATTGGGCAAGGTGATGATGCTGGAACTTTTGTTTGGTGCCTTTCCAATGAGATTTATAAAGATGACTGCCTGAAGAGAACATGTAAATTTTCACAGTCATTGATGATATGGGGCTGCATGTCAGGTAAAGGCACTGGGGAGATGGCTGTCATTACATCATCAATAAATGCACAAGTTTACGTTGATATTTTGGACACTTTTCTTATCCCATCAATTGAAAGGATGTTTGGGGATGATGAAATCATTTTTCAAGATGATAATGCATCTTGCCATAGAGCAAAAATTGTGAAAACATTCCTTGCAAAAAGACACATAGGGTCAATGTCATGGCCTGCAAATAGTCCAGATCTTAATCCAATTGAAAATCTTTGGTGGAAGTTGAAGAAAATGGTCCATGACAAGGCTCCAACCTGCAAAGCTGATCTGGCAACAGCAATCAGAGAAAGTTGGAGCCAGATTGATGAAGAGTACTGTTTGTCACTCATTAAGTCCATGCCTCAGAGACTGCAAGCTGTTATAAAAGCCAGAGGTGGTGCAACAAAATACTAGTGATGTGTTGGAGCGTTCTTTTGATTTTCATGATTCCATAATTTTTTCCTCAGAATTGAGTGAGTCCATATTTTTTTCCCTCTGCTTGGTTTAAAAAAGTAACCGTTACTGACTGCCACAATTATTTTTCCTGATTTCTTATAGTGTTTCTTAAAGCCAGAAAGTTGCCATTTGAAATGACTTTAGTTTTGTGTCATGTCTGTGATCTGCTTTTTTTCTACAAAATTAAACAACTGAATGAACATCCTCCGAAGCCGGTGATTCCATAATTTTTGCCAGGGTTTGTATAAGAGGGCTGTCAATAAAGTATAGGTCCTTTTTATTTTTTTCAAAAACTATATGGATTTCATTCATATGCTTTTACGTCAGACATGCTTGAACCCTTGTGCGCATGCGTGAGTTTTTCCACGCCTGTCGGTGATGTCATTCGCCTGTGAGCACTCCTTGTGGGAGGAGTCGTCCAGCCCCTTGTCGGAATTCCTTTGTCTGAGAAGTTGCTGAGAGACTGGCGCTTTGTTTGATCAAAATTTTTTCTAAACCTGTGAGGCACATCGAAGTGGACACGGTTCGAAAAATTAAGCTGGTTTTCGGTGAAAATTTTAACGGCTGATGAGAGATTTTGAGGTGATACTGTCACTTTAAGGACTTCCCACGGAGCGGGACATCGCGCAGCGCTCCCAGGCACCGTCGTCAGCCTGTTTCAAGCTGAAAACCTCCACATTTCAGGCTCTATTGATCCAGGACGTCGTGAGAGAACAGAGAAGTTTCAGAAGAAGTCGGTTTCAGCATTTTATCCGGATATTCCACTGTTAAAGGAGATTTTTTTAATGAAAGACGTGTGGACGGGTCCGCGCATTGGGACGCAGCCGGCGCGGTGCAGCGGCACAGGAAAAACACCTCCGTGTTCATAACCATTTGTAAAATCCAGGCGGCTTTTGATGGCTTTCAGTGGAGTGAGTATATGAGAAATTGCTTAACAGCTGGACATGTTCCAACTTGTCCTTAAGGCTTCCAACAGAGGTGTTTTTCCTGTGGCGGAGCGTCGCGGCGGCTGCGAGCCGACGCTACAATCCGTCCGCACGTCTTTCATTCTCAGACAAAGGAATTCCGACGAGGGGCTGGACGACTCCTCCCACAAGGAGTGCTCACAGGTGAATGGCGTCACCGACAGGCGTGGAAAAACTCACGCATGCGCACGAGGGTTCAAGCATGTCTGACGTAAAAACACATGAATGAAATCCATATAGTTTTTGAAAAAAATAAAAAGGATCTATACTTTATTGACAGACCTTGTATTATGAGCAAAGTGCAGCAGCATGAAACTCGCTCATGGTACAGGGAGTCTCAAACAGGAAGTGCCAAATTTTGAGTCCACAGTGAAACAGGAAATGTCAAATGTCAAACACTTCCTGGATTGACAAGGGAGATCCCATGGAAACTCATGGCAAATTCACACTGAAACAGGAAGTGCCAAATTTTGAGTCCACAGTGAAACAGGAAAGGTCAAATGTTAAATACTTCCTGCCATGGGTGGAGCTTGAGCGGAGGCCAGGGTTGCACTGGACTTCCCTGAAATCTGATTGGACACAGATGATTGACATGTCACGGCACCGCACGTCTGAAAAGAGCTGCATTTTGAAATCAGTGAGTCACATTGACTGCGAGGTTCCTCCTGTCCAGTAGTTGGTGCTGGGTACCACAAAAGGTTCTAATCCACCTTAGTAAAAGAAGAAAAATGTTTGCCTCAGATTTGAACTGAACACGTCGTTTGACCCATGGACTAATAATGACACCAAAGTTATATTGGTGAGTAAACGACCATATTTGATGCCAGAAATAAGGTCCAGGTTGTTAAAAGCGGCATTTCTCCTTTAATTTGGGTTGCCTTATATATGCATGTGTCTCCAGTGATTTTTAAATGAGTAGGCAGCTGTTGATTAAATAGCATCTTACAATGGCTTGCAAAAGTATTCATACCCCTTGGTATTTCATGCATTTGAATTAATTCATGGCATTTAAAATACAAAAAGTAAATCATTGTGTATCTCAACAACCAAACAGCCAAGATGGATCAAACTTTGTGTGAAGACTTTCTCAACATTGCACCTGGTGAGTCAAAATTTTGCACGTTGTCAAGAAATGTTGGCTTCTCAGAATGCAAAAGATGGAGAACCATACCTGACCTTTTCTGGCCCCTTGTACTTGATATCGAGAGGTGATTAGATTTCTCAGGAGTTTGGAGAAAGGTCAAAATGGAAGGAAAACATGGTCCCAAAATCACCTTTGATTGAGGTTTGATTGACTTGTTTTTCTCCCCTTTGAAGCACTGCTTACGTGTGACATTTGACTGAAAAAGCATCATGAAATAATTCTGCTCAGGAGTGTGCTGCAGATTTAGACATTGTGTTTCTTTATGCTTGTATGGAGGAGGCGGCACAGTGGATTATGGGTAAGCACTGTTGCCTCACAGCAAGAAGGTCCTGAGTCGGTTCCCACCTGGTCCTTTCTGTGTGGAGTTTGCATGTTCTCCCATGTTTGTGTGTGTTGTCTCCAGTTACTCCGACTTCCTCCCACATCCAAAGACATGCAGGTTTCAGAGAGATGTTTTGGGGCACACTTGCATAAAATGCTGATATGTATGTACAAATCTGATCACATGGGGGCCAGACAGCGAGGTCTGAGTGCACACAGCACGGGGAGGTGCTGGACCACATAACACAGAGATATGGTCTGGGCGCTGAATGGACAGGGTGCGGCTGCTGTTGTGATCTGTGCTCCTGGACGTCCCAGCTAGAGAACACCTACTGTGTTTAGAAGGACTTGAACTTACAACATTCCTCCATGAGGCATGTGTCTGTGCCTGCTGTCCTCACGTGGAAATTCATAAAAACGTATGTCGTTTTTGCGACGGGCTCTTTTTTTTTTTTAAATACGTTTATCTGCTTGTTGATTTTAGCCATTTCATACTTCTGTTATAAGACAGTGATTGTGGTGCAGTGGTAAATTTTCTGTCTGGTAATCAGAGCTTTCAGGTTTGAATCCCATGAATGGCATTTATTTTTTATTTAACCAGGGCTATTTCACCATGGGGTTCTGTATTGCGTCCCCTTTTATGTATTATTTATATCAACCCAGTGATATTCACTAATTATACAGCTGTCATGCTCGGCCCCAGCTCAGGGTTTAGGTCAGTTCTTTGCCTTATTTCCCCTTTGGTTTTCTGGTTTTACTTTGTCATGTAAATCTCAGTTTGGTTCTGTTTATTGCTTTTCTTTGTGTTTCACTTTCATCACTGGTTCATTCTTTGGTTATCATTTATTCTGTAGTTGGTTATTGTATTCTTTCACTCTTGGTCCCTTAAGTTACTTTAGTCTTAGATTAGTTATCACATTTATTGTATTTTGCTTTAGTCACAGGTTTTGGTTATTATTCATCTTCAGTCTTGCTTATCAGATGTGATGTGCTTATGTTCCGTTTGTCATTTATTGCATTCTCTGTTTATCGGTTATATTTTTATTTATTGCATTATTCTGTAATCACTGGTTTTACTAATAGTTTGTTTTGTCATCATTTATTGTATTCACTTTTATGTCTCAATCAGTATCAGTTCCATTCTAGTTTTAGTTATAATCATTAGTTTTCTTGTTTTCCTCTTTTTGACTTGTCACGTTAGTTCTTAGCCCCTTTTGTTTTGCTCATGTTATTTGTTTGTCTTGAGCACTTTATGTTTTTCAGTTAGTTTTTCTGTTACTTACTTCTCTTTCTTTGCACCACTTTGTTTTGCCCTCTCGCACTCTTGCCTTTCTCCCCTCTTCTGATTCACAAAACTGCACCTCTTTCCAGAACCTTCCATGCACCTGCTTCACATCACCTTGATTAGTCAGTTCATTATTTAAGCCCTCACAGTTCCACTACTCACTGCAGTGGGATTGTGCACACCTACCCAACCATGTGTCCCTCTCAACATTAGCGCAATGTTTTTGTGGTTCGCTCGTACAAGCTGTTTTGCTGTGATTTGCCCTCATTTGTACTTATTTGTACTATGCGTAAAAGGTCCCTAATATTTGAATATTCTGAGATACTTTTTTTTTGTTTTTGATGTAGCCTATAACAATCAAAGCTGACAGATAGATAGATGGAGATCATCACACAGCAGAATGCAGTGCATGTTTTATAAGTGCATTCACGCACTGCTTCACATAAACTTTACAATGAATCTATTTTATTCACACAAATCTTCAACAGTGTGCATCAGTTGCCATGTTTTGTTGTGCGTAGCTAATGCAATGATAAAAGCCACTTTCTCATCATGTCTGTTGTCTTACTGCTCACAGAGACTGTGCAGGGACGTAGGCAGAGGGGCAAAGGGTGCTAACAGCCCCTAGAGTAAAGGTCCATTTTGGAGATATTTTAGACATTTTTTCATGATGATGATGACAATACTATTAATTATTTTTTAAAAGAATATACATAAATATTGTGATGGCATCCAGACTGGCCATGTACATTGTTGGCTCGTACATTGCTGTAAAATGCCCATTGTTTTTATGATGAGTTGGTATTTGGAACATCTCCGACTGCTCAAAACCAGGACACACAGTCACACACACTCAGTCAGTGAGGAACATGTGACCACATATATACACACTTGTTTTGGAAGTAATATCTGAACAGCTAGAAACCAACAACTGACTATAAACAACCCTCAAAAGAATGATGTCCATTCTGCAAGAATTTAGCAACAACAGCAAACAACCCAAAATGCATTTGTGACTTCTTGACAAATACGTGTTGCCCAACAGGAAGCCAGAACAAACCAGAAGCCCAACAGACTGGAAGAGCAGTGCCACCACGATGAGGAAGGTACACTGCTTTGACTGGCCAAATATTTGAATTCACACTGACACCAGGTGGCAGTATTGCTCACCTCCACCTCTTCAATTCTGGGTGTGAGCAGGGAAGTCGAGGGAGCGCATAACCTCATGAATCTTCAGAATCTGGATTCTTTCATATCCTGCAGAAGGTAAGACTCCACCTCTTGGCACCTCACACTGTCTCACCTCATTACTCCGGCTCAAAAAATGTTCTTGATTCATTTTTAATTTTGCTGGGGAAATAATTGCTTTTACTGCTTTGTATCTGGATCACAAGATGTTAAAGTTTTGAGGTGGATTTTGACAAGTGGAGAAAGAAATAAGACTCGTTGGTGCCGGTGAGTTTGCAACTCTTCATGGACAGGACGCCGGTCCAACCCAGGTTACATTCCCAGCCAAGGCTGGTACCCATTTACAGATTGGTAGTCTGAGACTATACAGATTAAAGGCCTGATTTACTAAAGATTACATGTGTAAAAACATGCACAAACTCTGTTGCACCACTCTAACATCAATAACTATGTGACAAGCAGGTCTCTGAGGTCCTCAGACCAGAACCTGCTGGTTCTACCAAGGTCAAGACTGTGTTTCTCAAATTACTATAACGCACTTTGTGATTTTTATCTTGTAAGGCGCTATACATATAAAACTTTCTTGCTTAGGATTGCAAAATAGCACATACTGACCATTTAACACGTTTACCTTCATGAATATACAATTTAGTGTGTGTCCACCCGAGTGCGCAAAAGTGTGGGATGTGAATTTAGTACTCGCATTAAGATTTATGGAGATTTTTTGTGTTCTGACTGCAGCCTGAATGTTGCATATTTGTAACCTGGGTCGCCTATTCCTAAAAGTCCTCAAAAATGTCTGTTGTGGCTTTGTCAAAATTCAAGATGGTGCCTAAAATGGCCGCTGTTTCACTTTTTTTTTTTTTTTTTTTTTGCTTGTTTGTTTTTACCGCAACAAACATTGTTAGTTTGTTTTGCTCAGAAATAAGATGGTTTTGACCATGTAAAATGCAGTGAGCAAATTAATAAAAACAGTAACTGATAAGACTATAATATTTTAATGTTTGCAGTGAGGAAAAATATTCTTTTGCAGTGGGTTAGTGACAAGTCTCCTTCTGTTTGTGGCTGGCGTAAAATGATTTTTGATCTTCTCCCTTTACTTCTCCAATATTATACATGATAATAAAGACCAGTTTCACAGAACATGGCGTCCTTTTTTGGATTATATTTGATTGGGCTCCTCTTTGGCTTTATTAAAAGGACTGTGATGCACCTGAAGGACAGCTATGAATGGGATGGACATCTGGACAATCAGAATATGGCATACTGCAGTATGGCATATATATAGTTTTTTTTTCTCTCTCTCTCTCTAAGTTTTTGTTTATTTAGAAACAATTTATGTTGTATGGGAAAAAAGAAAATCCCAATAAAAACAATGAAAACAAACAAAATGAATGAAGGAGTTAATTCCCTCCAGTTTAATGTGATAAACAATAATTGTTATCATATTGTTTCATAAGGATTAAATCTGCGGGTGTTTCCATTTTATTTAGGCATGATATGTGAAGGGCAGGTTGCCATAACCTGCATCTTGACATCAAGGATCCCAAAAAAGGAAAAAGCCCAAATTTCCAGCAATATGTCAACTGTTTAAATTGACTTTCTGACATGAAGGTTGTGGGACCCAAATGCAAAAACTGACAAGACAGTGGAGGGAAATGGAAGGGCTAAAAAAAAAAGCAGGGATTCAGTACACAGTTAGACAGTCAAAGATGAAGAGGTACAGGTAGTTGGCAGGCAAAGTCGTTGTCAAAAAGGCAAGCTCAGATCTTTACACAGGCAGACAATGTACGTGATCAGTAGCAAGGCAAGGTCACAAAAACAGAACAGGGTTGGTACATGGCAAGACAAGGCAGAGCTATGACAAAGGCTGGTACGAGGACTGTGAAAATCAACAAACTGGTGAGGCTCAAGTGAAAACAGAGGACTTAAAAAAACAAGGGTGGAAATGACGAATGTGAGAACAGGTGTGTCAGAAGAATCAGGAAGGGGGCGTGGCATACAGAAGAAACAGGGAAGTTCAGTTAGGCGTGACTAAGTGCAAAAAGACTGAACAGCAAAAGCCAAAAGATAATCTTGATGAAGAGAAAAAACCCAGAAAGGACAAAATATAGAGACAAATGAAAACAGAGAAAAAAACAACAGTGAACAACATAACATGCCAACGGAAAGAAATGACCAAAAACGAATAAATGTTAAGGTGAACAGACCAGCCAGAAAATAAAAGACTAAGACAAAACTAGAACGGAACTGACCATGGCTAAAGAATAAAAACTAACAAGAACAAAATGACACAACAACCTATAGACTGAATAGAAAACAAACCCAGACTACAGAATAACAGATAATGCCAAAAAATGACTGAACAGAAAAATAAGTGATAAACAGAAACAACCCCAAGAGACAAAAGTATGCTTCACAGGAAAAGCCCGACTAAAGCATAACAAACAAATAATGCAATCAGTGACTAAAGCATAATACAAGAAATGAGATAAACAGAACCAAAGACTGAAGTGACTAAGGTAACAATTAAATGAAAACAATATGGCAAAACAGCTACTAAGACCAAACTACACAATCACTGACAGAAGACCACAAATAAACGAATGATGAACAGAAAACAAAACCAATGATAACATGGGAATGACAAGAATACAAATACAGATGTACTGAACAAGAAAGCAGAAATCAGTACAAAACGTATGACAGGAAGCCCATCAAGGGCAGGATAATGACACTTTCCTCTTCGAAAATGAGGTTGAGGTCAGACTTTGAGGTAAAATGTTTTTCCATCCGGTTTGTTTTTGTGATAGCTGAGTGTGTCTTTATTGTGTGTGGATTGCTTTTTGTAGAAGTGATTCTTGGATTTTTATGTAACAAAATCCTGACATTGTATAATGAGTCAACAGCACAAAGTATATCTCACAAAAAAGATAATTTTTCATCATTTTGACGAAACACACAAACCACTTTTAAAGATGTGAGGTTACAATACACATGCTTATGATTCTGCAGTTGTTTTCTATTCCACGAAATGTATAAATCCCATATTCCACGTGGAAGCTTTTGTCAGTGTTTGCAATTTCAGTGTAAAATTCATGTTATTTATCCATAACTCATCAAAATTTCCTGACTCTAACTTTGAACATGTCTCTAAGTATTTTTTTCTCTGTTTTATTGCCTTGTTTGATTTTTACATATTCCAAATGATTTACGTTTAAAAAGCCAGTTTCGTTAACAGAGAAAAATTGACATTTGCACATGAATTTTGTCTCTTCCAACTTCCTGTCAGGTTAATTGTTTCCTCCAACATGTTCCGCCTCCTGAAGTCCCTGACAGCTCTGATCCTGCTGGGAACAGGTAGAACATCGGATTTATTACTGTAATTACTAAAATAATAATTTAAAAAAAAAAGATGGAAGGACTTATTTTGACAATCTAAAGGGCGGACAGTGCAAGTGATAAATCTTTGATAGCCACACCTACCTTGTGTGCTGATTGTCCAGATGGTAAATTCAAACAACTTCAGTGAGCATGGAAAATAACAATGACCTGAAATTTATTCTTAAAGTTTACAATAAAAATGTTCATGTGGCCGTCACCTTACAGTGTTCACAAAACTATTGTCCTTTAAGTTTTAACATTTTTAAATTGCTTTGTTCAACATTATTATTGTCAGCAGTACATGTAATGAGCTTCTGGGATCACTTGTAGTCATGTAAGGTGTTTTTTGTTTGTTTGTTTTTTAGGTACATGTCAGGTGATAACTAAGTCTGGACTGATGGACATCAGCTCCTGTCCCATCACCTTTTATGGACAGAGATATGAGCGGCTATTGGTGAGTAGGAAGAAACATCCTTCTGTTTTTCCCATGATTTGACTTTTCATATTCAGTTTTGATCCAACCAGTTTAATGTTCTGGTAGAAAAAGTGTTTGTAAATATAACATGTTCATATATACTTACAAAACCCACGTGAAAGTCAGTTTCTATGCAGATGACATTATTTTGTTCTGTGACAAGAACACATAAAGACATGTTTTTCCTGTTGTAAAATAGTTACACATTTCACAGATTCCCAAACAGCTCAAACTATACTTTTGCTGTTTGAAATCTAAACAATCTGACTTCAAACTGTCACCAGGTTTGACATAACTGGTCACCACCAGGTTTGACATTGTCAACCTCATCCAAAAACTGGGTTTAAAATTTGTACCTATCATTTAAACATTACATTCCTAGTTTGTGTGTAAAATAAAGAAAAACAATTCTCTCTGCTAGTGTTCATACTGGCTAGCCAGCTCACATAAACTAATATCTGTGTTGTGCTGGAGGATAAATGGTGCCCAAACTAAACTGATGGTGTTTGCAGTCGGTTATCAGCAAATACCGATTAGTAGAAATTCACAAATGGCAAGTAATTGTTGGCCATGAAGTATCTGAGATAGTTAGCCAGTTAGCCTAGCCTAACTGTTGGCTCTCCAAGCCAGCTAGCTAACACAAGCCTTTTTAAAAATGTCTTATTTGAAGTCTTCCTGGATTAATGACAACATTATATAGTGAATTTAACTTTTCTTAAATAATCCAATTGTAGAAACCTGTTTTTGCTCATGACTTTGTGCATCCAAGCTATGTATATCGTAGATGTTGTCTGTCATGTATGTATGTAAATTTCTCTGTAGTTACATTTTGCAGGACTGTCTGACTAAAAGTTTTAATTTACTTTATATTTTTATATTTCTGCTTAATTTAAAAGGTGAACACCACACATGACGCATTTACTGTTTGTTTCACCGGCCATGTCAAACCTGGAACTACAGGGGACTGTATTGTGGTACCTCGAGTAACCGGAGACTCTTTTCAGTCTGACATCAGGACTGACTTTTTCCGTCTTGGATCACCACTGCACCAGCAGGTGCCAACCGTTAAAACTGAAGGAACATGTTTCATAGATGTAGCGATGGGTTCCACGTCAGAAACGGAGGTCTGAACTGTTGAAGCGCTTGTTCAAAAACCTGTGTGAGGTAGCATCCTCATGGTGTCTCTCTTTGTCTCAGATTTTCTTAACTTTATTCAACTTTGGAACACAAGCAGTCATGTGGCTCATGAAAACAATTGACCACCCTAATGGTGTCCTGGTGAGTATTTCTAACACTTATCTAACAAAATAAGAATTATTTCAGCTGTAACTAGCAAAACATTCATTAGAAAGTAGGTAAAAAAAATGTTTAATAAAAAGGAGACCAGTGCAGAGACATGAAATCACTTATACCCCGTGATTGACCTTATCAGCTGGACCTTATCCGCCAAGAAGGAAGCCATCATGCTTGTACCTCCTCGTCGGTCTTACAGGGCTGTACCTCTACCGTCGATTGGTAGATCAGGTCACAGTTGGGGTTTTTGAAGGTGCCTGCTACCACTTGTTCATTTAGAGAATGGTTATTAGAGGAGTGAGTCTCAGAGGGACTGTTTGAATGCAATGCACAGAGTGGGATGTGCTGTTGGAGTCGGTGACAGGACAAAATCCCAACTCATTACAAAAGTGGACAAAATCCCAGTCTCATGAATAAATATGAAATATAATCAAGTTGGGGTTTGTGTACTACATTAATGTAGGGTTTAAGTGAAATGGGACTTTGGAATGAGACTGGGATTTTGTCCATTTTTGTAATAAGGGGTTGGGATATTGTCCACTGGGATATTGTCTGTTGGGATTTTGTCATGGATCCATTGGAGTCACAGGAAAATGACATGGCCATGAACATTGACGATAAAGTGGATATGATTCTGTGCTGCCTGTAAAGACTATATGCTGTTTTCCAAATACTAAACCATGGGATAACTAGTGAAATTAAGAAGTTACTGTATCAGAAAAAGCAAGTGTTTAAGGATGGGGACAAAGAGGAGATGAGATCTGTACCAACATGACCTGAGGAGAATAAAGCAGGTGAAGGTGGATTAGAAAATCAAGATGGAAAGAAATCTGCGGCAGAATAACATGAAAGAAGTGTGGAGAGGGATGAGGAACATTACTGGCTAGAACAGGGGTGGCCAAGTTCGGTCCTCGAGAGCCACATTCCTGACACTCTTAGTTGTCTCCCTGCTCCAACACACCTGAATCCAATGAAAGACTCGTTATCAGACTTTTAATGAGCCTTTCATTGGATTCAGGTGTGTTGGAGCAGGGAGACAACTAGGAGTGTCAGGAATGTGGCTCTCGAGGACCGAACTTGGCCACCCCTGGGCTAGAAGAACAGGAATATCCAGGCTATGGAGGTAGATGTAGATAAAGCCAATGACTTCAACCTGCTTTCTAAAAGGTTTGGGTTCATCCTGCTTCATCTGGGACACCCTCATCTACTCTCCCTCCCACCACCACCACCTCTGTACCTAGCCAGCCTCCCTCCCCCTTGTTTTTAAAGGGCTTAAAGGGCCGTGTTCAGGGAAAGCAGTGGGTCCGGATGGGGTATATCCAAGAATGTCGAAGGACTGTGAAGCTCAATTAGCCGAACCTCTACAGAACCTCTTTAATGTGAGTCTGCAGATGGAGAGAGTCCCAGTGATGTGAAAAACATCTTGTCTTGTACTAGTGCCCAAAGAAGGACATCTAGTGGAGATAAACAACTACAGACAATGGCATTGACATCACACATTATGAAATTACTAGAAAAGCTTCTCCTCCATTACATACGAGTAATGCCAGAGGTAACACTGGAATTCGATCCCCTTCAGTTTGCATACTAGAAACATACAGGAATGGAGGATGCTGTACTCTATATGGTACACCGGGTACCTATTTGGAGGAGTCTAGTTCCGATGTGAGGATTATGTTTTCTGACTGTTCCAGTGCGTTTAATACCATTCAGCCCCCTGTACTGACAAAGAAGCTTGAAAGTATGGGTGTGGCCCCCTCCTTAACTTCTTGGATTATGGATTATTTTACATCAAGACCACAGTTTGTGGGGTTGGGGACTGGTGTTTCAGAGATATTGGAGAGCAACACGGGGCCCCACAGGAGACTGTTTGAGCCTCAGGAAAAACTCCACCCTCTTGCCTCATACAGGCTCCTGAAGTAAACTGGAAAAGCCGGTTCAGAATCTAATTTCTTGCCAAGTAAGTTCACACATACAAGGACTTTAATCTGGTATTATCGATGCACAAAAAAAAAAAAACAGTTCTGTAAGAAGTAAGCATCAGATAAGCAAAACTATATTCACTGTTAAATAAATATAACGTAATGGAATGGGACTGTGCAAAAGAGGCGGTGGTTTGCCAGATGAAAATCCTTGGCAGAGTGGAGGAGGTTTGGTTTGTAGTTGGTGATCTGTCTGAGCCCTTTCAAACAGAAGTAGAGTCATTGGCTGAGAACTGATGTTGACATTTCTCAGCATCCAGTTTTTAGCTTCCCTAATCAGCTGTACTTTGACTCTTTCAACCTGACCTTGTCCCCACTCTTGAAGGTCCCGTCCTTCTGCAGTGTCAGCTGTCTTGAGTTAGAACTAAACCAGGGTTTGTCGTCGTTATACCTCACCGTGGTGCGTGATGGAAAGCAGCAGTCCTCACAGACGCGGATGTATGAGGTCACAGCATCTGGTTACTCATCCACTAGTTGACACTAGTTCAATATAGAACTTGACATACATTTGGCACAAATGTGACCCTTTATTGTTTCACTATTCATTCTCCGCCCACAGACTGTCTGTCAACTTCAGTGACATTGTGTTGCAGATGATTCTTTGAAAAATGTTCTCACTTTCTTTCCCTATTTCTTTGCTCTTTTTGAAAAACTCACCTTATGATGTCATAAAGCTCTAGTGATGAGGGCTGGTCAAAATAATTAGTACTTACCATCACTTTTAACTTGTGATTCTAACTTTATTTTTGCTTGTTCCTTTCCAGCTGGTTGATCTTCTGGTTAACGGTGAAACAATTCAGCAACTAAATATAAGTAACAATCATACAAAATCTGGGTCTTTTTATGATATTAGCGGATGCCGCTACTCAGGTTGGTAAATTCGTCTTTAGTGTTAATAGTTGATGTTTTAAAGTCATTATGTTTTAAGTGTTGACACATTTCAGGTGGAGTTCTCAGACCAAACACACTGCTGAGCCTGGAAAGGTGTTCTAGGGTAAACTGTGACGAAACCGCCGTCCTCCGCAGAATCCGCCTTTGTGACCCAACAGGGCACTGCCATGGCAACGGGTAAATATGTTTCTGTTTATGACAAAGGCAATATGATGAAGTTTGAAGGTGACTACACAGCCTCGGAGACAAAGACGACTTTATTTCTGGATGTTTGAACCAACAGATCCACTGTCAGTGCACGTTTTGACACTAATCTATAATTAATTGTGTAACAGGCAACAGGAAACCTTAGAAGGCTTTTGTATCACGAACAACTTTAAACAGGTAAAACTGGTCTGTGAAAGCAAAAACACAAGCAAAATGATATATATATATATATATATATATATATATATATATATATATATATATATATATATACACACACACACACACACACACACATATATATATATATATATATACACACACACACACACACACACACATATATATACATATGTATATATATATATATATATATACACATATATATATATATATATATATATATATATATATATATATATATATATATATATATATATATGTGTGTGTGTGTGTGTGTGTGTGTGTGTATATATGTATAATGGTGATTTTCTTTTAGTGATTTCAGTCTCATAGTTGCTCCTTTGAGGATCTTGCAGAATTCTTTTTGTTTTGTTTTTTTTTACCCAATATGTGGTGCCACAACATTGCATAAGAACATAGTTACAACGGAAATTTCTATGGCCTCAAACACTTTTTTGCAGTATTATCAGAGGATGGTGTAAAACTGCATTCACACACTTGTTTAAAAGACATTTCTTTTGGCTTATCTATTTTTTTATTGCTTTTTTATCGCAACGGGTTGATTTTACACTAGGTGCAACTCCACATTACAAGGACAATAAATACAGGTGGACTTGAAGCAGGAACCTTCTGTTTTGCAGCATATTAGGTGCTTGTGCCACCTGGTGGTGCTTAGAGAATCAACGTGCAGGCCTAATGGCTTCACGGACAAACTGATATTTTATTCAACTAGTTTTATTAATGTGCTACATCACAGTCTCAGAATTTCACTGGAGCTGTTATTGTCCTCATCGAGTGCCTCATGGAGTAGCGCCTGAAATGTCACCTTGCAACATTCTTTGAATGTAATCTGACAACATCCTATCACACCTTTTGTGACGTGTTTAAGATCACAGAAACATTTGGTTCTTCACTTCCATCAGATGCCTGCTGGAGACGATGTGCACTGTGATTGGACCCACAGTTATCGATATTCAGGGACAAGTGACCTCTGTCCAGGATTGCTGCGCGTATGAACTCCTGTCCCCATCATCACAGGGAGCTTTTCAGGTGGTTGCAAACTTCCACAACCATCATCGTGAAGATGCCACCGCAGTGGGTGGAGTCATTTTGCAACTGGATGAGCCACACGTTCATATTTATCTGGAACAAGGTGGGACAGTTTGGGTAAGACACTGTATTACATAGTCGATCTTGTTCTCCTCACTGAACATACTATATTGTTCTGAATTAAAATCAACCTTGAATATAAGACATCCCCTTATTTAAGTCTTTTTTTTTTTGCTTTTTGTTTTGCTTTTCTGGAGACCAGCTCTCTTTTTTTTTTAAAGAAACAATGCTTTTATTTGAAAATAATGCTTATGTAGCGGCTGCACTCTGCGTTGTGTTGTTATGACTCCGCCCATTCGCTCCCCTCGGGACGCGAACTCACAATCCTCGGCATGGGAGTCGGACTCTCTAACCAGAAGGCTAAAACCCAGGGCTCTGGCCTTGTGACCAGAGAATCCTTTTGAGCTGTTGGGAGTGAGGTTTACTAACTACATCTGCACAGCGACACTTGCTGGCTTCTGTTACACTTATGAAAGCATATTTTATGGGCAGCTCTTTATTTCATTTTCATTTTTAACCACATGTTGACACAGTGCTACTTTTAGGTCCATTATAAACTTTTCTGGCTGTCTTTTTGAGTTCACCATCTTTTAACATTACACTTGCACTGTATTTCATGGTTGCTTGAGAGTTGTTTGATAATTCTGCTGCATTTTAATCATGAGCTTCAAGTTATGCATCAGTTGCTGGTTAACTTACCCCACTTTTAAGTCACACTCTTTCAGACTGATCACTGTATCTGTCATATGTCACAAGCAAGAATCACTTAAAACACTTAGAAGCAGGAGAACCATTCAAAGAAGCACACTGGAACACTAGGATTAAGTGATGACGGTTGTTTAACCAGAAGAGATTCTTTACTGCACAAGAGCTGTTAAGCAAAATGTTAACATAAAAAGTCCTCAATTCTCAAAATTATAACTCAGGAGGGAAGACTTGAGGACATGGGGATGGAAAACAAAAATAGTCTCTTACTATTAAAACTGCTAATCAGAAGAACAAACACTGTAAACTCACAGTAAGTAGTCCAGAATTATCAGGCTCAGTCAGAGATGTTCTGACAAAGTTTCCCACAAACTGGTATAATTCTTATTGTTTGGCAAACAGTTATTATGCATAAGTGAGAATCTCAGGAAACATATCTATTGTAGAAATCACAAAGAACACAGAACTAGAAGCCAGGTTTCTATAGTGTGGCCACACCAACAAGTAAACCGACAAGGTGAACCAAAATAAAACCCCAAAAAGTGAACACATTCGCATGCTGCCAAAACTGAGAAAGACCATTCGGCTGCTCCAAGTGTGAGAAGCAACAGAGATTCCAATTAAATCAGAAGACAGAGGAGACCACAAGGAAGCCCTGAATATAAAATGATGGCTTTATTTTTTTCTTGGGGAAAAATTGGGTCATCTTATATTGCAATGCAGGTGGACAACCACATGGTGGTACTCAACAGCAAGCCTCAGCAGCTTCATGGCGTGGACCTCTCGAAGGACCACAGCGGAGTGACCGCCACAGTGTCTTTTACCAATCACACCATTTCTGTCTTCTTTAATGGCTACATGGTACAGATCCATGTCAGAGGTACAGGAACCGTTTTAAGCACTTTCATATTTGTATCATATGTGTAACTGTGGTCAGGTTCACTGGAGCTACTCAGTGATTGAAAGCTGTCATTGATGCAGATCCAGTTTATTATAACAAAAGTCAGATGTTTTTCTTCATTTTTTTTTTCCTGACACTGAACCAGGAATTGGAGCAGCATCAGTGCAAGGTTTATGTTCTGACTCCAGAAGTCCGTGGAATCTGTGGAGACACTCTAAATACAGCGACTTCAGGTAACACTTCAAAGACTACAACAGTTTGATTTTTAGGAGGAAATAAAACGTAGAACTGAGATTGGATCAGAACATGTTTATATTATGTATTTCAATAGATTTTATTAATTTTATGATTATGGTTAAAACTATTTTATTTTTCTTTATTAACTGGTATGTTTATTATTTATAAAATGTAAAACACCTAAAACTAAAGGACTCACATTCATGTTATTTATCAAAAAAACAAAACAAAAAAAAAAACAACAACAACCATTAAATCCCATTTCAAAGTAATTTGGAGTGGCTCATAATCTGCAAAAATCTAGTAAAAACATTTTTAATAGGTTTTAATCAGTTTAACATTGTGTTGACTGATGATAGGGAAGCGTGGGATGAGCTGCGGGGGGGGTCGGGTGGTTATGGTTAGGGTAAGGAGTAAGGTATGGTTATGGTTAGGGTTGGGGGTAGGAGTAGGGTTAGTAATAGTGAGTTAAAAAAAAAACTGTCACGAAAATTTGAATCATTTTGTGACGGGACGAAGAAAAAAACAACGTGACAACAACAATAAAAAACAACAATAAAGTTGAAACTGAAGTGTCAAACCAGAAACAGATTTAAAACGGTTACTGTACTTTTGTTCATGTACAGTACAAACTAGTTTTTCTTTCATTTTGATCTATTTAAAATTATTTCAAGTCCAAATGAAGGTGGAACTCGATTTGGTCCTTCAGTTACAGTCACTTTAAAATGCATTATTTTGAAAGTTCAGCACAGTTTAAAACCACTTCATCTTAAAAGAGAAAAGAAACAAAATTTCACATTTTTGGAGCAAGCGCGTCTGTTTTTGACATTTCTTTTCGATAAAGTGGCAACAGTTATAAAATTGTATTTATTTAGTATGTTTAGCTTAGTTAGCAATGAACTAGCGTGCACGCACACACACACAAACAAAAACTAAACTTGACAGACCAGCAGAAAGTGGCTCATTAATATTTTTATGCTCTTTTTCGCACCCTAGCTGTAAGAAGCCATATCAGGTCACTCCTAACAGAACAATCACCTGCATCATCTCGACTGAACGGTGAGAGCAAACACGCAGTACAGCAGCTAAAGTGCTAGCAGACATATTACGCGTTTAATGTCATGTGATACGATTACACTTTGTCTGTCACCAAAATTTCAGATCGTACACCGGGGGCCGATCTCACAACAATCAAAGCTCATTGCGCCTTATTTTTTATGTGTCTGTCAACCATATAACCACTAGCCATTAACAATGAGTCAGCATATCATCGCTACTGTATTCTGCTGAGTCAGCCTTAAATTTCCCCACAGGTGTAATCTCCTAAAAGGGGCGCCGTTCACTTCCTGTGACATTGACCCTTGGCCCTATGTCACCGCCTGCACCAGCACTTTATGTAAATCTCCCGCAGTGGGCGGGCTAAGCCACTGTCACTTCCTGGAGGCTTACGCCAGAGACTGTGAACACTGTAGCAACAACATTCTGGCGGGCTGGAAGTCAAAGGTCAACTGTACACCCTGACATTTTGATACGACAAAACTCAACAAATTACATCACCGGAGACTTCATGTTTTTATAAGTTGTTCGTTTTGCACAGTGATGTCATAGAGTTTCAGTGACTCAGAAAACCTAACATCCATTTTATAACAAAAGTTTTTGTACAGAATTTTTTTTAGAAGCATTCTTGTTCACATATTAGTACCAAATTGAACCACTGTTTTTACTGCACAGATGATTTAATATGCTTTTATAAGACGGATGACAGCAGTGAGCGTTAACTGAATGCTGAATGTAGCAGCAGCTAGCGCTATGCTAGCCAATAAGCTAACTGTGGGTTAGCCATAAATGGACAAAGGTGTATGATGAAAAGTCCAAATAGGTGAACTTAAAAATAAAAAGAGAAAAAAGATACATATTTTTACATACACATGTATATATGTATGTATGTATCTAGCTAATAGGTGCTAATAATGATGACATTTTTGCCTGATAGCACCACCTTGTGGAAAATAGAAAGTTTACTGTGACAAGGCAAACTTTTTTTTTTTTTTGAATCAGAGAACAAGAATAAAAATAACTGAAATGAAACAAAATGTTGACTTGTTTAATACCAATCAAATACATTATTTGGTTCCAAAATGGTCAATCAAATACATTATTTGGTTCCAAAATGGTCAATGTGTGAAATATATAGTGAAGTTTTGCAACTTTGATTAAACCCAGCGGGCACAGAAAATTAATTTATCTATTTATTTTTACATTTTGCCATCCATTGACAAGATATCTATTTTACTCCACAGTTAATCTCCTGATGTTGTAACATCTGGATATGACATTGATAAGACATCGACATCTCATGGCAATGTTTTGTACCATTTTATAATTATATATATATATATATATATATATATATATATATATATATATATATATATATATATATATATATATATATATATACTAATCTTACTTGTCATTGTTTTCATTCACATTTAGTTTTTCCTAAGTTGTGTATTTTTGTGTGAAGATATAATTTTTTGGTTTGTTTGTTTAATGAGGTTATGTAGAGCTAAAATGTAGATGAGTGAGTTAGTCCATCCTTTGTGTAAACAATAACTCACAAATAATAAATATGATCATCTTGTAACTCAGCACATTAAAAGAGCAGATAATGATACTGAAGTGTTTTGACTGTGATTAACTTTGATGCACCGGATCAGCGGAAAAACAACTTTGTTCTGCCCATGTAATACCTCATGGACATGTCTACCACATGTTGGATGATGGAAGGATGATAGCAAATTGGGAACACCTGTGGTTGTACTTGGATGTAGTTCATGTGCAACCTGCATGTGGCATGCTCATCCATGAACTCCGCCCATTGGCACCCACTAGCATCTGCTACCATGCTAAGCTAACAAATGCAGGGAGATGCATAATGCCCACTACACTGGCAAATATGGGACTGCAAAGTAGAACCGGAATAAATAGAACATGTGGCTGGGGATGATGCAAAAACTTTTTGTTGCCACTAAAAATTTGGGAAACTCAAAACACTGGTAACATTTCCAAATCTTTGCAACAGCCGTGTTTTGGAACATTATTCAGGAGTCTGTATGAACAGTCACGGTTAGGGTTTCATTATGTCACACAAAAGCATTCCTCTGGGTTTGAAACATAATAAAACACAAGTGAATGAGCAGCTAGAGCTTTTTTTTTCATAGGAGGATTACTCAGAGCTTTTTTATGTGATTAAATAAAACTTGCAGATTATGAATCTTTTTTTAATCAATTTGAGATAGATACTTCCGACCGGTCGGTGGCAGTAGTGCTCTGTAGTAGTTGCCTACTGCCGATCAGAAGAGCGTCGAAGAATGAGTGCTTGTTTCCGCTCGGACTGTTTTTCTGGGCGGACCTTTCACTTTTGACCCTGTCAGATTCGCTACAAAAGCAGGAGAAATTGTTTGTTTTACTTTTTTCTTACGTTTTTAAAATGTCAGTTGCTGCGCGCGTTCTCCGTCATGCGCACGCGGTATCGTTCTTACGGTTGTCGCGCGGAACGTGCGCGGTCGTGTGCGGCAGACTTTACAGGACCCAGAGTCCTCCGATCCGGATCGGCTGCGCCTCTGGATTCTGGGGGGACACGGCCGCCTCAGGTACTTAAGTAGTGTTTGTTAACCGATTAGTTACATGATAGAACTAGTTTCACTGTCATTTAAGTTTTATTTTATATATATATATGTATGTATATATATGTCTGAATTTTTTTTCTGCTTTGACAGCTTTTACATTGAATGACTCAAAATCAGTCAATTTTATCATGTAATTCAACAGGCTTAAATGCCACATAATGAAGATAAACTGAAGTCTGGTGAATTTTCATGCACTGAGTCTGTTGGAAAAACAACTTTTATTTAGTCTATGTAATGTCCCGTAGATGTGTCTGCCACCTTCTGGACATTTCAGGAATGTGAATCCATATTTAATTATGTTTTTGTACATGCATGCTCATGTACATACGTGTACTGCTTTTATTTACGTGTTTTTTAAACACGTGTTTCACCTTAATGTAAATCAGCTTGAAATCAGTTTTTATCATCAATAAATGGCAAACTGGTTTTAAACTCTTATTTTAGTTTTAGTGTTTTCAGCTGTAACCACACAGTAAAAATGTTCATACTGGATTTAGTTAAGCAAAATTAAAGTTGTTTTGTATTTTAGGCTTTGTTTTTTTTTTCCCTTCACGTCCAATAAGATACTGATGATTAGTTTCCGATATCAAATCCAGTAACATTAGTTGATATCAGGCCGATGCTAATTGGAAATGTCAGCTCGGCGCTCCGTAGATTTAAGTGGGTTGATGTGCCACTAAACTAATTAACACGAGTTAAAATAATTCAGGTTTTTGTAATTTCACATCATTAGTCAACAAAACCTTTTTTTTTTTAAGTTAAGAGTAAAAGTAACTTGAGTCTTGTATCTTTGGGTTAGCATGTTGGCGTGTTTTGTCCGTTCGTGTTTGTAGTTCCTCAGCTCATCTATGGAGGGAATGTGGATGTCCTGGTGTTTGATTACCTCAGTGAGATCACCATGTCTCTGCTCACCGCCGCCAAGACCAAAACCGCAGTGAGTTCCACGCCATAGTCATCTTTAGAAAATAAACAAAAAAACACAAGCAGCCCTCAGCCATTTCCATTATTGTTTTAGTTGTTCAGACCTTCACAGAAATCTGAACCTGATGTTTGATTATCGTCTTTCAGAATATGGGCTACGCTCCAGACTTTGTCCACATGGCCGTGGCTCCGTTCATTAATGACATCTATAAAAAAGGTGAGTGACACCAATGTCTTTTTTGTTGTTGTTGTTGTTTTTAACTTATTTGTCTATTTTATTCCGGATAAATTTCTGTGACATCTTTCCAAGACTTTGGAAAAGTCTGGACATATACCCTGTAAAATTCGAGACTCCAGTTTCTTGACACACCTAAAAAACAAATGCCTTTATCCTGTAACTCACCAAATTAGAAGGTTATATAATGAGGATAAACTGGTGAGGCATTATTTAAAATCACTGCACCACATTAGTCCAAAAAACTAATTTACTTTGATCTGTCTGCCACCTGCTGGACATGACTGGTCTTGTAGCACTAAGCGATCATATCATCAGGTGCGTGCTGGAAACTTCAAAGTTGCTTGTTGATGCCACTACTTATCCTCGGATTATGTAGTAGTATGAGCGGGAATCGAACCAAGGGCTACATATTTGTAGGCCAACTCCTTATTCCACTGACCCACCTGCTCAGCTCTGTTGTCACAGTGATTTTAAACTCAGTAACTCTTTGCAGGGATTCGTATAGTCAGTAATGCCGGCGGTGTCAATCCTCTGGCTTGTGCTGAAGCCATACAGGAAGTTGTCAAAAAGGCGGGCCTAAACCTGAAGATTGCCGTGGTGACAGGTGATGATCTCATGCCTCATGTGAGTCTCTATGCCAACCCAGCGTGAAAACACCAGACTTGTGTTATGCCAGACATTATAACTGGTTGCTTATTGATGCGTCTGTTTTATTTATTTATTTTATGACTTTTTGTTTTTTATAAAACCAGATGAACCATCTGGCAGAGGTGAAAGTGGCAGATGACGGTCGCATGCAGCAACTGCCAAAAACACTCCACAGTATGAATGCCTACATTGGGTAAGAACAGCTACCACACCAAACAGAGGAAAAAAAAAAAAAAAAAAAACGGGAAAAAGTGTTGGCCTACTTATTTATTTTCTTCCCCAAAGGTTTGGAGGCAATATTTGCCAAAAACAAAACAAAAAACCCTTGTGGTGCAACTCTGTCCACTCTTGGTAAATGTCAGTCATTGCTTGCAAAAATATTCTGCAATATATTCGCAAGTCTGTGAAAATTTTAAAATTGTGCTGGAAAAAATAACTCAGAATTAAAGAAATTAGAAACTCAGTGTATGTATAATTACAGCATGACATAACAGCAAGAAATAGTTTATTTTCTGACTTTTTGGATTTTTATTTTTCACAAAAACATCTGAGTGGTCATCACATAAGTATTCCATTTTTACGGTGCATCCAGAAAGTATTCAAAGCACTTCACTTTTTCCACATTTTATGTAACAGCCTTATTTCTAAATGGAGTAAACTATTTTTTTTTCCCTTCAAAAATTCCACTCACAACACCCCATAATGACATGATTTTTTTTCAGGTTTATTTAAAAAAAATAAAAATAATAATAATAATAATATATATATATATATATATATACATGTACGAGGTCTGTCCAAAAAGTATCAGACCTTTTTATTTTTTTCACAAACCATATGGATTTGAATCATGTGTGCTTGCATGAGCCAACCTTGAACCTTCATGCGCATGCGTGATTTTTTTCACGCCCGTCGGTTGCATCATTCGCCTGTGAGCAGGCTTTGTGTGAGCACTGGTCCTCCACTCTCGTTGGATTTTCATTGCGAGGTGGAACGATTTGGAGCTTTGCTGCATCAAATTTTTCCAGAAACTGTGAGAGACAGCCAGGTGGAAACCATTCAGAAGATTCAGACGGCTTTCGGTGACGATCCTATGGGCATCACACAGATTAAGGAGTGTTACAACCGGTTTAAAGACGGCGCACAATGGCGGAGGGTGCGCCGCGCTCCGAGCGGCCATCGACAGGCTGAAACGACCAGATCATTTCCAAAGTGAATGCTGTGTTGATCCGGGATGTCGTCTGACTACCAGAGAAATTGCAGAAGAGGTGGACATCAGCACTTTTTCGGCACATTCCACTGTTACAGGAGATTTTGTAATGAAAGACGTGCGGAAGTTGGAAGTCTCACAGGACATGTTGTGACATGTCCAGCTCTTACACAATTCCTCGGATACTCACTCGACTGAAAAGCCACCGAAAGCCGTTTGAATCTTCTGAATGGTTTCCACCTGGCTGTCTCTCAGTTTCTGGAAAAAATTGATTCAGCGCTGCTCCAATCGTTCAGACATTTTCCTCGAAATGAAAATCCAACGAGGGGGGAGGACCAGTGCTCACTCAAAGCCTACTCACAGGCGAATGACGCAACCGACAGGCGTGAAAAAACTCACGCATGCACACGAAGGTTCATGCAAGCACATGTGATTCAAATCCATAAGGTTTTTGAAAAAAATAAAAAGGTCTGATACTTTTTGGACAGACCTCGTACATAAGTATTCATATACTTATGTACTTTGCTCAATTCTTTGCTCAATTCTTCTTGAATATGATGCCACAACGTTGGTGCACCTATCTTTGGGCAGTTTTGTCCATTCCTCTTTGCAGCACCTCTCAAGCTCCATCAGGTTGGATGGGGATCGTCGGTGCACAGACATTTTCTGATCTCTCCAGAGATGTTCAATCAGATTCGGGTCTGGGCTCTGACTGGGCCACTCAAGGACATTCAGAGTTGTCCTGAAGCCACACCTTTGATATCTTGGCTGTGTGCTTCGAGTCATTGTCCTGCTGAAAGATGAACAGTCACCCCAGTCTGAGGTCAAGAGCGCTCTGGAGCAGGTTTTCATCCAGGATGTCTCTGTACATTGCTGCATTCATCTTTCCCTCAATCCTGACTAGTCTCCCAGTTCCTGCTGCTGAAAAACATCCCCACATGCTGCCACCACCATGCTTCACTGTATGGATGGTGCCTGGTTTCCTCCAACATGGGACCTTATATGTAGACAAGTGTGTGCCTTTCCAAATCATATCCAATCAACTCCGTTTACACAAGGTGGACTCCAGTAAAGTTGTAGACACATCAAGGATGATTAGTGGAAACAAGATGCACCTGAGCTCAGTTTTGAGTTTCATGGAAAAAGTTGTGAATACTTATAGATGTGATTTCTTAGTTTATTATTTTTATTAATATATTTGCAAAACTCTAAACAAAATTCACATTGTCGTTATGTGGTATTGTGTGTAGAAATTTGAGGGGAAAAAAATAATTTCATACATTTTGGAATTAGGCTGGAACTTAATAAAAAAAAATGTGGAAAATGTGCAGTGCCATGAATACTTTGTGGATGCACTTATGTGGATCTGGACTACGACTTGTTTCTCTGCAGGGCCATTCCCATCCAGCGCTGTCTGGATCTCGGGGCAGACGTGGTGATAACGGGCCGCTGTGTGGACAGCGCTGTGGTTCTGGGGCCGCTCATGCACACTGTAAGTGTCTGGGGTTTTTTTTTTATTTTTTTTTATGTAAAATTTATCGAACATGTAAAATAGCAAATAAGCCACAAAAATTTTTCTTTTTCAAAGAAAAACTACCTAAATTAATTTCAAATGTCATTTATCTTAGTTTCAATGAAATAAATGTATGCTCCCTGGGACGCATGGTGCCCACCATTTTTGTTTTGGTCATTCTAGTTATTTGGGTTATTTTGTCAAGTCTGTACTAAGCGCATGCACTTTGTCACATCTGCAACACCATGAAACTGGTGTGAATTTGAGATTCTTGCTGAAATACTCTTCTGTAGTTTTGTTTCTCTTCTCCAGTTTGGCTGGAAAGCTGCTGATTACAACCTGCTGGCAGCTGGGAGGTAAACACATTTCATTATATCTGAAGGAAATATTGTGATGTTGGTGAACTCGTGGTCAAACCTTCACGGTTGGGTTAAAACTGCTGCTGCTGTCAGTCTCGCAGGTCATCTGATTGAATGTGGAGCTCAGAGTACTGGAGGAATCTTCACCGACTGGCACCAGGTTCCCGACTGGTGAGACCGAAGTGTCAGCTCTGGACAACTTTGAGATTAGCTTTTTAAGAGGGGAAAAAAAAAATACCCGATGTGATTCTCAGGACATGAACATTTGTGAACTCTGCAGCTCACTTTGTCTTCTGCACTCACTTCCTTTTATTTGCCATTAGTGCGTTATCTGCTCTGATTCAGATAAGCCTGACTTAACCTTCGACTCATCTATCAGTTTGTATCTGCTTCGTAACAAACTGTTTGAATAACTGGAATTTAGTTTGATAATCAGACTTTGTTGTTGTTTACAATCAGCTTCCGTCCTTCCACTGAACAGAACCCAAGACAGGCTGAACCATGTTTTGAAACCTAGTTATTATAGTTAGTGATGATATATCGGCCGATACAAGACTTTCACCAACATGTTGTTTTTGCTAATACGAAAACTTTTATTTTACGAGGGGAACAAAAGACTTTTTAAAATTAAATTTAGATAAAGTTTGATTTGACATTAGTTCTAGGACGTAATCACATTTGTGTTATGGAGGTCAGGTAATCTTCATCTTAACTTTAGCTAAATATCTATTTATATTAAACTTGGCAGTAATGTGGAACTTCATTAACTCTAGATTAACTCCAGTTAAATCTCAGATAAAGTTGGGTTTACTCTGTGATATGAGTTAACAACCCCACTGAGACATAGTCTAATAGAACTTCATGTCTGGTTAAAGGGTGAGTCACTTTGTTTTTGTTCTCTCAGGGATAATATCGGCTTCCCTGTGGTGGAATGTTCCAGCGACGGCTCCTTCGTTCTTTCCAAACCACCAAAAACCGGCGGCTTGGTGTCGTTTGGCACAGCTGCAGAGCAACTAGTGTACGAGCTCGCCGACCCACGACGGTACCTGCTGCCCGACGTCACCTGTGACTTCAGCCAGGTGGTCATACGAGAGATCCCAGGTACCAAAGACTAACCTGAACCCCCTAAACCTGAAAGCCACCATGTCCTCACAAATCCAGACCAAGAGCCAGACACACACACATCCCATGTTGAGTTTTTGACCATAATCTGAACTGGTGACTGTTGTTGTAACCCTTAAACATCCATCTGGTAACCTTAAACAAATGTCTCTAGATCATTGTTTTGACCCCAAACTGAACCCGTAACCCTCCTCTGAACCGCCAATAAACTCTTTATCGCCTATAAGTCATTCATCTACTTTTTTTTCCAAACTAAAGCACGCCTTCATCAGCCCAAATGAACCAGTCTAGAACCCTGTTTAACCCTTGCCTGAACCCTTCCAGCCCTCCCCATGAACCCCCACTGAACTCTTCTTTGCTGATAATAACAGAAATGCATTTTTTTTCCTTCCACTTCGGTCATTAATTTTCTCTGGCAAGGGTATAGGCCGCGCTCGCCATTGCTCTTGTTGCAGAGATCCAGATTTGCAGGGCATCTGCAGTAATTGACAGTTTCTGATGCCTGTTCTTGGACTTGTGACTGTTGGGAGGACTGCAACATGTCGGATGGTACAACTGGAAAAGCTAATCAGATATTTAGAGGTAATTTGCTTCCTCTGACCGAGTCCCTCCCACTCATTCTCTCGCGTCTAAAAGGCGATGTTGACCTGGTTTTCCTGTATCAGTGTTGGCCAAAATTACAAATATTTGAGTCTAATGGAGTCCTCAGTTGACCGGCATGTGACCCGTCACTCATCAGTTTGTTTTTAACACCACCGAGCTGTAACTTTGTGCTGAAGTTGAAGTGGAGGTTGTTTCAAGTCCAGTTCAAGCTGAGGGCAAAGAAGCATCTGGTGATGATTCCAGGACACGCCGTGAGCAGATAAGACAGAGACAAACTTAGAAAGAGGGCGGGGTTATGAAGACAAAAATGATAGATCATTTTATTGACACATTTTATTTGTTGTTGTGAAATATTTGGTTATTTATGGTGTATTTGTTTGTCCAAACTTTATTTTTCCCCTCATGTGAGCCAACAGGCCAATCAACCTGCCATCCATCCACATTTCAGAGAATGTCTTTAGTTCTTGATGGCTTTTGAAGCTGATGGTTTTCTTTGTCTTCTGAGCACTGTTTGTAATTCTTCCTTGCAAAATTTTGAAATTTGAGGGGAAAATATGGAGTTTTTGTGGTGAAACTTGTGAAATTCACCCAACGTGCTTCTCCTAATGCAGCAAATAACTGAAACAATACTTCACATGGTGATACAAGCACCAAATCCAGCACAAATTGTCCTTGAAAAAACTGACGGGACACTTGAATTTTCAGTAGCCGGCCACGTAGGGGTCAATTGAAGAATTACACAGGGGTTAAAATATAAAAATGCTCCAATCATTGAAAACTATACCACATTATTTGTCTGATCATAAAGATTCCAAAAAGGTATAGCTTGGACTATCTGACTAAATGTTCTGGAGTTATGGGGTAAAAACCTTAAGAATGGTGACAAAGGTCAGTTTCAGTTTGTACAGGGGTCAAATGTTAAAGTTGCTGAAATTTTAGTAAACAAATGGTGCAAATTGTTGATTGAGCTACTTGGATTAATAAATGGAATAGTTTTGACTGTGTTGAATGCTTGGTCTCTAAAGTTCAAATAATGTTAACGTCCATTGAATTCTGTGACATACGAGGTCTGTCAATAAAGTATAGGTCCTTTTTATTTTTTTCAAAAACTATATGGATTTCATTCATATGTTTTTACGTCAGACATGCTTGAACCCTCGTGCGCATGCGTGAGTTTCTCCACGCCTGTCGGTGACGTCATCCGCCTGTGAGCACTCCTTGTGGGAGGAGTCGTCCAGCTCCTCGTCGGAATTCCTTTGTCTGAGAAGTTGCTGAGAGACTGGCGCTTTGTTCGAAAAATTAAGCTGGTTTTCGGTGAAAATTTTAACGGCTGAGATTTTGAGGTGATACTGTCGCTTTAAGGACTTCCCACAGAGCGAGACGTCGCGCAGCGCTCCCAGGCGCCGTCGTCAGCCTGTTTCAAGCTGAAGACCTCCACATTTCAGGCTCTATTGATCCAGGACGTCGTGAGAGAACAGAAGTTTCAGAAGAAGTCGGTTTCAGCATTTTATCCGGATATTCCACTGTTAAAGGAGATTTTTTTTTTATGAAAGACGCGCGTGTCGGGACGCAGCCAGCGCGGTGCGGCGGCACAGGAAAAACACCTCCGTGTTGATAACCATTTGTAAAATCCAGGCGGCTTTTGATGGCTTTCAGTGGAGTGAGTATATGAGAAATTGTTGAACAGTTGGACATGTTCCAACTTGTCCTTAAGGCTTCCAACAGAGGTGTTTTTCCTGTGGCGGAGCGTCGCGGCGGCTGCGAGCCGATGCTGCAATCCGTCCGCACGTCTTTCATTAAAACAAATCTCCTTTAACAGTGGAATATCCGGATAAAATGCTGAAACCGACTTCTTCTGAAACTTCTCTGTTCTCTCACGACGTCCTGGATCAATAGAGCCTGAAATGTGGAGGTTTTCAGCTTGAAACAGGCTGACGGCGCCTGAGCGCTGCGCGACGTCTCGCTCCGTGGGAAGTCCTTAAAGCGACAGTATCACCTCAAAATCTCTCGTCAGCCGTTAAAATTTTCACCGAAAACCAGCTTAATTTTTCGAACCGTGTCCACTTCGATGTGTCTCACAGGTTTAGAAAAAATTTTGATCAAACAAAGCGCCAGTCTCTCAGCAACTTCTCAGACAAAGGAATTCCGACGAGGGGCTGGACGACTCCTCCCACAAGGAGTGCTCAGGCGTGGAAAAACTCACGCATGCGCACGAGGGTTCAAGCATGTCTGACGTAAAAACATATGAATGAAATCCATATAGTTTTTGGAAAAAAATAAAAAGGACCTATACTTTATTGACAGCCCTCGTATGTTACCCCGTAACATAACTAAGCATGACACATGGTGCAAACTATTCCTTTTTGAAACCCTGTTAACTAATAATTTGCATCACCTTTGAACAAAATTGGAGTAACTCTAACTTTTGACCCCTGTACAAACTGAAACTGAACTTTATCACCATTTTTGCTGTTTTTACCCCATAACTCTATAGAATTCAGTCATAGATAGTCCAAACTATACCTTTTTGGAATCTTCATGATCAGACAATGTGGTATAATTTTCAATATGACCAGAGCATTTTTATATTTTGACCCCTATGTAATTCTTCAATTGACCCCTACATGGCCGCCTATTGAAAATTCAAGTGGCCCGTCTTTTTTTTTCAAAAAAGTAATATCTAAGGTGTACTTTTGCCAAATTTGGTGCTTGTATCACTATTTGAAGGATTCCTCTGTAAATATTCTGTTATCTGCTGCACTATTCAGCTCTTGATGGATTTTGATTCAGATCGTTTTGAGAGATTGTTCACAATTTAAACTTTTTTTTTTTTCACATAATGTTTGCAAATTATTTTACTACATAGGACTTGGTATTATTTGGTATTTTTTATTTATTTGTGTGTGTGTGTGTGTGTGTGTGTGTGTGTGTGTGTGTAAAATAAGTATCAGCTTGAATTATTTTGATTGTTTTGTTTTTTTTTGCCGGCACAAATTGTGAAATAAACTGATCAGAAATTATCAAAAATTGAAATTTTCAAAAAGTATAAAGTACAAAAAAAATTACATGAATTGGATTAAGAGGGAAAAATGTCCATGTGTACTTTTATTTGTTTTAATTCAGGTGTGTGGTGAACATACCAGCCAGTAGGGGCAGTAGACATTCTAGTTTCGTTGATTCTCCATGCTCCACCCCTAAATAACTAATCAATTAACACATCTAAATGGACTGCATTTATATACCACTTTTCCATCTGCATCAGATGCTCAAAGCGCTTTACAATAATGCCTCACATTCACCCCGATGTCAAGGTGCTGCCATACAAGGCGCCCACTGCACACCGGGAGCAACTAGGGGATTAAGGGTCCATGGTGATTTTCTTGTCATGTTGGGATTTGAACCAAGGATCCTCTGGACCATCCCACTGCTGATTAATGCCAGGTGTTCTCAGCCAATCAGAAACCAGGAAATGCCAAATTGAACTAATCAGGTGTGAGTCAACCTGGTAGACATGGAACATGTGCAGGAGCAGGTTTGGAGAAACCTGCTTACGTGTGTCCAATCAAAGGGGCGGAGCCAGGGATCTTTAACTCGCTGCAACATTTGAATGTATGTTCTTAACGAGCCTTCAGTTACAAACTATTTGCTCCATTTATTCAGGTGTAGAAGGAGGAGCTGTAAGAGTGACGGGCGCGAAAGGTTTTCCTCCATCACAAGACTACAAGGTAACAAACATCAACTTTTACAGATCAGGAAAGTTGACATCATCCTTCTTTCATTTGTCTTTTCTGTTCCTCCTCTTCGATGCATCCATCACTTGCTCCTCATCCTCTCCTGAACGTTATTTCTTTTATCACTCTTCCTGCTCCTCCTCCCCAGGTGTGTGCCACCTACCTGGATGGTTTCAGAGCCACTGCAGTGTGTCCACTAGGGGGCCCGCGAGCAGCAGAAAAGGCGAGACGCACCGCAGACGCCATCATCAAACGGTTTGCAGATGATGCACGACTTACATATGATGATTGTCGCATCCATGAGAGTTCTGAGGAAATCTGCTCTGTCTGTGCAGGACGAGGCGAATGTTCAAGCAGTTAGGACTGGAGGACTTCAGCTCCCTCAACATCCAGATCCTAGGAGCTGAGGACACATACGGCGCCAGTGCTCGTAACAAGGTAGAACACCCATACGTGACTGGACAAACTAAATATAAGGATTATTATTCATGCAAATCATCGCTTTCATAGCCGCTTTTCTTTGGAAAAGTCCGGGGGAGGATACAAGAACATTTCCAAGTGAATGAATGTGACTTCAGACAAGTGAGGGAAGCCACCAACACATCCTGACACCTCTGAAGGAGTTTGGGTTTCAGTGCCGTTTTTGTGCGTTTTAACACCATTTGTACAGCTTCACAGTGGAACACAAGAAAACAGGTCGACTTCTAGGCTGGAGTTTCCCCGTCTGCCTTTTCGCAAAAGGCAGCTGAACTGTAACATTTTCGTTTGAAGAAAATCTTTCTGAACAGTCAATCTGCTGCCCATCTGCAGAAATATTTACACCTGTTATTTATTCCTGAGCCCATCTTTCATTCTTTTTTTTTTTGTTTTTGTAAAATGGGGTCAAAGTTGAAGTAAGCCTGTTTGGTTTCACACTTTTTTTTTTTTTTTTTTTGCACAGTCTCTGTTTTTCTTTTTTTTTTCTTTTCCTTCGTCTTTCCGTTCCTCCATCCAGCCATCGTTCTTTTTGTCGGGGGGGTGAAGTTAAGCTTGTCTCATGGCTGTAAGCTCTCAAACTTTCTGTTCCTTTTTGCTTCAGTCTCTTTCTTTCCATCCTTCTTTCCTCTGCTCATAAAGTGGGTCAGGGTCACAGTTAATCCTGTTCCACGCCTCCTCCCTCCCTCCTTCCCTCTCATTCAGCCTTTTCCTTTCCCACTCTCTGCCTTCTTGTAAACTTTTTAATGTCAGACATATTTCTTCATTCATGCCTCAGTGGTGAAATATTTTGTTCACATCCTCTTGATACCACAAAAAAAAATCTACTTTGATGCTGTTGTCGAGTTCGCTACAAAAACGTCAAACTGCGTTTATTTCAAACCATTTTGCATGATTGCACCTTCTGGCTGATTTGCATTTAACACGGACACCAAACGTTTCACAAAAGAAGCAAGATGAGCACTAAAAATCATCTATTTTGCACAGTTTTTCTAGTTTAAAAAGACAAAGGTATGCTTGTAAAGTTCCCTCACCGGTCTTCTATCAGCATGGTTCCCATTATCCTGGCGTTTTCTGATTCTGGGCTGTAGACTATTATTTACAATGAGGCACAGCAAAGGTTTTGAGTATGAAACCTGCTTCGTCCTGTGCAGTGAGTCAACGATCGTTACTGAGCAAAAGCTTGTGGGCAGATTTTGTGCAGCCAGCTTGAATGGATCCTTTGCAGCATCTCTGCAGGTGTTGAGCTCGCGCGGCAGCGCCACGTTTGTTCCTCAGCAGCCACCGTCCCCGTCTGCAGGATCGAGGCTCTTCTGGTGCCACGAGAGAACATTCTGTGATTCCTGCAGATGTTTGGAGCTCCTCACATTCACAGCAATTAATTGATTTCTGTTTGTTTTGATTTTGTTTGTGTTTTTTTTTTTCCTCCCTCTGTTTCAGAGCTCCAGAGAGGCAGTGATCTGGTTGGCCGTCAAACACAAACAGAAGAAAGCTCTGGAAGTGTTCACTCGGGAAATCGCCCCAGCAGGAACCGGCATGGGTACGAGAGACGCGCGCACCTAATTATCCACCGCTGTAACAGACTGATTGGGTTTGGAAAATATTCAACCCAACGGCTCTGCTGGACTCGGGAAAAACACTTTGGAGAAAGTGATGCCTCACTTAAAAATAAAAAATGAAAATGATTTGACGGCGGGTGCAATTAACTTACCGTTTGTCGATTGTTGTGATCAACTCTATTAACTCTCTCAATTTTAATCATTTGTTTGGGCAACGATCCTCCTGATGGAGCTTCATGTTTTTCCTGTCAAAATTTCAAACTCAGATCACCTTAAATCCGGGTTTTATTCGTGGATAAATAGTTAAAACCACTTTGTCTTTCATTTCAAATTTGGTTTGAATTCAGGTGAAACCAGCTTGTCATTGATTTGCAGTAGTTTTAAAAATGATCAACATCTGAGTAGTTTTAATTGAATCCAATTTATTGCTTGAGTGCTGTTTAATCAGAGTACTTTAAATATTTTAATGTTTTGTTGTTTGTTTGTTTTGTTTTTAAGCCAGTGTGGTGACCGAGTGGTCAGTGTGCTTGTTTCCAGGGCAGAAGGTTCCTGGTTCAAGACCACTCCTGCCTGTTCTCCATGTAATGTGGAGTTGTGTCTGGAAGGAATCCAGTGTGATATTTGTGCCAAATCAACATGCAGATCCATATCTGATCTGCTGTGGCAAGAAGACGAGCAGAAAAAGGGAGAGATGGAAAGAATTTAAACCAGTTTGTTTTAAATTCTGGTCTAAATTTGGTTTCAGTGAGTTTTGTTGTTTTCTAAACATGTAAGTAGTCTGTGCATGTGCACACTCAGTGTGTCTCAATCCTGAGTTTTTGCAGATCAGGAGAGCTGCGACCTCATGAACTGGTCTTGGGTTTGGTCCCGTTCACACACAAGCTGCTGAACCTTATGTGACTCGCTGACTGTTTCTGCTCTTTCTTATTCTGATAAGTCTGAACGGAAAGTAGCACAGACCTCAAAACACTGAGATGACAAATGTTCTCCTTGTGTGGTTTAATGAAATAAAAAAGGCTTGTTACGTTACTGCATGTTTACTTTTCCCATCGTGTTTCTCTTTATTCTTTGTCATTGTTCATGCAGCTCCTGGACTGACCGGCATCGTAGGTGGGCGACCTAAAGTGTGAGTACTTTTATTTTTATATATATATATATATATATATATATATATATATATATACACTTTTTCCACATTTTCTGTTGCAGTCTTATTTCAAAATGGATTTAACTTTTTTTTTCCCCCCTCCAAATTCTATACACAATACCCCATAATGACAATGTAAAAAGTTTTTGAGATTTTTTTTCCATATATACAAAAATAAATAAGAAACAAAATAAATCAATCAAATATTCACAGCCTTTGCCATTGATCTCAGGTGCATCCTATTTCCACTGATCACCCTTTATGTTTCAACATCTCAACAAGCTTTCAATCTGTTTTTTTTCCCGATGCGGTTTAGATATTTATGGAGTACATCCATGTCCGACTTGGTATTTCTAATCCTGGTTTACAACAAAAAATATGCGTTGTGGACCAATTGTCATGGTAATCGGTCCAATATGGGAAAATATTTGACCAGTAATGAGCCAATCGGCGCATGTGTAGCGTCGCATGGTAAATGGACTGCATTTATATAGCGCTTTTCCATCTGCATCAAACGCTCAAAGCACTTTACAATAATGCCTCACATTCACCCCAATGCCAGTGAATCAGTGTTATTTTTCATTACAGACATTTATGATGTAGCTTTAACATGCTAATGTTAGCATTGTAATGTGCTAATGCAGCTAGTTTTAGTTTAATAAATTGTTATAAAATGTTGCATTTGGAGATCGATCTGCGGAAGAAGCGGCATAGCTGCTAATATGCTATTTTTGTATACTAGCATGGTAATGTTAACCAGCTAAAGCTCTTTAATGTGTTTTCAGTTTTCACTGTGTAAAAATCGAATTATTTTGTATTATTGGCTATATTTCCCAGAAATAATGTTGTTGTTGATGGTTCCAGGTCGCCCGTCCTGAAGCCGTTTTTCTTTTTTCACCCAAAGTCTGAGCTGAAGGTAAACATGGTTTGGATTAGAGCTGTTGTTAAAAAAGTAAACCAACTCCAAATAGTCCATGAGCCCGTAGCTAATTTGGATCCAGTCTGTTCCCACTAAAGTGGGTAAACCACATTTATCCATGGCCTACAAAAAAAGGTATGATGACTGAGCCAGATGGGGGATTACGAAAGATGACAAAGGGTTGAAAGTTAAAAATGCTTCAGTCCTGTTGATAATTGGGACAATGTGTCCAGGTGTCAAAAATGAAATTGGCTCCATTTTTGGTAAAGCATGATGCAAATTATAGGTCGAGTTAATCGGCATCTAAAAATAATAATAATAATAACTTTGACTATTTTGAACACTTGAGCTACAAGGTAACAACAAATGGTTATCATACATTTTTGTTGGCATTGGTTTACGGAGACTGATTGTGATATTTAATCATTTTCGGCACCACCGAATACCTGCTTGGCTCATGGACTAAAGTTCTGAATCTCCATTTGGTAAATGGAGAATTCAGGCGTTCATCATAATTACGAAAAGTATTCATCAGTGACGTGGCTGCAGGTAGACATTCACATTGATGGAGAGCTGGTGGAGTCGCTTACAGAGGCGGGGCCAGAGACAGATGAGCAGGAAGCCCCTCCCACTTTAACAGAGGATTTACCTGACACAGGTAAGTTAGCAGACAGGTGCGCAAAGGGTCCGTTCAATGCAACAAATTCTAAACATAAAATGGCACTTAAACCACTTGGATCACTTTCTTGTAAAGCATGTATGAGTCCATTGTTGATTTCATGCTAGTAGCATGTTAGCGAGCAAGCCAGCTGTGTTTGTGAGAGATTTGAGCTGACTGGGTGGGGAAAAAAATTCAAATGGACCAGAAATCTTCATATAAACTGAACATTTATCAGTCTGTGCTCATCCAGTGATTGAGATCAATTACACGGGAAGGAACAGAAATGTTCTGACGGTTTGTTGCCACAAAGATAGCATGTAATGGAAAATGGAGAAGAATGCGGATTAAAAGGGGGGAAAAGCATGAAGTGGTGAGAGAGGAAATGAAACGGAATGCTAAAAGATGGCGCTTGTGAGGAGCAGACTGGATTAAAACTTTGTTCACTGTGGGTGGCCCCGCCCCCTTCTGGCTCTTCACCAAACGCAGGCTTTTCTTCAGAGTTTCTCAGACGCTCTCAAAGTCGCGCTAATGAGTTTCTTCTGAGTGCCAGTTGAAAACACCAGAACACCAGCTGAATTCTGGTCCTTCAAACAGACCAACCACAGAACCCAGACCCAAAACCTTGTGAAGAAAAAGCCTCATTTAAATGTTTACCTCCAGCTTTTCAAACCGACGACTCAGTTTGCTTTGATTCACGATAAACTTTGTGGTTGACAGTTCCAGTGGGAGAAGTAAAACCTTACTGGGACCGAAATGGCAGGACGCCGGATTTTAACTCTTAACCCAAAACCGTTCCAGGCTTTGTCATGGAGCCGATTCAATCCTGGTGATCTGCACTTTAAACCTGATTGAAATCCAGACTGTTGTCTATCTCAGAGTGAATCGCCGGGAAATGGTGCCTTTTAAAAAGTATGCTAATAATAGAACCTCCAAATAGCATTATTTGTAATATCTTTTGTGCTTTGAGATTTTTTTTTTTATTCTGCTTTATGGAATTTACCAAAACAACAACAAATTAACTAGGATCCGGTCTCCCACATGTATTCTTGAGGTCCAACATGAAATAAATGTGAATACATGTACAGGGGAGGAGGAGTAACAGGAAGACAGAGGACGGGAAGGAGAGGAACAGTAGTAACCAGTATTGATCAGTATGTCTGGTATTCATATTTACAACTTTTGATACTTTGTGTGCTTCTTACCCTGTGTGCTGCTACACAATGCTGCTGGAACCTCAATTTCCCTGAGGGAGTCTTCCCAAAAGACCGTTAGTTCTCACTCATCTAATCTAATATAAAAAAAGCTTTTTTTTTTTTTTCTTTTTTTCATCAGAAATTCCCTGTCTGCCACCTGCTGGATGGATTATGGTACATTACGAACAGCTGTGGTTGAATTTACAATGTAGTTTGTCTGCCTCTTGAGCAACAACCATGATTGGAAACATGATGCAGGACACAACATACAGCAGGATGAAAAAGTAAAACCAGAATTAGAGTAGAAAGAATAGAACGTGTGGCTGGGGATGGTACCACTACTTTTTGTCTATACTGCAAATTATTGGTGGCTTATGCAAAACACTATTCTGGAATGTTTTGGAGACCTGGTTTCCTACCTTGCTCTATAGTGCATGTCAAAAACGAGACTGAAAGACATTGCATACTAAGAAGTATGGCCTCGGTACTTAATATGTTTATGTCCAAAGCTACAGTTGGCACATAGCCTAGACAGGAGTTGTCTTCCCAGTGAATTGAGAACAAAAATGTGTCCAAACATAAAAAAAAGGAATAAATAACTTAAATTGATTTCTTGTGGTGGTTTCTGCAGACCTGCCCAGCGGACGTCACCGCTACAGACTGGAGGAGCTCGCCTACACAAGGAGCGGCGACAAAGGTGACACCGCTAACATCGGTGAGAAACTGACAACAGTCAAGATCAAATATATTAGGACACTTGTTCCTGCAGACCGGCAGCTTTAGAGGGGCATTAGACTGAAATCAAGTAACGAGTGGAGGAAGACTGGGCTCTTATTGTGAAGGGACAGTTTTCCTGCTGAGCTGCTTCCTTACTGGGTGTGTGCTCATACCTCATTACTTCACCGGCATTAAGCTTTATCATTCATTAAAAACTGACAGTTTGGTAACTGCCAAGAGCAAAATGTGTGTGATTGAAACAAGTGAGGGAAGCCACCAAGAACTCCAGAACTGTAAAGGAGACATAGGCTTCAGTGGCTGATTGGGGAGACTTTTTTTTTTTTTTTTTCCTGTTGTCACACCATCATGATCAAATGTAACGGAGAAAAACTACACTTTGCTAGAAGGCACATGTGAGAATCTGGCCTCAGTTTTAGATTGTAGAGGTCCCAACCATCTCTGTGGTTTCAAACAGCTTCTGGGGATTTCATGAAATGAGTATAAACGCATTCATGCACGTTGTTTTTCTTTAGGAGTGATTGCTCGCCATCCTCTCTTCTTCCCCTACCTGAAAAAATATCTGACTTCTTCTGTGGTGGAGGACTACTTTGCTCACCTCATTCAGCCGGGAGTGAAGAACGCCGTCACCAGGTGAGTGAGACGCCATCTGTTGTAATTGTAGGTGGAGGGAGTTTGCATCCAGGTGTAAGACGAGGCGCACACGTCAGCTTGTTTAAAGTAAGTTACTTAATGTGTCAATGACTGTGGGCGGACTGTGGCTTCCATTTTATAATCTGCAGGTTTTTTGGTGAAGGTGGACATTGTGTGGAGTCGTGCTCGGAACCGCTTCCATTACCGCCGACGGACATTTTTCAGCCGTGACTCAGCGTGTGGCGTGTTTGCTATTATAGTACTGATGGTGAGGAAACTTCGGCGCCATCATTAAAGCACCTCCAGCGCTCGTTAAACCTGCAGGATGCATGAGCACACACGGACGGAAACATGCTCACGCTTTAACCGCTGCAGCTCTGGCAGTTTCTTCTTTTACATCTTTTCTTTTTTCTTCAAATTCTCTTTTTAAATATTTTTAACATTGCGTCCTACCAGGGATTTAGACCCCATTATGCTGTTATTGACACCAAAAACTGTCAATGTCCAAATAAATATGGCTTTTTTTTCCCCCTTTTTTTGGTCCAATGTTTTGAGATTTCTGACTGGACAAACAGATCTGAGACTCTTCCAGCCCCCCGCCACCCTCGCTAGGGCTCAGCAACATCTCATTAAACTCAGACAGAGGAGGAGTAACAGGAAGACAGGGGACAGGAAGGAGAGGAACAGTAGTAGCCAGTAAGCCAACAGCAAGGATTATTCTGGTATTTGTATTTTGCAGCCTTTTTTTTTTTATATACTTTTGATTGTGTGCTTCTTGCCCTGTGTGCTGCTATACAGTGCAGCTGGAACCTCCTGAGGGAGTCCTCCCAAGGGATTAATAAAGTTCTGTCTAATCTAATCAGATGCACATGGTGGCACATGTTGCTATAGTAACAGATGTGTTTTGTGTTTGTAGATACTCTCTTCCTGGTATCCACGGGCTCAACTTTGTGTTGCAGAGCTCACTGGGCGGGGGCGGGGTGGCATCTCTACGCAGCGACCCCCAGGTAACCAGCATGTTAATGTCAAAGTTACACTGTTTATAAGCTTAAAAAGGAAACCAGCCTGTCCACGCCCCAGTCTCCTTCCACATCTGGATGGAGGCCATCTGGCTTAAAACTGGTGCCTCTGGTAAATACAGTAATATATCTTTTTTTAACTATTTAGGAAGTTTGGGGCTTATACGGTGTCACTTATATTCCGAAAATAACACGTTCACTATTAACTGTTTATTTCGCCATCTACCTTGTTTTTGGTATTTAAAAATCCTGCTGTAAATTAACAGCACATGCTGTTGTGTGCATATGTGCAGCATGTGCTGTGTCTGCTGTTACTCACAGTGAAATGCTGCTGACTTATACTGAGGAGAATTTACATTAAGCCACGCCCTCTGCTGCCATTACTCAGGAGTTATGACCCCGTTAGAGTTTCAGGAGCCAGTAAGGTTGAGAAACTGTTTGACAAATGTCAGTGATGGTCATAAATGTGATTTGTCTGACATAATGTGGAAAATCAGTGCACAAAATCTACTTCTAATGGAGAGTCTGGCTTTTTTTTTTTTTTTGTATTAAAATTTTTGTAAACAAGATGGCACGTGTGTGTTTGTAGGGGTTCAGTCCAGAGTTCTTCCACTTCTGAATCCCTCATTTCCATAAATGACCTGAAAAATTTTCTGATGAAGTACAAGATCAAACATGGTGATGAAGCAAGATGTGACCCAAACCTGAAATTGAAACCAGCTCTCTTCCAGAGTTGAGGCTGCGTTCTGAGGAACTGAGGGGGACTCCTGACGACCTCCGGCTCGGGTCTTCCCACCATGTGGTTCTTTTCATCTTCTTCATCACCCATGTGCTTCCTCCTCCTCTTTTTCTTCCATCCGCCGTGGAGCGGCTGTTGTAAAGTTTCTTAGCACCTCGCTAGAATCTGTGCCACATCAAAGAACCAGGAACACATCCGTCGCCTCAAACACTTCAGCCCCAACGTGGCGATTCAAACACGCTAACATCCAGGACGATTACGTCCCGTTTTAGCAACGGTGACCAATCGGAAGAGCTTCTAACATTTTTTTCAAGTTAATTTTCAGCGTTAGCAGGTTTAATGTTGGATTTTGATCTGCATTAAACCACAAACTAGACATTCATCATTGCAGCAATCAAAACCACAATAGTGTGATCTAATCCCGCTGAAATTTGAGTTGATTAAGAACAGTTTTATCATACTTAACAAATGTCTAATTGCTTCCTTAAACCAGTTTATCCTTTTAGACATGTCGAAACAATTCACAGAAATCATCACTTTTTTTCTTCTCTCTCCTTGAAACAAAAATGGCTGAAATGAGTAACTGATTTTAATTTTCTCATTTTGTCTCTTTCAGCTGTGATCAATAAAAAAAAAAAAGTTTTTCTTTTAAGTGTTTGAAGAGAACTGTAAAAGAACCTTAAATGAGAAGCAGGTTTGAAGGATTAACAGTGGCGTGATTTCTCATGGCTGAAGGTCTTTGAACCCTTGTTTTGTTGCAGGGTAAAGCTTACGGCCAGATGTTACTGGATTTGGAGTTTGAAGAACTGCCGGACCTCAAGTCACTGGTGGACTGAGAGACGTAGAGGAACAATCTGAGGAAGGTGAAGATCCTCAGCGGGTTATGGAGGAAAACTTTGTTTGGACACAAACTAGAGATTGTCATAGAGGTGCAAGAATCTATTCCACCCACGGCTCCACACAGCTGACAGGACTAACAGGTCCAGGTGTGTGGGCCAACATCTACTCCAACAAATTCACTAATCAGCTGTGATCCAGCCAAGTGGGAATAGGTAACTGGAAGTCTAAACTAGGATGGCAAAAAATGCAACAAATCTGAAAAGGAAGCGTGACAAGAACAAAAATAAGTTCTCACCCTCAGTCTGTCCGCTAGCTGCAGACTGATCACGTGGGGGTCACATGACCCCTGTTGGACCAGGCTGGAAAGGCCACTTGGAGTTGGTGCAGCCACTCTGGGTTTGGATGAAATGTGCTGTCCTCCAAAAAGATCATATGACATGGAAGCATGATCAGCACCAGCCTGGAAGGAGATGCAACTGACCAATCCGCACAAGGCACACCCACTTTTTTTTTTTTTTTAATTTTAACAAATTTTGGATAGTCATCTTGGGTTATGTTTTTTAAAAATGCCCAGGCTCCACCCCCTTAGCTTGATCCACCTCCAAGATTGATATCTCCAAAAAAACATGCATAAAGTGAAAGATGCAGCGTCATTCATCACTGTTACAGCCAGTTACATTTGGGCAAGTTGGTGGCTGAATAAAAGAACACTGTTGTATTTCTGGACTGACTGCTGGTCACCTGACCCCAAAAGGAAGCTGAAAACTTTCAGTCTGATGCGGCTCCTGACCTGAGGGTTTTTGGGATCAGAGTTGAAATAAACAAAGGGTCTGATCACATATCAGAGGGGCTGCAAGTCCTAAGAGGCGTCGTCCACCAGAGTGTTCACCTCATTCCGACCCGACCCTGGCGCTCACCGGGGCCGCAGGAATGTTATATTCCTCCACCAAACCGGTGTTCTGGCTTCCATTTGGACTGTTTTGAACCATAATTGCAAACAGATTCCCGCTGCAGTGGCTGAAAACTGACAGCACCTCCTCCTCAGATTCACCAAACCCTCCTCCCGCCCCGCTGCATCCCACGAATAAACCTGACTCTTTCCTGGCGCTTTGGACTTACGTAGGTTCCTGGAGCATTTTTCAGCTACTGTTGCGATGACTTGTAAACTCATTTTCAGAGTGAGATTCTCATCTTTATTTCCACTGTGAGTCAGAAATGTAAAATCTAAAATTCCTCTGAAGTTTGATGGCGTTTGCGAAAACGCCGTCGCCTTGATAATCAGTTTCGTACACACAATTAAAACCATGACGTGTGATTTATTTCTCTCCAGTAGCAGAAATAATCCTGGCAGCAGAGTAGAAAACAGGATTTACTTAGTTTGATTTGGTGTCAGAATGATACAACTTCTATCTCCAAGACCTTTGAGGTGACGGACCTCAGTGTCGTCCAGCACATATGTGACCTATGAGTTTGCCAGGATGGAAAGTCTCCAGTCCAAGTCGGGTCTTGGACAGAACTGCCTTAGATCCTGGATGGAAACCTCTCCAAAGTAAGTGTATTTACTGCTGCCAGGTGAAAAGGGGGAATGTCCTGACCTTGATCTTCTCCGGCTGCTAGAGCCGTGAACACTGTGACCAGAGAAACACATAACATGGACAAAAATATCACTGATTTTCCTCACCAGTGCAAAGTAATACTCCTCATCGGAGTCTCACTAAGTAACCATTTCTTTGACAGTCATTCTAAGTCCCCAAGGATCCTCGGAAGAGACAAAGTATCGGATACACCCAGTCGTCACGTTAGGCCACTGGTTCGTGTTGACAACCAGGAGACATGAAGTCATCGTGAATCTTTCAACAGTTTCTCCACAATTAGAACCCAACCAATGTGGGTTCCTTGGGGGCAGACACACTATTGGGGTGTAAAAAAAAAAAAAAAAAATACTGATATATCTAAAAAATTGCATTAATTCCTAACATTTCATTATATAACCCTTATGACAAAGAAATGTAACTGTGGATTGATGTTTTACAGCTTAAACGTAAATAACTGTAAATATACCCAACAATCAACCAACATACATCATGCTGCCAACACTTGGATTGGCAGTTGCCATGACGCATCACTCGGCATTTGCGTAAAATAAACTCCTAAAGTATTTTAACCCCATCTAGCTGGTGGCATAGCAACAACTTGTCGCTATAAAATGCCCATAAACTGGCTGCTTTGCCTCTGTCTCTTGACGCCAACGTGACCAGAAGGTGATGTTGGGGGGCAGCCATGTAAACGGTTACTACAAATTGACAGCTGAAGTATTTTTCTGCATTGTTCTGTAAAAAAGTTTTCATTATCGGCAAAAATAACACCAATGCCGTTATGTTGGTAAAAGGCGCATATTGCCCGATATGATCAGTCATCCAGTATAAGGGTCAGGCTAGAACAGATACACTAATGATGGTTGACTGCAGGAAGTCATCAAAAGCCTGGATCTTGGTCTTGATCCAGGTCTGTCACAAACCCAGACACTCAAATTCCTCACTCAGTTTTCCCTAAGTGCTGCAATGAAGGTATCCGTTTATTCCGCAAAGGTGCCAAAGACGCTGGACGTCAGTGTTAGCCAAAACCCAGTCCATACAAGAACTGAACAGAGGCCAGAAGCTATAAAAAGGATAGTTTTCCAAAAACATTGTACACATTCTTTAAAAAAATAAATAAAAAATCCAAAATGGGGAATATTACTGTCACTGGAACATTTTGACAGAAGTAAACAGCATTGTTCATGAAACTATGGTTAACTTGTTTAGTGCCTTGCTGTATCTCTGTTAGGAATGGAATGTTTAATGTATTAAACTCCAGCTGATACTGAGTTAAATGCTAATTTTACCAGACGGATAAAGTGACAGGAAAAAAAAAAGTGGCCTGCTCTGAGATTTTTTTTTCTTTTTTTTTTTTTTCTTTTTCTTCCCCTGATTGTTGCGGCTTTATTTGAGCCTTTGCTTTTCTGTTTCTCTGAGATGAAGTGTGCCGTGCCCAACACAAAAAGCATTTTTCAGATGGTCGAAATTTGAGCCACAATTTTGACTGGAACATCTTTATTCACTTCAAAGCTACTTATAACCACAAGTTGCTGCTTTAAAAAATAAAAGTTTAAAGATGTCTGACGAGACAGCAAATTTAAAAATGATTCCTTGCAAACAAGTGCAATTCTGATTTCTTTAATATGAACAGTTGTGCAAAAATTTTTACTGTATTTTTTTTTTTTTTTTTACATTTTATGGGTTTGTTGTTGTCATAAATGACTGAAAAAAAAATTCTGACCAGACATTGACAACATTAAAATAATGACTTGTGTATTTAATTGTAGAGACTTAATATTTTCATAGCAAAGCTTCCTTGGTTTTTTTTTTTCCCCTCTCCCCAGTGTGGATTTTCTGAAGATAAAGTTTGGCTTTTACGCAACTATCTTTGTAAGTTACAATAGCTGTTTTTTGTTTTTTTTTTAAACTGACATTTCACTCATTTATGCTTTGAGTAAATCTGGACTGAAATTATATATACATCCCACTTGGGCAAAAGTTGTAGGTGTCACAATTTTATCGAACATCTGGGGATGTGGGTGGGGCTGGGGTTTGGCGACATAGTCAGTCACCATCGCAAATATGTTGCATTGCAACTGCAAGTTTATATTTAGTAAAATCACTGTTTTTATGCTGATGACACAACATTGTACAGTTAGGTGACGTCTGGGAGCATCGACTACCCTGGTTCTGGATTGGCAACCACCCAGGTTGACCAGTGGTCTGTCCTAGAAGTACCAGTCTACCTGCCGCCGGTCCTGGACACCAAAACACCTGTACGCTGGATCACGATCAAATGTACGTACTGTAAATTTTACATACTCCTTTCAAAAAGTATTGGAACAAGTCTAGTATATTACTCTTGCTATACAGTAATAGTAAAAGTATGAGAGCATGTTGTTCCAGATTAGTGGATTTTATTAAACTACCCCAGCATATGATTTATTACATTTCCCAGCTCTGATAATGCAGTGCATCCAGAAGGTATTTACAGCGCTTCACTTTTTCCACATTTTATGTTACAGCCTTATTCCTAAAATGGAGTAAACTAATTTTTTCCCTCAAAATTCTACTCAACACCCCATAATGACATTTTTTTTTTTTTGCAGATTTATTAAAAATAATAAAAACTAGAAAATCACATGTACCTAGGTATTCACACCCTTTGCTCAATACTTTGTTGATGCACCTTTGGCAGCAATTACAGCCTCAACTCTTGAATATGATGCTACAAGCTTGATGCACCTATTGTTGGGTCGTTTTGTCCATTCCTTTTTGCAGCATCTCTCAAGCTCCATCAGGTTGGATGGGGAGCGTCAGTGTGCTGCTATTTTCAGACCTCTCCAGAGGTTTGATCGGATTCAACTCTGATCTCTGGCTGGGCCACCCAAGGACATTCACAGAGTTGTCCTGAAGCCACTCCTTTGATATCTTGGCTGTGTGCTTCGGGTCATTGTCCTGCTGAAAGATGAACCGTCACCCCTCTCAGGTCAAGAGCGCTCTGGAGCAGGTTTTCATGCAGGATGTGTCTGTACATGCCATGTGCCTTTTACTAAGGAGTGTCTTACTGTCTGGCCCCTCTACCATACAAGCCTGACTGGTGGATTGCCGCAGAGATGGTTGTCCTTCTGGGAGGTTCTCTCTCCACAGAGGAAAAACAGGAGTTCTGACAGAGTGACCATCTGGTTCTTGGTCACCTCCCTAAGGCCCTTCTAACTCAGTTGCTCAGTTTAGATGATCAGTCAGATCTAGGAAGATTCCTGGTGGATCCAAACTTCTTCCATGTACAAATGGAGGCCACTGTGCTCATTGGGACCTTCAAAACAGCAGAAATGTTTCTGTACCCTTCCCCAGATTTGTGCCTTGAGACAATCCTGTCTCAGAGGTCTACAGACAATTCATTTGGCTTCATGCTTGGTTTGTGCTCTGACATGCACTGTTAACTATGGGGCATTATTATGTTAAACAGGTGTCTTTCCAAATCATGTCTGATCAACTCAGTTTACCCCAGGTGGACTCCAATTATGTAGAAACATCAAGGATGATCAGTGGAAACAGGATGCACCTGAACTCAATTTTGAGTTTCATGGCAAAGTTGTGAATTCTTATATAGGGGTGATTCTTAAGACTACGGGCACTTATGTCCTTTGATCATATTGTATGAAAAACAGAAAAAAGGGGAAATTTCACACTTTTATAGTTATCTTTACAATGACAGTTTAAGAACTTTGTTCTAGTAGTCTATGATGACTTTCACCTTTTTTTTCAGCATCATTATATGCAAATATTGCTGTTTTGTGCTTGTCCCACACCCAGACTTTTGCTCTTCAATGATAAAAATGAATGGTAAAGAAACTTTTTTCTAATGTTTTAAAATATCTCTGAATAACATCAGTAAAATAATCAAAACATAATTGGGGTATTCAATGTCATACAACTGTTGTGAGTTTGTTAAACAAAATGTAGTTGTCCCACACTGTTGCCGTAATTTCCACCACAACACTGTAATGTCCCTTTAAACAGTTTGTATGAAAGATTGTTTAGGTAGTTTCTATGGAGATAAACAGTGACATCAGAGCACATGTATATAGCACCAAATCACAAACAGTTGCCCCAAGGTGCTTTATATTGTAAGGCAATGGTGTGGTGGAAATTACATTTACAAGGCCAATAGTGCCCGTAGTTAAAGAATCACCCATACATGTTTTCTTTTTATTAGTAGTAGTATTAATACATTTGCAAAAAAAAAAAAAAAAATCACATTGTCATTATGGGGTATAGTGTGTAAAAATGTGAGGAAAAAATTCCATACATTTTGAAATTAGGCTGGAACATGCACTGTCAACAGTGGGACCTTATATGTAGACAGGTATGTGCCTTTCCAAATCATGTCCAATCAACTACATTTACCCCAGGTGGACTCCAATTAGGCTGTGGAAACATCTCAAGGATGATCAGTGGAAATGGGATGCACCTGAGTGTAATTTTGATCTTTATGGCAAAGGCTGTTAATATTTATGTACATGTGATCAAGATAAATTTTTGCAAATTTAACAAAACTTTTCACATTGTCATTATGGGGTATTGTGTGTAGAATTTTGAAGAAAAAAAAAGAATTGCATCCATTTTGGAATAAGGCTGTATTATAACAAAATGCGGAAAAAGTGAAGCGCACTTTCCAGTATTCACAGCACTAGAAAAGTAACAGTGCTAAAAGCTGTTACTTTTCTAAGCTGCTGTCTTGGAGAGCAGGGTTTTATAAAATTATATATATCATGGTTTGCTAATGTGGTTGCTGTAAACTGCAAAAAATTAAAATGTGCTCATTTTCTGAAGAAATATTCAAAGATGAGCAAAATTGTGTGAATGCAGTGCATAGAGTTAATATTATAATTTGACAAAATAAGATGTTAATGGTGAGTATAGCTTGGTGTTAGCTGACTGGATGCTACCGCAAATCAAATTCACTAATAGGATATTTTTTTAGGCGTTGTTGGCTATGAGCCATCTCAGTGGGTGAGATGCTCTGACAGGCAACAGATAGAACCGCAGATGTTATAAATGGGTTTGAGTGAAACAAAAAGAAAAGATGAATGAGGGATGAGGTCCCATTTATCTTCTTTTATCCTCTGTGACAGAGCGACAGTGAGCGAGAGAGGTTGTGGTTGTATTTCTTTACCTTTGCCGTCTGTCTGCATGGAACAAAGGCAGCAAAGTGATGACAAACGATTGATTCTGATTAATGAACACAAACATTCCCAAGCCGTCTGCGCGGCGATGAATGCTAAAGTCTTCACCCTCACTTCGGTGCTCTCGTTTTCGTGGGAACAAAACTCAAGCTAGTTTTCTGTTGGTTCCTTTAATGTTATTTAAGAAAATTTCACTCATACATTTACAGATTAGCTAGTTATGCAAAGTCTAGCCAGTGCAAAAAAAAAAAAAAAAAAATTTTAAAACCTGATCAACACAATTCACAGTTGTATATAAGACTGGATAGAACAAGCTAACACCTTAGCTAACTTAGGCCAGTAACTGCAATGACTTGACAATAGTGCTAGCTGCATGTCACACAATTTTGAGTTCAAAAAAAAAAAAAAAACTGCAAACAACTTGGGGGGAAAAAAATAGTAAAGGTACTGTAAGTGAATGTTCCACCTAAAACTTTATTTGGAGTGGGCCAAATTATCTATTCAAGTTTCACGCCAAATGCTAGTGCCAGTAGAATTTACCTAAATCATAAAACTGCCTCATAAAAAGTATTTTCCTCAAGACTGAAATTAACCCCTTAACGCCCATCATTGCATATATGTACAATCTGACTCAAATATGCAACTTACCAAATTGACCTGTATGCCCGTTGTCACAAATTTGCAACATACCATCATCATTATTATTATAACATAACATAGTCATTACCCGAATACCCAATATTACTATCTAGTTTTTGTGCAAAAGTGAAATTAATAATATCAACATTATTTACCATCTACTTAAAGGCAAAAACACACATTTTTTTATATACAGCTATATAAATTCGGGCGTTAAGGGGTTAAAACCGGTATGTGTAAGTATTACACATTAAACTTATTTTTACTAAGGTAAAGTTAGCTGTTTTAAGTGCAGTGATCGAAAACTGTAATGACTCAGCAATCCTTCTAACTTGGCTTATTAGTATGTAACCTGTTGGTGATTCATTAAAGGTTTTTGTGTTGTAATGATATTAAATTACGTAACATTACACTTGTTGGACGGTATGTTATTTTTAGGGGTACTGACAACGTGAAGTTGCCAAACTTTTAACAATAAACTATCTGCTAATATGATGCACATACAGAGCGACCCCAAAAAAGAACCCATTAAAACTGTGATAAGTCCTATGTACATCCTACTTATACTTGTCTGTGTATGACCATTCCCCAAAGTTTGTCGCTTTGTATAAAAGTCATGTTCTCCCAAATTATGCTCTAAATGGTATGACTTTTTGGGCGAAATAAGCCTTCAGGCAAAGTTGGTCAATCATACCATTTGGAGCATAATTTTGAAAGAACATGACTTGTATGCAAAGTGATCAAGATAACTGAAACTTAAGTCCAGCAAACTTCAAGAATTTCTAGGATTTATTACAATTTATATGGGTTCTGGGTTTGGCTTGTTTTGTTTTTTGGTCACCCTGTATTAATAAAGTAGGATCAGGATCCAAATGTGTGCCTGTGAAAAGTACATTCACACAAGATGTTGATGAATCAGAACAGTTACAAATGTGCAAGAATGTAGTTAATCCCAAATAAAAATTTACCTGAGAGATGTTAAATCTGTTCAAAGGTTCATTCAGATATGACTAAAATACATTTTCTGAAACTTGCCGGATTAAGAAATGGGTTTATATTTTACAGGATATGTGTGTGACATCACTGTAATCTTCTGGACCAGTTCCACATAGAAATTCAGATCTCGTAGATTAATACTGCTGTAGTTTTGAAATTTTAAGGGGCGATTCAAATAGAAAAAGCGACCCCCAACCCAAAGTGCCACTCATCATTAGCAGTGTGCTGTGTCACTGCAGGTCGGATCTCATGCCGTCACTCGGCACCATTCATCAGCCGGGGTCTCAACTCTGTGAGGGACACCAACAAACACATTCAAGAGCCAAATCTCATCTTTCTCCAGTCATTCAGCACCACGTCAAACCGCCTCAGCAGGAGGCCCGGCAGCCTTCTCCGTTCCCATAATCTGCCCCTAATCCCAAAATCCTCTGCTTTTCTGCAAAGAAACTGAAACCAGAACCCCAGCAGGTTCCATCCTCATGACAGCAAACCAGTTAACTTCCCATCATGCATCAGCTGTGGCGTGGCTCCAGCAGCATTCACACTCAACCCAAAACACTGCTGGTGTTTCTTTTATTCTCTTTAAAACTTCATTTACATTTGGGCTAAAACAGCCAGAAAGCTGCTCATTCATTCAACGACAAACTACAAAGTGCAAATTTCAGCATCTTGCAGCCCTGATGTGACGCGTTTCTGCACGAAACCCGATGGGAGGGGAAAAAAAATTGCATACAGATATGACTCGTGCTTAGTTTTCATGACAAAAATTGCTGTCTTCAGTTAATTGTTTGCTTTCTGTAAAATTACTGTGCACAAAATGCGAATTCAAGTTTGAATAATTAGTGTTAATAATTTGTGTACATTAATTTGAGCAAGCATTACTAACTTTTGTGATATTACAACTAAAAGTCAAGCAGTAGTAATCTGTGCAATAATTGAGTCAAAGGTAAGCTTTTATAATTAGTCCAAAATTATATTTAAAGCATAGTAATTACATTAATTTGAGAGCATATATGGCACACAAATTAGAGATGGTGCACACATGTTGTAATTTACTCATACTTGTCCTTGATTAAAACAAAAACTGTGTGAATGAATAATTTGTGCACAAAAATGATCCATTCTTGCTGTGTATTTATGCCCACAAATTAACTTCTCTTGAATTAATAATTTCTGTATTCCGAATGCCTTCAAATGTATTAATGTGATTACTGATCATTTTTAATTTATTGTGCACTGAGTGCATCCACTAATAATCACAGATTACTATTGCTTGAACTTCAGCCTTAATGTAAAAGATGTAAAGTTGCAAAAATTATTAATGCTGTCAAATGAATGTGTGCAAATTATTAATACCTGCACTCAGATTATTCAGACCTGTTCAGATATTGAGGTGTAACTTCTTTGGCAGTCATGTTTTAGCATTTTGTCCCTGCACAGAATTGCTATATATTTTTTTTTTTATCTCTGTAATATGACTAAGTTTAGAATTTGCACAAATTCTTAATGCATGATCTTCAATTCAGTGGAGAATTCAAATCTTGTTCAGGTACTGCATGTTTTTAAATTCACAAATCAGAATTTTTACAAACAGGATTTATCTTGTATAATTGGAAAATCTTGCGTTTTTTTTTTTTGTTTTTTTTTTACAAAAAAGTGTAAAAATTATTCTGATCATCAAACTGCTTCAGGGTGAAAGTTAGAATTTTGTTGATTCCCCTTGTAATACCGTCTTTCTCACTTCTGTTTTGTCTGCAGTTTGCCTGAGGGACCAATTTTGGAGTTGGACGTTTTGCTTGGTGACACTTCAGCACAGAGAGGAGTTAGGTGTCAGGGATGAATCTAGGGTGGGAAAGAAAACAATATACGAGGGCTGTCAATAAAGTTACGGTCCTTTTTATTTTTTTCAAAAACTATATGGATTTCATTCATATGTTTTTACGTCAGACATGCTTGAACCCTCGTGCGCATGCGTGAGTTTTTCCACGCCTGTCGGTGACGTCATTCGCCTGTGAGCACTCCTTGTGGGAGGAGTCGTCCAGCCCCTCGTCGGAATTCCTTTGTCTGAGAAGTTGCTGAGAGACTGGCGCGTTGTTTGATCAAAATTTTTTCTAAACCTGTGAGACACATCGAAGTGGACACGGTTCGAAAAATTAAGCTGGTTTTCAGTGAAAATTTTAACGGCTGATGAGAGATTTTGAGGTGATTCTGTCGTTTTAAGGACTTCCCACGGTGCGAGACGTCGCGCAGCACTCTCAGGCGGCGTCGTCAGCCTGTTCAAGCTGAAAACCTCCACATTTCAGGCTCTATTGATCCAGGACGTCGTGAGAGAACAGAGAAGTTTCAGAAGAAGTCGGTTTCAGCATTTTATCCGGATATTCCACTGTTAAAGGAGATTTTTTTAATGAAAGACGTGCGGACGGGTCCGCGCGTCGGGACGCAGCCGCCGCGACGCTCCGCCACAGGAAAAACACCTCCGTTGAAAGCCTTAAGGACAAGTTGGAACATGTCCTGCCTGTTAAACAATTTCTCATATACTCACTCCACTGAAAACCATCAAAAGCCGCCTGGATTTTACAAATGGTTATCAACACGGAGGTGTTTTTCCTGTGCCGCCGCACCGCGTCGGCTGCGTCCCGACGCGCGGATCCATCCGCACGTCCTTCATTAAAAAAAATCTCCTTTAACAGTGGAATATCCGGATAAAATGCTGAAACCGACTTCTTCTGAAACGTCTCTGTTCTCTCACGACGTCCTGGATCAATAGAGCCTGAAATGTGGAGGTTTTCAGCTTGAACAGGCTGATGACGCCGCCTGAGAGCGCTGCGCGACGTCTCGCTCCGTGAAAAGTCCTTAAAGCGACAGAATCACCTCAAAATCTCTCATCAGCTGTTAAAATTTTCACTGAAAACCAGCTTAATTTTTCGAACCGTGTCCACTTCGATGTGTCTCACAGGTTTAGAAAAAATTTTGATCAAACAACGCGCCAGTCTCTCAGCAACTTCTCAGACAAAGGAATTCCGACGAGGGGCTGGACGACTCCTCCCACAAGGAGTGCTCACAGGCGAATGACGTCACCGACAGGCGTGGAAAAACTCACGCATGCGTACGAGGGTTCAAGCATGTCTGACGTAAAAACATATGAATGAAATCCATAGTTTTTGAAAAAAATAAAAAGGACCGTTACTTTATTGACAGCCCTCGTATTAAGGAAAGGTAAAATAAAACAAGGGTTTTTCAGTTTGAGAACCTTGTTTGCTACAATTTCACTGAACATATCTCAAATTTTTACATTATATGATCTGTCCATAGAAGTAGGCTAAACCTCTATGCAGCTGAAGCGCAGGTCATAATCTTAGTGACCAGGTTTGACTTACTGTATTTGCGCAAAGAGTTCAATCTTCGTCTCATCAGACCAGAGAATTTTGTTTCTCGTGGCCTGTTCTTCAGGTATATACTTTTGGGCAAACTCCAGGCGGGCTGCCATGTCCATGTGCCTGGTGGATACAAACTTCTTCCTTCTTACGGATGATGGAGGCCACTGTGCTCATTGGGACCTTCAAAGCAGCAGAAATGTTTCTGTCCCCTTCCCCAGATTTGTGCCTTGAGACAATCCTGTCTCGGAGGTCTGCAGACAGTTCCTTTGACTTCATGCTTGATTTGTGCTCTGACATGAACTGTCAACTGTGGGACTTGTGTAGACAGGTGTGTGCCTTTCCAAGTCATGTCCAATCAACTAAATTCACCCCATGTGGACTCCAATTAAGCTGTGGAAACATCTCAAGGCAAAGGCTGTGAATACTTAAGTACATGTGATTTCTCAGTTGTTTATTGATATTCTTTTAAATAAATTTGCAAAAATCCCCCCCCCCCAAAAAATTCAGTCATTATGGGGTATTGTGTGTAGAACTTTGAGGGGGAAAAATGAATTTCATCCATTTTGAAATAAGGCTGTAACATAAAATGTGAAGCGCCGTGAATACTTTGTGGATGCTGACTGTGTGTGTGTATGTGTAATGCAATATATATATATATATATATATATATATATATATATATATATATATATCTTGCTGGCAATATTTCACTGTCATTCCATGAATGAGTGTATTGCCCAGTTGCAATAAATCAGACACCCCCACCAAATGTTTCTGAATCCACCCCTGGTAGGTGGGTTATGATCAGGTGACCCTTTGGTTGATAGAGCCTTTGTATGTATAGTAATGTATTCATATTTCTGAGGTTAAATATTTGTTTTCCCAGCTGTCTGGAGCGTTTGGAGCTGCACACTTGGCGCTCTGCAGCCTACGAATGATGATGATGACGGACAAGCTGCTGGCGCACAGTACCTGCCTCTGTGTGTGAGCGTGCACGTTGCGGGGAGAGGAAACCACTGTGACCTCAGCCCTGTTCCATTTGACTGCTCAAGCCTTGCTGCAGATTTCCTATGATGCTTCAGCGTCTGTGGTGGAAACTGTGAGTAGCTCGGATTGGAGTTGGTACGTGCACACGTCTCTGTCCTCTTTATGACAGAATAAAACTCGGACTGTGTAAGTGTTGCTTATTTTTCACTGCTCTGGTAATATTGGGCTTGGACAGCAAAACTGGAAATGAGTGGAAGAGTAAGTTTGTACTTAAGTTGAGGTGAACGCAGGGTTTTCAAAACTTGCAAGTTCTCATCTTGGGTTTTGAGTGTTTATTGTCTTGAGCACATCTGTTGCTTGTTGGAGATGTTCTGTGTTGAATATTTGTGATGGTTACATGTTTACACACTGTTACATGAACAATTGGTGTCAGACACCGTGCGGAGTCCTGCAAGGTTCTGTTCTGGGTCTTATGGTGTTTTCTGTTTCAATATTTTTGCAGTCCATTGATGCCAGCGTGGACTGAGACTGTCCAAAAATAGTTAGTGTGACTGAGAATTAGGTTTGTCTACATTTTAGTACCTCAAGAATTATTTTAATTACAGAAAAAAAATTTAAAAAAAAATCGCATCACTTGGTAGTCGATTGAACTTGCACCTTATTCCTGATTCCGTTTCTACTTTTTCATTTGGAGGTTTATAAAACTTTAAGAAAACTAAATTGACTTCAGTTAGACTTTCTCCCTCCCCCCTTCCTTCTCCTTCATCCCATCACCAGACGTCACGCTTCCTCCCCCTACCAGAGGAGTAAAACTCCTCAGTGAGGAGCAGAGGAGGACAGACTGGGTTCGGACACCATGCTGGACTCGCTCATCTTCCTCCTGGAGAAGCTCTTTCTCTTGGCGCACGTGCGCCTCTCCAGCCTGCTGCCTCCTCCGCGCGGGGACGCGCTTCCTCCTCCTCCCGCCGCGCCTCCGTTCCAGCGCGGAGACCTGCTGGAGGTGCCGCGTACCCTCTTCACGCACTTCGGCATCTACCTGGGTGACGGCCGCGTGGCGCACCTGATCCCGGACATCCTGCCGGCGCTCACCGCCGACGCGCGGCGCGTCCAGCAGATGGTGACCAACACGCGCCTCCTGTTCGGCGTGCTGTGCAAGCGCGCCAGCGTCCGCGTGGACTCCGTGGAGGACTTCGCGTACGGAGCCGGGATCCTGCTGAACGCCCTGGACCGGAGCGTGCGGCGGCGGCCGCTGCCGGCAGAGGAGGTGGCGCGGCGCGCGGAGCGGCTGCTCGGCGCGGTGCCGTACAGTCTGCTGTGGAACAACTGCGAGCATTACGTCACTTTCTGCCGCTACGGCAGCGCGCGCAGCCTGCAGACCGACCAGGTGAGAGCCCAACCCGGACAAATAACCAGCTGGTCTCCGCTCTGACGTGAATGAAGCGGGTTCATCCCGTTTTTAAGGGCCAGAGTTAATAGAAGAGCTGTTTCCTGTCCAGGTGATTCCCAAAATGTCATTAAGTTATAAGATTAAACGTCTGGATTTAATTTATAGCTGTTGCACTGTGCAACAGTTTAAAAAAGTATATTCTGTAAACAATTGGCAGATTAATCAATAATGTAAGTTTTTTTTTTTGGGGGGGGGGGGGGCACAAAATGAAAGATGCACTTAAATTTAGTTTTTTTTTTTTTTTTTTTTTTGATTTTCTGAGCAGTTTGGTTTGTGAATATTTATTCCAGATGCAGAGTTTTGGGCTGGATTTAACGAGGTTTAAAAGCTCTGAGGACTTGTTAAACTGCACAAAGCTTCATTCTGTCAGTTAATTAAGGCTTTTTCTATTTTCAGCCTGCCCACATCTGTGAAGTTTATATATATATATATATATATATATATATATATATATATATATATATACACACACACACTAATTTGGTTTAAATGCACAATAAAACCAAACTAATGAATGAAATATCTTGATTTTCAACATGAAACAAAAATTGTATGTGACAAAATGACAATTATACAAGATAAGTCGAATACTACAAATTGCATATTCAAAAAAATAAATGTTCACTCTTATTCCAACCTCCTCCTGTTCTATTAATCATTCAGAATCCAACAAACATGAATATCATCCCTCTATACAACCACATACAATAAAACTTTAGAAATGTATCCAATTTTCTATCGTCTGTTGCTATGTACATCATCATACAATACCTAATATAAAAACAATTACCACCTCTTATATACGTTATATATGTTCATAAGGAAGCCATCGGCGCTGTAAATTTGCTGTAGATAAGTTTTCTAGAAGCATCTCGCTCATACACAGCAAAATCTGCTTTTTATTTGAAACATCTGATCATGTTGCACATTCAGACCACAGCATCTGTGTGATTCTCCCTTTGTGATTTTAACAAACGAAAGGTAAAATAATTAAGGTTGCCAGATTGTCATTTAAGTTTTTAAAAAACAAGCCTATTTTTTAGTCATAGCACAGCCCAACTTTGTCATTAAGTGTTGTCATTGTTCTAAAACTATCAAACTTGTGCTATTTCCAAATAGTGTTACGTTATTTTCTATTTTAAATTTTTTTTTGTTTGTTTGTTTTACATTGCATTTGGTGGAAATCTGTAAAACGTCTCATTTATTTGAGAGCAATTCACTGAACTGCAAATGCATTATGGGAAATGTGGTTTTAGCCTATTTAGTCCACAGTTTAGTTTTAGCAACTTTGTGAGGGGAGCACCTTGGAAAGCTGTGATTTGCAATGAATTGAATCATTCATGTGCCTTAAAAAAAAAAAAAAAAAAAAATTTTAAAGTAGCTTATGACATAAGCTGATGCTAACATTAGCATGAGCTGAATGCTTCCTTTCTGAGAATCTTCTGAAAAATATCTGTAATATAGCTTGTTGTGCTGTTAATTGACCTAATAGTTCATAAGTGTGTGTGTGCACACTCCAGTATTTCCATCAAGTAATATTTTCTTGTTCAATTTAAGTTAGCACCATTAGCAGGCAGCATGAACAGAATGCTGCATTAAGTTTTAAAAGAAAGCCAGCATTTAGATGCTTATTGTTCATCAGATAAACAGTTAAAGGTCACTAGTCATCTGATATTATTTATTTATTTTTATCAGAATAAAGTGGAGTATAAGTGAAGAACGAGCGTGCACACGTGGCTCCGGAGTTAGGTTGCGCTGCTAATGGAAGGAGGGCAAATATTTCACTTTCAAGTTTTGTTTAAAGCGGTTGGTCTGAACGTCACAGATCATTGAAGGAGTCAGAAGTTTTAAGTTTAAATGCTGCCGTTTGCTTATCAATGGTGGTGTTGGTGGGGGGTGGTGGTCTGGTGTCTGGCTGTGATTATCCCAGTGCAGATCCAGTTTCACTTCCTGTAATTGCTAACCTAAATATCTGAGCCTCCTGCAGTCTGGCAGCCGCTCAGTTTGATGCTGCAGGTTCACAACTAACAAGGGAGCGCAGGGCCCCAGGAGCCAGTGTCGCAGACTGAACGGTCCCCCACTAAAAATCAGTCCGCCTGCCTTCACTGCGCATGCGTCATTTCAGACCACAGCAGCACATCTGAGACAGTCTCTTCACCCAAAGCGATCAAATGGATTAATGGGATTATTAACCATCAGATGACAAGGTAAAACCTCTTAAATCATTCTGAAGTCAGTATTAAGCAGAAACGAGGCAAAACTCTGTGACCCTTTGAAATGACAAACGCGCAGTGAATGCATGAGCTAGCAGCTCATGTAGCCGCGGCGCTCTGGACGCTTCATCCATCTTTTTTTGATGAAATAATGCTGAATTTATGTGGAAATAATTGTACAAAAGATTCAGATATCTGTCACTGAGATAGATGACTGGAGTGCAGTTTGAAGCAGAAATGAGTTGATAATCTGTGAACCGCGGCTATTGAAGCATGCGCAGTGAAGGCAGGGCGGATTGATCTTTGGGGGGGAACCGTTAAGGCGGTGACACCAGCCCCACGGGGTCCCACCCCAAAGTCAAATAAACATTCAGATTGTTTCCAGTAAACATGAACTCAGTGGAGTTTGACTGCCCAAAAGATTTTCTTCTTTTAAAATCTTAAATATTGTTGATCAATACTTTGTGGTGCAACAATATTCAACAGGAAACAAACTCGCATACATCACAATGACATGACAGCTATTTAAATATGTTTGACTTGGCCCCTAAGCAGGAGGAGCTTCACTGCGTTCTTCCTGGAGCGATGGGTTTAATAATATTGTCTCCTGGTGGTGATTGGGTTAAAGGCCGTTTTATGATTTTACTACTCTGTAGCTCTGTGGCCACCCAATTGCTTCAGCACAGTCTTGAACTTTTTGAAGTTCTCAGTCGTGGATAATGCGTTGGTGGGTATCGTAATGCAATTCACCGCCAGAACAGTAGCGGGTGCGACAGTTTTTGTGAAGACTGGCCAACGTCTGTGTTAAATACATTTCTTCTCTTTTCAGTTCTGTGAGTGGCTGAAGTCACTGATCCGGAACCAAAGGACTGCTTTTGTGACAGCATTCCTTGGACTGGTGTCCACGGCGTGTTTGGGAATATCGCTCAGCACGGCCCTGCCGACCCTCCTTATTCCCTTCACCCTCTGGATGGCGAGCTAGAAGCAAACTGACAAGGATGGACGCACCAAACTGATACACTGGATCCATATTGTGCCTGAAGTAACTGATCCACATTAAATACTTTATAGGGTTCCTCAATTTCAGTGCCAGAATTTCTGTGAAATACTCTTTAACTGAAATGTGGTTGTGAAAGTGTTAATCTTCCCAAATTATGAATAGTGTTGAAAAATTTCATCAAAATAAACTGTACGAGTCCAAAAATCATTTAACACGTGGAATGACACTGAGCTGCTGAGGTCAGATGATCTGACATTTGTCTGGAGGTGCAGGGATTAAGACTTGCAATTAAACAATGATTCAAGAAGAACACAAATGGTTGAAGTTCATAGTGAACAACAAATGTTCTACAGAACAAGATGTGTGGACTATTTAGTGGAAAAACTGATTCTTAACCCTCTGGAGTCCAGGGTATAATTGGCTGTTTTTGACTACTTTTGGTTTTACCTTCATAATTAACCTTTAAAAAAAAAATATTTTTTATTTTTCCTTGTTTGGGTCCTTTTTTCAGCACAACCTCACTTTAATAACTTTAGTGTGTTTCTTTCTTTCTGACATAATGTATTAACACAATTAACCTAATTTCACACAAACATAAAATCCAAATAGTGTTTTTTTTTAAACTGTGAAAACCACAAGCATGTTTAACAAACCATTTTAATAACTCAGAATGCAAATATAAATTGTAAATTTCAAAAACATATGTACAAATGTATCAAACAACAAAGTTATATACAGCTATTTACATCAAAATGCAGGAAATGCTTCACTTTTTTTTTTGTACTATTTCCAAAATGATAAGCCACACAATTTGTGCCACTCAAAAACAATCTCTCTCTAGCACAAGGCACGGAGGTCTTGCGATGACACTGTCATTCCTCCTGTTGTCTACCTGGAGGTAGCATTGGCACCTCAGTTTCTTTGGTGGTTTTATTTATTTTTTAAATATATTTCCCTCAGCAACACCCCCACGTGGGGATGTTGATCAACCTACATGGGGTCGGTGCTTTTGATTGGTTTACGTCATGTGGTTTTCCACCAATAACAAAGGGGAAGTCGTTCCCCCCCCCCCCCCAACCCTGGCAGGAGAAGAGAAATGAGGAAGACGTTCACACGCATGCTGAACACAGCACCTCCATAACCAAATATGTGGATTGATGATTTTTGTTTGGTTTAGGTTGTGCATTTTCTACCAAATAGTCTTTTTTTTTTTTATTCCTTGTAATTGCTCCAGCCAGAGGAGGAGGAAGAGGGAGGAAAGAAGAGAACCCCATTCACACGCATGCTGGACCAAGTGCACCATGAAGCACTACACATTATAATATTCAGGAAAAAGCCTGGAAAAAAATATTTATCTTTAATCAAGTATATAGTTTGAAGTCTGCGCTTTCAACACACGTTCAAACGGAAACTGAGGGGAGGGGATTTGATTGGATGACTGTTTAATTTGGTCATGTGACTTTGACACATCTCCACATCAAATGACTCCAGAGGGTTAATTCAGTGATAGCTTTAGCAAAATTAGCATCACAAGTGCACTTGTTTTCTGTTTATTCTGAAACATCATGTTGAATTACTTCTAAATTCTGTCTGCAGAGATTCTGTGTTTGCGGTAGAAAGGCCATAAACTGACTTTGAGCTATAACCAGCCCACGGGCTGTCAGTTTGACTCCTTGCTTCGTCATGTTTCAAGCAAAAATCATTCACAGATTGTTTGACAAGATTTGAATTTAAATGTTATTTTGAAAATGGTGACAGCCATCAGAATGTGACTAAGGAGAAAATGGTGGATCAGTGTGGCCCACCGTGTAGGTATTTTTGACTGACAGTAATCAAAATAGAAGAAATTATTCATTAGTGTAGAAATTAACACTGAGATGTTAGGATCCATTTCTCCACTGAGGTCCAAATGTTTTCTTATGATGCTGAAAAGTGTTAACATTTTGTGATCGCATAAAAAATGTTGCAGGCCAGATTGACAGGTTCAGGTTCTTCAGTTGATAACTTGTCATGTAGATGTCATAAAAGACTGAACTGTATTTTGGATAAAGTGTTGTCTGTCAGTCAGATTTTTCTGTAAATGTTTGTACATATGTTTATGATGCGAGTGAATTTGATATTCATAAATGTTTTTTTTCTTTGTCACTGTTTCTGTAATAAAGAACAATGTGTGTTTGTTACATGAAAAGCGTTTGGATTTATTGATTTTCTTCTAAATTAAATTAAGACAAACACGCTTTACTGTGCTTTTCTGTAACCTGATCAGAACCTTTTGAGGTTCATATGTACAGATGAAACACTGCCCCCTAGGGGCACATACAGTTTAATAAAACTTTGCCTCCATCTGTGCCACTAGAGGGTGACAAAACACCGCCCCTGTGATCTAATCAACGTTTTTCAAAAATAAAAAAAACTTCCTATTTTTTGTGTACATGATTTACCTTTTTAAATCTGAACGATCTCTTGAGGTTAATTTAAATTTTTAAAATATTAGTTTTTTTCATTTTTATTATATTTATAATTATATATATAAAAAAAGCATAACCCCCATTTTAGAACACTCCAGAAACTCTGGTGGGACCCCGCCCACACAAGATGCCCAGTGACACACAGGTCTTGAACCTGCACTGACAACACTTCACTACTTCTGACCTGCCAATACCACAACTATCCCCATGCGCCACCAAGCATCTGATGCATTTGGAACACTTCTCCTGGCGCTTTTATCTTTTCCACCTTGTTTATTGAACGTCAAAAGAAAATCAAATGTCCAAGATTTGAACCCACAACCTTCAGTCTTCAATGCAGTCTCTTAACCTCCTATGCCACAGAAAGTGACACAATATGAATGTTTTTTTGGGACTTTTATCTTTTCCCTTTGCTTGTTCAAATTCAAAAAACAGTAACAAGATTTGAACCCACAACTTTTAGTCCTCAAAGTAGTCTCTTAACCTCCTGTGCCATAGAGACTGACAGCAACAATGTTTTTTTTTTATCTTTTCACTTTGTTTATTGGTCTTCTAAAAACCAGAGATTTGAGCCCATAATTTCAGTCCTCTAATGAGACAGATGCAGTAAGAGTGTTTTCTGTGGCCTTTTGTTTTTTACTCGGTTCACTGGCATTCAAAAAATAAAAAAAATTAAATAAAATATACATACATACATATATATATATATACATCATTGACATCTGTAAGACTTGAACCATAACCTCAAATTATCACCAAACTCCTTCAACCTGCAGTGCTATATATCTTGAATTTGTTTTTACTCATATTTATGCACTCTAGAAGGAGCAACATTTTTTAGAAAATGTAATATTTTCTCTCACATTTGACAAACTGGCGCTCCTCACCCCAGCCCTCAAAGACTCAGGCGTTCGTGGATTCTGCTTTTATACCAAATCATCATTCCAATCACCTGTTTCGATCATTTTCAAATTGCCTGTCTCACTTTATAAAAAAAATGTATTGCAGGCCTGAAATGCAGCAAATGAAATTAAGTTGACCAAAAAACATTAAATGCTTGGGTTCAACTTACCTGCAATGAAGTATAAGTCCATATCAATCAAAGACTCAAAGGTCCTACGTCACTCAGACCGTATCCTTGTATCCCAGTTGATCATTATGCTCAAGCGCTGTGTCACTTCATTCATCACTCAATGCAAGCCTCCCCTGCTGCTACATCCTCCTCGTCTTTCAAATCATCCAAACTTCAATGTCGGTTGGTCCAAGATCTCAAGCAGCTGTATGACCCATTAAGGAAACTTCGAGTAAATGCATGGAGGCGATTGAGGAGAGTGGTGGGGCTAGTAAACATCACCGTGACATTTGATGCAGCAATAGTTTGATTATTTAAGATTTAGAAATATTGAAGGCTTCAGTCACTGACCACTGCTTGTAGTTTAGGGTTCTCAAGTTCACAGTCTTAGAAACATTCCACATTGATTGGCGCCCTCTAGTGCTGAAATATAACAAAGTGAAAGAACTGTTTATTCACTTTGAAACACAAAGTCTAAATGCAAACTCTACCTACATCTGAAAACATAAACTAGCTTACAACTATATATCGTAGCCAAGAAGCAGTACACAAAAAAACCATAGGGTATTAGACTACTCAGGAGGTATTTAGTAGTCTAATGGAACCAGATGATCTACTCACTACAAAGTGTGCAAGCGGACTACACTAAGCGATCCCATGAGACCGCTAAAGCCTGTTAACAGATACATGTTACACCAGCAGCCAAGAATGGTGATGGATTTGAACCAGGAGATCAGTATCAGGTCATCACAGCCCTACTGAAGGTAACATTCGCCAAGCAGTGGATTAATTTTGAAAGGTTCAAGAAAAACAGATGAAGAGAGAAAGAAGAAAAAAAAAAAATGCAAACCCTACCACACAAGTCTCATCTTCACACTGGATTGAGCTCTCCCTACAGAGGTTTTGATTATCACAGCAGGGATTAATTTTTGCAAGACAGTATCTCAGATTTTCCAGTCTTTCTTCCAGATGTTCAGCAGCATCAACAGCTTCCTCGAAGCCCTGAAGCAGGATTCGGTTCCCCATTAGCCCTCGACTCTCCTTCAGCTTGAGAATGTCTTTGTGCAGTTTGTTGCAAATCTCCTTGATTCTAGCCAAGGTGTCCCGCTTCTGGATGAACACTGCTTCCACATCAGCCAGTTGCTCTTGATTCATCTGAAGCTGCCTCTGACTCCAGTCCAGCTCCTCCTTTATGCTGGACAGAAGCTGAAGAAAAGAACAATGCAATTTTTATTTTTTCAGAAAATTGTGTTTCCTGTCAAATTATTTTAACTGTTTTGTGTTGTTTTAGCTATCTCCACACTTGTAGCTTATCAGCTTAAAAAACATAGCTGCAGTTCCCAAATGGTTAATATGTTTTCATTTAACCCCCTTGAATTAAAGGAATTAAAGGTAGCAGTCTACACTACAAGAACATATTAAAGATGGTGCACTGTCCAAATACTTATGGGCCTAACCATATACCTATGGCTGATCTAACCCACCTCCAAGTTGCTGGAGGTCTCCCTGAGCAGCTTTGCCGCTTCTTTATTTTGGTTTTCAAGCGTTTTCTTCAACTTCTGCTTTTGCACCTGCAGCAGCTCAAACTCAACCTGTACGGGGTTTCGAGCCTTTTCTTCTGTTATCCACAGCTCCTTTTCCAGTTTAGCAAGCTTCATCTCCAGCTTGATATTTGTGAGCCGTGCCTTCACCAGCTCATCGTGCCAAAGCCTCTCCGCTGCCAGGATTGGCTCCAACTTGGCCTCAGCCGCTTGTTTATCTAGACACCGCCTCAGCAGCGCCAGACCGACGTTTCGCTTCCGTGTCAGGAATGCCTGCCACTCGTTTTCCGCCTGAGGAACAAGATGAAGCAAATCGATTGAAGGATTGGCTGGACTTGAGGAATGTCATCCCTCACCAGCACCACAGATGGGTTCGTCCACATTCCCCAATACCAAACTAACCTGGAATGTCACTTGCTAATAGTTGGACTACAGTTTCTAACAAAACCAATCTTAAGTTGGTTCCACTCCTCCAGCCAACGCAAAGGAGTCGGTATCGGTTATTTGGTCACGTGACTTTTAGTCAGGATTCTGACATTTTGCTGATTGGCTGAGACATGCCACTCTCTGACTGGCTGCAGCCTTTGTTTACAATGTTTCAAAATCAAAATGGTGGCAATGCAAGGAGGATGGTAAGTTGGTTCCACTCCTCAAACCTCCAAATGTTTTCGGTTGCCTTGCGAATTCCAGACACACAAAGCAAATACCTGGTTTCCATTTTGGTTTGACAGGGGTGCGATAAACTCCCACTCCCAACATTTGCGACATTTTGCAACAAGTTTGTCCCACTTTAAGTCTTTCAGTTTGTTTTTCACATTTTCGGCGGTTACGCCACAGCCAATCACAGAGCGTGGCGTGATAGCCAATAGCGGCCGACGTATCAGATGGACCAATCACAGACACATTTTCAAAAACACGCTACCAGTCTCTTTGTACAAGAGACTGTGGTACCAGTGCTAAACCAATCTGACACCAGACACATCTCCCGCCATCAGAGGGCACAGTTCATCTTATTAGCTAACAGCTACTTTGCTAAGATAATCTTTTTGTTACTGGATTAGGTTTTGAGCTGTGCGAAAACCATTATTGGACCAATTCGGCAAACTTTAAGTCAGGTAGCAGTTACACAGCCACACTACAAGCTTGTCTCGATTGTTTCATTTCGACTCCGCCACAAAAGCACCCAGACGCAAAATTACAAAAATTGGGTAACTGCACCTTGTCCAGCTCCCCCTGCTCCTGGATCCCGAGCTCTTCATCCCGGCGCCGAGCTGCCTCCGACTTTATGACGTATTGCTGCTTCAGGTCCATCAGGATGCCTAGGCTCTCCTCGTAGTCCTGCAACTGCTCCGGCTCAGACACGTCTGTCTTGCGGAAGAATTCTTCTAGTCTCATCTGCATCTGGACGTTGCGTTGGAGGGCCAAGTTTCGCTCCTCCTCGAGCTGCTGGAGGTGCTGTGTGTATTCTTCTTCTTCGTCGTCGTCTATACGGGGAGCAGCTCCATCCTGCAGCTGGTCTTCGCGACTGATGCTTTTTCTCGGCGGGGTGCCGGGATCCAGTCTCGATTGTGTGTCCTCGAACACTGCACCACCTTCTTGGTCTGAGGTGGAAACTTTGTCAACAGCAGAGTTTTCTTCATCATAATGTGATGCTACGTTAGCATCAGATTTGTCCGCATCGTTGGTTGACTTTTCTGACATCGTGGTGTAAATCTTTCACCTGCTTTTCTCCTTCAGTTGCTCGTAAAGAAAAACAGTTTCGAATTGTTTCGGTTACTATAGCAACCGGCACCAGCAGCCAATCACAAGCTTCCGTCCTTCCCGCTCATTAATATGAAGGGAAGGACGCCAGGAGCTCGCGCTGCGCACGCGCGCATTTCTGCCTCCTGACAACAGGCAGGAGGAGCGCGCGAGCCAACATGGCCGACGTGGGGAAGAAGTACTGCGTGAACTGTCTGGCGGACGTTACGAACCTGCGGCTCCGCTGCACCGACTGCCCGGACATCGAGCTGTGTCCGGAGTGCTTCTCCGCCGGGGCGGAAATCGGGAACCACCGGAGGTGGCACGGCTACCAGCAGGTTGACGGAGGACGCTTTTCTCTGTGGGGTCCCGAAGCTGAGGGAGGATGGACCAGCAGGGAAGAGCAATCGCTGCTCGATGCAATCGAACAGTACGGCTTTGGAAACTGGGTACTTTATTTTTAATTTTTATCATCGTTTCATGAAACTGAAATTATCGGGATATATCCCGAAAGGAGCGTTTGTGCAAAATGTTTAACATTATTAGCGGTATTTTGTAGTATATATAATATTTGATAGAAACTAGTTAAGCAGTCTTACAATTTAATTTGAAACCCAGTTTTCCCAAACTGTACACATTGATTTTTAATCAGTGTGGATTCAGCTAGAATGTGTACTTTATTTCCATATAAGGTTATTTGTCATAGTTCCAACAGATTTTAGTTATAATGTCCAGATTGTCAGTAGGTCATCAGTTTGACCTTTTAGAGGCACTAAAGGTAGAAAAACCTGCACCATTTTGTGCTCTGCGTTCCAGGCTTCGGGAAAAAAAGGCTCCATGCTGGCATCTCAACAGCCCAGCAATCTTGAAAATTACTTCAACATCATCGCACTTTGAAAAATGTACTTCGAAGTAAAGTTGGACTTGGCAGCATAAAAATAAGTAGAATAAATCCAGTAACAGCAGTATGGGGTAGAACAAGGCAGTAAAAATGGAACACAACTTTGTGGAGCGTTTAATAAAGTGTATTGTCCAGTCTTTGTGTGTATGTTTTCATGTAAAGTTGCTGCATTGAGTTTATCCACACCTCAGTTTAAAAAAAATAAAATAAATAAATAAGTGGATTGGATTGGGATTAGAGAGTCTTAATCTTTTAATCCAAAGATTACAGTGTGGAAATTTTAACTACACTGGACAGCTGCTTCACATACTTCCTGAAGTCTTGCACACTAGCGGAATAGGGCTCAGGAACGGACACCACCCCATGTTGCATGGTGGAGCATTTTCGTGTTCTGAACTGTTATAGTGTACATTCCAAAGCAATCACACACAAAACTCACATCCTCAATGCAAGAAAATCTATTGTTTTAATAATAATAATAATAATGAAAGTAGTCTTCCATGTATCAGTTGTTGTGCAACTCAGGATCATAAAAGCCCAGGTGGTAATCATGTCCCAAACTCATAATTAATCACAAGCTGTGGCTCGTCATCAGTTCTGCAGTGATCACATGTCCTCAAATAACAAATGTATACAAATACACATCTTGGAGACAAATTGACAGATAACAAAACAAAACTATGATTTGGCACCAGGTTTGCACCGGATGCCTTTCCTGACTCAACTCCATGTTTACTTGGAGAAACATACATAGTCGGTGGTCTTCTGAAAACATCCCCCATCTAAGTACTAACCAGGACCCACTGTGCTTAGCTTCTGAGATAAGACAAAATCAGGCCGACACAGAGCTGCTTGTGAATGTCAACACACAAATTTGTAAAAATCAGAAAAGACAAACCACTATAAAAGATTAAACTTTTTTTTAACCATAATTCACTTTTTCCCCTCGACCAGGGTTTGATTCTTTTGCACTGTATTGTAGTAACATCTTGCCCTATGTGTCATCTTTAAGGAGGACATGGCTGCACATGTTGGTGCATCTCGAACACCTCAGGAGGTGATGGAACACTATGTCACCATGTACATCCATGGAAACTTGGGTAAGGCCTGCATCCCTGACAGCATTCCCAACCGGGTGACTGACCATACATGCCCAAGCGGGGGTCCACTCTCACCGAGCCTCACCACTCCACTCCCTCCACTGGACATCAGCCTGGCTGAGCAGCAGCAGCTAGGCTACATGCCGCTTCGCGATGATTACGAGATTGAATATGACCAAGACGCAGAGAAACTCATTAGCGGGCTGTCGGTGAACTACGATGACGAAGACGTGGAAATAGAGTTGAAACGTGCTCATGTGGACATGTATGTCCGGAAACTCCGTGAACGACAGCGACGTAAAAACATCGCTCGAGACTACAATCTGGTGCCCGGGTTCTTGGGCCGAGACAAAAAAGACAAGGAGAAGGAGAAACCAGGGTCACTAGGGGTTATTGGCACTGTTGGTACTGTGGGTGGGGCGGGAACTGGCGGCAGCACAATTGGTTCAGGTTCCACAACAACAGCAGGTTCAGGTTCTGTTCCAAGTACACCCAAAAGAAAGATAAGTAAGGAAGAGAAAGAGCAGCGGATTAAGTTGCGAGGGCTCTGCCAGTTTATGGTTCACCGGGAGTTTGAAGAGTTTTTCGAGAACATGCATAAAGAGCGTGTGCTGAGGGCCAAAGTACGGGAGTTGCAGAGATACCGCCGCAATGGAATAACACGCCTCGAAGAGTCTGCCGAGTACGAAGCGGCACGTCACAAGCGAGAAAAAAGGAAGGAGAACAGGAGCATGGTCGCCTCAAAACGGGGCAGTGCAGGAGGTGGTGTGCTTGGATCTGGGCTCGGGCTGGGGGGCGGAGTTGGCAGTGGAGGAGGAGGTGCTGCTGGAGGATTGGGGGTCGGAAGTGGGATTAAAGAAGAAGGTAAAGATGGTGAGTTTGCTGCCATTGAAAATCTGATGGGCTTTGAGCTGCTGTCAGACAGGGAGAAGGTGTTGTGCAACTCCCTCAACCTCAGCCCAGCACGCTACCTCACTGTCAAGACCATCATCATCAAAGACCACCTCCAGAAAAGGCAAGGCATTCCAGCCAAGAGCAGACTACCTAGCTATTTGGACAAGGTGCACAAGAAGCGCATTCTCACCTTCCTCACAGAAAGTGGGTGGATATCCCGTGATGCCTCTTAAGGCTCCAGAGGCAGATTTAGTCAAGCTGGTTTTCAGCAGTACGAAATGACTGAAAACGTACATTCGAACAACCAAGGGTATTTGGAACATTTTATTTTCATACTGCAAATAGAACATAAATAGGCCTATATTTTTTTGACTTTTGCATTCAAAATCAACACTGTGGGTTTGTGGTATTTTGTTCCTTTCTATAACTTTTGTGTTCAAGTAAGTACACATTCAATGCACCTTCTCTAAAAACTTTAAAACCCAAATTTCCCTTATAGCACACATTACATTTTTTAAAAATAGCTACAAGATATTTCAGTTTTTTCATCACTGTCAAGTTTTCAGTTGGTTGAAGGACTACAAACACCAAGTTGACAGACTCTTTGAACAGCATGAAATGAAAGAAATTACTTTTATAAGCTTCTGAGTGACTATTTGGCATTATGGGCTAACTGGGTTGGGCACCTTTGGCTGTCCGTAAGGAAACAAGCAGAGGAAAAACACAAGACTTAAGCAGAGGCTTCTGGAGCAAAATGAAGATCTCAACAAGCTATGTTCTGCTTCAGTAGCCATCTAGAAAAGGTTTGTGGTACCACCAGCAATTGTACAATGTAAGAAGGCTGGACCATAAAGACTTCACACCACTGAGGAGTTATCTTCCAGTTATGCCAAATAGGTATTCAGAAGATTTTATAGGTAATTTCAACAATTTTTGGAGGGTTTTTTTTTTTTTTTTTGGAATCTTTTGTGCCCTTTAAAAATAAGCTTGTGAATGTAAACTTTTGACTCACTGAAAAGCTGACAGACTAAAACAAAACAATTTAAATGTTAAAACTACGTTACTGACTTGGATGTACTGTTTAAAAATGGAATATGTGCAATAAAGGAACATAGAGGGTTTTTCTTTTTTTGCCGTAGTGTTTTAATGTACAGGTATTTTGGATCACCTGATCAACCTTAATGCTATAATCCTTTGTATATGGAACTTGGATGCCCACATTAGATTTCAATGGCAAATCTGTTTATTCTAAGTAGTTCATTATTTTATTGACGTAGCCATTACTTCATTTCATCGCCACATGCCCCACCATATTATGGTGCTATTATTTCATTTAGATGGAGGTATATTGAGTTGCTGAGTGAGAATTGTGGGTAGTCTGCTGAAGTTCTAAGTACAAGGGATTAAAGGGTTCGCAGTTCCTTTGTAATACTTGCAGAAAATGTGTGCCAACCTAAAGTCTTTAGTTCTTGTAGTATCAATATTTATCTTTAGTTACAGGTTGATTAGTAATATGAAGAAATACTTGTAATCCAAGTGGCAAAGATGTATTAAAGACTTGGCTCCGTTTATATTTTAGCTAAATGTTCCAATGGTATCACCTGCGGTTACAGGTGCATCTATAGCTACGTACGTTTTTATTTTTACGTTAACAGTTGATGTTAGCCACACAGTTCTTAGTCTTATGACTTTAAACTTTCATTTCTCTGCCCATTTTTTTTCATGATAGTTTGAAGAAACTGGATCACGACTTCAAAAATAAGGGGAAAACAAAGCACCTTGTGCCACGCTAGTTTGACGCAGCTTTAAATGGACCCAAACAAGCTAAAATCCGAGCACTGACCAATAAAACACACACTGATAAACCCGCCTCCTTTCCTGCCACTTTCCCTTTTCTTTTACAGTTCAACATTTTAAAGCATTTTCCCATTTCTGTGCACACCTGGCTGTTTTGACTAGTTTGTGTATTTGTTAGATATGTAATTAACTACTTATGTTTTTTTTTTTTTGTTGTTGTTCTCTGCTGCTGTTCTGGCATCAAGCACAAAAGTTGACGCTGTTACGAGCTACCAATTAAGGAATTAAAGTGTTTTGGAATGTAATCTGGTCAGAAGAGGCTGGCATGCAGCCCTGTCCCATTATAAAATGTAAGTTTTTTTTTTTTTTTTAAGTTTTACTTAATTCATGATGACAAATACATTAATACCATCACTGACATGTTTCCTTTTTTTTTTTTCTTCTTTTTTTGCAAGCAGAGCTTAAAAGTAGCCAAAGTATTTAAAAGCAAATAAAGTTACTGAACTGGCAAGAGCGGAAGACTGATTATAAAAGTAAATAATGCGCTGTAGAATATGACAATCTCTCAAATTTTGGCTTTGCAAGTTTTATAGCATACGAGTTGTCAATTTGTTAGTCAAACTTGTCTCACCATTACTTCAGGAGGTTTTAGATGTTTTCTGCACACTTACATGGATGTAAGTGTGCAGAAAACTTGTGATTCTTTGGAGCTTTAAAAATATATATATTCAAAATAAGATGAAACTTTTGCTCTTGTTGAAATTGTTCTGTTTCGATCTGGATTTTTTTTAATGGTACATGGTGTGGATTAGATAGCAAGGGTCTTAAAACTTAAATGCAAAACTAATTTAAGGAAAAAAAACTACCAAAACATTCCAAGAGAATGTTAATTTTTTGTTACGTGCTGAAATTTATCTACATTTTAATTGGACGTCACAACTTCATTGATAATGACTGACCATCTTTTTTAAATAATGTAGCCTGATGGTCAGTTCATCCCATTATGTGAGGGGATGTCCATCAGTTCAGTTCACTGCCTCTTTATGCAAGCTGGAAGTCTGTTTAAACGCCAAAGTCCAGAACAATCTTGAAAAGTTGTAAAAAACTGGCCTACAAACACCAAACAGCGACCACAGAACTGATTGTAAAGTTTGTTCTCCTCCTCAAATTGCCTGGAATGATGTTTTTTGTCTGATTGAGGTTCAGTGTTTTTTTTTTCTCAAACATCAATAAATGCCAGTTGAAGCTGTTTGATGGGGTTTCTTTGTTCAAAAACCACAGTTTGAATGATCTTATTGCAATTTTTATTTTGCATGTGTACACAAATAGTTCTGAAATGGTTTGTGGTGAATTGTCTCAAAATGAAAATGTGGCAATATATTTTCTATGGTTGTGTGGGGTTTTGTTTACTTGTGTACATAAAAGAGCATTTGGAGAGACTGTATATTACCTACCTGTGAAATGTACAGTATTTTCTATCAGAGACTTTTATAGCGCTTGTAATAATAATAATAAAATACAAGTGTTTGAAGGGAAGCTATGTATTTTTCGGAAGCTCTGGGTGTAATGATGGTATGCCCTCGAGTGTTTGGTCACAAACCGATTTTTTTTTTTGTTTTTTTTATTTGGCTGTCCTGTTATTTGCTGCATGATAAACTGATGGTTCTAATAAAGGTGTAAAACTATACTTTAGCTTTTACCCTCTGTTGCTAAATTTTGACCAACAAACGCAACCATAAGGGGGGAGACAAATCTTGGGAAACCTAGTAATAATTTTGTAGTTTTGCCTCTGTACATTAATTAAAATTGTAGCGTGAATGTTTAGGAAGTTTAACAAAAATCACTAACCACTGAGGAATTTTGGCCTTTTTTTTTTATACATAGCACCTCCAAATTCAAATTGGACAAACTATTTTAAGTACACGTCACTTTTTCAGATAGATTATTTTCATAGGCAAGAACATTTCCAAGTCACTAATAGGTCTTGGACTTCATTATCCTCACTAATTAAGAAATTCAAACAGTATGATGCACTACAGTAAACCTCCCTGTGTGGTAGTTTTCAAAAACTGCAAGCAGACTGATGAGGGAAGCCACCAGCACACAGGATTAAGTTAACTACACACACTGCAAACATGACTGTTGGACCATCAGTCACAGGTGTGAGGTTGAGTGGAACAGGATTTTCTTAAAAGAAAAATGAAACCAGGGGTCATATTTCCCGCTGCGCCTTCTGCCAAGCTAGCTGAAATTTAACTGATGATGCAACAGACAAAAGTTGCACTGTGCCGTTTCTCCGTCACCGAACATTAACTTCTTTAGAGTTGTCTTGGTGGCTTCCCTCACTCGTCTCCTTTCTCTTAAGTTTGATACACCGGCAACAGTATGAGGAGTCAAACCGGCAGCCAGAAGTTAAGATGTTTTATTTTAACTTCCTTTCTTTACATTTTTAAAATTCACAAATCATGAACAGACAACGTGGGAGTTACGTTCAGGATTTTTAAACTTTTACAAATCTGGAATGATACCAAAGTTTCACTGCTCAATCTATAATCAGAGGGGAACTGACCAATTGAATATTTACTATCACCAGCACTTATGTAGCAAAAAAAAAAAAAACAAAAAAACAAACACTTTGGAAACTTCAGTTCGGTTGTTATTCTGTTGCGGGGCACTACTGGACTGGTGTAATGGGAGGACTGGATGCCTGAACCAGTCTACTGTACCTGAGGTTGTCCATCAGTCAGGCAACAACACAAATCCCACTTTTCCACAGTTACACCTCATCTCTAGGGGGCTTTGGCCACGCCTACCAATGCTGGCCTGAGAGTGCGACCGTGAAGTTTGTAGCCCACTTTTGTTACTGTGGCAACAGTGCCAGGCTCCTTGCCCTCCACAGGGGCGTGGAAGAGGGCCTCGTGCTCGTAGGGGTCGAACTTCTGTCCTTCAGGGTTGAGACGGACCAGGCCGTGCTTGGTAAACACCTTCTGGATCTGGACCTCAGTCATCACCAGCCCATCATACAGGCTCTTCAGGTGAGGGTTCTGACTTGTCACCTCCTCCTTGGGCACGCTCTGTGTGGCCTTCTCCAAGACGTCAGCCACCTCCAGCAGGTCCTTGCAGAAGCCTTGAATCCCTGGTCAGTTCAGAGATTAGATCATCATCTGACATGCTGTAGTTGCTATGAACACTGCTGTGCCAACGTGGTTGTCTGCAGTTAGACATCACGAACAAATAGCCAGTAACTAATAAACTACAAATACAAACTAGCGTGCCAAGGGTTGTAGGTTACCAAGTCAATTAAAGCTCAAGGCAAAATGGTCGCCATTTCCAAACAAATGAACCCACGCAATAATTTTGGAAGGCAAACAATGTCAATAACCAATATTGTGCCCTTGTTAAATTAAAAGAAAAGTTACTGGACAGTTTTTGAGAAAATTGGGTACAAATACCCAAATTGGCTTTTCAGCATAAAAATGGCCGCCAATATCAAACAAACAAACCTGACCTTTTTTTTTTTGTTTTACATGAAATATGTCAATAACCCATATTATACCCTTGGCAAATCAGAAACAAATTAGACAATTTTTGAGAAAATTACCATTAAGTGCTCAAAATGTCTATTTTCCGCATAAACATGGCTGCCATTTCAAAATGAACAAATTACGAAGATGATTTTTAGATGGCAACAATGTCCTTTCCAAATTAGGGAAAAAAAAAAAAAAAAAAAAGAAAAAGACAGTTTTTGAGATATCGCAATAAACGGACAACTACGACGGACGCATACGGTTAGCAGCGTATTGGCCGGTAACCCAACGAGCAGTCATGCATGCAGATGTTAGAATACTGCAAAATGCAAAACAGAAACCCAATTAGAGGGCCTTTAAGAATGTGGAAATGCACAAAATAGTGTTCCGTACTGACCCGGACCGCTCAGTCGGAACGACGCTTTAGTTCCCCATCATACAATGGGGCAGCATTCTAAGCATGTTTATCACCGTGTTACATGCATTTTCCATATTATGGAAAACACAAGAAACAACATTAAAAGACATTCAGACTACCTTCTTTAGACAAGAGTGAGACTGAAGAGTCTTTTTCCAGATTGTTCCAAAGTTTTTTTCTTGAATTCTTGTGACTTAAATGTTTTAACAATAAATGTAACTTACACTCCAGCGCAACATAATGTCTGGAAAACACGGTGACCTTTATGGAAAAGATGTCAATGAAAACAACATCCTTTGGACAGATTCAAATACAGAAACCAAGTACATTTGAGTAAAGTTGCGTAAAAACTGTCAAACAATTGAGCACAAGTAGAACACTGACAGGACTGAAAAGGAAGGCAGTTTTACCATATAATTTAGCATCTTCTATCATCTTCTCAGTCCGTGTCCTGAGGTTTTGTGTGTCCGCCAAGGCACGCTTATACTTTTCCTGGAAAACAGAGTTTGAAAACTCAATTCTATCTGATCAAGTCTCACTGCCACACACTGCTGTCAAATGTCTTCTATCAGTGAAACTACAACTAACTGCACTTTGAAAACGCTTGCCTGAAGGTGCAAAACAAATACTGCTGGGTTGATGATTTCACAACATCCTCTAATTCAACTTTCTTTCATAACTTTGCTTATTGTGGTTGTACCGGCACAGAAGTAGCACCAAACAAGGGTTTTTATAAATCTTAATCATGTTCACAACATCTTCCTTTTCATTTTCCCAATGAAGAGCACTGCAACATTCATACTGGAACACAGCAACAACTATGTAGCTAAATTAGTAATTTCCATGTCATCACACTTACAGTCATTTCCTTGAGGTCATCTTCCAGAGGGTTCTTCTCCTCCGCTGGGACTTTCTTTGCCGTCACTTGCTCAGGCTTTTCAGCCTCCTCCTCTGACCTCTGGCCATTTTTCTGCTGGGCGACCGTACATAACAACCGAGGAGACGCTCTGGAAGCAACACAGATAAACCAAATAAACAAGTACACATACAGATATGAGTGCGTTCCTCGTGCTTTACTACATTTCTATTTCTATTCCAGAGGGCACAAATCAAGCAGTAACTTTCAGCACAGATGATGATGTAATGCCGTTCCACTTGATGCAGAAGACGAACACCTCAAAACTCAGCTTGCAAAAGTTGCGAAACACTCCGGAACAGTGTTTCAAGTCAGCCGTCACTAATGTGCAGTATAGACGAGATTACTGTTTGAGCATCATCACTGGAATGTGCACGTGCAACAGCCACATCACAAGATCCGCAATGTGAACTAAGAGAAGAGCCTGAGTTGACAACTTCCTGCTGCTCAGCAGCTGTGCATGTTTGGGAAATGTCAGAAAAGTGGCGTCGTTTTTGTGTGTTGTGTTTGATTGTGAAAGAAGCTGTTGCACCCTGCGAAGCTTAAATGCAGAGTGTTTGGCTGAAGCACTTCAAAAGCAATGCTAAATTCACTTATACTCATTTGTCACGTATTAATCCTGCAGATTGTGCAGTAAATTCAGAATAAGACATGACAATTTTTTACAAATGTGCAATAGTCCAAACTACAAGCTCAGAACTGGTACATACATGCTTAGTGTGTGTCATCGGGAAGACAGTCATGTTAATTTCTAAGTTCATGTTTCATTTCAGCTGATATAAGCCTATATGATCCTTTCACCAACATTTTGCCATTGGTATTTTTTTTTTTTTTTTTTTTTTGGCAAAATGAAAACTTATTTTCCTAAATAAACAATGCAGAATAAAAACCTTGACTTTGGAAATGTTGTCAAATATGACTGGGATCCCTAGCACCCCTATCTCTTGTTCACATTAGCTACAAGAAACAAAAATGGAAAGCGAACAAAATAAACACACATTGGCTGTTGGAAAAGGTGACATTACATAGTTTGTCCAGCAGAGGGCAGAATGACAGCACTATTGACAATGCTGTCAAATATGGCTGGGATCCCCAGCACCCCTTGTTCACACTAGCTACAAGAAACAAAGGCAAGACGACCACTTTAGTCCAGTCATATTGAGACTTGACTAATTGCAAAAAAATGTTTTATATAGGATTCTCCTCTAATATACCCCAGGAATAGCATATTAAAAATAAAGAACAACAGAAGTGAAAGGGCCCAAAGTATGCTAATTTATGTTAATTAGGTATGAACATCAAAGGAACCAGAACATCAAAGGAACCAGTCAAACCAGGAAATCTTGTAGCTACCATCAAAAGAAATGTAATGTTATCTAAATTTACCTGTAGTGTAGCTAGAAATACTAGTAACTGAAATCGGGTGCCCTTTTGGATAATTAGCCAATTATGTAATCAGAATTAAGCCAATTATCACCATTATTGAAAAGGACACCACAACAATTAGAACTTCGAACAAATACGTATAAGTATCAAATTCAGGTGGTGTTCAAATAACATGTAAAATTCCTAAAGAGTTTGTAATTATGCAAAATGGCTTCAACAAAAAAGTACGCCTCATACCAGCAGGGCTGTGAATTTAATTGTAAACCAAATTATGCATTAACAGAGCAATTAAACTACATGAAAGTCATGAAGACTAAAAAGCTATTAAAGCATTTTTAAAAATCACAGCTAAAGCTTGTAAAATATTTTGAAAATGATGGTAAAATATCAGTAAAATAACATAGTAAAAAGTCACATATTCTTGTGTAAATTCCTGTAAATCCATTCAAAGCCACAGTGTCTTTTTTCCCATGAAAGAAAGTCTAGATTAATAATAATAATAAAAAAAAGTCACATAAGCTTGTCTGAAATCCTATTTGAACACCACGTTTATTTTCCAGGGAGAGAAAAAGTCATACCATGTTTCCTGAAGGCATAAGATGTAGTTCGCTTTTCCCCCCATTTTTTTAATCTTTCGGAAGTGTTGATGAATTTAATTCAAACCAGAGCCATTCCATGGATTTTTGAGTCCTTAAACTTTTTCAAACCGTCTTTTGCATTATCTTCCTTCTGTCCGACGTCACTCCGCGACACAGACATGCCACAAAATTCTTCTTTTAAAAAGATGATGGCTCTAAACATATCCAATGTCCACATACTATGTCACTGTCGTAACAGAAATGTTTCGAGTGAGGTATTTTTCTCTGTGGACTTCCGCGGATACTGATTTGTATCCGTTATACAGATCAGTGTCCAGGGATTTATAAAACTTACACGATGTCATACAAAAAAAGATAACCCTTCGCGATAGGCATTTTAAAAACTCAGTGACGATCACGATTACAGAGTAAAACACTAACACCTCCACCACCCCATGATGGAAGCTGCAGAATTCCTCGGATTCGCCGGGTTTTCACAGCCCTGAATAATGAAATGTTGTTCAGTATCTGGGCCAGTCAGAAGGATTTCTGCATGTTTCCTGAATTCAGAATCACTGAGAAGCATAATTAGCTAATTACCCAAAAGGGCACCCAATTTCAGTTTCTACAATTTCTAACACTACAAGTGAATATGTACAGCATTTCAGTCCTTTCAATGACAGATACAAGATTTCCAGTTGTTTGATAGTTCCTTTGATGAACTCTTAAAGCCTTTCTTTGTATCATTGACATCAGTGACCCAACAACACCCTGGTAGACGCTGTGTCATTACTGTGGCAACCAATGCGGATCACAGCTGAGTGAGGATTGCTACACAAACGCACAGATCACATCTCATCACTTACTATACATAAGGTGGACAATCAGTGAAACAGATCCGAACCAGATTATGTTTTAAACTGGCAGTCTGAAAACCATGGGACTCTCTAGACATCTCATTGGGTTTTACAGCTACAAATCTGAGTCTAAACCCTTCTTTGAAAATTACAGAGCCGTTAATAATTTAAGAGAGATTACCCACAATGTATTTGAAGGCCAACTAGATGAGGTTTAAAAAAATTTTAACAGCATAAGGGAAATCATTTGATACTGAGGAGTATTTAACTACGTTTTTAGAAGGATTCTGTACGGAATTCAACATCACAGTTAGCATTAGCTTAACTAGCAACCAGTCAAGATGTCATGTTAAGTCATCATCTGTTTGTACCAAAGACAGGCCTTTGACAAAACGCTCTTTAACCGCCTAAATTAGCCCAAAACACACACTGTATATGTCTGTGAATTTTTCACAAGAAGGTCAAAGATGAAGTTCAGCATTAGGAATGCTAGATGCTACATGCTAGCAGCAACGTCGGAGCGAACTTTAACACAAACAGCTCGTTTTTAAATAACGCAGCTGACGCTTTACCTTAATAACGCAGCTGACGCTTTACCTTAATAACGCAGGCGACGCTACAATGGAGCAGCTCTGTCTCACCGCCCGGACGCACCAACTCGCCATTTTTCTGCGAAAATCTTCCTCAGCCGGAGGACACACACACCTCTGACACACGTTATGGAAACATACGAACATCATCCCGACGACCCGCCAGCTGAACCAATCCCCTGTCAGTCTGCAGAGGGCGTCTGTCAACGCGCCAATCAGAGGTAGAGAACAGCGTGACGTCATGCTGTAGTTTGGTTGAGCTGAAGGTAAAAAACTACATGTGACGTGACCCACGTTGAACAAGGGCACGTGTTTGATTTCGTGGAGAAATCATTACTAAAATGTATTCATGTGTTACAATTTGATTAATAAAAGGGAGTTTTGGAGCTTTTAGGGGTAAACAAGTGTTTTTAATGGCTATTTAAAAATCATGCTATTGCATCATGGTTGTGCCTCGTAATTCTTACTAACTTTAGTTAAGCTGCCACAAAGCACTACTACAAAGACTAGGAAGATGTCATCAGAGTTGCATCAATACCTTGATCATTTGGCACACCCCATCTCTGGGGACTCAAGGGTGATCGTGTATCAGGCCAACCCAAAGTCTCAGTCGAACAATCTTTGTCTATTTTTGCCAATTTCAGTGCTGCCAACTGTCCCGCATTGGGCGGGACATTTTCGGTTTTACCACCGTGTCCCTCATGGGTGTGTGCAGGATGCCCATTTGTGTTGGTCCAGGCATGCCCCCAGACCCCTCTAGTTACGTTTTGTGCCCTTGGTGCTCAATGTCCCACATTGGTAAGTTCAAATGTTGGCAGGTATCCAATTCTTTTGTTACCTCTGGTCTCTTGGGGATTCGAGGGCTGAACTTTCTTTACAAACACTCCGAACACTCACAGGCCAACCCCAATCTCAGTCTTTCAAAACCAGAAAAAGACCATTAAGGAGGTTAGAATGCCCACGCCATGGAATTTACCCCACTGGTAAACCCAATCACATAACATGGATCAGACCATGAAGTAGCTCAGAAGGATTTGGAACTTGCCATCCTTTGATATTTTTGGGTTAAAACAGCGTTTAGCCTGGACATCTTACTCATCAACCTCAGGGCTTTGAGAATAAACAAAAGGCAAAAATCTCAATGACCTATAATTTGCTACTAAGTGGAAAACGCAGTTTTGGTTACAACAAAAACAATGAATCACTGCTTGTTTCATTGGATGCATATTTAATATTGTAAAATGAATTCCATGATGCGAAGTATGACATGTATTTGTAAAAAAAAAATAAAAAAAAATAGTATGTTCAGAAAAAAAGATAAAAGCAAGTTAATACGATACACAGCATATGCGATTTTTCCAACTTATAAAATATGTAGAGACAGCACAGGTCCCAGCACACACTGGGTTTCCAAGAATAAGATCCCACCCTATAAACCGTTACCCAGTGGAATATTCCAACATCACTCTTGAATCTTCTTTGTCACTGAAGTTGAAATTGCAACTTGTCCAGCACGGTATAGAAATCCCGCCGGTTTGAATCAAAACACAGGAATGTATAATCCTTCAAAATGACACTGAAAACCAAAATAAAGAAATGTCAATTTATGTTCTTCACCGATTGATACAAAGAGAATAAAAAAATATATATATAATCATCAACACAAAAATGTACATAACCACACCCGTCGCTAGGGGGCAGTGCCCGCCCACTGATATGCTTGGGGCCGCCCCGGCCCGCCCACCCAAGCCAGATCACAGTCACAGATCTCAAATAAATAAATAGATAAATAAAATCCTAATTTCATTTTATTGTACTTGCTTTGGGTTAAAACGGCCAGTGTTGCATAATCACTAAGACATTAAATATATTAAAACCGTGTGAGTTTGTTGGAAAGTTTGTCTACGTATGTAATTGCGTCAGTGTTGCCTAGCAACAAGTTACCGCGTTTATGGGGGGAAATGACATGTGAGTTTTTGAAAGACAGCGCTGGCACTCTACTCAAAGTAGGTCCAAATTTTTATTGTGTGTGTGTGTGTGTGATGGCAATTGGTACTATTGCTAGCTGCTACCCCTCTGTTGGTTGCTTTGAAATGCCGCCGCCGTGGTGTTTTTTTGTTTAGTTTGAGATGCTGCTTGTCATCTAATACGTCATGTGCACACTCAGTTGGTGGTGGCGGTGTGTGTGTGTGTGTGTGTGTTGGCAACTGGTAGCTACCCCTCTGTTGGTTGCTTTAAATGTGCCCGCCGTGGTGTTTTTTTGTTTGTTAGTTCGAGATGCTGCGTGTGATCTAAGACGTTATTTGTACTTGTGTATGTGTGTGTGTGCGTGCGTGCGTGCGAACATGCGCGCGCGTGTTTGTTTGTGTGAGTGAGTGAGTGAGAGAGAGAGAGCAAGCTGGTCCAGTCATGGCTAATGTGATGATTATTGTGAGGGATTAGGGCTGCGTGAATAGTAAAAATAAGCAAAAATAAGCTATTAATAGTGGTGCCCACCTGGTGGATTTCATAGCCCCCCTTAAGACTGAGATCTGGCGACGGGACTGAACATAACCTTCCCAGAATAGTTGATACGAGGGGTCAAAATTAAGGTGTTTATACCATCTAGTGTTATGGAATTATGGGATAAAAACAGTAAAATCATGACAAAGCTCAACGTTGGTTTATACTGGGTAAAAAAATTAAAGTTGCTCCAGTTTTGGTAAAAGGTGATACAGTTTATGGAGTTGCAGAGTTGTATAAGTCCGGCTTCAGAAAGTAAAAGTCCAGCCACATATTGGTTCCATTTTCCAAATAAACCAGCTGACTGTAATTAGTTCAGCTCTTCAGGTAGGAGGATGAGCTAATTACTGAGATCACCTGTTTTAGTTGCACAGGTAGAAGCAACACATGGGAGGGTTTTTACTTTCTGAAGCCGGACTTATACAACTCTTGGCTTGTAAAAACAGATTAAGGTAGTTTTGATTGTTTGGATGTCTTGGTCTCCAAAGTTACAGGTAAAAATCAGTGTTTTTGTTTGTTTTAATTATTATTATTATTATTATTATTATTATTATGGTTTTGGCATCAATCAACATGATATCAACGTCTCTCCAGCATCAATCTCCTGATGTAACAACTTCAGAATATGACACCGATACGTCAAAATGCAGTTTGGTTCATCATGTGTGTTTTTACCTATTTTGAAGTTTTATCAGAAATCTGTGGGTTCTATATTTATTTATTTACAGAAGGCAGGAGATGTGTTACTTGTTGATTTTAATGTTTCTTACAATAAGTTGAATAGTATATTGACTATCTAAAGGATGTTGCTCTACAGGTTCGGATTTTTACGCTGATCCAGTGGTTCAAATCAAACATTTTCTACGTTGATTCAGCATCAGACTTCAACATGGATCGTTGGTGGCTCAACATTACAAATTCAATATTGGACCAATACCAATCCAAAGGACCGGATTGGTGCATCCCTACTATGAAAAATGGGGGATGGGTGGGAGCAGCCTGGTTGGACTTACTGTCTAAAAGTGCCACTCTGACAACAGTAAAAAAAAAAAAAAAAGAAGAAGAAAAAAAACTTACTGAATAATGACGGGGCAATACGGATGGTGAATTATATCCACGGACTTCAAGGCATTTAAGTCCCAGGTTACCATCGGATTGGGGTGGCATATTCCGCAAATAAACACTGAAAGGGCACAAGACCTGAACTCGATACATTATTCAGATAATTTGAGAATATATTCAATGCATTTATTTGTGGGATTTGGTTGTTTGTTGTTGTTTGTTTAATTTTTTTATTCCAGTCTCACCTGGTGGGGCATGATAATCATTTGTGTCTCGAGTAATCAGTTGAGAACTCTCAGACATGTGTAAAACAGGTCTGCTTTCCAGCTGGTCTTGTGCAAGAAGCGTGTCAAGTGGATTGCGAACATTTGTGTCTCCAAAATTAGGTTCTTCAATCCTACAGTGGTAAGAATGACGTAAGGGCTTTAATTTGAAAAGAAACAGAATCCATCGTACAAGTTTTAATTCAATTAAATGTATTTGTTTGAATTGAAGTATTCTACAAGAAATGTGGCAGAAAGGCGAAGTACATATCAGCAGATGAGGTAAAGATTAGAGACAGAATCAAGCTGCTGTTTGGTGTTCAACAAACTCACCTGAAGAAAAAGTCAAGGAATGATTTAAAGTTGGATTTGTTCGCACACAACCTTCCTGCCGTCCTCGAGCGTCTTCACTGGAAAACAGCGCGGTAGATTTAAAAGAAATTGTGCATTTCAAAATCTGAAAAGATGTGCTCATTTGACTGATTGCGATCGATTGATAGATAAATGATGCATACGGTGCATCCGAAAAGTATTCACAGCACTGTACTTTTTCCATATTTTGTTATGTTACAGCCTTATTCCAGAATGCATGAAATTCATTGTGTTCCTCAAATGTCTACTCACAGTACCCCATAATGATGAAGTGAAAAAAGTTATTTTTATTAGATTTTTGCAAATTTGTTAAAATTGAGAACAAACAAACAAAAAACTAAGAAACCACACATATATAAGTATTCACAGCCTTTGCCATGAAGCTCAAAATTGAGCTCAGGTGCATCCTGTTTCTACCGATCATCCTGGAAATGTTTCTACAGCTTAATTGGAGTCCACCTGGGGTAAATTCAGTTGATTGGACATGATTTGGAAAGACACACCTGTCTACAAATAAGGCCCCACAGTTGACAGTGCATTTCAGAGCACAAACCAAGAATGAAGTCAAAGGAATTGTCTGTAGACCTCCGAGACAGGATTGTCTCAAGGCACAAATCTGGAGAAGGGTACAGAAACATTTCTGCTGCTTTGAAGATCCCAATGAGCACAGTGGCCTCCATCATCCATAAATGGAAGAAGTTCAGATCCACCAGGACTCTTTCTACAGTTGGCCGCCCGTCTAAACTGAGTGATCGGGGGGGGGGGGAAGGGCCTTAGACAGGGAGGTGACCAAGAACCAGATGGTCACTCTGTCAGAGCTCCAGCATTCCTCTGTGGAGAATCTTCCAGAAGGACAAAATCTCTGCAGCAGTCCCATCAATCAGGCCTGTATGGTAGCGTGGCCAGACGGAAGTCACTCCACAGTAAAAAGGCACATGGCAGCCCACCTGGAGTTTGCCAAAAGGCACCTGAAGGACTCAGACTATGAGAAACAAAATTCTCTGGTCTGATGAGACAAAGATTGAACTCTTTGATGTGAATGCTAGGCGTCATGTTTGGAGGAAACCAGGCACCATCCCTACAGTGAAGCATGGTGGCAGCAGCATCATGCTGTGGGGATGTTTTTCAGTAGCAGGAACTGGGAGACTAGTCAGGATTGAGGGAAAGATGAATGCAGCAATGTACAGAGACATCCTGGATGAAAACCTGCTCCAGAGTGCTCTTGACGTCAGATTGGGGTGACTGTTCATCTTTCAACAGGACAATGATCTGAAGCACACAGCCAAGATATTAAAGGTGTTGGCTTTAGGACAACTCTGTGAATGTCCTTGAGTGGCCCAGCCAGAGCCCAGACCTGAATCTGATTGAACATCTCTGTAGAGATCTGAAAATGGCTGTGTGCCGACGCTCCCCATCCAACCTGATGTTGCTTGAGAGGTGCTGCAAAGAGGAATGGACAAAACTGGCCCAAAAAAAGGTACACCAAACTTGTGGCATCATATTCAAGAATACTTGAGACTGTAATTGCTGCCAAGGTGCATCAACAAAGTAGTGAGTTAAGGGGGTGAATGTACATGTATTTCTAAACCTCTGTAAATTTCTGTAAATTAGCAAAAACTAAAACTTTTTTCATGTGGTCATTATGGGTGTTGTGAGTGGAATTTGAGGGGGCGAAAAAAACTTACGATGCATTGTTGATTATTGGTTGGGGCGATTACCTGGATCATGATCAGGATATATAGCAATAATAGAAAAACAGACAGATAACAACAAGCAGCTGATCACTCTCTAGAGATTATAGCTAACAGTAGACAGTTGAGAGACAGATTATTGCTAACAACGGACGGATAGACACATAGATGATAGTTCAACAGACTGCTAACTAGCTTTATTATAGCTACCAATAGATATCACAGAGGGTAAAGAGAAAGACAGAGACTATTGTTAACGATAGATGGACACATAGATGATAGCTGGATAGATCGCTAACTAGCTGGATTATAGCCAACGATAGAAGGACAGATTATCGCTAACGATAGACAGGCGGTTTCACTTACATAAATTCCACTGAGCTGCAATTTTCAGTTGGGAGCCAAATCATTGCACTTCGAACTGCCACTGTTTCATTTGGAAGTCTTGGAAGTTTCTCACGGCAGCGACATCCCTGGGAGACTACATTGAGTTACCCCCCCCCCCCCCCCCAATAAAAAAAATTTTAGTAACAGCTACTTGATATTATTGCACGACTTGTTTCATGTGCCCTACAAAGACATTTAAAAAAAAAAATTTATTAAGTAAAATAATATACTGGCTGTACATGCGATAATAATCTATATTTAGCCTTTCTAATCACTTCTAGTGTCTGAAAACAGAGGGACCCTGTGTTCAAATGGCTATAATTCCTAAATGGTTAATGCAATATTTATGTTAAACTATGAATTAAAGCTAAAAGTCTGACTGACCGTATGATCATGATCACATCTTAGTTGTTTCATTTCACCCCATTGTAAAAAATTGCAAAAATCATGTTACTGCCTAAATACTTATTGACCCCACTATAAATAAATATAAATCTCATCTTACATGAACAATTATTATTATCTAATTTACAGTTTTTGACAGAAGAGGGTTGGCAAACTCCAGCTCCTCCAACACATCCTTGGACCAGTGGTCTTCCAAATCCAAACAGAAATCCTCATCCTCGAGGTTCACACTGCATTCAAAAAGACAACAAATATGTTTTCTTGACATGACAGTGCCATATTTGTAGACCATTCAACTTGCCAAAGAAAGAACATTCACGAGCAATATCTATGGAAGTACACCTGTGCCATCAGAGTTTGAATTTGAATTTTTAAGGTTGAATTTTTTTTTTTTGCATCAAAATCATCAGCCTCAAAAACTTCAACCTAAAAAAAAAAAAAAAAAAAAATCAACCTATAAAAATTCAACCTAAAAAAAAATCAACCTGAAAAATAGAAAAGTAGAGAGAAGCAATCGATCCCTGTCTCAGTCATCCAACATTTATGGAAGTAAATCTGTGATGTTGGATGACTGAGACAGGGATCGATTGCTTCTCCCTGCTTTTCTATTTTTTTGAGGCTGAATTTTTTTTTTAGGTTGAAGTTTTTGAGGCTGAATAATTTGATGGTAAACAAATTCAACCTTAGAAATTTAACTTCAAACTGATTTTGATGCTAAACATTCAACCTTAAAAATTCAAACTCTGATGGCACAGATCTACTATCACTTTACTGCAATTTCCGAGGACTTGAAGACATTCAACAAAATCTTATCAAATGTGATGATGGCTGGATGACAGATCGCTCGTGCCATACAAAAACAGTCACATCGAAGTTTTATGCATCTGCTTTGAGCCACTCGCATGTACATAAGAGGAGGATTCTTACGAGATATGGACAGTACAGGGAAGCTTCTGAAAGTCCACTTTAAAGGATTTTACAGATTCAGGATTCACTGGGTCCAATGCTTTTGTCTTGGTGCAGATTATGCAATCAGGATCTCTGTCATCACCTGTGGTAAAGATCAATATTCATATTTGGTATTTACGAAGGTCTTCTCATCTACCAGTCTCTGAAACAAACATTTACAATACACAGTTGGCACTCGCTAGGCAGGTTCAGGAATACTGTTTTTTGAGTTTCTTTTAACAATAGGAAATGTAAGGACCAGCCTGAATGACGCAAACTATCTTTGTTTACGTTAAACCCATGTATGAACTTTCTGGAACAGGCATCACATTGGTTCCCTCTGGTTCCCTGAATCTTACAGGCCCAGCCAGTGTTTCTTCAGGTAGTAGATGCCCAGTTTTTTCATAATCTTCACCTTCATTGTCATATGCAGTTGTCGGCGGAGTTTTCTCGTAATCTCCATAGTTGTCTGTAGGTGTGTGCGGAGTTTCTTCATAATCTCCATAGTCGTCTGTAGGTGTCTGCGGAGTTTCTTCATAATCTCCATAGTCGTATGTAGGTGTCTGCGGAGTTTCAGTATCTGTGTGTGGCATAATTTCTCGGTTTCGTGGGAAAGGCATCATGACTGGAATTATGTTATAGTTTTGTATCTCAGGCCTCCTGCTGGTGGGAGAGTGGAAAATTAATATTCTTCCCAACAAGGCAACTTGCAAATATTAATACACTTGTTTTTCATTGAGAGAAACGCAGTCCATAAGTATTTGGACAGTGGCAATTTTGCTGCTATAACACCACTGCAGTGGAGATGAAACCATCAAGATGTACTCAGCATTAATTTAAGGACTTTAATGAAAAAAAATCCTGTTAACGATTTAAGAATTAAAGCCAATTGTATGCACACTACTTAAGTTTGAAACAATGCAAGAAAACAGAAAAAAAATCTAGGCTTGGTAAACTGTAAGTGAAATTTCATGTCTTCGTTTGAAGAAACTCTCTACACCAATCTACTATGAGGCTGTATAACTGGGAAAACAAGAGACAAAATTTACCGACAATCATCCACAACAGCCTGTAACTCTTCAGAGTTGTCTTGGTGGCTTCCCTCGTGAGTGGCTTTCTTGCACACAGTTTTTGAGAACTATGTACTCCTGACAGGTTTACCATAAACCTGTTTGTGCTTCTTAATGTTTGATGTACAATGCAAATGGAGTCCAAGACATGTTCATTGTGAAAATGTTTATATATCCATCCCCTAAACTTGTCTAAAGAAAACTGTTTGTAAAAGTTATGATTCATATTAAATTTTTGTTTGGCTATTTACTTGTGGCATTTCAAAATTTAGAGACAGTGCATACAAATGACTGTAATTCCAAAATGGTTAAGACAATAATCCTGATAAATCCCTTGAATCAAGCTGGCACATCTTGATTGTTTAATTTCAACTCCATTGTACACTCAACAAAAATATAAACGCAACACTTTTGGTTTTGCCTCCCATTTTGTATGAGATGAACTCAAAAATCTAAAAACTTATTCCACATACACAATATCACCATTCCCTCAAATATTGTTCACAAACCATCTAAATCTGTGATAGTGAGCACTTCTCCTTTGCTGAGATAATCCATCCCACCTCACAGGTGTGCCATACCAAGATGCTGATTAGACACCAGATTAGTGCACAGGTGTGCCTTAGACTGTCACACATAAAGGCCACTCTGAAAGGTGCAGTTTTGTTTATTGGGGGGGGGGGGGACCAGTCAGTATCTGGTGTGACCACCATTGCCTCATGCAGTGCAACACATCTCCTGCGCATAGAGTTGAAGAGAACACCTCTCCAACGTGCCAGACGCCAGCGAATGTGAGCATTTGCCCACTCAAGTCCGGTTCGACGACAAACTGGAGTCAGGTCAAGACCCCAATGAGGACGACTGAGCATGCAGATGAGCTTCCCTGAGACGGTTTTTCTGACAGTTTGTGCAGAAATTCTTTGGTTATGCAAACCGATTGTTTCAGCAGCTGTCCGAGTGGCCGGTCTCAGACGATCTTGGAGGTGAACATGCTGGATGTGGAGGTCCTGGGCTGGTGTGGTTACACCTGGTCTGCGGTTGTGAGGCTGGTTGGATGTACTGCCAAATTCTCTGAAAACGCCTTTGGAGACGGCTTATGTTAGAGACATGAACATTCAATACACGAGCAACAGCTCTGGTTGACATTCCTGCTGTCAGCATGCCAATTGCACGCTCCCTCAAATCTTGCGACATCTGTGGCATTGTGCTGTGTGATAAAACTGCACCTTTCAGAGTGGCCTTTTATTGTGGGCAGTCTAAGGCACACCTGTGCACTAATCATGGTGTCTAATCAGCATCTTGATATGGCACACCTGTGAGGTGGGATGGATTATCTCAGCAACGGAGAAGTGCTCACTATCACAGATTTAGACTGGTTTGTGAACAATATTTGAGGGAAATGGTGATATTGTGTATGTGGAAAAAGTTTTAGATCTTTGAGTTCATCTCATACAAAATGGGAGCAAAACCAAAAGTGTTGCGTTTATATTTTTGTTGAGTATAGTAGTGTACAGACGTAACATTACAAAAAAAAGCTGTAGTAACAAGAGGCCGATCATAGGCGGACATACATACATTTTATTTTTATATATATAAAACACTAACTTACTGACGTTCAATGTCAATGTACAATAAGAGGTTGGCTGGAGGCACACACACAATCCTGAAATCTACCAGTGTCTCACTGTAAAATAAAAGTTATGGTCAGTTCAACTAAAAATACCAACAATGCAGGTGATTATAACCGCAATCCTGAGAACATTTGTATGTTCATACAAACACACAGGACTGGCTTGTGTGGCTTGTTAGAAAATGAGAGCAACCTGCATCCCAAATCTTAGTATGTATTTATAGGTGGTTACTATATACTCCCAAACCGTTACTGTAGTATGTACGAGAAGTAAGCAAGTGAGTAGTAGGGATGCAATTCTGACATACTATGCCACCATCATCTGACCTATCCTTTGACCTAGATGTTTACAGATGATGGACATGCGTAGGAGAAAAAAACTTACTGAATAATGACGGGGCAATACGGCTGCTGAATTATATCCATGGACTTCAAGGCATTTAAGTCCCAGGTTACCATGAAAATTTTTATTCTGCAACAGATGTATATTGTACAATGCCACAACCCTTGGACTTGGATGCTGCTACCATTTTCATCTATGTCCACTGTTTTGGTTGAAGGTTCCTGGCAAAATTATTCTTCGGTTACAGGGCTCCAGCTACCTCAGGGGATAGAGTAATGTAGTCTGTTTGGACCCTACGGAGGTAGTAGATCATCAAGGTGCCTTCGAAGACTACTCAAAGCATAATAGGTATCCATATACCCAGTGGATTGCAACTTACTGCTTTTTGCCTACTGTATAGTACGCGAGTATGAATAATGAGATTTCACCCAAGAATCCTATTGCCTGCGGTCAATCGGTTCAGTGCGCATCCTCAGATTCCATTGTGTGAAGTGGAGCAGAGTCTACTACTCCCCCTGGGATGCCAGTCCATGACATGTTACTTCCCCAACTAATAGGGTATCCTGATTCTGATGGCTGGTAATCATTTACAACTGGGTAGACTGGAATAAGACAGATCATGTGTCTTGCCCAAGGATAAGGCAGGACACCTGAGCACATGCCCACAATCACACTTCAAATCGATATTGTGTTTGTTCCAACTCTTACTTCACATAGTTTGCTGGTCTGTTGTCTGAGGCTCAAAGGAAATTAATGAATTCTAATAACATTCCAGATATTTATCAAAACTGTTAGCCTACTTACATTTTAGTTAACCCTTACGCTAACCTTCAGGATTTTTAATTTTTTTTTTTTTTACCTAAATGCAAAGACAAGTCAAGCCATCAAAATTCAAGTGGGTCTAAATTATATTCTAAAGTATGTCATTTATGAAGACCCAACATTCTACCAAGACCAACCACATGGAAAAAAAAAACAACAACAAAAATTCCAGTTTATTTGACAGTGTAGGCAACTTACACAAATTCTGTTGAGTTGCACTTTTCATAGGGGGGGCCAAATAGTTGTGCTTCTGACTTGGGTTGTTTCAGTGGGAAGCTTCTTATTTCCGTCATGGCAGCGGCATCCAGTGACAGCTTGATGGGGTTAAAAGACACATTTTTACACAACAGATACACAATATTGCATTGAGAAATATCTAGTACTCAAATCTTTCTCCGTGTTTGGGTTCCTTTTAAACATGTTTCAAGTATGGGCAGTTCATTGGGGGCACCTGTCATATGTCATAATGAATTTGGATTGAATTTGATCTTAATTTATGTAAATCAATCATCATTCATATGTTTTGTTTATATTGTGACCAAGTGATGAGACAGAACTGTAGCCTTGCATTCTTTGTAGCATAACATAAATATAAGTAACCGGGGAAGCTCGTGGTGATTTAACTGGCTGAATATTGTCAAACAATCTATGTTGAGTAAAAATATAGAGGTATTGACAACCCTGGCATGTGGACAGCAAAACGCTAGATAGCCATATTAGCTACCTTTTACAAACTCATTCCAGCAACTAATGATAGTGGTAGTGAAATTGTTCAAATCTAAGTCATGTTTTCGCTGTTTGGTGGATAAGTTGTTTTGTTTTGTTTTGTTTTTTGCCCATGTTCCCAAAAACAAACATAAAAAAAAAAAAGAATAAACAGTTAATTCATCAGGCTAATGTTGGAAGTAGGTAGCTAGCTGCAGTTAGGCTAATGTGCCCAGCATAGCCTAGTTTTTTTTTTTTTAAGTGTAGCATAAAGAGCCACATAGCCTGTATCAGTACACATTTTTATAAAAGCTAAATATTCTTATGTCGCTCAGTCTTACATGGAACATTATTAATGTCTATTTCATTTGGTTCTAATCGGTGTAGTACTGATAATCTTTAGGTGGAACCCAAAACTGGAACAAATAGATTGGGGTGAAGGGGGAAAAAAAAGTTATGGTTTGAAACCTTGGTGACGTGAAAAGCATTTTTACTATTTTCATAATTTATTCACTGGTTATTAAAAAATATAGTGACATTAAACATGTTAAATTAAATCTGATTCACTGGCACCACAAAATAAGAGACTAAGTTTTTACTGTTAGTGAAAGCTGACCTTATACAGGTTTGAATAAATGGTTTAAAAGACTCACACATTGAGCAATAGACAGTAAATGTCATTGTCTTGATACAACCTGTAGGTGGCACTAGTTCTACATATCCACCTATGTATATGACATGAGGAAAGGGTTTGGCCTCACCAACCCAGTAAATATGAACAAAATCAAACAGAGTAGTTTGGGAGATATGACTCTGTACGAACATTGGGTTCTAGTATTTACCATTTGGACCTAAATGCCATGGAAGTTGCAAAAGCTGTTCTTTGGCACAGCATCCTTCAAATTCATCTTTGTGTCTTTCACATATCGATAGTAAAAATACTTCCACTGCAGTTGTAAATATGCACTATGCTACACTGCAAGACAAGTTCAAATATAATGTCAAGAATGATCTCACATTCATCTGAATGAAGATCCGCTGGTGGTAAAACACCCATATCCAACAAGGGGGTTGATTTGATCTGTACTGGGGTCGTTTCATTGTCGAGAGAGGTCAGTTGTGTTGTTCTGTTTGGATTAGTTGGTTCAGAGATTGGCTTTATGCGACGTCTGATGTTTGTCTGGTTGAACTCGTTTGCTTGTCGGGATGTTGGTTTGGTCCGTTTCGTGGAACTGGCAGGTTGAGATTCTTCAGAAATCCTCAGGCAGAACTCATGAACATGGGAAGAATTGTTGGAGTCAGGTTTTTGCGTTAATGTCCTGCTCAGTGGCTGTGGTCGGAGCTGTGCAAAGGGTAAAGAATAAGGAAATTAATGGAAACTTTACTCTTTATGATTCAGTGATAACATATGTGGTAATATCTGACCTTGGTATTTGATCCATTTTATCCAAAACTGAAGTACTTTATCCTTGAAGAACACGCAACCCTTCAACCAGGTTAACACATATTTGTTCCAATTCAAGCCAGGTCCAGTGTGGGACCATGTGCTAGTGCTATGTGGCAATGTACATTGCCAGATGTTCCACACAAGGGATCCATCTCGGGTCTTGGATAGCAATCACTTGTCAGACAACTAGTCCATTCCTACCTTTCAAACCTTCTGCAAGCATGTGAAACATGAGCATACCCCTGGCTTACTCTACCCTAGGACCTGGGTGCTGGATCATGCCCAGAGGACCCCCCCCCCCCATGACACTTGATTGGAGTGAGTGGGTATAGAAAATGAATGAATGAATGGGAGATGTCCAGGGATGCCCCCTGGACGCCTCGCTGGAGAGGTGTTCCGGGCACGTCCCATTGGGAGGAGGCCCCGGGGAAGACCCAGGACACGCTGGAATGATTACATCTCTCGGCTGGCTTGGGAATGCCTTGGGGTTCCCCCGGAGGAGCTGGGGGAGGTGTGTGTGGATCGGGAGGTCTGGGTGGCTTTGCTTGAGCTGCTGCCCCCGCGATCCAACTCCGGATAAAGTGGAAGAAAATGGATGGATGGATGGATGGATGAATGGGAGATACATGCTCATCAAAGTCTCTTGTATAAGTCATTCCTGGGCAACCCAAGAATTGTTCAAAGTTAGTACCTAGTACCAAAGACATTCGGTGGTCCTTTAGGTCTTTCTTGCAAGTACACAGTAAGACCGGAAGTACCAGTACTCAGGGCATCAGGACTTGGACTTGCAGTCTCCTCCAAAGGTATTGGCATCACCAAACACAGATGCCCAGCATTCAACAAAGTCAATAAGCTCTTCCCAGGTGTCTTTCAACTCCAAAAAGGAAATGAATGTCCCTGCCAAGCTAAGTGAACCATTCTAAAATTTTGACACTTTCCCCACATACACTCAACAAAAATATAAACGCAACACTTTTGGTTTTGCTCCCATTTTGTATGAGATGAACTCAAAGATCTAAAACTTTTTCCACATACACAATATCACCATTTCCCTCAAATATTGTTCACAAACCAGTCTAAATCTGTGATAGTGAGCACTTCTCCTTTGCTAAGATAATCCATCCCACCTCACAGGTGTGCCATATCAAGATGCTGATTAGACACCATGATTAGTGCACAGGTGTGCCTTAGACTGCCCACAATAAAAGGCCACTCTGAAAGCTGCAGGTTTATCACACAGCACAATGCCACAGATGTCGCAAGATTTGAGGGAGCGTGCAATTGGCATGCTGACAGCAGGATGTCAACCAGAGCTGTTGCTCGTGTATTGAATGTTCATTTCTCTACCATAAGCCATCTCCAAAGGTGTTTCAGAGAATTTGGCAGTACATCCAACCAGCCTCACAACCGCAGACCACGTGTAACCACACCAGCCCAGGACCTCCACATCCAGCATGTTCACCTCCAAGATCGTCTGAGACCAGCCACTCGGACAGCTGCTGAAACGATCGGTTTGCATAACCAAAGAATTTCTGCACAAACTGTCAGAAACCGTCTCAGGGAAGCTCATCTGCATGCTCGTGGTCCTCATCGGGGTCTCGACCTGACTCCAGTTCGTCGTCGTAACCGACTTGAGTGGGCAAATGCTCACATTCGCTGGTGTTTGGCACGTTGGAAAGGTGTTCTCTTCACGGATGATGCGAAGGAGATGTGTTGCACTGCATGAGGCATATGGTGGTCACACCAGATACTGACTGGTACCCCTCCCCAATAAAACAAAACTGCACCTTTCAGAGTGGCCTTTTATTGTGGGCAGTCTAAGGCACACCTGTGCACTAATCATGGTGTCTAATCAGCATCTTGGTATGGCACACCTGTGAGGTGGGATGGATTATCTCAGCAAAGGAGAAGTGCTCACTATCACAGATTTCGACTGGTTTATGAACAATATTTGAGGGAAATGGTGATATTGTGTATGTGGAAAAAGTTTTAGATCTTTGAGTTCATCACATACAAAATGGGAGTAAAACCAAAAGTGTTGCGTTTATATTTTTGTTGAGTATAGATACACTTCTGATTGCCGAGTCCATGAAATCAACTCAAGCAGATCTTAGTCTTGATCCAGAACAACTGCAAACCCAGACAATCCAAACTCTGAGGGTAAATATTTGTGACTGAGTTTTTTCCTTTCAAGGTTGTGGGTCTTGTGATCAGTAGAAAAATACAAAACTTCATGTTCAGCAGGAATTAAATATACATTTTTAAGCAACAATTTTGATATTGGCCTATGGCTTTCCACCCAGCACAAAACAGGGCACAAGTGTCACTTCTACTTTACAACCAACACAGTTGCTTTAGATGCGCTACACCAACAGCTTCGAAAATCAAAGTCCTTACAGGTTCAACTGTAAGCCCATAGTCCACGGTCATGAAATACCTTGGTATTGGCTATGTGACTATGGATAACTGTGGTCTGTTCCAGGTAAACCATGGTATTAATGATTACCTTAGCGGTTTCATAGTCAGCCAATAAATAGCCTGGTATAGGCTACGTGGGCCATGGTTAGAATGGTTGACTATGGTTTGTTTTGGTTGTATCATCTGACCATGGTCAGAATCACAGTATTTAATGACCAACCATGGCTGACCATGGTAAATCTTGGTCAACATTTTACCTGGGCATTTTAGCCAGTGTGACACCAGCAGTATGAATGCAGAAAACCAATACACTAAAATTAGAATTTGGGGGGGGAAAAAAAAATCACAGTAAACTTACTCTGGACTTCAGTCTGTTGGACCAAAGACTCATCAAAAGCAGTTTAGTCATCATCAAGATCTCCATTGTGGATCTGGATTGCAAGACCAGTGAGTTGTCAACCAGGCTTAACGTTGCTGTTTAGAAATGTCTAGTACAGAAGTTCATAAATGATCTGAACTTGCTGCAGCAGAGCAGGAAGGAACTTCTGAAGATAAAGGCATTAGATGATTATCAGATGTGTTGCAAGACCAAAAATACTGTGTTACTTTGATCTAGTTTGGTTGGAGGTGCATTTTTGTACATTACAAATGCCTGATTCCTGTATATACTGACTACCAAGTATACATGATGGTTTTTAGCTCCATGGTGTGCTGGATGCAGTGATGCGCGGCACCAGCAGTGTTCCCAGAAATGACTTCGTGTAGATGTTGGGCATAAATCAAATAGACACCTGTTAAATTTGGTGCAGATCCAGATCTAGGTAAATGTCAAATGTTAAAGTGTGGCCAATTTCAGGATGCTCAGAGAGTACTCCAACCAAGAAGAACAAGAAGTACCAGAAACGTCTCTGAAGGCCCTGAGGCCAGGTCAGGTTCAGGGATTATCTCTTGAATACCTAGCATGAAGCAGACTCCACTCTGGCACAGGATGAACAGGCACATGCATCTTACTTCCCCAGTCAAGGACTAGGTACCTATTGGCCAGCTGGTCTAGGACTGGGAGATTGTAGATGAAGTGTCTTGTCCAAGTACACCAAGAGCTAGGTTGACTGGGAATAACCCTGGCTTACATACTAGTAGCCCAATTCATTCATCCCTCGCAAACTAATACTGAAAATCACACCTGATCTGCATCAAGCCCTACTCAACTCAGGCCTTAACCCACATTCTCTGTTGTGATCAGAAGTTTACATACACACTGCGCTGACAGGAATGTCATTGCAACTTCTGTTTTTGACCATTTCTTCGGTTTTCTGTCGTTTTTTTTTCTGGAGCAGAATAATAGAAATGAAACCAAAAAAGAAATGATGCACAAATTTAATTACCTGTCAGTTTTATTCGCCAAAGTCATCAATGTTGATTCAAAGGCTAACAGCAAAGAGAAATAACAGTGGAAATAGCCAGCTGTTCAGTAGGCTAACAACGTGACTAGTCTAGCCTAGCTTGTTAACTGTGGAGTTAGCGAAACACTACGGAGTCAAATCTAACCGCTATCAAAAGACATTTTTATGACAACTAAAGATTATAAATATTGTTACATCACACAGCTTAGACGGAATGTTATTAACCAGAATGATCATTTTGTGGTGGAACACACAAACATAGTGGACAAAAATAAAAATTGTGGTTTGATTTGTGGTTTATCCCTGATTCTCTACCTCCAGCCCAAAAACTGTAATAATCAGACGCCACAATCACCCAATGTGAGTTTGGATGTAAAAGGAACATTAAGTTGAGACATTCACATGATGGAACACAAAAACTAGAAAATCTCAACAACAAAGCAAAAAAGGGCCAATTAAAAGTCACACAGGCTTTAGTTTACTGTGTGTCTTTTTTGAATACGAGTCCAGTGTGGCACGAACCCAGTGAGCTTTTGGATGAACACACACGCTTTTGGCCACGACGTGTGAATAGTCTGTTGAGGAATTAAAAAAAAATGTAATTATAAAAACAACACTGTTAGTAGCTGTATTGATCTTTGCAAAATAGATCAATTTATTACGTCACACATTGTAAGTGATCTGCAGTGTCGCGTCTTTAGTAGAAAGAGCTACGGGTGTTTTTTTGTTTGTTTTGTTACTTACATAACAGCATCAATTAGCAGTCAGAGTTTTTTCATTGAATTTTGTATCCAACAATCATCCCAAATGTATGCCTTGATAAACACTACGGCAGCAATGCACCTAAAACATTCAGCATTAATGAAGTGGAAAGAGCAGAACAAATAAAAAAAAATTTGCATTAGCTTAAATGAACCACTAATTTAGTTGGCTTTGTGAACTGAAGTCAAATATAGACATGTCACCAACCGTGGGAACGCTTCTTAATATCGCCGTGTCTGTATTTTTGGCAGAAGCTTCTGTCGGATGGTTGATGGAAGCCTCCAGATGCTGGTAGAGATCGGCTGAGTGCCGTGACGATGACTGGGGTACTCAGCTCCGGAGCAGAACGGACATCACCTGCAGCCTCCGGCCTGGGACCAGCATAGCTGTGGAGATCTCATCCACTTTCTAAAAGTCAGCCAAACATTTGAATCAGTCCAGGGACCCATTTCCCAGCTTAAGGCTAAACTGAAGTTGTGTTTGTGTTGTGGACTTTATTCGAGGCGTGGAATGAAAGTTGATGTCCAATTTATTTCAGTTGGAAGTTGATACAATTTCTCAGAACACCATCTCAATATCAAGACTTCTTCTCTGTACTGACATATGACAACACAGCCAATTCAGCTTGGGACTTGAAGGCAGCGTGGTTTTTATTGCTGCAGCCTTCAGCTACCCAAGCTGGGCGGCACGGCCCCTCCTGCTGCGGCCTTCACTCACTTTACCACTCACATAAACAATGTCAAATGTATATGTGTTGTCTTTAATTCTGATGTGTGCCATTATTATGGTAAACAAGTAATAACTGTGGATTAATTGCTGTATCTTGTCTGAGGTAGTTGGAGTGTAAATGTAATTTCCTTGTTGTTGCACTCGTGTAATGACAATGACAATAAATCTCATCTCAAATTGATCAACGTGGTCCGTATTTAAAGAGTTTTTGGGTTCAATGTTCCACTTGGGACTGAAGCGTTGATATTTGGACCAGAACACTAACCACGTCAAGACCTACATAGCTATACATGGCATCCTGGGGTCTTTCAACACTGAGGCACCTGCATTGCTGGATCATGTCCAGAGAAAAGCATCACATGACCAAAATGTGCAAGGTGACATTTCTCATGTTAGTCTCCCTCACTGATAAAAATATATCTTCAATTAATATGACTGCTCCGGCACTTTGTGGAGAACCGCTATGAAAGTCCAAAGACATACCAAGCAACACTATAAACTCACACAGTGAGTGGTCCAATGGCAGAATAGTAGTGTTTCTCATCACCACACAGTGACATGTGGGTAAAGGTCATGCTGGGAAAAAAGAACACATAGCAACACAAGTCAGAAAAAATATATTTTTGCTATAGACACACAAACACCATAGAAAAAATCTTAAATATCAAATTCGAAATGACATAATCATTAAATAATTTAGAAATAATGAAGCTGATAGACTTCCTGCTGGTCAAGGTTGGTCCACCATTGGTTGACTGGGAGAACACCAATGGAGGCACTTATATAAACATGGGTGTAACTCCTAAATGGTTAATGCGATATGCCAATTGTTAACCCTGTGAATTAAAGCTAAAAAGTCAACACGAGAAGCACATGTTGTCTACATAATTCAAAAGCAATTGCAGTGGTGTACAGAGGCAAAAATACAAAAATTGTGCCACTTTCTAATACCTACAGACCCGACTATAAATATAAATTGTTAATCGGCTTACCTTATCAATACGTACAAACATATGTGCATACATAAGTCAAAAAGTTGCCAGGAACTCACATTATCTGCGGTTTACATCCCATTGCAGGAGGTTTGATTCTATCAGTAAAATCTGAAAAATCAGCAGTCTTTTTTGCTGAACAGTGTCATTACACCAACAGTCCTTTTGACTTTTGTTCATCATCTGCTGCACTAGAGTTGTGTGCAGTGTGAGGTTGCTGACTTCGTTAGCTGCAAGAGACACACATACTAGATATTAGCAATTGGGCAGAGTAGTAGCAACTTAACCAGTCGCAGTTTTTATGAAGTTGTAGTTTTTATCAGTTACTGGCATGCAACATAATGGGAAATAGTTCACAAATCAACCAATATTGTGTCATCAGAATATTTTAATATAAGCAACGGTTGGTCATCATGTTCCACAGCAGCCTGTACCCAAAGCTCTTGAAATGGGGCCATATCTCCACCTGGTGGACATTTACCACTAATGCAGGTAGAACAGAATTTCGCCAAGAGCTCTAGTATATAATAAATGGCCCAAATTATTGAAGAAAGAAATGCTTTCAGCTCTCACAATCAACAACACAAATGTCAAATATGTATGTTTAAATCGCTATGGATAAGATAATTACTTAACTGGTTCTTATAATTTCAAATAAATGTTTGTTTAAAAATTGCTTCTGGTTTGGATTTTTGTTGCTTTTTGTACTTTGAACCATGTCAAAGCCTTGATGGCTAGTCTATGTAAAGGAGAATCCAAAACATTTACCTTCTGAAGTTGTGTTTGCGTTGTGGACTTTATTCAAGGTGTTGTTCACCGGCGTGGAATGGAAAGTTGATGTCCAATTTATTTCAGATGGAAGCTGAATGCAGAACTCTCCAACACCATCTCATCAGCGATATCAAGACTTCTTCTCTGTATCGATACTGCAAACAAACAATAGCCATAATATGTTTAGACTAATAGCCCATATTGGTAGCAAGGACCACAGAAAAAACACGAGTTATGGTCTCTTACCTGGGAAAGGCTCATAAATTGAAAAGATGATCCACAAAAGTTCAGCAAACCACGACCACTCGGGTAATCAAAGTATATTTACACAATATGTTGGTAAAGAACCGCGGGAAAGTAGACACTGAGGGATTAAAGAGGTTGCACAATTAACACAACACCTCAAAGAACTTAAACAGGCTGGAGTGTGTGTGACATTTTACTCTTTAACCACAAACCGAACGGATGTTCCAATTAGCTATTTTAATCTCACACTTTTTTTTATAAGATCTCCCATTTCTAAAGGTGCCTTATCTACATGCACATCCTATGTATACTTTTGCAATATCTGAGCATACACTGATTTTCACTTGATACATTAAAGCAATTTTAAGATGTAATTTAAGTGTAGAATTTCAGTTTTAATTGAAGGGGTCAACAAAATATTGCATTAACTGTTTAGGAATGACGAGCATCCGAGGGTTGGTACATACCCTGTACGTTCTACACACAATATAAAAGTACAAGTAATATACATGCCTTATATCTGCAATGGGTTTTTGACTATAGGACTTCATCATATGACTTCTGTGTGACGTCATTCATGAAGTTATTCATGCAGATCAATCATATTTTGCTGATCAATAAATGCTCCAGCTCATCCATCCAGCTTAGTTGTTGAGATATAGATATTGTGTGTTGTGTGGTATGTTTTCGCTGTTAAAATGCCAATAAGTGCAGGTGAGCAACTTAAAATAAATAAATAAAAATTCCACGGTGCACATGTGAAGTGTCCAAGGAGAGCTGGAGATGCCATATACAGGCAGAGATCATAGCACCTGAAATGTATTATGTGTGCATTGGTGCATAAATCATTCCCATGGCTTGATTAATTTGTGAGCATGAGATAATATCCAAATAATTTTGGCAGCACATGCTGGCTTTGTGCACATTCGTCACTGAGCAAAAAAAAAAAAATCTATGCACTGATCAGTACATGTATTTCTGTGTTTTTTATTATCCACATCATCAGTATTAATGTCTAGCATGCAGGGTGTTATTTTATATCTCAGTTCTCTTTGTGCACATGGCAGTTTTTCATAACAGACCCATATGCTGCACAGAAACTATCAAATGTCTGACATCTTTTGAACACAGAGTAACATTTTGAACGGACTTAAAAAAGTGGCCTCATTAAATATTTATTTCTCTCTGTCAACTCTGGATCAGCCACAGATAAGACAATTTGTCCTTCACTGTGCACACCATAATATGCATGCCTCGTTTTTTTTCCTCCCTGAAATATGCCTTTGGGTTATGTTGATAAGGTACAATCACATTCCATCAATGTCAAGAATGGCACCCTTGAGATTAACACAGGGGGATCTGGTGGACCTTCACAATAAATTTCCTGAATTTGTGCAAACATTAGTCAAATGTCAGTCTGTATCGACTCAAAGCTTCGTTATAGTCTTCTTTGATGATAGATAACCCCTTGTGCCCAATGAAATCTTTTGTCTAGATGGCGCTATGGAGGGAACTTGACTTTGAAGAGATCTAAACATGTGGTTTCAGAAGCCGTGGCTGAAAGATAGTGTGATTTTTCAGTTAGGCCTCTGTAATTTCATGTCAAAGTTCATCAATTAATTCCAAAATTTACTGCAGCTTAGGACCTTCTAGCTTATTCAAAAATATTGCCAGATTAGTTTCTCAAACTTTGTATACAGTTCTGAGTGTTCATCTCTGCATATGTAAACTGTTGACCTACTGATATAATTTAAATAAAAAAAATGAATCTTTGGCAACCATTTTTTGAATGACTTAATACTAGAAATAGACATTCTAGGGGGCACGTATTGTTTAAATGGAACATGTGTAGGCGGAAAGAATGTAATGGTTTTAACCAAAGTGTATGTAAACATTTGTCTGGTGAAGAGTGAACTCCACCAATTTATTTTCTGTACACCTGATAGACTTTTATTGTGAGGTTGTTGTAGTTTCTATTTAACCTGTAAAGTCTTTTTTTAAAACATCCCACACTGAACAGTATTTGAGACTATAGTCTAATATACAAAAAATAAAATTAAAAAAAATCACATTCACTCCGTATACGTTTTCTGCTTGAACACTGTCAATCAACATCGTTGTTTTAACCATTGTTTTTTATGTTTAAATACATTTTCTGTGATATCCTGCAATCCCTAACTCAAGTTGTATGTAATCTGTTTTTATTCATGTTATTAGGTGTATCAGGCAGTACAACAAAATTTTTATTTATTTTTTGCCATTTGGAAAATTATTCTGTTTAGCTTCAAGAAAACTGGAAACTGTGTGAATCGGGATATTTAGACATGTCAATCTGACATTCTATTGATCTTATGACTAATAGTAATAATAATTAAACACTCCATGACAGTAAAATAGGCAAAAAAAAAAAAAAAATTTTAAATCGTTTCAACAAAGTAGCAAACATAACATAATGTCTCTTACAAAGTTCGATTGTCCAAAAATATTTTAACACTTTTTTACGGGAAATGAAAACATTCAAAAGAAAAGTAAATTATGAAAGTGTGAACTGTTGCACAAAAAAAAGAAATACTTTGAGATGTACAGACAATTCATTATTCTGGCATGTTTACAAGTTATCAAAAGCAATGCAGCATACAAAACTACATTATGCATTGCTATTTGTGATGTCATAAAGCACCATAAGCTGCAGCAATAAAAGGATTCATCTTAAAGATATCTCTCATCCAGGTATCTCATGATGTCTTGAACAGAGGAAAGATTTGGATCTGCACAGATGTGACGATACCTTTCGGTCACCAAACTGGAAAAAGAAAAGTTTGTTACTGTGATGGTGAACACTTTTTTAAAGTTATTAAAAAAAAAAAAAGAGGTGGGGATGAGAAAGTTCTGCTGATGACAAAAAATAGAATTAGAAAAAACAAAAACAAAATGGTATACATTTATTATTATTGCCATTTAAAGTATTTCTAAAAAATATATCAAACTAAAAGACTTACATGATTCCAGCCTTGGGGCAACCGATGATCGGTTACATGATACGTTCTGATTTGCTTCTTTGAACTCTTCTGCTGTAGAATCTGAAGCAACATTCATCAGGTCCAATGGAATCTGCAGAAAACAAAGTCACATATTCGCGGGTTATTCTGTTTATTAACGAGATGCTCAGGTTCCAGGTTTAAGACGGGATTTGTGTAATGAGGAAAGCTCACTGGTGCAGATCACCGATGAAATCAGCACCGCTCCCAGGAAGCACAGCAGAAGAACAAGACCGGTCCGCATGACAGTATTCCACCGGAGGCAAATTAAACCACAACAGCTCTTCAGCGGCTTTGACAGCTTCTGATCAAATCCTATTGTGGTATCACAATTAGAAATCAAAAATGTTTTCTAAAAAAACAGAGGTGTCGTCACTGGGTAGGAGGTGGAGGGGGTTTGTGGTTTTAAGGGGGTGCGAGCGCTTACGAGAATTTTCCACTCGGTTTTAAAAAGACAAACGCCACACAACACCAGCGGTAAAGTGCAAAGGAAATGCAGTTGTGGTCAAATGAAGAAATACAGCAAAATATCAAACGTGCAGCTACATCTTCAAACATCTGCCAGAAGACACACAAAAGATATTTGATATATTAAAATATGCCATTAACTGTGTTCTTTTTTTATTTAACCTAAAAGAATTGTTTTGTAATTTGTATTTAATAACCATTTAAAATTCCACTATACAAAATTGGTTTGTTTGCATGTATTTCTAACGTGGTGCTTTGTGCTGATTTAATCCCCACTATCTTCAGTCGTCTGCATTAAGACAACGTAATCATCATTGGCCAACAGTTCGAGTCCCGACCTGTGACAGAGTCAGATCACGACTGGTTCCTAACCTTGGGGTCATCTAAAAAATTACTTTAATAAAGAAGAAATTCCATAAACTCTGGTTAATCAGGTTTCTTTAGTACAAACAACTTCATATACTTTCAAGTGAGACGCAGCGGCATCGTGACCCTCTGATGACGCGTGAAGGTTTCGCGGTTCGACAGTACAGGGTCTCTTGGGGCAAAAATGTCAAATTAAAAACAAACACGTGACCCCCCATAAAAACAACAAACGTGCAAATAAAGCAAAGGAATCAACAGTGTATGCTACTCTTAATCTGGGCGTTTTGCGATAGGCCAGCTAGTGTTGGGCAATTCCTCTACAACACGCCCACCTTTTGTTAACAAACCACAATTCTGAAATGACTTGTGAAGGGTAATCCTTGATTTTTTTTTTTTTTTCCTCTTTAAATAAATGTACACTTATCTCAAAGCACAGGGGAGCTACAAGAACACAGATTGACTGTTTATCTTCCTTAAAGTGCCCCAATATGCAATCAGGATAGAATCCAAAGTATCCGACAAAATACCCCCCCCTCCCCCAATGCACTCAACATTTAAGATTTGATTTCCAAAAACATTCCATGAGTACAAAGTTTGAGGTTGCGAATACATACATTCATGCCTACATAATTTCACTCAATTGTTAAATTCCAAATGACCCCCAAAACTGACAAATTAACCGTTTACCATTAAAATGCCAATAAAATACCTACAGCCAACAAATTATAGAATTACCAGTGACAGAACATCACATTTTTGGTTTCAGTTTTGAAACATTTGGCTTGAGACCAGTTTTGTGGTAACATCTGATTGTCTTTTGGGGGTCATCAAAGAAGTTTAAAATTGTCTCACTGTCTATAGTACAGCAGATACTGTAAGAATCATTCAAATCCGGTGACAAGCACCAAAATTTGACTGTATACCTTTTGGTACATATTGTAGAAAAATAAAGGTAGCCATTTGAATTTCAAATAGGGGGTCAAGTAGGGTAAAAAAAAAAAAATGTTCCAATCATATTGAAGGCTATACCACCATTATGTGTCTGATCACAAATATTCCAAAAAGGTATAGTTTGGACTATCTATGACAATATTCTGGAGTTAATGGGTAAAAACAGCAAGAAAGGTGACAAAGGTCAGTTTTCAGTTTGTAAAGGGGTCAAAGTTAAAGTTGCTCCAGTTTTGTAAAACGTGATGCAAATTATTGGTTGAACTAATAGGATTAACAAATGGAATAGTTTCAACTGTGTTGAATGTTTGGTCTCCAAAATAAAAGGTCAAACAATGTCAACATCCACTGGATTTTATGACATGTGACATATGTTACCCGTACCATGATAACTAAGCATGACACATGGTGCAAACTATTCCTTTCTGAAATCCTACTAACTCGACCAATAATTTGCATAATGTTTTAACATATTGGAGCAACTAACTTTTGACCCCTGTACAAACTGAAGTGACCTTTGTCGCCATTCTTGTTGTTTTTATCCCATAACTCCAGAACATTCTGTCACAGATAGTTCAAATGATACCTTTTTGTAATCTTTGTGATCAGACACAATGTAGTATAGCTTTCAATATGATTGGAAGATTTTTTTTTTTTAACCCCTATGCAATTCTTCAATTGACCCCTACTGGCCCCCTACTGAAAATTAAATGGCTACCGTTATTTTTCTACAATATTTACCAAAAGGTATACACAGTCAAACTTTGGTGCTTGTAACCGGATTTGAAGGATTCCTCTGCAATATTCTGTTATCTGCTGCACTACTAAAAAATTGGTTCCACAAGAAAAAAGTCAGCATTATGCATTTGGCTAGCTGATCACATATTGTTGTTTGCCGATTTATCACCCCCCCAAAAAAAAGAAAAATCAGAGTCACACTTTGAAGTATTCTAATTTTGTTATTTTTGTTTTGTTTTTTTTTCCTTTAAATGAGTCCCTTTAAACACACACTTAACTCTGCATCGACAACTTGCTTACTACTTAAACACAGAAAGTGTAAAAGGCGTGAAGATGGAAAACCAACAGACTTTTAAAAACCTGATAGTCATGAGGCCCCCCCCCACACACACACACACACATTTTTGTGCAAAGTGCTTTATTGCAGTCCTGCAGTAGTTTCACTGCACGGGGGCGGTGGGGGTGATTGGAGAGAGGTTTTGTTGCATGTTGCTGAGGTGACAGGCTGTTTTGGTGGGGTGGTGGGGAGGTTTCGACAAACCACAGAGTGCCTCTCCTTTTTAAGTCAGGATTATTCTCGCGATGGCTTACTGGGAATCGAACCACTGAGAGGTAAATGTATCAGAGTGGTGTACTTTTCCCACCTTCAACATTTTCCATCACTGTGGGGAACTGTCGTCACACACGCGGCATAAGACTTTTCAGAACGCACAAAAGATCAGCTGTGAGGATTCCCCATCAATCCGCAAACGTCAGTTTGCGTGAGACTGCGGTTCTGCTGCAATTACTGCAAACGATACAGGTCGATCTCCAGAGCATTTTCCGGTGCCAGATAAGTTTTTTGTTGCTTTACTGCCCAATGCAGGTGACTTCATGTACGCAATAATTAGTCGTGTTGACTGGCCGAAATATGTTGCCTAGCAATGCTAGAGCTCGTTAAGAAACCATATTAGTAACCACAGAAACTGATCTTTGACCTTGAGCACACCTTTGATTGACAAAAAGCATAAGAGACGGTGTGCACATTTAATCCAATCAGACCACAACAGCGATTTTTGTGAAATTTATGAATTGGCCACAGAATCTGATGTTCAACAACGTGCATGACCTTGAGCACAATTTTGATGGGGGAACACTTGAGGAACATTGTGTGCAGGTTTTACTTATATAAAAGAAAAAAAAAAACAAAATCAGACCAACGTGTAGGAGTCGTTATGAAGTGGCCAAAGAATGAAGTTTGACCTTGAGCACACCTTTGACAGAGGAACATGCATGGAACTTCAATACAAATCAGGAAAAAAAAAAAGAAAAAAAAAAGGGGGGGGGGGCTGTAGAAGATAAAATTCGATGTGCGCCACAATCGCATTTGGTCAAGCTGAATACTTGCAGAAAATCCTAACAGTATCACGGAAATCGCAGACAGGACTGTTTTGTGCACACTCTCATATATTCAGATCCGTGGGGGAAATTCTCACCCCTGCAGGATACGGTGGTGACAGATGTGTTGATATTGCCACATTGCGTGACAGGACGGCAAACGAAAAACGGCAAGGAAGAAACTCCACGGCACGGTAAAATGACAACAACACGCTGATAAAGCACCTCCGCAAAATCTGACAAAGCACAAATTTCGAGTTGAATCCACAGATCGAGTTTGAAAAGACAGCAGGTCAACTCAATGTCGCTTAATTAGCAATGCGTTAGCGGGTTATGAGATCAATTCCTTATGCAACTAAAGCCACAGCCACAACTGTAATTAGGAAAACAAAACAGTCACCAGAACATGAGGTGATGCGTGTGAACCACTTGGCCCCAACAGCTGAAGGTTAATAGACCAAGCAGCTAACAACAACTCTCACGATGACCGACGCAGTGCACGCGGACCTGAATCCACACAATGTAAAATCACCATATAACCTGTAAGAACAAAACATTCTTGATTGTAGTGTTAGTATCTTTGGGTCGTAGCTCGACTGCATCTGTAATCCTCCACAAGACGACAAACAAACAAAACAAAATGGACTAATGGGTTTCCCGCACTGCAAATCTGGTTAAAATCTTATGTGCTCAGGACACAACCGTCTAATACAGTAAAGCTGTCGTTCACATTATTGCAGTGTTGCGCGACAGATGTTACCACCAACAGAACTGCTGGCGGCGCTTTACGTTTTGCGCGTTCTGTCATTACCCACAATGGTGCATGTGCAGGAAAATGTTGAAAGCGTACCAGTTTATCAATTCGCACTTAGCTTTTTTCAATATTACGCGATCTTTCTCAAATATGACTACGCTGAGATTGTCAAAGCTTAGGGACTGTCACAGCAACTTTTCTTTTTTCTTAAGTGCACATTTGCTACAATACTTTAAGACAAACAAGTTTGAGCAAAGAGATCGCAACAAATCAGAACTTGGTGTAGTGGATTTCCATGTTGCATTATGGGTAATGGCCATATTCCTAAATATTACTAGCATTGCTTGGAAAGATTTCGTATGCTTATTCCAGCTAAATTTTATTTGCAGTCACTTCTCCATGCAGGTTTTATTTTTATACTTGACTCAGCAGCAAGCTAATTTGTTGGCATGCAATTGTGAGAATTTTGCTCCACGTTAGCATAAACTGTCTACTGTTGTGAGCAGTCACGCCCCTTTGTTTTGGACCTTTACATGCTAGTTTGTCGTGCCGCTGCGTGATGAGTCACGTTTCTCCACACAATACTGTGCCAACATGCACAAAATTTGAGTACTAAAAAAAAAAAAAAAAGTTTTGCCACGATAACCCTAACACCACATTCTATGATGGGTAATGAAAAAAGACCAATGGCCAAAAATTTGAAGATTAGCTATGTCGTTAGCTCAAAAACATTTGATGCGTTATCTCCCCTGCATTGGTTGCTAATAATTTACCCCCCATTTAGGTTTGTGTTTGATACTTTGGTCTCAACTGCACCTTAATTTGTTGTTTGCACAGTTGGCGAAATTTTGATGCCTATGTTTTTAGCATGAGCTAGCCTACTGTTGTCAGGACCTCCACCGCCACCTTACTCATTTTGAACATTTGTCCTTCTGCAACATCGTGTCCCTTGTCAAGAGTTGCATTCCTCTGTGCAACACTGTTGCAACACCACAATACTGGAGAGGGGAAAAAAAAAAGTTTTGCTGCAATAACGTGAACATGCTTTAAATTGTAAGCGATGCAATTCCACTTTGCCATGAAAAGTGCAGAAGTGACAAATGTGAAAAGACGTAACTGATGAATTGTACCATTTGACAAAATGGAATCACAACTGACTAACCACAGCAACTTCAGGGAAAGGCCAGAAATCTTCGATCGGTAACAGCATGGGCGAGGCGGACGTCAGCAGCAAAAAAATATTTTCGGAATGTTTACGCCAAATGCCCCTTATAATTTAAATGTTTAATAAATGTACAAAGTTTACACACACAACAAGACAGCAATCACTTATCTGAAATGTAACTAAAACAAACAAAAGGCTGAGATGTTGACGGTGCAAATTCATTATTGCCTCCGTAAATACGCCGTAATCACTCAGGCAGCTCATCACCTCCGAAAACGGGTTAAAATATTTCTTTACACATGGGGACTCAGACACGACAGTAATGTTTGTGTGATCCTTCTTCCTGGATATCGACTCCCTAAAATCGACTGTTTCTTTGTTAGATTAGTGAAAGAAAACAGAAACCATTAAAACTCAACTCGGCACACATGAAGAAATACAGTGAAGGAAGTAAGAAGGAAGAGGAAAAAGTGCATAATTGACATATTTACCACATATTTCCACGGTAGCGTTGATAAATAAAAAAAAATGGTTCAAGGATGTTTGGAGAGAGTCTAGACTGTAGCATATCATCAACACTAGGCAATGTCTGTGCCAGTGCTTTGATTATTCTTGGCGAACCACATTTCTGACCTAAATGTAGGAAAATTGAGAGCAAAATGTCAAAACACACAGAAACCAGTCATGAGAATTGCCAACAGATCCAAAATTTATCCAAGTTTGCATGAGATGGGCGTCTTGTCACAATTACAGCAACCAATGAGACAAATCCTTGTAGCATATTCTGCTGCTGGATGGAAGCTTTTTAACTGGTCGACTTCACACATTGAGATTTTAGCTAATCATCTTCCACAACCCCCCATCTAAGTGTGATCATTTGAGAAGACATCACGACTGGCCAAATTCTAGCAATGTCTACCAATAAAAATACAGTAGAAGAAAAAATCAGAGAGAAGATCATCTGAAATCTAAGAGGGGCCACTGGAAACATCACCACTGACCAAAATCCAACTGACCACCAATAAAAATACAGTACACAAAGAACTGCGGTACAAATATAATAGACAATTAGCCAAAATCTGAGCATGACCATGGAGATGACATCATGATTGGCCAATTCTAACTATGTTGACCCAATGCAAATATAGTAGACGATTAGTAAAAAGCCAAGTCTGGCTATCGGAAAGGAGGTCACCATCGGCCAAAATGTAAATATGGCAACCAATCAAAATTACAGTAGATGAACAAATGCAGAAATGTGGGAGATTATTAGCCAAAGTCTAAGTTTCAGGAGGACATTGCAGTAGAGGTTTGGCCAATATTTAACTGTTATTTTGAACCTCATCCTGCTCCAGAATATGCTACAAGGCCCATCCATCATGGAAAGTGTGCCACAGACTTGGGCATCCATAGATCCAGGGGGAATTCTCATGCTGAGGAATGAAAGCAGCTGTTAAGTGAAGTGATGGTAATAAAAGGACATTAAAAGCTGAATGGGCGATTGACGTGAGTATCCGGTATCGCGTGGATTCCTCAGGTGTGTGGTGCCCTGAATCAGTCTGGGCAGTGTGCACGCGATACATTCTTCAGCCTCTGTGAGCTACATTTTGTAGTCCACTGCTGAGCCTCGGCACACAGAAGGTGGAGGTTAATAAGGCCTCTTAATCTTTCACACCTGTGCCCGATCCGTCAAGTGTCGTCCCCCTCTGTGGTCCAGACTGCATTCAAATCAGTGAAAGTCAACCTAACAACCACCTCGACCAGGTTCAAAGATCTCCTTCACATCAAGATCAGGTCTACGCCTGCTGCAGTGTTCCGGCAACCTGACAGCCTGGTAAGAGTTCAGTTTTTCCAGAACACTGAACGGGAACGTGGTTGATGGCTGGACCGAGTTGTGCCATGATCTCTGATCAGAATCGGACCAAAGTTCACTGCTTTCAGTACCGGCTGCCTCGCTCCTGATCTTTCTGTAAGGCCTGGAGAACCTGTGGCACACAAAAAACAAAGGAACTGAGTATGACTTTAATGGCTTCAGACTGGGAACTGAAATCCTGCATCCACATACCACATACAGGGAAATCTTATTTTTTTTAAACCAAAGTCTAAACCCTGAGTTACAAGATATTTCTGAGGTTCACCAGTTAATAATTAACCATCATCCCACCCTGTGCCCACTTTCGATTGCGCTGGTCATGTGAATGGAGGCGATGTGCTGAAAAAGCTGCTCGGCAGGGATGAGGTCAGGCAGGCGGGTGAGGAACTGAGCCATGTGAATGAAGTCCATGCTGGTTAAGACGTCCTGGTAGAGCTGAAGCACGCCTAGCGCCGTGCGGAACAGAAACTCTTCGCCATCTCTGCAGAACACGTCCCACACTCGACACGCCAGGTCCCAAGGGTAATGATTTACTGTACAGAGTGAAGATCCTTGGGAAAGAAAAAAAAAAAAAAAAGAAGACGTAGAGCAATGAATGAATGTGCACTTTGTTTTTGGAGTAAGGCCGCAGACTGTACATATACTAGACACACCCGCCATAGCGTCACCCATAGGATGAGGAAGTGGTCTGATGCTCAAATGGAACAGTCTGTGGCTCTCCTCACACTGGGCCCATCCATAAATGGGTAAGCAGGTGGTGTATGGACAAGACTGGCAGGTCAAACGAAGCCCAAGCGCCCCCTCATCTCTAACTTATCAAACATGCTAAAGCTGACAGGCTAACACTGGCTGGGGTATGTTATTAATCGTTAGCAGACTAGGTTGGTGGGTTCCATGACACGTCTTGGGCGCTGGTTACTAAAAATGATGTTTGACACATCGCCTCAGCACCAGCGGAGATAATGCCACCAATCTTTTGATAGCTGCTAATTGGTAGTGCTAACATTACAATTAAAGAGTAAAATTTCACTTAGGGAAATACTGGAGCACTGATGTCTTAGATGGTCAGTTTGCAACATTACCCGCACAGTAAGTCACATTATCCTCAATATTTGGAATAAAAATGCTCAGAAAATATAAATTCAGTCTTGTGTACAGAAGCTAGCAGCCACTGCTAGCAGAGCCTCAACTCTTGAACACAGCTATCACTCAAATGACCACACCCCTAATTATTCATAACTCCATGGCTTAATGGTACGTGCAAGTACCTATCCCAGAGACCAAAAGTCTTTTTTGTTGTTTTCCTTCTTCTACTATATTGCTAACATGCTTATTTTGGCAAAGAGTTGGACATTTTAACATGGGGGTCTTCTAAAGAATGAATCATTTTTGTGGTCAAGTGGCCATTCAAGGAACCTGCATATTTTGCCACTTCCGTGTTAGCCTCATTCTTCAGGGCCAGAGGTTGCCGCTGAGCTGAAACAAAACCGTGTGTGACAGTTGGAATATCAAACACAACGAGAGAGATCAAGGCACATAAGCTGATACTGTTTGCTCAAGGAAAAACATATATACATACACATGCATGTATTTGCCTCAATCATCTTATTTTTCTGAGCATATGCAACGTTAGACACATGTTGTGACCACTGTGTGTACTATAGCTGTAGATATTTCCATTACATCCAAGTAGCCACCAGTGCACAAACCACACAAACACCCCCTTCTGTTGTCTTAGAAATACACCTGCCACCGAAACTATGACAGGCTGCATGCTAACCACATCTGTGTGTCACTATCAAGAACACGAGAGCCGTTCTCACCAGGACATGGACTGAAATAACGACCGTCTCTGTTGGCATGGCCGGCAACCCTGAGTCTTGGTGGCTTCCTTCACTTATCTCCAGTTTGAGATGTTACTCAGTTTTCAGGACTGCTTCCTCTCGACAGACTTACCTCAGAATACTTTTTCCATTTCCTATTAATGTGGTAGAAATGCAAGAAAAAAAAGATAGTGAGAGTAAGAGAGAGCGTGTCGGACTCACCAGTCGATTAAATAAATATCTGGGTCAAGTTGTTTTTCTTGAAATGTGCAAACAGCTTGGTAGGTTTCTTCAAAGAACACTTCAAATGCTGCAAAGTATGTCAGCATCTGAAGAGAGGGGAGAAGGCAGTCTTAGAATAATAAACACACAATGAGTCATATAGTGAGCCCCCCTCGGCTGTGTGAAGTCTAACAGCAGCTGAGCTGACCATGCTCTCATTATGACAAAGCAATTTATTAGCACACCCAGGCTAACTGACACAACATGAGTGGATTTCACAAATCTGTACTTTGGTGGTTCCCAAAAATGTAACAGTGTGTATACTGACAAGGCTGTGGTCGACTCTGAAGAAGGCCATCTGACAGGGCTTGTTGAGCAGATTGGCAAAAGCGATGAAGGCGTCGGCTGTGTCCAGGTTTAGAATCAGCACCGCAGCAATGAATGACATTCCCTGCACCTTAAAACACAATAAATAATAAATGGACAGTGACATTTTTTTTTTGTGTGATTTTGCCTTTGTACACCTCACAGAAAGCAAGAAGGAGACTAGTGAGGGAAGCCACCAAGACACCCATGACACCTGTGAAGGAATTACAGGCTTCTGTAGCTGCGACTGGGAAAATGGCCATACTGCAATCACAACTTCATGGCGGAGTGCTGCAGAGAAAGACTTCATCCAGGGAAGGGAGACCAAGTCTAGGCTTTAGTCTGCATGTCTTCTTTAAAAAAAAAAAGAAAAAAAAAATCCTCCAAGCTGTGTAACCAGCGATGTGGCAAACAAGAGTTGCACTATACAAAATTCCTTCACTTAGACTCAGACATCCAATTTACTGTGTCACAGGTGTCTTGATGGCTTCCCTCAGTCATATCCTTCTTGCACAGTCACCACAAGCACACCCTGAATGCATCATTTTAACTTATTGTGGTGCGTACCATGAACACCCCCCCCCCCCCCCCCGAGAAAAAAAAAAAAAAAAAAAAAAAAAACTCAGTAATTGTCCAAATACTATGGACCAGACTGTAAAAAACAAACAGAAAATCAGAGTATGAAGACTGATAGTTAGATTTTTATTTATTATTTTTTATTTTTTTGCCGAGTTCTCTCTGGGGTTCAGAAACTGTTAGTGTGGCTAACTGCACACCGCGATCTGAAAAATAAAAAAATAAAAAATACAAATACGCACTAGTACAGATTCAAAATTTTACAACTTGTTAAGCATACACACTTAAAGATAACCTACAAGTACTACATCTTAGACAAGTATATTCTGTTTTCAGAATGTACTGTGCAAAAAAAAAAAAAAAAAAAATCTATGATTCCGTGAATCAGATATTTACTGTTCTGACAATACATAAAACAAATTTTGTGTGTGTGTGTTCACCAGTGTTGTGACTCAGAAGCAAACTCGACTCGCCAAACTTTGCATTCATTCTTCATATGCACCATGCTGCTTTTGTGAGCAAACAAATGTTGCGGATTTTGTTTGTTTAGCTTATCATTTAAGATCAGCGTCAGTCACCCGCTGTGTTTTGGCCACCTCAGACAGAGCAGGAAATTAAATGACAAAAAAAAAAAAAAATGCACGAGGTTAATGTCAGTGTGCATTTCTGTTCGTGAGTTGGGGTCACTGCAGGAAGTTGACAGTCATTTCTACAAAAGTGTAACAACACGGGACTGCAAGAAGAGCGGTGAAGAAACCACATCTGCGAGATGAATTCTGACTCGAGTGACAAAAAAAAAGAAAGAAACAAACCTCAGCAGAACATCAAAATTCACCCTCTGTTTAAATAACGTTCTGATTCGAGGCATCTGTATATTTATTTCTATACTGAATGTAAAATGTAGCCGTAACAATGATTTAAAGTATTATATACATTTACTATTAGATCATAAAGATACTTCTACCATATGCGCCACAGCTGGCGCGGCCCTGCCCCATCTCCAAATGTTTGTATCGGCTCCCATCTTTTTTTTTTTTTTTTCAAATTTTATAACAAATCAAAGGAATTAAACTTGCTTTTCCTTCTTTTATGATTTACGAGTATACCCTGCAAGACATTTATGAATTCTCACCTTCTGCATGAAGGTGCAGAACTTACAGGTAGAGTGAAAATAAGAAATAACAGCTATGGTTCAGTTTACATGTATTTTGCCTTTCTTGCTGAAACACTATGAATATAATGTGCTCATTAGTGTGCCACGCCTTTCCTGTCATATTTCATGCATGAATATTTTCATGTAGTCTGCACAACACAATATGGGCCAAAACATAAGAGAATTTAAAAGTAAACACTATGAAATAATGAACGTGTGGCCGGGGACGGCACCAAATGTTTTTGTTAGTACTCCAAATGAGTGACGGTGAACTCAAAACACTGCTCCGTCTTGCTTTGGATCCTTTGAAAGATCTCTGTTTCAAACATTAGTCTGGAATCTGCATGAAAAGGAAGACACTACATGCTGTGCTGCCGCCTAGTGGATGGTTCAGGAATGTGCACCCACCTCAAAGCTAAATGATATATAGATATAAAAATTAAAAAAGGGCTATTCTTGAAGGTTGCTGCACCAACCAGGTTTGGAAGTCAGATATAATGTAATAATTAACCTCTCTAATTTATATAAAAACTGTTGTGTCTACTCATATGTTATGATGATCTGAAATGCTTTGTGCGGGACACTTACATAGCCAACATCTGGTCGGTAACACGTATAGGCTCCCAGTATGCTGTGCAGGACATCATGGTAGGGTCCACCCTAATGACACACAAATAATTAAATAAAAGGCATAACTGTGTAGAAAATAACACAAACTGAATACATTTCCTGCTGATGGAGCCACTTTGACACAACAGGATTATCATCTGTACTGACCACATTACTGTGTTTAGATCTTAGTACTGTGCTATGAAAACACATTTAAGAGGCCGGATGTCAGCATTCCACCTTCTGTACTGGTGCCGTTTCAACCACACTAGTTAACCACTCCAGGTTCTGGATGTTAACTGCTCAGGCAGACAACTGGACCAAGCCCACCTCTCAAAAGTAACATCTCTCTGCCACAGGCAGGCAAAATGTGGGCATCCCTTTAGCCTTCCACAGCAGCAGGGATCCTCAACAATGAGGGACCTGCATGGTGGATCATGTCCAGAGAAATAGGATATAGTTCCAAGATGTTGGACATTCCCTCACCATGCAAGTGATACTTCTTATAAGAGTCTCCAGAAGTAACTGCTCATTTGACACAGTCATTCCAGCAGGACCCAAGGGTCATCCAAAGAGATCTAGTATTAAGACATCTAGCCGTCGCCTTAAGTCAGTGGTTATAGTCAAAGTCTCACAACCATACAGTAAGGCATGAAACACCAGGAACCTTAGACTTGGACCTTCATTCACCTGCAAAGAGGAAAAATGGCTGTCCCACGACCTTGTGACTCCATAAACTCTTCCCAGGCATAAATGTCACTGCTGAGAGAAGTCTCTCCAAGTTCAACATTTTTACCACATAGACACTTCAGATGGCAGATGGCTGGGTCCAGCAACTTGCTGAAAGCCTGGATCTCAGTCTTGATCCAGGACCATCTCAAATCCAGACACTCCAATTCTTTGTGCAACTTTTTAAGTTGCTGCACTCAGGATATCTACTGACGATGCACAGATCTGTACATCATTTCCAAAGACAAAATCAGCAATCTCTTCCTCACACAAAAAAGGGACCAACTCAAAACAAACTTTGAAAAGTGTTGGAGACATATCCCTGAGGAATACCAGTTTTCACTGCGGGGGGGTGCAAGCGTATCAGTAAGGTAGTGGGTATGGTGCTCTGCAGGACTGTTGGAGGCTCCTTCAAGTCAGTATGGTTTGCCTTCAAGGTGGCTTGAGACAGTGAGTGATTGGTGCTGGTGTGTGTGTGTGGGGGGGGGGGGGGGGGTGTCCTATATCTAGTATTACTTCTTGACAAGCAGCAGTTTACGTTGAGATTTTTTTGTGCGTCCTACAGACTTATGTTGTATAACCATTTTGTCCAGTCACAATCAAACAATATTGGACCAATTATCAGTTGTTTTTTGTCATGAGTGAAAAGTTGCACCAAAAAAACCCCCTCTAAAAATAGGGCGAAAATCCCCGGATTCTGCTTTAAATACATCATGATGGTTGTCACGTCTGTAGTCCTTGTCCTATGTGTTAAAATTCAGTTTGTGTTGTTAATTCTGTGATTGGTGAGTGTAATTATTGCCTGCTGGAAGATGCAAAGCTGGGGGAAGGTTCTTGAGATGTCCAGCTTGATCAGCTCCAGGCTCGACTCTCGATTCGAGGAGCCGGCATCTTAAAGACATAATCAATGGGGGGGTGTCAAATAAAATGCTGATAAGAGCAGAAAGCAGAAATCCTGGATCCGTCTCTACCTTCGGCTTCAGTCTCACACGCAGGCACTGGTGTGGTGTTCCACTTCTCTCTGGCTCGTGACAGGCAGATGTTATACAGCTCTGCAGGGACACAGAAAACTTCAGTCACACAACAGAGCAAACAGAAGAGAAAGGCCAAATACACACGTTGAGAGTCAGCACTTCATATTCGTTTTTGTAACAGTAGCAGTCACGGCTCCCCGTCACTTTGGAGGCTCTTTGTCTGCAGCTCATTGACAGATTTGATCTGTGACTGTCCTCTAGTGTTGAGATGAGTCTGCACCAGGAGCTTTCTGTGACACGGCTGGGAGCAGATTAAATCACAGCACATAACGGTGATGACTCAGGCCACATCGTTTGACATGTGCTGTGAAAATAACACTGCAGGGATTAAAGGGGCAAAATACATAAGCACAACCTCCAGGTGTTTGACCGGCCCAGAAATGAGAGGTGGACAGTTCTTCCAGTCTCTGTTATGGCAAGAAATTAAGTCGTATAAATATTCTGCTGATTAAAGTTGGTCGCACAGCAAAGACATTTTCAGTGAAAGTCTGGTATCACTGTGGGACACGAACACTGCAAATTAAACAGCACTTAGCTGAACTTTGGCTAAAGTTTTATTTGCCACACCATTTACAAGTGTCACACGTCCAAACTGCTGCAGTTTTTTTTATTCCTTCGAGCTGTAAAACACGTAATAGTACAAGTTGTTACTGTCATTTATAGCAATAAAGCTCATTGACTTAAAGCTCTGTCAAACTTGCACTTAAGAAAACGACATCCTGTGCACTGTCAGCGAGTGCGGAGAAAGAAAAAGAGCAGGAATGTGCTCTGTTTATGAGGCTGAGCGGTGCAGTGCAACATGGATTGGTTCAACTGAAGCAGTCAAGGAGGGGGTGCTTATCTTCAAGTAGCCCTGAAGGGTGCTCGGCTGAGTGGCTTGAATCCTCAAAATCACTGCTGCAAATTCCTTCTCCACTTGATAAAGCAACACCAGCTTAGAGCCGGAGTTAAACTGTGTATGTAAGCTTCTCAACACACACTGAGCTTCACACAAGTGAGGGCGTGAATGTGTGTGTGTGTGTGTGTGTGTGTGTGTGTGTGTGTGTGTGTGTGTGTGTGTGTGTGTGTGTGTGTGTGTGTGTGTGTGTGTGTGTGTGTGTGTGTGTGTGTGTGTGTGTGTGCGTGCATCGTCTCAATAACGGACTCATTGAAATGCTGCTCATTCCTTCCTGTCGTGGGGAATCACTGGACCGTGCTTTTCTTAATGGGCACGCTCGCCCTTCGATCCATTTTACCACCAGCTTTATTCAATTACATCGACTGAGACACACCGTTACCGCCCCCCACCACCCCCCAGTCCCACTGTGTGCACATTACAGGACATACTGTTCTGAGCAAATACTTTGCACACCCTCCTGTTTCTGCACATTCCTAAACTATCCAGCAGGTGCGATTGTTGACTAGATGGTCCGCAGGTTTGTGGCATTTCACATAATAAAATATATATATATATATATTTATTTATTTATCTGGTGCATCAAAGTTAACCACAGTTTAATTATGTACGCCTAAATGTAGGAATTACAACTGGCGTGCTCATCCGGATGAAAGAGGTATGTCCAGACCGCAAATTAAGGGGGGGAAAAACGCCAATTATGCAAATTAGCTGATGACATCATCTGTTGTTACACGCCAGTCTTCGGCCTACTTGCTCTTATTCTTTGGACCATGCACATTTACTTCAATATTGTATTATTATTGTTAAAACTTTATCTTTGTGCCAAAATATTGTATTACATTGGTACACAATATATTGTGGTGAGGCTATGGCTTTACTAGGGGAGCTAGTCCCCCCTCAGGACTAAACCAAACCAACTTTTTTAGATTCCTTAGATGACCCCAAAACACAATCAGGATGTTCCCAAAAATAAAAACTAGCCTCAAGCCAGTTATCCAAGATGGCATCCAAAATGGCTGCCAAAATGGGGTTTTTCACTAACACCTTTAAACAACATATAAACAACTTAAATATCACAGAGATTCAATGGGAAGACCATTGCAGGTCACAGCAAACTCAGTTGTGCCTAAACTAAATTCATTCATGGGTTTAAGATTCAAAATGGCGTCCAAAATGGCTGCCAATTGACCCTTATTAAAATACATAGTAGAAAGTTGTTGTGACAGATAAATGTTACTTTTTAAAAACTGGGGATGGACACAGGTGTCTGTGTGTGGTTGCCATCCATATTCACTGTGCCTTGAACAATAACATCAATTAACCTGTTAGCTTCTGCTCGCTAATGCAGTGTTTGTATTCAAAATAATGCACCAATTCAATTAATTTTGCTTTTTACTGCATGAAGCAGAAGCAGCATGTTTCAACAATAAATGCAACATGTATGACTTTTCCTCTTCATGATGCATTTTTGGACAGATGTGACTAATAGTCTGGAGCAACAGAGTCTGGAAAACATTGTACTGTGCCATTTGGCATGCAATGAAAAGACCAATTTGTTTAAACAGGAAAAAAATGAATCCAAGGTATCAAGAAGCACTCACCTGCATGTCTGAAATGAGGTATGTGTTCCAGATAAATGTCTCGATTTTGATTTATTTTGGAAGTTTAACATGTCTAGTGTAAAGCAGGCAATTCCCATTTGTAAAAAAGCATAAAGCCAGGCCTTATGGTGCATGTCCCATGCTGTTCATGTCCAAGTCTCCACCCCCAGGTTTCAAAAATGTGTGTAAGGTTTTTACATAAATCTTGGTAGAAATGGTCATTCTAAAAACTAATCCCACGATGGTCAAAGAGAGCAGCCAAGCAGGAACGGAGTGTGTACATAGTTTTTAAGTAGTTGGGAATGGTTGGTTTGGAAAAGCACAGGCAAAACCTCAATTTTCTGACTTGCTAATAGAATCAAATGCACGTTCTCTTCCACACGTACCGTGAGTGATGTTGAGTTCATTGCCGACAGCCAGACTCCAAACTTTGCCTCGGACACTGGGTGGGATTCCCTGCCACCACAGATCTCTCACTCGTCGAGAAGTGCACCTAAAAAAGGGGGACAATGATGATATAAATGGCAAGAATAAGACCAAACTCCCACTTCGGGAGGTACTTCTACAACAACACTTGCTTATCTCATGTTTGTATATAGCACAAATCCCATTGTTTACTTCATGTAAATATACATTCACAGTCCTTCACAGTATGGCTATAACTATTTTCAATTATCAATTTTGCTCATGTTATCGCAGGCACAAGTGAAGGTAATACAGACAGTAGCTATGATCATGTAGCGTGCAGTGTGGAAACAAGACACCTTAGGTTTTTGGAGATTGTGAGATAGTAATCAAAGCACAAACTCTCCTTGTATGTAAACATTCACAGAAAAAGGAATGTGACCTAAAGCGACAGTAGAGTATTGGCATTTAAACTGACTCAGGTTTAATTGGCAGACAAGGCAGTTTAATCACAATCATTACCCAAGACCATCAAATATGGCCATCGGGTATTGCAAAGGCTTTGTATCTGTCTGTCCATCCACCTGTCTGTGCTCAGCATAAGTCCAGTCCTGTTACTGCCAGAGTCTTCAAATTCACATGGGACAATCTTGGGACACAGACCGTGGACAAGTTCAAAGATGGCTAACCTTGACCTATTTTAAGAGGTTAAAAAGTCACAATCTGATTCAATCTTTTCAGTTTTGTTTTTGAGTGACACCCAATCAATCAGAGTAGAGCTGCACCGTGACGTCAGTGGTTGATTTTTGTGTGTTTAAATACATGTTTCTCATATATTATGTAAAGGCTAATGAGAAATAAACACTTCTAAAACTGAAAACACTGTTTCTGGAACCTAATAACACCTCTGAACTTATTTACAAGACATTTCATGATGTTAGCATGGTGACATCACAGGATGGTAGCTAGCTGCAAAACTCTTTCGTTTGTGTGTAAATATAACTTCATTGTCATATATAATGTAAAAGCTAGCGAGAAATAAACATTTCTAAAACTGAAAATGCTGTTTTGTAACCTGGTAACACTTCTGGAGTAATTTCCAAGACATTTTGCAGACGTTGCATGCGTGCTAACTTCTGCTAACTCAAAGCTAACTTCCTATGGAGTTAAATTTGTCTCAATACCTGCAAATGCAGAGGGTGATCTACAAATATTCCTTGATTTGCACAACTTCTGCTCTTAAATGTTGTTTTTGATTGATAGACAGAGGGACTTTATTGAACATGTACAAATTGTATGTAAGACAATAGGATCTTAATAATTAAACAAACAATGCTCATACGACTGAGGGTACTTTAGCATTGCATTATATTTTTATATTTACAGATGACTTCATGGAAATTATACATCAATGCTGTAAATGTGTTCACAGCAATTTTATTCTAACTAAAATAAAATAACGTACATCAGAATGGTGTGAAGCTGCTTAGTTGATGCAGCACAAACAATATCATGGAAGCTATGAAAGAGCCACTACTACAGGAACAGATCAGGTAGATAATGGTGGCGGTGAGAAGATTTTCAATTTTCTGGTGGGGCAACTTTAATCAGAGGGTTGTCAAGGATTTTATTCCAATTCCAATAACATTCCATTCCAATAAGAATCACAGTGACATAATTTGCATATGTTGGCCTTTTAGAGTTAGCTCCTACATTGTACTCCAGTTCGGCAGGATCTCCTGGTTCCAGGTTTGGGCGGCTGTGCCAATGCTCTCCTCAAGCTTACATCGGTCCTCAAGTTGCTTCTTTCTCTTCTGAGCCTCCTTCAACTCTAAAGAACAGAAAGGGGAAGCACCCTGGTTCAATCTAAGCTTAAATTTCTTGCTACTTCATTTAATTGAACTAATCACTCATGACACTCTTGAACATGATCGTTTTCTCAGCCTTATTAAAGTAATGAGACAGTTTGTGACCATCCCATCCCATGAAACCGTGTCAAATACCAACAACAGTAACTGTCATTACTAAGTTGTTCACATATTTGTTGAGTGTGTTAAATGAAACCGCAAATCAAACGTTTGGTATGGCAGAAAAAAGGTAAGGCTGCGTGATTCTTTGGGGGACTGGAGACCTTACCTCTCTTCTTGGCTTGGGACACCATCTCTTCATACTGCTGTCTGTGTTTCTGTGCTTCCTCAGCTGGCTTGGCAGGCAAATTTCTGTAGCACACAAGGAAGCGAGTGAGCAGCTGTGTGTTCCGAGATGTCCTTGCATTATTCATTGTGAGCTAGAGCCCTTCCCTGACCTCAGCCTAGTTGCTAAGTGAGTATCGAGTGAAAACTGTTCTGCTGTCCTGGCTGTATTTTGTCCTGTGCCTGTAAAGTCTTGATGCTGCTTACTATGATACTGTACAACTGATCTGTATCAAAATATATTTCACTGCATACACCTTTAAAGTTGGAGTACAGGGCTTTAAGATTGGCACCAACTGCCCATTTGTTATTTAAAAGGTCAGTTGAAGCCATTCAGAGGTGATGTATATAAAACAGGAAGTGTGTGGTTTGCAGACCAGCGTGTACTCTCCAAGTAGTCACCAACGCTCTTGTGAGGGAATATCAGCTACAACAACTGGGACATGTGGCCCAATTCTCTGGGCTCAACGTTGAGAAGCTAAACATCTGAAGAAGGCCAGGAGGACACCCACGTGTCACCTGGATGCTGCAGATTGACGGTAAGGATGGACCAGCTGTCCACCTGGGTGGTGGACCAGTGCATGCTCCCAGACTTAACCTGAGTGTGTGTGTGTGTGTGTGTGTGTTTGGGAGTGAATTTGACTACATACGCAGGTCTGTCCTCCAGTATAAGTGCTGTGGTGGAAAGGGGCTCAAAATCCAAGTTTTTCCTCACAATCTGCCTGGGAGACGTTGGGTTGCCAGGTCCAGCTCTGCCACTCTTTGTTTCATATTCCTGACAAAAAAAAACATACAATGGAGACAGAAACATGAACGGCTTTCAACTCCGAGAACATACAATGAAAATCAAACGTCTGCAAATTTCGAGTCAGAGTGTGTTATCTTACGCTTTTTCTAGTTAACACTAATCTTCTAGAAAAATGTCATTTAAAGCATCACAATTCACTTAAAAGCTACAAGTGGATTTTATATGACATCACTGGAAAGTTACTCAAGGTCTGTTTCATTCAGGCTATATATAGATCCGCTCTGCTGGAGCAATGAGGGATCCACATCGTCAACACTCACATGCACACACTGAAAGAAGAACAGAGAAGAAGAACGGAGAATCGGGGCTGGATAAGCTGCTCTCTGTTCCATCTTACAGGGCCGACAGTCACTCTGCAGCTGCACAGTGGAGGGGGGGGAAAATGCCATTCGGCTCACGGTTGACTGCAAAATAACACTGTGGCAAAACACAGACTGAGTCTGTGACTCCGGACACCAAATTTGGGCCACCAGCACCATCAACTAATCCACCAAGAGAAAATCACATCGTGCAAAGTGGCAAAGGTGGTTTACTTCAATCATCTGCATCTTACCGCCACCAATCCAGACCACCCAACTCAAAACGACACAGAATTAGGACTTGGAGTTTGAGATACCTACTGATACATGGGAGCAGATCGTGTGTGCGGTTTATTCTTCCATCACCTTTGTAAGGCAAAGCCTAGTACAACACAAAACTTCAAATCAGACCCACTATACGAACAGTGTACTGGCTAAAATGTCCCCCCAATAACAATGATTCCTGCAACAAGCGTAACACATCTGTGTCCCGCCGACATGCTCTCTGGTCTTCTCCCAAATTAAAAAGGAGTTGGTGGACAACGATATTTGAAACTAGAGAAGACAATTAGGACCAATTTGAATTATTTAGGCAGGTGTGATTCTTGGTGTGCTGCGTGAGACCAGCTCCTGTTGTAGTTCACTCCACTGACTTCACGACTCACAAGCGTGGCTAATGTGTCAAATTTTCTTTACAAAACAAAAACAAAAAAAAAAAGCAATGATTTGTCCAGCTATACCTTCTTCAACCTCATCTTCTCCCATAGCTACGTGAAGGCAGTGGGTCTGATCAACACGCTCCATACAGCTGAACCTCCTTCCAACTTCCCCAAGTCCAATTTTCTTCAACTTTTCTTCTATTCTGTCCATTCATATCCACTTCAATCTTCCCCCTCTTTCTTTTCCCTACACATCTCCTCTCATCACTTCCACCCATGCATTAATAGCCTCTTCTCAACCACCCCAACCTACCTTCCTGTGCACAATTCAATAGAACCCTCCTGATCCTGCTGTACCACCGAGTTACTCATTTATTATTCTGTGGAGCTCTGAGGCTCAACAAACGTGCCCTAATATCCTGCACTCCCTTCGCTGCCCATGTCTTCGCTCCATACGTCATTTCTGGTCTCACCACTCTCTTAAAAGCCACCTTAGTTCCATCAAAACTGCACTTTTTGCAAATATCTGCATCCAATTTGCTGTTTGGCTACAACTAATCACAAACGGGTCAACTTCTAAAGGCAGTCTTCGGTAACATGCAAAAATCCTCTCATCTTTATCTTGCGTTCTCTGTGCCCCCCCCCATTCCTTCTTTAGCTAAACAGAACAACATAATGTCAAAAACAAGTGCCAGGGGACTGACATTTTATCATAAAAGCTCAAAAAGCTAAGATTCCTGGTGCAGACACATACGTGTAATTATGTCTCTCCAACCCTGCGTGGCGTAGCACCCCATTATAACACTTCTCCAGAACAGTTTCCACATGCACACCATTCTGTGCGGACTAATAAGTGCCTTCTCAATGTGAATACTGCATGAGTCACTCATCTACATATGAATAAAATGAAACTACACCTCCCCTATGGAGGCACCTTCCTTCAGCATTCACACTACAATGTTTTCCCAGATCTTGATTTTAATCATATACAGTAGTGTTCAGAATAATAGTGCTATGTGACTAAAAAGATTAATCCAGGTTTTGAGTATATTTCTTATTGTTACATGGGAAACAAGGTACCAGTAGATTCAGTAGATTCTCATAAATCCAACAAGACCAAGCATTCATGATATGCACACTCTTAAGGCTATGAAATTAGGCTATTAGTAAAAAGAAAAAGTAGAAAAGGGGGTGTTCACAATAATACAACCCCTGGCAAAAATTATGGAATCACCGGCCTCGGAGGATGTTCGTTCAGTTGTTTAATTTTGTAGAAAAAAAGCAGATCACAGACATGACACAAAACTAAAGTCATTTTAAATGGCAACTTTCTGGCTTTAAGAAACACTATAAGAAATCAGGAAAAAAATTGTGGCAGTCAGTAACGGTTACTTTTTTTAGACCAAACAGAGGGAAAAAAAAAAAATATGGAATCACTCAATTCTGAGGAAAAAATTATGGAATCATGAAAAACAAAAGAACGCTCCAACACATCACTAGTATTTTGTTGCACCACCTCTGGCTTTTATAACAGCTTGCAGTCTCTGAGGCATGGACTTAATGAGTGACAAACAGTACTCTTCATCAATCTGGCTCCAACTTTCTCTGATTACTGTTGCCAGATCAGCTTTGCAGGTTGGAGCCTTGTCATGGACCATTTTCTTCAACGTCCACCAAAGATTCAATTGGATTAAGATCCGGACTATTTGCAGGCCATGACATTGACCCTATGTGTCTTTTTGCAAGGAATGTTTTCATAGTTTTTGCTCTATGGCAAGATGCATTATCATCTTGAAAAATGATATCATCTCCAAACATCCTTTCAATTGATGGGATAAGAAAAGTGTCCAAAATATCAACATAAACGTGTGCATTTATTGATGATGTAATGACAGCCATCTCCCCAGTGCCTTTACCTGACATGCAGCCCCATATCATCAATGACTGTGGAAATTTACATGTTCTCTTCAGGCAGTCATCTTTATAAATCTCATTGGAATGGCACCAAAGAAAAGTTCCAGCATCATCACCTTGCCCAATGCAGATTCGAGATTCATCACTGAATATGACTTTCATCCAGTCATCCACAGTCCACGATTGCTTTTCCTTAGCCCATTGTAACCTTGTTTTTTTTTCTGTTTAGGTGTTAATGATGGCTTTCGTTTAGCTTTTCTGTATGTAAATCCCATTTCCTTTAGGCGGTTTCTTACAGTTCGGTCACAGACGTTGACTCCAGTTTCCTCCCATTCGTTCCTCATTTGTTTTGTTGTGCATTTTCGATTTTTGAGACATATTGCTTTAAAGTTTTCTGTCTTGATGCTTTGATGTCTTCCTTGGTCTACCAGTATGTTTGCCTTTAACAACCTTCCCATGTTTGTATTTGGTCCAGAGTTTAGACACAGCTGACTGTGAACAACCAACATCTTTTGCAACATTGCGTGATGATTTACCCTCTTTTAAGAGGGTGATAATCCTCTCCTTTGTTTCAATTGACATCTCTTGTGTTGGAGCCATGATTCATGTCAGTCCACTTGGTGCAACAACTCTCCAAGGTGTGATCACTCCTTTTTAGATGCAGACTAACGAGCAGATCTGATTTGATGCAGGTGTTAGTTTTGGGGATGTAAATTTACAGGGTGTTTCCATAATTTATTCCTCAGAATTGAGTGAGTCCATATTTTTTTCCCTCTGCTTGGTCTAAAAAAAGCAACCATTACTGACTGCCACAATTTTTTTTCTTGATTTCTTATAGTGATTCTTAAAGCCAGAAAGTTGCCATTTGAAATGACTTTAGTTTTGTATCATGTCTGATCTGCTTTTTTCTACAAAATTAAACAACTGAATGAACATCCTCCGAGGTCGGTGATTCCATAATTTTTGCCAGGGGTTGTAGTAGCATCTGCTGTTGACGCTACAAACTCAAAACTATTATGTTCAAACTGCTTTTTAGCAATCCTGTGAGTCACTAAACCAGTATTTAGTTGTATAACCACAGTTTTTCATTATTTCTTCACATCTGCAAGGCATTAATTTTGTTGGTTTGGAACCAAGATTTTGCTTGTTTACTAGTGTGCTTGGGGTCATTGTCTTGTTGAAACACCCATTTCAAGGGCATGTCCTCTTCAGCATAAGGCAACATGACCTCTTCAAGTATTTTGACAAATCCAAACTGATCCATGATACCTGGTATGCGATATATAGGCCCAACACCATAGTAGGAGAAACATGCCCATATCATGATGCTTGCACCACCATGCTTCACTGTCTTCACTGTGAACTGTGGCATGAATTCAGAGTTTGGGGGTCGTCTCACAAACTGTCTGCGGCCTTTGGACCCAAAAAGAACAATTTTACTCTCATCAGTCCACAAAATATTCCTCCATTTCTCTTTAGGCCAGTTGATGTGTTCTTTGGCAAATTGTAACCTCTACTGCACGTCTTTTATTTAACAGAGGGACTTTGCGGGGGATTCTTGCAAATAAATTAGCTTCACACAGGCATCTTCTAACTGTCACAGCACTTACAGGTAACTCCAGACTGTCTTTGATCATCCTGGAGCTGATCAATGGGTGAGCCTTTGCCATTCTGGTTATTCTTCTATCCATTTTGATGGTTGTTTTCCGTTTTCTTCCACACGTCTCTGGTTTTTTGTCCATTTTAAAGCACTGAAGATCATTGTAGATGAACAGCCTATAACTTTTTGCACCTGCGTATAAGTTTTCCCCTCTCCAATCAACTTTTTAATCAAATTACGCTGTTCTTCTGAACAATGTCTTGAACGTCCCATTCTCCTCAGGCTTTCAAAGAGAAACGCATGTTCAACAGGTGCTGGCTTCATCCTTAAATAGGGGACACCTGATTCACACCTGTTTGTTCCACAAAACTGACGAGCACTCTGACTGAATGCCACACTACTATTATTGTGACCACCCCCTTTTCTATTTTTTTTTTTTTTTTTTTTTACTAATAGCCCAATTTCATAGCCTTAAGAGCGCGCATATCATGAATGCTTGGTCTTGTTGGATTTGTGAGAATCTACTGGTACCTTGTTTCCCATGTAACAATAAGAAATATACTCAAAACCTGGATTAATCTTTTTAGTCACATAGCACTACTATTATTCTGAACACTACTATATGACCCAGATAGTTTACACAATCCGGAACATCAGCCTTCTTTTTGTAGTCAGGCCAAAATCAAACAAACAAACAAAAACCGCACCATTCCTTGCATTTATACGAGGTATATCTTCTGAATTTGTGTTGACTCCATATCTATTAACTCTTCTCCGAAATGGCCACACTCCCACTGGTGTTCCAGCCAGTCTAGATGCCTTTCCAGAGTGTTCAGTGCTTTCAATGTTCCATTTTGGCAGCAATCCTTCATTTGGAACTCCATCTGCAAGTGCCACCCCTTTGGCCCTTACATTTACTTTGGATGCCAACAACCCAAAAGTAGTACAATCATATGTAGAATTTTCAATTTCAACTTATTTTCATTTATATAGCCCCAAAACACAACAAAGTTGCCTCAAGATGCTTCACACAAGTAAGGTCTAACCTTACAACCCCTAGAGCAAGAACACAGGTGACAGCGGTAAGAAAAAAAAAACTCCCTCTAATGATTTGAGGAAGAAACCTCAAGCAGACCAGACTTAGGAGTGACCCTCTGCTAGGGCCATGCATCCGACACAATAGACAATACAGGAAATTTTGGGAGTCCATGCTGGTGTCCAAGACAGGAGGCCTGCAGAGGATAGAATACAGAACATTTTCACTAAAGTTGAAAAAAAAAAAAAAAAAATCTGATTTGACATAATCCTAGTAATACAAAAATAAGACAAACAGAATGATTATATGGCAAAAATAATGGTACTCAAGTTCAAGTAATGTCTTCTGACTCAGCAGTGCATTATATGCAAACACACACACAGATATAAACCAGATTTCTTGACAACCTTCATAACCTCTCGTTCATTTGTCACGAGTCTCTATGAGGTTTAGAAGGAGATGTGACAGTCACATGTCTTTGGAACTTACAGCTTGTTGCCAGATTTACATCTTGTGTGCATTTAATATGATAAATCTGGAGTTTAAAATCTGGGTTACAGGGAACCTTTAGAGGAAAATGGAATCCTGCTGTCAACGGCCAAGTGGAACATGAGCACACAGATTGCACCACATGTTCAAAATGGCCTCCTGTGTGTGTGCTGACCTGGTAAATAATGCAGGCTGAGAGCTGCGAGCAATCAGTCCAACACTGTGCTGCATCGACATCCATATTGATCAGCCAACAAAAACCAAGATACAGGCAGCAAATTCTGCGTGTGGAAATAGAAACGTGGTTGTGAATGAATTACATCTGATTAATCTGTCCTTTGTGTTGTTGTCCACAGCCTGCCCCCCCACTCCTTACGGTGGAAGGGGGGGAGTTGAAGGTAATGGAACCATAAAACACAAAACCTTAGTCTTGATATATAATAATGCTATAAACTGTAATGAAATGCACATACTAAAACTAGCGCACATTGTTGAGTTTCCTGTCTGACAGAGCCTCTGATCACAAGTCCACCTCTCTAACATTGAGCCATCAGCTCCTAAATTACACTCAAAGTCAATATCGTTGGTTTACTTGAGTCAAGCAACTTGCCAGCCAGGAGAAATACCGATTTGTTTCACGACAATACAATACAGCCGACATGTGATAAGTCACTTCTCGCCACGTGCCATTCAACCGACTTGCCCACCAACTCCGCAATCATCAAGAAACCATTTTATTTCTCATAATCCTCAGAGAACAGAAAACTTTTAAATTTGCATTAAAATAACCGGTCAAGTACTAAATCTGAGTTCAGGGGTCACTGCTACTCAATGCCACATAAATCATTGGAGGAAAGATTAAAGTTATGAAACTTGATATCATCTGGAGACAAAATCTCAGCAGTTGGCACTGCACCGAAATTACAATGATTAAAAAAAAAATATATTGTCCCAAGTTAATTTTTTTTATTACTTATGTCCCTTCCAAAAATTTAATGAGGGTATCTGGCAACAAAGGTGAGTAATCATGATCACAGTTCAAAGTCAGACACCACGACATAGCTGATGGAAACTACCAATGCAGCTGGTGAGTTGAACAACATAAACCTAAACATATACCTCGAGGCTTTAATTTTCATCTGCTAGAGCACCTTTTTCTTGCTCTAGGGTCCCACATAGGATGCTGACAAGTCAAAAATGTTCATCAGTCTTCTCTTTTGAGCATTTAAAATGGAAAATCTCTGAAAAGGCGCTGCAGCAATGGTGTCGTTCCTTTTCAGGAAACCAATCAGATGGGGCAAAATGTCTGAAAACTAACAAAACAGAAGAGGACGCAGCTTGTTTTTCCTCATCTATGGGAGCAGATTGGACAGAGTATATGTTTCTGTTTGGGGGTAAAATGAAAACAGCCTCGTTGACTCCACAGCAGTTAGCGACCACTTGCCAGTAGACAGCTGTCCATCAAAGCGACCACACCCTCAATTAATCATAACTTTATAACTTGAAATATCTTAAATTGATGAGTTTACATGAATGCGGAAACTAGCTATAGAGACCAAACCTGTTTCTGGTACCAGACTATAAGATGGATTATTCCTGCTGCAACTTTGGGGATTTTAACATGGGATTCTATGGGTAGTGGCTCTCATTTAGAGCCAACCTCAAGTAGCCATTCAAGAAACTGCACATTTTGGCACCTAAAAGGCATTGGCTTGATTTCCCAGCATCTGAGGCTGGGGTTTGGTCAGAAACCTTTCAGAAAAGCTTCAACAACTCAGAAACCCAAGAGGATACAAGCACGCAAATTTGCACACTAGTTACAAGAACATTGAAGCAAATTTGAGGTGGTCTCTTGATTTAATATGGAATGATTCTTCTTAAATATCCCAGTAAATACATGCAATAAAGGATGAAAACATCACTCCGGACAGGGTGTGAAAAATAAACTTAATAGTTAATAATGTTGAGACTTTTAAAACATAATCCAAGATTTGATACAGTAAGAACAGTATGATTTTGTGAATTTTAACTTAATTTTTTGTTGTTAGGTCTTTTGCAGCACTATCAGTGCTCTGATATAGTCTATTTGATTTGATCGTTAGAGAAACAAGATTAAATCGACTCGGCTGTCAAGTGAGCTTTCGGCGGAAGGCAGTCCTGCATGCTTCAATGACACAAAAACTATGGGGGGGGGGGGGGGGGGGGGAATGGCACACCGCTGTCATGGTGCACCAAAAGCATGTGTGCAGCAAAGTTGCAGGTTAAGTTACACAGAACGAGGATGAGTTACACAAAACCAGACACTAACACGAGTTTTTGAGGTGGTAATCAAGTTTAAACTAAATGCTGGTTTGGAGTCAATCAGTTCTTGTCCATTAGAAGTGAGACATCTTCAAATTAACTCATACAGCAGTAAGCGGCTGTAATTGCTTCCACGTGAAAACTAAAAAGAACCTTCAGGCAACATTGGTCAGATGGCAAAAAGAAACTGGGACAGCACCGATGATCCCGCTACACACAGCATGAGCTCACAGAGGCCATTATGTGATACGCAAGCCATCCTCTTGCCCCCGTCTCTAGTGTGTGAAATACCAGCGTCCTGACACTGGCAAATGGGGAGACAGCCAGCTCGGCTTGTCTGTTTGTCCTCACGGCGGAAAGGTTAACTCACCATGAAAGCTGCAGTTCCTTTCAGACGCTCGGTCCTCCGGCGGGGATTTGATGCAAATCCTAACCCAGCGTCATCGCTGCCCCCAAGGGCTCACTCCTGGCAACAAGACACCCAGGAGCAAGAAGAGGAGGAGGAGGCGGTGAAAGGAGAGGGCACAGGGACGGTCAAGCTGCCAACAGAAGGACACACCCCGTGCTGGGAGCAGGAGCTTCTCTCTCTCTCTCCATCGCTTCCCCCCTCCCACTGATAAATGACGCTGCATCGAGCAGTTCTGCATCAGTTCCAGCGCTGCCGCTGCGTGCGTGTGTGTGTGTGTGTGTGTGTGTGTGTGTGTGTGTGTCTCTCAGTGTGTTGGCTCTGATCCATCGTGCCCTGGCAGGCCTTCTAAATCAAACCAAGAGGAATGGATCAGGTGTGAGCTGCTCAGCCCTCTGAACACAGAACTTTGAACAAGTGCAACAAAACTGGGATGATGCACATGAAGTAGCTTGAAAGACAACCAGGTCTACGTGTTGGCAGTTCAACTCCATACAGCAACCTGCACTGCAGATTTCAGTCTCAAATGTGCTGTATCAATACTTTTACACCACTTTCTTTTAACTCTCTTCCTCCCCTCATCTCCTCTCTCTTGATCTTTATAACTAATACCTGAATCAGGGCCCTAAAAATTTAATATTCCACTGTGTTGTTCCTACAAAAGGTTGTGCAAACAGGTTTATCTCCCTACTACCTGTAAAATAATATTTCCACAAACACACACACACACAAACACACAAATAACCCCGCCTTCATTCAGCAGCACGGTGTACGTGGCCAGACAAAAGACTAAGTTTAGCCTTGTCAACTATTTCCTGACGTCCAACTTAAGGTTACTAACACGTATGAGGTGGATATTGATTGTACATACATATCCTGAGTACTTGTCTTTGCCCTTGAGCGTATTTATATTCATGAGAAAATGCAAATAGAACCAAACATTAAAGACGATTTCAACCAGTGTTTAGAAGTACAAAGCGCTTCCTCCCTCACGGAGCACATTGTGTTCTCAGGGTAAGTGGCAGCACAATAAAAGCCTCCTCAGGATTCTAATTACATGCTGCCTTTTTGTTGGGCGGCTGACTCTGTGCACATTTCTCTCCTTTGTTCTACTCAAAAACCCGCTGTGAGCATTTAACAAAAGCTTTTTTGCAGGGAATTTCATACACAGACTGTCCAAATTACTGCCAAGCACCGCAACATCCTCTCCAGAGATACAACACATCATATTCTAAATTTCTGGTGACAGCCCCACATGCAAAGTGCTGGAGAAATTAATTTTGAAAGATTTCTGCTCAGTTGTATGGAAACATATTACTAGGGGAGCTACGCCCACTACCTTTGCACCCCCCCAGGACTAAACCAAATCAACTTTTTAAGGTTCCTTAGATGACCCCAAAACACAATCAGGATGTTCCTACAAATAAAAACGGGCCTCAAGCTAGTTATCCAAGATGGCATTCAAGATGGCTGCCAAAACAGGGTTTTTCACAACACCTTTAAACAACTTAAATATCACAGAGATTCAATGGGAAGACCATTGCAGGTCACAGCAAACTCATTTGTGCCTAAATTCTTTAATGGGTTTAAGATTCAAAATGGCGTCCAAAATGGCTGCCAATAGACCATTATTATTGAATCTCTGATATTTAAGTTGTTATATGTGTTTATTTTGGTGGTCATCTAGCTCCCCTAGTATATAGCCTCGATTGTACATATATGTGAACAAAAACATTCTGGATGAATCAGAAGTGTGTTTAAAAAATACTGTTGCTTTTTCTGCTTTAAAATGCATGCGTACCAGGACGTTTAAGTTTGGAGTTTGTCAGCAGTATTGTAATTGACACTGGGACTTTAAGTGGGTGCAGCTAGTCATCTAACGCAACGCTCATGGACCTTGACATTTTGAATTTCAGCATGCTGACCAATGCCACTAAGTCAGCACTTGGTCACAGCCAAGCAGAGATAAGAGCAGGTTTATTATCAGTAACATTCTTAAGAGGAAGGGAACAGTGAGAAAAATATTAACCCAAGTTTAAAAAAATCATTAATGACAAGAATAGAGTTTTCTGATTGTCAAGCCCTGACACTGTGATGTGCTTGAGCATGGCTTATACAAGAGTGGGCGTTTGCAGAGTGTTGGCCATTTAATGTTATCATTCCTACTAAACCATACCGCTTTTCTCACTGGAATTTATATCATACCAGCATACAATGGTGAAAAGGACTTGCTCCAAATGCAGAAACATCACAAGCTACTGTAGCATGTATCAAAGAGAATTCCAAAATATTCAAGCCAGGAATACAGAGAAGCTCAACAAAAACACTGAAATTAATCTACAGTGGTTTCCAAGACTATAATCTGAACTGAAACCTGAGCATGGCCATTTGTAATAACATAGCAGTCAGCTCCAGACCTTTTATCTACTTGTTTTGCCATAGAATAACAAGGGAAGTAGGCACACTTAACCTGGAAACTGCTAGTCAGTACGGATATACCGATCAATTTTTTTTGTTGTTATTGGTTGCCCAATAATAGTCATTTAATATTAATTCTATTCCAATAACATTTTTTCCACAAATCTAAATGGTTAATCATGTGAGATTTCAGACCATAAAATATCGCGTAGATGGTCGCAAAATATTCGACCGTTTCACATTTGATGATTACTCTGCGTGCTGCTGCGCAGATGTCATTAACGGCGCTGCCAGCTGAGAGCGAGAGAAAGTGTCGTAGCGACGACGATGCCCAAATGGATTAATTTAAGATATCATACGAAAGTATTGATGTAGATTCTGCTCACAGAATTTCCAGTTTGGCATAAAGCCGCTGATGCTACGGTAAGCTTTGCTGAGCTGATCACACTCTTTGTCTGCGTAACAGTTTTATCAAACTATAGTATTATGCAAACTAAGATGATGTAGCCTTCAGTGATGGACACGGATCCGTGAAAACATTGGAATTGGATTAGAATGGGAATAACCCTGTTGTGTCTGATAATTTGCGGACGTTAATGCTGGATTTTACCGTCGCAAATTGAGTTTTACCTGCGCCACGTTAGCACAGCCGGTAAAACTGCTATTACTGGCTTAATACTGACTTCCCCTTCACTGGGGAAATAACGCACGCTACCATCCAGGGTTCATCCTGGACTATCAGTTTCAGGCTATGGAATCCAGGGATAAACACTGGCACCAATGGACTTACAAATTTATTCTGTATTGTGCAGACAACCCAAAACCACTCTTAAACATTGATTAAAAATAAATAAATTGTAATTGTTACTACACTCCAAGCAATTTCGGTCTTGTGTGAACTTAAAAATGTCATGAATGATTAACCGCCTTAAACTTCAAAAAACTGGCTCCTAATTAAACATTTAGAAAATAATATATATATATATATATATATATATAAAAAGTCCATTAGCCAAAAGATCCAACATGTGCTTTCTTACATAGAAGAACTCTGTCCCCGACAATCTATTGTGTACAATGGGAATAATTCTGCCATTGCAGGATTTTACTACATTACCTTCTGTATTCTCTTGGGATCCTTGATGGTGGCTTCCCGTGGTGGGACTTTCCCAAACAGCTTCCACCCTGGATCCCTCTGTTCCACCGGCCGAATGTCTTTCACCCGCTTAGCAAACAAGCTCCTGAAAGAGAAAGAAGCAGAACTGTGCTTCAAGGACAGAGAAATTAGGTCATAATAAAGAAAAGCATACAACAATGAGGTAAGCTTAGGTCCCTGCTGGCAACAGCCAAGTCCTGGTGCATTACAGGATTAAGGAACAAAGCCACATAGGCCACCTACCGAGTATTTTAATAGCTTCACTGGCCTCGTGAGCTGACAGCGTGGACAAAGTCACAGGACAAATAAAGCCACATACCAATCTTAGCATTGAAACAGCAGTATTTCAGGGAACTTGCAAACATATGAGACTTTACTGATGCCAAATCCATCTGTGCATGAACAGCCACATTACAGGTGCTGGAGGACTTGATTACGATGCGAGAGATCTGTGATCAAAGATCTCAAAATTATAACTGTCAAATATTCTGCATTTTAGGACACACCATTATCACCCCTTGAAGATGTCGCACCAGAATTATTTTCCTTCATGCTCCATATACAGTGCTATCATTGTGTAAAGTCTCACTGAATTCCCCTCCCACACAGTTTAGGAGGAGTTAGACTTATAAAGATCAATGACAGATGGGCGGAGAGGGCGAGACCTTATAGGATGTATAATTAGAATTATTGTTCATACAAAACTCCAGTCAATGGATGGACACATGAACATTTCCAATTCACTGAATACCGCCTTTGATTTCAACACCATTGTAGAGGCAAAATTAGAGGATTTGTGTCACTGCCCAAAAACTTATGAACGTCACACACATCATGTCAGTGACAGCCACAATGTAAGACATAAATCTGAAAAGAGGAACTTAAAACTACAGTTTCCTGCTTTTCCAGGGCATGAGCAGCTTCACTTCATTCTTTTCTCATGAATTATTTGACTGAAACATGTTTTTTTTAAACAATTAATTACTTTGGAAAATGTCATGAAAAGCACCACAAAATGAGTAATCTCTGAGGCATTCTAAGCTGCTGCAAAAGTTTGACAAGAGAGTATCACATTCAGCTTTGTTGGAATCAGGACGGGAAGGTGCACAGTTAAAACACGCATTAAAAATAAAGTCTTAAGAGTCACTGTGTTCAGGCTGAGAATTTTACTAGCAAAGACCATTTGAAATGTCAACAAGTTGATTTTACTGGTGTGCGATTATGAAAAAAAAATCGCCAGCATTGTCCTGGTATGACAAAGGTGAGATAAAAGCTTGTTGCATAGGAACATGTACGTCACACTTTTGTACGTCACAAAACTTGCACCTGGGAGATGACATACCTACAATGCAGGGCAGCTGTTTATGGAATGTCACTAGTTAAGGTATTTAGTCAGCTATTCCTTTGAATGCATTTGATATCAGGTCCATTAACGACACACAGACATGGTACGTCATGCTCAATAGCATTCCAATTGTTACAGAACCAGCTTGGACCTATGCTTATGCTTAGAGTGCAGTTGTTTGGTATGCACAATACATCTTGGTTTGAACACTTCAGGCAGTTGCTAACGGTTTCAACAAATCTCTCACTTGCTGTACGTCACGTTTATCACGTATTGGACCGGAAATGCCGTTAGAAGAGTATTAGTTTTAAGGAAGTAGACTAGTCAAAGTATGGTCCAAGAATCTTCAAAAATGCATTTTTTTTTTTGCCTGCAGCGAGGTGATCTGAATATTGATTCAGCCGTGTCTCCACACTGAGCAGGTATTAAGCCTTGAAACTTCATAGGTGAATACTCCATACAGTACCCTTTAAAATGGTATGTACAATACATATTTCAAGGTACTTCATTTTCTCCCCTACGGTGGCCAGAATCTGTACATGTTCCCATGCTGCGAGCCTAAACCTTTTGTTTTGTGCGCCATCTATTCTTCAAATCACTGCATTTTACATGTTATGCTTAACTCCAAAGTCTGACTTCCTGTGTTCCTCAAAAGAGATCAAGAGTTTTTGTTCTTTTTACAGATTTCTTTCAAAACAATACTGATCAAACAAATCTTTTCAAGTGGGTTAAACCAGTTCTCAATCAATGTCCAAATGGTTGCAGGCCTCAAACCCATTTAGCCCCTTGAGTGGCGGACTGACTTATAGGTTTACATTTCAAATCAGGAACCGTCCCCTTCAAAAAAAAGAAGCCATGATACAATCTCACAATAAAAACAAAGCCATTTGTGAAGCCTTCAGAGGAATACGTCAACTGTAAACAACTGATGGTGTATTCTGACCTCTCTGAGGAGTGCTGAACTGAAATAACCCTGCAAGCCAGGGGAAAATAATCGTGCACAGACCAAAGTGCAAAGTACGAGCACAATGTCACAAAGCTGCGCATACGTCTTGATTCTTGCAGGTGACAAGCTTGTTCTTTAAAACATAAAAAAGGCAAGGAAATAGCTAACCAGCAGGTGTAGGAACAATAAGCACACTCATATTAAAAATAAATGAATAAAACTAATAGTTACAAGCTGCGGTGGTGGTAAGAAAAAGGAATGATGGCTTTCTTAAACTGAAGATATGATAGGTTGTTAAAAAAAAAAAAGAAGCTTGAATTGTCCTTTAAAGTTGCACAAAGACGTGATTTACTTCAGAAAGAAATGATGCCAGCTGCTAACGGAGCTGTGCTTACCTGTCGATGTAAAGTATCGAGGGAGCTGCCATTCTGTGCCTCCTCCACAAAATGACCACAATTAAAGATAAATAAATCAGAACAACCCAAAAACCTGCCTTTAGTTCAAACTCATCTGGCTTTTCTTCTCTGGAGTGAAACCTGTGGGAACTACGGGCACAGATGGATTTTAAAGGAACTGCCTGCTCCTCCGTATGTCTGAGCAGAAAAACCTCAGACTGGAGCAAAGGAGCAGGAGAGGGAAGGAAGGAGTAATTCCTCAATGCAAGAGTGGAGGGATAAGACAGAGAGATAAGTGGACAGAACGGTTGGGGCACAGTGGAGACTCAAAGAGGCTTTTTGTAATTTGCAGTGACATCTACTGATCAGTTTTTGGACTGCAACCCACTTAATAGTCTCAACACCGCTTTCATAAAATAATCTGTTCCCATTATGCTGGAAAGTCCATTCATTTACGTAGGCTGGGACCTTCAAGTGCTCTCCAGAACATCTTACCTGTTATGTCAAAACTCCAAGTTACAATACGCAACTTGGACAACGCCTGACAAACCTCACAGGTCACAGCTTGTTTTTAAAGGGGTTCCACTTTAATGTGGTCCAAACATTCTATGGTAACAGAATTGCAAATTCAGTAAATTTTTGTTTATGGAGAGCTAAAATATGGCCAGGTTTTGCTGCCCTATATTACTACTGGGCATCTTTTTGAAACTAAATTTAAAAATGGGAATTCACTGGGGCAACAGTAACAGCTTTTGAGAAATGTAGAGGCAAAACCAGCCCTGAGCTGGCTTTTGTCATATTTAAAATTAGTCATTCATTGATAAGATGCTCCCCAGTATAAAATATGAAAGAAATTCTCCAGAATACACATAAAATGCTCCATTTTCTGATCAACATCCATGTGGGCACAAAAGCTGCTCAATGTTATGCGCAGCTCAGGCATTTTCATTGACAGGTCCCTTGCACAGAGGGCTTTTGACAACTTTAACTTACAATCTCTTCATTTAAAAGGATGTAAATACTTAACACATTTACAAGACAAGTTAGTTTTCAAAGGTTTCCATTTTTAGAAATCCAAGATGGCCACCGCAATAACCTTAGGAAATAACAAAATAGAAACATTGCTTTTTTGATTCCTCATTTCATAAGCTTTCAAAAAAAAAAAAAAAAGTTAGTTTTCTAGATCTTCCTCCCAAAAAATAATTATTTTATTTTTTATAAACCTATGAATCATCATATAAGGAAGCCAACTAGAAAGTTACTTTGTCCAGATTGGCGCACTGTGCACATCTCTCTCATACACAGACATTTATCCATAGGTGACTTTACCTGTTGAATAAGATGGCTAGTGGTCCAAGGCGCTTTTGCCTGCCATCTTCTCCATGTTGCACTTCACCAGAACCAGTACACGGCTGTGTAAGACTTGCAGAGTTTCCTGGCGGTGACGATGACAGTGTCACGTCTGAAAAGTGAGTACCGCCACAATCATCGTTCTCCAAGGTAACGATGGCACTCGAGTCTGAAGTAACTGTAAAATCCAAGATGTCCTCATTGGAGACCGATAGGTCAGTGCTCATGCTGGACACACTGCACACAGAGATATCATCACTGCGGTTCAAGGTGCAAGACGTTGCCCCTAATCCCATGGGGGCAGACAATCTGAGAACAGGGCTGAAGAGGCGGATGGAGTCATAGCTACTGCGGGGGAAGGTGGAGGACCTGTAGATGTTGCAGTCAGAAGGACCATCCAGTGGTAAAGTAGCAGGAGAGTCATGATTAGAGACGAGGATGGGGCCATCGCTCCCTGGCCTTTGGTGGCCTTGGAGGTTGGTCTCTGGCTGGTTGATCTCCAAGGTTGGAATGCCTGAGTCCTGAGAAGTCAAGCTGTTGCTGTCCTGGTCCAGGTCCAGGTCCGCACAGTTTTTCTGGGGGCTGCTGTAGTAGATGGGGGTTGAAGAGCATGACGGCATGAAACTGGGCAGGATGAATTCGCTGCATGAGGCGGCGCTGTGTTCATGGCAGTGGTTGTTGGTGTGATCCTGGAGGTCAGACTTGGGCAGTGCAGGGACAGTCAGGTCTTTCATGACGCCATTCTCCGCTATGGCTCCTCCAGTCACACCTGGGAAAAATTTTAAGAGTCAACACATTAGATTTTTCACAGGTTATTAATATATAGCTCAAAAGTGTTTATTTTGAGAAGCTGACTGAACTTTTGTTTGATTTTTTTTTTTTTTTTTTTTACACGCAGGCTTGCAGAGTGGCCATGCCTGAATTGCTAATGTGTATTAATTCATCAGCCCAAAGCCAATTTTTACCTTGCTGGGACCACTTTAGCGGCCTAAACACCACTTCCAATCCAGCCTTAGTGTATTATGGGCTAAACAAAAATGTGCGATAACCTTCCCAAGGGGGTTGTTAGCTATAGCCATATAGGGATCAGTGAAGGATTACAGAGGAACCAACATTTAAAAATGTTCCATATTAAAAAGCACACCACATTATTTGTTTAATCCTAAAGGTTCCAAACGGTTATAGTTTTTGTAGGCTCTGGTGAAGTCGGATAGGGCATTTAGTCCCCTTAACTGTTACCGAAAACCTGCTTGGTCCATGGACTATTGTGCAGACGTGCTGCTCACATTTAAATAGGCGGACTCCAGTTACAGCCCCGTTACTGCTGGGTCATCTTTCACCAACTCAAATTCCACATTGAGATTAGCCTGATGACACGGCCAATTACTTGTGGGCCTTTTATGATCAGGACAGTGAGCTTATTAATATGGATTTTCTAAATTATGAAACTCTCACAAATTAAAGACACAAGTCTAAATGTTGAGCACAAATTTTTCATTACAGTACCTACAAAACAGTCACTCACTGAGGCATTCCATTTTTTTGGTGACTGCAAATGAAAAAAATAAAAAAATCTTTTTCATACAAAAAATTCCTTTGAAATTATGTTTCATTTGAAAGCGACACCATGTCACTGTATAACCGCTACAATAATTCTACATTCTCACAGAATTAATAATTAATTAATTGTGGACTAATTGCTGTCTGAGGTAACTGGAGTGTAAACAATTTCTCCACTGTGAGATCAATAAAGTATATCTCAATTATAGCACGTGGTGGGAGAAACCACAAAATTGCAAACAAACAAATTATCTTAACAATAATTCCCAAACGGTTGTCTTGCAAAGCCACCGTTTCCTCATCTCTAAACCCTGATCTGTAGGGTGTCACGTGACCACAGTAGACTTTGTCCCAAAACAAAGCAACAAGTTGTTCCATAATCCAAAACCACAGGTCAAAACCAGTGGAAAATAACTGTTACTGCTCTGCTGTTCCACTGGCACACTTCTTTAAAACCTGTTACACAGCCAAGTCCAAAAATATTCTGGACACTCCCGAAGCCTTTGTTATATTACGTTTCTACTGTATTCCTCCAATATCCTGCAAGCTTGTTGCCAGGATTAACACTTCAGCCAGTGTATAAGCATACTGCCTTCTCAAATCACACAAGTGCAGCAACTGGTGTGCTGGAAAGGAGGAAGTTTGTTGCAGCAACAAGCAATGACAACACACGGAAGATGAAAGCAACTTAAGATGAACTGTACTGAAATAATCTTTTCATTTGTTAGTCCAGTTGCCAAATGTTGATTTCAGGGTGAACCTCAAAATGCGGTATGGATGGAGGTTTTTTTTTTTTTTTTTTTTTAATGGATTTATAACTGGAGTGGTCCTGGACCAGATTGGACTGGGTGCCCCATTCGTATCCCTGGACAATATCATAATTTGCATAAACCAAAGATGACTGGCTTGCAATACATTTTTCTACTTCTTGGTCAATATTTCAGCTTCTAATTCACCTGTTAAAGTGAAACATAAAGCTACTTTACTTCCTCAACTTTTAAAAGTACTGCGATTTTATTGTGGTTTGTTCATAAATTTAAAAAAAATGATTTCTGACAATCAAAATCTATGGAGTTCATGTTTACTGGAACCAATCTGACTGTTTATTTGAGTTTGGGGTGGGACTCCAGGAGCCGGCTCCTGGAAGCCCCTGGTCACCCATTATTCCCTGACTTGTCAAAAGTTGTGGTCATACTGAATTTTGGAACTAGATTGGAAACCTGGGGGCTGGGGTGGGGGCTGGACTAGCTGTAAAACCATATTATATAATGTACTGGACAAACTCTCCGTGACATCACCCATAGGTTTTCTCAAGAGCATTTCTGAAGTTCAAATAATCCACCTAACTCAGGAACAGTACTAACAGTAGTAGCCAGTAACCCAGTAACGATTGTTGTAAACAGGAGAGATCAGATTACTACAATTATCTGATTACTAACAGTTTTCGTATTATTATGGTCACGTAAACATGCTCCACTACGGAGCGCTCAAATCGACACAACACCGGCACCAGTAATAGTAATAGCGAAAAATGTTTGTTTTTTTCTTTTGGTTCACAGTGCAGAAGGGAAGACAAGGCAAATGGGAAAAGTTATGTCGGTAAGTTTTAGCCTACACACGTTGACAGAGTATCTGCGGTGAATGAAAGTACTTAATTTAATTATATTTTGGGTTAGTCTGGGTAAATTGATGCATCCCTCTGAACCTGATGTCAGTTGGTGGGCCAGCAATTACTGTAAAATCAACAAATTTTGCAGAGGTAGTGTTTGATATAGAACGCTAAAAAAAAAACAGATATGCCGATTAAGCCCTTTTAATTCTTCACTTTAATCAACTGTGGCTGGAATGTAATCAGTGTGAAAGAAAACAGAAAAGAGCACTTGATATGCACAGAAACAAATGAAGCGTCGTTTTCTGAGTTTTCTAACTGTTGTGCAGCCTTACAGAGAGAAATGACTGCTGGGATAGGCTCCAGCCCCCCGCGACCCTTAATTGGACTAAGCGGTAGAAGATAGATGGATGGATGGATGGATGTACTGTGTATGATGACAGAACAGAACGTACCACAGCGGGTCTCCTTCCGCTGTTCCGTGTCCATGGTGACGCTACAGGTGCCTGACCAGTATCCGGACAAAGCGCTCCATGATGCCGCTGCGCCACCGTCACCTCCCGGCCAGCTCAACCGCGCAGCTTTGGCACACAAGTGGACAAAGTTTCAACACGTGTTCGACATTAACAGTTTCTCTTATGTTTAGGAGCGGAGGAGGGTGAGGAACAAGCGGCACTGAAACACGAACCGAAGCTACGCGTCAAGTGCGCGCGACTGACTCCAACTCTGCTTCCTCAAGAGTAAAACAAGTGCAAGACGCTTTTTAACTCCACTCACAGAATCGACAATGACCACGAAAGAGTTCTCCCAGCGCTTAGCTTATCACACCGCCGAGCACATTTCTCACTTTTACGAGGCGCCGGTAATATTTTATTTCCTACCTGTCCGGACGCTTCCGCCGCCATCTTAACACAAACTTATCGGAGAGTTAATCGAGAGGAGAACGAGGAGCGTCGATGGTTTCACCTGGGTGAACCTGCAGACATTATTAATCAACCTGCTGATTAATGCCGAAATAGTGGATTAACGTTCGACGGAAAAACTGTTTATATTAGAATTTATTGTTTGGGGGGAGAGGAGAGAATACCAGTACAAAAACAAAGTTTTAAAAAAGTGATTCTAGTAGGAAGCTTTATATTTAGGAGAAAGGAAACGAGCGGTGCACACCTGGCGCGCGCATCGCTCGCCGCTCCTGGTACATGTGACGTCATTTCGCGACGTCAGACGTCACATGTACCATATACAATACCAAACCACCTGCTCATATTTGTAATGCTTTCCCCCATATGATGCCACTAAACTGCAAAGCATTTACTTTTTGACACACGCAGTTACATGTGTCTTGTGCTCCACTGGTTGGAGAAATATTTAAGAAATGAGCTCCACAAACTACATTTTTGACAGAGATGACCTTTGATCAATGTGTTCCAACGTGGTGCATTTGGAGACACTCCCAGAACAAATATTTGTATACGTTTGAGTGAAAAATGCAAATGTTCAAAAGTGAAACATTTGAATTACTGCGTCAAAACCTGTTGATGAGAAGTCACACTTCTGTCAGTGTAAGTTTAGAAAAAAAGATGAGACAAATTCGTAATAAGCATTTTGGGTAGTGATAACGAGCAACATGGGGACAAATTGACTTCTTCCCAGTAAATTCTGGTGTTCTTCAGGGCACTGTCCTGGGTGTTGGGAAGGGTTGTGGCACTGAGCAACTTGGGTACCATTATAGGTGGAGGTTCACCGATCCTGATTCTGGTATTGCCCATCAAGACATGGAACTGATTGCAGCCGGTGATAAGCTTTATGGATTTGCACTCGTGGATCAAGATTAAGCTGTAAGCTTTCAGTGACTTCCTGGACTCAAGACACCATAAGTGGACCTGTACGCAAAGCGACAAACTTCTATAAAGATTCACTTACCTTAGCAAAGATGTTCACGTCTCTGGGTCATTCATCATTGAGAATGAGTCACCTGAAAGAGCTCAAAGATGCGTCATTGTTGGATAGTTGGCTGTTGCTGCCTTAGCTGGAGAACGAATCTCCCATGTCTGCATGATCCTGGTGCTTCCCATTTTACCGTATAATTGCCAAACCTAAATAATAACCAGCATCCTTAGAAGATGAGTGGATGTCTACTAATTGCAATGACTTTGGAAACTTGTTTCATTTGGCACTGATATTCTTCTCCAGACTTAATCCAGCACACAGGTACTTCCTTGATGACCCCAGGAACTGGACAAGGACAGGGGTAGATCCATATCACCTGGCTGCAGCAGACTGGCAACTACTTTTGTAATGTAGGACAAGACCATTATCTATGTGGGTGGTTGCCATCCAGAACCCAAGGCAGTTCAATAATATGGTGGCTGCAGTGGTGCACAACATCGGGGGTATGTGGCAAAAAGGTTAGGCAAAAAATGCGTCACCACATCCACCACACTAAGGAACCACCCTAGGTCCTGGATGGCAACCACCAATGCAACCATTCCATCCCCACCGCTTCAAAACAAGGCTAATCTGCCACAGCCAAGTGAAACACAGGCATCCCCTTGACCTTCTCTGGTTACTGGGGTCCCCAACACTCAAGCAACTACATGTGTTGGAACAGCAATTCACCAGAATTGTGAATTTTTCTTCAACAAAACCTTGTTTTAGGTGACTGAAGCACACTTCAAAAACCATTGGATACCAAGATACAAAACGACAAATGTGATTCATAACTATAACTGGCAGCAAGTAAATCAATTGAAATTGACCACCACAATCCGCGAATATATACAAATCCAATCTTAGAATTGTTTCATAAGGACAAAAATGGTGATGTTGAATAAATGCAGATCTGATGGTGGAATCACACTGGCCTCTAGTGTCATGATGTCATACAGACAATTCCAAAACCATCTGGATTTAAGGACAAATTTTTAATAATAAATATAAATAAGTACAGCAGACAGTTACACAGGCTGGTATTTGGTTTATTTCTTTATTAGATGTTAAGAAATCCACAATGAAGTAAAATAATTTATTCAGAGTGTACATGAAACTAGAACACTGCTACTTTGGACAAATGGATTTTCAGGAACATAAAAGGAGGGTGAAGGAACATCGAGGTGGGAATGAAAACACGAGGTGGGGGGGAGACTAGTTTTCAGTGTTAACATTTTTTTTCCCATCTGACTACAAACAATCAAAATCCGGATATTAGACTCCGGAAGTGGTGTTCCGAAAGCAGTTTATTATGACCCACTGCAGCCTCTTTATGGAACAACAGAACAGACGACGGCGCAATGGATTGTTTTTTCCCCCCAACTACCCGTCTGTCTGCACGCATTTGCCCATGTTTTTAAAACTGCTGATTTGTAAGGGGGTTTTTTCCATGAAAAAAAAAGAAAAAAAAAAAAAGGAGTGTGATGAGCACATGCTAGGATTTAAACATTCCACTTTGTTCGCCAGGTGTCCTGTCACTCAGAAGTAACTCGCATGCTGCTTCTCCCTATTCCCGAGAACGGTAAAATTTACATGCAGCAAGATATTGCATAGGACTCAACTGCTGAATTTGTTTTTCCGTCGTTTATCTTACAATGACTTTTTGTTTTTCATAAACCTAGCTGCATTTGACCTCCACCGTTGCATGGCTGAGAGCAGAAAATACAAAATGTTTATACTAAAAAGAAAAGAAAGAAAATAAAATTCCTGAGTGTCTGATGACTGTCAAATAATGGTGACGAGACCATGTAGTTTCCGTTTCCGTAAACCCAAGACCATCGTGAGGCAGGAAACAATTTCAAAAGCCATAACACAAAAGAAATACCTTCACCTGCGAGAGTACATGACAGCAAATAAACTATTCAGTGATGGGAGGATGTTAACTTTTCTTGTTTGTGCTTCGCTTTCGTCAGTTGCCCTCTTAAATGTAAAATGGAAAAAGTAGAACTGTGCAAGTATTTCCGAACACGCGAGACGAGATGCATTTAACTGCAGACATTCAAACTAACTTCGGTTTTCAATGCTCAGGGTTGGGGTTTGAACATAGAGCACTCGTATCCAGGGTGCACGCTTCCATTCAGTGCAAAGCCCAAGGCGAGTGTCATTTGTAATTTCTACCCGGCGCAGTTGTGGATTTCGCACGCAGCCCTTTAAATTATGAGTCCAGTTACACTCAGCCCATGACGTGTGGGTGTGTGGAAGCAGAAAGCAACTGTGCCAGACCAGCAAAACTCTGTCTGAAGCATAGCGCAGTCTATCATTTGTTGCATATAAAAAGAATTTTCACACATAAGCAGGTCGACGATGCACGTCCACGCTTGTATATGCAAGCAAGGTTGAAGACAACCACTAAGCTAAATAAAAGCAAACACTCATAACAGGGGGGGGGCACCAACAAAACTTAACTGCTTCACCTCAGGGAGCTTGAGAGGCTTGTCAGGTGTTGCATCCCGACAAGTTGGTGAAGAACCATTAACTGGCCAAAAAAACCTGACTTGAGTCCACTTCCTGTTTAGCAGTGTGCACAAGTCCTAAACAGGATGACACTTTTAGTTTGCTACTTTATTTCCCCATCATGAATAATTATAATATTTTGCGCTAAGATTACACACCCTGTAAATAGCAAAAGTTGGACACGCCCCCAAATGGATGCAGGCTGTCCAGATAGGGCCCAAGGTTTGTAAAATTATACATCTGCTGACATTCAAACATCTAATACACTTGTTCTGAAGCAGTGGCTCCACAAGTTCAAAGCCAACACACTTTGAGACAACAAGCAATCTTTCAACAAACTATATTACTGCCCCCGACGCGCACACACACAAAAACAAACCTCAGATGGAAATTTAAGAAAGCAATAGGTACCTTGGTGCCATTACACCAGGTTTCATGTTCAATTGGTATCCCATCACTCAGTTGTTTTTCTATTTGATGTTTAATCGTCACAATAAACTCAATCAAAGCTGCCTCTGACCTTGTGCTTGGGGACTCGAACTAAAAGGATGTGTTGAAATACAATAAATACCCGCAAAAATGTCTGCTCCAGGTGATGTGGGTAGAAATGCAAAATAATAATAATAATCAAGTTATCTTACACTTAAAACTGAAGTCACATTAAGCAAGAGCTGTTACAGACTGGTTCCAAAACATTAACGCAATCTGACTATCTGGACTCAGAAGAAGAAGAGAGAAAAAAAAAAAAAAAAAAGTGATATTTTTTTTTACTTGCAGAACAGCAACTTAAGGTAACTGGATTTTATTTTATTTTAAGCACCAATAGTCTGTACCATAAAAATGTCCAAAGAAAACAAATGCAAGCTTTCATTCATTTGCAAAAGGTGCCTGCAGAATGGCTGTAGTCTTGATTTTTTTCTTTCCCTTTTTTTATATAAACAGAACTGCATCTCAAGTAGATCATTAGTATTTTTTCCAAACAAAACTTCAATTTTGTCTTTTTCTTAATATATATATATATATATATATATATATATATATATATATATATATATGTATTTTTTTTTCCTTCACCTCAAAAGCCATACTATGTCTACTGCTAGCTTTAACAAGATCATCATAAAAAAATAATAATCTTGCTTGCTGCTAACTTTTCACACTGGGGAAATATGCAGGAGCTGGGAACAAAGCCACAGACATTCTCAACCTCACATTCAGAAAGTTGTCTAAACTATTTAATTTCATTCTTCAAAAAAACAAAAAACAAAAAAAAAAACCTTATCCTTGTATCATCTCTCAATGCAAGATGGGAAAATACAGGATGCAAGCGCAGGGTTTTCCCAAGCAAAAAACAAAAAACAAACAAAACAAAAAGCAAAGTTAAACAAGGAAAAAAAAAGGAGCGTTCTCAGATAAACATTCATGCACAACCATTCAAACACCAACTACTGGTATCTTAGTTCAAAAGCAAAAAAAAAAAAAAAAAAAGATTGTCGCCAACAGTGAATGAATGATGGACCGGTGTACGTTAGAATAAACTCATACAACATGTCTCTCCGTACACGGCATCATTCAAAATGAACTTAATTTTTTTCTTTTTTTTTTTGCAATTTTCCTATCATAACCTTTTTGTTGATCTGATTTTTGACAAAGTTAGTCAATGAAAAACCTGTTGAGTTGAGAGTGGGTTTTAGAAGGATGTACCCTCTGAAAACTGAATTTGCTTCCACCTTAGTGGTGAAACCCCCCACCAGACGATCCCGTCACCAGAGAGGAGCTTCTTCTTGATGAGGCTTGTCCTCTGAAAAACTGAAGCATTTATATGTTGCTGCTGCCTGGGGAGTGTGGGGGGTGGGGGGTGGAGGATGAAGAAACAAGACTTTTTGAAAATCAATCACTGAAACTCAGTTACTTATCCCAAGTTTGTCCCAAATACCTCAACAGGCGTCAGTGAGTGAACACAAATTCATCCATTTGTAAATGTTTGTGTCTTCATCATACTGTAATTTGAGTAAAATTTGTTTGGTCAGATCCCAAACTCCTCACAGGTCCTTCAATCAAATTTCCACCAAACTTGCCATGGGGATGAAAGTCAAAACAAAAAGTGTGGTTAATGCCTTCATTTTGGGGAAGGTCAAAGCCATTGGGGTGAAGGTCAAGAAATTTGGATTTTCAACCTGATTTGAGCCAAATTTAGCACACATATGGTCCAGGTGGTTCGCAGAATTAGCATGGTACAGTTAGCCTCACGTCAAGCATTTGGTCAAAGGTCACGGTCAGATTTTCACGAGGAAAGTACTGCATTACCATAAAATTCAGTCGATACTAAGGTGACCAGTCTGCTTGAGGTTTCTTCCTGTAAAGAAAAAAACGCTGGCATGTTCTTCCCCTGACTGACACGGTCAAAGTGCTTGCTTTTTAGAGTTGCGTATGGTGCACACCTGACTTGTGTTGGGTGCTTTGAGGTAACTTAGATTTTATTATATACAGACGCACAATCAGAGTGAATTTACAAATAAATAAACCCACCCACCCAAATTTAACACTACTTGTAGGTTTAAATTATTGTGAATAATGTGATGAATGCACTGTCCTAATATTTTAAAAGGTTTACCTGTACACTGAGATCCAGGGAAAAGCGGGGAACATGTGTTCTGCCACCAGCACTCTTCTTGCTGGTTGTCGGTTCCTCTCTGCCCACTTATACTCAACAACGGGAACTAAAGACCGATGATGAATGGTTAGATTATGTTTGAAATTACAGCCTAATGTAAGTTTCAGACAGCTGTAGATGATTGATTACTTCATGCAACTCAAATTGGTCACACAATAACAAATCCTAAATTCTCACCTCTGGCACATCTCCAACGAAGTCATAAGCGATCCCATATTTGGGGATCTGACTTGCAGGCGCAGTGCATAAGGACCATGTTTCTCCTGAAGATTCCTCTTTCTGAATCTTGCTGAATGAGATGTCCGTATGTCCACTTGTAGCAGACGCAACTGCCGCTGGTTTGCAGTCTAAGCAAGTCTCTTGCTCGGCTATTGGCAGGAGGGTACTGGAACCCTCCTGTGAATCCAGAGAGGTCTGGGCACTCTTCTCCATGCCAGACTTCTTTAATCTGGGTAAGAATTTACCAGATTCCAGTTCTGACTTGCCGTAGTAAGGGCCCTCACATTCTGCATCCTCCTCCAGAGGTTTGAGATCAGCCTGAGGATCATCAAAGACATCTACAGGCGCCAGGACAGGAAAGCTCATTTCTTCCTTGTCAGTCTCAGCCTCTGAATCGCTTACCCCACCAGGGGACAACTCTGAGGCAGATATTGGCCGGAAGTGAGTTCGAGGGGAAATGCGAATGGCCCTGTACTGTGTCCGGTTGATGCCATATAGCCGCGTGTGGAAGGCTTCATTCTCAGAGTCCGAACAAAGTATAGATTTTGGTTTGAACCCTGGGCTGAATGAAGCTATGTCCTCAGGCTCAAAGGAACACTCCACGTGGAGGACTTGGGAAAAAGGATTACTTAAGTTGAAGGACGCAAAGGGGTATTCCAAACCTTGCTCCTCAGTATGCAAGCCTCTGTACGAACCAAGCAAATCTTCATGGAAGATGAAAGAAAATCCCTTATTCAATCCATCCCCTCCTCCTCGGATCACCTGTTCACTCTGCCCGAAGGAAACAAGGGGCCTCCACAGGGGCCTGTGTCCCGGGGCAAAGCGACTACCAGTGTTCATGAACATATCGGTACCAGTGATGGTAAGCAGGTCTGAGCTGGAAGCAGAAGCAGCCACGGCGGCACACTGTAATAGGCTATCACGAGATTCACCTGGTGGCACAACGGCCCAATTCTTGTCCCCACTTAGTGTCTTCAATTCTCCATACACCCCTCCAAGGATGAATGACGTGTTCTCCTTGTCTGGGATCATGTCCCAGGGCTTGGACGGAGTCATGTAATCCCCGGCACCATCCACCTTGGACAGTTTGTTTTTGGCTGCATCCTGTTCCTCTTTCTTCCCTTCCCAAAGGTGATACTCTGACCGCTGAACAGCTTTTTTCTGGGGTTCCTGGATCGGAACACCGTTTGCCTGCACCTCCAGACAGCTGCAACAGTAACCACTTGAATCGTCTGAGAATAGCCCATCTTTTGTTTGTTCTGCTCCCTGCCTAGACACAACAGAATCTCTATCTCCAATTGCAGTCCAAATGTCCTGTATTATCCCTGAGCTGTAGTCGTCACTCTGTTGGTTTGTGTTGTCTGAAAACACGCCAGAGCCATACCGTTTACTCTCATCCTCTTCCAGTGCTATGCCACAAACGGACTCCAATTTAGATTTTTTGGTGAAGGTCTGGCTTGATATTGTGCCGACACCGACTTCCTCACATTGACGGCTGGGATCATCCTGGAAATACTCCAAGATTTCATCCTCAAGATATGTACCAGAAATGGGAGGGATTATACAATCGAATTCTTCATTGCCGATATGAGCAGCTTCTTCTGGCTGAACAGATGCTTGTTCATTGTCCGAACGAGTCTCCTCTGAATGGGACCATGGACTGCACGTACGCGTTGAAAGGTTCGAACAGTGTTCAGTTTCGTCAAAGGCACTATTTTTGGTCCATATTAGCAAACGAGACTGTTTATTAGAATGTGGGTCGAGACAGCTACTTGAATCAGTGTTATTTTCATAGCCAATGGTGAGGGAGTCGCAGGGAAAAGGAAAAGTGGGGCTGTCATACTGCAGCTCAAAAAGAGAGAAGCAAGATGAGTTTAATCCTGATGGCTCACTGCTGGCTTCGAGAAGAGATGGCTCCTCATCGTTTTCAGATAATTTGCTCAGGGTGAAAGAAACGCTGTCGAGAAGAGGGGACAGCCGAACGGGTGAATCTCCTACAAAGCTTTCTCTGTCTATATCTTCTGAAGTAGAAGGTGAATAACATCCCCAAACTTGAGCCATATTTTCGAGGTCTTCCATTAAGAAGCCAACAGATCCTGAAGCTTCTTGTGAGTCTGCCCTTATTGCACTTTTCCCTTGCTGCTCGAGGCCATCTAACACTAAACAACATTCTGCCTCAATGTCTAGTTGCTCTTTGCTTTTTTGCCGAATCATATTCAAGATCCGACTCTCTTGTATCGTGTCTGAGGCACTAGTATCCAATATGGATTGATAAATGTCAACTTCATAGAAGTGAGTAAATTCCGACAGATGCTTATCATCTAAATCTCTGCTATCCTGTGGCTGAGGGCAGCTTGAGGTCCCAGTGAGTTCAAACGTTTCATCTTCGGCATCGCCAGGCCCTTCCACAAAATGCCCATCTACAAAGGAACCTGCTGCCAGGTATGCCCTCTGGTGGTTGTCACTGGCAATGCAGATTCCCTGGATTCTCTCAGGCAGTCGTTCCATGTCAGTTGACAAGGCAAAGACATCAGGAGAGTCCAACCTGTTTCGATACTTTGTTTCCAGCTTGCTCTCTCTGCTGCTGAAAGGTACAAAATATTCTGTTATGGGCTCAGTGTACCATAGTGGCTCCTCCATGTATTCAGTTTTGTTCCTGGCCTCAACTCTGGATTCTTTTGCTTCCCCCCAGCTTGGATCTTTATGAATCTCTTTCAGCGCCCGCTTACCCTTTTTGTAAAGCTGTGGTGGTTTGGCAGCACCCCCAGTGGTGCTGCCACCACTCCCACCAGTATTCCTGCGTTCCTCTTTGTCAATAACCTTAACCTGCAGCTTTACCTTCCCACTGTTGCGCGTTCTCTTATTTTTTCCAGCCTCTCTGGATTTGTGCCTTATTCTAACCGCTTTACTTCGGGATGACTTTGAGTCACCCTGATTTCCACTTGAGCTTGATCCTTCCTCACTCGACCCAGAAGACCATGACCTAGGCCTGTATTTGGCCTCAGATCTGTGTCTTATCTGTCTCTTGGTGTGGACAGCAAATTTGTCCTCTGCTGTTGTACCACCCTGGTATTGATTTTCTTTCTCCTTCTTGCTTCGTCGTTGCTGGCCTCTGTCGGTCACAGTAGTGATGGTACCGCATATCTCAAGGTTTCGCTCCTTTGCAGCCTCTCCTTCGCTGTTGCAATCTTTCGGGGAGGAGGTGTCTGTGCTGGTCTGCGGGGCTGCAGATGAGGAACTGGAGTATGTGCACGCCTTAGTCTTGTTCCACACCGTCATGATCTCTTGGAGACAAACAGGTTTCTCTGACAAAGGAGGAAAGGCTTCATAATACCTGAAGTAACAATGAAACACAACTGTTTATAGTAATGCAGTAGTAAAAAATAACAGTATAATACAGAACACTGACAGAAATACAACAGCCTTACATTTCCACCTGGTCCTTGGACGGGGACTCAGCTCGCTCAGGCGACTGAAAGCCGTCAGATTTCTTCTGAATTTGTTTTTCCTCTGAAAAGTTTTACAATCGCATTATGCACTACCACAATATCATCAAAATATCTATTGTTGTGCCAAGAGGTTCTAAATATGATAAAGAATGGACCGAACCTTTCTTTTTGTTTTGGATGTCCTTTAGCTTAGAGCAAAGCTCATCAACCAGGCTCTCAATTCCAGAATTCTACAGAGGAAGAAAAACAGGTGTGAGGTGCATTTGGGTATGTAACAATGTATACATCAAACATTCTATCAATCATTTTCACAAATCAGTTTAAAAGTAAGAAATTGCAGGATATCCACCTTTTCACTGACACAAGACAATCCTCTAAGGATTTCAAGCGTACGATATTACCAGCAGTTATCGGCATGTACAACTGAGTATCATCAGTATAGCAATGAAAGGTAACCCCAAAACGTTGCAATGTGTGCCCAAGACGTGCTGTATCAAGGGAGAAAAGCAGGAGGCCTAAGACGGTCCCCTGTGGAACCCCATATTTTGTGTCACCAAGGTTAGAGGTAGTGTTGTTGTACAAGACACAATGAGAGTGACTGGTTAGAAATGATGTACACAGATTAAACAGCTTTGGTGGTATAGGGTCAAACAGACAGGTTGCGCAAACAGCAGGGGTTTCAATACCATTATAGAAGTTGGGCTGATCGTACTGTCATTTCTGGTCATGATGCTGCTGCTCTTGTCTGAGTTTCACCACAGGCGTGAAAGCAGCTCCGCCACAAATATGCACAAAAAGCAGCTGTGAAAATGAACCAGCTGAAGCAACTGTAATGCATCACTCAAAGCCAACAGGGGTTTGTCCCCATAACTACCCAATGCCAGGCAGAAAGTTTTCAAGTACATTGCATTTTAGTGGTTCTTTTTATTTTATTGTGTTTTAACTTGTATTATGTTTGCAGTGCATAGCACCTTCTGTCAGTGCTGGCTGTTTTAAGGTGCTTTATTAATAAAGTTTTTTTTTTAAGGTTTAAGCCATGACAGATGTGAACAAGCCGGTCTGTGTTGAAAGCCCATTGTTCATTGTGCAATTTGTGTGATCACTGATCAGAGCGCCAGAGTCAATTTTACATAATGGTGTAGTTTTAAAGGATTATTAACTGAGTGCGAGGTCTGTACAGGAAAATATCAGACAGAGGTGCTAAGTACAGACCGAGCGTTAAGAAAACAATAAACACAACTTACAGTATTGTTTTTGGGCTCATAGTCAGACCTGTTCGCTTCACCTTTGCAAAGAACTTGCTAATATGCTGTTTAGATATTTATGGAGCATGTTCATGTCCGACTTGGTTTTTCTAATCGTGTCTTTAGCTTTCTGGTTTGTAACAATTGTGATACGCGTTTCAGACCAAATGTCATGGTAACCGGTGTGATACAGGAAAATATCAGCCCAGAAATCAGCTAATCAGAGCACATGTAGTGTCGCAGTCATATAATAAATATGTTGGGGTTTATTTTTTGGTATTTATTTTGAATAGCTGTTTTGTAATATTAAAATTCAATGTATGAATGTTCTTAAGAAATCAATAGATCATTGGTCTTTCAAAGGATTTACTTACTGTATAAGTCTTTCAACGACATTATTTATTGCAATGATTTCTGGGACAATTTATCATCAAACAAAAGCAGTTATTGCAACATGCCTAAGCAGAACTAACATCTCCACATGGATAACGCACAATTCCTGCTTTTTGCGACCTAATCACCATCATTAGCTTGCAGCAGATCAAAGGACAAACCTGCAAAATATTTAACTTCTATCTTCTAGTTTGCTCAAGTTCATAGACATTTGGAGTGCACCAATAAAAATGTGCAGTCTGGTATTAATTCCTCCAATCACAAGAACTCCTTCAATGATTTGCATAATTTCTGTTAATAAATTATTTTAATCTAGACAATGGTTGTCAGAGCCTATATCGGATGATAATGGTTTTTGTTTTGTTGGATGACAGGGGAGGGAGACGTGGGATTACAGCCCTAAAATTTGCAGTTTGTAATTCAATCAATCAATCAATTTTATTTATATAGCGCCAAATCACAACAAACAGTTGCCCCAAGGCACTTTATATTGTAAGGCAAGGCCATACAATAATTACGTAAAAACCCCAATGGTCAAAACGACCCCCTGTGAGCAAGCACTTGGCGACAGTGGGAAGGAAAAACTGGGCGAATTGGAGACTCGGCTCCGCACCGTGGAAATTTCTACAGCTAGCCAGGCCCCTGTAGTCAGTGCGGACCAAGGTAGCTTAGCCGCCGTTAGTTTCCCTCTGGCAGATCCCGAGCAGCCGGGAAAGCAGGCCGACTGGGTGACTGTGAGGAGGAAGCGTAGCCCTAAACAGAAGCCCCGTGTACACCGCCAACCCGTTCACATTTCTAACCGTTTTTTCCCCACTCGGTGACACACCCGCCGAGGATCAAACTCTGGTTATTGGCGACTCTGTTTTGAGAAATGTGAAGTTAGTGACACCAGCAACCATAGTCATTGTCTTCCGGGGGCCAGAGCAGGCGACATTGAAGGAAATTTGAAACTGCTGGCTAAGGCTAAGCGTAAATTTGGTAAGATTGTAATTCACGTCGGCAGTAATGACACCCGGTTACGCCAATCGGAGGTCACTAAAATTAACATTGAATCGGTGTGTAACTTTGCAAAAACAATGTCGGACTCTGTAGTTTTCTCTGGGCCCCTCCCCAATCGGACCGGGAGTGACATATTTAGCCGCATGTTCTCCTTGAATTGCTGGCTGTCTGAGTGGTGTCCAAAAATGAGGTGGGCTTCATAGATAATTGGCAAAGCTTCTGGGGAAAACCTGGTCTTGTTAGGAGAGACGGCATCCATCCCACTTTGGATGGAGCAGCTCTCATTTCTAGAAATCTGGCCAATTTTCTTAAATCCTCCAAACTGTGACTATCCAGGGTTGGGACCAGGAAGCAGAGTTGTAGTCTTACACACCTCTCTGCAGCTTCTCTCCCCCTGCCATCCCCTCATTACCCCATCCCCGTAGAGACGGTGCCTGCTCCCAGACCACCAATAACCAGCAAAAATCTATTTAAGCATAAAAATTCAAAAAGAAAAAATAATATAGCACCTTCAACTGCACCACAGACTAAAACAGTTAAATGTGGTCTATTAAACATTAGGTCTCTCTCTTCTAAGTCCCTGTTAGTAAATGATATAATAATTGATCAACATATTGATTTATTCTGCCTTACAGAAACCTGGTTACAGCAGGATGAATATGTTAGTTTAAATGAGTCAACACCCCCGAATCACACTAACTGCCAGAACGCTCGTAGCACGGGCCGAGGCAGAGGATTAGCAGCAATCTTCCATTCCAGCTTATTAATTAATCAAAAACCCAGACAGAGCTTTAATTCATTTGAAAGCTTGACACTTAGTCTTGTCCATCCAAATTGGAAGTCCCAAAAACCAGTTTTATTTGTTGTTATCTATCGTCCTCCTGGTCGTTACTGTGAGTTTCTCTGTGAATTTTCAGAACTTTTGTCTGACTTAGTGCTTAGCTCAGATAAGATAATTATAGTGGGCGATTTTAACATCCACACAGATGCTGAGAATGACAGCCTCAACACTGCATTTAATCTATTATTAGACTCAGTTGGCTTTGCTCAAAATGTAAATGAGTCCACACACCACTTTAATCATATCTTAGATCTTGTTCTGACTTATGGTATGGAAATTGAAGACTTAACAGTATTCCCTGAAAACTCCCTTCTGTCTGATCATTTCTTAATAACATTTACATTTACTCTGATGGACTACCCAGCAGTGGGGAATAAGTTTCATTGCACAAGAAGTCTTTCAGAAAGCGCTGTAACTAGGTGTAAGGATATGATTCCATACAACATAGCTGTTCTCACGCCTGTCTTGTAAACTTTCCCCCTTCACTCTTGCCGATATCCTTCTGTCACCAATCATTCCTGCCTCCTTTATCCACCCAATCCACCCTGCCTGCATCCTCTTCTTCACCTCTCTACCACACTCTCCATTACTTTGGATAGCTGACCTCAAATACATATCTTAACCATCTCTACTCTTTGTAACCACACTATTCCACCAGTCTCCCTCTCATTCATGCACACATACTCAGTTTTGCTCCTGCTGACTTTCAGTATATAGCAGTGCCACAAGTCATTCCATCACTGCTTTGATTTAACATTTCCAAGTCAATGAGTACGTTGGATATTTAGAAAACAGCAACATAAGAGATAACTGATAAGACAGACTTTATAGTCATTGTAATAACAACGAAACTTCATTGGTGAGAACCAGTCAGTAGCATCAATTATTAAATATGAAAATAGAATAAGATAAAATATAAGAGCAACAGGGCGCATAAGACAACAATGGACATATTATTTGCAGTGCATCTTCTCAGTGCAGTGGCTCAGGATATGAACAAAAACAAACAGGGTTTTAAAACAAGACAAGCTGTCAATGCAAATAGCCTCAAGCTGACTAAATATCCACAACACACCCATTAAAAAGTGCCAATGTTATCACCTCCATCACTTCCTACTTCCTGTCCCTACTTCCTTACCCTGCCACCTCAAGAAAAGCAAACGTTTGTCCTGTGTTTCCTCTTGCATCACTGAGCTAATGTCGGTCAGCTGAAGCACAACTACTCTAGTGCAATCCTGTGTAGCCAAGTTTTTTTAAGCATATTCCATTCGGCAGACAGTAGCTCAACACAAATTCTCTGTTAAACCTTTAGCTGCACTTCAATTTATTGAACCACAGCTGCTGTTTATTTATTTATTTATTTATTTATTTAAGTATGGCTGGTCACTTCTATCTGCTCCTTTGTCTACCAAAAAGGCAGATGCTTATGTGCACAAACTACTCAAACATGGGAATAAAGTCATGAAATTGTATCATGGGCACAGAGTAGCATTTCAAGTGCTTCATGTCGGTGGTTCCCAACCCAGCCAAAAAAAAAAAAAAAAAAAAAAAAGATTCACAGTTCTTTTGACCAGCTCCCTGAAAATAATGGAGCCCATAACATCAGATCTGTTCTTCCGAGCTGTAAGTGCGACGCACATCAATGAATTATGTGTTCAATGACAAAGATGCTTTGTTCCCCCTGCCCTAATGATTGCAGATATTCTGGAAAATGCTTTGCTGACATTTGATGACCTTGACTACTGACCGCCAAATCATCCAGAGACACTCAGCCAAGGAATATCTGTACTAAATTTGGTGACAACTCCTCAGCCATTGCAGAGTTGTTTTGTACATAGACGCAATCACGCAAACAAATGGCAACTTACTTCGTCAGATGCAGAGCGGAGACATTGCACGGCGGCTTGTTTCTTCATTTCCTCAAGACTCAGGTCAGTCCCTCCTTTTTTCTTATTCTTGCCCCATTTCTTCCCAGTTCCCCTATCCCAGCCCAAGAAGATGTCATTTTCCTAATGAGACACAAATGAGGAAGAGTTGCTCATTAAGTAAACATGAAACACACACACACACACAAAAAAAAGCACCTTTTTGTCAAATTTGAAGACAATCAGCTGACAAAATTGTTGGCACTTCCTGGTTATACCTCCAAACTGAAATAGTGATGCATATTCAATCAATCAATTTTTTTATATAGCGCCAAATCACAACAAACAGTTGCCCCAAGGCGCTTTATATTGTAAGGCAAGGCCATACAATAATTATGTAAAACCCCAACGGTCAAAACGACCCCCTGTGAGCAAGCACTTGGCTACAGTGGGAAGGAAAAACTCCCTTTTAACAGGAAGAAACCTCCAGCAGAACCAGGCTCAGGGAGGGGCAGTCTTCTGCTGGGACTGGTTGGGGCTGAGGGAGAGAACCAGGAAAAAGACATGCTGTGGAGGGGAGCAGAGATCGATCACTAATGATTAAATGCAGAGTGGTGCATACAGAGCAAAAAGAGAAAGAAACAGTGCATCATGGGAACCCCCCAGCAGTCTACATCTATAGCAGCATAACTAAGGGATGGTTCAGGGTCACCTGATCCAGCCCTAACTATAAGCTTTAGCAAAAAGGAAAGTTTTAAGCCTAATCTTAAAAGTAGAGAGGGTGTCTGTCTCCCTGATCTGAATTGGGAGCTGGTTCCACAGGAGAGGAGCCTGAAAGCTGAAGGCTCTGCCTCCCATTCTACTCTTACAAACCCTAGGAACTACAAGTAAGCCTGCAGTCTGAGAGCGAAGCGCTCTATTGGGGTGATATGGTACTACGAGGTCCCTAAGATAAGATGGGACCTGATTATTCAAAACCTTATAAGTAAGAAGAAGAATTTTAAATTCTATTCTAGAATTAACAGGAAGCCAATGAAGAGAGGCCAATATGGGTGAGATATGCTCTCTCCTTCTAGTCCCCGTCAGTACTCTAGCTGCAGCATTTTGAATTAACTGAAGGCTTTTAGGGAACTTTTGGGACAACCTGATAATAATGAATTACAATAGTCCAGCCTAGAGGAAATAAATGCATGAATTAGTTTTCAGCATCACTCAGACAAGACCTTTCTGATTTTAGAGATATTGCGTAAATGCAAAAAAGCAGTCCTACATATTTGTTTAATATGCACTTTGAATGACATATCCTGATCAAAATGACTCCAAGATTTCTCACAGTATTACTAGAGGTCAGGGTAATGCCATCCAGAGTAAGGATCTGGTTAGACACCATGTTTCTAAGATTTGTGGGGCCAAGTACAATAACTTCAGTTTTATCTGAGTTTAAAAGCAGGAAATTAGAGGTCATCCATGTCTTTATGTCTGTAAGACAATCCTGCAGTTTAGCTAATTGGTGTGTGTCCTCTGGCTTCATGGATAGATAAAGCTGGGTATCATCTGCGTAACAATGAAAATTTAAGCAATACCGTCTAATATACTGCCTAAGGGAAGCATATATAAAGTGAATAAAATTGGTCCTAGCACAGAACCTTGTGGAACTCCATAATTAACTTTAGTCTGTGAAGAAGATTCCCCATTTACATGAACAAATTGTAATCTATTAGACAAATATGATTCAAACCACCGCAGCGCAGTGCCTTTAATACCTATGGCATGCTCTAATCTCTGTAATAAAATTTTATGGTCAACAGTATCAAAAGCAGCACTGAGGTCTAACAGAACAAGCACAGAGATGAGTCCACTGTCCGAGGCCATAAGAAGATTATTTGTAACCTTCACTAATGCTGTTTCTGTACTATGATGAATTCTAAAACCTGACTGAAACTCTTCAAATAGACCATTCCTCTGCAGATGATCAGTTAGCTGTTTTACAACTACCCTTTCAAGAATTTTTGAGAGAAAAGGAAGGTTGGAGATTGGCCTATAATTAGCTAAGATAGCTGGGTCAAGTGATGGCTTTTTAAGTAATGGTTTAATTACTGCCACCTTAAAAGCCTGTGGTACATAGCCAACTAACAAAGATAGATTGAGCATATCCAAGATCGAAGCATTAAACAATGGTAGGGCTTCCTTGAGCAGCCTGGTAGGAATGGGGTCTAATAAACATGTTGATGGTTTGGATGAAGTAACTAATGAAAATAACTCAGACAGAACAATCGGAGAGAAAGAGTCTAACCAAATACCGGCATCACTGAAAGCAGCCAAAGATAACGATATGTCTTTGGGATGGTTATGAGTAATTTTTTCTCTAATAGTTAAAATTTTATTAGCAAAGAAAGTCAAGAAGTCATTACTAGTTAAAGTTAAAGGAATAATCAGCTCAATAGAGCTCTGACTCTGTCAGCCTGGCTACAGTGCTGAAAAGAAACCTGGGGTTGTTCTTATTTTCTTCAATTAGTGATGAGTAGTAAGATGTCCTAGCTTTACGGAGGGCTTTTTTATAGAGCAACAGACTCTTTTTCAAAGGCTAAGTGAAGATCTTCTAAATTAGTGAGACGCCATTTCCTCTCCAACTTACGGGTTATCTGCTTTAAGCTGCGAGTTTGTGAGTTATACCACGGAGTCAGACACTTCTGATTTAAAGCTCTCTTTTTCAGAGGAGCTACAGCATCCAAAGTTGTCTTCAATGAGGATGTAAAACTATTGACGATTAAGGATATGATTCCTTCTTTATGTTCTCTAATGCCATATACCAACACAGTGCAGAGTAGCTACCTAAACTCTGTAAGTGAGATAGAGTATCTCGTCAATAGTTTTACATCCTCATTGAAGACAACTTTGGATGCTGTAGCTCCTCTGAAAAAGAGAGCTTTAAATCAGAAGTGTCTGACTCCGTGGTATAACTCACAAACTCGTAGCTTAAAGCAGATAACCCGTAAGTTGGAGAGGAAATGGCGTCTCACTAATTTAGAAGATCTTCACTTAGCCTGGAAAAAGAGTCTGTTGCTCTATAAAAAAGCCCTCCGTAAAGCTAGGACATCTTTCTACTCATCACTAATTGAAGAAAATAAGAACAACCCCAGGTTTCTTTTCAGCACTGTAGCCAGGCTGACAAAGAGTCAGAGCTCTATTGAGCTGAGTATTCCATTAACTTTAACTAGTAATGACTTCATGACTTTCTTTGCTAACAAAATTTTAACTATTAGAGAAAAAATTACTCATAACCATCCCAAAGACGTATCGTTATCTTTGGCTGCTTTCAGTGATGCCGGTATTTGGTTAGACTCTTTCTCTCCGATTGTTCTGTCTGAGTTATTCTCATTAGTTACTTCATCCAAACCATCAACATGTTTATTAGACCCCATTCCTACCAGGCTGCTCAAGGAAGCCCTACCATTATTTAATGCTTCGATCTTAAATATGATCAATCTATCTTTGTTAGTTGGCTATGTACCACAGGCTTTTAAGGTGGCAGTAATTAAACCATTACTTAAAAAGCCATCACTTGACCCAGCTATCTTAGCTAATTATAGGCCAATCTCCAACCTTCCTTTTCTCTCAAAAATTCTTGAAAGGGTAGTTGTAAAACAGCTAACTGATCATCTGCAGAGGAATGGTCTATTTGAAGAGTTTCAGTCAGGTTTTAGAATTCATCATAGCACAGAAACAGCATTAGTGAAGGTTACAAATGATCTTCTTATGGCCTCGGACAGTGGACTCATCTCTGTGCTTGTTCTGTTAGACCTCAGTGCTGCTTTTGATACTGTTGACCATAAAATTTTATTACAGAGATTAGAGCATGCCATAGGTATTAAAGGCACTGCGCTGCTGTGGTTTGAATCATATTTGTCTAATAGATTACAATTTGTTCATGTAAATGGGGAATCTTCTTCACAGACTAAAGTTAATTATGGAGTTCCACAAGGTTCTGTGCTAGGACCAATTTTATTTACTTTATACATGCTTCCCTTAGGCAGTATTATTAGACGGTATTGCTTAAATTTTCATTGTTACGCAGATGATACCCAGCTTTATCTATCCATGAAGCCAGAGGACACACACCAATTAGCTAACTGCAGGATTGTCTTACAGACATAAAGACATGGATGACCTCTAATTTCCTGCTTTTAAACTCAGATAAAACTGAAGTTATTGTACTTGGCCCCACAAATCTTAGAAACATGGTGTCTAACCAGATCCTTACTCTGGATGGCATTACCCTGACCTCTAGTAATACTGTGAGAAATCTTGGAGTCATTTTTGATCAGGATATGTCATTCAAAGCGCATATTAAACAAATATGTAGGACTGCTTTTTTGCATTTACGCAATATCTCTAAAATCAGAAAGGTCTTGTCTCAGAGTGATGCTGAAAACTAATTCATGCATTTATTTCCTCTAGGCTGGACTATTGTAATTCATTATTATCAGGTTGTCCTAAAAGTTCCCTAAAAAGCCTTCAGTTAATTCAAAATGCTGCAGCTAGAGTACTGACGGGGACTAGAAGGAGAGAGCATATCTCACCCATATTGGCCTCTCTTCATTGGCTTCCTGTTAATTCTAGAATAGAATTTAAAATTCTTCTTCTTACTTATAAGGTTTTGAATAATCAGGTCCCATCTTATCTTAGGGACCTCGTAGTACCATATCACCCCAATAGAGCGCTTCGCTCTCAGACTGCAGGCTTACTTGTAGTTCCTAGGGTTTGTAAGAGTAGAATGGGAGGCAGAGCCTTCAGCTTTCAGGCTCCTCTCCTGTGGAACCAGCTCCCAATTCAGATCAGGGAGACAGACACCCTCTCTACTTTTAAGATTAGGCTTAAAACTTTCCTTTTTGCTAAAGCTTATAGTTAGGGCTGGATCAGGTGACCCTGAACCATCCCTTAGTTATGCTGCTATAGACGTAGACTGCTGGGGGGTTCCCATGATGCACTGTTTCTTTCTCTTTTTGCTCTGTATGCACCACTCTGCATTTAATCATTAGTGATCGATCTCTGCTCCCCTCCACAGCATGTCTTTTTCTTGGTTCTCTCCCTCAGCCCCAACAGTCCCAGCAGAGGACTGCCCCTCCCTGGGCCTGGTTCTGCTGGAGGTTTCTTCCTGTTAAAAGGGAGTTTTTCCTTCCCACTGTAGCCAAGTGCTTGCTCACAGGGGGTCGTTTTGACAGTTGGGGTTTTACATAATTATTGTATGGCCTTGCCTTACAATATAAAGCGCCTTGGGGCAACTGTTTGTTGTGATTTGGCGCTATATAAAAAAATTGATTGATTGATTGATTGATACTCTATCTCCCTTACAGAGTTTAGGTAGCTACTCTGCACTGTGTTGTTATATGGCATTAGAGAACATAAAGAAGGAATCATATCCTTAAACCTAGTTACAGCGCTTTCTGAAAGACTTCTAGTGTAATGAAACTTATTCCCTACTGCTGGGTAGTCCATCAGAGTAAATGTAAATGTTATTAAGAAATGATCAGACAAAAGGGAGTTTTCAGGGAATACTGTTAAGTCTTCTATTTCCATACCATAAGTCAGAACAAGATCTAAGATATGATTAAAGTGGTGGGTGGACTCATTTACTTTTTGAGCAAAGCCAATAGAGTCTAATAATAGATTAAATGCAGTGTTGAGGCTGTCATTCTCAGCATCTGTGTGGATGTTAAAATCGCCCACTATAATTATCTTATCTGAGCTAAGCACTAAGTCAGACAAAAGGTCTGAAAATTCACAGAGAAACTCACAGTAACGACCAGGTGGACGATAGATAATAACAAATAAAACTGGTTTTTGGGACTTCCAATTTGGATGGACAAGACTAAGAGACAAGCTTTCAAATGAATTAAAGCTCTGTCTGGGTTTTTGATTAATTAATAAGCTGGAATGGAAGATTGCTGCTAATCCTCCGCCCCGGCCCGTGCTACGAGCATTCTGACAGTTAGTGTGACTCGGGGGTGTTGACTCATTTAAACTAACATATTCATCCTGCTGTAACCAGGTTTCTGTTAGGCAGAATAAATCAATATGTTGATCAATTATTATATCATTTACCAACAGGGACTTAGAAGAGAGAGACCTAATGTTTAATAGACCACATTTAACTGTTTTAGTCTGTGGTGCAGTTGAAGGTGCTACATTATTTTTTCTTTTTGAATTTTTATGCTTAAATAGATTTTTGCTGGTTATTGGTAGTCTGGGAGCAGGCACCGTCTCTACGGGGATGGGGTAATGAGGGGATGGCAGGGGGAGAGAAGCTGCAGAGAGGTGTGTAAGACTACAACTCTGCTTCCTGGTCCCACCCTGGATAGTCACGGTTTGGAGGATTTAAGAAAATTGGCCAGATTTCTAGAAATGAGAGCTGCTCCATCCAAAGTGGGATGGATGCCGTCTCTCCTAACAAGACCAGGTTTTCCCCAGAAGCTTTGCCAATTATCTATGAAGCCCACCTCATTTTTTGGACACCACTCAGACAGCCAGCAATTCAAGGAGAACATGCGGCTAAACATGTCACTCCCGGTCCGATTGGGGAGGGGCCCCAGAGAAAACTACAGAGTCCGACGTTTTTGCAAAGTTACACACCGATTTAATGTTAATTTTAGTGACCTCCGATTGGCGTAACCGGGTGTCATTACTGCCGACGTGAATTACAATCTTACCAAATTTACGCTTAGCCTTAGCCAGCAGTTTCAAATTTCCTTCAATGTCGCCTGCTCTGGCCCCCGGAAGACAATTGACTATGGTTGCTGGTGTCGCTAACTTCACATTTCTCAAAACAGAGTCGCCAATAACCAGAGTTTGATCCTTGGCGGGTGTGTCGTCGAGTGGGGAAAAACGGTTAGAAATGTGAACGGGTTGGCGGTGTACACGGGGCTTCTGTTTAGGGCTACGCTTCCTCCTCACAGTCACCCAGTCAGCCTGCTTTCCCGGCTGCTCGGGATCTGCCAGAGGGAAACTAACGGCGGCTAAGCTGGTATGGCTAAATATTCTCAATGTGTTACATTAAAAAAAAGAAGTAATTTTTGTTTTAACTCATCTTGTTAACAGGTGGAAAGCAAAACCTCTCTACAAGTGATGTAACTGTGTCTCCTCATAAAATATTACACTACGTAGACCATGTTCCCTCACTAACGTTCCTTTTTGAATGAGCCGACTGAATGTGTGCCAGCCCTCCTGACGAACACTAAATACTGTATTATTATTATTACTACAGTTGAACAGCAACACAAATTACAGCATCCAAAATAAACTTAAATCAACACCTTGCTCAAAAACATTTGATACAACAGAACATTATAATCCTCATTTATGAAGCAAGGGTGACTGTTGGGTTATACCACATTAGGTTTGTATAAGTGTACCTATTAAACTGGCAAGTGAGTGCAACAAACCCTTGAACTACTACATTTTGAACTACAAGCACATCTTGATTGTTTAATTTCAACTAACGTGGTGACAACTATTTATGGACTTGACTAACTGTGCAACAATACTGAGCAAGAAATTTGCTAAACCCTTTGCCACAAAGTGCAAGTTATGACTCTGCAAACACCAACCTGGTCCTGCAGATCGTAGTCATAACTGTCATGCAGGAGAAGGCTGAGGACATAGCGGGTGTAAATCATGGCATCGATCCCACACTTCTCCAGCTCCTGGCCGAGCCAGTTTTGCACTGGCCCCAGTGACTGCAGCAGAGACATCTCTGAGGCAGGCAGGGAGCCCACGAGGGGGTAGGGACAAGAGAGATTTGCAGGAGGAGCTGGACCGTCTGAATCGGTGCTCACTGGACGCATGGGACCTCAGGTTTTAGCCATTCTTAGGTTGAGCAGCATTTTTAACTTGAGTTAAGGTAGGGTTGTTGGCGACGAGCTGTTCGAAGGAAGGAGGAGGCAGAACCTATCTGGAAGGGGTCGTCACTCCAGTAGGGTGCAGCAAAGGGTCTCTACATGGGTATACATGTAGGATTTTTTTTTTCTTTTTTATTGCTTTGAGCAAAATGGGATAATTTTACTCATCAGGCATGGCTTATGCTGCTGTGCAAAACACAAAAACGTGTTTGCATCTCAGTTGGAGCGGCCCATTGTGGAGGGGCTACGTCTTACTTCACCGGCACTACCTGAAAAAGAACAAAAACATGCATCAGTTACACTAATATATTTTACACCTTGAAAGCATTCAAACATTTTTTTTTAACCAAACTATCAAAAATATGCAAAAGGCAGCATTAAAGGGTGTTGTGTAGCACCCCCCTTCTCCTTTTAAACCACTTAAGTTATGAAAAGAATTTTATTCAGCACCACTATAATTTTGTTCCTCAGCAAGGAATAAATAAATAAATGATTAACAATCTCACATCACCATTATCAGAATTTTCCTAGTCGAAATATTTTTAGATTTTTACCCACATGGTCAAAATACACTGAAAAACATTATGACACATTTTCGGTGATAACGTCACAGATCGCGGGGGCGGGGTCACTTTGGTACTTGGTCAGCATCAGCAGTATGTATTAAAAACTGTGACCAGCTTATTGCCTCAGTAACAATGGAGCTAACCAAGCTACAGGCACCTGCCGCTGATCTGAATATTACACTGGATAGCTCATTGGCCCACACATTCCGTACAAAACGCTGAAGCAAACTGGCGGCCATCTTACCACTCGCAAGTTATGCGGACCGCACATAGACAGCTTATTAGAACGTTGACAGTTTTGAGTAATAACCCAGCCAATTCTCTCATTTCCTAATTTTTGAAAACTTCATCCCTCCTCATATGTGTGCCATGATTAGCTATTTATCTCATTTATTTATTTTAGTACTTTGACACATTCTTCCCTTCTGTTTTCAATTCCTCATATCTCACCGGGACAAATACTCATTCTATATATATGGACCATATAGTGAACAAAAGTGAACAAGAACAAAATTGGATGGATAACAAAAGTCATGATGGATAGTATAGCAACAGTGGATTTTTTTTTTTACTAGTTCCACTGAAAGAATAAAACACCACTTAACTAGTTACAGGAGAGGTGGGTTTCCTTTGCCATGACAATATTTATTACAAACAGCTCTATGAGCTTCAACCTAATATTAGTAATAAAGCTCATAGCAACAACACCCAAAGCTCCAAAACTATGCACAAGTTGACCTAATAAATGTCTTAAAATAGTTAATCTAACACAAAACTCATCATGTGTCTATACACAAGCCACTTATACTAACTATTAAAGAACACAAAAATTTCATGCTGCACAAATACTGGAGCACAGACTTCTTGGAAGGTCTATAAGTACAACTAAGGCACGGCAAGCCATATTATCTCATTTATTTGTCACAACATGCTTAGAAAGGACAGAAACTGTCAGTCCACAGCAGCTGGCAATCACTGCCAGTGGTTTCTGCGAAGGTCTACACTGTTCCTAGCTGTGGGGACAGAATACAGAGTTGCGATTAGTCAACCGCTTCTTCTTTTGGTTTACAGGTTGGCAGGTCTGCTAAAGACACACCTATGTATACATGGTTGAGTGAAGGCTAAAATGAATATGGATTATTTCCAGGATATGTGATCTTTTTTATATCAATTTCCAGGAAAAAAAAAAAAAACACACTAAATTTTCAAGTTTTCAGGATGTATGGGAACCCTGGCATCATAGAGTCTAAGAAACCTTCAACTGTGACTGGAAATTCAAAAGACAAAACTGACAGAGGAAGAGACAGATAGAAAGTGACAGAAAACACAGCTTTTAGACATAAGTGACTAACGATCTTGTGGCAAATAACTCAGGATATATTCCTGACATATTTTACAAGAATATGTTGCTGGATACCTGCTGGACAGGAAAGATGACACTCCCACTGGTCTGTTGTGTCAGCTATCAATACTATCATGAGTTACAGTATTCCTTGGTGAGCCGAAATGAGTCAGTAGGGAGACTAATGGTTTACAGACAGTCACATGTCCTAAAGTAAACTTTGAACCCTGCCGCTTCCTCCTTCATGCCATATGCAAGATCTCGATGACTGAGAAACAGCTTCAACAGATCTCTCGACAAAGCCTTATCAAAATCCCTCCTGTATTTTTTGAGTTATTGTGTACACATTTGGTGGCTCATTAAGAAGCACGGAATGTGTCCTGTGACAAATGTATTTGCATTTCCGAGTGCTGCTAAAGCCGGGTTCACATGGCAGGACAATTAGGCCGATATCGGACCCGATCTTCCCCTTCCGACAATCGTGATGACGCAAAAGATAATCTTATCAGATATTCCTCCCATGTGTGGTGTGTTAAGAGCGCTCTGATCTGCTCGGAAGGGTGTCAGAAGCACTCTGATCGCAAGTCAGGGATATTTAACATGTTGGATTTTTTTGGCCCGATATCGCAGCGTGTGTTGTGTCCTCAAACCACAAACGAGCATGCAGCCTGCTGAATGTGACGTGCAGCCAATCAGAAAGCGAAGTGACGGACGTACAGAGAAAATAAAATCAAAACAGCTGTTCTGACTTACCAGAAAGTCCGGTGGTCGCGTTGTCTCCACTCCTTTAAAGAACACCTTTTCTTTTTGTATTGTTTTTTCCCCTCTGTTTTAAATAGTCCACAAAGTACCTCCATTTGTTTACTCTGAAGTCACGTTTAATCTCGAGAGATTTTGTGAGATTTCCTGTCTGAGCTGTAAATGTTCGTGTGTGGCGTTGTTGTCCTTACCGTGTGGCTGAACACCACACACTGTACGACCAAACCTGTTAGATCCATGATTTTTTTTTTATCTTCACATGTGTAGTCTCTCAGGTTTTGGAAACCTAAAGATAATTTGAAAATCCTGTCGTGTGAACCAGGCTTTAACAGAAAGAACCCTGGTATTCCCCACATTACAAACATCTTAAAAAAAAAAAACAATAAAAATCAGGGTATAACCATATATGTCCTGAATTAGCAATGTGTGAGTGTGTCATGGAGCTGTATATAAGAACTAGAGAGCGCACTCCCAATGCTGCACACTAAATGAAAAGTCCCTTCATGGACAGCGACATGACGTCTCCTAACCGGTACCGGATGTTAATGCATTTTCAATGGAGATTCGCGACTGAACACACTCAGAAAAATGCTCGCAAAATACGTGTTAAAATGCCATTTTGACCTGGATATCGAGCCAGTAAAATTAAATTACATTAAATTATGTCAGGAAAGTATTAAACTTACTCTGACACTCACATATTCCCAAATATTAGTGTTGAGAGTTACACAGATCTGCGCTGTTAAGCTACGCTGCTGGGCTGAGCTGCTGCTGTGTTCAACGCAGCGCAGCTCCTAAAACCATTACAACACATACATACATACATACATATATATATATATATATATATATATTTTTTTTTTAACAATTATCCTTTACTGACCGAGTTTCATTCATGAAGTCAGTGGTATGGGTACACATCTCTGTGTGGGTGTGACTGTGAGCGGCACAGCGCGGGTCATTATAACCTCGTTATTTTAAAGGTGCAAATTAAAAAAAATCCCATCTTGGCAAACAATTTTAATCACTAACGACAAGTATTTTAACTAGACATTGGTCTAGCAGTGGAAAATATCAACTAGACATAAGTGAAATTAACGGTCCGTGTCATCGGGCAACACAGGTACGGCAGGAAACATACAGCTGTTTATCATCCAAATGTCACGGACAAAGTGACAACAATAACCAAAACCACTTACTTATAGAAGGAAATATTGCCTCTCCCTTGTTCCTCCGTTTGTGGCTTTGCCAACATGCGCAGCTTTTCGGCATATTCCACCTGTTCCTTGACGAGACTAAGTGAACTTCTATGCACGCAAATCACTAACTTACCCGAAATTAAAATGGTGATCACGCCTCCTTGTCGGCACGCAGCTCAGTGCTACTGCGCTCTCTAGTTATTATATACAGCTCCATGGAGCGTGTAAAGCTGTGTGTAATTGTGATGACAGCAGTTTTGAAATGTGAAGAGCAAATGGAGGCTTCAATGATTTGATTGGCTGGGTCTGCTGTCACTCACATGGGCAGTGGGTTACCCGTGGCAGACGTCAAAAGGGCAAGATAAGAAGCTTTACAGCACGGAACAACCATTCATGTGCATACAAATGAAGCGCGTGTGAAAGGTTTATTATTCAACATGGGTATTTACTCGAAAGAGAGAAGAAAAATATAAGATAACTGACAAGTGACCACAACCCAGCTGTTTGTTGTAAACCCACTACCCCCGGGAGACTGACTGTCCACGCACAAACTTTATCCTGCAAGCAATGTGACCGCAACGCCTCTAGGAAGAATGCGGCTTATGTAATACTAACCAACGAGTGAAACACTACAGCGTGGATGCGTTACAACTTAATGCTTACGATTTGATGACAGCTACACAACAGCGGGGCAGTAGTTTTAAACAGATCAGTCTGATTTATACAACTGCGTCGGTTATTCGGCATCACAGGTTGGAGCTAACAAGTTAGCCGCGAGAGCAGGTTGACTGCAGACAGTTTTTGTTTTAAGTCACTTAGCTAAAACGATTCAATTTCATTAATGCATCAGCGATACGCGTCTGCGCGGAGACTAGTTCGGGACGCGTGCGCGTTAGCCGCTGTGACATTCAGAGCTATGCTAGCTGACAAGCTAACGTTAACGCAACCTGACTGAAACGTTCCGGGTGGAAATGAGCCGCCCCAAACGGAATTTAAGTTGTTACGTTTTATGTATGAACGCCCAGTTCAACTGGGAAATAGCGTTACCTAGCTTTGGATAGGTAACGTAGGCTATGCTAAGGTAGTTGTTGTGACCGGAGAGGAGGAACGGCTGCCCCTGGAGAGGAGCTCCGTCAGACGGTTTCCCTTCAAAAAAAAAAGGGGGGGGGGAGGAAAGTGCGCCATATCGTACGCCAGTGAACCGGGGATTTAACGCTCAACTACGCAAGAAGTTCCAACCGAGCTCGCCGGCGCAGCTTACCTGCCGTGAGTTGAAGTAAGAAAAAAAAAAAAAAGGGAGGGGAGAGCGGCTATTTCTCTCCCGGTGCCGTTCCGAGCTCTGGAATTTGCTGCGGTAGCATCGCGTATCATGGACGCCGACAGAAATGGCGTTGTTATCACGTCCAGCGTCGACAGCGACGTCTCTCCTGTGTTGAGGAAACTGGTGACATTCCGGCTCAAACAAGGGGGAAGGTCATTGCTCGACCGGCACGCGCTACGCGGAGCCACAATGTCGGCTGGTGAATGTCTGTTTCATTCATAGAACGACTTTCGAAGCGCCACCCTCCGCGTTCGTATCTAAGCAACAAGGCAAACACTCGCCGTCCTGTTCTGGAGGCTTGATGCTTCCGCTGAAGTATTGCATCAGAAGCCCAAGTAGTGCCACAATTACAGTCAGATCCATAAGTATTTGGACAGTGGCACAAGGTTTACTTTTTCGCATAAACTATCACAATATGTGCTTATAGAGTCGACTTTTAGCTTTAAGAATTATGTCCATTTTTATACATGATGCTCTATATAAATTGGGCAAACATAAATGTATATATATATATACTTATATATATATATATATATATATATATATATATATATATATATATATATATATATATATATATATATATATATATATATATATATATTGGTTTTTTTTTAAGTCCTTTACAGACCCTAATGCCCACTTGTGCTTATCACTGGCTACTGATGCGAGCCTACAACTCCCCATGGGTGCGACACCAATCCATCACAGGTTACTTTCACAGCCAAGACCAATGCCCATTGACAATTGGGTAGACTGGCCTGATGGTTGCTTTCCAAAGGTGGGGATGGACTAGTTGTTTGCCTGGGTAGGTGCCACCCAGAAGCCAAGGCAGTCCATGATGTGGTGGATACGGTGGTACCAATGCATGCTTTCAAACCTGACCTGGATTGGGGCAATGCAGATGAAGCATCTTGTCCAAGAACACAGACCAGAAATCAAACCCCAGTCTACATATTGGTAGCCCAATTCCTTTTTTTTAATACCAAGTTTTAAAAAGGGATTAAGTTCCATTTTGATAAATCAGTTTTTATAATTGATATTACTTTATCATAATTTGACACTTTCAGGTTTCCAAAGTCTTTTCTTAGGTGAATGCCCAAGTACTTCATTGATTGCTGCTCCCAATTAATCGAATAGTTTTGCTTTATAAATTGGTTTGGTTCAAAATTTAAAGATAAAGCTTTGGATTTTTGAACATTAATTTTGTATCCTGACATGCTACCAAACTCTGTCAAGGATGTCATCAGGACAGGTAATGATGAGTTTGGGTTCTCCAGATAAATCAAGACATCGTCTGCGAACAGCGCTATTTTCTGTTCTTGTTCCGACATGGTTATACCCTTAATATTCACACACTGTTTTATCCATTGGCTAAGTGGTTCCAGAAAGATGGCAAATAATAAAGGGCTGATTGAGCAGCCTTGTCAACACCCCCTCTCTAGCTTGATTGTCTTTGATAGACTACCATTGACCTTGATCCTTGCTATTGGATCCATATATAGAGACCGCACAGGTAGCCCCAGTCCTATGCTACTGTGCAACGGGGATTATTCTTAATAAATGACATCATATTTAGAGACAGATATTCCTTGAGTTATGGTTTGACTGTATAAATAAAGTTGATTGAAGGCCTCGGAGATATATCAGCGAGTGTAGGTGACTTTACAACATGGTACTCGCAACACTAAGTCCCTACCCATACTTTGGGCATGTAGGAAATAATGAGACCAAGAGGGACCAAGACTATGAATTCTTGGACCTTCATAATCTTGTCAGGACAATGACAGGTACCTTCAAACTCCAAAGACTCTGAATCTTCAAGCCTGAGTGATTATAATCATCTTGATGTTAATCCAGGACAATCGCAGTTTTAAGGCAGACTGACATGACTATCACTTGGGTATTGTTTCTTGAGCTACCAAGCACGAGACAAAAGATTAGTTTCAAATGGTCAAAAACCATCTAACTGCAACAAACAAATTACCTCTGAATTCTTCTTTTACTTTAGTTTTTCAGCTTCCCAGAAGGGTGCTTGCTCAATTATTAGAGAGTTCCTGTTTTGTGGTAATTTGAAACCTGAACGCTACATCAAAGGGGAAGTTGTATGGATTTTCGCCATCAATACACCCAGTGTACATGCTGTAAAACATCCTTTTGCTCAAGACCAAAGTCTCAGAATCATATATTATGCAATCTAGTCCATATGTAATTGGGCAGTGACCCAATGTTTGCTATTTTGCTTCTGTACATCACCACAGTGGAGATGACATTTAACCATTAAGATGTTCTTGCAGTGTAGATCTTCAGCGTTAATTCAAGTGGGTTTATCAGAAATATCACATTAAATATTTAGGAAATAAACCTACGTATTTGCATATACAGTTTTTTCCAATTCCAGAGGCTGAAAGTAACAGAGCAAGCAAACATAACTCTAAATATAAGGATTAAATAATCACTTTTACAGCCAGTTGTCTTGAGACATTGACTATTTCCAAGTCATGATTGATCTGGTTGACCTTATCAAGGCAATTCTGGAATACACCTGAATGTGTGTCACATTTGGTCCAGATTAGAGTTAAAAATCAATCAAAATTTGTGCAAAGAGTGAAATCAGTGTTTGACCATTGATGCCAATGATTGTCTTTTGGGAAATTTGACCTCATGTGGGCAATTCTAGAACCCATGTTCATATGTGTGCCATTTATCTATTTTGACCCAGATAATCCTGATCTTTGCCAAAAAAAAAAAACCCTTACAGTTCTGGGGTTGATCAGTCATGCGCTAATCAGCCTATTATTTTCAATTAGCATTTCATTGAAAGGACAAATGGAGTTTCTCAATAAGAGGAATTACAGGGAAACAAATGACATACAGAAGACAAGCAGTGAGTAATTTTTGCTTCCTGTGACACACTTCCGAGTCTGCTCATCCTTTTTTAAACAATTTAAATGCTTATCTATGAATTGACCAATCATGGATCACCTTTTACCAACAAGCCAATTTTGCTCGCTGTTTGAGTCATGTTACATCTTGCAGGCATAACCCAAGGGAAAATTTCTTCCAAGGCATAATTATGAAAAACATGGAGTAAAGGTACCCAGGTGAACATATCTAGTTAAATGTGCTTGTTTTGGTGACTTCCCTCACCGGTCATCTTCATGCACTGTTAGTCAATTTTTAAGAATTGCCTTCTCTTGATCATATATGTTGATGTAAACATGATGTCATCATGTATGAATCAGTCATTAAGAAATAGGAACAGTGCTTTTGTATCGTAAGTGTAGAGGCAGTCTTGATGGCTTCCTTCACCAGTCAGCATAATGCACATTCACTCACTTTTTGACAATGGCTTACTCTTGATGCATATATGTTGAGGTAAATATAATATCAACATATATAAGTCAGTCATTAAGAAGTAGAAACAGTGCTGTTGCATGGTAAGAGTAGAGTAGACGCACCTCAAAAACTGTGCATGAATGAGACTGGTGAGAGAAGCCACCAAGACCTTGACCCAAATTATCAATCACTGGTATATTTGACTTCACATGGGTGATTCCAGAACCCATCTATGTACATGTATGTGTGAAGGTTTGTGCATAACATCAGAGTGAAGAAATTTGACCTCTGACCCTGATTTCCTTGACCTTTGCCCCCCCAAAAACCATTTTAAAAGCAGTTCGAGTCGCCTAAGTTTGACAGACATTGGCCAAAGGACCTGGGAGGAGCCATGAACCAACACAGCAAATTACATTGTGATGTTACCATGCATAACAGAAAATAGATTACAGTTTCTGTAATTTAATCAGTACCCCATTCAGTGCTGACAAATCTCTCGCAATTGGTCCTTTTGTACTACACTGATCCATTCAAATCCTTAATTGCCTGTGAACACCTTTAATGATTTAATTATATTTAACAAATTGTCAGTTTGTTCCACTGCCACATAAGCCACAAAGTCATTCAATGAGCTTGATCTTTTTAATAATTCAGATGGGATTCTTCACATTCTGTTCAGCTGATCTTTTCAGTGGGATTAAGTTGACTCAGCTGTTATTGAAATAGGTCAAGGGACACAGGAATTTCTGGTCATTTTTCAACAAAACAATTCCCATTGGATCGAATAGAAACTTGGGGTCTCTGAGTAATTTAAGATCAAGAGCTGCTAAGATCTGAGTGGTGGATGAATTTTATCATTTTGGCTGTTGCTGTGAGAAGGCTTTGATGTGTCTTGCCAATAATTTGATAGTAAGATTAAGAGCTCTATGTTGATGAGCGAAAAGCAGCGGGAAGAGGCTGTTGTAATGGCCGTGTCTGTCTGTATGGCAATATCTTTAAAATGCAAAGAGCTATTTCAATCAAACTTGGTGGATAAACTCAGGTGACAGTCCCCTCGCAACTCAGGTCATGTCGAGGTCATACATCAAAGTTCAAGGTCAAATCAGAGGTCATTGTCTCCTGTCTACAACAGTACAGTCAAAACTGCAAAGAGCAATTTCAGTCAAACTTGGTGGATAAACTCAGGTGACAGTCCCCTCGCAACACAGGTCATGTCAAGGTCATGCATCAAAGGTCAAGGTCAAATCAGAGGTCATTGTCTCCTGTCTACAACAATACAGTCAAAACTGCAAAGAGCAATTTCAGTCAAACTTGGTGGATAAACTCAGGTGACAGTCCCCTCGCAACTCAGGTCATGTCAAGGTCATACATCAAAGTTCAAGGTCAAATCAGAGGTCATTGTCTCCTGTCTACAACAATACAGTCAAAACTGCAAAGAGCAATTTCAGTCAAACTTGTTTCATAAACTCATTAGGCCGTCCTCATGCAATACAGGTCATGTCATAGATCAGAGGTCAAGGTCAAATCAGAGGTCGTCATCTAAAATACATTAATGAGATGAGACACAAATAGTTCTCTGTATAGATTTTGCACTCCAGGGGCTAAGAAATGTATCAGATATCTTGTGACCTTTGACCTCACAATGACATCATGCAAAGCTAAAATTTATGTGCCATCACTGAGTCACTGCCGCCTTCTGGATGACTTGTTTTGTGGTTGGTATGCATGTCTTGCAGCTGATTTTATTTAACTGATCGCTTGATTAAGATGCAGTATTTGACTGGGACAATGTGAATGTTCTTTGGAGACATTTCTGTCCCTGTCAGTGATTAGGCCGTGGGTGAATTCAGACACGCACCGGCTGGTGGTGATGTAAGAGTGCAGCTCTGACGCCATGAATGTGTCTTTTCTGAAGGACTTTGTTGGGCTGCTGACGACAGTGGATGAAAGACTCTCCTTGTCATGTGCTTCACTGTCTTTGTGAGCATGTGATGTGACGACGTGTCCGACACCAGGATCGTTAGCGATCGGACAATGTTCATCTGAATTACGTCACACCCAAGCGGCTCTAAAGCCGAGAGAATGTGGATACGTCACTCGGTCACAGTCCAGCCACAGCGAGGCTGCTATCAGCACCGTGCACGTGCTGTCAATGCAAATAACTCGTCCTGAGACAGACGGTCCAGCAGGTTTACATTCTGAGACGACTTGAACAGAACTCAGAGGTTTGTCTTTTGTTTTCTGTATCATCTTTCTCTTTAGAATGTGGTGAAGACACAGAATTGAGCATTCAAAGAATTCGACTCCCACCCAAAATAAATTCACCACCTTTTATCGAATTGAGCTTTAGGAATGCTGCAATATATTTGAAAATATTCTCATTTTGAAGGCTTTTTTTGGGGGGGTCAGCCAACAAAACAGTTTTCCTGAAAATGACTGGAAATGCTGATGTTGCCCTCTGACCCCAATGAACTCACCCTTCCCTGCGTCTTATTAAGCCCCAGAAGCTCGACAGCAAATTTTGGTCCCAAAAGACTGTTTGTATTGTGTCTTTAATGGTCTCCAGCGTCATCTTCTACGCTGTAGTGTGCTGGGGCAGCAGGCTGAAGTCAACTGACGCAAACAGACTCAACAAGCTCATCAAGAGAGCTGGCTCTGTCCTGACCGTTGAGCTGGAGTTTGTGGTGGAGGTGTCAGAGAGGAGGATGTTGAGGAAACTGCTCAACATCTTGAACAACACTTCCCATGCTCTACATGCCACACTAACGTCCTATCAGGGCACCTTCAGCCATAGACTGAGAGCACCGAGGTGCACCACCAAACGCCACAGGAGGGCTTTCCTACCTGTGGCAATCAGCCCGTATAATTCCTCCACCTTCTGCAAGATGAATACTAAACAGAGTTATTCAGAGTTATGTGTAATATCGAACATCTTGTGCAAATGTCTTCCAATTATTTCATATAAATTTGTTGTACTTATTGTAAAAAAGAAAAAAACATTGTTCACTGTTTTCTGTTTTGGTACTCTGGCAAAATAATTTCCTTTGGGGTAAATCAAGTTGATCTTATCTCATCTTATCATATCTTATCTTATATCATCTTACTTCTCACTATTGGCAAAATAATTTCCTTTGGGGTAAATAAAGTTGATCTTATCTCATCGTATCTTATCTCATCTTACTTCTCACTATTGGCAAAATCATTTCCTTTGGGGTAAATAAAGTTGATCTTATCTCATCTTATCGTATCTTATCTTATATCATCTTACTTCTCACTACTGGCAAAATAATTTCCTTTGGGGTAAATAAAGTTGATCTTATCGTATCTTATCTTATATCATCTTACTTCTCACTATTGGCAAAATAATTTCCTTTGGGGTAAATAAAGTTGATCTTATCTCATCTTATTGTATCTTATCTTATATCATTTTATTTCTCACTATTGGCAAAATAATTTCCTTTGGGGTAAATAAAGTTGATCTTATCTCATCTTATCGTATCTTATCTTATATCATTTTACTTCTCACTATTGGCAAAATAATTTCCTTTGGGGTAAATAAAGTTGATCTTATCATATCTTATCTTATATCATCTTACTTCTCACTATTGGCAAAATAATTTCCTTTGGGGTAAATAAAGTTGATCTTATCTCATCTTATTGTATCTTATCTTATATCATTTTACTTCTCACTATTGGCAAAATAATTTCCTTTGGGGTAAATAAAGTTGATCTTATCTCATCTTATCGTATCTTATCTTATATCATTTTACTTCTCACTATTGGCAAAATAATTTCCTTTGGGGTAAATAAAGTTGATCTTATCTCATCTTATCATATCTTATATCATCTTACTTCTCACTATTGGCAAAATAATTTCCTTTGGGGTAAATAAAGTTGATCCTATCTCATCTTATATCATTTTACTTCTCACTATTGGCAAAATAATTTCCTTTGTGGTAAATAAAGTTGATCTTATCTCATTGTATCATAGCTTATCTTATATCATCTTACTTCTCACTATTGGCAAAATAATTTCCTTTGGGGTCAATCAAGTTGATCTTATCTCATCTTATATCATTTTACTTCTCACTATTGGCAAAATAATTTCCTTTGGGGTAAATAAAGTTGATCTTATCTCATCTTATTGTATCTTATCTTATCTCATCTTACTTCTCACTATTGGCAAAATAATTTACTTTGGGGTAAATAAAGTTGATCTTATCTCATCTTATCGTATCTTATCTTATATCATCTTACTTCTCACTACTGGCAAAATAATTTCCTTTGGGGTAAATAAAGTTGATTTTATCATATCTTATCTTATATCATCTTACTTCTCACTATTGGCAAAATAATTTCCTTTGGGGTAAATAAAGTTGATCTTATCATATCTTATATCATCTTACTTCTCACTACTGGCAAAATAATTTCCTTTGGGGTAAATAAAGTTGATTTTATCATATCTTATCTTATATCATCTTACTTCTCACTATTGGCAAAATAATTTCCTTTGGGATAAATAAAGTTGATCTTATCTCATCTTATTGTATCTTATCTTATATCATCTTACTTCTCACTATTGGCAAAATAATTTCCTTTGGGGTAAATAAAGTTGATCTTATCATATCTTATATCATCTTACTTCTCACTACTGGCAAAATAATTTCCTTTGGGGTAAATAAAGTTGATTTTATCATATCTTATCTTATATCATCTTACTTCTCACTATTGGCAAAATAATTTCCTTTGGGATAAATAAAGTTGATCTTATCTCATCTTATTGTATCTTATCTTATCTTATCTTACTTCTCACTATTGGCAAAATAATTTCCTTTGGGGTAAATAAAGTTGATCTTATCTCATCTTATCATATCTTATATCATCTTACTTCTCACTATTGGCAAAATAATTTCCTTTGGGGTAAATAAAGTTGATCCTATCTCATCTTATATCATTTTACTTCTCACTATTGGCAAAATAATTTCCTTTGGGGTAAATAAAGTTGATCTTATCTCATCTTATTGTATCTTATCTTATCTCATCTTACTTCTCACTATTGGCAAAATAATGTTGTGTGGGCCGCTGAAGAGGAGGTACTGCTGGCCCACCACCACCAGAGGGCGCCCTGCTTGGAGTGCGGGCTCCAAGCACGAGAGGGCGCCAGACCCAGAAGAAGTGACAGCTGTCACTCATCCTCTGCACCAGCTGTCACTCGTTCATCATCACCACCATAAAAGCCGGACTGCAACTCCACCTCCCCGCCGAGAAATCGACTACCATTACCAAGGTAATTTCTCTGTGAACTTAAGACTGTGTATCTGTCTAAACTCTTCTTTGCAGCCGTTTTCCTGTCGGTGAGACTCGTCTGTGGAGGTGGCGTTTGAGGTGTTCAGCGACGGCTTCGCAACACCTCCCACCCAGATAAGTGCTCAAACAGGAGCTGCACGAGTGTGTGCTTGGAGGTGGAGGCGCTTCCTCCCTCGTTAACTGTGGATTTACTGAGTGTGCGGACTCACACTCACTCATCATATTTCTGCTTTCTGCCAGCAGTACCAGGGTCGACAGCCGAAGACAGAGGCCACCTGGGGACTCGGGACTTGGCGGCTCCGGTGTTCTTCAGACCGTTGGTGGTGGAAGCCGTGTGGGACGCAGCTTCTCTCTCGTCGGGGGTTTTCTATCTTCGAGCCTGCCCACACGTCACCTGGTGTTAAATTGACTGTGCAGATTACAGTACGTTTCGTTGTGTATTATCGCAACATTAAATTGTTACCTTTTTGGCTTATTCATTGTCCGTTCATTTGCGCCCCCTGTTGTGGGTCCGTGCTACGACACCTTCCCAACAAATAATTTCCTTTGGGGTTAATAAAGTTGATCTTATCTCATCTTATTTTATCTTATCTCATCTTACTTCTCAATATTGGCAAAATAATTTCATTTGGGGTAAATAAAGTTGATCTTATCATAGCTTATCTTATATCATTTTACTTCTCACTATTGGCAAAATAATTTCCTTTGGGGTAAATAAAGTTGATCTTATGTAATCTTATCTCATCTAACTTCTCACTATTCTGAAATTTTAAGAAACGAAATACGATACAAGCACGGTCACTCGGAGAATGCAACGGCTGCTCGTTACTGTCTTTTTTTCTTTTTTTTTAACACAGCTTCATGCAAATGAATTCTTTTTGAGTCAGTGATGCCATAATATTGAACCAGTTTATCCTTAATGCCCAACCCTTCCACTATGCTGAATCCAAATGGGCCCCAAACTGAGTTAAACAGTTATGACCTTGAGTTTTACCTTTCAAGGTCACCCAACTTCAAAAGTCTTTTCACCAATCGAAAGGGGACATATGATTTAATATTACTATTTAATAGTAACCATATTTGCATGTGTAACCAATCCCACGTAATAGACATTCAAAATATCCCCTATACACGTATAAGTTTGGTGGCTTCCCTCACCATTCTTTTGCATTGACTTAGATTTACCATGCAGTAACATACTGCTTATATTTCTTAAAGATTGGTGTAAAGTGACTTCAAAATGTTCACCCATCTATTCCCTGACTTGGTTTAGTCGTCCAATACTATTTTATTTAATTTATGTTGTGTTGTAGAGTTTTGTTCTCACAGTGAGCTTACAGAGCATAATTTTAGAAATTTTAACAGAATTTTGTTAAAACAGCAAGTCCCTTGTTGTCACGTGGGGTCGCCACAGCAGATTCAGAGGCGGATCTATGGATCTACAGAAGTAGTTTTAAGAATTTCTTAACTTTAAAAAGAAAAATGAGCGCAAGTTGGCACACATATTATCATGGCACTACTTGTTGAAAAAAGCAATTTAGTGGTGGAGAGTGTGTTGATCAAAAGCAGCAGCACCAGAGACGGGATTTTAGCCTTCAAAGCATCCTGTTTGGCAGAAGTGGCGACACTAAGTTGACCAGAATGCGCGGCATGTGAGGAATTCTGTGGCGTGTCATTTAAGCCCTGACAACTGTTTACGAGCTTGAACACAGACTGACAGCGACACCGGGTCAACAGGTCGTTCTTTGGAGACAGGTTTTAAAGCGCAAGGCCATCACGCCTTTTGTTCAGCGAGCAATTGTTAAAAGTCCTTTGTTACAAGTGACACCAGCCATCCGCGATTACAAGAACTCAGTGGGCTGTTATTTGTAGTTCTGTTTATTTTAGCTTTCAATTCTCATATTCATATTTACGTTACAACTTAAGCGTACTCCTGCACATATGACATTTTACCACAGTGATCTCAACTTTTATGAGGCCAACAGACTGGCAGACAAAACCTTAGCGCCAATGGGAAATCTGACCTTGTTGGGTAATTCTGGAACTCATCACCATATGTGTGTGTGAGGTTTGGTACAAATCAAAATGAAAAAAAAAAAAAAAAAAAACTTAAAATTTGACCTTTGACCCCAATGACCTTGACCTCAATGATTCACCATTTGTAAATTTGACCTTGCCTGGGCACTTCCAGGCCCCACATACAAATGTGTGCCACGTTTGGCTCAAATTTGAGTGGAAAACTAATTTTTACCTTTTTTTGACACCCATGAGCCACCATAAGCCCTTTTTTCCCCAACATGAATCTATCGGAGAGGACTTCCTGTTAATGACCCAGACTGCTACACCCTGCTTTCTGAATGGAAGGATTCCGAAAATCCAGTTGCAGTGAAGCAGATGGTGAAAAGGACTAATTAGTCTGCATATTGGCGAAGAGGATCACGTCTCTCGATCTGCCTGTGTAAATTCACTGGTCTGTCTAAACCTCGGTGTGATTGTCTTTCTTCTGTGCCCAGGATCTAGCCACTCTTTGCGGTCATGGCCTGATCTTCCATCCACGTCTCTCTGAGGTTGCTGCCTGCTCATCCCATCGGTCCCTTACAGTTCGTCCTCAAAATCAAATCTGGTTATTCCTCTCAATTTATTGTCAGTGAGCTGCCTTGGAGTTCTCTTCTGGTTGGTAACAACATCTTGATCACGACCAAAACAAAAGCTTTGAGTGCAAATCAGGTGAAAAGTTTGCTGGAAATTGCCCGAAGGACCTTTGAGGAGTCAAGGAAGAAACCAACGGAGAAACAGTCAAACTTGCTTGTTTTAAAATTTAAAATACTTGAGCTTTAATTCTTCACTTGGTGATGTCACACCCTGTTCAGTCAGGCTGTTTCCAAGTGGTTCAGGCTGTCTTGCAAAGAGAATTCGATAACACGTGGAGAATGGGCGTAGTCAGTGCAATCATTCCTGTTTGTCTTCAGATCAGGAAATAGGTGATTACATTTTTACCCAGATTCTTTCAAGATTTTTCTTTCTCTTTCTCGCACTGTCCTGTTTGAACCCCCTTTTTTTTAAAGACACCACCATCTACTGGATTCACGAAAAACTGCAGTTGGTTCAGAAAACCTCATTTGGTCAGTACAAGAAATGGCATTTTCAAGCGATAACGCAAATTCTTTAATTGTGAATTCTTACTCATTTTCGATTTTTCCAGATGGGCAAATCAATGCGTTGTTCTTTATGAAATAAATCTAATGTATTTGATATATGTGTTATTAGCTGGAGGTTCGATTCATAATTATTTCATGTGTTTTCATGTGCTCAGCTTATGATTGTTGATCGGCGATCCTAAACCAAAACTTTGTTCCTCTTTGAACCTGAACCAATGAGCAATCAGGAGCAAGGTCACAATCATAGTGACCTAATACATCTCACAAAGGATCTGATTATTTTCTCTCCAAAGGTGGACTTTAGGCTAATTATTGATAATTTAAAAAAAAAAAAAGTAAGTTTTGACATGGGTGGACTCAGGATTGGAATTTAGTTTGGGACATAACTTAGTCTGGTATCTCACTGATGCACGACGTCTAAGTCACAGAGACGACGTGAGGGGTATGAGGTGCCTGCCTGATGATTTGATTTGTTTAAAAATCAAGCGACACCTGGGCACCGCCCCCAACTGAGGCAAAGGGGTGGTAAGCAGCTGCAACCCTCAAGCCAAACTGCACGAATTTCCTTGTGGATGGTGTTCGCAGGTTGTCCCAGCCCAGTGAGATACAAACCTTAAAGTGGACTTTGAGGACTTGGTGGAGGGATGCAGTCTACTGAATGCACAACTACTCCATTTTTGGTGGATCGAGATATCTTTCGATGATTTACTGGCCTCTGGGGTGTATATGCAGAAAGTACCGGCAGTGGCGTTCATGTCTCTAGGTCTTCGGACTGTGATATGGAAAGATGAATGGGAAGAAGTGGGCAGATGTGTTTTTCTTGATGCTGATGTCTTTGTAGGTGAATGAAGTCCAAGTCTTTTGAGTCCTGGTGCTTCCTGTCTTGGTTGTGAGACTTGGATACTAACCAGTGACCTCAGGTAATGACTGGCTGTCTTTGGTCTCTTCTGAGGATCCTTGGCTGCTGACTTTGTGTCAGACAAGACTACTTCAGCAGACCAAGATGAGGTGTATCATTGTGAGGGAATGTCAATTATGACATTTTGGCAACATGGTGCATTCCTGTGGACATGATCCCGCACACAGGTGCATCAGTGTTGAGAGCCTCAGTGACTGGAGAAGTCCAAGGTGATGCTCACATTTCACTTGGCTGTAGCAGATAGTTGCATACTTTCAAGAGGCAGGGATGGAATGATGGTTCCACCGTGCACTGGATGCAGTGAGGCACAACACCAGCTCATTCTCTCAGATCTGACCTGGCCTGAGGTTGTAGATCTGATTTCCCAAGTTCAGGAAAGGTCTAGCAACCCATGCACACCTGCAGAAATCCCATGGGCATTGCCTTGACGTGTCTGTTATGTGTCGACGCGGGTTGAGGAGCGGACCTGCGTCAGACGGAACCCAGCGCTAAAAATAACCAGAAAGCGGTTCCAATAACAAAAACAATTTATTTATTTCACCCACTGGTGCATAATAAAGTGTAAAAACTAAAATAGCGTCCTTCTGGTGGAGTGAAGGCTGGCACGCTCTCCAGCGCCCAAAAGGATCGAAGCCCGGCGCTCCTGGACCCACTACCACCGCCAAACATCCCCCAGGTGGACACGACAAACCGACTCTCTGCGAAGCATAGAAGAGGTGAGGTAAGTCAGCAGTTACAACTAATATCCTTCAAAAGACACACACTATCAGCAACACATTCAGGTCTGTATTTTAAGCTTTATGCAAATGAGCAGCTTCTCACAACAGGTGGAGGATCACTTGTCCGCACGCCACAGCAGTGAGAAGCAAGCTGCACAATTCTCATCACAATTCAAATATACTGCGTAACAAAATACCAAGTTACTATCAACAATTAGTCAAACACTTAATCACCTCTGATGTGTGCTGACAGCATGTGTCCCTCACCCTTCCTGCTTCACGGGCTGTGATGTGTCAAACCCAGGCGCGGTCCTCAGCGTCTCACAAACGAACATCACAAGGTCGAGTTCCCGGCAGTTCTGCTTGAATCACACATGACTTAAATGCAGAACGCCATCCAATTATCTGCTTCAGCTGAAAGTCTTTAAGGCTGCACGTGAGCACCATTCACAGGTGCTGCACATGATGTTGATGAGGGTGAAGGACTCTTCAGCCAGCACCTTCTCCACAGACAAATCAGTTTTCATGCCACCTGGAGAGCAAAGAAAAGAAAAGAACACCAAAATGTCCAGCCACATCCCCCAACACACAACAGTGTCGTCAGCAATGAGGCATCTTTGTGCTGATCATAATCTGGAAAACCAACCATGTGTTATGTGCTGACGCGGGTCAGAGAACCGAACCAGCATCTGACAATGGCCCAGCGCTAAATAACCAGAAAGCGGTTCCAAGAAACAAATTTATTCCCCCTCATGTGCAATAATTCGTGTACAACATAAATATTCAGCTGTCTTGGCAAGGTGAAGGACGGCGCTGCGAGCTCCGTAACGCGGGCCTCTGTTTGTTTAATTTGGTTTGTGAGATGCTGTAATTGCTCCCATATCTTCTCCAAGTGTTCTTGAACTCTTTCCGCAAATGGAACCGCTTCTGCCGCTGGGTCCATTTTGTACTGGCCGGGAACTACTGTTATGTGCTGACGCGGGTCAGAGAACTGAACCAGCATCTGACAATGGCCCAGCGCTAAATAACCAGAAAGCGGTTCCAAGAAACAAATTTATTCCCCCTCATAGTCAGCTGTCTTGGCAAGGTGAAGGACGGCGCGCTCTCCAGCGCCCAAATGGATCAAAGCCCGGCACTTCTGGACTCAGATTCACCGCTGAACACCCCCCAGGTGAATACGACAAACTGACTCTGTGAAGGACGGAAAAGGTGAGGTAAGTCAACAGAGCTACAACAAATATCCTTCAGAGACACACACTATCAGCAACACATTCAGGTCTGAATTTAAGCCTTATGTAAATGAGCAGCTTCTCACAACAGGTGGAGGATCATCAATCCGTACGCCACGGCAGTGAGAAGCAAACTGCACAATTCTCATCAATGTTCAAATATACTGCGTAACAAAACGCCAAATTACTATTAACGATTATTCAGACGATAATCACCTCTGATGTGTGCTGACAGCATGTGTCCCTCACCCGTCCTCCTTCACAGGCACGATGTGTCAAACCCTGGCGCGGTCCTCAGCGTCTCACAACCGAACGTCACAAGGTCGAGTTCCCGGCAATTCTGCTCAAATCACTCATGGCTTAAATGCAGAACGCCATCTCATTATCTGCTTCAACTGAAAGTCTTTAAGTCTGCATGTGAGCATCATCCACAGGTGCTGCAAGTTGTTAGGCCTGCACGTGAACATCCTCCACAGGTGCAGCCAATAGTTCTGATGAGGGTGAAGGACTCTTCTGCCAGCACCTTCTCCACAGAGAAAACCAGTTTGCATACCACCTGGAGAGCAAAGAAGAGAAAACAGCACCCAAATGTCCAGCCAAACCCCCCAACACACAACAGTACCCCCCCATCAACGGGAAGCCTCCCGGCGACCGAACAGACCAGGCCCGAGAACAGCACCTCCCTCCGGGGTCCACGACAGGAAGCAGACGGTGTAACGCCCCCAAAGTCCACAGCAGACAGCAGGACAGGGCACCGCGGCTGGAAGGCCGGCTGGCATCAACAAAACCCCCAAAAGAGTCCCAAGTACAACCTAACATACAAGAACAATACAAAACCCACCCAAACCCTCCCCAGGGGACCATCCCATCCAACCCCGGGAAGAAAAGAAAAACTCCCAAATCCAATAACCCAACATAGCCCCGACAGCACAAAACAAACACAATGTCACAAAGAAAAATAACAAACAACCCCTCCAGACGACATGCAGAGCTCAACACCCCCCAGAAGACCTTTACCGCCAGTTCCAGGAGTAATAACCAAAGCCGGAATCCCACAGAGGTCCCCAGGTATACATGGAGCAACAGCGCCCCCCAGAGGACCGTACCATCAACCCCAGGAGGCACCCTTCCCACAACCCAGGAACCCCAGACCAGGCCACACTTGGCTAGTCAGCCCCACAATCAATTCCCCCCCAGAGGACCATCCCATCAACCCTGGAGGTGGAACCTGGAAGGAAACATAAAAAACACAAAAATCCAACCCCTGGCGGACTCCATTAAACCACCCTGGGGGCAAATAAAACAACCGGAAACCCTGTTACCCTCCCCAGCACCCCAAAAGACCCCAGATTACTCCCAGAGCCTATCGTCAGTACAATTTTGGTGAACGGCACAAAACTACCAAGCCGGGGATGGAAACAGGAAAAACTAACCCAGTCCCATCCCCTAAGCGCAGCGGAAAACCGGAAATACGTCCGGTGCCCCTAAACTGACCATACCACCAGCCTATCGGGAGGGGTGGAACTACTGAAATGGCGAACGGCACAGATCGGCCGACCACTCCAACTGAGGTACGTTCCCGCTGCACTACACCCCGGTAACACCAATGACAAACGGTCAAAGGCCCACCGGGGCTGGAGTGGAACCGGGTAACAACCAAATCCAAAAAAACGCCCCTGACACCCCCCCCCCCCCACCCCCCCCAGGCGCAGAGGTTTTCTGAGAAGCGCTCAGCGTAACCAACCTGCACCACCCCACAACCCAAAAGACAAACGGTCTTAGAGTACGTGAGGTTGGGGTTAGAGAAACAGGGAAATAAAAAACAACAAAACAAAATGACCCAATCCACAAACAAAAATTACCTAAGTTCAAATAATGAAGACATACGATTACCTGAGTCCAGCCGAGCTCCGAACTGCCAGTCATTCACCCAACCAGAACAGCCTCTAATTCCCTAAACACTTTATTAACCCCTACATGAAAACAAAAACATACCAAATAACTAAATAACCAGAGGTCTGCCCCCTTTTTTTTTTTCTTTTTTTTTTAATATATATATTATGCCTGTCCAAAAACACCTGGAGATACATCATCGTTATCTTTCTTGACGCTTATGTGACCTGGGCAATATGGCTGTTTCAGCTCGTCCGAGCTGCATGGGCTCATCCGCAAGAGGAGCCAGAAGTCCCGTCGGAGGAGCCTCAGTGGGGCGAAGAAGAGGCGGCCCTGATCTGTGTCGGGGAAAGCCCCGAGACGGAAAGACCCGCTCAGATGTCCGCCCTCTCTCGCGTCCACGCTCCTTTATCCGATCATCTAGACGAATAACCAAAGATATTAGCTCATCTAAATCTTTTGGTTCGTCACGGACTGCTAGCTCGTCTTTTAATAAATCGTTCAAACCATCCACAAACACTCCTCTCAAAGCTGCGGCATTCCAATCGGACTGAGCAGAAAAAATTCGGAAATCAACGGAATAATCCGCCGCACTCCGCCTCCCCTGCCTGAGATTCAGCAACTGTTGGGCAACGGTATTTGTTTTCACCGGATGGTCAAAAACCAATCGGAACTCCCGGGAGAAATCCTTAAAGGATCCTAACAATGGAGAGTTATTGCTCCACAACACAGTGACCCAAGCTAAGGCGTCACCTCGAAGAAAATTTGTCACATATGAGACACGGCTACCATCAGAAGAGAAGGGAGCCGGTCACTGAGCAAAAACCAGAGAACATTGCATCAAAAACGTAGCACAGGCTTCAACGTTTCCCGCATAAGGTTCTGGATGACAAATAATTGGTTCGGAAGCCGACTTTCTGGGTGACGGAGTTATCTGCACCGGTATCGATGGTGCCGCAGCTCGAGCAGCAGGAAGCGGAACGGCTTGCGCTGCGAGCTCCGTAACGCGGGCATCTGTTTGTTTAATTTGGTTTGTGAGATGCTGTAATTGCTCCCATATCTTCTCCAAGTGTTCTTGAACTCTTTCCGCAAATGGAACCGCTTCTGCCGCTGGGTCCATTTTGTACTGGCCGGGAACTACTGTTATGTGCTGACGCGGGTCAGAGAACTGAACCAGCATCTGACAATGGCCCAGCGCTAAATAACCAGAAAGCGGTTCCAAGAAACAAATTTATTCCCCCTCATAGTCAGCTGTCTTGGCAAGGTGAAGGACGGCGCGCTCTCCAGCGCCCAAATGGATCAAAGCCCGGCACTTCTGGACTCAGATTCACCGCTAAACACCCCCCAGGTGAATACGACAAACTGACTCTGTGAAGGACGGAAAAGGTGAGGTAAGTCAACAGAGCTACAACAAATATCCTTCAGAGGCACACACTATCAGCAACACATTCAGGTCTGAATTTAAGCCTTATGTAAATGAGCAGCTTCTCACAACAGGTGGAGGATCATCAATCCGTACGCCACGGCAGTGAGAAGCAAACCGCACAATTCTCATCAATGTTCAAATATACTGCGTAACAAAACGCCAAATTACTATTAACGATTATTCAGATGATAATCACCTCTGATGTGTGCTGACAGCATGTGTCCCTCACCCGTCCTCCTTCACAGGCACGATGTGTCAAACCCTGGCGCGGTCCTCAGCGTCTCACAACCGAACGTCACAAGGTCGAGTTCCTGACAATTCTGCTCAAATCACTCATGGCTTAAATGCAGAACGCCATCTCATTATCTGCTTCAGCTGAAAGTCTTTAAGTCTGCACATGAGCATCATCCACAGGTGCTGCAAGTTGTTAGGCCTGCACGTGAACATCCTCCACAGGTGCAGCCAATAGTTCTGATGAGGATGAAGGACTCTTCCACCAGCACCTTCTCCACAGAGAAAACCAGTTTGCATACCACCTGGAGAGCAAAGAAAAGAAAACAGCACCCAAATGTCCAGCCAAACCCCCCAACACACAACACCATGTGGCTGTGATGTTCAAGCTAACACCACTTCAAATAAATAATTTCTTATGCATGCCTACTTATGTAACCCTATTTACCACAAAGTCATTCCAGCAGTACCCATGATGTCTCCATGGTGACGTAGAGCTGAAGACACAGTCCCTCAAACATACACGCTGAGATCTCATGATACAAGCTGAAAGACAAAGAATCACTGTGTGTTTCTCCAGTCACTTCCTGCGTCATCCATGGCTTGTTTGTCTGCAGATTTAAAAACTGATCTGAAAATAACCCTACTGGCACTGTATTGATGCCATTTATCATATCACTACTTCTGAAATAAGAAATTGTACAAAAACAATGTGACTATTGGCTAAGAAACCTTTTGAAAAACCATGAAACATTTTGTTTTCTTTATTCAAAATGACACTGGGGCCATGCGGTCTTGTAACAGCTTTATAGTTATGTTTGTTTGAATGCAAGGATGATAATATGTAGGAAAATTGCTAATTTTGTGGAAATTACTTCAGATATGAACTTGCTATTTAAAAAAATATATAACATTGACAACACACAATATGACGATTATGATAAACCTTTTTATTCGTCAGTACAGTGTACAGTGACTGTAAATGCTTTTGCTGTTGTTGACAATGGCAACTCTTGGTTCCACCTGAGGGTGCAGTCGTCACCCTGTTCACTTCTTGGAACATCGGTTATGGCACATGCAACTGAGCGCGGTCACTAGCAGCATAAATTCACTGAAATCAACCTCAGCGTCTCCGTTCATATCCAACCCTTTCAAGAATTTGTCCACGTCACCTGGGTTCTTTGCTCCCTGCACACAGAAACAAAACAAAATAAAACACCAAAGGTACTTTATGAGAAGTGAAAATATGTACAGTGGAGAAAAGTGAGGGAAACCACCAAGACACAAGTATATTATATGTTGTACAACTGTATTTAGTTGAATTTGTCATTTTTAAAAAAATCTTAATTGCCATTTTCTTCTAGGGTTATTTATGCAAAAATAAAACTGTCAAACTGGATGCTGAACAAAACTACAGGTTTAACTTAGAAGTGAAAATATAGCGGACAATTGGAGAAAAGTGAGGGAAGCTACTAAGACACCAATGCATTATGTGCAATAATACTTAGTAAATTGTTAGTATTTCAATACAAATTAGTTATATATAAAAATCATACTGTCAAACTAGATGTTGAATATAACACCATATTTTCTGAAGGAGAAATGAAAATATGCACAGTGGACAAATGGAGACACGTGAGGGAAACCACGAAGACACCAACATACTTTATAGAACAGTATTTATTAGATTTGAAATAGTTTGATTTAAACCAGTTATATATAAGAATTACTGGATGTTGAAGAAAACACCAGGAGGCACACGAGGGAAGCCACAAGACACTCATGACAACTGTACAGGAGTGATACGCTTCTGTGGCTGTGATTATAGGGCAACTTTTGTCTCTTGTCATCACCAGTTATACAGCTTCATGGTGAAGTGATTCCGAGAAGGATCTTCTTTAAAAGGTGTGAGACTTCAGCTCCAGTTTCACATGGAAGACTTGAGTCAAGATTTGTTTTTAGCGTTTTTCCAAAATAAAGTCCTTCTTTCTTGTAATGTTTGACTACAGAAAATTGGTTTTGTTAGAAATACGACAAATCTACTGAAAAATCTACTAAAATTGATGTTTTGGTAGCTTCCCTCACCTGTGTCCTCCTTGCACTTTCACTCAGTTTTTGAGAATTTACCAAGTAATAAAATACTATATGTATCTCCTGACTTGTCTAAAGACAACTGACTGTAAAAGTGACTGTTTAGTTGTGTTTTTTGAAAGGTTCACCCATTATGTTGGCTTTGATGTTTTTATTTAATTTATGCCACGTTATAGGGAATTGTTTTCAGTGTGAAGTTAAATGAAATAATTTTGGAAAACCTATGACAGAAATCTGAATTCTTTTGCACACTGAATGAATATTACATGTCAGCAAACATACTATGTACTTCTGCGTGTTGTAAATACTCCTGTTTGGAAGACAATACCTTGAGCAATCCAGGCAGCTCCTTCTCCAGCAGTGTCTTCACCTCACCGTTGGTCAGGGTGTCTTTTTTACCCTCTCCAGCAGCGTAGGTATCGAAGACCTTCATCAGAATGGCCATGGCTGTCTCCAGCTGGGTCATGGTTGTAGGTCGTGCGGTGACTGAGGCGTTAGCAACAAAAACCGAAGGCTGAACGGCCACGAGAAGTGTGGGAGATGTGCAGAGAGTGGAAGAGGAGAGCAGCGTTTCCTTTTATATCTTTTGTAAAAAATGGGTTCGTATTGCTCAGGAGACTGGTCACAAAAGGCGAGGTGGTACGATATGTTAATTCACACTGTCAATCTACAACACCCAATGCACACACTGGGTTGGTCATGACTCATGCTCGACTCATACTCATACGTGGCTTTGTCATGTGTTGATGATGTGTGAGTGTAAACATGCAAGCTTTGCAAGTGAAGGCATGTTTTTTATTTGCGAAGGAGTGTCTTTCTGTCTGTGAGATTATTTCCGTTGGCCAAATGGGCGTTGGCCAAATGTCTGGATACCGGTTGGGTAGCATGTTCCTAAATGACATTAGTACATACTGACTGAGTAATTGGACAAAGTGAATTTCACTTTTTTTTTTTTTTTTTTTTTTTTTTAGTATTATAGTTATATCATTGTTAGTAAAGCCTTTGTTTGGACCCACTTTTGACAACTGGTTTGTTTGCGAGAAATTCTGAGATTAGGAATGAACAGTTGTCGCAAGAGTTACAATCATCTACAATCTGTTTATTTACTTTATTAATAAATATACTCAACATGTACTATAGCAAACAATAAAAAAAAACTAAAATCAGATAATATAGATACAACACAGTTTACAATAAAATATGACTCCAGTTTCATTTTAAACTTTTTCAAAGTTTAAACTATATTTGCTTAAGAAGTTGGAACCCAGAGCCCAGAATCACACCACACCCAATTTAACAACATTCCAGTTATAATTCCGGAAACCAAGATCTTTCCTGCATCCAGGAAAGATTCTCCAGTCACTTCCTGCGTCATCCATGGCTTGTTGTTTGAAAATCATCAGATGCAGTTATCAGCAGTGACACTGTCTACACAGGACAGTAGTGTCAGGATCTGTTGCAGCTCATTCATGTCTGGGTTTCCCCTTATTTTGGTCTAGGCTTCTGCTGAGAATTTTACAATTATAACTTTTCATATCATTATACATTGTCAAGTCTTGGTTTGGTTCTGTTCCTTTCTTTACTTTGTGTAATGCTTTTGTTACCATTTTAATTCCCTGTTTATCATTTATTTGTGGTTTAGTCGTTCATTGCACTACCTTTATTGTGTATGTAGTCTCTGGTTTTGTTTTTATTCATCATTTATTTTCTATTCAGTCAATAGTTTGTTTTCTCATGTTTATTGTATTCACTTTCCTATATCAGGTCCTTTCTAGTTTTAGTTATTATCATTAGTTTTCTGGTTTTCCACTCTTTGACTTGCCACCTTAGTTCTTAGTTTTGCCCCTTTGTTTCTACGCGTTTATTATGGTTTGTCAAGCAAGTGTTTTGTACCATTGGGTTTTTTGTCACTTAATTATCCTGCCCCAGTTCACTTTGCTTTTGTCTTACTGCACTTTCTTGCACTTACCTTTGTCTTCCCCGGTCATGCCCCCTTCGGGCACCTTCTGCACATCTGTTCCTCATTTCACACTCTGATTCTTCCACTAGTATTTAAGCCCTCACAGTCTCACAGTCCCTCGCCAGATTGTTGTATTTTTGCACTTTCCAGCCTCACACATCGTCCTGTTTAGTTTTGTAGTATTTCTGACCTTGCTTGTGTTATCGATCTCCGCCTCATCTAATCCCTGAACTCTGCTCATTTTTTGACTTTGCCTCTGCCTCAGCACTGTGAACTCCTTGACGCCATGTATTTGGAACTTTGCTTGTTTTTGGACTTTGCCTCAGCTTGCTACCTGCCCGTACCTCCACTACGTTGACTGATACACTGTGTACCGAACCTGTTGCCTGCCTACCAGATAAAGCCATTTTTCCTAATCCTACACCTGTGTCTTTGAGTCTGCATATGCCTCCTACAACCTTTAAGGCCACACCACCACGAACCATGACAAGTAGAACAGGACACTGGTTGTGTTATCCTTAGTGTTCCCAGTGAGTGTGCTCAAAACAGTCCTGGAGTTGATGTTTAGACTGGCCTTGAATGAAAGTTAGAAATCCAAACTGCAAGGAGATTTTCATTTCAACTCCGTTATAGTGGCAAACAGAGGCACAATTAGTCAAATTGTCTAGTTGTCCAAATACTTATGGACCTGGCCGAATCACATCCTCCTCCACTGTGCTCACCAAATCCCTATAAGCCTTTGTAATGCCCCAGAGAGAGAGGGACAGAGAAAGTGTTGCATCTAAGCACAGTGACCTGACAAGCCGATTACCAGCCGTCTGTGTTTCACTGCATGGTTAGACGCGCAGAAGGCTGCAAGGACAACAAACAGGACGACTCAGGACTGCACATTAAGTATACGAGGTCTACGAGAAAAGTATCAGACCTTATTATTTTTTTCAAAAACTATATGGATTTGAATCACGTGTGATTACATCAGACAAGCTTGAACCCTTGTGGGCATGTGAGAGTTTTTTCACGCCTGTGGGTTGCGTCATTCGCCTGTGGGCAGACTTTGAGTGAGGAGTGGTCCAGCCTCTCGTCGATTTTTTCATTGTTTAGGAATGGCTCAGAGACTGCCGCTTTGTTTGATCAAACGTTTTCAGAAACTGTAAGGAACATCCGACTGGACACCATTCGAGAAATTCAGCTGGTTTTCGATGAAAATTTTAACGGCTGATGAGAGATTTTGGAGAGTTACTGTCGCTTTAAGGACTTCCCACGGAGCGGGACGTCGCGCCTTGCTCCTAGGCAACGTCGCCAGCCTGTTTCAAGCTGAAAACCTCCAAATTTAAGCCTCTGTTGATCCAGGACGTCGTGAGAGAACAGAGAACTTTCAGAAGAGGTCGGGATCAGCAGTTTATCCGGACATTCCACTGTTAAAGGAGATTTTGCAATGAAAGACATGAGGACGGATTCGCACGTTGGCAGGCAGCCGGTGCGGCACGCCACCACAGGAAAAACACCTCCGTGTTGATAACCATTTGTAAAAACCAGGCAGCTTTTGATGGCTTTCAGTTGAGTGAGTATCTGAGAAATTGTTTAACAGCTGGACATGTTCCAATTTGTCCTTAAGGCTTCCAACAGAGGTGTTTTTCCTGTGGCGGCGCACCGCGCCGGCTGCCTGCCGACGTGCCAATCTGTCCGCACATCTTTCATTACAAAATCTCCTTTAACAGTGGAATGTCCGGATAAACTGCTGATCCCGACCTCTTCTGAAAGTTCTCTTTTCTCTCACGACGTCCTGGGTCAACAGAGGCTTAAATTTGGAGGTTTTCAGCTCGAAACAGGCTGGCAACGTCGCCTCAGAGCGCGGCGCGACGTCCCGCTCCGTGGGAAGTCCTTAAAGCACTGATTCTCAACCGCCGCGGCACCCTAGGGTGCCGTGATCGATCGTCAGGGGTGCTGTGGATAGGGCTGTCACAATTATTACAATATTCGTCAATCGCGATTATTTTTCTTATTCGCGATTATTTTTCATATTCGCGATTACCGTGAATTATTTATTTTATCCACAAAGCATAAAATGACTCAGAATCTGACGTCATTGCGCTGCAGCCTCGCTCTCGTCTTAAGGCGGGACAATAACAAGGAGGCTGACGGCCGATTAAAACAGTGCCGTCTTCTTCAAAAGCCATCTAAAATGCGGAGCTGTAGGTGTGTGTGTCTGTGTCTGTGCGCGCGCGCGGAGTTAACAGGCTGCAGACTGCGAGGGAGGGAGTGTGTGAGGGAGATTCCTGAATGCGGGCACGACACGTTCAGTGCGCAGCGAGCGCGGAGCAGAGAGAGGATTTTAACCGGAGTGAACATGTTAACAAAACGAAAACGTGGAGCTGCCTTTACTTTTCTCTGAACTTTCTGTAAAGGTGTGATTCTGTCGTTACCGTCCTGTTCACACCATGTGCGTGTCGTATGCTGAATTTATGAGATCATGAGATGAAATAAACGGTCAAATAGCTTTAAAAACATATTTTAAAAATGAGAATATATGAATGAACTGAGCCACAAAAAAACAACAACCCTGACATGGAGAAGCTGTGGTGATGTTCAGATGCACACATCACAAAAAGCAGGTGAGAACTCTGAACTTTAACAGCTGTTACTTTCCAAAGGTATTTATTTGTTCAATATGGGCTTAATGCAGTGTTTAAGCACAAAATGTGACTGATGAGGAGAAACAATTTCAGAAATGCAACAGAAACAACCACAATTCAGAAAAAGTTGGGACTGTATGTAAAATGAAGATAAAAATAAAAATGTTGCACCATTCCCAGTTCCTCCACTCACAGAAGCCAAACGTTCTTCCAGAGTTGTGTAATTATACTACAACAGTAAAATATAAAGAAGGGAAAAAAAAGAAAAAAAAATAGACAATATATTCGTCAATCGCAATTATTTGTCTGACAATTAATCGTCTCCAGAAATTCCTAATCGTGACAGCCCTACTTGAGATCAGAGCGCAAAATGCTTGAGGATTTTCGAAATGAGGTGTTTTGTGTATCGATTTTGTATTGCGATAATTGGGTTTTGCGCAAAACCAGAGGTAATAGAATTATAATATTATTTTGGTTGGTTGTGTGCCGCAGGATTTTGTAAATATAAAAAGGGTGCCCCGGCTCAAAAAAGGTTGAAAATCACTGCCTTAAAGCGACAGTAACACTCCATAATCTCTCATCAGCCGTTAAAATTTTCACTGAAAACCAGCTGAGTTTCTCGAATGGTGTCCACTCGGATGTGCCTCACAGTTCCTGAAAAAATTTTGATGAAGCACAGCGCCAGTCTCTCAGCAACTTCTCAGACAAAGGAATTCCGACGGGAGGGGTGGAGCAGTGCTCACTCAAAGCCTGCCCACAGGTGAATGACGCAACCAACAGGCGTGAAAAAACTCACGCATGTGCACGAGGGTTCAAGGTTGGCTGATGTAATCGCACGTGATTGAAATCCATATAGTTTTTAAAAAAAAATAAAAGTGTTGGTTTGTTTTCTAATAGACCTCGTATTTCAGACACAGGGTTATTTAATCCTGGCTTTTAAACTGGAAAGTGTGTCAGCCACTAGGGGGTAGCAGAGGGTGAGTTTGTACAAGGTGTTAGACTTGGTCACGGCCTTCTGGTGGGTTGTAGGTGGTTTTCCTCTTCAAATGGAAAGTGTACCTCATCAAGGGATTAAGCGACTTGCCAGATTACAAAGTATCTGTTATAAAAGCTTCCCTTCTACTGCTTTGAATCAGTAAATCCTAGTGTTGTCTTTGTGATGTCACACTATTTAGTTTAGCTGTAAATAGACGAAAGCTCAGGTATTACCTCCAACATCTGTTTACGTTGTCAAGAGTGTTGCATAATGCCCCTGGTCTCTGGTCTTTTATTTCCAAAGCCTAGGTCTGGGCCTCTGCTTCTTTTCAATGAGTTCATATAAGTCACCAGGTGTCTGCAGATTTTAAAACTGAGCTGAAAATAACCCTACTGGCACTGCATTTATGCCATTTATCATATCATCCATCCATCCATCCATTTTCTTCCGCTTTATCCGGAGTTGGGTCGTGGGGGCAGCAGCTCAAGCAAAGCCGCCCAGACCTCCTGATCCACACACACCTCCCCCAGCTCCTCCGGGGGAACCCCAAGGTGTTCCCAAGCCAGCCGAGAGATGTAGTCCCTCCAGCGTGTCCTGGGTCTTCCCCGGGGCCTCCTCCCAATGGGACGTGCCTGGAACACCTCTCCAGCGAGGCCTCCAGGGGGCATCCGGAAAAGATAATAAGAAATTGTACAAAAACAATGTGACTATTGGCTAAGAAACCTTTTGAAAAACCATGAAACATTTTGTTTTCTTTATTCAAAATGACACTGGGGCCATGCGGTCTTGTAACAGCTTTATAGTTATGTTTGTTTGAATGCAAGGATGATAATATGTAGGAAAATTGCTAATTTTGTAGAAATTACTTCAGATATGAACTTGCTATTTAAAAAACAATATAACATTGACATCACACAATATGACGATTATGATAAATCTTTTTATTTGTCAGTACAGTGTACAGTGACTGTAAATGCTTTTGCTGTTGTTGACAATGGCAACTCTTGGTTCCACCTGAGGGTGCAGTCGTCACCCTGTTCACTTCTTGGAACATCGGTTATGGCACATGCAAGTGAGCGCGGTCACTAGCACCATAAATTCATCGAAATCAACCTCAGCGTCTCCGTTCATATCCAACCCTTTCAAGAATTTGTCCACGTCACCTGGGTTCTTTGCTCCCTGCACACAGAAACAAAACAAAATAAAACACCAAAGGTACTTTATGAGAAGTGAAAATATGTACAGTGGAGAAAAGTGAGGGAAACCACCATGACACAAGTATATGTTGTACAACTGTATTTATTTGAATTTCTGTCATTTTTAAAAAATCTTAATTGCCATTTTCTTCTAGGGTTATGTATGCAAAAATAAAACTGGCACACGAGGCACACGAGGGAAGCCACAAGACACTCATGACAACTGTAAAGGAGTGATATGCTTCTGTGGCTGTGATTATAGGGCAACTTTTGTCTCTTGTCATCACCAGCTATGCAGTTTCATGGTGAAGTGATTCCGAGAAGGATTTTCTTTAAAAGGTGTGAGACTTCAGCTCCAGTTTCATGTGGAAGACTTGAGTCAAGATTTGTTTTTAGCGTTTTTCCAAAATAAAGTCCTTCTTTCTTGTAATATTTGACTACAGAAAATTGGTTTTGTTAGCAATACGAGAAATCTACTGAAAAATCTACTAAAATTGATGTTTTGGTAGCTTCCCTCACCTGTGTCCTTCTTGCACTTTCACTCAGTTATTGAGAATTTACCAAGTAATAAAATACTATACATATCTCCTGACTTGTCTACAGACAACTGACTGTAGAAGTGATTGTTTAGTTGTGTTTTTGGAAAGGGTCGTCCCCCCCCCCATTATGTTGGCTTTGATGTTTTTATTTATAATTTATGTCATGTTATAGAGAATTGTTTTCAGTGTGAAGTTAAATGGGATAATTGGGAAAATTTATGACAGAAATCTGAATTCTTTTGCACACTGAATGAATATTACATGTCAGCAAACATACTATGTACTTCTGCGTGTTGTAAATACTCCTGTTTGGAAGACAATACCTTGAGCAATCCAGGCAGCTCCTTCTCCAGCAGTGTCTTCACCTCACCGTTGGTCAGGGTGTCTTTTTTACCCTCTCCAGCAGCATAGGTATCGAAGACCTTCATCAGAATGGCCATGGCTGTCTCCAGCTGGGTCATGGTTGTAGGTCGTGCGGGTGACTGAGGCGTTAGCAACAAAAACCGAAGGCTGAACGGCCACGAGAAGTGTGGGAGATGTGCAGAGAGTGGAAGAGGAGAGCAGCGTTTCCTTTTATATCTTTTGTAAAATGGGTTCGTATTGCTCAGGAGACTGGTCACAAAAGGCGAGGTGGTACGATATGTTAATTCACACTGTCAACCTACAACACCCAATGCACACACTGGGTTGGTCATGACTCATGCTCGACTCATACTCATACGTGGCTTTGTCATGTGTTGATGATGTGTGAGTGTAAACATGCAAGCTTTGCAAGTGAAGGCATGTTTTTTATTTGCGAAGGAGTGTCTTTCTGTCTGTGAGATTCTTTCCGTTGGCCAAATGGGCGTTGGCCAAATGTCTGGATACCGGTTGGGTAGCATGTTCCTAAATGACATTAGTACATACTGACTGAGTGAATTTCACTTTTTTTTTTTTTTTTTTTTTTTAGTATTATAGTTATATCATTGTTAGTAAAGCCTTTGTTTGGACCCACTTTTGACAACTGGTTTGTTTGCGAGAAATTCTGAGATTAGGAATGAACAGTTGTCGCAAGAGTTACAATCATCTACAATCTGTTTATTTACTTTATTAATAAATATACTCAACATGTACTATAGCAAACAATAAAAAAAAACTAAAATCAGATAATATAGATACAACACAGTTTACAATAAAATATGACTCCAGTTTCATTTTAAACTTTTTCAAAGTTTAAACTATATTTGCTTAAGAAGTTGGAACCCAGAGCCCAGAATCACACCACACCCAACTTAACAACATTCCAGTTATAATTCCGGAAACCAAGATCTTTCCTGCATCCAGGAAAGATTCTCCAGTCACTTCCTGCAACGAAAACCGAAGGCTGAGTGGCCACGAGAAGTGTGGGAGATGTGCAGAGAGTGGAAGAGGAGAGCAATGTTTCCTTTTATATCTTTTGTAAAATGGGTTGGTATCGCTCAGGAGACTGGTCACAAAAGGCGAGGTGGTACGATACGTTAGTTCACACTGTGTCAACAACCTCAGCCCTACAACACCCAATGGACACAATGGGTTGGTCACGACTCATACATGGCTTTGTCATGTGTTGATTCAAGAAGAAAAGAAATTGATTCCGGGATTTGATATACTTGAACAAATAAATCCCAACCAGCAACCTCTTATTAAAATTATAATACAATGCTAAAATACCCTTGGCCGTATGAGCATTGCCTTCTTTATAATTTGCAGTTGGTTAATTGGTATCCCAGTGCAAAGTATATATATATATATATATATATATATATATATATATATATATATATATATATATATATATATATATATATATAACGTCTTACATATAATTTTTACATGTTCAATAATGCCCCTCTTTCAATTAATCAATCAATTAATCATAAACAATGTCTATGTTTTAACGGCGTCTGCAGGAGGGTGTGCATGCGCGCATACTGTTGTGAAAGTGTAGGGACACAGACCCACAACAGGGGGCGTAAATGAACGGACAATGGAATAAGCCAAAATACAACAATTTAATGTTGTGAATGTGCACAACAGAAAAACAGACAAACACAATTTAGAATAGCAGTCAATAATACAAGGTGACGTGTGGGCAGGCTCGAGGATAGAAGACGCCTGTCCAGAGAAGAGCCGGATCCCACACGCTTTCCACTGCCAATGGATCTAGAGCACACCGGAGCCACCAAGCACTGAGTCCCCAGGTGGCCACTGCCTCCGACTGTCAGATCTGGTACTGCTGGCAAGAAGAACAGACAGGTGATGGTGGGTGCGTGAACACCCAGCAAACAGTCAGTACAAGGGTGGGAAACACCTCCACCTCTTAATCACAATACTCCCGAAATAAATGCAGATCCTGATGTCACACTAGCAGTCCACAACCGAGGAGCGGAGTACGCCAACTCCCCAAACACAATGACTACTCCTTAGCTTACAAAAGGTTCGTCTGCAAAGTTAGGGGTTACACACACAGAAGTAAAGACGTTACTACTGTAATGTTTTTGCAGGCTGAGCAGTTTACCTGACGGGTAGACAATTTCTCGGCAGGGAGGTGGAGTTGCTGCCTGGCTTTTATGGGAAGTGGTGATTGATGATTGATGTGTGACAGCTGTCACTCCTGGCTGCTCCTGGGAGGTGGCAGCGCCGTCTCATGCCCGAAGCCCGCACTTCAGGCAGGGCGCCCTCTGGTGATGGGCCAGCAGTACCTCCTCTTCAGCGGCCCACACAACACATACATGAGCTTTTGACAAGAGCTGAAGTTAGCTTTGAATTAGCCGAAGTTAGAGTGTACGATGATGTCCGCGAAATGTCTTGTAAATCACTCCAGAATTGTTATCAGGTTACTAAAACAGCATTTTCAGGTTAGAAGTGTTTATTGCTTGCTAGCTTTTACATAATATATGACAAAGATACGACGGCCGACAACTGAGACGCATTTGGCCATTGCAGTGCGTTTGGCCCTTGTCAGACACCATACAAAGAAGTTATATTTACACACAAATGAAACGGAGTTCACAGCTAGCTAGACCAGCCTGTTATGTCACCACGGTAACGTCTTGTAAATCACTTCAGAGGTGTTACCAGGTTCCAAAAACAATGTTCTCAGTTTTAGAATTGTTTATTTCTCGCTAGCTTTTACACAAAGAGGTTATATCACAAACAAGTGGAGTTGCAGCTAGCTAGACCAGCCACTGATGTCCGGTGCTGCTCTACTCTGATTGGTCCCCTGCCCCTCAAAAAATAAATAAATAAATAAATAAAACAGAACACAATGAAACAGACTGTGGCTTTTTAATCTCTTAAAATACCTCTTAAATAGGTCAAACTTTGATCATGCTCTTTTATTCTAATTACTTAGTTTTAATCCCAAACTTTAATCCTTTGAACTTGCCTAAGGTCTGTGTCCCAAAAATGTTCCCTGTGAATTTCAAGACTCTGGCACCGGACTTATGCAGATGGACAGATGGACACAAAGTCTTCACAATACCCGATAGCCATATTTGATGGCCATGGGTAAAAAAACAAAGCCAGTGCTAATGTGCTAACACACAAATGATGTAGTACTGAAATTTCAGTCAACAGAAATACTGGAGCACAGATTTTCTTTTCTTTTTTTTTTTAGATGGTCCATCAATACAATTACCTGTACAGTAAGTCATATTATCTCAGATCTTTGGGGAAAAAAAATGCTCAGAAAGGACAAGCAGTTGTGTCCACAGCAGCTAGCTGCTAGTAAGTCAACACTGTAGGCTAGTTGTCATTCAAAGCAACCATATGCCTCTAAGTATTAATAACTTTATGGCATAAAATTGCTTAAACAGATGAATTATGTACAAATTCATACCCCATGCATTTATGATTAATTAAGAAACTAGCTATGGAAAAAAACTTTTAAAAAAAGTGGTGAGACGTGGTCTCACACCACCACATCTCACAGTGGTGTTGTGAGACGTGCCTGACATTAAACAAGACTTCAGCACAGTGTCACTGTGGTTGGTGGTTGTGTGTTCCGCTGGGTACAAACAGAGACAAACCAACCAATAAACAATGAAATCTACATAGTGGTGTGTTTCTGTTTGGAACCTTGGCCCCACATTTCAATAAATAAAATTAGCATACACATTTTGCTACTCCCAACCATTTCCAGAATACATGATTAGAACAGTTGCACTTTGTTGTACCTTTCCTCAGTCTACTTAAGTGCATGTGGCACACAATTAAAATCACCTTGTTGATGTCTGAAACAAGTTATCACAAAGAAATTTAATCCATGACCTTAGATCCTAACGGGTAAACTTTGATCATGCTCTTTGATTCCAATTACTTAGTTTTAATCCCAAACTTTAATCCTGATTACAGAACCTTGATTCTTAGCCCAATTGCACATCTTTTATCCTGAAATTTGATGCAAACCACTGATGTTTTATCCTTATTACTCATCTTTGATCCTAAATTTGATCCTGATTGTTAAAAAACATACCTCTTTGAGGGAGGTTATATTTGTGGTTGTTTGTCTGTTTGTTTGCTTGTTACTCAGATATCTTAAAAAAGCCTTGACTTTTACTTTGAACCAAATCACGGGATCAAGGCAAATCAGGATCATAGATCAGTAACCAAAAGCAGGATCACGATTAAAGAAATTAGGACTAGAAATCAAAGGCAGGCTCCACCCTTTAATCTTGATGAACACCAAAATTAAATCAACTTTGTTGAACCAAGACATATTGCTTCAACAAATTTCACTGAAATCTAGTCACGTCCTTTGGAGATGGTCTCCTGACAGTCAAAGATCCAAATAAGGTGACCAGTTAAGGGATTATACATATCTGGACAATTGGTAGCAAAGGTGGTTCATGTCCATATGTGTGTTAGTGCCTCAGATTAACTTGTCAGCAGATAAAAGATTACCTCTTGTAATGCAGTTTACATCACTGCTTTTATTAAATATTGGCTTTGGACGAATCCAGAGGTGGATACAAGAAGATTTTAATACCATGTGTGGAATTCAGTTAAATTAGTTATGAAGGAATGGAAAAAGTATGCCACAACGTGTAAAACTACATTGAAATAAAAGGGATATATGAACCCTGTGACCCAACATATGACCCCAACTGTAACCAAAAATAGGAATTGTAAAAATATATAAAATGAAGAACCACTTAAGATTTACTGCCAACATTCACCACCTTGAACTCTTATGTTTCAGATCCTATTTGTGTTCTGCTGTCAAGAGTTGTTACTTTATGCTGATGATGTGTGAGTGTATACGTGCAAGCTTTGCAAGTGCACAACATCAATATATGTGAAGGCATGAGAAAGGAACAGTTGAACTACACAGTGGTTAACACCTTTATTGTGTGACACATTAAAAGGTTGGCATAGGTTTTATTGGCGAAGGAGTGTCTTTCTGTCTGTGAGATTCTTTATCGGTCTGAAAGTGGCTGACTCATTGGGTCGAATGTTTAAACATTTTGTGGCAGTCAACAGGTATCTGATGAACCCTTTCTGTACTTTCTCAGTGTAACTGTCTTTACTACAGATGGTTTACTGCATGTCCCATAAGGAATCAGTGGATAATGGTGACATTGGAATACTCATCCAGGCCAACAGGTAAAATAGCGGCGGTGTAGTAAGTCTGAATTGTGTCCTTACTACTTGCTTGCTTACTTCCAATATATACTACAGTAATGGTTGGGTAAAATCTGGGACATTTGGCCAACGCCCATTTGGCCAACGGATATTTGTCCAATGGACATTTGGCCAATAGACATTTGGCCAGTGGACATTTGGTCAAGGAGTACATGGGGGGACATTTGGCCAATGGACATTTGGCCAAGGAGTACATGGGGAGACATTTGGCCAACCAACAATTTTACGTCATACTCTTGACTACTTTCAATTCATGTCTTGGGTAACCACACTTTGCATAACAACGCTTTATTGTCTGTTGATTGACTTTCATTATTATCAACACACAGAACACATAATAATAAGAATAATGATGCTTTTATCCATGTAAAAGGAAGTACAATATCTGTGCTTTCACTAGGTCCTTTGATATGTAATACCTTTACACAGGAAATCTGGGATTGTGCCACTGATTGTTAAATTTGATACCCTAAGGTCAATGTTTTTCATTACAAGAGCAGCCCTTGCTGCTGCTGATTTGTTAGTTAACAATAAAAATTGAAAAATACTGTCAATATCACACAATACCCAGATGCATAATAACAAAAAGAGAAGCCATTCTCACCCAGATGTGTAACAAAAAGAGAAGCCACTCACCCAGATGTGTAACAAAAAGAGAAGCCACTCACCCAGATGTGTAACAAAAAGAGAAGCCACTCACCCAGATGTAATATAGCAAAAAAGGAAGCCACACTCACCAAGCTGTATAACAAGAGAAGCCATTCTCACATCACCCTCACCATCACAAATTACATGTCTGTTGGCCAAATGTCCCCCCTGTACTCCTTGGTCAAATGTCCATTGGCCAAATGTCCGTTGGCCAAATGTCCACTGGCCAAATGTCCCCCCTGTACTCCTTGGTCAAATGTCCATTGGCCAAATGTCCATTGGCCAAATGTCCACTGGCCAAATGTCCCCCCTGTACTCCTTGGCCAAATGTCCGTTGGCCAAATGTCCGGATACCGGTTGGGTAGCATGTTCCTAAATGACATTAGTACATACTGACTATTTGGACAAAGTGAATTTCACTTTTTTTTTTATTTTTTTTTTAGTATTATAGTTATATCATTATTAGTAAAGCCTTTGTTTGGACCCACTTTTGACAACTGGTTTGTTTGCGAGAAATTCTGAGCTTAGGAATGAACAGTTGTCGCAAGAGTTACAATCATCTACAATCTGTTTATTTACTTTATTAATAAATATACTCAACATGTACTATAGCAAACAATTTAAAAAACTCAAATCAGATAAAATAGATACAACACAGTTTACAATTAAATATGACTCTGGTTTCATTTTAAACTTTTTCAAAGTTTAAACTATATTTGCTTAAGAAGTTGGAACCCAGAGCCCAGAATCACACCACACCCAACTTAACAACATTCCAGTTATAATTCCGGAAACCAAGATGGATGCATCCAGGAAAGATTTTGCTGTTCTAGCAATACCAGCTTATAACAACGCATTATGCACAATTGACGTGTGCTAACATCATGGTGCAGCATATCGACAGCAGTGCAAGAGAACTCAATGAATAACTGGTTTACTGGAAACAGGAATAAAGCAGATGTGCTAATAAATGGGATATTACTAGAGCTGCACATATACTTAAAAATGGTCAGCCTGAAACCACGTGTTTTAGTCCCCCCCTTATGGACCCCTCTGAAAGTATTGGAACAATCAGGCCAATTCCTTAAATGAATATGAAAACAACTGTGGAATGTCAGCTTTTATTTTTTGAAATTCATGTCTACATGTGTTAAACAATATAAGACATAGGACCTTATGCACCAATGTGAACATGCACAAAATCAAACCATTATCATACTTAGTATTTATTACATACTTTAACAGACATCTCTGGCAGACCAGTCTTGCACATGGATTATGCAATCATGTTGTGTAGTAACAAAACCAAAATATCTCTTGATAGAATTTTTTTTAAATTTGCACGGACATCCCTGAAAAAGCATCGCTCAATTTCAAATATAAGAGAGAAAAGTACAAGATAAAATATCATTAGAATATAATAATATTACATCTAATTTTTTGAATGGAAAACATGGGGTGCCTCCAGGTTCTGTTTTGGGGCCACTGTTTGTCTCTCTTTTTGTAGGTGAAATATGCGATAGCTCTGGGTTTTGTTTTAGGCCCATTACTTTTCTCCATTTTCTTGAGGTGTGATTTGGTATACCACTGGGTGCTCTTTTGGGCCCACTGTTATCCTCGCTTTATGTAACACCTTTGGGCCACAGTTATGAGACTGATTGTTGTTGACACTTATGATGACACATACCTTTACATACCTCTTATTCAAGAGATTGATTTTGTTGATTCTAAAAATCAAGATTTAAGCATGTGTGTTCTCTATTCCTTAATCATTAACTGTGTGATGGCAGTTGCATAGCTGGTGGTGGTTTGTTTTGAATATTCAGTTAATTTATTTTGATTGTTGTGTCACTTTAAGGATTTAGAATTTGCTCAAATATATAATTTATATTAATGCCACTGTTTTTGAAATATTAGAAGAAAGAAATTAGATGTTCAGTTTGTAAAATGTCCTGACACTGATGGGAAAATTTCAAAAACACAAATTTCCGGTTACTTCGATGTGCTGCACAGCTTTGTAAGAAGATCGTGCTGAACATGCAGAAAAGAGGGCCAACTACAAACCGCTTCGCCTCTGACAGGTGCTGTTTCCATTTCCTGTCATTAACCTATTATGCCGCGAGCCCGCGACCAGTCAAGACCATAATTTCCACTCACCAACCCGGTCATGACTGTATGTCACTGTCAATCCAGTACGTTTACAGGTTTGACAGTAACATTTCTGCTTAAATATTAACCACTGATTTATTTTATTTAATTTTATTCGGATGTTTGAGTAAAAGCAGGAAACCTGAAATTTTTTGTTGCATACCTTAGATCATCCTATTTATAAATATATACGTACAGACAGGTCCATAAATATTTGGACAATAACAATTTTAGTAATTTTTGCCTCTGCCCATCACCACAACAGAGATTAAATAAAACAATCACAATGTCCTTGAAGTTTAAAGTTTCAGTTTGAATTCAGCAGATTTTAAAGAAATATTGCATTAACCACTTAGAAATTACAGCTATATTTAGACACTGTCCCTCCATTTTCAGAACTTGTGCAGTACCCATAGGACGTTTGTATTCCTATAGAAAATTGGGAGTCATAAAATTAAATAATAAAAAAAAAAGACCATCACCAGATCAGTACCAAATACCACCATCAGACCAACTGAATTCTAAATAAAGTGTGAAATGCCATCACCAGTCAGAATGTAGCACTTTCAAATGCCACCAGTTGTAATATAAATAATAAAAATGATATCCAATGAATATACCTGTACAGTATTTAGCACAGTGCTTTAATTTTCCCTCAAAACATTTTATTTTACAAACTATATCTCATAATTTTTGAATGGTTTATCTATTAAAGACTAAAAACTGAAGGAAATCAATTTTAAGGCCTGAAAGAAGTTTCTGTAGGAAGTATTTTAGCCATAAGGTCAAGTGAGAGAGGGAAGTGTTGGCTTTTTAAATAGTTTAGTACTGCTATAATGGATTGATGCAGCAGGTGGCAGCAATGCAACAATAAGGATGCTGACTGCCATCTTGGAAGTACTAATGTTACAATGTGAAAATGATATCAAAATAAAAGTTTTGAAAAGGAATTCCAAAAATCTGCATAATACAGGATGCACATCATTGTGTCATGCAGAAGCCATATCCGAAAGCTGAGGCCGATCTGACAAACAGAGAGATATGCGAGCCACACACACACACACACACACACACACACACACACACACACACACACACACACACACACACACACACACACACACACACACACACACAGAGGTTTCTTGCTGTATTGATAGATGCATAAGTAGTCGGAGAAACAACTTGCAAAATCTGTATAAAAATACTATATTTATACAAACCATCACTTTATTTCTTAGGCAAGTCAGAGGATGGATACATGAACATTTCCAAGTCAATGAATATGTCTTGGGCTTTATCTGCACCAGTAATTGGGAAATACAAATAACATGGTACTGTATGGTGTGGTGTGAAAAGGAGACTAATGAGGGAAGCTATCAAGACACCCAGACACCATTCAAAAGCATTACAGGCTTCTGTGGATGAGATTACCTGAGTGACCATGTGAAAAGGAGACTGGTGAGGGAAGCCACCAAGACAACTCTCACAGAGTTATAGGCTTCTGTGACTGAAATTAGAGGAACTGAGCAAAGTGCAACTTTTCTCTGTTGGCTCACCAATTATACAGCTTCACGATGAGTGGCATGGAGATTTTCTTTAAAAGAAGATATGAAACTTCAACAACACTTTGTCAGAAGGCACACAGGAAACAGGACCCTAATCTGTTTTCTTGAATGAAAATCATTCTTTGTTACCAGCATGAAGCTGTGACCTGTGGTACAACATTCACAAGTTGCATGATGCACAGTTTCTTCAATCGCAGCCATAGAAGTCGATAACTGCTTCAGACTTGTCTGGGCATCTTGGTGGCTTTCCTCACTTATCTTTGGTTTTACCATACCGTGCCATGCTGTTTGTATTTCTTAATGATTGGTGTAAAAATGTCCAGAACATAATCAGTAACATGGCAAATGTACATGTATCCATCCCCTGCCTTAATTAGTGTTAATTTCTATAAAAATGATTCTTTTTCTGTCTAATTACTTATGGCCTCTACAATAGAGGCACAATACATATAAATGGCTGTAGTTTTTGAACGGTTAATGTGATATTTTTGATAAACCCCTTGAATTGTTTGATTTCACCTCCATTGTGTTAATGTATAGAGGCAAAGTTACAACAAAAGGAAGCGTCACTGTCTGAAATACTTATGGACCGGACCGTATCTCTTTGTCACAGAAAAAAACGTAGATGACAATGACAGATAAATTTTAGTTTATAGCAATGAAAGGTACATACAAACACATATTTACATGCAGATCAACGTAAGGAAACAGTACAATTACACACCAGCATCAAACATAAGAACAGAAAACACCGGGACGTGATCATCCACTATCTTTGACCTCAGTATGCTGAAAGTAATCGACGGACTCGTACACCAGTACTTGACACTGAAACACAGAGACATACAAAAAAATAAAATAAATAAAAATTAAATCATTGCAACAACACGTGTCAAGTAAAGATAAAGATTACGTTAAACAGACTGAATATTTGTGGCACTAAAGGTCATTTTCATTGAAAGACAACACGCACAAAGTGTGAGGAGGCAGGTTAAGAAACAGGATGTAGGTTGGATTTCGCAATAGTGTTTCAACACTGGAAGTTGTCATCTCAAAGTAGATTGTACAAGATTTACAGCACACAGCCACTTCAGCCATTTCTTTGTCATGACACCATAACACCTAACATACCAATTGATTACAAATGATTGCCTGACTGATATGAGCGTCATATCATCTCTGGAGCCTGATTGGTTATGGAGATATTATGGAAAACATGTTTTCAGACTATATTTTTGCCAACCCCAGCCTTGGCATTTGACTGATCTGCTCTAGTAATTAATCATCTGGAGACACTCACCCTTGGAATATTCCAAGAAAATTTAGGGAACATCTGTTGACCTGTTTCCAAGTTATTCTATGCAAACTCACACATACACATGAATAATTACAATACTGTGCACTACAAGTGTGCAGCACAAATAGTGCTCATAAATAGAAATTTTTAATTCATTACAAATCATCACTGCTGAAATAAATGGCTAAATTGTAGTGTAACTGTTATATTTCATTTATCTATTTTTTTCCCTTTTATGGATAGAATTAACATGGAATTTTAGCAACCCCATACAGTTTGGGTTTGTTGTAAAATCATAGATGATTAATGTCATGCTGCAGTCTCATAATGTGTTATGGAAATGCAGAATTTACATTTGTAGCTGATTCATATATATATTTACAGATATATCTACATAGATATATCTATAGACATTTACAGATATATATCTATAGATATCTACAGATATATATCTGTATGTCTATATAGCTAGATAGATAGCTAGATAGATAAGATATATATATCTATATCTATAGATATATCTAAAGATATCTACACACACACACACACACACACACACACACACACACATATATATATATATATATCTACATAGAGATAGATAGATAGATAGATAGATAGATAGATAGATAGATAGATAGATAGATAGATAGATAGATAGATAGATAGATAGATAGATAGATAGATAGATAGATCTATATATCTATAGATGTATATATATCTATAGATGTGTATATATATATATATATATATATATATATATATATATATATATATATATATATATATATATATATATATAGATAGATAGATAGATAGATAGATAGATAGATAGATAGATAGATAGATAGATAGATAGATAGATATAAGTCATTTAATGCTTTATTTCATTTTATTTTTATTTTTATTTTATTTTATTTCATATATAGTTAACTGCAACAATTACAATAATGCAGTTTTATTATTACTGTATATATTACTGTATGTTTTATAAAAATCCAATAAAATATGATATTGTTGTTGCTTTTTGAAATTATAAATAAATATTAGCCCTCGCTTATGGTGGCATAGTTCCAAAAAAAAAAAAAAAAAGATGAAACCTAATGTGTTGAGACGTGTATATAATCTGGAACCGTTTAGTACTGGAGGCCTGTTGAAGACATTTACATATTGAAACACTAAGTGAAACTGACCACCTTCTAAAAAAATACCCATCTTCCTGCACACTCAACATTTAACACAATACCATTGGACTTACCCACTGGGAAGAGCCTCTGGAGGAACTGGTGCTGTGTTTGTCCATCTCTACTTCTTCTGAATCAACATGGGGAACCTCATAAATCACTCTGGCTGCTTTGGCTAAACACAAATTAATAATACAATTATTAAGCAGAAAATGATAAAATAATACTCCCCTTATTAGTAATTTGTAACACAGATGTGCACGAAGACAGTAAGTTGTATGGCATTTTAACATTTGACCCCCAATGACCTTGACCTTCACTCAGATTATTGACCTTGATAACGCAATTCTGACATCTACCTAGGTTTGTGCCACATTTGTCTCAAAATGGGAAGAAAATCACCCGTACGCTTATTTCTGCTTTTTAACATGGGGTTCTACGGAGCTTGACTCGCTTTTGGAGCCAGCATCAAGTGGCCATTCGAGGAACTACAGGCTGTGGCACTTCCACTGTAACCGGAAATGGGAGGTGATGATGTTTGTCGTCCACAATGCTCCACAAAGTAAATTTCTATTGCTGGAATAAGTCTATTAAATTATTCTTTGTACCTTTTTTCGCATGCAGAGTGCAGAAGCAGATAAGGGTGATGACCAACAGTGGACTTAGGACGGCCAGGGGGATTATGATGGATGATGGTATGGAACCAGAATCACCTAGCAGTTCCTGTCCTAAAAGAAAAAGAAATAGCCATATGAATTCTGACAGCAGGGTGATATTAGTTTAACATTAAATGTCTTTTACTTGGTGTAGCAAAAGCCTAGACATGTACCCTTTAAAATGTAGTGAGTAGATAGGCCACTCCCTCCTGTTTAATTACACAATAACTACAAAACACCAAATGCTATCGTTTTACTGGCCTACAAATTAAAAGGGCACATAATTAGGATAATCTGATTAAAATTTGGTTAACTTTGATGCATCAGAGCAACAGAAAAATCAAGTTTGTTTTGCTTATTTACTATGTCATGTAATAATCTTATTAACACATGTATCACGGAAATTATGAGCACATGCAGTTAACATTCCAAAGCTTGTCTGGTGGCCAACAAGACTCTGAGTAGTATGAGTTTCCTGGTGTTTTGTCATACCATCCTTGTCTGTCTTGTTGCTTTTGGCCGTAACATTGATGAGAGTGCCGCTTCCATTATAGGAAGCATATGCTGGAATCTCCACAGTCACCCTGCAGACATATCTCTCTGAATCCTCTCTTGTAATATTTGGAAACGTCAAAGATGAACATCTGCATTCCTCCTTATGTTGAGATCTTGTGCAATTAGTCTTGTAAATGGATTGACTTTTATACACGTTATGATTTTTTATCCAGTTGACTCTCAGTTTTTCAAACTCCACAGTCCAGCAGCAGCTGAGTCGTACCGTCACCCCCTCTGTGACAGAGAGATCAGGCGTCTGGGTGACAAACGGGCCCGTAGAAGAAACGCCTGTGAACACACAAACAAATATACAGTGTAGCTAATGCCACCAAGCTATAAACACCTGCTAATTACTGCTAACGACACTAACATTCAAATGAAATAATACGAAAATTTCACTCAATGAAAATACTGGAGCACAGACATCTTCAATGGCCTCTTCATACAATTAACCACACAGCAAACTATATTATCTCACATATTTGGAATAAAATGTCAACAGCAGCTATGAGGGGCAATTGAGAAGTTTTGAGCCTGACCCAGATGCTCAAAGCGCTTTACAAATAATGCCTCACATTCACCCTGATGTCAGGGTGCTGCCATACAAGGCCCTCACTACACACCCAGAGCAACTAGGGGATTAAAGACCTTGCCCAAGGTCCCTTAGTGTTTTCCAGTCAGGCTGGGATACAAGCATCAAATTTTGCATTCATTTTCTTAATTCCTAAAAACAAACAAAACAAAGCAAAACAAAAAAACAAAAACAAAGGTTAGCCACTTAAAATATGGCTGCCATTTTTCAAGATGGCCGCCCTTAGTGCCAAAATTTGAACTTTTCACAATATTATTTTGCTTGAATAGACCTATTCTTATGGTACTGGCATTGATATATGTTTCTGACACATCTGAATTTGATTCCTGCATCAAAAATGACCTTTGAAGCATATCTGTATGTCATATAACACAAAGACATGCATGGAGCCCTGAAGTGGTGATGTCACAGCCCCTCGACAACTACTATAAATCAAATCATGTGGAAAGTTGGAATTATGTGAGAGAGCATAAAAGAGAAGTTTTAATGAATTGGTTTGCGTTGCTGTTCTCCATTTTGACATGTTCCCGTTGTCGTCCTGCCCACCGACATTTATGTTACTTTGATATTATTGATGAAGAAGCACCTGAATGTCGTTAATGTTGGCCTGCACTATGGCGTGTTGAATCATTTTTCAATTTTATCCATTTAAATATTTCAATGTTTATATTAAAGATCTGTAAATCATGGACAATTTGTGGGTAGGACAACTGGGGTTAAATATTTCTGTATTTACAATTTGTAAGTTATACACGATGAGCAGGTTGACCAATTTGGTGATGTGTAACCATGGCATAGCTCTTCCCCCGCCACCAAAAAATACAGAGTAACTTCTATGTAACCCCAATTTAAACTTGGCATAAACCTAGTGTAGGCAGGATTTTGCATAATATGTGTAGTGATCACCCATCATGTTTTGACATAATTCACCATAACCAGTGGTTCACGGTCAGCTCTCTGATCTGTTAACACACCCAGTAGACAATGTGTCCCAGGTCCCGCGGGTGTTAACATGCCAAGGTGCGCAATGGTCTCATGTCTCAGAGTGTTCGTCTACCGCGCGGGCCATCAACAAGCTCATTCATGTCTCGCATACTGATGTTCCAGACGGGACCCCCTGCGTGGGTGGCGAACGATTGCTTGTTCTCTGTTATATGCAAATAATGCTGTTTCCTGACCAACTGTCTCACATGCTAATGTTTCCTGTCTTGCCTGTGAATCATGCTATAAAATACGACAAAAGGCTTACTCGGCCCCCTGGTGGTACGTCTGCCAGGATCTCCAAACTGTATAAACATCTGTGATTACTGTGAATAAAACACTTAAGGTGCCCTGACACTTGCATGACTTTGTCCCGCGCAGTTGCACGCACATTGTGGTGATGATCCCACCCACTGTCTTCCCAGCTGGACACTGCGCTTTTGCTCCACTGGGTGCCATGCGTTGTGCGCTGGATGCTACATACATACATACATAAAATACATAAAATAATTATTTTGTAGCAGATTAATCATTTTCTCTTTGAGTTGGGTGTTGAAAATGCCTCTAATCCCTTCTGGAATCACAGTGGGCTGTTTCTTTCGCACTGAACGAGGTGGAGAAAGCATTTGGAGCTAAAAAGGTAATTATTTGTCATATTTATATTGTAATGGCTTGGTAAAACAGTTGCATGTTCATCCCTTCTTGTGAACAGCTGTAAAAGTATGTTTATGATAGATTTAACATCTCGTTATAATCGTTCAGGCGAGCTGCGCTGTGATGCGGTGTGCTCACGCAATCACTCGCACTCAAGCGCAGTGTTTTTGAATTGTTTGCATAATGTTCATGTGAAGATCACGTAATTAATGCATGACGGAGAATTTGAACATTTCAAAATTTTCGTTGCGCACTTGCACGAAGCTGCGCACAGTTTACAACGGTTTGCAACGAGATTGAGACAAGTTTACTCTTGTGCACGGCAGAGTGCATGGATTGTGCAAGTATCATGGGGCCTTTACACTTCTTCGAATCTCATTTTCTCTCACTCACATCTGTGACGACGCAACCAAGAACATGTAGAAGTAAGAAGCATTAAACGGTGCGAACGATATATTAAATTTACACAAATATTTTAATATTATCTTTAAATAGAATGCGCAAATTATGCTGCATGCAAGGGTTTTAATATTGAAACATGAAAAAAATGCAACTAGTGTATTAAAATACTGATATATTATCATTTCATATTGACATGAAAATCACAAAAATATGCTCCATATTATTATGTCATATGAAATTTTCAGAGCACAAATGGCACCCATCGTTGTTTTATGAATCGGCACTCTGTGTTGTATATATGTGCCAGTTTCGGAGATTGCATGACAGTTTGAAAGCTCCTTCTAATATTTGCGGTTATCTTTCTCCACTAATTTGCAACACTGATTTTCTCGCTAAACCACTGCGCATATCAGATTCCATTCGAAATCCGAGACAGAATTATACTTCATTTCTTCATTTACAGCATTATATCTGCAACTGATTGGCCTATTCTGAATATGTTAAACAGCTCAGTAGAGTAACGAGATTAAAAGTGCTGTGAGAGCACAACGACACCTTACCCGCATTTCATAGTATCAGACATGGAGCGAAAATGTTTTATGGGTTTTTAAAACAGGTGTGTTCATGAACAGGCATTTGGCCATGTAGTATCAGCATGAGATGGAAGTTTTACCATGACCTCTGGCGTTGATCGTTGACTGATCCAAACCAAAAACAAATCATTTCTTCCCGTCAATAGTCCCAATGCACCCACCAAGTTTGCTCAATATTGTTATTTTTTTAAAGATATTTTGATGGATTTGATCGATAAAAGTGGCTAATACTATTCAAATATGTAGGTGTGTATATATATATATATATATATATATATATATATATATATATATATATATATATATATATATATATATATATATATATGTGTGTGTGTGTGTGTATATATATGTATATATATATATATATATATATATATATATATATATATATATATATACACATATATATGTATGTATGTATGTGTATATATATATATATATATATATAAATGTAACTATATACATATATATACACACACACACACACACACACATATATATATATATATATATATATACCCTGCACTCCAGTGGTACAATGCATGGAATATTTTAATAGTACTAATTATCCTGCACAACGGCAATCGATCATAGCGATCACTCTTGTATATGTGCAAGAATAACACCGATACATGAGAATAACTCAGGAAAGGGTGAACAGATTTTCACCAAATTTTGTAGAAATATTCCTGTTGTGAGGGTCTCAAGATGATTAATATTTTGAGCAGATCAGTCAGACATCAAGGTTCAAGGTCGTCCAAATACAGTTTGACATACACAGTTTCTTGTATATCTTTGCAACCAATATGGGCAGAGAGACCACATGAAGCTTTTATCAATCAGTAAATCATATGTAATCAAATGTATACTTAGGTAAAAGGCATAAGCATGTTATTACATATCTCCAAATATTATAGAGCATATATTATGTCATAAAAGATTACAACATACATTAACATGCCAGTATTTAAAAGTGAAATTCATTTAAAATTCAGTTTAAAAATGAAATGTTTGACTTACTCCAAGATGACAAGCCACAGAACGAGGCGAGAAGTAGACTGCTCAGTAGACGCTTCATCTTCGTCTTCTGATAAACCACTGATTTCTCACATTCATCACAGCAGTTGAAAATCCCTCCCACCATACACACACACACACACACACACACACACACACATACACACACACACACACACACACACACACACACATACACACACACACACACACACACACACACACACACACACACACACACACACACACACACACACACACACACACACACACACACACACACAAAACACATACACGTCATTTTTTTTTCTCAGTTCTTTTTTTTTTAAGTTAGAAACCCACGGCTTCTGTTACTTCCTTTTTCAGAAGTCAGTTACGTTCATTTTAATATTTTCCCACAAAGCTGCTTTTGCAGACAAATTGAATATTCACTACTGACTGACAATATATGAAAAAAAAAAAAACCTAAAGTACTACATTAACCAGCCCATTAAAAATCACCACAAATTAGTGCTTAATTTCTTATTATATTTCTTACCAAGGCATCTTTTAATTGTGCAGAAGGAATAAAACCACAATAACCACTCCAATTCTTTAGCAATAATGAATTCTTTAAATATGTTTATCGCGAGTATATATGTGTGTGTGGGCGTAATGTGTAGTGCATCTGGAAACTATTCACTTTTTCCGCATTTCAAAATGGATGAAATTCGCTTTTTCCCCTCAAAATTCTACTCACAGCACCCCATAATGACAACATGAAAAAAGATTTTTTTGAAATTTTTGCAAATTTATTAAAAATAAAAACTAAGAAATCACGTGTACATCAGTAGTCACACCCTAGTCTGAGGTCAAGAGAGCTCTGGAGCAGGTTTTCATCCAGGATGTTTCTGTACATTGCTACATTTATTAGATGATCTACACCACCGCTACTGTACATGTCCTTTGACCAATGACAAATCAACACATACCCACATATGCTACGAAAATTAAATGAGTATTTGGACACCCTACAAATTGTGTGTACTTTATAGTACACTAGCTTGGGTATTCAGATGTAGCCTCACCCAATACATCCTCTATAATATCATAAAAGAAATAAATGCAATGTTTCTGAGACACAAACAAATAAGAAATTGGAAAGTTGTTGGTTTTTTTGTTTTTATTTCAGTGGAACATTATTATTATAACTCATGGGACAACAAATGTTATGTACTTACAATTTCACATTCTCAATATACTTTACAGTCAAACAAACACTGGCAACACAATTTAAACAAAAACTAATAGAAACTAGTAAAAGAAAATGTCAGATATGTCATTTTTAAGGACCAGATTTACAAAAGTTTTGTACTTTTACATCTGCCAAGGATTTAATAAAATCATCTGCATGTATTTATTTGTCTGTCTGTTAGCAGGATTACGTCAAAATTAACTGCACGGATTTTGACGAAATTTTCAACACAGATACATATTAGGTCATGGAAGAACCCATTAAATTTTGGAGGTGATCTGGATCAGGATTCAGATTCTGGATCAAGTTTCAATTTATATAGGATTTGAAGGATTACATCAAAACTACATGGATTCTCACCAAATTTTCACCACTGGCACTGATACATATTAGGCCATGGAAGACTCCACTGAATTTTGGAGGCGATCTGGATCCAGATTGGTGGATGTCAGAAATCTCTGATTTCTCTTATTTCTTTGAGTTTTTGCTTTTTTTTTTTGTTTGCTTGTTTGTTTTCAACTCTGTTTTATGGGGGTATGATAAACAAATGCACTTCCCCACATTTACCGACATCATTAACCCACATATGTAAGGCGTATCTGAAAATTGCACTATGCAGCAGAAAAACTCTGATCTATGGTGCAATTGCATTTTGCTGCCACACGATGGCAAACTATGGGCAACGAGCCCAACCACACCATAGTTTTAGACCAATGCACATGTGAGCATAAATAAGCGCGCGCGCACACACACACACACACACACACACATATATATATATGTTATTTACACTACATGTCTACTTGTTGTGACAGTGGCAAAGGTGTCAGTAGTACACAAGCAACAACACTGTGCGCTGCATTGCATTGCGCCCAAATGATATAAGTCACATCCTTTCTTCCGCCGTCTCCAATTTTGTTGCTGTATCATCACTTTCTTCTTGTTCTTCATCTTTCTCTTCCATCGTAACTGAAGTATTCTTATCTCCTGGACCATCTAGAACACAAACATAGCAACTAGTTGGTTCCAAAGATCCTACAACGCTCAATAAACACAGCTAAGACGTCGTCAGCACTCATTGTAATCAAGGTGTTGGCGCTTTGCAGTGCACCTGGTGCGTGTTGCTGAGGTCTGGACCTTCTATTGTTGAGGTAGAAGAAAGTTCCAACAAGAGCGAGGATGGGCAGACAGCGCAGGACATAAACTAGCACTTCGTCCGAGTCAGAGCCTGAAATTCAGGAACAAAAAAATAATTTGAACAAATATGATGCAAAGTATTCCTTCATTTTAATTCTAAGCTTGGAATCATTTTACAGTTTTAAGGTCATCACGAGGTTACAAATGGTTTGTGTGTGTGTGTAATTACAGGGGTGTTACGCTGCTCTCTGTGCGCAGAAGGGTTCTTGTAAGGATCAGTCTTAACTGGATTCAGCTCCAGTTCCTTTCCACAGTCTGATTTCACGCCCAAAAAGTCAACCATTGACTGTATTCTCACCCCAAGAGTGCTCACTGAACACAAGCACAAACATCGCCGGTGCTTCTTTACAGCCTATGCGGATTTTCAGAGAGTTTGATTCAGATGACTGGGCTACTATTCTGTGGGACTTCTTGAGAATTTGTGGGATCTCCAATAAGCAGAGTGGGGGCAAAATCTGACTTCATCCCAGTGAAAAGTGGAATTCGTCATGGATGTGTTCTGCTCCTACACTGTTCAGTGGTAGCATGGACTCGGAATGACGTAGAGTTGTGCATTTTTTTTGGTGAGGACAGTTTAACATTGACTTCGCAGAAGATGCTTTGATCTTTGATGACTCGATGGATACCCTTTTGCAGCATTATTCCTTGAGAAGCTAAGTGAGGAACTGGATTGTCTGGGTTGGACTATCAGAAGTGTGTTTGTATGCGGTGATAGTGTTGCACTTGTAGAGACATTCATGGAGAAACGACTGAGAAGAGCTGAAGTAGTTAGGAGATTGGTGGACAGAGGTGTTTGGTGATGCTGACATCTTTGCACAAGAGAAAAAGGTCCAAGTCTTTAGGGTCCTGGTGACCAGGACCCTAAAGACTTGGATTTGTCCTGGTCTTGGACCAGTGGTGCTTCCTGTCTTACTGTAGTTTTGTGAGACTTGGATGATATCCAGTGACCTCAGGTGATGACTGGATGTGTTTGGTATGAGGCCTCTTTTGGAGGATCCTTGTGTACTGCTGGAATGATTTTGTGTGAAATAATTGGTTTCTGGAGACTCAGATGAGGAGTATCACATTCATCAGGGAACATTTTGTCCATGTGGCACATTTCTCTGGGTATAATCCAGCAGTGTTGAGGACCCTAACTACTGGACAAGCCCCAAGGGGACGCCCACATTTCACCTGGATGTGGCAGTTAGATGGACCCGTTTATGGGTGGACCTGCTTCCCACCCTAACCCTGTTAAAGATACAAAATGCAGGCGATGTACCCTCTCAATGCCCATTCTATGTTTTTTTAAAACAATGCTGATTTTGTTGAATTTCAAAGTGCAGAATTAAAGAATGTACCTAATTCTTTTGGTCCTTTCTCATTCTTTTCCTCAGGACTATCTGAGTTCTCTTTGGCCATAACACTGATGAGAGTCCCGTTTCCTTCATAGGTAGCATAAGTTGGAATCTCCATAGTCACCCTGCAGACATATCTCTCTGAATCCTCTCTTGTAATATTTGGAAACATCAAAGATGAACATCTGCATTCCTCCTTATGTTGAGATCTTGTGCAATTAGTCTTGTAAATGGATTGACTTTTATACACGTTATGATTTTTCATCCAGTTGACTCTCAGTTTTTCAAACTCCACAGTCCAGCAGCAGCTGAGTCGTACCGTCACCCCCTCTGTGACAGAGAGATCAGGCGTCTGGGTGACAAACGGGCCCGTAGAAGAAACGCCTGTGAACACACAAACAAATATACAGTGTAGCTAATGCCACCAAGCTATAAACACCTGCTAATTACTGCTAACGACACTAACATTCAAATGAAATAATACGAAAATTTCACTCAATGAAAATACTGGAGCACAGACATCTTCAATGGCCTCTTCATACAATTAACCACACAGCAAACTATATTATCTCACATATTTGGAATAAAATGTCAACAGCAGCTATGAGGGGCAATTGAGAAGTTTTGAGCCTGACCCAGATGCTCAAAGCGCTTTACAAATAATGCCTCACATTCACCCTGATGTCAGGGTGCTGCCATACAAGGCCCTCACTACACACCCAGAGCAACTAGGGGATTAAAGACCTTGCCCAAGGTCCCTTAGTGTTTTCCAGTCAGGCTGGGATTTGAACCGAGGACCTTCTGGTCTCAAGCCAAACACTTAACCACGAGACCATCACCTCCCCCAAATGGTGATTTCTCAGAATGCAAAAGATGGAGAACAGCGTCCTGCTTTTCCTGGGTCGGGCTCAAAACTTCTCAATCGCCCCTTGTAGCATCATCTACTAGTGGCTGGACTGGGCGCATGAGGTGTCACTGAACATGACAACACTCCTGATTATTCATAACATTTATCTTAAACTAGCTTAAAGTGATGAGTTATTTATGTGTAAGTTAAGGAGGAGCGAAGGCATTAGCCCTCTTGCACTCCGGACTCCAAGATGGAGTTCCCAGGCCAGTGTGGAAATATAATCTCTCCACCTAGTCCTGGGTCTTCCCTGGGGTCTCCTCCCAGATGGATGTGCCTGGAACACCTCCGTAGGGAGGCGCCCAGGAGACATCCTTAAAAGATGCCCGAACCACCTCAGCTGGCTCCTTTCAACGCGAAGGAGCAGCGGCTGTACTCTGAGCTCCCCTTGGATGACCAAGCTTCTCACCCTTTCTCTAAGGGAGACACCAGCCACCCTCCTACAGAAGCCCATTTTGGCCACTTGTACCCGCGATCTAGTTCTTTCAGTCATGACCCAACCCTCATGACCATAGGTGAGAGCAGGAACGAAGACTGACCAGTAACTCGAGAGCTTCGCCTTTTGGCTCAGCAACCTTTACATCACAACAGTACGGTAGAGCGAATGCAACATCACCCTTGTTGCACCGATTCTCCAGCCAATCTCATGCTCCATTGTCCCCTCACTCGTGAACAAGACCCCAAGGTACTTGAACTTCTTCACTTAGGGCAAGACTGCATTCCCTACACGCAGTAGGTGATTGATCGGTTTCCTGTTGAGAACCATGGCCTCAGATTTAGAGGTGCTGATCCTCATCCCAGCCGCTTCACACTCAGCTGTGAACTGATCCAGTGAGTGTTGGAGGCTGATGAAGCCAACAGGACAACATCATCTGCAAAAAGCAGTGATGAGACCCTGAGCCCAGTTATGGTGGCCAATTTGGTGGTTGTTTTGGGAACATCCTGATTGTGTTTTGGGGTCATGCAAGAACCTAAAAAAACTTGGTTTCGTTTAGTTCTGTAGGGGTGCAGAGAGTGCAGTTCTATCTCCTGTACTAAACTCATATTTTTCCACAAGATGACCTTCTTGTAACTTGGAATACTTCACACCTATGTGTGTGTGTTGGTCAGTATACTGAGGTGGACAATGAAGGTGGTCCAGGATTTTTTTTTTTTTTTTTTCATTTTGCTGAATATTGCTGGATTGAGTGTATCAGCATCATCAATTTATCAAAAAACCTCAAACCCAATTTTCAGGAAACATTAGTGAATGAGTGGATTATGGGCCAAAGTGGATCCAGACAAAGGTTTTGAACAAAAACATAACCAGAAACTCTGTATTTTTATAATGTACCATGAAAAAATGTTGATTTTATTAAACCTGATGGTGGCATTAGAAAAAAAAAAAAATTATTGAGAGATATTTTTCATTCCACCACATTTTATGGAGATCAGCCATTAAAATCTTTGGTCAACTTTCAAACAACCAACAAACACAACTTCCTCGTTCAAGTAAATACATTTTAAGCATATTACTGTCCTTTATTATTCACATTAGCTTAGCAATACTGCAGATAAATACAACAATTATGGATTTTTTTGCTCATTTTTTCAACATTTGGTTGATTTTGAGCACATTCAATGTAGCATTTGCCTTAAATAATACACACATTGAAAGTCAACAACTGAGACAAGATGTATTGTTACTTACACCATGATGGGAGAATGACGAGAAGACTAGTCGCGAGAAAATTCATTTTTCAATTTTGTAATTGCAATTCTTACATCATGCTCTTAGTAAAGCAGAAGCCATTAGCTTTAATGCAGTACAAGTGTTGAGAAATGCGGAAAACCACATATGCTGCTCCTCCTGTTTGAAGTGAGCTTCAAAGCCCCAAATAGCTACGCTAACGTGCCCCTCGTACAACCTGGCAGTTTGGCAAACTTAAATCAACAGTTTGGACTCAAACACAATGATTAGCGCACTAGCTTAGTGGGTGCCCCACGTTCAGAGAAGCTGAGGAGAAAAGTAGTCCAAAATTTTGACTTTTAACTCCAATGACCTTGACCTTTGTCAACCAAAGTACATTTTAATAGCCAACACCCAACCACTGCCCAGTCCACAAATTATTATTATTATATATTATATTATATATTCTAATATTATATATTATATATTATATTATTATAATATAATATATTATATTATTATAATATAATATATTATATATATTATATATATTATTATTATTATTATATATTATATATTATATATATATATATATATATATATAATATAATATAATTATATTATTATATATTATGGTTACATACACTTCATAATGCAAAATCTTGGACACATCATCAGTGATAGTACCTGGGGTCATGGGGGGTTTCGGGTCTTTCAACTTCAGACCCCCTCGCCCAGGCGACCCGACCGGGAGTGATCAAATCCCGGCCTGTGTCCAAGAAGCCGTCGCCCACTGCTTGTCCCTCCTGATCCACAACCACCGTGAAGCTCTCTCTGCAGCCTCGAATGCTGCAGTGATGGCCTTTCTCTTGCGTGCTCCGGTGATACCCAAGAGGTTATAGGCCTTGCAGAGTGACTTTCCTGCAAAGCCCCTTACTCCAACTTCGACGGGAAGGCACCTCGCATGCCACCCCCGTCTGCGACACTCCTCCACCAGCTCAGCATACTTCTCCCTCTTCCTCTCACTGGCTTCCTCCATTCTCTCCTCCCAGGGCACTGTAAGCTCCAGCATAATAACCTGCTTAGATGACTCTGAAAACAGAACGATGTCTGGTCTAAGACTGGTTTCCAAGATGTTTTCAGGAAAGTGAAGCAGTTTCCCCAGGTCCACCCTTAACTGCCAGTCCTTCCCTGCACCAAGGAGACCTGTCTGGGCCTTCGGTCGGGCGGGTGGTTGTTCTCCAGCTCGCACAAATGAGATTTCCCGCCTTAATGGTTTCAATCTCTCGCAGTGGACTATGGCAGTATTGATGGACTCAGCAACTACTTTCAGCACCTGGATATGGTGCCAACGATAGCGACCATCCCCCAGCGCTCTGGGGCAGCTGCTGAGGATGTGCTCCAGAGCTCCTCTCCCCTGGCACATGGGGCATGCTGAGGTATCAGCCTTGCCCCAAGTGAAAAGGTTCGACGGGCTGGGTAGGACATCATAAACTGACTGGATTAAGAATTTAATGCGGTAGGGTTCTGCCTTCCACAACCCCGGCCATGAGATCTTCCTCTCTATGGCTCCCTCCCATCTGGTCCATGCGCCCTGTTGTCTCAATCCCACCATCTGGCTTGCACGCTGCTCCTCAACCCCAGCTCTCACTTCGCGTTGAACCAGGTCCTGCCTTACCTTGCCCTCAGTTTTGTTATAGTGGATTGTTGGGATAGTACCCAGGCCCGCCCGGCCGATTGCCACAGAACCCACAAGCTCCTTGTGACGCAGGGAGCTTGTGGGTTCTGATCAAATTATATTATATTATATTATATTATATTATATTATATTATATTATATTATATATTAGCACTATTCAAACAACCGAACAAAAGTTAGCCTGTTAGCTTTAATTTAGCCTCACTTTTTTGCTAACTGCGTTATAGGATCAATTCAATTCAATTCAATTTCAATTTAATCATCTTATAATGCTCCAAATCACAACAAAAGCTGTCTCAAGGGACCTCACACAGAACAATTCAAAAAATTAAATAAATAATTTAAAATGAATAAAAAATTCAAATACATAATTAAAAACAGAAGTAAAAGAATAAAACAGATAAAAAATAAAAACTATTCACAAGAAAGAGAATAAAAATGGGTTTTAAGTCTTGACTTGAAAATGTCCACGGACTCCGACTGCCTCACGGTTGCAGGAAGACCGTTCCACAGAGCGGGTGCACGACAAGAAAAAGCTCTTTGACACGCTGACTTCTTCTTCACCCTGGGAACACAGAGAAGTCCCACATCCTGCAACTGCAAAGCCCGGGCCGGCACGTAAGGTTCCACCAGATCAGCCAGATAAGTCGTATCATGTTCCACTCCAACTGGTGGGTTGACTGGTAATTAGACAGGCTTGAGTATTGCCAAGAGAACATACAGGGGACTTCATTTGCTACTTTCCCGTAATCCCCCTGTTCTGCCGTCTCACAGCGCATGGCGTTGATTTAGCTAGTTCACGGGCGATTATGGTGATTTTATATTCTCCCATGTTGAGAGGTTTATCTCGAGGAGGTGTAGCAGGTGTGATGGACTTCTGCTGTGTCACGATGTTGTCTTATTGTCCATACTTCACGAGGTGTGTTTACACTGTGAGTGCTGAGCTCCCGACACCGGAACTCTGCTGAAACCTACCTCTCGCGTGAGTTACGGACTGCGAGACAGTGCGAGATTCACAACTGCGAAACACCGAATACAGATTTTCATCTTGTTATAAGGCAGACAGTTAAGATAAACTGAATTTGGATCAAATTTTAGTACGACATTATAGTTTTATGTTGTCGTGTTTGCAGAGTGTGTTTCTATAAGGCTCCTTGTTTGCAGAGTGACAGCTGACAAATGAATGCCCTTCTAGGCCCCTGTAGACAGTGCATATTACTGTGAGTATGACTGTTTGTTTTGATGTTTGGGGTTTAAAAAAGGGTCACTTATCACTCTTGTCTGTGTCTGAAGTGCCAATGCTTAGTGGTTCTGCTGACGGTCTTCCTGTTATTCTCCAGCAGGCCATCGCAAAGCACCAAGGCCACATCCGTTCCATAGATACAAAGACATGACAGGAAAAAGGCCATGTAATAGACCTTTGTAAATTCAGGGGGGGACAATACCCTGAGAATACATGATTTTGTAAGTACTGTACACATAAAAATAGACCAAACTCCAATCTGCCAGCAAAGCACTTTTTTGTCTACAGATTCGGTCTTCATTGCACTGCAAATTGTAATTTAGCCTCCATAGACCACTGCAATGCAGCTATGAAATAAACAAAGGGCCTGATTACCAGTGTTGCCACAGTTACTTTGAAAATTTACTTTATTATTTACTTTTTTAGTTACTTCATTAGCAGCTTTATGCAGTTACTTTATTAGGAACTGCCGACAACTTGTAACTAATACATAATGTAAATAATAAGGTAACTAGTAATCTAACTTGGTTGCTCTTAAGACTGAGTAATCAGCAGTGTTGCCACAGTTACTTTGAAAAGTTACTTTATTAGTTACGTTTTACAGTTGCATTTTACAGTTACTTTATACGGTTACTTTATTAGCAACTTTATGCAGTTACTTTATTAGGAGATGCTGACAACTTGTAACTGATAAGTAATGTAACTAATAAGGTAACTAGTAATCTAACTTGGTTCCTCTTAAGACTGCGTAATCAGCAGTGTTGCCACAGTTTAAGAGTTACTTTTTACAGTTGCATTTTACAGTTACTTTACACAGTTACTTCATTAGCAACTGTGGACAACTTGTCAGCAGCTGCTGAATGTAACTAATAAAGTAATTAGTGATCTAACATGACTATTTTAAAGATTGAGTACTCAGAAAAGTAACTATTAGTTACATTGCTGGTTAGTTACTTTGCTGATTACTCAGTTTTAAGAGTAACCAAGTTAGATTACAAGTTACCTTATTAGTTACTTTACTTATTAGTTACGAGTTGTCGCAGCTGCTAATAAAGTAATTGCATAAAGCTGCTAATGAAGTAACTGTATAAAGTAACTCAAAAGTAATTAATAAATTAACTTTTGAAAGTAACTGTGGCAACACTGATAATCAGCAAAGTAACTAATCAGCAAAGTAACTAACAGTTACTTCTACAAGTACTCAATCTTAAAAACAACCAAGTTAGCTTACGAGTTACTTAGTTACATTACTTATTAGTTACAAGTTGTCGGCAGCTCCTAATAAAGTAACTGCATAAAGCTTCTAATGATGTAATTGTATAAAGTCATTAAAAAGTAATTAATAAAGCAATTTTGCAAAGTAACTGTGGCAACACTGGTAATCAGCAAAGTAACTAATAGTTACTTTTATGAGTACTCTATCTTAAGAGTAACCAAGTTAGATTACTTGTTACCTTATTAGTTACATTACTTTATCACTCGAGGTTTTTAGGTCTCACTTAAAAACACATCTTTTCTCTAAGGCATTTCAAAATTGTTCATGTTCAGGTCAGTGTTAGTCATGATGGTCACTTTTTTTTTTTTTTAGTTTTTTTTTGTTTGTTTTATCTGTGTTGTATTTATTAATGTCTTATTTGGAAAGCACTTTGTCAACTTTGTTGTTCTTTTAAAGTGCTCTATAAATAAAGTTGGATTGGATTGGATTACTTACTACTTACAAGTTGTCGGCACCTGATAATAAAGTAATTGCATAAACCTGCTAATGAAGTAACTACATAAAGTAACTAAAAAAGTAACTTTTCAAAGTAACTGTGGCAACACTGGTAATCAGCAAAGTAACAGTTACTTTTCTGAGTACTCAGTCTTAAAAATAGCCAAGTTAGATTACTAGTTAGTTTATTAGTTGCATTCAGCAGCTGCTAACAAGTTGAAAATGAAATAACTGTATAAAGTAATTGTAAAATATAACTGTATAAAGTAACTTTTCAAAGTTACTGTGACAACACTGCTGATTACACCATGCAGTAATGACTGTGACACGATGTGGTTAGTGGGCATTCAAAACTTCTGCGTGTTGGGTTGGTGAACTTTTTGATTTACTAAGAATAATTATGTGCAAGATGTGATGTAGACAGCAGTATGTAAATGAGGATTTAACATGTGTTAATGACTGAAACTGCAAAAAAATATTCAATCAGTCACTTGCAGGTATGTCCCCAATAAGACAAAAACACCCATTTTAATCGAAAAGCTCAATGTATTTCATATAAAATTGGTTATTTACTTTTTTCTGAACATATTTTAAATTTTATCCTCAAAATTGAAGTGTGCCAATAATTCTGACCGGAACGCTACTATTTTGTCAATTTACTTTTTAACAAAACCTTATCTGTTACTTTATGTTGCTGTTTTAAGGCCTCTTATGAACAGGTGTTTTTATTTTTGTTCTTGGAAACAACATTTTTTTTTTTTAATTAAAAAATATATACCACTAACCTTCTTTCTGTCCATAGATGATCGCTGATCATGGCAGTGAGTTACAGAGAAATGGTCCTTGTGTCAGGAAAAAGCTGAATACTTTTTTTTTTTTTGCATTTTTCTTCAAATTTGTTTATTTGCCTTTGCTTTAATTTTCTTTGTTTGTAAAAACGGGCATTTTAAAATGATAAAAGTTCCCATTCTGCAACTCTCCCAAGTTCTATGCCTTTGAGCGGAAGTACGCGCTGTCTGAATACCCATCTAGTTCTTAATATTGACATTTAAAAATTTAGAATGACAAGAAATTCTCTTGAAGTAAAACACGTTGTCATCTGTGAACAAAAATTGTGGTGCAGCCGTGTTTGTTCACAATTAACTGAATAATTTGACAATTTTGTCATGTCCACATTTTAAGGTCAAGATCAGGCATTAGAAAGAAACACTAATGTTAGAATTTTAAGTGCTGGTCCTTCTCAACACTGTAAACTTTATTCAATTACAATTTTTGTTTTCGGTGATTATGAAATGAACATAGATGAGATAAAAATGGTTGTCTTGCAGAATTCTGTTTTGCGATAATACTATCCTTTCGCAGTGTGTGAAAATCCAAGCAACAACCTATGACGAGTGTGTGTGTGTGCCGGGTGCACATGGCCACAGTTAGTGGTGACATCCTGTTAGGCCAGCATTTTATTTCAAATATCTGAGATAATATAAGTCAGTGATTAAATATGACTGCAATGTTTGCCAAAGTAATCGTAAATCTGATTTTTGCCACAATCAAGCAGCCCCATTAAAAACTTCAGCCAATACCATTTACACACGGTAGGTTAATTTAGCTTTATTGTAGGTAAGGGTACAACACCTTATCACAGTTACGATTCCACTGTTGTACACCTCTTCTAAAAACTACATAAACCTGTTGGCTCAATTTACTACTCCATGTTACCAAACATGGTGTAGTAACAAAAGACAATTCAGAAACTTGGCTTTTGCTTCCACCTATTGACCAGAACTCTCCACGGCGGCAGGCCTCAGCAAGCGATGCACCCTGGAACAACAATTAGATTTGGAAATGAGTGTAACTGAAGGGCAAATTATTTGACATTTGACTTTCAAGTATTTACATTTCATATTGCTTTAAAATCTATATTATAATAGCCAATTACTGATTACTCAATCTTAGGTGTAACCAAGTTCGCTTAGTAGTTACTTTATGAGTTACATTTGGCAGCTGTTGACAAGATGTCAGCAGCTGCTAATAAAGTAACTGTATAAAGTAACTGTAAAATGTAACTGTAAAAAGTAACTAATAAAGTAACTTTTCAAAGTAACTGTGGCAACACTGCTGATTACTCAATCTTAAGAGTTCTAAAAACTGTTGAGATCTAAGGTTCTAAAACATTCTGGAATCACACCATTCCAACTCATTACAGAAACTTTGCACAATTTATTACTAATCTTGAAAAAAGTCAGCTACCTATTTTATAAACACTACCCAATCTGGAGCCCGTGGATCCCCATGAGCGATGCTCTAGTATAATGTAATGTTTGAAGCTGCAACATCTATCTGATTTTGTCTCAGTGTGTTTGTCTGTATGTGTCCTCTCTGGGACAGACTGGCGGCCCTTAACGGGGATAAGAGGGTTTAGAAAATGAATGGATGGATAGAAAATGAATCAATGTATACGACCTATAAGATCAGTTCCACTATTTTACCAGCAGAGGGCGCAAAACACCAATATTTCAACCGCCATGTCACAAACACAAGTTGCATTTCATGACCAATCTGGCCTTTCATTAAAAAAAAGTCATGCTTATTTCCTGATGAATTTTCCTCTTTTAATAAATATACTCGAAATACAGATTACAAAAAAGTACAAATCTAAAAAAAACTAAATAAATGAAATACAAAATTGATGGTGAAGTGAGAAACAAAAACATCAATAAACACATAAATAAACAAGACAGAGAACACAGAGACTGCCTTCAGTGTTTGACACTGAACCATACAAATTAATTCTTTGTGATTTAGTTATAATTTATGGTTTTGTGCAGTCCACTGTTGAATCCATATTGCATCCAAACATTTTGAGCTAAACTGTTTTTGAGTTTGAATTTGACCTTACGAGGTCACCCAAGATCAAAGATCATGTGACTAATAAAAAAGGACAAATCGCTTCATGGTGTTTAGTAACCACAGGTTTATCTGTAATAAATCTGAATTGCCATTGTAATTATCGTCATATATAAGAAATGGACACATATTTTGACCTTGGCCTGTGACACTGAGTTTTCACTGATTTTTCTTAAAATTAAGACATTTTATTGCTGACCTACCCTCAATCATTCCACCAAGTTTGGTTCAAATTGTATCAAAACTCTTTGAGATATTTTGTTCACAAATGACCAATAACAATATACCAGCATTAATAATAACAATAATAATATGAAGAAGAAGAAGATTTATATCATGTTTTCAAGCAAAAGATAAAGTGCGTCTCTATAAACGTCAAACCACAGTGATAAAATTGCTAAATTAATCAAAATATGCTAGGGTTGCTAATAATGCAGTGTCTTGTGACAGAAGTATATATACTGTATTACTGGATTATCATTATTGATTTAATTTAATTCATATATATATATATATATATATATATATATATATATATATATATATATATATATATATATATATATATATATATATATATATATATAACTTTGCATACTGTTGGTGGGTATCTTGTAAATATGACAGTATGGAACAGTAAAGCCATGTTAATTTAATAATATGATTTACTTATAGGTTATGTTTTGTATTGTTAATCTGAATCTACTTTGAAACTAGCAACTAAAGTTGTCAAATGAATATAGTGGAGTGAAAAGTACAATGCGCCTCTGACATGTAGTGGGGAAGTGGAAGTACTCAAACTAGAAGTATTCAAGTAAGGTTCAACAAGGCCAAATGTGGACAACACGAGTAAAAATACATTGTTAATTTCCATCAAAGAAAATCGTGAATTTGCCCAGTTGATGCCTTGACAATTGATAAACAGAATCTCATGGTTGCTATGGAAACTGGAAGCACTATAGGACAACGGAAATGCTAACACTCTGCTATAATTTATAATTATTATAATTTATGATCATAATTATAATTATAATTTATTTACATCATGCCAAATCACAGCATGCTAGCCAAAGGCACGTCACAAGTGCTTTTTTTTATTTGTTTGTACAAAAAATAAAATACATAGATTAATTTGTGTGTGTGTGTGTGTGTGTGTGTGTGTGTGTGTGTGTGTGTGTGTGTGTGTGTGTGTGTGTGTGTGTGTGTGTGTTGTAAAGCCAGTTGAAATTTCTCATGTGAATGTGTTTTATAATTAAAGTTATTGGTGAAGTATATGTTCATAAACGTACATCAAATGGATTTTTTTTTTAATACAGCAAAAACGCGCAAAAGCTGCTCTCATCATCCAAATAGAAAAAAAAATCCCCAGCAGCATCAGAAACAAAGAGAAAAAAAATATTTATTAATTATATTCTGATATTTGCATTTTTGGCCATATTTGTCTGCCCGCCTTTTGTCGAGTCCCCATGGGGACACCAAATTCATCACTACACCGGAAGCACTTTTCGTCGGTGTTTTTGCAGTGACGCCCGTCTGTGCGCTAGTAGATAAAAACGCGCCTCCGCTCCATCTTCTTAGATATTCCCGCCTCGACGGCGGGTCTTTTGCCGGTAATTTGTTCATTACTTGTTCAAACTGGGAGCATTATGGCAAAATACTCCAATAATTGACTTTTTTTTTTTAACCCAAGGTGAGTTCTCTTGTAAGTCTGTGGTGTTCGTTAATCGGGTAATGACGAAGCTGACTTGTGTTTCCTGCTAGCTTCTCCCACCTGCTTTCAGCATTTAAATACACTGGTTGAATTCGTTCAACAAAATAAACTTCAAAATACGTTTAATGCGCCGCGGTATAGCGCGTTTGCTAACTAGCTAATAGGAAGTGCGTGTTCGTTGAGTGAGATGATGAAGATAATGATATGAAATAGGACGTGATGAGTTGAACGTCGATAATCCAACAAAGATTGGCAACTTGATGGAGGCATATAGTAGTAACTATAAAGATCACAGTAACAGAGTGTTAAAATACGTCACAGAAGCGGACGCATGGAAATTTACTAGCCTAAGCCAGGTCATTTTTTTTTTTCGATTTGGTTTTACGTCATCCCCTGACGTCATTGACTTTAGGTCTTTTACGTTTGGTTGCTGAGATACTGTCAGTGACGTATTTTCGGTAAAGCAGTGGTTATCCGTACCTCCCTGTATTACTATAGTGAAATTGTGTTCGTACCTAGAATAGAGGTGGGTGGATCGATCCTAAAATCGATACCAACACTGGTATTGATATTGAATGATCCTCATGTAAAAAGATCGATACTCAAGCTTTTTTTCTTTCCCACACGCAGATTCACCAAAGTCTACTCTGTAAGAACAGCGCTGTGCTGTGTCACACAACACGGAGCAGTGCACCCTTGTATTGTGATTTGTCAGCCCTCTACCTCAGGAGATTTTAAGTTGTGTTGAGTGATATTTTTTTTTAAACAAAATGTTGATTGTGATAATAAAGTATTTTGTTGTCATGTACAATGTTTGGCAAAATTCTATCCTAGGTCTTTTGGATTCTTTGGCTCTATGAAACTTAAATATGAAAAAGTATCGATCGGCGATAATGGGCCTGTATTTACTTGGTATCGGATCAATACCAAAATTGCCGGTATTTCCCACCTGTAACATAGAGTCTCAATCATAAGTCAGTACAGGCTACATGATTTTGAGGCAACGTACTTGTATATGATGCATAATTGCCATACTAACATTAATTACAAACCCTAACCATAAGGCTCTACCATGTACAAATAGAATTAGAAATTATTAATATGGCTATGTACAAATATCCACTTCCTTTTGATGATTGCCCTCAAAGTTTGACTGAAATTGCTGTTTATGTTTCGTAGGGTATATTTTGCTGGATACGATACGGCAAACACCCACCTAGCGATATTTGACCAGATCTCCTTGCTGATTGGCTAGTTCAGATGACATCATTGTAGAGGGTATTTCAACATGGCAGCGGTGCACACTGTGGATTGTTACTAGCGACATTCATTTCCTCGTGGGAGTCCACAGGTGAATGCTGGGTTGGAGGCGGGGCTGTTGATGCAACAATGGTGGCAGAAGGAAGAGTTGTGAAATTGAGTCTCAGTTGCCCTCCCAATTTGCAGGATTTGTTTGGGTAGACAAGATACTGTAGAGCAAGGCAGCTTGAATTTTCTGCTAGAAATTAGTTCATGGGTTCACTTCATTCACTCACTCAGCTTGATCCAAAGAATCAAAATGTACATGCTTTTTGAAACTGTGCCAGAGTTCAAAAGTTACATACACAAACATCAGCAAATTTAACCCGTTTGTTGTGCGAGAGCACTGTAGGTTTGATGTAAAACAAAGGTGCCCGTGCCGACGCTGAAGGAATTCTAAGCTTCTGTCGCTGTGATTGGAGAAACTGGTCTTTTTTTTTTTTAAAGCGGCAATTCATTTTGAAGTTAATTCCGACTGGACTCTGTCTCAGCAGAGAGCCGCGTAGCGTTTGGAGCTGTGCCAACAGAATGGAGGATGATTCTCGTTTCTTGACTGCAACAAGACAAGAGTCCCAGTTAGTGACTTTAATCCACACAAAAGTGACTCACGGTATTTAAATGGCTTTGAGAGGGGTTAAGAAGCGGACTTGCCATTTCTGAAGAGCAGCGACTCAAAGAACCAACGAGCTAGTGGATCGAAGCATTCAAAGTGGAGTCGCTCTGCAGAAACGGTTGATTACAGAGCCGCTGCAGGGTCTGCAATCAATGTAGAGGAATGATCACTTTCCCGACAACCTCAAAAACAACAGCTGTTCTGAAGGACCGATAAGGGAATTGTTAAGCAAAAAGACTATTGATATCGGTGGATCGAATCATTTCTTAACAATACTCGAGAAGAACCGGTTCTCGATACCCAACCCTATATGGGTGTGTCTTTCTAAAAGAGTCACTTGTTTGTTCACAAGAGGAAATGCCAGTTGTCAACTTGGACCTAATGAATTTGATCTTTCTATGAGACTGCATGAGGCACTTCTGTTGTGTACTGTGTTTTGTAGTATTGAAGTTTAACTGTGCATTGTAGTATGTGCGCAGTCCATCAGCAGGCTGCACGATGAAACACCTCATGGAGTCATGACTGTGTTTGACTTCTCTGGATGACCGTAAACACTGACTGTAATTAAATATTTACTCACTTATGAAATCCATACAGTCCATTGCCTTATTTCCAGTAATAATGCATTGTTTCCTGTTATTTATTTTATTTTTTTTTAGACTTAATTGTGCTTGTGTCATCTTAAAATATCCACAGTTCTGTGATCTGCATGCAGATACTCTCCAGTTAAAGACAGAATTTTCTTCAGCCTATTACTTGAAGGTCAGCTGAGATGAGATAAAACACAGACGGGACTGCTTTGTTTTTGTTTTGTACTTTTATTGTAGTTTTTCTTTTCTTTTTCCCAGCTTGGACCAGAGGTGTAGTGCCGCAGCTCCACACTTTACTGCTGGTTGCTGTTTTCTTTTTATATAGACTAGAAAAACATTGTAATATGATAATGGTGGTAAATGATTACGGAATCAACGCGGCAGGCTGCTGTAAAAAGTTGACTGTGTCCTGGGCGCACAGGGGGTGTGTGTTTGGATTCTTTTATTTTTTGTTGTTAAATTGTTAGTCCCCTAGTGCACAGGAATAACCCTTTCCATGAGTTTCGGAAGCACAGCTCCTCCTAATATGGTTGGAGATCGACATGAAGCTTCACCGAGTGGTTGCACATCATAGGTGAAAATAAATCTGGTCCAACATTTTTTGGGGAAGATGCAATTGGACTTCTGTTTTTAACACATTTTCTTAATTACATTTGCAGAAGTTGAATTAATTCATTAAAAAATACTCCCACAGATATATGAAATGCATGTATTCTACGTGTGTTTTGGGTTATTTTGTGACCTTGCTCACAGACTTTTAATTAGTTCTGCTTTGCTGATTCAAACACATCATCTAGTTAAAGTGTGCTGGCGGTTGTTGTTGGAGCTGAAGCTGTGTGCAGGCAGCCATTGTGGCGGGGGGGGGGGGGGATTTTATTCTTGTACCATGATGTTTAGCATTCGTAGAATAACTCTGTTGCCAAAATGTGCCCCATTTTGGTGCAGGATGTGGTTTGTTGAGCTTAGAAGGTGTCACATAACCTTGTGCTGACAAACAAATGGGAACAAAATGGTTTCTGTTAAATTCCTCAGCATTGGTCCACATCATTTTTCACGGCTGTTGACTCATTGATGTTCTACCTCAGAGCTGAGAGAGAAAGAGAGCGAACCAGCACTTTATAGCATGGGAGTGTCCCAGTGAGTCAATATACCTGTTCAGGCCTTTTGAAGGCTGTTTGATTTTCTTCTTGAATGAGCTCATTGATGTTTTGGTGTGTACGTGCACAGCGACTGACCTCTGTTTCTAGGCTAATGTACCAATTAGTAAAGACTGGAAGCTGTTTCCATTCCAGGTGGAAATTCATTGCTTTGTAGCGTATCAAGTTTTTTTGGGAACCGGGGTATTCTCGGCAGATGGGTGTGTACGGAAATAAACTGCAGGTTCAGTAATCCTTTTCTCTCCTTTTTGGCCATGTAGATTTGCAGCAGGACCTCTGAAATCATCATGAAGGCACCGAGCGATGCCCCTCGGGACCGGTGAGTTGACAACAGACAGAAACCAGAGATGACTACTTACTTACATTTCCTGTTTTCAGCTGCACAGTTATCAGTATTTTTTTTTACTATTATAACAAATGATAGGCATGTGTTTAAATTGAGATGGTTCTCAATATTGTTGCTAGTTTCACAAGTCTTCTTTTAAAAACAGTTCAAGAATGTAGAAGGTCAGGTCTTAGTACCTAAGGACTCGCCAAAGAGATCTAGTACCAAAAACGTCCAGATAGCACCTTCTCCAGAGCTTGCTGGTTAGTATAAAAGTCTCCCAGCAATACAGGATGCTGAAGACATGAACCTTCGTTCTCCTATAAAGGCATCAGTATCACCAAACACTTCTGTCAAGCAACCTCGTTAGGAATTGTTGAAAGTCTAAATCTTATTCTTGAGCCAGGGCAATCGGAAATGCAGACTCTGATTCCTCACTCAGCTACACAAATACTAAAATTAGTGTTTGTGTTGATGCTGAAAATATCACAGCATTGTTTCCAAAGTTGAGGTTGGTCAACCTCGTCAACAAAGGCACCTAAGCTGCTGGTTTCCACAGTGTTACCAAACACCTAGAACATGCAAACATTGACCAGTATAGGAGCCAGAAGACATCCTTGATGAATCAGGAATGTCCCCGTCTCCCGATCACTGTGGTCTCACTGCATCGCCATGGTAATAGCACAATGGCTTTTTTTTTGTGTGTGTCTGTGTGCATCATAACACAATTGCAGTGTGGTAATGTATTAAAAAAGCAAAAGTTTAGTTTATTGGATAATTAACTTTACAAAGCTGTAATCCATATGTACAACATTTCCCCAAGTGACCACAAGTGTTAATCTGGACCCTCGTAGTTCACTTTTAATTTTCAAGGATAATTACTGAATGGAGGAGGACAAAATATCTGAGGATGTAATTGGTTAGACTCAACTAATCAAATCAAGGAAATGTGAAGGAAACTGAGTGATCCAAGGCACAAATCTGGGGAAGGGTACAGAAACATTTCTGCTGCTTTGAAGAGCACAGTGGCCTCCATCATCTGTAAATGGCAGAAGTTCCGATCCACCAGGACGCTTCCTAGAGCTGGCCGCCTATCTAAACTGAGTGATCGGGTGAGAAGGGCCTTAGTCAGAGAGGTGACCAAGAACCCGATGGTCACTCTGTCAGAACTCCAGCATTCTTCTGTGGAGAGAGGAAAACCTTCCAGAAGGACAACCATCTCTGCAGCAATTCACCAATCAGGCCTGTAAGGAACTGGGAGACTAGTCAGGATTAAGGGAAAGATGAATGCAGCAATGTACAGAGACATCCTGGATGAAAGCCTGCTCCAGAGCGCTCTTGACCTCAGACTGGGGCGACGGTTCATGTTTCAGCAGGACAGTGACCCTAAACACACAGCCAAGTGCACTTTAATTACAATCCGAATGGGCTGCAGCGTGCGATTTTTCAATTAAAATGTACCTGCTGTGTACAGTATCCCAGAGTAATGCAAGGATATGACATGCTGTCACCTTTTTGTCACCATTCACTTGAGTCTCATGACTCACAAATCGCTCTGTGAAAATTAATGACAACATACACACAATGCAACTTGCTACACGTTAACTAAAGCGACATGAAATATACAGCGACATAGCTAAACTCTTTATTACCTGTGCGTAGAACAGATAACTCGGCTAGTGTGTGTGTGTTTTGGTTTTGCTCCCATTTTGTATGCGATGAACTCAAAGATCTAAAACTTTTTCCACATACACAATATCACCATTTCCCTCAAATATTGTTCACAAACCAGTCGAAATCTGTGATAGTGAGCACTTTTCCTTTGCTGAGATAATCCATCCCACCTCACAGGTGTGCCATACCAAGATCCTGATTAGACACCATGATTAGTGCACAGGTGTGCCTTAGACTGCCCACAATAAAAGGCCACTCTGAAAGGTGCAGTTTTGTTTTATTGGGGGGGATACCAGTCAGTATCTGGTGTGACCACCATTTGCCTCATGCAGTGCTACACATCTCCTTCGCATCATCCGTGAAGAGAACACCTCTCCAACGTGCCAAACGGCAGCGAATGTGAGCATTTGCCCACTCAAATCGGTTACGACGACGAACTGGAGTCAGGTCGAGACCCCGATGAGGACGGCGAGCATGCAGATGAGCTTTCCTGAGACGGTTTCTGACAGTTTGTGCAGAAATTCTTTGGTTATGCAAACCGATTGTTCCAGCAGCTGTCCGAGTGGCTGGTCTCAGACGATCTTGGAGGTGAACATGCTGGATGTGGAGGTCCTGGGCTGGTGTGGTTACACGTGGTCTGCGGTTGTGAGGCTGGTTGGATGTAGTGCCAAATTCTCTGAAACGCCTTTGGAGATGGCTTATGGTAGAGAAATGAACATTCAATATACGAGCAACAGCTCTGGTTGACATTCCTGCTGTCAGCATGCCAATTGCACGCTCCCTCAAATCTTGCGACATCTGTGGCATTGTGCTGTGTGATAAAACTGCATCTTTCAGAGTGGCCTTTTATTGTGGACAGTCTAAGGCACACCTGTGCACTAATCATGGTGTCTAATCAGGATCTTGGTATGGCACACCTGTGAGGTGGGATGGATTATCTCAGCAAAGAAGTGCTCACTGTCACAGATTTAGACTGGTTTGTGAACAATATTTGAGAGAAATGGTGATATTGTATATGTGGAAAAAGTTTTAGATCTTTGAGTTCATCGCATACAAAATGGGAGCAAAACCAAAAGTGTTGCGTTTATATTTTTGTTGAGTGTATATATATATATATATATATATATATATATATATATATATATATATATATATATATATATATATATATATATATCTATACTGCAAATACATTCATGTGTTGTCATTATGGGGTGTTGTGAGTAGAATTTTTAGGTGAAAAAAAATTAGTTTACAACATTTTGGAATAAGGCTGTAACATGAAATGTGGGAAGTGTGAAGCACTGTGAATACTTTACAGATGCACTGTAACGATGCATATTGGTTATATTTTAACAAAACATTGACAATTGAGTTTGTTCCCTTTTTTTTAATAACTTTTTTTGGTGTACTTTTGTTTGCAGAGGCTGCTTGGTAGGGATAAGCTTCTTCATTCTGGGACTGGGAACGCTGCTTCCCTGGAACTTTTCATGACAGCATCATTAGTAAGGACATGCAAAAATGAGTTACTTTTTTGAGTTTAAAACTTTTTTTTTTGTTTGTTTTTTTTTTGCCTAAGTTATACCTGTACTGATAATAAATTTAAGCTATGCTTGAAGTTTGCTTTGTAGTGGTTGTTTATCTTGTGCAAAACACTGATTTGAGCAAATATTTCCCTTTGTAGCATGTGTCATGTTCTGCCACACAAATAAATAACTAACTAAATAGTGGATTGCATTCATACTCGGTATTTAGTGGCTGTTTTCCAAACAGCCAATCGTTATGAAAGTGAGTCCCCACTCTGCAGAGTGGACTTTCAGCTCTCAATAATGAGGCAAAATAACACTACTTCTCAAATAATCGTGCAGGTTGTTGAGCAACAGCTTGATCCTCATTGTTGACCTTAAGCTGATGCCCTGTAATGTGTTTGTTTTGCCTCAGTGAGCCGCGCTCCAAGGTTGGTTAGATAAACGGCGATCAAAACCTTGTTGCTGCAGGTGTGGGATAGACGGCGGTACAGATGAATTTCCCCGACTACTGGTCTTGGTGGTGCGTTCAGGGGTTTAGGAGACCTGTGTGCTGCGTTATCTGATCACAGTGTTGTTGATGTTAAAGTCGTGACCTTCGTTTATCAACTGTGCCTGTCATGAGTCACAGCACTGTTCTGTCAGTGAACCCGCCAGTGCTTATAGTGCCAAAGCACTTACGTTCCTCCTACAAATAGCGCTGCGTTGTGAGCGTTCCTCAGCCATCAGTCGATTAGAAAAGCATAAATTAAAAGCATTCTAACTGTAAAGCTATGCTAATGATCATGTAGTGACTTTGTTCACATACGCTATGTTACATGGCGTAAATCGATTTCCCTCTGCAAAAGAGGAGTTTTTGACTTTGAAAGAAACTCACCATCTGTCTGTGCTCATTGATCAGCTGGACAGGATTTTCCAGAATAATGTACATTTAATTCATGCTAGTTGGGGAAAAAGACCACGTTCAGAACGTGCAGTATTTCCCTCAGAGTTCATCAGGTTTGGACGTGAAAGTCTCTGGACTTATTTTCCTCCTCCTCATTATTTACTTAGAGCTCCAACACATTTGGGTAGAAGGTTAAACAAATGACCTGTGAATGTCAAAATATCCAAGGTAGGAACTGCACCTTCGCCAAAGTCAAACAATCCTTACGGCGCGCGCGTGTCAGATCCTGTTTCTTAAAATAAACCCTGTCCAAATGTGTGACACTGATCTGTGTCACGATCCAGTTCATCTTGGAATTCTTATTTGATACTTTGTCAGTTGAAGCTGCTTCTGAGAAAACGATCCAACAAAGGCTCATCTTATGACCCAAGATTGTATTTATTTGAAGATCTTGAAGCTACAAGCAGATTCCCATCAAATGCTAACAATGGATTTGGTTATTGCTAACGGCGATTTAACTAACCAGGATTTGTTGAGCTAAGTCTGCATCTTGTCATGCTTAGATTTGTAATATTTACACATCTTTGATTTATGCAACATAAACTCGAGGTAGAATGTCAGGATGTGCAGATTGAACATTTGAACAAGTGCAGCTTTAACAGCGCTTGTACACAATCTGTTTCCTTTTGTAGTATTTCCAGGGGCGCCTGAACACAACAGAATATATCAACGGCACAGTTACTGTCCACAAAGAATATTACTTCAACAACTGGATGACTCTTCTGTCCCAGCTGCCCCTGTTGCTCTTCACCCTGCTCAACTCCTTCCTCTACCACAGGTCAGTTTGTGTTTTCGGAACATAATCAATAAAATACATTGTTAGCACCGTTTAAATCACAGGTGTGATGCGTTTCAGGATATCTGAGGCGATGCGCATCGCCGGCAGCCTGGTTTTCATCCTGCTGCTCTTCATTCTAACAGCCGTGTTGGTCAAAGTGCCCATGGAGGAAGACCGCTTCTTCTCAGTCACCATGGCAACCATCTGGTTCATCAACTGTAAGTTGCTCAGGGCTGCAACAGTTTCCATAGTTGAATCTTGGATAGTAGGGAGAGGACGACTGCAAGTTTAGCATTTGCAGAGGGGAACTTGCTCGACTACACTTTCAGTGGAGTAGAAAAAGTGATACATCTTAAGTATTTGGACAGCAATGTGATATTTCCTGGTGCCTGGGTTTCCTCAGCGTTCGGCGCCGTGCTGCAGGGCAGCCTGTTCGGTCTGGTGGGCCTGCTGCCTCAGAGGTACAGCGCCATTTTCATGAGCGGCCAAGGCCTTGCTGGGACCTTCGCTGCCGTGGCCATGCTGCTCGCCATCGCCAGTAAGAGACACACGCAAACCGATGCCTCTTGTTGCCTAGTCACAGGATGATGCCACACTGCTGCAGTTGAAAGTTTTGTGTTTTATTTTCGTCTGACTGTGTCGCGCAGGTGACACGGACTCTGAAACTGCAGCTTTGGGTTACTTCATCACGCCGTGCGTGGGGACTCTGGTCACGCTGGTCAGCTACCTGTTCCTGCCCCGTCTGGTCAGTCACATTACCTGCACACACCAACCCCCATCTCAAATACACAAATCTCTCATAAGGATTTATTTATTTTGTAGCTCATCAGTTTAAGCCATTTTGAACTATAATGTTATGAATAATTAGGACTGTGCATTAACTGACGACTGAGTCGGTGCCCCGTTAGCAATGGCTGCTAGCTGCTGTGGACTCGGCCTACACAAGTCAACGTTCTGTACTTTCTGAGCATTTTGTTACAAATATCTGAGATAATATGGCTCACTGTGTGGTTAATTGTACTCACAAAGCATCTAAGAAGTCGGTGCTTCAGTATTTCTGTTTGAGAAGTACCGGTGTCAACACTTACTAATGTAGATATCGATGACTAGTCCACCACTAGTTTGTCTTATATTTGAGCTGGTACAATAATGGAAAAGTGTGCGCGCCTGCCATTCCGCGTGTGAAATGATTGACTCATTTAAAGGACACAGCAGGATTGAAATGTGTCACAATGAAGTAAAAATGATATATATTCCTTTTGTCCGTGTAGGAGTTTGCTCAGTATTATCTGGGCAGAAGCAAGAAGTATGACACAAATGCCACGACTGAGCTTCTCAAATGTGGTAAGATGATATTTTATTTCTTATTTTTTTAGTCACATTTTCTCAAATATTGTTCAGTCTTTTTTTTTTTTTCCAGAACCTTGTGTCGATGCTGATACACTTATGGAGTCAAAGACTTGCTGATTGCCTGTTTGCTTTTCCACTGACTGCTTTTTATGTCTGGCTTGATGAAATCACTTAAGTAGAACATTATCTCATTAAACTAGCTGAACTGTTATTGTAGCCAAAGTGAGTGCTTGCTGTGTGCAGATACAAAAGACGCTTCTGTCTGACAAACATGACACTCGCACAAATGCAGATTATGTATTGGAAGCAGCGCTGCAGAAGCCAAAATGTCAGCAGTGGAAGTCATTTTCTGATTTTTGCTTCACCCTTAGAGGACGACAAGCTCAACGGCTGCGCTAACGGCTCCGTGCCCTCCGGCGGGTCAAACTGTGACAATTCGGCCGTGACTCAGGAGGAAACTGCTACCGAAGGGACGAAGCAGGCCTTCTTGGTGCTGCAGGAGGCCGAGTGCGTCCAGACCAAAGCCTCGGTCATGGAGGTCTTCAAAAAAGTAAGACGCCGCTCAGGTTTTAGCAGGCTGCCTGAAGCGGATTAATCTATAAATTAATTTTCTGCCCTCCTGCAGATCTGGCTGATGGCATTCTGCGTAAGCTTTGTGTTCACGGTCACTCTATCCGTTTTCCCTGCCATCACCGCCGACGTCAAAACGTCATTCCCTGGAAAGTGGGGTAAGATCGTCGCACGCGTATTCGGCCTGTGTTAGCAGACGTTTCCGTGTGTAGTTTATTTGCTGGTTTTCTTCTTAGGATTCTTTTGACACCTTGTTGTTGTTGAATCCTTGTTCTCTTCAGAGCGCTTCTTTATCGCCGTGTGCTGCTTCTTGATCTTTAATATCAACGACTGGCTTGGTCGCACCATCACCACCGTGGTGCAGTGGGTGAGTCAGCACCATTACTGCCCCCTTGTGCTGGTCAAACCAACAAATTGTGTCTCAAACTGTAAAAAAAAAATAAAACCTTGTGAACTAAAATACAAATATTAACCCAAATATAAAATGGCCCTGATATTTTTTTTTTTTTTTTTTTTTTTTTTTGGAGGGGGGGTTGTGTTGCCCCCTGCTGTTGTGGATGTATGTGTAGTCTGTAATTATAAGACTTGCTATATTTTTAAAGAATTTCATGTGGTGGAGCCCCCGTCTTATATTCAGGCCAGTGCTGTAACAAGCTAATGATAAATGGTAAACTGAGATTGGCTGCTTTGTTTGTACTTTGTATGTGTATGTATGTATGTATGTGTGTATATATATATATATATATATTGTTTAAGATATATAAAATTTTAAATGTTTGGTTTCAGCGTGTTGTGGGCCTCTTCTCAATCTGTGTATCGCTTCCACACCACGCTTCGGTGTGTTTTTGTCTCCCGAAGCGAGTTGGTATAAAGTTTGTCGTCCCTGATGTTCCTCTGCTTGTCCTTGTGTTTTTTCTTTAAATTAATGACCAGTAATTATTAACGAGTTGTGTTTCTTCCGCAGCCCCGTAAGGAGTCTCTGCTCTTCCCACTGCTGGTCGTCTCGCGCCTCATCTTCATCCCGCTGCTGATGCTCTGCAACGTCCAGAGCCGCTCCTTCCTCCCCGTCTACTTCCCCCAAGACGGCGTGTTTGCTGCCATCATGGTGGTGTTCTCGCTGTCCAGCGGCTACTTCGTGTGCCTGTCCATGTCCTACGCGCCACAGTGAGTACGAACGATGCTGCACCACAAAGCAGTTTAGTTGTTTTGAAGGCGGTGCTTCATAATGACCTCATCTGTCCAGCAGATGGCCCATAAAGTAAACAAACGTCACTCGTCAAACAGCTTTTATCTGCAGGACAGATTCCATTCAGGAGGCGCAGGGAGGTCCATAAATATTTAGCCTCAAAGAGTGTTTACATTCAAATTGGGCAACTCGTGTTGCGTTTCTGACCCTTCTTATGCTGATGTTTTTTTTTTTTTTTGTGGACATGTAACGCAAAGTACCCAAAGAGGAAGTGAGGATGGCTGCAGGGGCGAGTCATCACCAGACAGGAAGTCTGACTACCAAATGAGTCAGCAAATCTTAAAGAAATGAGGATTTCTGATTTGTTGTGTTCAGTTATTTTTGTTGCCTTCAGCTCCTTTTTTAAAAGGGGGGTGTTTTTGTTTGAGCTATTTCAGGGTTTTTTTTTCATTTGAGAATAGTTTTGAGCTCCACGTGCACACGCGTTGACCCCGAGGGCAGCACGAGTTCCAGCAATCATTCTGAAGTTGTGCATGTTGGAAGATAACTGTTCTGCTGGCGAATCCTCGCTGAGTAAACTTTTCCCCGTGATCGTCCTGCTCAGGCTCGTGGAACCCAAAGACGCTGAGAGAGCCGGAGCGCTGATGACCTTCTTCCTGGCTCTGGGTTTGTCTTTGGGAGCAGCCATATCCTTCCTCCTCAGAACTCTGATCTGACCCACTTACATCTATCGCCAGCTGCTGGACATCAGCTGCTGTCACAGCGTGCTGAGGATGTGGCTTTTCAAAATAAGAGCTACATAAATGGGCCTTGTGGAGATGAAGAAGGGAAACCTGTTCTGTTGAATGTTTGCTGCTGCTGACAGAAACGTGCAAACATTTATTCAGTGTGTGTCTGTGCTTTTAAAGCATTAACTACAAATATTTTTGTTACTGGTTAAAGGGGAAACTTTCATTTAATAAGAAAAGTGACATGAACTTTGAAGGCATTTTTTTTTCTAATGTTGTATAAACATTAAGGGACATGTCATGTTTATTTCAACAGAAATCTGGCTGCTCATTCTGTGGTCCTTCTGCAGTAGCGAAACTTTTTTTTTTTTTACCTCCACCAAGGAGGTTATGTTTTCGGTCGCGTTTGTTTGTCAGCAGGATAACTCAAAGTTTTGAACAGATTTTAATGAAATTTTGTGGAGTGGTTGGAAATGACAAGAGGAACAAGTGATTAAATTTTAGTGGTGATCTGGATCCCGATGCTAACGAATTAGCATGTCTATGGCATTTTCAATGTTAAGTTAGCATTAAGCAGTTGCACCTGTCATCACGTTCGGGTGCATTTGTTTTCAAATTGTAATATTTCTTAAATTTATTTGTTTATAAATCTAATGATTATTATATACAATTTTAGAGAGACAAAAGAAGTAGTGACCCCATGGCCTTGGCGGAGGTTTGCATTCTGAGTGCTTCTAGTTTTTATTCTGCACCATCCATAGGTTCAATCGAAAATCCGTTACTCCCCCACCAGTTTGAGTTCCACATCGTAGAAAAAATTAAACATTTATTTAGAAATGGTACTGTTTAACAAATCGACCTTATAAGTTAAACTTTTATTTAAAAATAAAATGCAAGTTCTAAACTTGACACATGGATGTACAGATCCATGTTAAAGCTTGATTATTAAGGTTGCTGTGATGCTTTCTGTTATGTCTGTCGTAAAACTGTTTAGAACGCAGCAGGTGTTTTCTGTCAACTAATCAGACGGCAGTGATGTCATTCTGGAGTCTCTTCAGTGATTTTGGTATCAAAAGACAAAACTAACTGAAAGTAGGAAACCTGGAAATGAAATGTGTATCAGGGGGAATATGGTATTTAAAATGAACAAAAAAAAAATTATACATAAAAATATTGTTACAACCCCTTTTGTTTTAGTTTGGCCAGGTTTCATTGACATGATTACTGACGATACAGTTGCTCGTCAACCAGTCCTTTTGATTGAAACCATCAATGGCAAAAATGGAATTAAGTGAGATTAAAGGCAATGTTCAGTGCTCAACTGTCCTGTTTACATTTCTGATTGAGTTCAGGGTTGACTCATGGACTTAAATTTTAATCATGATTGTGTTTTAATTTATTTAGTGCTGTGTTCAGCGGGCTGACTTTAATCCATCTTTTTTTATATTTACATATGTATTATGGTTCAAACCCAAGCCTGGTTTTTTATAATTACAAATGTCATGAAGTAGAAATATTTCTTTAATCACATGAGTGGATTAAAGATTTGGATCTTTGAACTGCTGGTCTACAGCATTTTAAATACCTTTAGTTGTATGAACACAAATATAGGAAACAGACTTTTACCTCTTAATAGGTCCAGGTTAGCCATCTTTGAACTTGTACAAGGTCTGTGTCCCAAGAATGTTCCCTGTGAATTTGAAGACCCTGGCACTAAGAGGACTGGAGTTACTGAGCCCAGATGGTCGGACGGATGCAAAGTCTTAACAATACGTGATGGCCAGCTTTTGGCCTCGGGTAAAAATAATAAAAAGTTACTTCAAATCGTATATGAAACATTGCCTTCATACAAATATTTTGTTTTTAAAACAAAATCCTATGTTAAAAAATCTGCTAAAAATATGAAATTCACCCTTCAGTTTTCTCCTTTTTACAAACTGGTTTAAATATAGGCTGAGTGCTTGTAATGTGATGTACAAATCTGACTGACATGACAGACAATCTTAGCTACTAAGCATTTCTACTATGAAGATGTAAATAAAAGAATACATCATTACAGAAGTGTTTTGTCCCCCCCCCGAATACACAGCTTTGTATGTGTTTGAATAAGTAACATTTGTTACTATGTCAGACTTTTGGTTGACATTTATGCATAAACTCCAGGGATTTTTTTTGGGGGGGTGTAAGCATGCTTAAATTAGCTCTACTGTAGAGACACTGTAACAGTCATAAAAATAGCATTTGCCTCCCCACCTACAGTGGTTTACCTACAATTTAGTCCCCTTACAGGAAAAGGAACTTTCCATATAGTTGTGTTAGTGGGCGTTTCCCTTAGCTGTAGCAGATTTGGCTCAACAGAAAAGTCGCATCCCAAAAAAACCTTTTTAAAAAATTCACCCCTCCCATAACCGGAGTTGTGCTACAGTGAATTTTGTGTCCTCTAGATGGAGGCATTCATAGCAAATGGTTTGGAGCTTTGTTTTGATAGTTTCCATGGTGCCTGATGGTTATTATAGCGGTGACCAGTTGTTGAAACGATACTTTGGAGTGGCATGAAAAACGGCGCACATGCATGTGGATTTCTTCCCTGTATTTATTGAAAAACCCAGCAGTTAATACCTGTTTGTCTGTACAGGTGAAGTAAACCCCCCCAAAAAAACAAAAAAAAAACAGTCCACCTGTTATTGGAAGATGGGGAGAAAAACAAACTGCAAACACTCATCTTATTTTCACTTTTTTTTGTAACACTTATTCTCAAACATGTCAACGTTACAACAGATGCAGAAAAAAACAAAAAAAAAAAAGCACAGAGACAAGAGTGACCGGAAACGAAGTAAAGGCAGGTTTGTGTGTGTGTGTAAATATATTAGAGTTCTACGTTGTTTTAATGTGTTTGTGAAAAGCCGATAACCAAATGTTCAGAATCCTGATTTGAGTTGTTCATCGTTTCTTTGGAGTTTGTGCTGTGCGGGGCGGAGTTACGGGCCGGCCGGAGTTCAAACCTCCATACTGGTACTTTGCTTTCTTCTCAGATGGCTTCAGGATCTGCGCACACAGAACATCGTTCAGGTCAGCGTTAGCATGAGTTGCCACTGCTAATGCCGCATTCACATGTTGGATGTATGAGAAACCAGACATTTGCGTGTTTTCGGTAAGTGGACGACAAGAAATCAGGTATACCAGCAAAATCAACAATTTAAGCTATACATCCATAAAAAGCTGATCCGCCAGTGCTAACGTTTACGAGCAAGATCTGAAAAGGTAGTATGGTGGTTTTTCAATGCTCATTGTGAAAGCAGCATAATTGGTCAACACTCTGTCTGCCCTCACACCTCATGGCTGTGACTGTTCTCATTAATGCAGCCCGTTAGCGCTAAGCTCCACATCGTGGACTCTGGAGGTTTCTGCAATCTGGTTTTATGGAATCAGACTTCGTGGCGATTTTAGTGTCGCTACATGACAACCTTGTACCTGGAAGGAGCACATTAGAGTTTCATCCACGCTCATCATGCCGCCAGCGTTGTCAAATTCGCCGCAGTAGTTGGGGGCCGAGAACAGTGTCACCAGCTGCCGCTTGGCAAAGAACTCATAACCATCTTCTACCACCTGGGGGCAGCAGAGATACATAGTGAAGGGGGGGGAGCTCTCATCTAGTTTAGCTACTATTGGATGTTTTGTTACCTGGTGGGCTCGACAGATCAGGTCCAGGTCGTGGCGGTTCAGGAACTTGCTGACCACATCGGCACCGAAGGTGAAGGAGACGCCGCGGTCATTTTCGCCCCAGCCTTGAACATCTTTATCTGGGTCTGACCACAGCAGGTCACACAGGAGGCCTGACGAGCACAAAAGTAATCCTTCACCATCTCTGTTAACGTGTTCGTCTATCAGAGAGGAGTCGTCACATCGCTTTCCTCACTTAGTTGTTTTATGACGCGCCAAGGCCGCGGTGCAGAAAATACAGACCATAAGAGGATGTGAGAGTCTGGAGCTGCCAGGATGTGAACGCCGGCCGCCTTATAAGGTCGTGTTTAAAGTAAGATGTGCAATTAAAAAAAAAAAAAGTTCTGATCCCACATGGACAGTGAGTGAACCCTTTAGACCCCACAACCTGCTTGTAGGTTTCAAAGGCATTTTTGTATTCAAATCTCTAACAGTCCTTGAACGAACCACGTGCACACAACAGCATTAAACCACTTCATTTAAAACGTCTCCAAACAGTTTGTTCTGTCCAAATCCTGTAAAATAAATTTTTCCCTCCCACCCCCAGCAGGATTTGCTCTGGGGGAGTATTTCTGTTTGTTGTTGGCCAGATGGGGAGTAGCTGGGAACGACCTTTTGTTTTTGGGGTAGCCGACCTTGGATGGAAAAGTAACAGACACGTACCTGTGTCAGGCACATCTGTGGGTCTCATGATGCGTCTGATCTGTTCCATGGACTGCAGGTCTGGAGAGAGACCTGTGGGGAAACACACAAAAAAAAAAAAAACCTGTTTGGACCCACTGACGCCAAGATTCCACTATGGCAGCAAAACAAGTTTTACAACTGACTTCTGAGAGAAGACGATACAAACGACACAGCTCACGGTCCAAAACACAAACACTGAGATCGCCTGCATGTTCAACGTCAGGTCACCATATCAACAAAGTACCGCTGATGACAAGACCATCGGAGCAGCCCTGCTAGCTGTCCATTGTAAATAACCCCTAGAGGGCTGTGAGCAGTAGTCCCAACATTCTGGGTAGATGCATAAAAAAAAATTTAAATCTCCAACTTTATCTCCTTGTAAGTAGCACGGTGAGTCTCCAAGACTTTGAACAAATGCAGTCGGAGATGGAAAAAGTACCATTTTCAGAATGGCTTAGCATTACAGCACCACTAAACATTCAAGGCTCAAAGTGCAGCCCATGTGATTGGTTCCTGTTTAAAGAACAGATGTACTGAAGATTCATGGTGGGCAGTCCCTCTGCCTGAGAATCTTCAGTACAGGAACCAGCCCCTAGTTCGACAGTGTTATAGCGATGTGCCACTGCTAGTAAAGATAGGTTTCTGTTTCAGATGGAAATAATGTCAATTTGCCATTTTAGGGACTTTTATTGTGAAAATCACAGCATCATTATGGAGCACTAATATTAGCAATGTTTATAGGTCTTAGTTGAGATCATTTAAAGGTTAGGTGGGCATGGTGGCACCGAGATGCCACCATGCCCACTGGGTCCTAGATGACAGTCACCCTGTCAAACAACCGATCCAACCGTAGGATTGGATCAGTTGGATCTCTCTGCAAGTTTGACACTTTACCCCAATAATCACATCGACTGATGAAGGTTTGAGTTAGAGCTGAAGTCCAGCAAGGATAAGGTTATGTTGGTACTCAGTTACCAGTCTACCTTGAAGCTAAACCATAGCAGGTATTTGTACTGTGGTAAGAACTCTCGAGACGTTAACGTCGATACCTCCATGACAGCAAAAGATCTTCTCGTCCACGATGGCAGCGATGGGCAGGCAGTTGAAGCAGTCAGTGAAGGTTTTCCACAACTTTATGTTGAATCTGCGTTTACCTGCAACCCGAGATTCAAAGGTTCAAATAATAACTGGACTTAACTGTCACGAAACTACGCAACAGATTGGTGCGCGCAACACTCACACTCGTCGTAGAAGCCGTAGATCCGGTTGATGGAAGCGCACTCGTGGTTTCCCCTGAGTAGGAAGAAGTTCTCTGGGTATTTGATCTTGTATGCCAGCAGAAGGCAGATAGTTTCCAGGGACTGCTTCCCTCTGTCCACGTAGTCACCCAGAAACAAATAGTTGGCCTCCGGCGGGAAACCACCGTACTCGAAGAGCCTCAGTAGGTCTGTGTACTGTCCGTGGATATCGCCTACAAAGAGACAGGAAGTACTGGATGAAAGAAGAAAATGTAAAACGTTGAGGGAAATCTTCAACTTAAACAGCAGGATTTATATACAGGGTTTTCCCTACAATTATACAGGCCCAGCACACCGCCAGGCCAATGTTTTAGTCTGCTGGGCCAGAGGTTATTACGACATACACTTTCTGAATAGTTACAGCCAACTCAGTTACTGCAGTCATAAAATTAAAATTGTAATACTACTGATTATCACTTTTTTCTGGATATGCTTCAAAATAAAAGCAACATCATGTAGTTTAACTCTGACAGTCTTTGTCAGGAAAGCAGTTTAAAAAAACCTTTCCAGGGCAGATTCCACTGCATGTGTGACAAAGCACAATAAAAGGGAACACCTGGACTGGATAACTGACAAGATCTTTGCTACGGGGTAAATGTTGACCCGTTAAGGCTAACAAGTAAACCAGAGGGAAAACAAACATTTTACGACACCGACAATGTTCACTGATGGCAATCTTAATGTTGCGTAACACTTACGCAGGGACCAAGACTTGAAAGTGGTTTTGGGTTGCCTAAAATATACTCAACAAATTTGGCAAATTAAGCCAGATTTTTTTTTTTTTTTTCCTCAGTACCCTTATGGTGACCCAAATCACTTTCAGACAAACTACTGCCCAACTATGTAGACAAGATAGACAGATCAAGACACCATCAGAGCATTTTAAAAACGGAGCTGGAGGTGAGACTGAGGTTTCCTTCGTATGGGGCGGATGATGTCACGTACCACAGATTTTGAGTGGAGCCTCCAGCTCCAGCAGGATTGGCTGACTGAGGAAGATCTCCCGAGATTTAATGCACAGGCCACGAACCTCAGCCTCTGTCATCTGGACAATCTTTCCCGGACGACATCCTCGCACTGGAAAGAGGAACATCATAAAACAATTATTCTTTCCATGAAACCAGACTTTCCCCAAAATACAACTCTTGATTATCATCGTGCCACAGTAAACATTACGTTGGTATTCAAAAGTCTACTAACTAAACAGGCGAATGAGATGGAAAAAGCCAGTAGGGCGTTTCTTCATTTTCTGGTAGTTTGTGGAGGGATGCAAAAATAGAGACAGGGAGCAACTGAGGTCATGTGTCAACTTCATGCATTAGTGTCATAACAGTGCAAGTACAGATGGTAAAGAAATCAGGCAACAAAATGGAGATGCTGCTGATCTGTGCAGTTCTATCATTTCAAACTGTTGGATTTGGAGATACATTGGCTTAAAAACAAATAGTTGAGTCCGATGAAAGGCAGCAATGTTGCCTTCAGTGGAACATTTCATGAACGACAACAACAATCCAAAGGTAGTGGTGGGTGATTAATTGGAAAATACATTAAAACATGTCCCTCTTTAAAAAAAAAAAGTCTCCTCAAATTAAATAAATCACTTTTTATTTAACATTACAGGCGTAGAAAAAGTGTGAACCCCCACAACATTCCTATTTAACTCCAGGCAGGTGAACCCTTCTTGATATCTCCGATTAACTTTCTGTGTTTGGTATGACTTTTTTGTAGGACATTTGCGCTATCTTTACTGGTCACAAAATGTAGCATGGAAACATCCGCCCCGTGCTGCAATTTAATTTGTCCAATTAGTTATGGTCCCAGAAAGTTAAGGCAGTATAATTCCTAAAGGACTAAAGGGTGATATTTTAGTTAAAACACAGATTATCATTAATGAAGGGTAGAGAATTGTCCAGAGGGCTCCCTGGTCCATTTTTAAGAACAGCATTGTGAGTGTATATAGGTGCAACATGAGCCTGCTATTTCTGCACGGAAACTTTGCAGAGCATGATAACTCGCTGTCGCGCAGGCACAGCCTGAGGGGTGAGGAATCAAGCTTTAGAACCCATGAAGGTCGGCTTTCATGTAGCAAAAATAAATAAAATAACCCACAAACAAGATGCGGGTTAAAAGGATTTCCATCATTTACACTCACAGCGAGGGGTCGCCGGTGCCTTTGAGCTGTTGTAAACAACATATTCCACATATCGGACAAATCCACAAATGTTTGTCTCAGTGCGCCTTCAGGAGGGGACTTCACACCCCTCCCTTAAAGGCCTGTAATGACACGTTTGCAAGTGGGTGCCAGCTCAGCTGACGGCGAGGGAAGCCTGATATAGGACGGAGACGCGCGCGCACACACGTCAGCAGACGCAACCAGCCTCACTATTCTCAGCTCTTTGGGAGGATCCCCTTTCTTCATATGGACAGGCTAAAAGGCACTCGCGCGTGCACACACATACACGCAGAGTGACCTTGACTTCAGATCGTACCACCGCAAGGTGGCGGGGAGGTATCTTAGCATCCTTTCCTGTCAGCGCTGCTGCACTGCAGCTTACATGCTCAAGACAGTGAGTGAAAAATGGGATGTAGTTCTACACCCCATCACCATGGCAACCTAGCGAGACCAATTTGCAGGCTGCAAGGTGTTGCCACTGCCGTCGCCGTGTCTCCGGGGCCAAGAAGCTGATTTGCAGATAAAGTGGCGTCTCCATGCTAACACAAACTTGAAAAGCGAAAGGAACAAAAACACACAAACTACTCAACAGGCATCACGACAGCGGCTGGTTATTATTACCCTACTTATAATAAATGCTTTGTGAATAGGAAAACCGCTGCCATCCACAATAATATAAATGCCAACGGCGCGGGTTCAGAACACCAAGCACTGGAAAACTGACCCCACCAGGTAGATCTGTCAGGAACTGGGATCAGTGTCAGCACTTTGAATTTTGGAGAGTCTGTCTACAACTTGAAATCACCTTGCAATTGGCAAGGCACCAAGGCCACCGCCGTTTGTCACCTATTTATGAAGTTATATTCAAAAACAGGTAACTACACGCTAATGGAGCAGATTGTACGGAATGCTATATTCCATTTATGCCAACACCCCTAAATCCTCACATACTGGAGCTTGACAGATTGATTTAATGTGGTGAGATCACGAAAATGAAGTCTTTGAAAAGCTACACCGTAACTGTGACAGTCGCTTTAATGTTTGCCTCAAAGATTCATGAATCAATAACAACTGAGGCTGCCAACTTGAAGTGGAGACTGAACGTTTTACAGTGCATTTAAGGTGAACGTGCTGGCAGGATGAGTGGTCAAAGTAGTTTTACAGTAAATAAGCAAAGCCAAGTACACCTCCAGGACAAGGTAATTACCCAAGACTTGGGAAAAAAAAATTATACAATAAGACAGGAAAATAGGAAGAAAAAAAAAGTATAAACACATGTAAGTAAAAATAAACAAATTGATGTTCCAAAAACTATTTTCCAGCTGGTCCTTCAAGAATCTTGACCTACCCCCGACCAACCCTTGACCAAACCAACCCTTGAATACCTACGGTCATACACAAGGACACCCATATATATTCGAAAGAATGCCAGACTTACTACCTGCATTCCACATAATTTAAGCCCTTCGCTGCCTGGGACTCCACAATCAAACTGAATATTTGAGAAGATCTTGCATTCTGTCTTAAACAACTTAATGGACTACCATGAACACAATGAAAAACTTGAGACAGCTGGGTAAGCTCGGAGACAACCCCCACACAGTGGCAACTGGCCTTGCGGGCAGAGCGGGTCAACTCGTGTAAGCTCACTCGAGCTTCAAATGTTGACTTTTTCCTGCCTCTTAATGTTTTCAAAGGTTGGCTCTAGCATGGGGAAGAAACCATCACATTCTAGGGAAGACCACAATCCAAATAGCAGAGGCTGTTTTAGACGTCTGGATAAGGCTCATGTACACATAGATTTTCTCAAAATGATGTCATACCTGCCTTTGAATAACTTTTTTTTTTTTGGCTGGCTTTTATTGAAAATATACAGTGGCCTCCAAAAGTATTGGAACACTTGGTATTTCACACATTTTAAATTTGTTTGTGCCATTTCAAATACAAATTATCTTCCTTAAACTCAAACTGTAGTCCAAAACATATTCAGTGACTTGGACATGTTCATGTATCCATCCCCTGACTTGTCTGAAGAAAACTGGCAACAAAACTGATTTACAGTTATTATACCAAAGTGTTTCATTACTTATGCAACCCATCATCTTGGCTTTTATATTTTTAATTAATTTATGTCAAGTTGTAGAGATTTGCTTTCAGTTGGAGTTTAAGGAAGATCATTTTAGAATTTTTTTTTTATTATTTTTTTGTATTTGAAATGGTATAAATGAATTAAAATGGGGATGTTGTGGGGGTTCACAAATTAAATGAAATGACAAGCGTTCCAATACTTTTGGAGGGCACTGTATACACACATTTAAAACAAGATACAGATTAAGATACAGCATGATATTAGAAGAAATTTTTACACAGTGACTCTTGAAAATCCAATAACATGTGCTGAAAAGTTCTGCCCACATCTTGTTCGATGTCAATGGCCAAACTTAACAGGGCTGAGCTCACACTGGCTGGTTTTCCTATAAAACATTAAACATTTAAAAAGTTGGAAATTTGTTGAAGGAATGGGGTTGGACACTGTCGACGCAACTGGAAAAACAACACTAAAACATCACAGCAGACATAAAATGTCGAGAGAGGAAATGAAGTTCCGGTATATGGAATAATTTTGGTACAAAAATGCTACTTGGTCAAGAGTCTCTGAAACCTTATCTGTGTGATATCTTGCCAAAGGTTTTGTGTAACAAGAAGAAACTTGCACGATGTCACCTGACATGGACCACACTCCATTTGGCACATTTGAATTCAGATTTTAGCGACCAGGGGACATAGTGTCATTCACATCTTGTATGCAAGAACTTGACAAGGTCTTGGAGGGTTGTGATGATACTGGTTACTATCCTTTGGGCTTGTAGTGGAGAAGATAACTAACAATTGTTCATTTCTGGAAACAAGCACCAAATTTGGCACACATACTCCTTAGTCTTTTGTAAAAACTGAGTATCCCCTTGAATTTTCAATAGACAGCCACGTAGGGGTCAATTGAATAAGTGCACAGGGGTCACAATTGAAAGCTATACCACATTATGTGTCTGATCACAAAGATTCCAGAAAGGTATAGTTTGGACTATGATTGAATGTTCTGGAGTTAAAACAGCAAGAATGGTGACAAAGGTCAATTTCAGTTTGTACAGGGGCCAGAAGTTAAAGTTGCTCCAATTTTGGTACAAAATGGTGCAAATTATTGGTTGAGCTAATAGGATTAATAAATGGAATAGTTTCGACTGTGTTGAACATTTGGTCTCCAAGGCAAGGGTCAAACAATGTCGACATCATTGGATTCTATGACACGTGACATACGTTACCCTGTAACATGATAACTAAGCATGACATGGTGCAAACTATTCCTTTTTAAAACCCGATTAACTCAACTGATAATTTGCATCATGTTTTACAATATTTGGAGCAACTTTACTTGTGACCCCTGTACAACTAAAGCTGACATTTGTTCACAGTCTTGCTGTTTTACCTCATAACTCCAGAACATTCAGTCAAAGATAGCTCCAAACTATATCTTTTTGGACTATTATGTTCAGACAAATAATGTGTGTCTAGCGTCAATATGATTGGAACATTTTAAATTTTGACCCCCGTGTAATTCTCAATTGTGACCCTACCTGGCCTCCGACTGAAAATTCAAGTGGATACTCAGTTTTTTTTTTTTTTGCAAAAGATTAATGTTTAAGGAGTATTTATGCCAACTTTGGTGCTCGTTTCACCATTTTGATAGGATTCCTATGTAAATATTCTGTTATCTGCTGCACTATAGGTGAGGCAGGTTAGAGTACAGTAGGTACAACTTGTTTAATGTTCAAGTTCTCCATTCTTTCTGCTTCCTAGAATGCAAACTGAATGAATGGTCACAAAAAGAAAGAAAAAAAATCCATTCATTTAAAGAGAGGAGCGTTCAGTCCGAGCAAGAAGGAGCGAGTGTGTGAAACAGAAAGTGAGGAGAATCCCACAGAGAGGGCTCCTGAAGGCATGACTATATATGGATGCTACTACATGAAGGAAGAAACAACTCAGTCAAGACAAAGATGGGAGTATCTGCCACCCGCGGAGGACCAAACAAAACTAGAGATCACCATCGCCAGCTGTGGAAGCTTAATTCCAAATCCAAGAAAGTTAAATATCGGAAACACGCTATACAGAACTGACAGTATGAGTGGTTCTTGGTTCGATGTTTGAACCACTGGTTTTCCAAATGTTATGAAGCACTGATTCGAGTTAGTGATTACTGCTTTGCAATACACATAAAAAGTTCTGGCATCATCCCGAACCACCGATTCTATCCGTTCTTTTTTAATCCGGTTTTACTTCCCCATTCTGTCACACATTTTGGCGCCATGATTCTCCCCACAACTGCTATCTTAGTACATTAGCTGACACTCACATGGTCACTGCAGTGCACATCATGACTCACCTTTGTGCGTGATTATGAGTCACTAACTGGGACTCTTGTCTTGTTGTGGGAAAGACGTACAAAACAAAACAAAAAAGAAGTCTCTTGCAACCGTTTGGTCTACTGCAAACAGAAAGTCGGCCATTTGAATTTTCGTGTCCTAGGGAATTTTGTCCAATGCACTTCAAATTTCTTTCACATCATCCAGACACTATACTGATGAAAAGTTATCAAAAGCTTTTTTTCTATGTCGTAGGGTGTGGTCACTATGGCGCTGCCATTTTGACCCTTCGCCATGGAACGTCAAGTCATGATAACTCCTTCATGCTTTCTCTGATTGATTTGAAACTTGACATGTGTGATGACAGTCAGCCCCTGAACACACCTGCTCCCTCTGTTTATGTTCTGAGCACCCCCCAGTGGATGAACCATCTATATTTATTCATATTTATTTACTTTAAGACTCCACAATGTTGTTGACACAGAAAACCTGTAAAGCCCACTTTAGTACACAGAAAATTCACAGGATGGTATTGATAAAGAATTGGATCGATAAGTGGAATCAATAGATAAAACTTTATCGATACCCCATCCCTACTGTATCAAAAGGTAGCAGACAAACTGCAAGTGCCACAGCTCTTGGTAATTTTCCATAATGCACCCACTGACGATCCAATAGGTGGCAGACGCCCATACGGGATATTACACAAGCAAACAAAGTTGCCTTTATGATTGATCTGGTGTGTGAAATTTCACAACAAGGTAATCACTTTATCCTCATTACATGCACTTTATAGTTTGGCGAGTTCCAAGGTGAGCGCATTTCTAGTTTTCTTTTTTGTCTAAACACGCTAGCAAGACTACAACTCTCTCCCTCACCCACTCATCTACATTTTTTGCACTGCTAGCCAAATAATATTGCGGCATTTTGATCTTTGAATGCTAAGCCCAGCGTCGCAGGCGAAACAGCCCCCCTGACTCTTAAGGAGGGATGACTGTGCAAATCTCGACTCCCGTTACCAAGAACGGGTTCTTCTGTATTCCACGTCTATTCTGTATTCTTCCCAGCAGCTGCTCTCGCGCCTCCATTCCTCTCGCTCTCCATCCAGCAGACTCCCACGCAGGGGCGATGGAAAACAGTGACCCGTCAGTGGCTAAGAAACAAAACTGCTTCACCATGTGGGGGGGCTGCAGCGTTTCTTAACACCGAAATCCCAATTGTGACAGTTTCAATGCAGACGCATGTTTTGTTTTCTTTTTCTCTTCCCCATTACAGGGTGTTTTGTTCACCATTAAGTGGCGCGGGTGAATGGCTGCCTTTGTGGGCACCAAAGAAAAGATGACATTGAGAGGAGAGACTGGGAAATGAATAGGGGGCGTGGGGAGGCCGTGACGGATGATGGTGCAAACCCCGGCAACACTCTGTAAGATTTCTCAGACAAATAAAACATTATTTAGAAAAGGCTGAAAAAGTCTGAGAAGCGCTAATAGAGAAAAATTAAAGCAGTTTATTGGAAAGCCTGAGCGCGCACTGTGCAACTTTTGGTACCAGGAGGTTAATGCTCCTCTCGGCACAGAGTCCGCCATTGTTTAAGTCATATCAGAGAAGGACCCTGAACACAACGCGAAAGTCAAACGTGTGTGACAGCACTGCAGTTTTTCCTAACGCCATTAAAGAAAAGTTTTTTCTCATCAAACCACGACTACGCTGGGCTACGACTTCCCCAGCATCTCTGCTCTTTAGACAAAGACAGAGGACCGCGCGGGGGGGGGGGGGGGTGGGTGTAATATGTCACTCTCCAGCTCCCCACTTCCAGTTATGGTGTTTACTGCACCACCTGTGCTGGCAGCGTGCACAGAGGGTCTGTTGTTGCTAAAGCCAGCGTGGGCTTAGCAGAGGCATGCTGGGAAAGCTGCTGAATCACACAGTTGAAGACTAACAAGGGGGAGGAGCCAAGCAGGGGAAGATCGAGCACACAAAAATGTAATGGCGGTCTACGTGAACTGCGCCTGCAGAGGTTTCAAACCTTTTTAAAGCCACAGGGAGTTGCCGGGTCTCTGGAAAAAGAAAAAGAAAAATCACCTTCAACCACTGCAGGTTCCTGCATCTGAATTTAAACATGTATGATCTCATCTCAGACAGAAATTTATTTGGTAATAACCCAAACAATTTGAATAATAAAAGTCCCTGAAGCAGCTTCCTGGTTTAGGGAATTATTTCATCTGTGGATGATTGAAGTTTCCCAGAATTTTCTGAATTCCTCTGATGTGCCGCTTTTTAGCCTTTTCTGAACACAGATGGGCCGTATTCAAGAACGCTCCAGCAACGGTTAGCGGGACCACATATGCTAATACTAACTACAGGTAGCATTTTCTTTAACAAAAACTGATTTTATGAGTGAAAAACTTTCATGCAGTCAAGTTCATCAACCACAGATGACATCAAATGTTAGCATGAGCTGCAGTTAGCGTTTTGTTTATACATCGGAGAAGCTTGTGCTTAGTCCTGTTGCAGTCGATGCGCTGGTAGGCATCGATCAGCAGCACAAACTGTGAAATGATGGTTGGAACATGGTCAAAAATTTTGGCGAGCTTGACCTGACTCCTGGTTTCCTCGGCCGCCAAGCAGGAAAACAATTACCCAGAAATATAAAGACTTGAGGACAAAGTTTGCCCAGAGTTGCACAGAGTTGTGCCATGCTTGCACCGCGCCATTCTGAGCCAAGTGTGGGAGTCCAATGAGCTGTGGAAGGGGAGGGGAGCTGCACAGGGAAACCAGCAGTCAGCCCATCATGGCACCAGACAGTGTCCAAGTCAGCCAGGTACAGCTTAAGGACTTTACTTGTGGTTGCAGTGATACGACCTGACAGCTATTTCTGTCCGTGCACATACAATGTTTCATATGTTCATAATGCTCGTATTTTAATGAAAACATTGCCCTGAGAACACAGAGTTCATGTTACTGTTGGCTCCTCAATATAATTCTCTATTCTTTTGATCTTCTGTCCTCCTCAGTCGCTAACTCAACCAAACATCATTCAATGGATTTCGCCACTTGGCTGTTTGTCTCTGCAAAATCCACAACTGCACTGTGGACCGTATAATTATTATAGTTTTACAGGTTCTTGTGCAAACTGTTTATTCTACATGCCATTAAAAACTCTACAGTAAAGTGATTTTGATAATGTATCACTAACTCGGCCTGAGATCCGGTTATCCCACCCACCCCCAACAGAATGGTTTATTTCAAGCACCACTGCATTCCATACGCATTTCAAACCTGTCGCAAGATGGCTTTGTGTTTTCACATTGTTTGACTTTAATGGGACTGACCAGCAGCAGGCCAACAAGATGATCCATGGAGAGAAAAAACAAAACAACAACAAAAAAACACTTGAGATAGACTGATATATCGGCCGGCCGATAATCTGCATTGGCCGATATTCCCTCTGGGTGCTCTGTAGGGATAGGCCAATAAACAGCTGGGCCGTCAATTGGCAAGGGGTGATTATCGGCTGGCCAATATATCAGCCTGACCCATACACAGCCAGTTATCGGCCTATCTCTAGAAAAAAATGCAAAGACCAAACAACAACAAAAACAAAGGGTCAACACACAGCATTCATCCATCAAGTCCTGCCGTCACACCGTAACAATGTTTTTACAGTGACCGACCAGCCCAGGTTTAAATCCCTGAAAAACTAGCAGTAAATAAGGGATGCGGATAGTCGTCACTTGCCAACCTGAATATGTATACCCAAGCAAAAGTTATACTTTACTCCGCTATTCCAATTCACTAGCCATCAGAATAGTTGGTGTTAAGGTCAGTGTCGTTACCACTTAACTACAGAATTGAATTATTAATAGCACTTTTACTTGTTTTGCTGGTCCTGCAAAACACACACGCACACAAGATGCTACTGTATACTGGTCTGAATGAAGTATTGTCTGATCCACACGGCGCAGAACAAGGTGGCAGTAATGCACCATGAAGCTGCATGCAAACCAATAGATGTGAATGAGGAGGACATGCTGGGTCTTAGAGAATGAGAGAAATTAATAAATCATGCTCTCATACTGAAAGACCGCACTCAAAGCAGGGGGAATAACCATACTATTCCGCACTAATTCTTTGCACTTTGTGGGACAGTCAGAAGGAAGAGGACACCTAAGTTCAGCTACAATTTGCCAGAAGGTACATCTGAGACGCAATCCTAGATTTAATGTTTTGGTGAAAGTAAACCCTCCTCTGTACCACTTCATCATGAAGCTGTATAACTGGGGATACAAAATGCAAAATATGCACTTTGCACTATTTCTTCAATCATTGCCACAGAAGCCTGTAACTTCTTCTGGGTTGTCTGGGTGTCTTGGTGGCTTTCCTCACTCTTCTTCTTGCACAGTCACTCAGTCCACACAGATTTAACATAGAGTGCCATACTGTTTGTATTTCTTCATAACTGATGTAAATAAAGCTCAAGACATTCAGTGACATCTTGATTTTTATATTTTTAAATGAATTTATTTCAAGTTGTAGAGATTTACTTTCAGTTTGAGTCTAAGGAAGATCATTTAGAAGTTATATATTGAGAAGCCTGATTTACTTTTTGTATTTGAAACGCCATAAACAAATTAAAATGCATGAAATACCAAGGGGCTGAATACTTTTGCAGGCCACTGTATAGACTAGAAAATGCAGTACTTTTTGATAAAGAAACACTTAAACAGTCAAACTGAGACCGTTTATAGTTTCAAACATAACAGAAAATCACAGCGTCGATGTACAACAATCTTCCAACTGCTATCAAGTGGGTTCTTTGACAGCAACTGTTGTTGCGCTTTTCATCACCGCGGCTGATGTAATGTTTAAAACAGACGTCTCAGCGGGAGCCACATTTAACTGTTTGATTCCATTTCAATCAACAGCCCTCCTGCAGCTCTCTTTCTCTGCCGTCTCACACTTGCAGGCTCCCCTGTTCACCGAGTCTCTCTCCACTTTCTCAGTGCTGTTTGTGTGACACTCAGGAGGATATTTGAATTAACTTGTAGAAACAAATGATGAACCAATTAAAATTTGGTTCAGAACTTGATCATGAGGCAGATCTTGATTTTGATCTTCAAACTTTGACTTCAGTTTCTCTCACTTAGATTTTTAATGGTGGCTACACGATCAAATCAATCAGTATCTAACTTCAGCAATGAGGACCAAACAGCAAGATCAAAGATGAAACATCCGGATCAAAGTTCAGCAATCAGGTTTAAAAGGGCAGCCAGCGATCAGGATGAAAGAAGACATTCGGTCAGAAGTTGCTTTCAATAATTGTGTTGTTCGGGCGACTGCATAATAACAAAGATATGATGAGGTTGATGAATGAATGATCAGGATCAAAGCTCAGTGATCAGAATCAAAGGTGTTCGAGTAGATATCAAAGAAAACAACACTCACAATGAAAAAGAAATGTAAGACAATGTAAACGGAGGACTGTTGGAACATGGTGGCAGAATGTGGTCCCTGGCTGCCCCGGACAGTCCTGCATAAATAAAATTAATTACATTCTACAACGCACTGAGCACTTTACAGAAGTGGAAGCGGTTTTATCAACATATAAAAATATATATGGTGGCAAAACTGACTGCAGAGTACAACTGGTCCAACTGGTCAAAAAATATAAGTCAGACACCAGTCATTTTTTTTGCCCCCCCCGCTGCAAGTGTCCGCTGGGCATGTTAATTTTTCCTGAACATTATTTTATACATCTGTTACACATAATGTTTTGTATTCTCAATACTGGGACACGTTACATGATGTAGTTGTATTACATTACTTTGCTGTCAAATTATTTGTTGTAAACTGCCTGCAGATGTTTGAAAAAACTAAATGCAATAAATGATTAATTGCGTGTGATGTCATCTGTGTTGTCTAAAACAGTAAAAGCGTGTGGCCTATGGGAATAGCCAACATATGAAGTGAGACTTCCCACAGTCTGGCTGCCCAACAGCAACGTGTGACTGTGTGTCATATTTAACGCTCTGACGTACATTAATATATTATGTAAGTACTATTATACTCCAAGACGAGCCCAGAAATGGCGTCAGTGAACTGACAGTGACAGGTTTAGCCACAGTGACCACAAACCTGCACCGTGAAACTGCAAGAGGCAGCAGTGATTGGATGGAAAGCTTGTCAGGAGAGATTAGGTTGGACGTGTTAGCTAGGCAACGCCTGCCAACACATCCCGTCCCTCGATAAACACATCATAGGACACCTCCACACTAAAGCAGGCTCTGGGTTTGACAACGCTAAAAGCCATGCCTAGCTCGCGCACCACAAACAATATTTCTAAATTCAACGGCGGCAAGATGCAAGGTGACACACTTCAACGACAACCACCCAAGCAGAAAGCCGGTCCAGCCTCACCCCCTAGAAGTAGCAATAACGCAACATGGCTGTGCTGTTTGTGCTGTGTTTTGCAGGCGTAAGCGCGGCGCTCAATACTCCCCGATGTTGAATAAAACAGCTACAGGATTGGCTTAGTTGATGCAACACAACGACTCTGCATTTTTAAACGTGCCCAAAACTCCATGATACAGCATGAACGCCCCGATATCTCGTCAGGGAGACATTCTACACACCCATACTAAATACTACAGTCCTGACCAGATTTCCTACCGAAATGACCGAACTTCACATCTGTTCGTCTACCACTTGGTTAAGTATAACAAAACTACAAAAATGGCCAAAACCATAAGAAAGAATCGATCACAAATAGTGTGAAATGTCTGCTGTGCTTTTAGTATTTTCCAGGCAAAACAAACAAAACAATTCAAACAAGGAGGTGCAACTTCTACGTTGCATCAAGATAAATTCGGCCTGAAAAACTGGAAATCCAGGAATATTCAAAAAATGTCTATCACTATATGGCCTTGGGGGTGGGGCATAAAATTGTCATGGTTGAATTCTTTGAATATGATTCATGTTTAACAGTCTGGAAGAACTACACAGTATCAAACAGACAAATTTGGAGATATCAAAAGGGGAGAGGAAGAAGAAGAAATAAAAAAAAACTAATACCCAATCACCTTTTGTTTTGTTTGTTTTTGTAAACTCTACCCCATACATGAGTCACCAAATTGGTGGGTTCATTTCTACCATGGACAGCTGTACCTCTTGACATTTAATAAGAGATCAGCGAGCTCTCCTCTTTATGTGTACGGGTTTGTGACTGGGACCAAGGCTCAAAGTAAGACAGTAGCCTCCTGCTGTAAGCAGTGAGGGAAATCTCTCTTTGGCAACCAGTCTTGTTTATTGCAGAAAGGTACAAACAACTACACAGATCTCCTTACACTGTCTGCCAGAAGAAACCCACCGACAGGCTATTTAGCCTCAGTCTAAATGAAAACCGGCTGTAGATTCCATCTTCGTAAAAGCAAAGTAAAATAAAGACAGATATGAATCTTTAATCGGGCAACAAAAGCTTTTGAGTGGTCACAGTATTGATGGTAAAAACAAAATCAGTATTTATAAGAAGCCAATAGATTTGAAGGGTGGATTATGACGATAGATTAATGGGCTGACGAGGTACGTTCAGCCCAAAGCCACAATTTTCAGGGACAGGGACCTGGGGCTTGTTTAACCTGGTTGCATCACCATGGTAACTGGTGGAAGGGGCGCACAGACCACCGAGCCAACAATGCACTCCTCGAGGAAACCCTGCACCCTGTTAAAAAAAAAAATAAAATAAAATATTGATACAGTTTTTGTTTTAAGGCAATCTCAGACATCGGTCAGTCCTGGCCTTCAGACAACCTTCTCAGTCGAGCCAGTCTTGCTTATGTTTAGCCACAACAATCCACATTTTCACACCAAACAGGCCAATCACATGAAAGCTCACATTAAAGAAAGACGACAAAGTGACTGAGCAGATGTACGGTTGCAAATCAAAGCTGCCAAATGTAAGCTTTTAAAGTAAGATCCGTCCAGTTCCTCCCGTTGAGCTTACCGCCTCTTACAGGGTGGTGTTCTACCACGATTGCCCATGATTTTTTTTTTAAAAAGTGCAAAAATGGGATGAAATGGCTTAATCCGGTTTGCCTCCAAACAAGATGTCTTATAAAAGTGTAGCCCTGGCAACCGAAAAGAAAAAAAAGGAGCTGCGCCCTCGGCCAGAAAGGCACCCAACTGTTCAACTCTGAACAAAAACGGCAACAAACGCCGCTTCAGCTTCAACGTTTTACTCCAATGGAGCACGATCAAGCAAGTTTCAAGCCGTAGTCGCTATGCATACCACGTTTAAAGACATTCAAACATAACTGAAGCCGTTAAAACTACGAATACGTTCTATGGCATGTGACATATGTTACCCTGTACATGGTGCAAACTATTCATTTTTAAAACCCTGTTAACTCAACCAATAATTTGCATCACTTCTGAACAAAATTGGAGCAACTCTAACTTTTGACCCCTGTACAAACTGAAACTGACCTTTGTCACCATTCTTAAGGTTTGTGCTTGTATCACCATGTGAAGTATTGTTTCAGTTATTTGCTGCACTATGTGGCTCAACGTCAGTACAAACCAATCATCCGGCCTGAAGAATAATATCTAAAGGTGTACTTTTGCCAAATTTGGTGCTTGTATCACCATCTGAAGGATTGCCCTGTAAATATTCTTTTATCTGCCGCACTAACACTCAATGCATTCATTAACATAGGCTAATAGACTGTGTGCAGGTTGCTTATGCATGTTGTGTAACGACACAATTTTGTAACAAAGCCCCAGATGTCCACATATTTACAGAGGACAAAGAAACTCCTTCCCCATTCTGCCATTGTCAAAAGAAGGCTAAGAAGAAGGAAAGATCAGCTCAGGGCTGACGAAATCCCTTATTTTTCCCGTGCTAAGAATGTCAACCGCTGTTATTGCTCACAAAACAACAGTGGCGGGAGTAACAATTACAACAAATTCATTCAGAAGCTCCAGTACATCCAAAATAGTGCCGCTAAGATCCTGATGAGAGTGCCTAAATACGATCACATCACCCCCATCCTTAAATCACTCCACTGGCTTCCTGTCACATTCAGGAATAAGTACAGTACAAGGTTTCCCTTCTCGCTTATCACTGCATCCATGGTAATGCTTCCCCCCCAACCTCAAGGAGCTCCTTAACCCCCGAACTGCCACATGCAACCTCCACTCTGGAACTGCTAACATCCTAAAAAACCCCAGGACCAAGCTTTGGACCATAGGAGACCGGGCTTTCTGCTCGGCTGCTCCCAGGCTGTGGAATGCTCTCCCTGAGCATCTGAGAATGCCACAGTCTGAACATTCCTTTAAACAAGGACTGAAAACCTGTTTATTTATTAGAGCCTTCTCTTAGATCTTTTATAAATGATCCTATCATTTTTACCTTGAATAATTGCTTTATTTTTACCACATTTCATGTGGTTGTTATTTTATGGTTTTATGCTTTTAATTCTAGCATTTAATATTTTTAACCTGTAGCACTTTGAGATGCTCGAATGTAAAGCACAATATAAATAAAATGTATTATTATTATTAAATGTACAGTGCTCAAAACCTGGATTTAGCAAGATTATGAGTGTTTAAGTCCTTCCAACAACAGGAAAAAAAATTAACCACAATACATCTCAACATTTAGGAGAACAGCTCACATTCATGCTTGAGTCTCCCATGTGCCTTCTAGCAAACTGTAGTACAGTAGACTTCCATTTTCCAGGAGATCACAGAAGCCTTCAGTGTTAGTATGGGTGCCTCGGTCCCTCACAAGTCACCGTGGACACTCCAGACAGATTTTTCCACAGTCCAAGACATATTCGGTGATTTGTAAATGTTCACGTATCCTTTCCCTGACTTGTCAAAATAAAACACTCCTTAAAAGTGACGATTTATATCAACAATAATCCTGATATTTCATTTGTCTGACTGCTTATGGCTTCTGATGCCTGGCATTCCAAAGTGGTTTATACAATATTTTTGTTAAACCCCTTGAAATAAAGATAAAAGTCTACACTACAATCACATGTCGATTGTTTCATTTCAACTCTTTTGTGTTGGCGTACAGAAGCAAAATTACAAAAATTGTCACTGTCTACCTGAAAGAGCCAAATCCCACCCACAAATCTTGCATCTTTCTTTCAACTGCCTCTCCCTTAACTTTATTTACATCTCATCTTCCTAATTATGATTTCTACTTAAACGAGACAATGTGCTTAAAAAATCGGCTTGCCGTTTACGCGTTTTTTTCTTTAATTTTGATCATTTTGAGACCGATATTCCCCGCCTGCCGCGGTGCTACAGTCACTGTGATGGGGGGGAAAAAATCGGAGATTCTTAGCTAATGTGTCGGTTAAGTGCTGCATGTCTGAATGATGACACAAAACAATGACGTGAACGCGATAACGTCATCGAAACGATTTTGTCTCAACTTTAAAGGAAGATGGGTTTTGTTTGTTTGTTTGTTTGTTGTTGTTTTTAACTCAATGGGATACAAATAGTCCTCCAGGTACAAGTTTGTCACCACGAAACTGCCAAATACGCTACAACATTCAAGTTCGCATTTAGCTACTAAGTCAGATGTCACCAACTGTGACTTAAATGTTCGTTAAATGAGTAAAAACTGCACAATAAGCAGGGGAGGCGGCGGCTGAACCCGTTTTTCGTGTTAAAGACGGACGGGACGAGTCTTAATCCGCTACGCTAACAAGTCAAACAGGCCTTTTCCTGTCAACGCGCGCTGAAAATAGACCTTTAAAAAGATAACGCTAAACACGGAGAAGCGATTGCGAGTTAAAGTCCCTGAGAACTCACCCTCTAACAGCCTGGAAATGAGCGAGTCGACGTCCAGCTCCCCCTCCGCCATTTCCGAACCAGCTCTGAGACCGCCGCAGTCTGGAGGAGGGATGAAGCGCGCGGCTCGAAGCAGTGCCGAACCTTTCGAAGCAGAGGAGCAGAAATATCTGCAGGGTCCCTCTAGTGGCAATAGCAGGGAGTTACGCCAACTGTGGCATCCAGTAGAAACCTGGCAGACTTCCACGAAGGTGCCACACACTGCCACTGAGGTGCCACAAGAGTGTCACTGAGCTGCCAAAGGATGCCACTGCAGTATCACAGGCTGCCACTGAGGTGAGTGCCATTAAGCTGCCAAAGCCTGCTACTACAGTATCACACACTGCCACTGAAGTGATACAAGAGCGCCACTGAGCTGCCAAAGGCTGCTACTGCAGTGTCACAGACTGCCACTGAGGTGAGTGCCACTAAGCTGCCAAAGCCTGCTACTACAGTATCACACACTGCCACTGAAGTGATACAAGAGTGCCACTGAGCTGCCAAAGTGTCACAGACTGCCACTGAAGTGAGTGCCACCGAGCTGCCAAAGCCTGCTACTACAGTATCACACACTGCCACTGAGGTGCCACAAGAGTGCCACTGAGCTGCCAAAGGCTGCCACTGCAGTGTCACAGACTGCCACTGAGGTGAGTGCCACTGAGCTGCCAAAGCCTGCTACTACAGTATCACACACTGCCACTGAGGTGCCACAAGAGTGCCACTGAGCTGCCAAAGGCTGCCACTGCAGTGTCACAGACTGCCACTGAGGTGCGTGCCACTGAGCTGCCGAAGCCTGCTACTACAGTAAATGGACTGCATTTATATAGGGCTTTTCCATCTGCATCAGACGCTCAAAGCGCTTTACAGTTATGCCTCACATTCACCCCAATGTCAGGGTGCTGCCATACAAGGCGCGCACTACACACCGGGAGCAATAGGGGGTTAAAGGCCTTGCCCAAGGGCCCTTAGTGTCACTGAGGTGCCACAAGAGTGCCACTGAGCTGCCAATGATTAACACTACAGTGTCACAGGCTGCCACTGAGCTGCCAAAGCCTGCCACGACAATGTCACAGGCTGCCACTGAGGTGAGGGCCACTGATCTGCCACAGCCTGCTACTACAGTATCACAGACTGCCACTGAGGTGCCACAAGAGTGCCACTGAGCTGCCAAAGCTTGACACTATAGTGTCACAGGCTGCCACTGAGCTGCCAAAGCCTGCCACTACAATGTCACAGGCTGCCGCTGAGGTGAGTACCACTGAGCTGCCAAAGCCTGCCACTGCAGTGTCACAGACTGCCACTAAAGTAAGTGCCACTGAGCTGCCAAAGCCTGCTACTACAGTATCACAGACTGCCACTGAGCTGCAAAAGGCTGTCACTACAGTGTCACGAGGTGCCGCATGAGTGCCACTGAGCTGCCAAAACTGCCACTACAGTGTCACAGGCTGGCGCTGCTGTGCTGCAGGCTGCTGCTTGTGTGCGGTGGTCTGTGACTGCAATGCTGCAGGCTTCTGCTACTTTACCGAAGCTGCCACTGTAGTGCCACAGTCTGCCAATGAGGTGCAACAGGCCATGCCACAAGTTGCCAGTGAGTGAGGTGCCACAAGCTGTCACTGAGGTTCCACATGAGTGCCACTGAGATGTCACAGGCTACCACTAAAGTGCCGCATGCTGCAAGATTTCATTTTTTTTATTTCCTAGTTTGTATTGACCCAGTGGATTTTATGTTTAACATCATTGATTTATTTTACTTTAAATATAAAAGTTCTTGACTTCTTATTTGATAATCATTAGATAAATCTTTTAACTTTTTTTAAAATTATGACGTTTCCATTTTTAATCTAATCAAGATAATTATTTAATCAGATTGATATGATTTAATATCTGAATTAATATGCACTTTTTCTGAAAATTGAGAAATTTTGACTCATCACTCACAATGTTGACTTATAAAACATTTACTTTTTTATTTATTTTCTACATAATTGTTTTTTTATTTTTGTGTTTTCTTTCTTACTTTACCTTTATACCATAATTGCAAGTTTAAAAATCGGAATTTTACGTATCTTAATATTATGCAACTTTTTAATGTTAGAAAGTTGAAATTCTGACTTTTTATGAAAAATTTGATTTAGGCCTGAATATCATCTTCATATTCTGAGATACATTTTTGTGGTTTGTGTTTCAAAATATTTAAGTGATATAAACATTTTTACAGCCATGCACGAGCCGGCAGATAGAGACTTTGTCAAAAACCTTGAGCCAGAAATATCATTGTTTGGGTAAAATCAGTAAAATTTGACATTTGCTGAAAATTTGCAACAAAACAACAAAAAAGTGTTTCAGTGGTTCATGAAGCTTTGCCTCACTGGTTCCCAGTTCGGCGCGCCCCGCCCCGCCCCCGTGCTTTCAAACACAACGCCAAACTCCTCCCACATACCCGAGGCCTGACCACTCCCACACAGCCAAGATACCTTTAGGTGACCTCGGAAATTTTATTGTCTCATAAATAAATAAAGCACACTTAATGGATGCATTAATGTGTGCAAACTAAGTAATGTTCAATTCGTAACAGAAAACATTTTTATGAGATGATCAAACATTTGAAATAAAGTAACATTTAAATATTAAAATGATAGTTGTAAGTGACATGTTTTGCAGAATTGTTATTATTATTATTATTATTATTATTATTATTATTAGTGACTGTTTATGGTTAAATGTAATTGGTGTTTCTGCTTAACCATTCCACCAGTGTTACAAAAATATAGACATGTCGAAATCTCAAGTGCATTTAAAGCAGAGCTCCTCAATTTGGGTCCCGTGGGCCAAATGTGGCCCTCACTCTGTTTGTTTCAGCACGCCATGTAATTTATAGTCTCCCTGCAAATTAATAAATAACTAATATGCAGATTGAGTTTTGAGATTTGATTTTTTTTATTTTAAATTTAGAATGTTTTTCAATATAGCACAATAAATTGTAATTTATTTCTATATATGTATTTCACACAAACAGCATTTATTTTTGGCTTGTGGGTCTCCTTCCAGATTCATTTATGGCCCCTTAAAGAAAAGAAGTTAGACACCAAAACAAGTTTCTTTCGAGATGTTCAAGTGGGATACTTTAAATCCAAGATTATTGCCCTACAGCGCCCCCTGCTGGACACATTGTGTATTTGCTGTGGATTTTCTCTTCATTTTTATTGTTTTTGGTCAAATCAAAGCGTCATATCAATGAAGAATTGCATTTTTATTGGCTGATCAAATGAAATAATTGGTACTAATTAACAGCATGTTAATGACTGCTGTCATAGAAAAAGCAGAAGAAAAAGAAAAAAGGAAAACAAGGCTTGGAATGTACCACAAACAGTTTAAAAGGTTCTCGTGGGCACGTGAGAATTCTGTGATCTTGTAACCACTGTGACCTACCCAAACATAGGACATCAGTATCATCATCTTATTATCATCAATATGGAAGTGCAACTCAGGTCATAACGGAATTCCACTATCGCACAAGACTTCCAGAAGTGAGCAAAACCAGTCTGCAACTGTGGAAGCATTGTTCAGTTTAGACATCCGTTCAGGGTCTTCTGTTTATAGAAACATGTTGCACCCATCTAGACATGCCAGCTATCATACAAAAGGACAAAAACGACTGATTTGGTCCAACTCCCCACATTATGCAGGACATGAAAAGTCTCAATTAAATATCTTCTGCACAGCACGCTTATCGGTACAGTTTCTGAATATGTTGCATTCCTGAAGCTGAGTCATTTCTGAGATGGCGTTGCATGCATTCAGTGTCGGTATGTGATGTCTCAGCTGTCCAGCAACCTTGCAAATTGCTTTACCTCAAATGCGTCAGGGTTATGATTAGGACAAGGGTTTGGGTTGATCTTTTCTGCAGTGTATAAAACGTTTGGAAATTTGAGAAACATTTCTGCTTCATGCTCCTGGCCTTGATTTGACAAATGCCAGCAGTGTTTCACCACTGAAGCAAAGCAAGAGTGTGAGATGGATCCTGCAAATGCAAACGAAAATTGCATTGCATTGCATTGTATGTAGTGGAGGATTTTGAAGACCGATACTAATGTCGATATTCAACATATGCAAAATCTGATATTTTGATTTTTTTTTTTTTTTTTTACAGACACACATAAACATTTACTGACATTAACAGATCTTGAACAGTACTTGAAACACAATGCAATAATTGCATACTGATCCAGAATGGTCCAACTGATCAAGCAATCTGATACTTGCATTGTGGTGTTGCATTGCACTGGTATTTAATGAACAAGCTGAAAGAAAATAGAGTCTTCCTGATCTTGGTTTTACATTGTGATGTTGTATCTTTCTGGTGCAGAAACTGCATATTGATCCAGATCGCTCCCAACATCCAACACTAACAGGGTCTTCCTTTGTACAGTAGCCACATGTAATTTTTAAAGTTTCAATCAAAGACATCAAAGACATTTGCAATGATCCTTGAAATGGTGAAAATATAAGAAATGATCCAGAATCTGGATCCTGATCCCGATCCACTCCAAAATTTAATGGAGTCTTTCCAGGCCTAATATCTACCTGTGGTGCAAATTTTGTCAAAATCTGTGAAGTAGTTTTAATGTAATCTTGATAACAGAAAGACAGACAAATAAATAAACGCCAATGATTTTATTGGCAAATGTAAATATACTAATTTTGAAAAATAAGACTGTGACATATAAAAAAAATGTTGTTAAACTCCATTGATGGAGCTAAAACTTAATCTATACTGATGGATTTATACATGCTGTTCATCCTGCACACCTCTATTTAGCAGTACTTTGTTGGTAGATTCTGCATTTCTAGGATACTATGCAAAATGTAAAATCCATGATTTTTTTTACATTCATTGCATATTTTTCTATGGCGGCTCGGTGTTAAATTGAAAACGGACGGTTTCCATGCTGCTCAGTCTTCTTCTCTTATCTGATTGCTGTCTTTCACACACGTGGTGACAAAAGCACCCTCTGGTGGACAAGTTATGCAACAACACTTACTCTATATTCTTCAGTTTCTTTGTATGTTTTGAACTGTTATTTATTAACCATTATAAATGCAGCTAGCATTTTATCTGCATGTAGCTCATATCGGATAATTATTATTATTATTATTTTTTTTTTTTGCTTTGTACCTGTTGCTTTAAATTGTAAAGAACTACTGGTGGCCACGCCCTTCTGCATTTATTCTGTTTCCTTCCCATAGCGTGGCACATTGAGCAAATCTCCTCAATGGACGTGTCTTACAGAAGTGGAAATGAGATTACAACACCTGTGACATATGTCACCGAAATCAAAATCGAGCTGTTTCAGACCACGTTTTTGCACAGAGTAAGGTATCTTTTACATGCAAAGTTAAAAACTTGTAGGACTTTGAGGATGTTCATCATTAAAGTCCAACAATACTCAAATGTAAAATAGACAAAAACTGATTTTGCACATGATCACCCCTTTAACGAGTGGATATTTTATTTATTTTATTTTTTTACATGAAGCGGACAGTTTCCAAAAGAAGAGCCCTGAGAAGAAAAAGATAATAAAAGACCTCTTCTGGCTTAAAATACTGTTTCAGGCTATGACTCGAGGCACAAGTTATGTTGTTGCCTCTCCCACTCACAACTCGTTTTTCTGTTCCCATTAAGTGCGTCATTTGGGTATTTCCGCAAACTTTCCAGTGGGCGGTAGCAAAAGAAAACTCAGCCGCGTCAAGGTAAACACCAGACACACAACAAAAGCCACAACAAAAGGTCTTACTTCAAAATAAAACTACAGTTTGCCGAGAACATGACAGCAGTTGTGATATCTCAAGTTCACATTCAAATTTTTACTATTTGTTCAGGCAAATAGGCTAATGTTGTTAAGTACATTCGGCAACTTAAAAATTACAAGGTAGAAATATACCATTGATTTGTTAATTCTAAATGGGAAACCAAATAAAATGTGTCTGTCAAAATACAATCAATCAACTACATTGTGCATCAGTATGTAGTATAATAATAATAATAATAAAACAAAGTAAATGTTAATGCATTTGTGTTTTTAATCTTGTATTTGTAATATATGTACAGTTTATTTTTTTTGCAACACATGAACAGATTTCGGCCCAAGTGAAGGCTGCCACCACTTCCAGAAGGGGATATGAGATATTATCAGCAAAACAAAGTTGTTTTTTGTAGCTTCTCTGCAGGTTAATATTCACTATATTTAAATCAGTTTGTCCTTGTTATATGCTCTTTAAAACTGGAAGAGGAGAAGCTGATAGCTTCTATTGTTTTTGAGTTGTTGTTTACACAAGCTAACTGGGATGGACTAACCCACTCATACATTTTTTGCTGTAAAATTTCTATGCTGATATTAACCCAAATAATTTTCACTCCATGCCTGATCATTTGGAATGTGGGTGTGGCTTCTCTGCTTTCTGATCATGTTTGATCGAGTCGACATTGATTTTTAAATCATATTATAATTTGAGCAACATTTGTCTGTCCTTTGACCAATTTAGACTAAAATTGATATGTGGATTGCAATCCATCCCAGAATTTCCTTAAAGTGTTTCTTTTGGCAAATGTCATGGTCAGTGGGCTCAAAGATCAGATTGACTTTTGGGGTGGGGTGTGGGGGGGTGTCAGATTGACATTGCCCTTCCTCTCTTCTTGACCATGAGTACGAGAATTATATTTACAATATTTTATATTATTACATAATTATGATGTGTATTTTTGTTATTAACATTTGTATTTAAGACTTTATTATGTTTATGATATATTTTTATATATTTATTATATTTTTTATCATACCAGTAGCTAGTATTATAAAATCAGCAGCTTTTCTTTATTTTTTAAAACATTTACACAGAAATTCAGAATTTATAATTCATTTATGTGTACACATCATGCACGAATAGAAATTTACTAGTTGTCCAAAGATAAAAAAAAAAATAGACAGAAATACAAAAATAGTAAAAAACAAAAAAACAAAACAAAAACAAAAACTAAAAGGTTTTATATTTTTTTTTTTCTGCAAATAAACATTTACAACAAATATGGCGAGAAAAAAAAAACAGTTAGTTCTCCAGTTTGACATAGTGCCAGAACAGGCTATTTCAAAACAAAGAAGTAAAAATGGTAAAATAACAATAAAAAAAAACACACACACAAATAGAGAAAAATCAAATTATCAACTAGGGGTGTTCATAAAGATTAAAAAAGGTTTATATATATATATATATATATATATATATATATATATAATATATATAAATATATATCCTTAAATAGCAGCGTCACCGGAAGTGATACCGTGTCGTCCAACTTGACGCACTTTGCGTCGCCGATGTGGGCGTAGCGAAGAAGGCGAGCGGACGGCGCTGTCACCAGAAGTTGTTGCTTTCGCGTTTTGTCGCGTCCTTTTTTTTTTTTTTTTTTTTTCCCCCCCCCACAGTTTGTTGATAAAACAAAGAAAAAGCGGCGCAACCTGACGTCGGCTTGGCCTCGGAACGCAGCATGGACGGTGAGTGTTGATGCTTTGCTTTGTCAGACCGGTTTAGTCCGCTTCCAATCTGGAGGTGAAACTGGTCTGGGAGCTGTTTTTGCGCACTGGGGGAAATCCCCCCCCCCCCCCCGACGCCTCCTCCCCCCCCGCCGCTTGAGTTTTGCGCTAAACGCGACAAACTACATTCAGATCAGTGTGGAATCGCTTTCACATGGCGCAGTGTTAGCAGAACTTTTTGGGGTTTTAGCACTGAGTCAGAAACACGACAGAACTTAAAACACGCGGCTAAAATCTCTCGTGGCCTTCGTGTGCCACCGGCACCCTGCGACTATCAATAAGGATTTATAAGTGGCATGCAAACAAAAGCTCTAATTTACATGTAACTCCTCGAGTCAACCCAGATTGTGCCAACATTCCTATTTAAGGGTGATTCTGTAACTACGGGCACTATTGGCCTTGTAAATGTAATTTCCACCACACCATTGCCTTACAGTATAAAGCGCCTTGGGGCAACTGTTGTGATTTGGCGCTATATACATGTGCTCTGATGTCACTGTTTATCTCCATAGAAACTACCTAAACAATCTTTCATACAAACTGTTTAAAGGGACATTACTGTTGTGGTGGAAATTACGGCAATAGTGTGGGACAACTACATTTTGTTTAAAAAAATCACAACAGTTGTATGACATTGAATACCCCAATTATGTTTTGATTATTTTACTGATATTTTATTCAGAGATATTTTAAAACATTAGAAAAAACGTTTCTTTACCATTCATTTTTATCATTGAAGATCAAAAGTCTGGGTGTGGGACAAGCACAAAACGGCAATATTTGCATATAATGATGCTGAAAAAAGGTGAAAAAGTCATCATAGACTACTAGAACAAATTTCTTAACACACTTTCATTGTAAAGATAACTATAAAAGTGTGAAATTTCCCCTTTTTTCTGTTTTTCATACAATATGATCAAAGGACATAATAAGCGCCGGTAGTCTAAGAATCACCCTTAAACTAATAATATATCTATATTATACTATTCGTGTGTGTGTGTGTGCGCGCATCATTTTAGGAGACACCGGGGAGAGCTGACAGTCACCGTTTTGATATGTCTATGTATTTTGGGTCAAAGATGAACACTGCTAAAACGGAAAGTTGACAGCACTAGGAATTAGCAATTTTAGCTAGCCAGTAAACAGTGGATGATGTTGTGCTGCAATGCACCATGGGAGTTTGGGGTTTTGGGGTTTTCAAACAAAAATTGTTGTCAATTGGTTTAGTCATGTTGCTGTTACCCTGACTGAGTTATGGGTCATGTTGTCGGTGTCAGAGCCTACCTACTTGTCTGCACATGCACGAAACTGGCGTTGCAGTCTGATTGGTCCCCCTACCTTCACTGTATATGTGTCATGTCGGAGCGTTAGCACCGATTAACAGATTATTACCTCATTTCTGATTAAACCTGACTTTAGAATTTTTTAAGAGATTTTACTTTGTCATCTGAGGGTTAATAATATCATTACTTCCTTTGATTGGTAGAGAGTCAGTCTCAGTTGCGTTGGTGTCGCGCTCTGATCAGTTCCCTGTCTTTTATTATGTTAATTGCTGATTTTATGTGGAAATGATTGTTGCACGAAAGCTTCAGAGATCTGTCACTGAGATAGATGATGAATGGAGTGTGGTTTTAAGCAGAAATAAGGTGATAATCGTTGAATAGCTGCTGACGCTTAGAAATGACGCATGCGCAGTGAAGGCAGGGGGGACCCATTTTTAGGGGGGACTATTTGACCAGTGACACTGGTACCATGAGTGAAATGTGTATTGTGTTTGATGTTTTCCGTCACATCTCTGTTTGTATCTTAAAAATAGAAGCACCTGCTTGCGCAGAATGTGGAAAAGACAAGAACCCGTGAGTGCGTGTGTATAACTTTGATCACGGACAAACTGAGGACAGACATTTGACGTTTGGTATGATTATGTATTTTAGGTCAAGGATGCACGCTGCCAAAACAGAACACTGGTAGGATTAATATTTTTGGAGAAACCATGGACATTAGCTAATGTTGCTAATTACATTCTGGACTAGCCATTGCAGCAGGGAAGGGTAAATCATCTTTCTGTTAAAAGGGTGAGTGCATCCTTTTATTTAGTAAGTTCAATTAAAGTAAATAATATAATTGTAAATACATAAAAAATACATGGATGATACAAGAAGTGCAAACACATATTTCCATTGTGGTCCATTTATAAATCAAGTGACACAATAGAAATAAAATAGTAAGTCCCTTCGGCTGCTCCCTTGTTTGCACTTGGGGTCGCCACAGCAAATCCGAGGTGGATCTGCATGTTGAATTGGCACAAGTTTTTTTTTAAATAATAATAATAATGATAATAACAGTAGTGTGTGTGTATATGATAACAATAACCTAAACAATTTGTAAATACATTAAGACAGTAAATTAATATAAAAAATATTGAGTAATTAACAGAAAAAAGGGCTGAATTCTTCCTTTAAAAACTGTCTAAGGTCTAAGATTCTAAAAAACCCTCTGGACTCATGCCATTCCAACTCATTTTAGAAACTTTGCACAATTTATTACCACCCTTGAAAAATGTCAGCTACCTATTTTATAAGCCCCACCCAATATAGAGCCCATGGATCCCCACAGGCAATGCACTGGTGTATAAATATAAAAGAACAACTGGGAATTGTGTTAAAAGTTAGTAATATGGCTTATGTGAGGTTTGCTGGTCCTTATTTACATTTATCAGAATTCAAGATTTCAGAGTGGAACATGCAGGCATTTTTGAGGCGTTAACAACAGACAATTTGCAAACCCACTTGCTCACTTGTGACTCGCTGAATCCATTCTGGTTTTTGCTATTTCCCATAATGCAGGTGGACAGCAGTTAGCTCAGTGTCCAATTTTAATATGTTTCTGTTTTGCACAGTTTGCAAATCTGAACTATTTGGAAACGAGCCCATATCGGAATTATGCCACAGTGCAAGACTCCCGGAAGTGTGCAAGGCTGTGGTCCGAAAGTAGAGCTCCAAATTTACAAACTTTTCATGCATTTCACAAAAAAATAGTGGAAATCCTCTCCAAAAGCATTTAAGATCACATAATTTGGGAGATTTCTCTGCAGCTGAGACAGGTTTATAGCCTCGTTGCAACATCCGAAGCTCTGGGAATCGTGAAATTGTTCAATTCTTTTTTTTTTTTCTCGACAGTGTGTTGGTAGAAAAACGTCTTCATTGTAACACAAAACTTTGCATCTAGCCACATGGAAAATGACTGCATTGGTGTTGAAATCCTGTGTAGATCTACGGTTTTCCGCACAGGCTTTGTTGTCCTTTTCGGAAAAGCTTAGATAACGTTGGGCTTCATCTAATGTGGTCCAAGCCCTGTTATTTTGCAGACTTTCATGCACCACAGTATTGCTATGACTTCACAGTAAACGTGTTTGTTGTGCCAACAGATGTAGATTAAATTGCTTTTTTTGTGATTTTTGTCATGATTTCAAAGATGGACTACAGTACTACAACAATTGTTTGTGTTGTATGTATTGTTAACATTAAGAGTTTGGTCTGGGTACATACCAGTTTGTGTAATCTTAACTCGGATTCTGACGTTGAAGTGGTTATGTCCAAATAAATGGGAAAGGACATTTGGTACACTTGTTGGAATGTCACAGCACCATGTTTCACGAGGGCTTGTCGGCATGTTCACTATTTTGCAACTGTGAAGTTGATGCAGTGCCACGAGCAGAATGAATTACTAATCGCACGTCTCATGACTGACACCCGCTGTGTCCACCACATAATAGTTGCATGCAGTAGCCTGTTCACTGGTACCCCAAATGTGGAAAAATATGCTATCTTGATGCCGATAACACCTTATTAGCATTCAGTTGGTTCATGGCTACTTAATTGACATAACAATGTCTGCCATGGCGCATCAGGCAGACGAACTCTTCTTGATATCTTGGGTTCTTTGATTTATTTATCTAAATATATATATTGTGTGAAAACTGGACGCTTGGTGGCACGTTGCCACCGAGCTTGTGCTGTGCCACTTTGAGCCAACCAGCTTAGCAAACTAGGCAGTCTCCTATGGACTGTCTCAGCCGAGTCCCCATTTATCTCACAACTGCCCGGTGCATCCAAGGTGTATCTTGGCGATTTCAAAGCAAGTGAAGAAAATGTGTTGCTTGAGGATAACAGGTGTTTTTCCCCACGATCGCCTACTTGGAAGCAGAGAAGAACATAAAAGACCCAAAATAGGAGGTTTACTGGACCTCACCTGTGTCTGTTAATCCTCTGGTCGTCCTGAGAACAATAAAACTGTAAACAAAGGCTAAAATACAAACACAATGGTACATTTCTGCAAATTAAACATCTCGGGATGTTTTTGAGTTTTACAGCCAAAGATGCTGCTCACGGCAACTGATGCCAATTAATCACTCAGATGTGATAGGAAAATAACCACAAATGGACAGTTTTATCAGGGACGTGGGCTTGTTACAACTCGCAAACCATCCGCCCTGAAGATCTCAACAAATCTGTGTTAGCTTGTGGGTGGAGCCTTGACTGCCCGTTTTTTCTCTCTCTCTCTCTTTGAATTGCTACAGTTCATTAACCAAGCACTTGTAACCAGAACGCTGTGTCCTTTTGCATAGTATCTCTCTCTCTCTCTCTCTCTCTCTCTCTCTCTCTCTCTCTCTCTCTCACACACACACAGAGTTTAAGGTCCTCACAAAGCGTTATTCGAGACAGATTTTACAGCTGGATGCTGTTTGCTTTACTCTGCAGTTTGCCTTCTTTCTCAGTCCGGCAGGCAGTTATTTTTGACTGGGAGGCGCTGCCTCGTATCTCGGCGTCCTTTGACCTCTGCAGGCTGTGCTGTCTGGTACATTTCCACCCCGACCGCAGCACAAATCGCTCTTGCCCAAACGACTCTTACTCAACCACAAAAATGTGCTGAAGCAGTTTTTGGGTTCTTGTCATCTTGTGTGCTGTGTGTCACCGTACTTGTGCACATGTGACTAACGGGTGTGTGTTTGTTCTTTTGTGCTCCCTTGCAGGAGTGTTTGGATGGGGCTCGGCCTCGCTCAACCCAGGTAGGACACAATTTCCAGTAACTGATCCATGTTGTGATTCATTAAGCACTATTGACTGCTAGTATTTTGCAAGTAAAATTTCAAAAGTTTTGGTGAAGCAGCATTGGGTCGGCAGTGTTTCACAATTTGCGCACTCTGCTTTTGTGTTTCCAGAATTCTGCAGCAACACTGTTCCATTCAGTAGAGTGCAATCTTTTGCCATGGTGCAAAAGCTCTGGTACCCATATTCAAAACCTGTAGCAGTATGTAGCCCAGTTTGTGGCAAATATCAAATTAGTTTCTAAAATACAAATGTCCCTGATTATTCTGCCAAAAAAGATGCCGTCTACAACAAGAATGCTACAAAAGAAAATATGACGAGAAACAAAAAAATGGAAAAAATGGAGGTGGTGATCACAATGATGAGTTTTCCATGAACTGAAGGGTATTTCAGGTGGAGGAGTAAAAGTATCTTGGGGTCTTGCTCCTGAGTTGGGGTAAGATGGGGCGAGAGATCCAACAGATGGATATGTCCTGGGACCACTGTAATGGTGAAGAAAGAGTGGAGCCAGTAGGCAAGGCTCTCGATTTGCCAGTCCGTTTCCGCTTCTGTCCTCACCTATGACCATGACGTTTGAAAGAACATGGAAGCAGACCTGGACATACACTCGGGGTGTGTGAGAGACTCGAATAGCCGCAAGGGACTTGGGTGGAGCCACTTGCTTCTTTGCATTGAAAGGGTTCAGGCATCCTTTGAGCACGCCCCATATTTGTTTACCTATGGAGGTCTTCCAGGTGTGTCCAACTGGGACAGATCAAGGACACACTCAATCAATCAATCAATCAATTTTTTTTATATAGCGCCAAATCACAACAAACAGTTGCCCCAAGGCGCTTTATATTGTAAGGCAAGGCCATACAATAATTATGTAAAACCCCAACGGTCAAAACGACCCCCTGTGAGCAAGCACTTGGCTACAGTGGGAAGGAAAAACTCCCTTTTAACAGGAAGAAACCTCCAGCAGAACCAGGCTCAGGGAGGGGCAGTCTTCTGCTGGGACTGGTTGGGGCTGAGGGATTATTTTTCCCATCTTGCTTGGGAACACCATGGGATCTCCCAGGAGGAGTTACAGGACTTGACCGAGCATAGGGAAGTGTGAGATGAGCTGCTTGCTCTACTACCATCGTGACCTGGATAATGGGCAGAACTTGACTGATTAAAGGGTATATTGTGTGAATTTGAGTGACATAAATGCTTGTGTGCGCATCAGCACGTCTGGGTTTTCCATTTTTTAGAATCACGAAGAAGGTCTGAGCTTTCACTTACTTCCTGGACTTTGCCATCAGAAGTGAGTCTGTATGTGGCCTAAGTATTCAACTTGTAGAGACGTTCCTGTTTTTGGACCCCCTGCTAGTTTGGTGGAGGTGTTCCCACATTAATGAGTCAACCACCTGACTCACTTTGAGTCCGCGTCACTGAGTCAAATGACTCAGTTTTTATAAAATCTTGACGCAAATCCTGTTTTTGTCTTCTTTTTTTTTTTTTTTTTTCCAAAAAAATTCTGGACGACACCCAAATATAGACTTGGTTATAAATATGGTGGGTGTTTCCTCTTGCATGAGGGAAACAGTAGTTGGCGCTGTTGCTTCACAGCGCGCCCAATTCTTCCTGTGGTTTCCACTGGGCTCTCTGGTTTCCTCTCGCCCTGAAAACATGCACATTGGTCTCACGCTCATTCCGCCTCCCTTGACCTGAGGTAGAGTCTGTAGACCTGAGTCGTGGTTTTGCCAGCTGTTCTGGTTGGCTTGTGTCTAACTGTAATTAAGAGCGGTTACTCATTACTCAGCCTGGAAACCCACACTCATAAAAGCAATTAAAAGGGCTGAATTTAACTTAGGCAAACACGTGATCGGCTTGTTAGGATGAGGTCTGGTCATGTGACCCAGAACTCTAAATGTCCTGGCTATAAATGCACATTTCCCCAGGACTGTACAGAAATGCCGGCCCGTTGCAGCGTGTGCGATATGAACATACACGTCGAGCATCTTCAGACCTTCTGTGAGGCAACCAGTGCTGCACGTAACATGTATTGCACGGTTGTACGTACAAGCAGAGATGCACAAACAGGCGTACAGGGGTACATGCCTGCACACTTGATCTCTGACGGATGTACACTCACTCCTTGACTAACGTTATCGATCCGACTTCAATAATAACGTCCAGTAATATCTATTCTCTGTCAGGGTGTCATTTTATATTTTTAATTCTGCGTGCACGGTTATCGGATCAAATGGACAATCAGGTCACATGCACACAAACACACACAAACCAACATAGAGGACCCCACAAGCTGCAAACTGGACAAACAGGAAATGTCCAATTAATTCAAAACCCCTCCCTCTGGAGTGCTGCAGAGGCTGAGAAACATGATGTATTCTTAAGGCGGACTGATCTTAAAAGCAACAGCGCCCCCTGGATTTTAGAATTTGGAGCCACACAGGTGCAAATATGGCTGAGCTGTTAAAGAACGTAGCCAACCAGCAGACCCAAACGGTGAAAATGCACCATGTCTGGTTGATATTTCTGTTTGTCCTCTGCCGGGCTGCAGGACTTTGATCTCCCGTGTCTTTAAAGTCTGTTTGTACCCCCGTTTTCCCACCAGGTAACCCCTACATAGAGATCATAGAGCAGCCAAAGCAGAGGGGGATGAGGTTTCGATACAAGTGTGAGGGACGTTCTGCTGGCAGCATCCCAGGAGAGAAAAGCAACGACACCACAAAGACCCACCCCGCCATCAAGGTTTGTTTTAGTTTATTTATTTATTTTATGCTGAGGCCACTTTTTGCGAAGTTAAGGTCATGCATATTTGGATAAAGTACAATGATAACTATATGCAGTGCAGCAAATCTCTCATGAAGACAGATAAAAGTTCTTGTGGGCATGTGGCCGCTCAGGGCTGTGGCAGTCTGACATTTGACCCCACTGAGCTTCGTCTTCAATAACAAGTTCTGATTTAAAAAATAAAGTTAAAACATACAAACACTTAAGCAATATGTCATGTAGGGATAGTGATATTAATGTAATTATTTTTCATGCTGTCCAGATGGTGGTGATCTAAATGCGTCTTGCAAAAACTCACACTATACTATGACATATTGTTCCTGCAGGTACACAACTACAGTGGCCCCTTACGTGTTCGCATTTCACTGGTGACCAAGAGCCCGCCGTACAAGCCCCACCCCCACGAACTAGTTGGGAAGGACTGTAAACACGGTTACTACGAGGCCGACCTTCAGGAGCGACGAATACACAGGTAGGCCAACATTAAGTGAGTTTCCCCTCTTTTTTATGTTGTAAATCAACTCTGTGCTGTCTTAAAACTTTTTTGTTTTACAAAATTACTAAATTATTATTTAAAATAATCTGTAACTGAGCTGATTTTTATATATATATATATATATATATATATATATATATAAAGGCGTGGAGATTAATCAATACGAATCAGTATCTAGATACAAATGTGCGTGATGCGAGTGTATCAGTTCATTCAGTGTGCATCGATTCAATTGCCTGGAGAAATCGTGTTGCATCACTCACCTTAAGTCACTCATTGACAGTGATGTTGTCTAACTGTTTAAGTTCTGACAGTGATGAAAAGGGTTCCACATATGAGCGAACCGATTCCTGTTCCTTAATGTTGAATCTGGAAAATTTGCTGCTTTTGTAAGGAGGAAAACAAATCCTCTGTTTTCAGAGTAAATATAGCGGTTAAAAATGATAGCTTGAAGGGGGGAAAAAAATGCACCATGCACCAAAAAAAAGGGGATTGAGTGGAGTTGTGACAAACTATATAAAATATTGTTTTTGGCAACAAGGACCATGTTCGTTCACTTGTTTCAGTAGCTGTGTTGAAATCTAAATGAACACGGTGTGCTGCCTTCACTGTCACTATTACAGTAAAATGTGAGTAAGCACAATTCATTTCTTCTTCGCTTGTCTGCTACATTGTCTGTACGTAGGAGCAGGTTGACCTTGAAAATAATTAATTGATTTATCACCTGATGTGTGCTTGGAAAATAAAAAGGTGATTATTTACAGCAATTACAGTATTTATTTGTAAAAGCTTTTATTAAAGGACAGATTGTCCCTGGACTAAAGCTAATGACACAAAAATCTACAAATGGAATTGGTTTTCTTATTTAGAATTTCATTGTTAAATTAGTTTTAAACGTGAATTCAGCTGCTCACTTTAATTTAAAATTTTTCTTTAGTTATTCTTTTTATTGCTTGAGTACCAAATCATTTTATAGCTATTAAGGCACAGTTTTACTCTAATAATTAATTGTTTAAAAAAGAGTTTGGCAATAGCTACCAAATTGACAGTTTGTCTTTGGCTTTAATTTATTTTATTTTATTTTTGCACTATTAAAGGTCTGAAGTGACATGAACTATTTGAACAATGCCACTTGTTTAATCTCGAGAAACTGAGTTTATAGTTGCTCACTTTTGGTTTTTGTTTCTCTGCTGTGTTTGCTTTCAGTTTTCAGAACTTGGGCATACAGTGTGTGAAGAAGAGGGATGTAAATGAGGCTATTCAGTGTCGACTGATGACCAATAATAACCCCTTCAACAGTAAGTGAATTTGTTGTTGGTGTGCGAGTTAAAAAAAAATCTTACACTTACGACTGCAAGGATGAAAGCTATAGTTACTGATCTGTACCATATTTTCCAGAATATGTTGCGTTTTTTGTTACTTGTTCGGCTGGCCCTAGGACTTGTAATTCAAAGCATCTTATGGCAAAAATATACTGCATACTGTCAAAAGATGGCGCCATCTACATGTGTGACAAACTGCTCCTGGCTACTAATCTGAATGAGCAGAAGGTAGCAGTAATGCACCATTACGCTGCATGCTAACAACTGCAAAATAAGATAATCTGAATGAGGACGATGTGCTAAGTCTTAGAACGAGCAAAATTAATAAAAAGTACTCTTAAACTGAAAGACCACACTTGTGAATATACATAGAGGGAATAACTTTCATGCACCTCAGCACTTGACTTGTTTGCGCTTTGTGGGATATCCAAAACTGAAACAGAGGAGGACTGCTAGACTAAGGTAAGGCTAACTGTACAATGTGCAATAGTTTTTAATAGTTAATTTAGTGAGCACACATTTAGCTCCACATTGACGTTTTCAACCGTTCAGTGGTGATGTGAAACAATTTGTGTTCTGTGTCCCATATACAGCAACATTAATTAGCCTGTTAGCTTCTTGCTCACTAACACAGTATTTGTCCTACAATAAATAATGCATCACTTAAATGTTTGCTGCTTGTTGCAGGAAGCAGAAGCACAGTTTCAAAAATAAATGTGACTTTCCAGGCCAATTTGACTTGTATATGCTTTTTGCTCTTCGTGACTAATTCTCTGGTGCTGCATGTAGTCTGCAAAAAAAACACCAAACTTTTTATTGGTCATGTCTGGAAGCACTCACTGACCTGTAGACCATGAAACCAGAACATCTTGTGCTTGGTAATCTGTTTAAAACATTCCAAACTTGACTAAGAATTGACATAACCTAGAAGTCAAATGGCTTCAAACTGTGTGCTGCTTGAAAGCCAACTGACAAAGTTCTTACAGGTGTTAAAGATGTAACCACCCAAATTCCGATGATTAATTATAACTACTGCTGTTTCACAGGTAATAATGCTCGGAGCCAGTTCATACAAGATGAACAAGTTGTCTGCGTTTACTTCAGAAAGTATCATATTCCACGAGGATCCTGGCGGCAAGTTCCGCAAGAATCTTCTCGATGCAAATCTTGAAATGTCTCTTAAATTGTGCGTGGAAACGGAATGTGCATAAATGCTCATGTGAGCTGGGAATGCCCATCGAAGATTTGTTGGACGTGACATCTTCTCCCATTTTGTTGTCGACTTGAGAGTTTTCATCATTTTCTTTTTCTGCAAAAAATCTGGAGGTTAGAGTGTGTAATCAGGTTTGACATGAGCCTGACCGGACGTGGTGGGTGTACGGCTGAACGTTTGCCTGACTGCTGTTTGCTGACTGTGTGCCGCACCTGTTGCATTCTGTGTCTTTCCTGCAGTTCCTGATGAAAAGGTGTGGGAGGAGGAGTTTGACCTGAATTCAGTGCGGCTCTGCTTCCAGGCCTCCATCACTCTGCCCACAGGGGAACTGTTCAGTCTAGAACCCATCGTGTCCAAACCCATCTTTGACAACAGTGAGTTGACAAAACACACAAGTACACGGTGTGTGTGTGTGTGTGTGTGTGTGTGTGTGTATACATGCGGGTTTTCACTACTACTTGGATGTTGGTGCCATAGCTGCGTTTTTCAGGTCCAAGTCACTGACGATGTCTTGGACTTAATTTTCCTCATTCTTTAAGAAATGCAGTTTGATATTGTATGCAAATCTGTCTGGAGGAGGTAATTCTCAAAAACAGGTAGTCGACTAGTGAGGGAAGCCATCAAGACACTCATGATAACTCTAAAAGAGTTTGTCTGTTTCAGACCCGGATTTCTGTGGTGGAGGGGCACAGTAAAATATTTTATCACAAGAAAAATTATCCAATATAGGCTCCAGTCTTGCATATGCATTCTAGCAAGCAAAATGAAATTTCTTGTGATTTGCTTTTTTTTTTTTTTTTTTTTTTTTATAAAATTCTTCTCTGTGAGACTCCACCATTAAGCTATATTACTGGTGATGCACCAGACAGACACGATGCACAGTTTCTCCATTGACTATCACTGAAGTCTCCAACTCCTCAAGTGCTTACAAGGGTGTCTTGGTGGCTTCTCTCATTTGTCTCCTTTTTGCGCAGTCAGTTTCTGAAAATTGCCCACTATGGTTGGGCAGTTGGAGTATTTCATCATCTATTAGAGATTGCTGACGGACAATCTGAAGCCATCATCACGATGCCACGCCCCCAGCCTACTTGCTTTGCTGTTGATAAAACCCTGTTTTTTTTACTTCTGTTCCAGGAGCCCCAAACACTGCTGAGTTGAAGATCTGTCGAGTCAACCGGAATTCTGGGAGCTGCAAAGGAGGCGATGAGATTTTTCTGCTGTGTGACAAAGTACAAAAAGGTGCAATAGCCAAAATTTTATATATATATATATATAGGGTGGTGGCCAAGTGGTTAATGTGCTTGGTTTCAGTGCAGAAGGTTCCGGGTTCAAATCCCACCCCTGCCACATTTCTCCATGTAATGTGGAGTTGCGTCAGGAAGGGCATCCGGCGTAAAACCTATGCCAATTCAACATGCAGATCCACCTTGGATTTGCTGTAGCGACCCCGAGTGCAAACAAGGGAGCAGCCGAAGGGACTTACTATATATATATATATATTAGAGCCCGACCAATCTGGATTTTTTTGAGGCCGATAACGATATTTGGATGAAAAAATGCAGATAATCGATAAATCGGCTGATTTGCGGATAGCCGATAAATCAGCCGATATTACTATTTTTTTTTTTTTTTTTTTTTATGAATAAAATGTTCTTTTTTGGACTCTTAACAAAAAAGGCATGAGCTAAAAGCTGAAGCTTTGTCCTCTTATTGATTAACTTTATAACAGAGAAGAATTTTCAAGTTCAAAAAATGCAATAAAGAATTAAACCTTTGTGAAATTAGCAAATGCATATCCTTAAAAAACCTCTTGTTGTTGCAACTTAGATATAGGTTCAGGATAAGGATATAGATCCTTATAAACTTGTATGCTTTTGTCAGCCGATCAGTGCAGTGTGAAGGCGAACTACGGGGGCCAGTGATGAACACATTTAAGCAGGGGTGTAAGCAGCTCTCAGTTGAATGGAGTCAGAGCTCCATCTACTGGACAAACGGTGCAAGGACATTTTACATTGCCGACACAAACATTATTTCAGTAACTGTTCTGTTCTGTCGGCAAAATTTCGGCCGTACTTTGAAAAGGGCAGCAATTTTTCAAGTGCACAAGTAGCCATCGTGTCCAGTTGCGGGAAGGATCCAAAGAGGAAAGTCACATCCACATCCGTTAAATGGAAAACTTTGAATTGTCCACACTGACCCACAACAGATGAAGAAATCATCACCATCCAGGATGAAATCACACTTAAAGTGGTTGAAAATTATTATAATACATTTGGTTATCTTTGCTAAGTCCCAGATTTTGTAGACCCTAACTTGCGCGAGTTAACAGGATTTACCTGTATCTAAAAGTATCTAGACTACACCCAGTGAAACTGAACAGTATCCATCCTGAAAACACCTCAGAGAGAGTCAAGTTCCAGGGTCCTAACAGTGTCCATGTCGGTGTATAACGTGGCCCAGTTTGACTTTCATGTAGGTTTAACTTACAGTAACCTGATATAATCTTGACCTGCTTTGAGTGTGTAACCTTAGAGGGCGGGTCGTTCTGCAGAAACAGATCGCAGTAAGGAGGCTCGCTATACCTTGGGGACACGGAATAAAACCCGCTGCTTGTGAAGGTACGAAAGGATCGACAAGACATGAAATCTGAGTTCCCATGGAGGGAGGCCAGTCAGCGTGCATGTACACACTCTTGCACCTCTGAATTTAAAATGTGTTCAGAAATACAAATTAGCTAATTTTGTGCAATTAGTGACTCCCAAAGTGTGTGTGTGAGAAATAAAATGCTTTCATATGAGTGAAATAGAAACTAGACATAAAATGTGCACATGATACAGGCACTTTCACAGCCAGTTTGCTTTCGACACGAGGAGATGAAAGTATGAATATTTCCCAATCACTGTATATGACCTGGTTTAGTACTACATGATAAATCTGTCTGGAGTAGTTAAAAAAAAAAAAAGTGTAAAAAGAAATCAAGTGAGGGAAGCTACCAAGACAACAGTGTTGCTTCTGGAGGAGTTGTTTGGCTGCTGTGATTGGAGACTGGACCATAGCTTCATGAGAGTGGAAGAGACAACTTTAATAATAGAAAACAGATCAAGTCTAGGCCTGTAGCTGAAATTTCACACATCTGTTTTTAAGAAAATCCTTCTCTGTGTAACTGGTGATACAACAGACAAAAGTTGCACTCTGCCCAGTTTCTCCATTTACAGCCACAGAAGCCTATATCTCCCTCTGTAGTTACCGTGGCCGTCTTGGTGGCTTCCCTCACTCGTCTCCTTCTTGCACAGTCGTTCAGTAATTGAGACCATTTGTTCAATAACGTTTGACATATTATGGCTGATTAAGGAATTAAATTAAATCCGTCTCCCACAGAGGACATCGAGGTGCGTTTCTTCCAGGATTCCTGGGAGGGAAAGGGCACGTTCTCCCAGGCGGACGTCCACCGGCAGGTGGCTATCGTTTTCCGCACGCCGCCTTACCGAGACACGAATCTCACGGAACCCGTCAGAGTGAAGATGCAGCTCCGCCGGCCCTCGGACCGCGAGGTCAGTGAGTCGATGGACTTCCAGTACTTCCCCGCTGACCCAGGTACTGGTTGTCTCGCGTATCCTCAAGCATCTAATTTCACATCTTACTGGCAACAGACTTCCTGGGAATGTTTGTTTTTCAAAATGCAACAAAAAATGTTCCCTCGCAGATGAATACAGGCTGAGTGAGAAGAGAAAACGCACAGGAGACATGTTCCAAAGCCTGAAGCTGGGGACTGTGCTGCCTAGTGGTACGTCAGCGACGTCTTGTTTGTGTTCCTGCAGTGAAGAAATAACGCAGTAGTGACGCTAAATATTCTGATGTGATGCTAAACGCTAACAGGCAGTCGTTTGTCTTGTGCAGTCAAGTTCATGTGGTTTATGTTCACCATTAGCTGTAAATACAGTTAGCCCATCGGTGGTTAAACGCACCACATGGATGCAGTAATGTTTGGGATAAATGTCCTGGAAAACTTTAACCACCAAATAACTGCCTTCAGGAATTTCGATGACCATTCCACAAGACAGAAGGCTCATAAACCCTGCGCGGCGAACAGGCATAGCCAAGCCGACAGGAATGACAGCGCAAGCTGGTGAGTCTGTTTGAATTGTTGCATTTGCTGTGTTCATTTTTCTGTTTGTTTTTTGTTAACACCCACCCACTTTAGCGCATGTAGCAGTATTGCTTTAGGCCCGCGTTTTGTCCCAGTAATTCGTTTTGATTCCATTTGGACTGAATGGAATGATTTTGATGGTCAGGCAAGGAAAGTATTTTTGGGAGAAGAATTTCTGAAGTCCTGTTATTTTTTTCCCCCAATAAATACTTTTATTTGGAAATGATTCTAATTAAAGCACATTTTATGGGTAACCCCCCCCCCCCCTTCCAAATGATGTACTGGCAATGTTGACTGTCAGCCTCTCTTGGAAGTGCCCATTTTCCAGATCTCTGTAAGCTGTTCTGACTGTGAGCATCTGTAAGACGAACCTTTGTAGTGTGTCAGTCTTCCAACATTACACACTATCTTACACTATTTCTTGACTGCTTGAGAGTTGTTTGACTGTGCAGCATTGTAACATGACCTAAAAGGTCTCCTCAGTTGTGCAGCCCCCATGTTTATATGGTTTGTTTTGACCGATAAGTTGCTGTCATTCTGCTGTTGAGTGCTTCGTTGCAACGTTTTCACGAGTTAAACAAAAACATACAATACTGACTGTAATACACACTCGCCACCGAACATTTAAAAGCCATCCATCTCCTCCTGTAAAAAGTTAGAGGGGCATCTCACTTCACTCCTTAGAAGGGAAAAATTAATTTCAAGGGTATTTGGCGCCATCTACTGTTGCAAATGTAAAAATTGAGACCCTGAATGTGAGATGACTTTTAATTATTTTTTTTTTTTTAAGTATTTCCAAGAAAAAAAAATGCAGTCATAATCAGAACAATATAGATTGGCTTTGATCCTGTTAAATGTATTTTTTTTTTAATTCATGTAAAAGTGAGCTGAAATTTGGCCTTTTTGGAATTGAAAAAGTAGTAGATATGCTCAATATGATACTGAGATGATTTTTATTATTTTTGTATGTTAATCTTTGGCTAAAATAATAAACATTATCAGTACATGACTTCATATTGTGTCTCCAGCAGTTGTGAATCCAGTGGTGAACCCTAGTGGTGGTGGAGTGAAACCCCACACCACCTTCCCATATATCCAACCAGGCCACCTGTTCTCAGTCCAGCCCAAAGTGGAGGCATCTCCATCCATGTCCAGTCCATCTGTGAGCCAAACGTGGAAGGTGATGGAGACCTCCCAACCAAAACCAACCCCATCATCCAGCTACACAGCGAGCCAAGGAAAGACCTCCTCGTCCGCTTTGTCCTCCACCACCACGACCGCCAACCAGGACTACTCAACTGTCAACCTGACAGACCTTTACGAATTCTTCCCCAACTTCTCCTCCACCATCGCCCAGGAGGTGGCATCATCTCAGGGAAGCGCATCCGCTTCCCAGTCCAGCAGCTCCTTCGCCATCCCAAGTTCTCAGTTCCGGGTGGACGCCTCGCTGGTGGACGATATACCATCATTTCCCAGCTTTTCCGAGGAACCGCCTCAACTCGACAGCCTGGATATGAACGACTTTGAGCACCTTCTGGGTGAGGGCAGTAGCACTTCGTGCCAGCAGGCCGCTCATCCCGGCGCCTCCACCGCTGCCCAGAATGGGGCGGCGTCTCAGAGTGCTTTGCAATCAGCTGGCAACCCGGGAAGCACCTGGATGAGTTATCCCAACAGCATCGCCAACCTGCTCCAAAACGAGAGCTTGATTGACGCGACGCCGACCCTCCTCAACACTCACCGACCCGTAGCACTGGATGAGTTTGACGAGTTGATGTCGGATGATGAGGATCGTCTAATTTCTACCCTCAACCCCAGAAGCCCTTCTGATTTTTTTGTGTTGGGACACCCGACTTAAATGTTGTCAACACGTTACCATTTTAAACTGACGTACTATTTAATCAGACCACTCGTCCTTTGCTGAACCTGAAAGCAAAAATCGACGGAATGTAGCAAAATTCCTGAACACCCCCCCCCCCCCCCCCCCCCAGGCTTTAAGGCATGTCTATCGAATGCTAAACCACAGGACGTTTTCAGACTTTGTACTCTTTTTAAACATGCACATTCGCTGTCTGTGTCCACCGTACCACATGAACTTGCTTCACTGCTTTGTCGCCACAACAATGAAAAATTCTCAATTTTTCCTTCTTAAAAAAAAAAAAAAAGTTGCATTTATTAAACAGTTTCCAGTTATCTTCTCTTTTGTAGCTCCAACCAGTGTTGAACATACTAAATTAATAATCCCACCTATAGAAATGTCTTTGCAGGCTTGTTTTTATTAAATGTACATGTTTATGTTTTGAAACATCGTGGAATATTTCAAATGTCTTCCGAAGGTTAAACCATGTTGTCTACAGATGAAAAAAAAAAGCAAAAAAACAAACAAAAAAAAACAGTTTTGTCTTAAAGCTGTAGTCCCTTTTGATTTTTTTTTTTTCGGCAAGATGATTATTTTGTTTCATAATATTCAAATAAAGGATTCCCAATCCGATTTTGGCAATTAGATCAGAATTCGCCTTTTCAGGGAACAGTTTCAATTTTGACCCACGTGTCAAAATTGACCAACATGCCAACTGACAAATGGAACTACTGCTGCGTTCCTTGGAAGTAATAAATTACAACTGGGAATGACACCACACTTGAGTTACATGCGCTAGCTTCCATGCAACACTGCAAATCTAATGTCTCCCAAGAAATCCTTTGTTGTGTTGCTCTTTCGGAGTATAATAGAGCTACAAAACAAAATCGGAGGCCTGGTGAAAGAGGGCAGATGGCCAGTTAGCATTCCAGTTTGTTGCCAATGATTATTAGGGAATTGCCACCGGAGAGTGCAGTTAGAATGCACCGTATGTTCCATACGCTAATGTTAGCCAAAGAAACGCAACAGACCCTCAAATAGGGGAAAAAAATGAAAAACTTGCAAAAACAAATATCCACAGCTGACAAATATCAGCTACCAGAGATCCTGTTGAGGACTCTGGATAAAAATCATAAATTTTCCCACTGGTTTTGCTGGTTATCTGCTGAATGGGTGAAACTAGACTCACACAGGTCTACTGTGTTGAGGTGCCCTGACACTTGCACGACTTTGATCCGCGCACTTGCACGCACATCATCGTGACAGTCTCCACTTGTGTTCCCAGCTGGACACCGTGCTTTGTTCCACTGGATGGCACCTTGTGCGCTGGACGCTGCATATATAATTATTTCGTAGGAGATTAATCAATTTTTCTCAGAGTTGGCTGATGAAAACGCCTCTAATCGCTTCTGGAATCACAGGACTGCTCCAGCAGCAGCTTTTATTTTTTCCCCCCCTCTTTCTCACGCAAGCGCTGAATGAGATGGAGAAAGCATTTGGAACCATCTAAAAAAGTAATGTCATGTTTATATTGTAATGGCTTGGTAAAACAGTTGCATGTTCATTCGTTCTTGTGAGCAACTGCAAAAGTACATTTATAATAGATTTAACATCTCGTTATAGTCGTTCAGAACTGTGCTGTGATGCGGTGCGCTGACGCAATCGCACTCACAGTGTTTTGGAATTGTTTGCGCAATGTTCACTTGAAGTTCACATAATGCATGATGGAGATTTTGAACATTTCAAAGCTTGCGCACGAAGCTGCACAGTTCCGAGTTTGAGATGAGTTTTACTCTCATGCACAGCAGAGTGCGTGCATCATGTCGCCTTTAGTTGCCGGTACTAATGTTTTGTGGTAGAATATTTTTACTTTGCTTGCCGAAACAAGTCAGTGGGGAGACTTTTTTTTTAAATCGTAGCTTTGTGATGCTTTTATTTTTTCCCTCTAAGTCATGAATTCCAAATTTCCAACAAATGCAGCTTGAAGACTTGTGGAGTCCTCCAAAATAAATAACGGCAATAATTAGCAGTACTTGTAATATATAGATTTCACAATTAAGTAAATGTAGCCAGCTTTTTTTGGGGGGTAAACAGTGTAATCAGAAGGGACTATACCTTTAAGAGGAATATGAAGGTCAACACAACTCTGGATCAAGAAGTACTTGCTTATAGCAGAAAAGTGTACAAGGATTTTTTTTTTGTTTTGAATCACATTTGCAGAACTGTATCAGCTCTGTATCACTTTTTTTTCTTTTACCCTTTATAGCATTATACTTCTGGTTGCAAGTCAGATTTCTGCAGTAACATCACAAATAACAGTTGAAGTTACCTACACTTTTTTTTAAAAATCCCTCCCCATTACTCCATAGTTAAAGCTGTCCTGTTGAAACCATCTTAAAACTGTTTTATACTGGAATTAGCAGATTATTCTTGCTTCCATTTCTTGGTGTAATGAGTGATTTATACTGTTAAAAAAAAATAAAAATCACGGAACTAAAACCACAATGTATGTGAAAAGGACCACTTTTATTTGGCAACAAACCATATCTGTGATGATGATACATCTTCTGAACATGTGTGGATAAATTAAATTAATTTCTTTAGCTCATGAGCAGTCAGGTCAGTGTTAGCGAAACAAGTCAGAATAGTGCAAGCAGAATTAAAAAAATAAGAAATTAGTGCTTTTTGCTGTAAGGAAGAACTTGTTTGGTCTTTAACCACTTTATCTCAAAGGATAAGTTCACTTTTTTTTTAATGGCAGGCATCATGCATAAGAAATGTTTTTCCACAAGTGACCAAAAAGGGATCACACAGACATTCAATAGAGCTCGAACTGAACTCCGACCTCATTTTGCATAGTTAATTCATGAAAAACATTCATGCACTTCATGATGTTACAACAAACTGCTGATGATTCAGCATATGCAACAAACATAAGGAGCTAATGTCAAAGACTTGATACAAATGGGTAGATTTGGCGAGATAGCCATGTTTAGCTAAGCGTTACTGGACTGCGAACACACATTACTAAGCAGGTTGCTATCACAATTTCATTGATACTTAAAGAGTTGATGGATTTTCCACGGATCACACAGGCTAGTTTTATTTTGAAAATTCTTATCTGTGGCAACCCCTAACCCCAGCCAAAAGAATAAGATTCAAGCATAAGGGCACTTTGCACAAAAGACTTTTTAAAAATGCCAACAAATATATAATCAGCCACGTTTTAGCGCCCCCCCCCCCCCCCTTTTTTTTTTTTTTTTTTTTTTTTTTTTTTTTACACTTAAACCTTGAGTACTTGAAATGGAAAGCTGTAAAAGTGTTTTGTCACACCAAATTCCACACTTCGATCATTCTGGGTGTGACCTCGGCCAAGGTTACAGATAGGAATTTTGTTAAAAAAAATAAATAAATAAAAACTGAAGATCTGCACGTCCAATCACCCAAATTTCAAGAAAATCCAAGATGGTCAAGATCACAGCCTGCCTGATCCATAATGACAGGTCGCTTTGCCTAAAAGACCTTTTTCCATGATTGCGAGTGAACCGCTAAAAAAGTAACCTTATCCTTTGATCAACAGTCAGTGAGTGTTACTTCTTAAGCTGGACGACTGCTTACACATGCTTATCTTATTACGGTCATCCTGGAAACGCATCCTTGCAAGTTTATGTCATTTCCATACTGGTGACTTTGTTGGTAATGTGGGAACGTCTGGGAACACACTCCAGGTTGAACTTGCTCTCGTAGATGGTTGGGCAAAGCTTCCAGCGGTTATTTCGATAGATTCCCAGGTAAGTGTACACGTCCGGCTTGTAGGACAGCGGGCATTTGACCCCCGTGGCACGGATGACCGAGTCCAACTTCACAACCTCGCTCTCGTCAGTGAAGTTGTTGTTGTAGATGCAAATGACCTGCTTTCCCTGTGCCTTTGGATCATAGGTACTGACTTTAACAGAGGAGATCTTCCCGTCCAGAGTTGCTCTGGCTACACACTCCCAAGCGTGGTCCAGCTTGAAACCAGAGTCCAAGTGCATCAACCACTTGCCTGAGAGCACTCCATGATTGAGTGCCAGTTCCTTCACCGTCTGGAAGCTTACAGGTCGGCCACTGGCCAGCAGTCTCTCCCAGCTCTCCTGAAGACCTGTGACGTCCCCTATGTCGGGGCAGAAGCTGGGTCCGAATACGGCGATCCACCCCACAGGGCGTACACCGCTCTCCTCGTCGCCAAACCTGTGTACCCGTGAGGGTCTGTTGCTCTCAAGCCAACCTTCAAACTCTGATCTTGGAGTCCTTCGGGAGTCAAAAACAATCCAGGGGTCCATGTCGGCAGCCATGGCCTCGGCAGCGTAGAACTCTGCAGAACAGGGGTCGGGGTTCTCCACCTCGCCATCTCCGGGGGCCTCTTCCTCCTCCATAATGCTGTCAGCTAGAGGAGAGATGAGGAAAGTCGGTTCAAAACCAAAGCACACACATTTATTATGTTAGGCGGACAAATCTACAGATTTTGCACAACTAAACTGACTGGATTTGGAACAAGGCTCTTAAATGGCTTAAAATGTTAAATGCATAAAAAAAAAGCCTCGCAATTTTAACAAGATTTCCGAACCCAGAGTTGGAAGTGGTAACTTCCGACTTTACGACATGTCGTGAACGCAGCATATTTCTGGCTCTGTTCCGGAAGTTCCAACCTTCGCTTTACTGCTAACTAGCTCTGTTGTTAGCAACACTTGTTTATGACTTCATTTTTTTTTCACATAACACAATGATATATTACAAAATAAGCATGCGTTGTTTTAATTACACCGGAATGTAAGAGTGAACACGCAGAAACGTTTTCTAGTTTCTCATTAATGTAACACAGAAAAAGTCGGCACCAAAATCACCACATTTATCGACAAACGACGCTCACCTGCTGCCGATTAACTTTATTGTCCGGTGTCGCACAAACGCTGTTTTAACGATTCAACCAAGAAGAAATCCTTTAAATAATCAACAGTCCAGTCGCTGCCTGCGACGACGACTTCGTTTTCTGTCGAGTTTATTGGCAGTTTTCAAACTGACACGGTGCAATACCGCCACCAACTGTTTGGAGGTGGAGTATACCCTGTTCCCTCTAAATATACAATTACGTGCCTTCAAGCAGGTGGTGTAAGTGTAGAAAAAGAAAGTAATCCCTGAAGTGTTAAACTGTTTAGTCCTGACATCACCTCATAGAATTATTCTTTGTCTGTTATATGTTTGGCACTCCAGTAACACATGCTCAACAGTCTCCCTTTTTTACTTTCACTTTTGATACTCTGTGTGCTTCTTACCCTGTGTGCTGTTATACAATGCTGCTGGAACCTCAGTTTCCCTGAGTCTTCCCAATGGATCAGTATAGTTCTGTCTAATCTAATCTAATTATTTTAATCTTCTATGTTCTGCCCGATGATTAGGCTGAACAGTTGATCGCTTCTGCCAAGAATGCCAGGAATTTCACATTATCCACTGAAACACTTGTCTTATGTAGGCCTCCACTGTCTGGTCTTGATTTCTGATAAATCTCATCCCGACTCTGTTCAAGCATTTTGCTGATACCACAGTGTTCCTTTTTGTACCAGTGTGACAGAGGACCTAACTTTGTGGCCGGGATGGCAGTGGGATTCGAACACCAGACGGCTTGAACTGAAGACCAAATCTCTGTCAGGTCAGCCAAAGGGGAATTTCCCACTAGTCAAGCTAGTAGGAACATCTTTTCAATCCGGACTTCACCTTGCTACATATTTCCCCGCCATTTTTTACTTTGTCCCGAAGTCACAGGTGCATCACCTTGCTACATATCCCACTTCTGACACCACATGTAGCAAGTTGAAGTCCAGATTGAAAACATGTTCCTGCATGCTTGGGCAGTAGGGAATTCCCCTTTGGCTGACCTGGTAGAGTTTTGGTCTTCAGTTCGAGCAGTCTGGTATTCAAATCCCATCACCATCCCGGCCACAAAGATAGAGCCTTTGGTCACACCAGTTTTCCTGAGAACCTCAGCATAGGAGAGCTTTTCCTCCACCCGACTCTCTGTACTCTGAACTCTCTGTCAATGTCATTTTATGTTTAGCCAAGTTTTTCATAACAAAAACAGAGTGCAAAAAGTTATTTTGAATTATATAATAAATCTTTAAAATTATGAATACTCCTAAAGTACAAAAACTATACTCTTTTATGACTGACATTGCCGATGATTCGTCATTGTGAATACACAATGTGATCCCTTTGCTTATTATTATTATCTTTTTAGTTATTTATTTTAGAACTATTGTATGGTTCTGGGTGTTGTTTCACTGTTGCAGAGGTTTGTTGATTTGTAGCCATGTTTGTTGTTTCTTATGTCAATAAAATTTGTTTTAAAAAAGTATTCCATTTCACAAATAAAAGTACCAATTTACAGTTTTTTTTTTTTATCTTTATTTCAACAAATACAATAACAAACAGTAAATGAACAAAAGACAATGGAAAGCGAAACAAAAGTAAAAAATAAAATAAATTGTACAATAACAAAAGTAAAAGGGATTCCTTATAGCCATTGACAGTTTTATGACAGTCGGGAGAGTCTGTATGCTTAATATTGCTTATTGTTCAAATTCAGTCCGTGTAAATTAGGAGTCCTTTCAATACTCTGCATGTTTGGTTTCTTCCGCGTCTCAGAAACCACGTCACTTCCTGCCATCTCCCTGCCTGCGACGACATTTTGGATCTGTTTGTGTTCTAGAGCTTCGACACGCGTGTCGACTCCCAAAACAACTTCCGCCGAAGCTTCGCGTCGCGTAGGCAACGGAAATGTCAGCAAATGCCGCCATATTAGAAAGGTTTCTGAGTTAAAACAAAAATATCCTACATCCCTCTACTGTTTCGACGTAGTTGCTGTAGTTAGCATTAACTTGATTAGGTTGTTTTCTTGAATAAAGTTAATTTATTCGTTTTCATATGTATTTTGGACCATAAGATGGCATTAATGTTCAAACTGACACTTCTAGTGTTGAATCCATTTTTGTAACTTTTTTTTTTTTTTTTGCTGCTATAAATAACAACAAATTTACCCCACATAATCATTTAATGATATTATTTTAATCTATAATTTTGAAAAATAAGGAATAAACCACATATATTCCTAAACTTTGGAAGATCCCATCAGATTGTAAACACAATAATTCACAAACAATAAGTGCTATCATCTTCTGACACACCGCATTAAAAGGGCATATAATGATGACAACATTTTAAAATTTGGTCAATTTTGATGCACCTGATCGACCATGTAATGTCCCAACAGATGTGCCTGCCACCTGCTACTTGGTGTGTGTATTTATTGCAGGAAACTCCTGTGGATGTTCTACCATAAATGTTGCTGGAACCCCAGTTTCCCTGAGGGAGTCTTCCTAAGGGATCAATAAATTTCTATCTAATCTAATCTAACTGCATTGATGATGGATTAGTAGCAGGTGTGGTTCCCAGTGATAGAAGTGAATCATATTTGCACAGAACTGCACTAAACTAAACAGCTACTTCCTGATTGCTTAACAGTGGTTCCATATTAAAACTTAGTGGCAGACAAATATATGGGATGTTACATGAGCAAAACAAACTTTATTTTTCTGTTGATGTTGTAGATCAAAGTTAGACAAATTTTGGACACTTTATCATCATGATATGCCGGTTTAATTTGGAGACTTCAAAGATGCCACCATTTGTTGTGTTTGAGGTATTGTGTAAACCACCTGCAAGGGACTGGTCATTCATTTAGTGTATTTTTACAGGTTTCTGTCAAAGCCTAGGCATATTGTAAGAGTTGCTGATGAAAATGGGCAAACTGGAGACACAAAAATGACATTTCAACACAAACTTAACATGTCCACATTTTCTGAAAATTAAGAAAAAAAATGTGAACAGAAATACTTTTTTGTACTTTTTTTTGAGTAAATTTTTGAAACTACATAGTCAACTATATTTAATCTCAAGAGACTTGAACATACCCCGCTTTTCTCAGATAATGTGGGCAACATTTCTGAGCGGTCGTATGACACAACGTTCGATACGGAGCTCAAATTGGTATCGGCAGACGCTTCGAGGATTCAGACACGCGACTCGTGACGTCACTCGAAGCCACAGTTCTCTGCGCGGTAGCGGTGATTTTTTTTTTTTTTTTACGCGACACAAAATAACAGCCCGCAGTGTACAGCCCTTTGTTATTATTCTTATTTTTTAAGGTTACCGAGTTTATTTAGTAATGCCCAGTAAAAAGAAGAAATACAACGCCAGGTTTCCTCCGGTGAGTTGTTTTGTGTTTAACCGGCGTTCCATTAGCGAGCTAGGTTAGCTTGTCGTGCTAACTTGAATGGGGTTCGGCCTGAAAAGAGTTAGCCGACGAGCTAACTAGCTAATGCTAAGCGTCTAGAACCAAAATATAAGAGTAATGGGTGGTTAATTTGACTCCAACTGATCACATTGCCTGTTATCCATTTATTAATGATTTTGCTTTTGTAGGTTTAGGAAATGAGGTGTAAGTTATGTTGCTGGTCTGCTGATGTAGCGTTGTTTTTAGCCGGATAAGCTAGCACAATCCGGCTCAAGTGGCAACAAACGAATGAATGAATTGGTGCCAAATGCTCCTCTTTAAAAAAAACAAGCAAAAAACGTCGTTTTTGTGCGTTTTACACATTTCACTGCACAAAATTGCCGTTGAAATTCGATTCACAGATTGCTATAAAAGTATGTGCTTTATTTCAAGTAACATTCCCATTAGTGCAACATGTTTTTCTGCTGCACACGCAGAAACTCAAGTTGTTGTTCTTCCAGGCCAGGATCAAGAAGATTATGCAGACTGACGAAGAAATAGGCAAAGTGGCTGCTGCAGTACCGGTCATTATTTGTATCCTTCATGCTTTTTGTTGGTGCTGTGCAAGATGCAGGGTCTTGCAAAAAAAAAAAAAAAAAAGTGTGAGCGCTTTGTTTGTCTAAAATGAGAATGAATGCATTAAATGTTCAGAAGTAAAGACATTTTTATATGCAGTCTCTCAAATTTCAGACTATAAGTAACTGCATGAAGTAAAGATGTGTTGTTATTCACACAGTTCATTTCCAAGTCTCTGACTATGTCTTGGGCTTGATTTACATCCGTCATTAAGACATTTAAACAGTGTGGTGCGATGTGCTAAACCTGTTTTTAGCAGGCAAAAACTGAGTGATCATGCAAGAAGACTAATGATGGCCACAGAGACATTTGTGAGAAGAAATCTGAAGGACTTGCAAGCTTCTGTGGCTGTGATTGGCGAATGTGGGTACTGTAAATTGTTGTACCACCGATCATAGATTCACAGTGGGGTGTAGCCAGTACTTTGTAAAAAAAAAAAAAAAAATGCACATTTAAGTGTCTTAAGTTATTGTGCTTTTAGTAAACGAGGTAATAGTACCTGTGGGCATATGACCCCAGTGACTTTGACCCTGATGCCTGGCCTTGGGCAAATTGCTCTCTCCTGTGCAATTCCAGAACCTGGCTGCATATGTGCACAAAATTTGTTGCAAATGAGTGAAAAGCTTTCATTTTTGACCTTTGAACCCCATGACCTTTACACGAATGAGCAATCATTGGTAAATTAGTTTTTTGTTCGTTTGTTTTTTCTGGGAATTCCAGAACCCGTCCTCATCTGTGTGTGGCAGGTTTGGTGGATATCTGAGTGAACAGTGCAAATTTTGACCTTTCACCCCAGTGACCTTTGCCAAAACAAACACTTTTAGATAAGATTTCTGCAGTTGACCAATATCCACATATATACGCTTTGGTGAAAATTGGCCAAATGACCTGGAGGAGACAGGGAACAAACAACACAGACATAAATGAAAAAACATTTGACGCCAAATACCTTTGGCAAAACAAACTGCTCAACGGAAATTCTTGGGCCAAGCTTCTCAATCGTCACCTTTTTATGAAACCCAAACGTGAAGCCATTTTCATTGAAAATTCATAAGTTTTTGAGATTTTGTGCAAAGCATATTCTACTTTTGTCAGTAATAAATTACAGACCAAAGTCAAACGGTTTGTGTTGTTTTCCAAAACCCTGTTCTCATTTTGTGTTTGTGCAGTTAGGAGACAATCTGTTATGTGTAAATAATAAATGCAGCCATCTCTTGCTCGCACATTTCCTTCACTGAGACATAAGCGAGGGCCCTGGAGCTTTTCCTGGAGTCGCTGCTAACGAAGGCCTGTCAGGTCACCCAGTCCAGAAATGCAAAGACAATGACGACGTCACACCTGTGAGTTTAAAAAAGCGCGGTGTGTATTGCAGTGTGAAAACGGCATTTGAGTGGGACTTCTTTATGATGACAAGACGTGTGAATCCATTCTGACGCACTGAATTTGGGGTGTTTGTGTAATATTTTTCTGTCAGATTTGTCAACATTTTGTCATTTGTCTTCCTGTCTGTCGTGATGACGTAAAAATGACTGATTTTACAGATGATCAGGGTCTCCTCGGTAAAACCAAACAGCTGAGGTGCTCAGCTGGAAGGAAACCCAGCACTGTCTTGCATTGTGTCTTTTTAAACTGATCAGAGTTGAAGTATCGTTAGTCAGCAGCATTTGTGTTTCTGAACTTTATTGTGAAATGTCAGAACAAAAGACTGGTATTTTTCCTTTGTGCTGTATTTGACTGTGAAAATGACCAAAACACAAAACAAAATGATCTGTTTTTATTATTATTTTTCTTTTAGGATTTTTAATTCGGATCAAGACACTTTAAAGCGTCATATTGAAAACTCTTATTGTTACAATTTGGACATGGTGTCGTCATCAATGTGTAATGTCCATTTAACGTGTACTTTACTTTGAAAACTATGACAGTCTCTTGAAAGAAATGATCCACTTGGGGATAATGTGTGTTTGCAGAAAGCAGTGCATTGAGCTCGAGCAACAGTTTGATTTCCTAAAGGACCTGGTGGCAACGGTGCCAGACATGCAGGGCGAAGGGGACGAGAACCACACCGAAGGGGGAGGAGAAAAAGTTTCCCGCAGGTATTGCTCGGCCTTTTCTCAAATGGAAATGTTTGCAGTAGCAGTGGGATGATCAGTGTTTGAAACGAAACAAATTCTGGTTCAGGGAAAGGGAAAGCTTGACATTTGTGCGAACAGCTCACACGTCAGTTAGCTCAGTTTGTAATCTGGCACTGTAGATCTTTGCTAAGTAATAATCAGATAAAGCTTTTATTATAATCTTATTTATTTGTTGCATAAGATTTTATTTCAACTAGTCAGTTGTGTAGGAGGGAAGGGGATCAAATAGGAACAATACACAAATTGTGCATCCTCATATCCAACAAGTGTTTTTTTTTCTTCTTTTTCAAATTGTGCCTTTACTTAATCTAAAAAAAACTGTACGGACTGTGAAATGAAATGTTGTCATACAGTGTATGACAGAATTGCAAATACCTTATTTTTCAAATTATGTTGCACTGGTGTATTAGTTGCATCTGTCCAAAAATGCGTCATGAAGATGAAAGAACATATATGTTGCATTTATTCTTGAAACATGGTGCAATCGCTTCATGCAGCAAGAAACAAAATTAATTCAGTTTGTGCATTATTTATCTATAATGCAAACACCGTTAGCAAGCAGAAGCTAACGGGCTAGTTGATGCTTATATATGAGGCATGAGAACTCGAGAGGAAACTGTTTCTGGTTGTCGCTGAACATCAGTGAGGAGGCAAACGTGCATGTTTATCTCTCCTAAATCTAAACAATTTTTGAGAAGTAAATGCATTTTTAAAGCATAATTAGCCTTACCTTAGCCTTGCTACCCTTGTTGTTGCTGTTGTGGCTGTCTAGTACATTCCAAACAAGTGGAGTTCTGGGTAGCTCCACCTTGGAATTAACACTGTTGAGGTTGCCTTCCACATTCGGACGTGTCTTTTGTCTGGTGTATTGATGCAATGTCGGCTATTTGGAGCATGAAAACTATAACTAAATGTTATTCAACATATCATCCAAAAGCAAATGAAATAACCTGATAACTTGCTTCTACATTTTCTGAATGTTTTTATTTCCTTCAGAGGTCGAAAGCCAGGTTCGGGTCGCAAGAATGGCGGAGCGGGCTCCAAAGGCAAAGACAAGAAGCTGTCGGGCACCGAGTCGGAGCAAGAGGTGACGTTTCATTTACTCACAGAAGTCGTTAACTGTGTGCAAGTCAGATTTGTGCTCATGGCTCACGGCCGTGTTTGCTTCACGGAGACAGGACGACTCTGAAGACACGGAGACGGACGTAGACGAGGAGGACACCTCTCAGTCGAGCACAAACCTGCAGGCTGCATCCAAATTCCACAGGTACACACACACATAATTTGAACTTCTCCAGTTGTGTTTTCTGCACGCTGAGTTGTAGCCATGTTGCCAGATTGGTGCTGGTGCTACAAAAATAAATTAAAAACAAGCAGAGGCTTCTGATTCAAATGTGATGGAAAATAACTGATAATGGTTAAACGATAAATCACACCAGACCTCCTCAATTCTCTGATGGTACGTGACAGCCAGAATCCTGCAGATGGCGGTGTTTTTCCCCACTCCAGATCATGTTGAGGAAGAAGTTAGAAGTTAGGCCAGATTTTATGCTAAAGTCATTTTGAAGTCTTTGCTCCTCTGTTGTGCCCCTGCAGCCCAAACGCGTCTCTGCAGTACGTGCCCATGGGCAACATGGTCTCAACGGGCAGCACGGCCTCCGCACAGCCCCGCACTGGCCTGACCTTCACCCCCCACCCCTCCAGGATAAGCGTCGCACCGCCACCACCCGCAGCCTCGGTGGCGCTGAAACGCGAGGACGACGATGAGGACTATGACTCTTAGCTCCCCGCCGTAACGCACAAACGCACCCTGACACGATGATCAGCTTTATTTTCAGTTCTTCATTGGTTCTTCGGGTGGAGGCTCTGAGGAGAGGAGGGGAAAAGACTCGACACTGACACCAAACCCCTCGACAGCGAGCTTTAAGAGGCTGCCGCTTCAGACCGCCAGGTGTTTTAATTTTCTCTTTTTTTTTTTTCTTCTTTTTTTTAGATTGTTTTAGAGGAGAATTGAAGCAGGATGTTTTTTAACCAAGATGTTCTAGTTTGACTCTTAAATATGAAATATGGCAGTCTTTTTTTTTTTTTTTTTCTTTTGGCCGTAAGCCCCACAGACGGGACAGGTGTGGTGTGTGTTACTTTTTTTTGCACTTTTCCCTCTCCATTTCAATCGACACCAAACATAAAATGAACATATCAGTCCTCGTTGTGCAATCCCTCAGGTTATTTTAAACAAAATAATGTATATAAATGGTTGTTAAAACCATATTGCTACCTTTGGCGTTGTACACACAAAGGCAGCTACTTCAGCTGAGTTCCCGGGGAATCGAACGCGGTCAGCACTTGCCTAAATAATTCGTGATCGGCGTCTCTCCTCTGACGTGTTGGTAATGTTATCGATTGGCTATGAAATACTCCTGTGAAGATGTGAGCTCAACTTCCCTGACGTCGTCCCAACCGTAACCTAAACAAGGAAGCAGGTGGATTTTTTTTTTTTTTTTTTTTTTTTTTTTTTTTTTTTTTTAACAGTTGGGTATCAAATGAGAGATTTATTATTTTTTTAAATTTGTTTGTATTTTTAATTCATGTTTTTATTATCGCTGTTTGGCCGCAGCCCTGACGTCTGTAATTCTTTTGATTTATTTTTCACTCTTGACTGCAACTGTTGTTATAATGATGGTTACTGTCATAATAATTGCAAGAACTAGCGCGATTACGCAGCTAACTTGACCACTGTTGTGATAAACGTTAGTTGTGTAACGTACGCCTCTTTACATAAATTATATCTGTAGATTCTTAACTCTGATAATCACTTTCCTATTATTATTCCAGTAGTGGGTGAAACTACACCGAAAACTCTACTTTTTAATCATTATTACAGGAAACGTAATACTTTTTGCAGTAGTGATTGAGTTTTCTGTGTATTTGTGTCAACAGTAGTAATAATTATAACCGTATCGGCTGAATTTGCCCTGGAAACATCACCGCTGTTATCATAATTATTGCAGTCGTGAGCAAAATTGCCCAGAAAAATAATTATTAGACTAATGGCTGAGTTTGCTGTACATTTGTACCTGCTATTCTAATAGGTATTAGAATTTTGTAATTATTATGACTACAGTTTTGCAATTTTTCTACTCTGTATAGGAATAATTATTACAAATTGTCAAAAACTACATACGAATCTTAACTGCTGTTGTCATAATATTATAAGAACAGGCAAAGTTGCCCGGAAACATTGTGGTTGAGATTTGTACCAGCTGTTTTATTTATTTTTTTTTTCTTTCTCTTTTTGAAATTCTGTGTCCAGTGTCGTAATAATTATTACAAAGTTGGCAAAGTTACACGTTAACAGTAATTATTACAGTATCGGGCAAAATTGCCTGGGAAACAATGATTATTATAATAGTGGTCGAGGTAGTTGTGCATTGGTGGCTGCTGTTAATTTTTATACATGTTTGTAATTATTATTACAGTTTTGTAATTTAGTTCCTACTAGTATAATCATTATTACAAAGCAGGCAAAATTACACATTAACCTTGACTAGTATTGCAGTAATGATGAGAAATTACAAATGGTGGACAAAACTACCCAGGAAACAAAACTGTGTATTTGTTGTTCATTCTTGTCCGTTATTGCAATAGCGGTTGTGTTTCTTGCACAATTTCTCTGGTAGTATAAGGAAGTGGTTATCGAAGAAGTTTGTTGAAATATTCTTATTTACGTAAAAAAAAGGTTTCGGTAACATTTATTGCAGTAGTGTTTGAGTTCGCTGTGCTTTTGTGTGCTCTTGTAATAATTGTTACAGTAGCGAGTTAGTACAATCAGGAGTTATAATAGCGGTTGCAGTTTCCCTCGTAGAAGCTGTTGCATATTATTGTGTATACTGCGAGTCTCGGACTATAACTTTTGTTTTTAAAGTTGTCTCCATTGTTCACTTTAATTTTCATTGTGGTCGTCTCCCTCACATCTGTTTGCAGTAAATTTCTCCATACCGTTAATTTCCCTACCTATTATTATTATTTTTTTTTTTTTAGATTGTTTTAAATGTTACCCTTAAAAACAAGCGGGACACCCATTTGTCTCCATATGAAATGTTTCAGGACAGACAGTTAACGTTGACACTGTAAACTTTTAACATTCTTTTTATTTTGTATGGGTGAAATAAAATTCGTATTTCAATTTATAAAAGCAAATGTTTGTTCACCTTTTTATTAATGTGTTTTTTTTTTCTTTTTAACAAGCTGTCTTATTGTGTAAACGCTCCTCCCGACCGACCGACTGACCAGGCTATCCCGAATCAGAGCTGCAAAAACAACTGCATCCTTCCTGCACAAGCGTTGACTCAGCGGATTGGGATGAGCATTGGGGGGGTTGGTGTACAAACAAATGGGCGGTGTTGCGCTGCGAAGGGGAGCCATCAAAGAGCGAACAGAAGGAAGCACACTGTTTCCACACAGCAGCCGGCCCGGGGGTGGAGAGGTGATCCTGTGATTCCCTTCCCGTGGAGTCAGGGATTTGCCCATCTGGAATCATGGGTGTGGAAAAGGATTTCCTTAGTAGTTTTTTCAAGAATAAAAGCCCCTCCAACTTTGTGTTGGAACTTTAAGTATTACCTTTTAACTCACTGCATTTATTATTAAAATACTTGTCAAATGGTTATTGTAAATCTGGTGTCTTGGTGGCTTCCCTCACCTGCCTCCTTTGTATTTTATATAGTTTGTGATGGTGAACTGCTCTCGGGACATACAGTCATTTGGCTGCATACGATGGAGTATTAATCATTGGGACTTGTATCCAAGCAGTTGAGTTGGAGAATTCGGCTTTGCTGAACTCATAATTTGTGCATTTTCTTACGAAGAGGATCTACTGAGGCTTTCCCCTGAACTTAAGCGCTCTCTGAGAAAAGATAATAGCGAAAGAAACCATTCTCTCTGGGACATAACTTTTAAACGAGCTGCGTTTTGACTTTATCTGGAGGCCAAATGTGGTCATCGGTAATTCTACCTGTGCTTCAGTGACATTTCGGTAACAGCTTTCCCAGCACAATAGAGTAAAGCCACCCATCAAACCGCCTTAAGAACACTGAACCAGCCGTGCACTGAAGGCTTTATAAACTTTGGCGCTTCTGATTGCCGCCTTCTTCAAAGTAACGCCACACAAAAGAACACCTCGAGCTAATGCCTTCAGACAGAAAAATAACAGTCGTTTTATCGTCTTCTCTCACACCACTGGGACGTTATATAATTTAACGAATGGCTCCGTTTTGAACTGAACGACTCGCGGTGAATATTTCTGCAAATTCATAGGGAACCTGAAATAAAGCTGGTGTTAGAGTGTACATCCCGTTTGGATACAGACCCGCGGTTGTAGACGTAGGCTTGCACTCGGTTACGAATCATGACCATTTGTTATAGTGTCTCTGAGAGGGACCTCACAAAAACAAGGCTAGTGAGGGAAGCCACAAAACTGATGACCGGTGTTGCAATAGACAAAAGTCGAACCATCCACAGTTTATCAGATATTCGCCACAGAACTTAATGTCTCCTTAGGAGATGTCACGGCCATATTATTGGCTTCCCTCACTTGTGTCCTTGCATAGTCATTCACTTTTTGAGACCAGCTTCTTACTGATTGATGGGACTTAAGTTCATGACAATCAGAAAACTGGCTTAAATTACTTATTTTGTCTGCAACACTGAAGAATGTGTGTGTGTGTGTGTATGGATGTCTTATGCCGCTAAAGTTACATGATGCATTGTTTTGTCAGCATCCGTTGTATGAATTTCAGAATAAAATACCTTTTGAAATCAAACTGCATTGTATGACATAGTAAGACGTCATAGAATGCATTGTCTTCCAAAAATGTATAATCGGGGAATAATTTTAAGTTGTTACAAGATTAATTATATTACAAATTAATAATACAATATTAGTCTCCATTTATTAAAACATTACAACTGTTTAACTTTTTGTTAGAGTAATAAATTCTGTTTTATTTGGGCGTTTTCTGTGATCTTGACAATACAATACTTGAAAAATACAGTAACAAGTTGCCTTCAAAATAAAAATGACAAATTTCTGTGCTTAAGGCTGTTTACGTCACTTTTATACTGTGTTGTCTGTACAAATAAAATGTTATTTATGTATGTAATTGTCTTAATGAGTATTTATAGTACACAACATTAACACCATTGATGAGTAAAATGTAGTTTTCAAAAACTTTGATTATCTTGAAGAACAAACAGAAGACTCAGGATGTAATGTCTGAAACATTTGACAAACTTGACAGATACATTTGCTTTTGGGGTAGGAAACAATGCCTGATTTGACATTTCACATCATGAAAGTTAACATTTCATATATATATATATATATATATATATATATATATATATATATGCTTGATTTTTTTTTTTTTTTTTTTACTTGCAACATTATTTTTATACTTGCCTTGTACTGCCATAAGGATGAAAATTGTCAAGTCAGTAATATATTAGTATTTTATTTAATTGTAAAAAAAAAATTTGGTAACTTTCCCTCAAATAGTTACTGAAAAGGTAAGTAGTAAGTTCTGTACAGGCTCTGAGGCCAGTAGGTACCAGTGGGTATATATCTGTAGTGTGTGGCGGTTGATAGTCCATGGACGGAACACCAGCTCATTGCAGGTTACGTCCCGAGCCAAGGAGGGTATCTGGTATCTTGGACAATATAGATAACATGTCTTGTGATAAGACACAGATAGGTAGCATGACCGGAAATCCGACTGAGGTCTACATATTGGCCGTCCCAACTCCTAAACCATTGTGCTACCTTTTTTTCCATAACACCCAAAATACATAAAATCAGGAATGGCAACACCAGTCTCAGAAGTCATGAGAATACCCTTGGAGATGCCTGAAAATGCAGGGGATAACGCCTCAATGAACCTGAACCTTCGTATTAACCTCCCCTCGCTCTTCCCCAAATGTATTCCTGGGTATGTAGGTTATATTGAGAGAAGGATGCTGAGGATGGAGTCGCTAGGTATCAAGAGAAGAGTAAGACGAAAAAGCCAAATTTGTTGTTGGTGCGACTGAAGAAGATGCCGAGGACAAGGTGAGATGGAGACGGATAATCTGATGTGATGCCCGGGAGCAACCAAAAGAAGAATAAATAATTTTTTATTTCATATTAATGTCCTTTTTTTTTAAAAAATGCAATGCAAATAAATTTATTTTAATTTTACTTATTTAATTTCTCTTATTCGAGTTGCTGAAAAGAAAGTGTGTGCGCTTCGTTTTATTTTGACAGTTCCTCCCGGATGTCACCGAGCTGCATTGTGTTCGTTTGAACTGTCCTGTCAGCTGACTTTTCCTGTTGAGGGAGAGAAAAAGAAGTTTGGAAGCCCCACCCTCTGTGACTCTCGCAAACGTAGAGGTGGTTCGAGGTCCGAACGAGGAACAGGGACCGCGGAACGGGATTATGAGAAGAAGTTCGGACGGAGTTACAGCGCTGTTCGGATCCAAAACAAACCCTCCGAGCTGGACTCCTCGAACCAACCACCGGGATGTGTTTTTGCTGCCATATTACATCCGGAAAGTGAACTCTGGCTCTTTCGGACCGCTTTTCCTGCGCCAACAGCCTGTTTTGAAGCCTTTATGTTGTCATAAAGCCAAATTCAACGCGTGCGTCGGAAGTATGGATCCACAGGCGCGACGGGATTCTCAATTTCCTATTGGATTGCCGCGAAATTGCGCCCAAACGAAGATGTTGGAGGTTTGGGCTCGATAATGTGAAGTGGTCAGCCCTGAAAGTTGTCGTAAAACACTGGTTGGCAGGACTGCAGGCTCCTTTCCTGCTATTCTTCTCTGCTTCTCAGCACTTCCTGCTTGTTTGGCCACTGCACTTCATGGCTAAAAATACTTAAAAAATAAAGGCCAAGCGGATAGCGAAAGTGTTGGGAATTTCATTGGGATCATTTTAAACTACTTTGAAAAACCAGTTTTTGGACAGTTCGAACTTTTACGGTTGTCGATCAGGTGCTGATTCCAACTGGCACCTGATTTAAGGCTTGATCTCGAACCATGGGTTGGGAAACCACACACCACATCACTTGAATCTAGTTTCGCCGCAGTGTTTTTGAGAACCTTCGCAGAATCTGGATTGCAGATCTTAATGAAAGATCCTCGCTGTTCAGCTGTCTTTGAATACTATTGTGTAGCCCACTTGTTGGTTGAGCCTTTGAACGCACGTCAGTGGTCCCTGATGAACCAACAAGAAAGACAGGAAAGGGAGCGAGGTGCAATAAAGTACTCCTTTGTACTTTATTTTCAAATCCTTGGAGCAGCAGATCTCATCCAGTCCAAACATCTGCTCCAGGCTCCATGGAGCCACTGAAGAACATATTCACTCGTGGCCCGCTATCGAACTGGAAGAACTTGGAGCAATCGCAAAAAGGGAACTTCACCAACCCGGTGTGGACGGCCCTGTTCGACTACGAGGCTTCCTGTAAAGATGAGCTCACCTTACGCAAAGGTGACCTGGTGGAGGTATTGTCTTTGGATTCTGAAATATCAGGCGATGAAGGTTGGTGGGCTGGCAAGGTCAACAACAAGGTGGGCATCTTTCCATCCAATTATGGCTCTTTTAAGCCAAGTGGATACGGGAAACTTTCAGGGAGCGGAGTGGTTGGGGAGCTCGGCCCGGCTGTGGTGGGAGATTTTGAACCTGAGGTAGTGGATTTCCGGGAACTCAAACTGGAGGAGGTCATTGGGGTTGGGGGCTTTGGGAAGGTGTATAGAGGTACTTGGAGAGGCGGTCTGGTGGCTGTGAAAGCCGCCCGGCAAGACCCAGACGAGGATATCAGTGTGACGGCGCAGAACGTGAGGCAGGAGGCCCGTCTGTTTGCCATGCTCACCCACCCAAACATCATTGCCCTGAAAGGGGTGTGCCTACAGGAGCCCAACCTATGCCTCATCATGGAGTATGCGTCCGGCGGGCCCTTGAGCCGGGCGCTGGCTGGCCGACGTATCCCGCCTCATGTCTTGGTCAACTGGGCCGTGCAGATAGCAAGAGGGATGCTGTACCTGCACAACGAGGCCATTGTTCCCGTCATCCACCGGGATCTAAAGTCCAACAACAGTAAGTCGGCAATCCTCTGATAGTGAAAGGCTGTAAACAGGCAGGAACCACCTTCGCATTTAAATCTGGGTAGTTCCTTGTCTCCGTGCTTTCGCCCAAACAGTTGGACCACGAGAATGATTTTGATATTGTTGGAGTCCAAAGTTCAAGCAGTTGACTTAAATTTGTGGGTGAATGTATCCAAATGGGTTGAGTGTCGTAGAAATTTGACCACTTTTAAGTGACCTAGTTTCACTCTCAAATCTGGAGTTGACCTTCTACTCAGTACCAGCTGGCCAGGCCTGCCTTGGCACCAGTTCATGGGTCAACCAGGCCTATGTTATTTTGGTGAGGCTGGCTTGTCTATTTGAGGGTAGTTTAACTCTAATCCTAGGGTGGTTTAACTCATGGGCCCATTCAGGTAATCTGGGACCACACACATAAAAACGTGCTTTAATTAGAATTTGTTCGCCAATCGGTTTCATCATTTATTTTCAAGTCCAGGACCAGTGGGTCAGTGCCCAAATACTTGGGGGCCTGACTCTTTCGCAGGGTTTCTCTTTGACCCAGCATTAGGGACAATGACGTACTCGTGTGTGTATAAACCAAGGTCAAATCTAGAACAAAGGTGTCCTTTTTTTAACACTCTCCTACAGTAAGACCCAAAGTTCCAGTAGAATGATTAACTCAAATGTTATATATACTCAACAAAAATATAAACGCAACACTTTTGGTTTTGCTCCCATTTTGTATGAGATGAACTCAAAGATCTAAAACTTTTTCCACATACACAATATCACCATTTCCCTCAAATATTGTTCACAAACCAGTCTAAATCTGTGATAGTGAGCACTTCTCCTTTGCTGAGATAATCCATCCCACCTCACAGGTGTGCCATATCAAGATGCTGATTAGACACCATGATTAGTGCACAGGTGTGCCTTAGACTGCCCACAATAAAAGGCCACTCTGAAAGGTGCAGTTTTGTTTTGTTGGGGGGGGGGGGGGATACCAGTCAGTATCTGGTGTGACCACCATTTGCCTCATGCAGTGCAACACATCTCCTTCGCATCATCCGTGAAGAGAACACCTCTCCAACGTGCCAAACGGCAGCGAATGTGAACATTTGCCCACTCAAGTTGTTTACGACGACGAACTGGAGTCAGGTCAAGACCCTGATGAGGACGACGAGCATGCAGATGAGCTTCCCTGAGACGGTTTCTGATAGTTTGTGCAGAAATTCTTTGGTTCTGAAAACCGATTGTTCCAGCAGCTGTCCGAGTGGCTGGTCTCAGATGATCTTGGAGGTGAACATGCTGGATGTGGAGGTCCTGGGCTGGTGTGGTTACATGTGGTCTGCGGTTGTGAGGCTGGTTGGATGTACTGCCAAATTCTCTGAAACGCCTTTGGAGACGGCTTATGGTAGAGAAATGAACATTCAATACACGAGCAACAGCTCTGGTTGACATTCCTGCTGTCAGCATGCCAATTGCACGCTCCCTCAAATCTTGCAACATCTGTGGCATTGTGCTGTGTGATAAAACTGCACCTTTCAGAGTGGCCTTTTATTGTGGGCAGTCTAAGGCACACCTGTGCACTAATCATGGTGTCTAATCAGCATCTTGATATGGCACACCTGTGAGGTGGGATGGATTATCTCAGCAAAGGAGAAGTGCTCACTATCACAGATTTAGACTGGTTTGTGAACAATATTTGAGGGAAATGGTGATATTGTGTATGTGGAAAAAGTTTTAGATCTTTGAGTTCATCTCATACAAAATGGGAGCAAAACCAAAAGTGTTGCGTTTATATTTTTGTTGAGTGTAAATCGGAAATTTAATAATCTTGCTGAAAATCTGAGTGACTGTCAGTTTAGGAAATCATCTTTATCTGGAGAGTTTGTAGGTACAAAGTTGAGATATGTGTTGTTTTTTTTTTGGAAACAAGCCTAGTTGTGAAATGTAGGCCACCTCGGCCGCCGAGCGCGCACATTGATGGATTTGCAGACGTGTTGATGAGACGACAACAACATGCCACGCCTGGCTTGCAAAGGTCACGTGTTCAGGATTTTATCTCTGGTGCTGTCGGAACCGAGTGACAACCTCCAGGGGTTGATACTGTAAATGAAGCCAACACCTGCAATTCCTTGAATGGCCACTTGAGGCTGGCTCTAAAAGTTAGCCAATCTCCATAGAGCCCCATGTTAAAATGCACAGCTTTACAGCATAATTAAACATTTACAACCTGCTAGAAAAAACAGTTTTGGTCTGTATACCTAGTTTTTTCTTTTTTCATTCACAACAACTGTACAGTGGTGGACTGTCTGTTTAAGCTGTTTTATACCATAAAGTGTAAGATCATATGGGGCATAAGTTTTAAATGACAGTTAGTGTTCCAGGTCCAGTGTCCTACTAGCATTTGCTGCTAACTGCTGTGTTCTAAAATATCATCTAAGAAGTCTGTGCTCCAGTATTTCTGTTGAGTGAAATTTTAGTATTATTTAATTTGTATATTAGCACTGTTAGCACAAATCTGTTAGCAAAAGCTAACAGGTTAATTTTGGTTTGGGTGACTGATTAACATATATTTTTGCAGACTGGACAGTGGTTGTCATAACAAGTGGCTTGCATGCAGGTATAAAATTTATGATGGGTATATTGCCTCAGTATACATGGTGTAGCAGTGGCGATAAGGTCATCAGTGTGAATGGTGTGAATATGCAAACACAAATTAAGTAATTCTAAAATGTCATGCAGTTCTGGAGCACAGACTTTTTAGTAGAGTTAGCCACATAAAAAGACATATTATGTCAAATATTTGTTTTAAAATGCTCAGAAAGAACAAACATGGTCAAGTCTAGGGAGGCTAGCTGTCTTTGACAGCAGCTAGCGAGGCCATGAACCCATCACCACACACCAGCTGTCACTCAAAGCAACGATACCTCTCATTAGTTATATACTTTTTGGCTTAAAATAGCTTAAATTGATAGTTATATGAAAAATTTACTACCTTTGCAGTTGTCAGGAATAGGCTAACTAGCTATAGAGACCAAAACCATTTTTTCTACCAGGCTGAAAATATATTTATTTCTGTTGTAAAGTTGTACATTTTAACATGAGCTTCTATAAAGCGACCATTCAATTAACTGTGAGATGTGGTACTTCCCCGCTGGCTTCATTTTGTAGCACAGAGGATTTATTTAAAGCAAAGGATTTGTTGTTCATCTTGCAGTTCACACAAGTCTCGTTCACCATTCCCGTCTTATGCTGGAAGTTTGCTGTGTGAAAAATCACTAAGTGGGTGCGTCTGTCAGTTGTGCATCGACCGTCTCCCACTTGCCACGCCCCCTTTCAGCATCTTGCTGCGGCTGTTTTCACACCTCACTTATCTTCACGTTGAGTTGGTTTCACGTCCAACCAGACCACAGCCGCCGGCTCTCCACCCCGCTGTGCACACCCCCCCACCCCCCCCCCCCCCCCCCCCCCAAAAAAAAAGAGTAGGAGGATGTTAATATACTGTGTTTGTGTATCAGACAACTAACACAAACACCATCCCTTTTCCAGTGTGTGAGCCGAGAAGATCGTATCGCACCTCTGCCTCCTTTATTTTAATTCTTTCAGTCTTTTGTCCCCGGCCTGTCCCTACATGTCCCCACATGGCTGCAACCCTGTTGCGCCACTGAGCAATATCCTGTTGTGGCGGCTGAGGCAGATGGGAGCAGCAGCGGGGGGTTTACAGTAACATGCTGCCCTATAAGCGAGGCACTGACAGATTTCGCACACAGGTGCAAAAGCCCCTCAGCGTAAGGATATAATCAAATCAGCTGTTTGTCCTAAAACTCCTGGGTGCACCTTCGGAGGCCGTTTCATCGCGACTTAACGTGCAAGGCTCCGGCATTCTAAGGTATTAGTGACAAACAGATGATGGTGTTACTTCCACGCAGTGATGGAGGAAGTTGTTCTTTATAGACCTGCCAGTTTTCACGGACGCTTTGTGTCATACAGGCCATCCGGAAAGTATTCACAGCGCTGCACTCCTTCCTCATTTTGTTATGTTACAGCTAAAATGGAATGAAATTCAGGTTTTTCCTCAAAATTCTACACACAGTATCCCATAATGACAATGTGAAAAATGTTTTGAGATTTTTGCAAACTTATTAAAAATAAAAAACCAAGTCTTTGCCATGAAGCTCAAAATTGAGCTCCATTGCATCCTGTTTCCACTGATCATCCTTGAGATGTTTCTACAGGTTATTTGGAGTCCACCTGGGGTAAAATCAGTTGATTGGACATGATATGGAAAGACACACACCTGTCTACATATAAGGTCTCACAGTTGACAGTGTATGTTAGAGGACAAACCAAGCATGAAGTCAAAGGAATTGTCTGTAAGACCTCCAAGACAGGGTTGTCTCGAGGCACAAATCTGGAGAAGGGTACAGAAACATTTCTGCTGCTTTGAAGGTGAGCACAGTGGCCTCCATCATCCATAGATGGAAGAAGTATGGATCCACCAGGACTCTTCCTAGAGCTGGCTGCCCATCGAAACTGAGTGATCAGGGGAGAAGGGCCTTAGTCAGGGAGGTGACCAAGAACCTGATGGTCACTCTGTCAGAGCTCCAGCATTCCTCTGTGGAGAGAGGAGAACCTTCTAGAAGGACAACCATCTCTGCAGCAATCCGCCAATCAGGCCTGTATGGTAGAGTGACCAGACGGAAGCCACTCCTTTAGTAAAAGGTACATGGCAGCCCACCTGGAGTATGACAAAAGGCGCCTGAAGGACTCTCAGACCAGAAGAAACTATAGAGATGTTTTTCAGCGGCAGGAACTGGGAGACTAGTCAGGATTGAGGGAAAGATTAATGCAGCAATGTACAGAGACATGCTGGATGGAATGGACAAAACTGCCCAAAGATAGCTGCACCAAGCTTGTGGCATCATATTCAAGAGGACTTGAGGCTGTAATTACTGCCAAAGGTGCATCAACAAAGTACTGAGTGAAGGGTGTGAATACTTATGTACACAACTTAGGCCTTCATTTTTAATAAATTTGCAAACATTAAAAAATAAAATGTTTTCTATGTTGTCATTATGGGGTACTGTGAGTAGAATTTTGAGAGGAAAAAAATTAATTTCTTCCATTTTGGAATAAGGCTGTAACATAACAAAATGTTGAAGCTGTGAAGCGCTGTGAATACTTTCCCGATGCACTGTGTACACCGATGTGAACTAATCTCAGAAATAGCAAAGTGCATGCAAGCAGCAAGATGTGTTAAAATGATTTAATACGGTTCATTACAAGATATGTAAGATGTAAATGAACTGTGCCTTGCTAAGTAGCAGCGTAACGGATCATCGTCTTGTCTTTGCCCCTCGCACTTTGAAAGCATAGATGAGCCACCAATTAACTTGGAAGTTTAATAGTGTATAATACAGATTTATCGTCATGGCGACTTGTTTATAATGGGGCTATTCCACACAGCACCGTTCCTTCTCATTTAATCCTGAATAGCAAATTGGGGAGCGTTTTGAAGCATCATAGTATCTTCTTGATCCGTCTTTGTCAATCTTGAACAAACGTTATATATGTAGTAGTTACGACCCTCATTAGCACCAGTTTTGAAATTGTTCAAACATTTTATCGTGATTCTTGAAAACATTGACGGTCGTCTTAACAACTTCTATCATCATGTCCAAACTTCTTTAAACGGAGTATTCGTAGTGACTACGGCTTGAAACCTGTTCCATCGGGGTAAAAATTTGAAGCTGAAGCGTTTGTTGCAGTTTTTGTTGAAAGTTGAACAGATTGAGCTCCTTTCTTTTATTTTCACGCAGGTTGCCAGGTCTGCACTTTATAAGCCAGCCTGTTAGGAGGCAAGCCGGATTAAGCTGTTTTATTGCGTTTTTGCACTTTTTTGGGATTGTTGGCGAACGTAGTAGAGTGGCACCCTGTGGAATTGTCCTGTAAGGGTGCCTAATTTGGTCTGGACCTTCGGGCTTTTCAGTTCGATGTGAAAGCTGTCTCGGACCATGGGCCAAACAAGATGACCAATGCTTGTTCCAACCAAAGATGGCGGCATCAGCCCGGATATTCACCAGGAGGTCGTCTTCCTGAAACAAATAGTTGTACTGACTGTATCTTATCTGTTTGTATCACAATGGATCACATGAAATCAAATTGTGTCCCCCCCCCCCCCCAAAAAAATCATGTTGTAGCTCTTGTATTGTAATCTTTATTGTGGCGCTGTGCGATGCACGCACACAAAAGTAAAGTGTCCAAATACTTATGGACCTGACCGTCCAGACTGACGCTGCCACATCGGCAATGCTGATGCTAAGATGTATTTTGCTGACCCGGGTTATATGAGGATCCGTGGTGAAGGGCGCCAACCACTTTCAACATTGTGATGTTAGCGGGTCCAACAGGTGTTCGTCTCGCGGTTCAGGAAAAATCAATGAAGAGTGTGAGCGCCAACACATTCCTGCACTTGAAAGACTGCTGCTTGTTAGTACCAGCCGCTACAGCCACGGGTTGTGGTGAACAGTCGTTATCCCTGAAGAACCCGCGTGAGAGTTGTAGCTAATGACCACTGGGTTGGAAGATGCTGATTAGACAGGATCACTGAAGAAAGTGCACAATGGTGGTGGCGGTGGAGCGCCGGGAAAGCCAGATGCCATAACTGGAATTCCACTGAAAGTAAATACAGAAGAGAGAATAGAAGAGGCTCTATCTCCTGCATTTTTGTCTCTCTGGGTTTGAGGCCCAGTTAAACTCTAGCAAGCTCATTCTCTGCTAAGTCGCCGTTTTTAGGTTGTATATCTGATTTTGAGACTATGGTGGGTGGGCCGCGGACCTTCCACTGGTTGTGCTACTTTTACCTCATTAAACAAATTGGGTATTTTTCCACCACTGGCCATAAATCAGTAGAGGACATGGTGTGTGTCAAGTCCTGTGGACCCTAGGCATTGAGAAAAACAGAATCGCTTGTAGCGTTAAATAATTAGCTAACATTAGTTAGCTTGATACTATAATTTTACATACGCTATATGTTGTTTTAACACCAATCAGCATATTTCTTAAATGATATTAGCGAGGAGACTGACAGCTAGCGCTGAAAAAATAAAGCTAATGGAAAATTAGCGAATCTTGCAGTTCCTTGATTGGTAACTTAAGGCTGATTTCAAGCATGAGTTGCTCCCCATGTTAAAATCACCAACCTTACAGCAGAAATAAATGTTTGGCACCCAGCGTAAAAACGGTTTTGGCTTTGCAAGCTAATTTCCGCGTATATGATAACAGTCGGATGCTGGGTGTGACGCTTTAGAAAACCCATCATTTTGAGCTATTTTAAGTCATCAAGTTATGAATAATTAGGGATGTCGTCACTTTGGGTGACAGCTTGTGTCTGCTGATGGGTTCAGGGCCCCGCTAGCTACTACTAGAAGCAGCACGCGGCTCTAGACTCAACCGTGTTTGTTGTTTTTTTGCATTTTATTACAAGTATCTGAGATAATAAGGCTTACTAGGCAGTTACTCAGAACTAGTGCGTCATCTAAGAAGTCTGTGCTCCAGTATTTCCATCAAGTTCAATTTTAGCATCATTTAATCAACAAATTTATTACCTCCGCTAACAAAGTTGGAGGAGGTTACATTTTCGCTCATTTGTCTGTTTGTTTGCTTGCTTCTGATTAGCCTGGAGCTCACAGTTTTTCAAATATTATGAAATTTTTACTGAAGATTCATATCCTGATGTTCGAGGTGGTTAGAAGGTTATGGAGAGTTTGGTGAGGTTAGCTCCACTGTTACTCCTTGTTACTTTTAATACCCGCGCAGTCAAGATTAGCCTGTTAAGTTTAGCTTGTTTGGTATCTCAGGCTTCATCCACCTGGTTTTGCTGGAAACCACAGGAAGAAGCAACACTCACATTGTAGATTTCTTTCTCTCTCTCTCTCTCTCTCTCCCTCCCTTGTTTGGGTGCACATCTCATCCATCTCACTACCAGCATGTTTTCATTCTGGGGGCCCCAGCAGCCGTGGCTCAAACGCACTCAAAACATCCTGTGTCTGTGCGCGAGCGTGACCGTGACTGCGCGTGCGCAGGGTAATTGCACGTGCCGTAGCTGCGGTGCTTACCCGCACGTCACCATTCTGCCACTTCCCCTGAATGCACCCCTTGCTTTCGCATCTTGCTCGGGTTTGCACGCGCATGCGGCCTCACTGACCTCTTTGACCCCTGTGACCTCATTAAAAGGAGATCACGGTTAAAACCTCGTCGTTACAGTAACGCATCAACGCGTCCAGGTGTGGCGTTCACCCTGGAGACACAGAATACGCTCAGGATTTGAAAGCAGAAATTTGTCTGAACTCCGCGTGTGATGTGATTGTTTACATTGACCGTTGTTAAGTTTTTTGTTATTTTTATTTTATTTTTTTTAAATGTTGCTGCAGTTTCCCGTTTGAGGTGATGCGCGGCCACGTAGCTTGATCATGCTGGACTCAGCTGACATAAACTGCGCATGGAGGAAGGAGCGGTTTAGCAGCACGTTTGCTGTATTTAGAACCAACAACATGTGGTTGTAGTGTCAACTGTCAGCTTTAATTCAAGGGATAGAACAAAAATATCATGGATAAAATATCGGGATTTTTTTAATACAAATCGGCACTTTTAAAGACAAATATGTGTGACTGAGAAGACTGAATTTGTCCAGCAATAACAAATACAAACAGTATGGTGGTGTGCAGCAAATCTGGTATACGTAGACAAAATTACAAAATGTGTGTCGCTGTCCAAAATACTTATGGACCTGATCAATAAAAAACAAAAAACAAAAAAAAAAACCAACAACAAAACAAACAAAAACCCCTCTTGGTTTTATGCCAAATGCTGGACATCATCACATGCATGATGGAAATTAGGAGCAGGTGTTGTTGGCGGTCTGCTCTGGCAACTTGCTAACAATTAAATAAACTTTTTGAGCATCTCAGTATTCAGTCTAGTGAAATGATAACCTTTAGAGTAGGGCTGCAACAAATGATTATTTGGATCATCGATGAATCTGATGGGGTTTCGACACAATCGATTAATCGGATTGGCGGGGAATTTTTTAAAAATGTGCCAGGGAAACAATTTTTCTCTCCTTCCATCACTTTATTTAACAACAGAATATTATTTGAAAACTTAAAATACTTGAAAATCAACAAACTGTCAAATGTCCCTTGGCTGTTGAAATATAAAATAATAAAGAATAAAACAGTTTATAATAAAGAACAAAAATAATTATTTCAAACATTGCTTTATCAAAGTGCTGAGTTGCCATAAAACAACATTGAAACGTATAAATGTTATAAAATATATGGCGAAAAAAAGAGGTATTTTTGTTGCTGCAAATGAGCAATTAGCATAACCAAATAACCATAAAACCTAAATCAAAAAACTGTAGCCTGACTCATTATATGTGCAACATTCTCTGTATAACTTGTAAACTATGTGGTCATTTCACAATGACACACATGACTCATGTCTCTCTCTCTAAAATTGTAGCATTATTAGTTATTATTATTACTATTATTATTGTTGCTATTATTATTAATAAAAAAATATTATAATTTGTAATACATTTGACTCTTTTACAACAAACGCTGAGCTATTAATTATTATACAGAAAACAAATGTACAAACATGCTGAAATGCCAGCAGCTTAATGCTAACTTTAACATTGAAAACACCATAGACATGCTAATGTGTTAGCATTGGCGTTAGCATAAAATACATCTATCAACTGTTTCAGAAGACCATAACAGTCATTATCAGTTTAACATAAAAAGGTAAATATTCCTCACAGACATATGCTCTTTAGGGTAAAATTTTGTGGGGAAAAATTAAGATAAAAGCGAAATAAAACAAATTAAATTAATTAATAATAAATAAATAAATTAATTAATTAATTAATAAAACTCCATTGGTTCAAGATTCAAAGCAAAGCTCGGTTGATCATATGCAAGAAACAAAACATTTGCGGTAAAACAAAGTTATTTAGCAACTAATCGATGACTAAATTAGTTGACAACTATTTTAATAATCGATTTTAATCGATTAACTCGATTAGTTGTTTCAGCTCTACTTCAGAGTAACAGAACATCATCATTATTATTTCCCAAGGCCATCAGATATGGCCATCGGGTATTGTGAAGGCTTTTCGTCCATCTGTCCGTCCGTGAAATTCACAGGGTACATTCTTGGGACACAGACCTTGGACAAGTTCAAAGATGGCTAACTTTGGTGTATTTAAATTAATTTAAAGCCTGATTTACGCTTCTGTAACTCCGTATCATGCAATGACGTGCGTGATAGTTTTAAAGTTCTCCATCACTAGGTTTATCAAATCAAATCAAATCAATTTTATTTATATAGCGCCAAATCACAACAAACAGTTGCCCCAAGGCGCTTTATATTGCAAGGCAAAGCCATACAATAATTACAGAAAAACCCCAACGGTCAAAACGACCCCCTGTGAGCAAGCACTTGGCGACAGTGGGAAGGAAAAACTCCCTTTTAACAGGAAGAAACCTCCAGCAGAACCAGGCTCAGGGAGGGGCAGTCTTCTGCTGGGACTGGTTTATGCTTTATTATGGATTAATTTGACCCTCACCGACTCCGTACTGTAAAGTTGTGGACTTCTCTGGCGTGAGCGCTGCAAAAACTATTATAATATGATGGCAGACGGAGTGAAAGCAGAAAAGTGTTGAATCACAGCCTTTTGTGTCTGATTTAACAGGTGCAGGTCAGACTGCGGGTCCGAGTCTGAACACGTGTGGACAAAAAAAATAAACGGACATTTTTTTAATTACAAAAATGACCCACTTTCCTCAAATTGCCGAGTGTCAGAGCACTGAACTTTAATTTGTACCTCTGTTACGTTGCATTTGCAATCCGTTATACAAAATCTGTTATATAGGTGTTTATTACATGGAAAACAACACAAAAACTTTGGGACTTTTTCCCAAATTTTTCTTCTGTTCGGATCCGAAGGGAATCTGTACATCTTAAAGTCCTTGTTGTGTCTGTTTGTAGATCCAAACGCACAGCAATCCAGCATTTTCAGCGAATAAATGAATAAAATATCTGGATTTACATGCAGAACGCTACAATGAACCCAAGATGGCACCACGAGTCACGTGACCGTTTTTTTTTTTTTTTTTTTCGACTCGTCATGTCATTACTCTCTCAATCAAGGGACTCTAGTCTCTTCAAAACCACTTTGTTTTCTATGTTTACATACATGTTTCTCATATATTATGTAAAAAGCTAGCTAGAAATAAACACTTCTAAAACTGAAATCGCTGTTTTTGGAACCTAATAACACCTCTGAACATATTTACAAGATATTTTGCAGAGGTTGGCATAGTGACGCCACTTCCTGGTGTAGCTACATGCTAACAGCTTTGTTTCTGGTATATTATGTAAAAGCAAGTGAGAAATAAACACTTCAAAAACTGAAAACACTGTTTTTGTTGCCTGATAACACTTCTGGAGTCATTTACACATTTTTACATTCTGCAGACATTAGCTTGCATGCTAACCTTTGCTAACTCAAAGCTAAATTCCTATGGAGTTAAATTTGTCTCATTAATGTCTGCAAATACACAGAGTGTGATCTAGGAATATTCCTTGATTTGCACAACACAAACAAATGATGATTTGATTTGAACATACACAAATTGGACAAGTTCAAAGATGGCTAACCTTGACCTGTTTTAAGAGGTTAAAAAGTCACATTTTTTTCCTATTTTTATGGTATGATGTTGTGGATATTAGCGTGGTGACGTCACTTCCTGGTGTCACTAGCTGCTAACTTTGCTTTGTTTCTGGCTAGAAATAACAGCTTTCTCATATATTATGTAAAAGGTTGCAAGAAATAAACACTTGTAAAACTGAAAACGCTGTTTTTGGAACCTGATAGCACCTCTGGAGTCATTTACATTTTGCGGATGTTAGCATGCTTGCTAACTTACGCTAACTCAAAGCTAACTCCCTATTGAGTTAATAACTCCCTCTTAACTCCCTCTTGTCAAAAGCTCGTGTACACACATACGCACAAGGCCTCCTGCAGACGCCATTACAACATAAATATTATTTTGATTGATTGATAGAGGAGCTTTATTGAACATGTACAAATTGTGCGTAAGACAATAGGATCTTAATAATTAATTAAACAACTGCAAATTATAAACAACACAATGCTCATATTGCGGAGGGTATTTTGGCATTGTGCTATATTTATTATTATGGAATAGTCCATAAATTGGTCTTTAATCAACACAAATTATTCCATGCAAAAAAGAGAGAAGCAAACAAACAAACAAAAAAATCAGGACATGAACAAAAACATCTCATAAGTTGAAAATATATAATCATCTAAAAGCTTTGCTCGTATCAAACAAACAAATGAGCTCTGGGATCAGTTGTTGTTTTCAGAGTTTAGGGAATACGCTGGAGCGATCCGGCTGCCTGCATCCTTTCCCCTGCTCCTGTGTGTTTTGGAAAATGCTGCAAATCTGCAGATCTCACGCTCACTTTGGCTCGAAGAGCAGATGAGATGTGATTCAGGAGGTCGACATGTGAGTGTTCACTCAAAGCCGCCACTGTCGCTGACCACGGAGTCATGATGCTCGATGGTTACTATGTGGGCACAAAATGAAATGATTCAAAACACTTGTTGTTATGACAACAAACGTGACATATTGCTGCCATGGGCTTCTTGTTAGCTCCCCTCACCTGTCTCCTCCTTGCAAGGTCATTCAGCTTTTGAGAACCGAGTCCAGACAGATTTATCAACACAGTACCAGACTGCTTTGTTGCAAATGAAGTCCAACAAATTTATTATTTGTTGGCATTGTCGCCACTGTTTGTTTGTTTGTGAACAGCCTGGAGGCCACAATTTTTCATATATCATTTCATATATATATATATATATATATATATATATATATATATATATATATATATATATATATATATATAATTTTTATATTTTTTGTTTTGTTTTTACTGAACATTCATTTCCTGATCAAGGTCAAAGTCAGGAAAAATCTTGGAAAATTGGAAAAAATCCTATCTTTAATATTGGACAAATTTTCAAAAATCCATAACTCTGTCAAAAAAGATCAAATTTCTTTCATATTTGAGAGTGTTATGTAGGATGCTATCCTTCATCGCATGACAAAGTTTGATCTGGATCTGATGCAGATTAAAGATTTTGTTGCTATTTAACGTTAACATTAAAAACCCACCCTGCGACAGACTGGCGTCCTGTCCTGGGTGTACCCCGCCTCACGCCCTATGACTGCTGGGATAGGCGCCAGCCCCCCGCCAGCCACCCTTAATTGGACTAAGCGGTAGAAGATGGATGGATGGATTAAAAACCCAATTTAATGTATATATTTACATTACATCTTAATCAAACACACCCCAATCACTCTCATATTTGAAAGTGAGGTGCAGACTGGCACTCTCAGTGAATAGATTATCTTTGATCTGTATCTGATCCGTATTGCGGAATTAGTTGATATTTGATTCTTTGTATCATTGAAAAGCCCTTTTCATCTATATTTTGTATTATATTTTAGCTTCTGAAAAGGACGTTGATGTTGAAAAATTTTTTCCAAGGTAAAAATTTGTGGAGTTGGAAAATCGTGTTGGTGGAGGTTTGCTCTCTACGAGCGCGGTGATCTAGTTTTGTATTTTATTTATTATGTAAGAAACAGTTAGATGCAGCTTTTGGAAAATTTTGCTTCGGGCTGGATTTAAGAAGAAAGAATCACTAAACTGCTGCCATGAAGGCCGCTGTTTGTTTTTGCAGAGAAAGCAGGACGACGGGCTGCGGGGGGAAAAGAGGAGCACGCAGAAAAAACAGCAGACGCCCAAAGGGTCAAGGAGGACAGGAAGCGGAGAGCTTCCAAGAACTTCACCAGAGTTATAGTTCTGCTGCTGTTATTGTCAGAGACATGGTCTTCAGATTGGCCTTGATTTCAGCGCTCGGAGCACAGGCTGCTTTAATCTGAGAAACCTCTTTGTCTGCTGTTCTGAGGATCACGTTTGTTTTGGAGATGATGTGAGAGTAGGAATGATTGTTTGATTGACATGAAGGAGATCAGTTGGTGGGAATTTCTCGATTTTAGCTGAATTTATGAAATTGTTGATCATTTTGTATTTTAACCTCTTCACAGATTAACCAATCACAATAATAGAAACCTACGATGCTTCAGAGTCATCATGGGTGTCTTGGTGGCTCCCCTCACTAATTTCTTTGTTGCACAATCACTCACATTTGGACAGCTGCCTTCTCCAGTCAATTTGTGTTGATTGTTATTAAAAAAATATAACGCAATGCTAAAATACCCTCGGTCATATGAGCATTGTCTTCTTTATAATTTGCAGTTGTTTAATCCCAGTGTATATATATATTTATCGTTATTTATATTAATTATTAAGATCCTATTGTCTTATGTATAATTTGTACATGTTCAATAAAACCCCTCTATCAATCAATAAGTCATTCTTAAACAATATTTACATTTATGAGCTATTGGCAAGAACGGATGTTAGCTTTGAGTTAGCAGAAGTTAGCGTGCACGCTGACATCTGTGAAATGTCTTGTAAATCACTCCAGAGGTGTTATCAGGATTCAAAAACAGAGTTTTCAGTTTTGTAGGTGTTTATTTTTTGCTAGCTTTTACATAATATATGACAAAGAGGTTATATTAACACAAAAATAAAACCATTTACAGCTAGCCTGTGATATCACCACGCTAACATCCGCAAAATGTCTTGTAAATCACTCCAGAGGTGTTATCAGGGTACAAAAACAGAGTTTTCAGTTTTGGAGGTGTTTATTTTTTGCTAGCTTTTACATAATATATGACAAAGAGGTTATATTAACACAAAAACAAAACAGTTTGCAGCTAGCCTGTGACATCACCACGCTAATGTCCGCGAAATGTCTTGTAAATCACTTCAGAAAATCAGCATTTTCAGTTTGAGAAATGTTTATTTCTTGCTAGCTTTTACAGAATATGTGAGAAACATGTTATATAAACACATATATGAAGTGATTTTACAGAGACCTGCCACTGACATCACAGTGCCGTTCTACTCTGATTGGTTGTCACACCTGCCACTCAGGTTAGGTTAGCCATTTTGGAACTTGTCCAAGGTCTCTGTCCCAAGAATGTTCCCTGTAAATTTGAAGACTCGGGCAGTAATAGGACTGGAGTTATGCTGAGCACAGACAGACAGACAGACGGATGGACGCAATATCTTCGCTATATCCACTGGCCATATTTGATGGCCTCGGGTAATAATCCTCACATTTACTTTGTCCAATTACTTATAGGTTCCAAAAGTGGACGCCCAATTACTGAAATGTCCATAATTCCTAAATGGTTAATGTGATATTTTTGTTTCTCTCCACTGAATTAAAGCTAAAACTCACTGTGACAAACATGTTGATTTTCAGCTTCATTGTGGCAAAATGACAGAAGTCAGATTTTTTTTTTGTGTTTGTAGAAGTCAAAAACTGTCTAGCAAATGTCAGATTCTGGTGTCTGACACATTGAAAACTGTCTACTAACTTTAATTAAGCTAATAATAACTAATACAATTATTAAAAAATACAATGATTATTGATTCCCAAATTAATGGCTTTTTAGCATTACTTTTTGTTATTTTCATCAGCTTTATTTTTCTTTGTCATTATTATTATTATTTTTTTTTTAATTATTTATTTATTTATTTTTGCCTGGCAGTGGGATCTCGCTGGCCTGGTGGGCTGCTGAGCCTGTAATATTGGAGGGGAAACACTATAAAGAGTTAGACCCGGGATTGGTTCTTGATCGTGCGACCCGTCTCTGTCCTGTGTCATCTGCAATGTCCCAGTCTGTCCATTTGTAAATGGGTCTTGACCTTTGCTGGGTGCGTAACCTAACCTGCATTGGATTGGTGTTTTGTCCAGGGGCCTCTGAGTTTAAGACCTATACTGGACTTACTTCTTCTTTGTCTTATTCCAGGCAATTTCAAAAACAACATCCACCAATTTGGCGAATGGTCAATGAAGCCGCGTAGGAAAAGTATATTTCTTTTCGTAAGAGTTCGTATGACAGACATAGAAATAAAAGGGAACAAAATTTTCTGAGCAATAGGCAATGCAACAGAATCTGCCTTTTCTATTTCTGGGTTTCAGAATGGCTTTGCTCTCCAGCCCCACAGAAAGTTCTGGTGCTAAAGTCCAGGCTTTGTGTGTGGCCTTCATGCAAGACTGCAAAAATCATGGATGTCCAGACATGCAGACGGTTTGTCCCAGGCCTAACCGCAACCCTGTGAAGTAAAAACAAGGCTGAATATGGATGTTTGTTCTATCATACTTACGTCTTCAGAAATACCTACCTTGACCTCAGAACTTCTCGGTTCAAACACATCTGAATGTCCAAGGGATTGGTGCTAACACGAGTTAAATTTTAACTCTTGAGCACTGGGGGTTGGATAATAACTGACAGTTTTTGAGACTCCAGACTTTTACCCAGTACAGATACTTTACAAACACTTTACTGTAATTTGTACCTTCTCAATACACATCGGTCAAGCATTTTACACAAGCTGAAAAGCTAATCCGCAAACTAACTTTGAAATCCATTAGCGGACCGGTTAGCCTCCACTAAATTTAGCTCAACTTATTTTTAAGGTGTCTAATATTGAAGTTTAACGGTCAATAACATTTATAAACCATAAAAACATACATGTTTGTCCCTGTTGAAGCTTATACACTAATCCAGTTAGTGAAATGGGTAATACTTTCTGTACATCATGATCTTTGTGTGCTAAACCTTGTTCGGAACCTCCATGTTTGTGCTACATTAGCATTTTAGAGTTAAAAAATACTAAACCCAAACCAAAGCTAAGTTAATAATTTAAAGTTACCCATTAACTGTTATCTTTCGCTTCAGCTAAATGTTGTAGCATTATCATAATTAACTTTTTATTTAGCAGTTTAGCTGTTATCAAAGCTAACTTTTAGGCTAGCTGTTTCCACCACTGGTTTATGATAATTATGATAAAGCAACGCCTTGACAAAGTTAAATTAAACCTTAGCTGCATTTTTTGTTGTTGTTGTTGTTTTTTGGCTATCCTGGCAAATTATTGATGGATGGACCATTTGTCAAGATGCTGATAGATTTTTTTAGTTCCGACTAATCAGGAACTAGTTCCAATTTAATAGCTAAGTGTTCTTGGTACTTTTCTTGAGCTGTAAGGCAAAGTTCTCAGTAAATTAGTGAATTTGTTTTCTAAACTACGCTTTACTTTGTGCAGTGGTCAAAATCGAATCACTATTAGGGACTAGGTGAGGAACTTGTAGAACTGTTGTTCCTTTTTTTTAGGATACTTCCTGGGCTCCTTTCACTTAGGCCTTTCTAGACACCTACAACAGGGATGAGTCTAATGTGGTGACCTAGAACAAGAAGGAGGGACTATGTACGTCACTCCTGGTTTGAGAATGCCTTGGGATTCTGCTGAAAGAAGTGGAGGACATTGCTGAGGACAGACGTGTCCAGGCTTGTCTTACATAGCCTGCTGCCACTTCACTTGGTTGGACTGAAGATAAGGCCTGTCTCAGTTGTTAAACTAGTTGTTCATGGGCCTTGTTGGAGTTGTTGACAGATTTACTGTTGTTGGCAGTTGCATTCATGTTTGTGGGAATCTCCAACTTCGAAGTCGAGATGTCTAGGATTAGTTTATGGAGGTCACTGGACTGGCGTTTAGCGAAGGCAATACCTTTATAGTTGAACAACAGCCCCAGTCTTTAGGTTCCTGGTCCTTCCTGTCTTATTGTATGGGTTGTCAGACCTAGTTGCTCACTGGTGACCTAAGGAGAGGACTGGATGTCTCTGGTACTCTGTTTTTTGTGGATCGGTTAGTATTGCTGGATTGAGCAGTTACTTCAGGAGACTCACAGGAGATGCACGTCACCTGGCTGGGACAGGTAGGTGACTGCTTCAGGAGGTGGAGATGAATTGGTGGTCTGCCAGTCGGGACCTAGCGTAGTTTTGTAGTATGTTGGACACAACAAGGCATAAACCAAGTGCATGCTCTTAGATTTCTCCTGACCATAGACTATATATACAGGACAGTCCCACCATGACACCACCCACAGGTCGCCAAACCTTAGCATTTTTGAAGCTCAAGTGGGACACATCCAGATGTCGCCTTCTTGGCAGTACCTACCTCCGCTTAACTCCTGTCAACCCATAAATGGGCACAACCTCTGCAGGATGACTGAAACCCGAACATTTGCCCATTTCACAGTTACCAGACAAGCAAAGCTAAGGTAAAGCTAGCAGGCTAACTTTGGTTCAGGTGTTGATGTATGCATATTTTTCTGGACTGGGTGGCGGTTGGGTGTGGGTATTAAAAAGTATGACCAGCATATTGTTTTAGAAACTGTTGCCCCATCAGTGGACCTAATGTCACCAAGCTATCTGCTAATTAGGGCTAGCCTGGAGCTAATTTTAAAAAATTAAATAACAGTAGACTTTCCCTCAGTGGAAATACTGGAGCACCAACTTCTTTGATGGACTGTTCCTACAATCAACCACGCAGGAAGCGATATTAGCTTCAATATCGGTAATAAAATGTTTAGAAAGGACAAGCAGTCAACTGATATGATACAATTGTGCTAATAATTGCAACCTGTGCGGTTATTTATCTCGCAACGGCTGCTGAAAAAGTATCAAACGAATTAAGTGATGCTGTTGCGCGCAACACTAACAAAAGACGCCCCCAATTCAACCGAAACTCCAGGAGTCCTATTTTCATCGTGAGTTGATATGCTCATGTTCTTGAAATCATGTCGTCGTGCCCCCCCCCCCCAAATGCGCTGCCTGGTCAGCGGTTGCCAGACTGTCTGTTAGCCGACGGACCCGGCCCTCAGGGGACAAAGCTCCCGTTCTTCCTGGGGAAAGCCCCCACCCTGCTGGAATTCTCTCCTCGCCTACGGGTGCAAAGCAGGAGGGCAAGACGGGAAGAAGGGAAGGTAAAAGGAGTCGCCAGGCGACTGAGGTTCACCCAGATGTGGGTATTTAAAAGCCAATAGCGATATTTTTGGATGGGACCCACCCAAAACTGATATACACAGTCTTTAAATTTAACCCGTAGAGGTAAATAAACTTGGATGCCACGGCCCCCGTTTGCTGTCATATGGTAAAGCAGTTTAGTTGTTAAAAAAGCACACACACATAATCATTTTTGGAACTACAACCACATTTTTTTTGTTGGTGCAGTCTGTCCATTTTCAGAAATCATAAATAATTCACCTCAAGTCTCTCTTAAGGTCGGGCTCATGTTAATCAACTCATTACATTAATTTAACAAGGTCAGTACGGACCAAAACCTATGATACAGAGCTGCAAAGTTGTGCAAGGATTTAAGGAGACAAGTGAGGGAAGCCACCAAGATACCAGGATGATGCTTAAGGTGTGAATGGGGTTGGACAATGGTGGAAAAAAACCACACCAGAATGATGAAAAATGTGAGCAAAAGTGGATTTCTTGACCTTGCACCAGCAACAATGTAGTTTCAGAGTTGACATGGGTGTTTTGGAGGCTTCCCTCACGAGTCTCCTAACCTTCTCCTCTACTCTTATGACCTTCCTTCCTACTGCTGGCGGAATTACCATAGAGTAGCCTATCAAAAAAAAAAAAAAAAAAATTCAGTCTGTCCATTTTCAGAAATCATAAATAATTTGACAGACTGAATTTTTTCTTTTTTTTGTTACGCTACTCTATGGTAATTCCGCCCGCAGTAGGAAGGAAGGTCATAAGAGTAGAGGAGAAGGTTAGGAGACTCGTGAGGGAAGCCTCCAAGACACCCAGGACAACTTTGAAACTACATTGTTGCTGGTGTAAGGTCAAGAAATGCACTTTTGTTCACATTTTTCATCATTCTGTTGTGTTTTTTTTTCCACCATTGTCCAACCCCATTCACTCCTTAAGCATCATCCTGGGTATCTTGGTGGCTTCCCTCACTTGTCTCCTTAAATCCTTGCACAACTTTGCAGCTCGGTATCACAGGTTTTGGTCCGTACTGACCTTGTTAAATGAATGTAATGAGTCGATAAACATGAGCCCGACCTTAAGAGAGACTTGAGGTGACCGTGAGAAACAACGCGGCGAGACACGGCAAGGTTGGTGCCGCCTCAGATTTGAGGGAAAGTGTAATTAAGTGAAGTGCAGAGTGAAGGGAGCTACCATCAGCGTTTGGCGCCGTGCCCGGGTGGAGCAGCCGGTTTGTTCAACAGATGGTCGTGTAGCCGAAAGGTTAAATTCTTTATCACTGCAGGTTCTGTACGTTCAGTTAGGGGGGAAAAAAATGAAATTAAAAGATTCCGTGAAACGATTCAACAAGAACAAAAATGTCATGAATAAATAACTGCCAACACTTTAGTTTATAATCAGTCGGAGATAATTAAGTGATAATTCGGTCCTTTTTTTTTTTTTTTTTTTGGAGATGTCTTCCTCAAATGACGGTGATGTTGCCAAGGCAACAGTGTGAGAGGAAATGCCTCAAAGCAGCTTCAGTTAATTAGAAATTTCACAGCTTTTTTTTTTTTTTTAACCAAGTAATTATGATAATTGTGTACATGAGACTGTGCCGTTATAATCCCAAAGCTCCCAGTTAATGACTTGCAAAACATATTGGGGAAGCAAATACCACGTGTTTGAACAGGACGGACGCGGTTCCGCTTCATCAGTCAGCGAAATTTTTTTTAAATCAAGCCAGACTCCTGGACAACTCCGCTGACTCTCTGCAAACTCATGTTTTGCAGAATTGAGTCAGTCGAAGTCCCAAACTCATGCCTCGACCACAGTTGATACTCATCACGTCTGCAACTAAAACACTGTTGTTTGTGCACAACAAAACATTTGGAAACAGAGGCCTGCTGCCATGGAGATGTCGCCGTGTTTTACTGGTTTTGCATCTCGATCGGGAAGAGTCTGCCTGGGCAAGACTGATCTTGTCATGATGCTAGGTGCGATTTGCTACGCACCTTAAAGGGGTCATGTTCTGCAAAATTGGCATCTTTAGTGTATGTTCTAGTCAGATGTGGTTGTGAAAATCCAGGGACCTTCTTGAGGTTTTTACTGCTGTGGTGCTCACATTTATATTCACCACTAGGGGCAGCACAACTGACGGGAGCAGAAAGCACAGAAGAAGAAGAAGCTAGGTGTTGTTAGCATATCAAAAATAGCGTAGCTTTCTCTTTATAAACCGGAACGAGAGTATTAACAAGCTGTTATACCGCCACCCACTGTCGCACACGTTGATTTCATTTTTACCTCGCAAATTTGACTTTTCGGTGTTCCATCTTGTGATAGCCTCATGTCGACCTTTGAACTTTTGCAAGAGTTTGAAGATGCAAAAGTAGCAGCAAAACAAGTTTAATGTTAAAATTAAGCCTCAGTTTATCTTGCTTTAAGTGGATTCAGGGGTCCGTGTATCAAAATAAATTTAAAATAAATTTTTGATTTGTATCTCTTAGAGTCTGTTTTAAACATGAACTTTATTAAAAATGTAACCAACATAAATCATGCTGTTGTCAGGGCATGTCACGCTGCTTTCACTCCAATTGCCAGTTGCTATGACGCGTTACTTAGCATTTGCATAAAATAAAATTCTCATCTCTTTTAGCCCCGCCTAGGTGGTGGTATAGCGACCGGTTGTCTCTTGTTGCTGTAAAACATGCACTCTAATTGAAAATGAGTGGCAGCTGGTCGCTTTGCTTCTGTCTCTTGTAGTTAATGTAACCAAGGGGTGATGGGGTCCCAGCCATGCTTGACAGCATTCGAAACAGTGCTGCCAGAGCACCCACTGCTGGACAAACTATTGTAATGACACCATTTCCAACAGCCAAAATGTTTTGGTTTTTTTTGGCATTGTTTTTTCAGTGAATTAAAAAAAAAGGTTTCATATTGGCAGAAATAATGCAGATACCGATATGCTGAATAGCTCATATCAGCCGACATTATCGGTAAATTGATATATTGGTCGGGCTTTATTATCTGTTAATAGTTCCAACCCGCGTGTCAAGGTCAGTGCTCTCTGACCTCTCAGACCTGCAACAATTGGTAATCCTGCAGCAGAAGCTGTTTTGCAAATTTGGGCAAGTGAGCATTTGCTGGCTTTCTGACTAAAGTTTGGATTTCTATGCTGTTTTGGAAACGTCAGCAGACATCGTGTTTTGTGGGTCATGGGTTCTATCGGCTGACTAATGCAGCGGTTGCCAGTGTGATGTTGAACTGTGGGTGCACGCTACCTCTTCTGAGGAAGTAGAAGAAGAATGTCGTGCGAATGTATCCGTGCGCCGAACCCTGTTGTTACTTGGGTGTGTTTGCCCTTTTGTTAATGAGAGTGCATTTGGTAGGTTTTATGCGGGTGCGAGTGCACGCAGAAGCTGGATATTGTGCACTCAGGTGTGAGGCTAAAAAAACTGCAGTGTTTTGAATGGTCTGGAATGTAACATTCTCAACTCTATACCTGCCTCGGGGAGTTTGTGTCACTTTGAAGCCCAGAAACACTGAGTGATTGTGCAAGAAGGAGTCTCATGAGGGAAGCCACCAAGACAGCCAGACAACAGTATGCCTTGGACTTAAATTACACCAGTCCTTAATAAATACATACAAGAAATCCATTAAGTATGGTATTGTGTGGTAAATTTGTCAGGAGCTGGCAGTTCTGGAAATGTGAATGACTTGTGTGAGAAGGAGTCTCATGAGGGAAGCTAATATGATACCCAAGATGACTCAACTAGTGATCCAACAGCTAGAAGTATTACACCATGCACAGTTTCAATCAGTCATGGCCACAGAAGGCTGTAACTCTTCTTAGTTGCATCTACATCTTGGTGGCTTCCCTCACAAAATGGCTGTAATTCATAGTGCAAACTTTTCTATTTTGCATCACCAGTTGCATCAGCAGAGAAAAAGATTTCTACTCTGTTATCTGCCATTCTGCTTTCTTAGGCCATTCTAGGTTGTGTCTTGTTTAAGTAATACGGCAACGATCAGCATTAAGCACAAGCGCACACCTCTACAACGCGGCCTACACTTCCTCTTCTCCATCTTGCTTCCTGTCTGGAGCCTACATGACTCTTCTTAACCTCCATTTCCCAAAGCAAGTACTCGTTTTGTTGCTCACAATAAACCGCCTGGTGATAAGTCGCCGGATCAGCAAATCCTCGATTTCCCCCACCAGTGGCTTACTGGCCTACACCGGCCTTACTTCCTGGAAGTGGATTGGAGAGACATATGGGGGTTACTGACTAGAGCTTGTTCCTGCCAGCCGTTTAGCGCCATGCAGACAAAAGAGTAAATACCAACCCACCCCGTCCTTCCCCGTCCCGTCCTCTACAGTAAAGTAGAATTGACAATAACAATGACTCAGCTTTAGGTGTTTCAGAAGTTTGATTTTCTGTGGAAAGGTTGTATAACAGGCATTTCCCTACTGCTTTAACTGCTAATTTTATGTTTTGCCTGTCTTACTCATTGCCTGCGTGCCTTCATATTTTGAGGCTGAAGTAAAGGTGTACGTTTTGTCTACAAGACTAAAGAGACAGTGAATGCACCGAATAATTAACTGCTCTCAGTTGAACAGCTTTTGTTGTGTTAGCATTAGCACAGGTGTGCTAGCTGACAATATATATATATATATATATATATTACCTTGGCTTTGGAATTAAAGCATAGGTTTTAATTAATATGTAAATAAATAAACTAAATAAAATAACTAAAAAACAAACAAATGCTGTTGTTATGTACATCTCCAAATTAACGAGGACAAATTATGTGGAAGAAACGGATTAAAATTTAAACGCTGACGCACAAGATTAATCCAAAAAGCAGCTGTTTTCCTTATAATCCCATAGAGCTGCCTGCCACCTGCTGGTCATGTTTGGGATTGTTGCAGATTCTAATCATATATGGCTGATGGAAATTAGGAGCAGGTGTGGTTGAAGTTACCTGTACAGTAGCTTGGAATGAACAAATAAAATAGTTCAATTCAAAATAAAGTTAGCATACATGCTGACTTGTTTTTATGCCAGCATTATCTGGAGAAGTCTAAACACTCAGTATAGCAGCAACCTTTTTTTTTTTTTTCAAATTAAAATCAAATCAAAATAAGTAAATTTAAATTTGTTCAGGTGGCTTGTAAATAATCCACAAAACAAACAGATAAACAAACAAACAAACAAAAACTAATAAGGTTTCAGTATAAAAATGAAGTATTTTCAATTCTGAACTTTAACTGTCTCGGCAAGCACCCAGATGACATCATAATGCTAGCTAGCTAGCATTACTCTAGCTAGTAAGACTAGTAAGCAGCTAGTAAGCTAGCAAATAGGTGCCTTCTATTTATTCTACGAGTAAATATTTGTAATAAACTGTGAGAAAAAGTGCAGACTCACTGTCCCAAAAGACTCATTCATTTGATTCATTTCATGATTCAGTATTTAAAAGTTATTAATTTACACATGATACCGCTAACTCCTAGGCAACATTGTGACATAGAAAAACAAAGCCTAAATTGAACACTTTTTTTTTTTTTTGCATGTTTTAAAAAATTGAGAATATCAGGGGAAAAAAAACATTCTTTTGGTCCTTTCCAGATGATCTGTTGTACATCATCTTACACAAGAAGAGCAAATAGTACGGGGCACATAATAGGGCGCTAGGTGCAAAGGGGTTGGATTGATCCTCTAATGTTGCTCTTACACTGTCCCCAGTGCGACGATGAGTCCTCCCAAGTAGTGCTTTGGACATGTTCAAAATTTTTAGGATCTCACCATTTTCATAGATCTGTGCCAAGCTGTTAAAGCATGCCAGGGAACAGCAGCCACTAAGGCTCCCTGAGGTGAAGCAATCAGGTGTAGTTTTGCATTTTTTCCATGAAGCAGGCTATAGATTCATCGTGAACCTGCTTATGTAAGGTGTGCAAGAGTAGTGCAACCTTTATATACCAGAAATACAGACTTCTGGGCTTTCAACGAGGGTTTTGGTGGCCTGTGGCGCAATGAACTCCTTTGTACCAGTTGGAAGTTTGGGCCCTTCCAGCGTTCAGGGTGACTCAGTGTGTGAGGTTCCCAGAGTACAGTGCAGATATTATCTTGCATATTGTGAAAGAAGAAAGCTCAGATTTCCTTATCCACACAAAACAAACCCAACGCAAGACACGGCAACTTCTTGTGATGTTCTTTATGACCTCAAATGCACTGCCTTTGGGCTACGAAGGCAGACAGACGACAAAGAGAAAGCGAGAGAAAGGTTAAAAAAACTTTTTTTTTTTTTTTTTGCAAATCCATTGACGCACTTCTTGTGTTATAAGAGAAAAACTCGGTGGAAAAAGTGCAGTGCCCAGAAAATCGGAAAGTGACTGCAAATAGCAGGAGTCTCACTTCCCTATAATAACTAAATTCCATGGCACTTCTCCTCCCTGTGTTTGACGGTAGTCTTGGCCTGTGCGGTGGCCGACCTGCCAGCAAAGAGGAAGAGCGCCCGCAGCTGCCAATCATACGAGGTCATTTGATACAGAGTCACACTGCACCAGCAGACACGCTCAGTCTTGCATTGTGTTTTCAAAGGAACTTGACCGGCAAACTCCTAGTGTCAGTGGCTTTGCAACATGTGGTGTGATTGCTGTATCAAATAAAATAAGTACCTAGGATGACACTCTGTGGAGCTCATAGTACCTTTTTATTATTATTTAAAATAACAATTCCAATTCTGAATTCACTCTAGTGGACCACCAAGTGTGCAGATATGGATAGACAATCATGGGATACTGAACATCATCTTTGATCCTGACTCTAACTTTGATCTTGCTCACTCATCTGTGTCTATGATTGCTGATATTCAATTTGGATCTTTGTTCCTGAGCACCCATCTTTGATTCTGGTCACTTCGGTTGTGTTCCTGACAGTTGAGCCTGATTCCAATCTCTGACCATTGACCCTGAACACTATTCAATTTCTGACCTTTGATCATCAGTGCTTACATTTGATTTTGATTGCTAAATGTTGATCTAAGTTGATGAGCTTTGATGCATGATCTTGATCACTAAACTTCAATCTTGATTTACTTTGCTCCAGATACCTGGCCTTTGATCTTCAGCGCTGACTGTTGGTCTTGATTAGTGAACTTCAATTATAATTTTTGGCCTTTGATCCAGAGTATGACCTTTGATTTTTATTAGTAAATTTGAGCCGGATTTCTGTCCCTTGATCTTGAGCGCTGATATTTAATCTTGATTACTAAACTTTGATCCTTACTGATGAACCTTGATGCATGCTGCACTTTGATCTTGATCATAAAACCTTGATCTAGACTGATTTACCTTGATCCAGATACTTGGTCTTCGATGTCCATTGCGGCCTGTTCTTGATTAGTAAACTTCGATTACAGTTTCTGACCCTTGATGTTGAGTGCTGACATTTGTTATCGATCACTGATTGATGAACTTTGATGCAGATTTCTAGCCTTTGATCTTGATCACAAACATTTGAGCCTGATTAATTGACTTGTTCCTGATTCTAGCCTTTGATTGTCAGTGCTTACCTTTCATTTTGATCACTGAAATTTGATCCTGATTAACTTTGGTTTTGATTTCTGGCCTTGGGTTTTAAGATTTGTATTCTTTGACCTTGATTGCTAAACTTTGATCACAAATGATCAACTTTGATCTTGATGGCTAAACTTTAATCCTTGTTTCAGTGTTGCCCTTTCATTTAGATCCCCAATCTCTGACTGTTATAGATGACCTTTGATCCTCATGACTATACTTTATACTTTTTTCGCTTTGATCTGGACCCGGAAACAACATGTAGCTGGTTCTTCTTTGGCCCACGCCCCACCACGCTGCCACATTTTGTTAAAAATCTATTTGCTCATGTTTGCTCATCTAAATATATGTATTTAAACTGCGTCGGAGAACGTTTTTCACGTTATTTTTAAATGCACAGCTTCCTCCTGGGTTGGCAGCCTCTTACGTCACGTGGCAGAGTGCAGAGCATCTTGGTGGTTTCCCTCAGCCGACTTCTTTACCTTTCATGAATGGATCACTGAGTTAACTGAAATCCAGTCACTCAGAAACGTTCCTGCCACCATCACCAATCAGCTGTTCCTAGTGTCGGTTAAAGTATTTTGTGGTTTATTTCGGTGATCTATGTTCTGCTCATGTTGGATTTAAAAAAGCAGCAGGTGTAAAAAAATCAGAAGTGCAGTGTAAACCATTAACATGCTTGTTGTATTTTCTTTTTCTCCCTCCTCTATTCCTAAAACCGTCCTCTCAGTCCTTCTGGCTCAACCTATAGAAAATGAATGTATGGAGGGTCTGACCCTGAAGATCACAGACTTCGGTCTGGCCAGGGAGTGGCACAAGACCACCAAGATGAGCACCGCCGGCACCTACGCCTGGATGGCTCCTGAGGTCATCAAATCCTCCACCTTCTCCAAGGGCAGCGACATCTGGAGGTGAGGTCTCCATGTGCGCCGTAACGCCATTTTGCTTTTCCGGCTTGTTGAAAGAAGAAGAAAAAAGAGACAATTCCGACTCTTTTTCAGCTGGAAGGTGGCGCTCATTCAAACAGTCAGATCCCTGTAGTCACTCTGGGATTGACAGCAAAACGCAAATTGAGCTCTCGCAGTGCGGAGAATTATTTAACATTCAGCTTTGGGATTATGTTCCTCAGCTGTGATGTTTTGAAACGTCCGTGGTGGATTTTGACAGCAGACGTACACTCCTGCTGACAGCGGACCGCCACGGCGGTGTGTGAAGACATGAAAGCGCAGTTGATTGACGGTGGTAGAGAGAGTGTGTTTGAGGGGTGGAGGTGTTGACTATGGTGAGGGATGGTGGTCATATGATCGTGTCCCTTCAAATAGCAGCTCTGTGCTTTGTTGTGGGCTGTGTGAAGTGCACACTGTCGCATTGTTTGCCGTGCACACAGGGAATGAGGCCGCGCACCAGGCCCAACAGCGGTGCTTATTCTTGGAATAGTTGTGTGTGTGTGTGTATGTGTGTGTGTGCGCACGCGCGGGTTGGCATATCCTTTGTGTGTGTCTGAGTTTGGTCTTAACACACAATGAAATGAAAAATAGTCCATTTATTGTGAAGTGTCGTTTGTATGTTTTTATTTGGAGTTAGAAAGGCCCTCAGAACAGCACAGAGCTCTGCCTGTTGATCCTGATTACTAATCTTTGATTCTGATCACTGAACTTTGATCCCATTTGGCTTTGATTGTGATTTAACATTGATCATAATTACATTTGTATTTGCAGTTAGAAAGGCACTCGGAAGGGCACAGAGCTCTGCCTGTTGATCCTGATTACTAATCTTTGATCCTGATCACTGAACTTTGATCCCAGTTGGCTTTGATTGTGATTTAACGTTGATCATGATTACGTTTGTATTTGCAGTTAGAAAGGCACTCGGAAGAGCACAGAGCTCTGCCTGTTGATCCTGATTACTAATCTTTGATACTGATCACTGAACTTTGATCCCAGTGGCTTTGATTGTGATTAACGTTGATCATGATTACGTTTGTATTTGGAGTTAGAAAGGCACTCGAAAGAGCACAGAGCTCTGCCTGTTGATCCTGATTACTAATCTTTGATCCTGATCACTGAACTTTGATCCCAGTTGGCTTTGATTGTGATTTAACGTTGATCATGATTATTGACTTTTATGTCCTGATTACTGCTCTTTGATCCTGATTGCTGAGCTTTCATCCCGGTACGCTGATTGTTGTGTAATTTTGATCATGTTAAATGACTTTTGTCCTTTGACTGTCATTTAATCGTGATCATTGTCATTGACTTTTTGTCCTGATTACTACTTTTTGATTCATATCACTGAACTTTGTTTCAGGCTGAATTTGATTGGGATTTAAATTTGGTCATGGTGGTTGACCTTTAGGTCTGTTTATTTGGCTTTGATCCTGATAGCTGAACTTTGATGCTGATTGTGCAACTCTGAACTTGACAGAGACCTTTGATCTTAATCCTGACTTTTGATTGTGAATATTGTCCTTTGATTTTGATTACTGGGTTTCAACCCAGCTGCTGATCTTTGATGTTGATTAGTAATATTTGACTCTCTGAACTTTCATCCTGTTTGCTCACATATAATACTGATCAATGAGGTTTGATCGTAATTGTGATCTTGAACCTGATTGGTGACATTTTATATCCTGATCACAGGTCTTTGATATTGAGCAATGACCTTCAGTCCCGGTTGCTAATATTTGATTCTGGCCAGTGAACTTGATCCTGATCTCTTATGTGAGCAATGACCTTTGATATCCTGATTACTCACCTTTGATATTGACCACTGTCATAAGCACAAAAATATCCAGATGTATCAAATGTGCATACGCATGGATCCCAGCATGTTTTGTTTGTACATCCTAATCAATGTGGAATTGAGTGCACATGTAGATGTACCAAACCCCTCCTGCCCATGCCCCCATTTAAATATGCAAATTCATGTAAGTAGACCCTGGGAGCTGGGATTCCCCTTTGTCAGATCATTCAGCATGAACCAAGAAAAGAAATTATACCAGTGTGAGCTACAGATGATAGAAATAAGGGGAGACCACAGGGATAGTTTATTTGGTACACTGTCAAATGGGATAACATGACATGGAAATAAAGTTAATGGGAGTGCGTGTGTGTATGAGGCCATAAATGCTGTGGGCTCAGAGCAGGACACACTCACTGAAAAAAGTAAAAAAAAAAAAAAAAAAAAAAACGCATTGTTTGACAAATACTGAACACAGGCAGACAATCGGGGGCCTGTTAAGAAGCTCTGCAACTCTAGATTCACCATCAAGAAAAAACCCATTAATAATCATAAGAAAAAAGTGTGTCTCTCGAGTGCGCATCACTCTGATGACTTCTTGTTTTCACACTAACAGTTTCTCAGCATCACCTCTACGTGCCGGCAATGGAACAAATACTGAACACAGGGAGACAATATAATGGCTGAGTGGATCCTTGTCATTTGATTGGTGCTTTGTATGTCACATGACATGGATTATTTTATTATTTTTTATTATTTTATACCATTGCGCACTGCTTCCACCACCCATGAGTGGTGCGGCGTTTAGCTAAACTGGCGGAGTTTGTCTTGCTGACAGACGATGATTTGAAGGAGCTGATTGACGGCGCTAATTCTGTTAGCACAAAAAGCAAATCTACTACGCTGTAGCCGTCTGGAGGCATGAAGAGCTTTTCCGTAATATAAAACAAATAATGAATGTTTTTTTCATTCTTTTCATTCTTTCAATGGAACGAATAGTTCATGAGATGAACAGTGGAACGTACCATTCAACGAGGCATTGAACTCATAAACATTCATTATTTGTATTGTATTGAGCCATGACCATAATTCTGATTTCGGAATAAAATCAATCAAGATTAAAGTATAGCATAATGGATAAGAGTTGATCTGCTCTTTGATCTTAATTCACACCAAAATTGAATGGGTTTGACCTTCGCCTGTGGTCCATCCTCTACCAAGTTTCAAGAAATTGCGTTGAGTTATTTTTGAGTAGTTTTACTAAACAACCAGATGTCGGCATTTGGATTCATTATATCCTTGGCAGATATAAAAAAGCAATATTGATGAATTGGCCAAAATTATTGCAACAATAACATTTGTGGTTTTCTAGACGTATGGTATTATGGTAGTCTGAATCCGGCAGAATTTCTTAAGTGGTACTTAGCGGGGTTTTCTAGCGTACCTTGAGAAATTTCTACAACGATTTGGCTCTGGTACAAGCTTTTTTAAAGAATTTCTTGTTGCTTTACAGCAGCCTATTAAGAAAAGCGTTGTTTCGTATATATGCAGTATATTACCCCCTGAAGGACCAGTACCACAGCCGGTGCACACTTATCCTCCCTTTTTCCGTCTCCGCCGCGTAGAGACAACAAACCCACGCAAGCTCATTTTCACAGTAAACACTGCACAATCTGGAGAACGGCAAACGCAAGTACGCTGGCAACTGTGCGCCGCAAAATGAAGGGTAGTCTTTGTTCTACTATTGTTTCTCATCTGTCCACAGCGCTCGTCTCCAAAGCTGCACGCTGAGACTCGACGCCTTTGGGCGAGTTGGCGAGCGGTGTTTCTGTACAGTCAACAGTGTGTGGAAGTTGTAATTAACGGACTAACAAAAAAAAGGCTGCGGCCTGCGCTCTCCACTTAGCGAGCCTCCACAGTGTGTTTAGTCAGGTCCGGGCAAAGGCTAATTGACAGTGTTCGAGATCCAAGTCCCAGCGTGATGCTTCATTTTCGAAGGGCACAGGGCTGCTCCCATTGCTGGGCTAAAATTCATGCATACGTGCGTGCGTGTACATGTGTACATAACTTTGTTTAGCAAGAATTCACAGTGCTTTGCAAATTTGTGGTTGCTTATGTCATTGCTGGGCTCTGTAGTAATACCCATCCACCCGCCCGGGTAGGCACGTGGACCTACGGGCGAGCAATTAACAATATTTACCGTTTACCCAGACTTTTACCTGGGCAGGGGACTTGCCGTTAAGGGTTTTGCGCATCCATCCCCAAACTAAAAATCACCTGAGGCGTTAAATCACAGTTTTGAGTGAAATAGGAGATGAAGTATTTCCCTGTGTGTATACTGGGATGTGATTCATGATGAATTTAATCATTCATCATCTTTTAGAAATCAGTAGCATCACATAATGTTTCTCCTCTTTTGCCCACGATACGATGTATTGTCAAGGTCAGAAGAATAAAATCAGCCCATGGCCCATACTCTGAATCTTACATGAATTTGGTTGAGTTTATCTCTAACTTGTCAACTAGTGCAGATAACATTTCGTTATTGGTGACTTCAACGTTCATATAAATAAGCCTTCTGATCCCAGGTGCAAATCATTTATGGAAATTATGGATGGGTTAGGATTCCAGCAATGCATCCAGGATTGACACACATTAGTGGAAATTCTCACACGTGGTGTGCTGCACAGATATTAACATCATGCCTCTTGGGTCAGTGGTCTCTGAGGCACGTCACTTATTAGGTTACAGTTTTGCTGCAGTGTGTAGTGGAACAACAACCTTATTTATCATTTGCAGCGACTGAACTTTGCAGATTGGACTACCTCATATCTTAGAGTCATGTTTGGAAAATTCCCAGTCGGTAGACAGTCTTGTGGACAGCGCTCAAAACTACACTAGATATGACTGCGCCACCTATATTAAATCACGCCCCCCCCCCCCCAAAAAAAAACACAGTCATCTTGGTTCACTGATTACTTGTGTGACCTCAAGCATAAGGCTAGAGATCTAGAACGCAAATGGCGTAGTTCAAAAGTAGAAGTATCCCACCTCACGTGGCGTGATGTTATGCTACACTATAATCATGCACTACGGGCTACAAACCGGACCTATTACTCTGATCAACAAAACAAGCGTAACTCAAAGTTCTTGTTCGACACGGTGACAACACTTATTCATAGACAACCACCTGTAAGTCGCTCTCCTTTTATAGCACAAGATTTTTTACATTACTTCAAGAAGAAAATATACAACATTAGGTTAAACATATCCCAGCATGCCTTAACCCAGCCACTACACCCTGCTATCGAGGTGGGTGCCATCACTGAGGTATTACCTATATTTACAGAATTTGATAGTATCTTACTAGTGTGTCTGATGAAACTTATCTAAAGTCTGGGTCTTTTAGTGAAGCTTAGGGTTAGTGGCCGGCGATCACCTTAGTATTTCTTCTGTTTTTCTTGTTGCTTAATGCTGACAATTTATACCTTATTTGTTGTCTTTCTGCCGCCTGATTCTGTTTTTTCTCTCTGTCCGAGGTGCGGCTCCATCTAGAAGTGGGAGTGGGTGTCTTCTTCTGCAATGGTCATGAAATACATGGGATCTGTGGACCCCCGCAGCCAGCCTCCCATCCCGGACATCAGCGTAGACTCCCCAAATTTCCTTTATATTTGTATTGTCAAGTGTGTCTGTAGCATGACCCAAGCAGAGGGGCCACCTCTTTGAGTCTGGTCTGCTGGAGGTTTCTTCCTCAAATCATCAGAGGGAGTTTTTCCTTACCTGTCGTCTGTGTGCTTGTTCTAGGGTTGGTAAGGTTAGACCTTAGTTGTGTGACACGCCTTGTTGAAGTATTGTTGAGGTATGATGCTATGTAAATGGAATAAATTGAATTGAAATAATGCGATGCTAATGGCTAAATTTAGAATGACCAAATGTGAGGATTTTATGAGAAATTTGTAATAATACGAGCGAGAGCGAAGCAACGCGAAGCTCGCTCATGGCACAGGGAGTCCCAAACAGGAAGTGCCAAATTTTTAGTCCACAGTGAAACAGGAAATGTCAAGTGTTGAACACTTCCTGGATTGACAGACGAGATCGTGTGGAATCTCGTGGGAATTCAGTGGTAAGTTGATAATGTGTCCTTGGTGAAAATTTGGTGAGACTCTGTGAAGTAGTTTTGGCATAGTCCTTCAAAGCCTATACCTATAACAAGTGAAAACTTGATCCAGAATCCGGATTCAGATCCAGATCACCTTCAAAATTTAATGGAGTCTTCCTTGACCTAATATGTATCTTTGTCAAAAATTTTGTCAAAATCCGTGCAGTAGTTTTGACGTAATCCTGCTAATAGCAATCCTTCAAAGCCTATAAAGTGAAACTTGATCCTTGGCGGACGCAATAAACGCAGATGATTTTATTACATACGTGGGCGTAATAATTAGGCTGGTTTCCATTAATTGACCTCACAAGTGCTCAAAGAGGCACGTGTTGAGTTGTCCAATTGTCAATTGTACACTAAATGCTCACAAATGTCACGCTAACATTAGCCATTAGCATCATGCGATGTGGTGCTAGCGGGTGGCTTAGTGTCGCTAAACTTCTGGCTTCTCTGCAGACACACATAGCTGGTTTTATAAGGTGGCTGGCTGTTTTGTTATTGAGTTGATTTGAGCTGTACATTTTAAAATATGTAGTTGATAGTTGTTCGGCAGTGGATATTATGAAAAGTGAGAAGACAAGAGTCAGAAGAAAACACCAGTAATTCATCTGTCTCTGTAGCACGGGCGGTTAGTGTTTTGAGGACGAAAGGTGGTGAGTTCAAATCTTGTCACATCCACAACTCACTTTTGAATTTTAACACTGGATACATTAGCACTTTTGTGCCTTTAGTACTGTCATCGGCGCATGTCTGAATTGGGCGTTCATCCGTAGCATTCAATGGTTGTAAAACTGCAAATGTCAGCGTAGATAGACCTATAATGCTTGCAAGAAAGACTCATCTAGCCATTAGCCGCTAATGTTATCCATTAGCATCAGACTCAAATTTTTTTTTTTCCTCTAGCAAGCATATACTATTATATAATGCTTGCAAAAGACTCATTTGGCCATGCTAATGTTAGCATGCTAATGTTAGCTTTGTCAGGAGGAGTACTTTATTTATAAAAAAAAAAAAAAAAAAATTCTTGCAAGAAGAAGCATAACCCCCATTTTGGAACACTCCAGAAACTCAGGTGGGGCCCTGCCCACCTGAGCCCTCCCACACAGCCCACACCAGATGCCCAGTGACACACAGGTCTTGAACCTGCACTGACGACGCTTCACTACTTCTGACCTGCCAACGCCGCAACTATCCCCTTGCACCACCAAGCATCTGGACAAGCATCTGCTTGTTCATCTGATGCATTTGGAACACTTCTCCTGGCGCTTTTATCTTTTCCACCTTGTTTATTGAACGTCAAAAGAAAATCAAATGTCCAAGATTTGAACCCACAACTTTCAGTCCTTAAACCAGTCTCTTAACCTCCTGTGCCACAGACTTGTCCAAGATTTGAACCCACAACTTTCAGTCCTTAAACCAGTCTCTTAACCTCCTGTGCCACAGACTGACACACTAGTGATATTTTTTGGATTTTTGTCTTTTCCCTTTGCTTGTTCAATACAAAGCCCAAGATTGGGTCCTAACCTCAGTTTAGGAAGACTGTCCTCTGACTGCTTGTGTGAATCAACAAATGCCAAACACACTAGAACCCATCATGATTGGTTGCTGGATCAGGGACCACCAACTTTACCCTGCTCCACCCACTGTTAATTAAGCCAATCGAAAGCCAGAAAACATTAAGTAGGATACTGTGCAAAAGGTTAATTAATTACAGTGATAAGCAACAGATTTGTTGTGTCCCAAGGTTCTTGAAATGGGACAATATCTCCACCTGGTGGACAATTAATGCAGGTACAGTAAACTTTCACTAAGTACACTGTACAAAACATTTGTACAATAGATGTTCCAGACATATAAAGACACTGATTTGTAGATGTTTTTATATCACCTCCAACTTTATTGACACATGAATCAAAGTCCAAAATGATTACATTTATTTGTCATTATAAGCTTTATTTATTCCTTATTTAAGACTAAACATGAAAATTAAACAATAAGAAGGCAGTTTTACAACACCTTGTCATTGTAAACAAAGGTTTAATATCTGCTGTATGCTGGCAACATGTGAATGCAGTTTTGCTAATTGCTAAGCTACACGTAAATTTCATTTGAAGTTGAACACATTGTCGTGATGACATCTTAGCACGTCTGAGACTGAAGATGGGATTTTTGAACACTAGCTTGTTTTATAACTAAGAGGCTAACATTTCTTTAGCTGGCTAGCTTTGTTAAAAACCACACTTTTGCTTTAGCTAGCAGGGGCTTGACCACTAGGCAGTTTTCTTTTTTTAGATGCCCAACATGTGGTATCCCATCTCTGCCTTCCATACTATACATTGCACTATTATATTTATTCCTTTGTCAATTTCACCCTCCAGCTATGGTGTTCTGCTGTGGGAGCTGCTAACAGGAGAAGCACCCTACAAAGGAATAGACGGACTCGCCGTCGGCCTATGGAGTCGCCGTCAACAACTCACCTTGCCAATCCCATCCACCGTCCCGAACCCTTCGCCCAGCTCATGTCAGGTCAGACCTGTGTGTATAAAGTCAGATTTCTCTGTTGGCCACTATCAAAAAGTTGGTGATTGGAATGTTTGTCCAGAATTCCTAAATATACCTCATTAATGTTTTTTTTTAGCCTGTGCCAATGTCAAATACATCTCTTGACTTCATTAAGCCATAGCCAAGATCCTACCCATATTGAAATGGTCATATGCATATACTGTAAATGGGTGATTCTTTAACTACGGGCACTATTGGCCTTGTAAATGTCATTTCCACCACACCATTGCCTTACAATATAAGCGCCTTGGGGCAACTGTTGTTGTGATTTGCGCTATATACATGTGCTCTGATGTCACTGTTATCTCCCTAGAAACTACCCAAACAATCTTCATACAAACTGTTTAAATGGAACATTACAGGTGTTGTGGTGGAAATTACGGCAATAGTGTGGGACAACTACATTTTGTTTAAAAACAATCACAAACAGTTGTATGACATTGAATACCCCAATTATGTTTTGATTATTTTACTGATATTTATTCAGAGATATTTAAACATTAGAAAAAAACGTTTCTTTACCATTCATTTTTATCATTGAAGATCAAAAGTCTGGGTGTGGGACAAGCACAAACGGCAATATTTGCATATAATGATGCTGAAAAAAGGTGAAAAAGTCATCATAGACTACTAGACAAATTTCTTAACCACGTTTCATTGTAAAGATAACTATAAAAGTGTGAAATTTGTTTTTCATACAATATGATCAAAGGACATAATAAGTGCCCGTAGTCTAAGAATCACCCAAATATCCATTTTTTGTATAGGGTTCCCACGGGTTCCATTAATTAAAATCTTTAGAAACAAAATGCCCAATTGCCAAAGAAGCAAAATGTGATGTGAAAAAAAAAAAACCAACAACACTAAATCCTACACACTGTACCTTTATATGATCAAAAACAATCCCAAGGTCCTACACCTTTAAAACTGTGTGTGTATTTTAAGCCATTACTTTTTTTGGCTGACTTTGTCTTTTAAAAGTTATCCGAACTTTATTGTAAACTAACAGAAAAAACAAAATGGAGTTCCACCACATTTTTTTTTTCCCCCAAAACAAAAGCCTCAGCACTTTCGGTCAACTTTTGCCGCAATAATCACAAAACCTCGCCGCCAGATCTTGTGAGGAGTGTGTTGAATTATAAAATGATTGCGCAGAAGCGTGTGTCACTAATGTGCAAGCGCTCTTGCGTGAGATCACAGTCGTGTCACCGAGGGTTCCTCTCGTTCCATTTCCCCAAAGCTTGCTCGAGGTTGACAAACAAATTCCTGTGTGTTGTTGAAAACGCGGCTGTAGAGGGGAAGTGCTTTGTGCCGGAGACACCTTGTGCAACATGTTTGTACCCGTGGAGAAGAGTGTCTCCTTCCTTTACGGAGTTTCATCTTAAAAACAAACACCGCGGCTAAACGGTTACCTTGGTTACAAACCGCCTGTTATCTGCCTGTGTTTTACGGCGCAGCTGTCAGAAATTCTCGTATTAAACAGATGAGATTATTTCCACTTAGTCGGTCCCCGTTGACGCCGACTTCTTCTGTGGTGGTGCTTTTGACAAAGAAGAAAAAAGAAAGATCAGCGCACGAAACCACCGATGGCACCTTGTAGGATTAATTAATTATTGGATTAGTTTTTGATCTCGTAATGCCCAAAGTATTGGAGCAAATGATGCAAAAACACCCCACAGTGGGTATATTAAGGACAACGCAGTGAATAGCTTATCAGCTTCACGGTGCGGCGTGCAAGAGCCTGCACTGGTTGCAAAATAAAAAAAAGCACTTAGTAGGCGGACGCAGGTATGTCGTCCTGGTCAGAAATTATGGGCATTGTATATTCTGAGTATTTAGTAGATACAATGGATGGACAGACACAGGACTTAAAGTGATACCCTTGTGTGTGCGCGGTTCTAACTATTGCTGTTAGGCCATCACGAGTAAATGGTTTTTATGACCCAGTTATGACCTGACTTCCATATCAACTTCACCTACAGTTTGTGTTTCTATCGTTTTGATGGCAGAGGTTGGGACCAGGATCCCCATCGTAGACCTAATTTCGGTTCCATCTTGGCCCAGCGACGTAAGTCTTAGAGGAGCAGGGAAGGAGGAGATGCCACAGGACTCCTTCCACTCCTGCAGGGGACTGGAAACTGGAGATCCAGGACATTTTGATGAACTCCGAGCTAAAGAGAAGGTATCACTGATAGCACTGATCATGACTACGGATGATGGAACGGAATTATACATTTTACAGACAACAACTTTCAGAACTGTCGGTGTTAGCAAGCTAGTGTCTAGCACCTCAGGTGCAAGTTGATCAAACCCAACAAAAACTCAAATCGGCAAAAGAAAACGTGGATCTACTTCCTGTTTAATTGGAGTAAACTCTTATTGGGGTACTTTATGTGCCGTTAGAAATAGCCGTTGAGATATTTCATATTGGGGTGGCTGTAAGTTTACGTTATCACTTTCCATCCCGCAGGAGCTACGCTGCCGTGAGGAGAGCTGAAGCGAGCAGCGCTGGAGCAGAAGTCCCACGAGGAGTTCCTCCGACAGCGTGAGCAGCAGCTGGCCCGGTGGGAGCAAGACTCTTCGACACGTGAACTCAGCCTCCTCATCCTCCACCTCAACCAGAACCAGGAGAAACCCAACGTCAAGAAGAGGAAGGGCACCTTCAAGAAGCACAAGCTCAAGTGCAAGAACGGCGAGAAGATCAGCTGCCTCAAGGTGTGTCCGACTGAAGGCAGACAACTCTCACGACCTTTTTGTGCCAAAAAAAAAAGTTTACCCTTCCTGTAGAGTTCAATGTGTGCTGCCACCAATGCCCAATGTGCTTATCCAAAAGGACAGTAGGTTCAACCTTTTCAGGAGTGACCAACAAGATTTGAGAAAAGGAATGATGTTCCTGAATGTTTTGTCTCCTCGTTATGCAGAACGGTTGCTCAATGGGATAGGAGTTGTGCAACCAGTAGGTTTGCTTCCTGGTCACCTTTCTGTCGTGCCTTGGACAAGATACTTCCTCTGCATTGTCCCAGTCCAGCCAGCTATGGCTGGGGAAGTAACCTGCGATGGACAAGTATCTGCTCAGCATCAGCACCACATGGCCCTTAGGACCTCGATAGTACTCTTGGAGTGTACGTCTGTGTAAATATTCAGGTATGCGTCCTAGACTGTCACATTGTCAAACCTTGTCCTTACCTTGGAAACCCTTATAGGATCCAGGAGGGTGTTCATGGTGAATCTGAATATTTGTTACTGTGCCATGGTCTAGTGTGGCTAAAATATCTAGATGTCAAAAAGATGGGGTTTATTTTACTTCATCCACTTACGTGTCCTCCCACCTGGCTGGGAACATTCCAGGACATGTAGTTTGGTGGAATAAGATGTTGGGTTGCCAATATGATATCTGGGGTCATGCTTCCTGACTGCGTCTTTGGATAAGACACTTCATCTCTCCACCCAACTGTAAACCTTAGCTGAGAAAGTAACATGCGATGGACTGGTGTCCCGTTCAGGTGGTAGTCGTAGACTTATCCACTTGATTCAGGAATAACCTCCGGCACTAACAGCTCTCTATGATTTCTTCTTTTTTTGTAGAGAACTTTGACACGATTTGGTAATCCCTTACTACCCTAACGTTGCCATACGTTGACATCACCAGGAGGATTTGCGTTTAAGCTAAAGTTATACTGTGACCATGCTACAGTTGTTGGAATGTTGAGTACAAGCCTGGCACGCTCAATGTCTCACTGCAGCAGATTCCAGGGCGGTTGTGATCACAACCATTTTTTTAAAACACCTGACTTTCTGGGATGCATATCTTTCAAAGTCAGACCGGCTGTTATTTGGGCAGCGCATAATCGAAGGGGCGACTCTGCTGTTGTGTCGGCTGATTGACAAACCCAAACTTGGCAATGCTTTTATTTTGTTTGTATTCCTGTTGGTTTCTGTGTCCAGGTGGACTAACATATGTCACGTGTGTGTGTGTGTGTGTGTGTGTGTGTGTGTGTGGTGTGTGTGTGTGTGTGTGTGTGTGTGTGTGTGTGTGTGTGGTTGTGTGTGTGTGTGTGTGTGTGTGTTTCAGATTTCATCCTAAGATTACTGTGCAAGCGTCTCCGGGCCTACAGAAGAGGCGAAACTCTCCTGATTTGGGCTCTGGCTCCTCCCCGTCTTTCGGCCCACGTTTCCGAGCAATACAACGTGAGCAGTGTTTCTCTCCCTCCCCCACCCAACACGTGAATCACTCATACACCCGCCCACACACAGGTGCACAAGTTGAACAGGTGCTCCTCCTCTCTTTTTCCTCACTTTCACCCATTGTCCTTTGCAGTATTTTGTTCCAGTCCAAATATTGTCAGACTTCCTCCCAGCACCCAGCAGGGACTTTTATTTATTTTTATTTTTCTACATTGCTGTCCTGCTCTGCAATGACCTGTTTGCTGCAGCAGGGGGAGCCATTGAGCTGTCCTTTTTTTTTTTCCCCTCTTCCCCCTACACCCTCCCTCTTTTCCAGGCAGAAACCTCACACCATTTTACATGCATGTAACGGCTACAGTGTGCTTCACTGAATTAAAATAAGTAGGGAGGGATTTGCTCGCCCCTGGAGAAGTGGTTGAGACGGGGTTGCGGCAGAGATTTGCAGTGCTCTTGTGGAGATCATTTCCATTTTGGGTGGAAACTGTAGCCAGTAGGTCACAGGGCTTCTTACAAAACCCAGAGGAAATCTCCGTGGTGCAGCACCAGGCAATGAAAGGGGGTTTTTCCCACAAGTGCTCGCCGTTGGGGGTTGACATGAAAGTCCAAACTGCAGCAAAACATTTATCCATAAAAGTGTCAAGTGAATCCAAAACATCTGCAAGCTTCATTTATTCATTAAAGTCGAAGGCTGATTTTCTTTACTTCTTAATGACTCCCCTTAATGGCAGTCACTAAGCCGTAAGTGTACTTCTCATTAAAATGTGTTTAGTGGGTATTTATTCTGACGCTCTCGGTACCACGCGGTGATAGAACGCTGGGCCCTCCCAACCGTTTTGTTGTGTAAAGCGCTGGCACTTCCATTTGCCTTTGAGCTCAGTTCAGCAAGATATCCGTTCATATAGGAAGATGCGGTGAGCGCCATCAGCTGGGCAGCTCATTCAAAACCTCTCGAATGACCACTTTATTCAGGCGGGTAAAAGGAAATGAATCCACCGTTCATTTTGTTGCAGTTTGGCAAATTGATCGTAATACAGTGCTTCACTTTTTCTGCATTTTGTTATGTTGCAGCCTTATTCCAAAATGGAAGAAATTATTTCCCCCCCCCCCTCACAATCCTACTCACAACACCCCATAATGACAACATAAAATTATTTTTTATTTTTGCAGATTTCTTAAAAACAAAAAACACAAAGAAATGACATGTACATACGTATTAACACACTTTGCTCAGTACTTTGGTGATGCACCTTTAGCACCAATTACAGCCTCAAGTCTTCTTGAATATGATGCCACAAGCTTGGTGCACCTATCTTTGGGCAGTTTTGTCCATTCCTCTTTGCAGCACCCCTCAAGCTCCATCAGGTTGGATGGGGAGCGTCGGTGCACAGACATTTTCAGATCTCTCCAGAGATGCTCAATCAGATTCCGGTCTGGGCTCTGGCTGGACCACTCAATGACATTCACAGTTATCCTGAAGCCACACCTTTGATGTCTTGAACAGTCGCCCCAGTCTGAGGTCAAGAGTGCTCTGGAGCAGGTTTTCATCCAGGATGTCTATGTACATTGCTGCATTCATTTTTCCCCTCAATCCTGACTAGTCTCCGGATTCCGATTGTGGATCAAGTTTCACTTTATATAGGCTTTGAAGGATTACTGTTAGCAGGATTGCATCAAAACTGCTGCACAGATTTTGATGAAAGTTTCAACACAGATACGTATTGGGTCATGGAAGACTCCATTAAATTTTGAAGGTGATCCAGATTCCGATTGTGGATCAAGTTTCACTTCATATAGGCTTTGAAGGATTACTGTTAGCAGGATTATGTCAAAATGACTGCATGGATTTTGACAAAATGTTCACCACAGATAGATATTAGACCAAGGAAGACTTCATTAAATTTTGGAGGTGATCCGGATCCAGATTCTGGATCAAGTTTCACTTTATATAGGCTTTGAAGGATTACTGTTAGCAGGACTACATCAAAACTACTGCACAGATTTTGATGAAATTTTCAACATAGATATGTATTGGATCATGGAAGACTCCATTAAATTTTGAAGGTGATCCAGATTCTGATTCTGGATCATGTTTCACTGTATATAGGCTTTGAAGGATTACTGTTAGCAGGATTATGTCAAAACGACTGCATGGATTTTGACATGTTCACCACAGATAGATATTAGACCAAGGAAAACTCCATTAAATTTTGAAGGTGATCCAGATTCTGATTCTGGATCATGTTTCACTGTATATAGGCTTTGAAGGATTACTGTTAGCAGGATTATGTCAAAACGACTGCATGGATTTTGACATGTTCACCACAGATAGATATTAGACCAAGGAAAACTCCATTAAATTTTGAAGGTGATCCAGATTCTGATTCTGGATCAAGTTTCACTTTATATAGGCTTTGAAGGATTACTTTTAGCAGGATTATGTCAAAACTGTTGCATGGATTTTGACAAAATGTTCACCACAGATAGACCAAGGAAGAACCCATTAAATTTTGGAGGTGATCCGGATTCGGATTCTGGATCAAGTTTCACTTCATATAGGCTTTGAAGAATTACTGTTAGCAGGATTACGTCAAAACTACTGCACGGATTTTGACGAAATTTTCAACATAGATACGTATTGGGTCATGGAAGACTCCATTAAATTTTGGAGATAATCTGGATCTGGATTCTGGATTTCACCTTATATAGGCTTTGAAGGATTACTTCAAAATGAATTCACGGATTCTCACCAAATTTGCACCACAGATAGATATTAGGCCATGGAAGAGTCCACTGAATTTTGGAGGTGATCTGGATCCGGAATTAGCGGACGTCGGAAATCTTCGATTGTTTTGTTGATGTTATGGTTTGGTTCATTGGTACTCTTTACAGGTCCAACACCTGAAATGCAAAATGCTAATCAGCGAAACCCAGTTAAAGAGGAATGTTAGGATTTTTCAACCTTGGTTTTGTTTGTCGGCTGAACTTCTCGTTTGGCACAAAAAAAACAAACAACAACGATGATTCATCCGGTATGGATTGACCCTGACTTTCATCTCATTAGGCTCGAACTGAACATTGTGCATACTGATGTTGTTCCAGCTGATCTTAAATTCAGTCTGTTACTTCTCCTGTTTCTTGGCAGTCAGTCCCAGTGACAGCAACAGGACGTTTGGCCTGAGTCCAGTCTGGCCCCTGGAGGCCCCTACAGTTAAACAAGCCAATGGAGACCTGAGGTTGGTCCCACACTGGAGACCTCAAAGCCCGAAAAGCCCCAAGAGTCCAAAAGTCCTGCGCCTTAGTCCTCAGGAAAGCAGGTAGCAGTAGTTTGGTGCTTCTTTTAACTCAGCTCCTGTGTCAGTGTTGTAATTATTAGAATGTCCGATAATACGACGCCATTGTTTTTTTGGCCGTTAATGTTGAATTTCTCTTCACTTTTAGCCTGTCGATGAGAGCCAAGCTCCTGGAGTCAGACAGCAATGACAACAGAGGCTCCAAGGATGACTTTGAGGAGTACAGACCTTCAACACCAACACCTCCTCCCGCTCAGAACGGTGCCAACTCCCTCCATTGCCAGCTTAAGTGCCAGGCGCATATCAGCCATTACCCAGTGTTATAATTCACACTGGCACGAGTGTGAATAATGAATAGAAGCTAAATTAATAATAAATGTGTTGAGTGTTCATTTTCCGACTCCTCTGCCTTTTTAAAATTCAAGAACATCTTCTTTTGCTTCGTCTCTGCAGGCTCCTCAGCGAAGGACAGCCTCCGGGTTCCTCTACCTCAAGGAGACTCAGGCAGTGAGGAAGGGGGTTCCTCTCCAGCTGGCTCTCCCAGGCTTGAAAGGAATTCCCACAGCGGACCGTTCAAGAGCACCCACCGGGCACTGCTGGGCAGAGGCACCATCTTGGCCTCCGTAGGATTGGGTCGCTGCCTAGATATCCCTCCTAGGGTGCCCCCTCGAACTAACCTCCCCTCCCTGGAGGACCATCACCACTCCCAACCTGAACCAGACATCTCACCCCCTAAGCCGTTCATGTCAGACGCCCCCGTAGTGGACGATCTTATCACCTTTTCTGCTTATGAGCCACTCCCTAAACCGCTTGTGGATTTAGCCCTGCAGGTCCAAGAACTGAAGCCCTTGCCCCTTACACCACCGCCACCTCCAAACCCCCGTGAAAGGCCTGACCACTGGAACCCGCAGAGCCCTCGTAGTCCGAGGACTCCCCGTCACGACGGCAGGGCCGGCACAGAGGAATGGGCCCTGACCGCGCATCCAACCAACGGGGAGCAGGGTTGCGAGGTCTTGGACCACAGAGCCGGCAGCAGCAGGAGGAGGTCCAGCCAAGGCTTGCACACCTCTCAGCTAGGTCAGTCGGACTCCATTCATCACTTTAACAGTGTCGTGCCACCACTTGTTTGTTCAGCGTTGGTGGGATTTTTATCCACATTTCCTGTTTTAAGAGTCGCCACATTGAAGTTGAATCTCTCTTTTACCTGCAAAATGTACTTTCCCTGCATGACGATGTTCACAAGAGGCTCAGGCAGGAGTATTATTGTGCCGTTTTAGCAAGATCTCTCTGGCACAAGGGAGGCTTCAGTGCTGCACGGGCCTTTTCATTTGCATCAAAGCTCGTCTTCGGTTATTTGCATATCTCAGGTAACAGCTGGGCCTCCATACTTTAGTCTTAATCCCGCTAAGAAAAGCTACCATCCAATCATCTTTCCTTTCTCTCTCTCCCCCTCTCTCATTTTTGTTCTTCTCAGTATCTTTCAAGTAAGTTTTCTTTTTGTTGGATAGATGAGCAGCACAACGACGGTCACAAAAAGCGAAAGTACTGGATTCAGACTCGCTAATAATCTACTAGCGCCGTCTCTTTGACCGTTTTCCCAACAGTTTTATGATGGCGGTGTGCGCTGAGGACTTTCAAGACTCTGTTAACATTTGCCCCGTTTCTCAGGTGGGAAGAGTGGATGGTGTCATCGATATGAAAAGTCACGTCGTGTTCCCAGGATTGACATCTGCAGTACGTTTGATGCTACAGCTCCCCCTTGTGTCATTTAACATGCAAACACGGGCCTTAAGACAGTGGGAACGGGTGTTTTAAAACAGTAGAAACCTAAAGCATGTAGAGCCAACACTAGCTTCCAGTCCACAAATTTTTACCTTGGAAAAAATTTTCAACGTCAAAGTCCTGTTAGAAGTGGATTTTCATACGCTAAAATATAAATCAAAAGGGCTTTTCAATGTTAAAAAGAATCATATATCTGCTAAATCTGCAATACGGATCAGATGCAGATCAATTTTGATTGAGATATAATGCAAAAAGGAGCACCAAATGGGCTTTTCAATATTAAATTCAAATGTCCACAAAACCCACTGTCCGGATCAGATCCGGATCTAACTTTGTCATGTGATAGTGAGTGCCAGTCTGCACCTCACTTTCAAATATGAGAGTGATTGGGGCACGTTTGATGAAGATATAATGTAAAATATGAATTAAATGGGGTTTTCAATGTTAAATTTAAATAGCCACACAATCTGTAATCTGGATCAGATCTGGATCAGACTTTGTCAGGGGATAGTGAGTGCCAGTCTGCACCTCACTTTCAAATATGAGAGTGATTGGGGCACATTTGATTAAGATATAATGTAAAATATACATTAAATGGGGTTTTCAGTGTTAAATTTAAATGGCCACACAATCTGTAATCTGGATCAGATCCACATCAGACTTTGTCAGGCGATAGTGAGTGCCAGTCTGCACCTCACTTTCAAATATGAGATTGATTGGAGCATGTTTGATGAAGATATAATGTAAAATATACATTAAATGGGGTTTTCAATGTTAAATTTAAATGGCCACAAAATCTGTAATCTGGATCAGATCTGGATCAAACTGTGTCAGGCGATAGTGAGTGCCAGTCTGCACCTCACTTTCAAATATGAGATTGATTGGAGCACGTTTGATGAAGATATAATGTAAAATATACATTAAATGGGGTTTTCAATATTAAATTTAAATGACCACAAAATCTGTAATCTGGATCAAACTTTGTCAGTCAACAAAGGATACTATTCTAAATAGGCAGCATCGGTCACTGAAAAACCTACATGACTATCGATAGTGCACAGCCTAAAGTGCATAGTGCAAGTGAATTTGGTTATATTTCATCTCTCAAGTCATGATGGATGTGTTTTGGGTGCAACATGAAATAAACCAATCAGATTGTCTGTTGTCATTATCTTTAAGAGCCGGGTGCACTGGAACCCGGTGCATTGCTGTGTAGATGGTGAGGAAATGCACGCGAGTACAACATGCCAAAGTGTGCGAATGAATCATTTAGGAGAGCAGCCACCAAAGCTCCCTGAGGTGAAGCAGTAAAGCAGTATGGTGATGTTTTGTATTTTTTTTTTTCCATTACTATTTGCTTTTATTTTGCTTAGCAATTGTGTTTTGGATTTGCTGTGGCGACCCCGTGTGCAGCCAAAGGGACTTACTGTGCAGTTTCATTGTAGTTTGATGCGGTATAAAAAGTAGTTAAAAACAAAAAACTTTGCTCTTTTCTTTAGACCAAACACAAGAAAGTGCCAAAAAAGTGAAAGTGTAAGAAAGACTTGTGAGGGAAGCCACCAAAAGCTGGAACTGGTGGTGTAACAGGCCAACGTAGAGCTGCGTAATGTGGCATGCCATCGCTGCCGAGCTTACGCAGCCCTATGTGGCAATCCGCTGAGGGATACAAAGGGGTCCGCGAAATGGACACAAAAAATTAAACCTGTTTAATTTTTTCACAGACACTGGGCACAGTGCTCTACGCAAGTCTACGCAACACTGCACTGCTGTACACAACGCCTCCGCAATTGTACGCTACCCTACATCAGTCCGGCCAAAAAATTCTTTTAGTTTTTTTTTTTAAATCAGTAGATACCTGCATTGCTAGATTTTATTCATCCTGCTGGACTCTGCTAAACCTTGCCGACAGTGAAGCTTGAAAACCACAGAAGAAGAAGAAGAGGCACGCAATATACACAGCCATTCTTGCATACTAGATACACAGCGCAATGCAACTTTACGCAGATTTATTCCAGGTTTTGTAAACGGAGCTTTAGCCACAGAAGCACATCACCCCATCAGAGTTGTCCTGAGTGTCTTGGTGGCTTCCCTCACATGCCTCCTTCTTGCTCAGTTTACTCATTGTTTCATTTCAAAGTCCAGGGATCTGACAATATCCAGGCAAGGAACATTTGGCCAATGGTACGATGGGTTATTACCTCCAGCTACAGTGGTGTGGGAAGTACAGAAACGGGCTCTGTCCCTGTGTACACGCGCGCTGACGTCCATGCATCCTTGAGCGTGCGCACGCTAGCTTCCCTGCATGTGTCCAGAGTCAAACAGGCTTGTTAACAAGTCAATACCAAATAGTCGCAGTCCCAAGAAACCTCAAACTTAAGGTCTTGTCACAACCGTCTTGCATCAGTTCAGGGGGCGCCGACCTTGACCAACATTTTCCTGCGTCAAAATATTGGTCAGTGCCCAGATACCACTTCGGTGGCAGCTGGTGTTCGCTGACACTCGGTGTGTTGACACGGCTTCGAGGAGAAGACATTTGTTGATTTAAGAGCATAGCGGCTTTGCACGGACTGTAAGAGTGCCCTTTGGTGACTCTCCACACTCTGGATCTGGTCTGTTGACTCTCCAGCTTTGGATTCTCCACAGAGATTCTTAACACTCGGGTCCCCGAGAGAGGCGCCTCGTTTGTTACGCTGCTAACAGTCGTAATCCCACAAACGGCGTGCAGTCATTACATCGGGCACACAGAGATGAAAAAAGCCACACGTAATTAGACTGTTTCAACTAAACGTCTTCCCGTCTCACGCTTTAATGTCTCAGAGGGACGCCATCGATGTAAATAACGCCATTCGGTAGATACGTCGCATTTAGAGGCGGCAAACGCTCAGCCATGTTGATTTATTCCACGTTTTGTCTGCATCCTGTTCCACGACACTATAGTACTCTAAAATAAACTTTGACTGACTGAGTCATAAAGGTGGGTCCATAAGTATTTGGACAGTGACAGGCAGTATGGTAATTCAGACTGAGTCATCACGCAAGAAGAGGACAAGTGAGGGAAGCCTCCAAGATGCTGAAGGAGTTATAAACCTGTGGCTGTAACAGGAGAAACAGTGCAGCTTTTTGCATAACAAGCTGTACAGCTTTATGATGTCATGGCACAGAGAAGCATTTTTTTTTTTTTTTTAGAGATTTCAGCTACAGTTTGCTAGAGACTAGAGCCTGGACTTTATTTTTTGCAAATCCTTAGTCCCATTAGCGATGGAGACAAAACGCACTATGTGTAGCTTCTTTTGTAGAAAAGCCAATAAACTCCATCAGTGTTGTCTGAGTGTCTTGGTGGCTTTCTTCACTTGGCTCCTTTTCTACAGGCAAATGTGCAATGTTCAGTTTCTCCAATCACAGTCACAGATGCCTATAAGTCCTTCAGGAGCCTTTAACATAGCACGAGACAAGACAGGGAGGTTATAGACGTCTGTGGCTGTGTTTGGAGAGACTGCACAGGGCACAATCAAACGGCTCTCCAAATAGAGTTGTGATAGGTGTTTTGGTGGCTTCCCTCAGTAGTCTCCTTCTTGAACATTTGGTCAGTTTTTGAGAACTTCCAGATTTGCCAATAAAAATAATACTTCAGTTTAGTTTGTCCAGTTAATTATGGGCTCTGAAAATAGAGACACTGTGTAGAAAAAAATGTTTTTTGTTGTTTTTCTTACTCCCCTTGAATTGAAGGTAAACATCATTGAAGGTAAACATGAGCACAAATGCAGATTCAACATTGGAAAAATGTATTTGATGGGCAATTTTCATTAGATTAGATTAGATTAGATATAACTTTATTGATCTCTTGGGAAGCCCCCCTCAGGGAAATTGAGGTTCCAGTAGCATTGTATAGCAGCACAGAGGGTAAGAAGCACACAGAGTATCAAAAGTGAAAGTAAAAAGAAAAAGGGTTTGCAAATGTAAATATAAATACGCAATATAAATACCAGACATACTGTTACTCTCATTCCCGTCCTCTGTCTTCCTGTTAGAATTAAAGCCACCTGAAGCAAGAAAGTGCAGGAAAGGATGAGAGGTTTCTTTCATTTGCCTTTCTGACTTCTTTGTTTTCTATTTTTCTAGTTTTGGACCTGCCCTTGTGCCAGGACACACAGGACTTTGAGGAGAAGCCCACACTGCCGTTTTGTCTCCACCCGAACCCTGGCATCTGGGGCCCCAAGACCCGCTGCCTGGAGGTCAGCGTTATTCCCCGGCCCCGTCCCTCCCCCGTCCGTCACCGTATTGACCCCTGGAGCTTCATTTCAGCTGGTGTGCGGAACTCAGGTGGCAACCGCAGCCCAAGTCGCTCGAACGGCAACTCTTGGGGTTACCAGCCTTCCTCGACTAACCCTTTCATCAACTGTGACCCCTTTCCTTCACCGGATTGTGACCCCTTTACCCTCAAAGCCGACCCCTCAAGCAGCTTGGATGTTCCCTCGCCATTTGACCCGTTCTCGCCACCTTTTCCCACCTCCCGTTCCGCCCCTTGCTCGACCAACGGCTCTCCCACGCTACCTTCATTCCGTGTAGCGCCGCTCAACCCGGCTGACTCGCCCCTCATTGACTTGGACTGGGCGGCCTGCAGCAAGCCCCTAGATAGCACCAAAGAGAGGGTCCACCCCCGCGGGACGCTGGGCCTCAAACCTTTCAAATCCCCCACTCAACTCAGAGACGATAGGTTCTAATATCAGTGTTCCAACAACTGTGCTTGGCTCAGCCCATGAAGGGTTTAATGCCGCCTTGCAGGGTTATTTATGTGGCAGCCTGCTGATTAGAAAACCCAGAAATCCACTGAAAGGTGGCCTGTTGGAGAACCGGCGCCCATTTCATTGTTGCTTTCTGTCTGTGTTTCTCGATCACTTTGAAGGACCAGGACCCGGATCACTAATCCCATCTTCAGATTCTGCTCATACCACCTGCCTTCATACCCCTGCCTGCCCCCCCGCCTTTGAAGCGTTGTGACAATGCAGAGGTGGATACGGCAACTTGCACAGCTCCATCCGCCTGTACCTCTCTGCAGACTGAAAGCATTCGGGACAATGGATAATTGGAGTGCCTTATTTCCTAAAGTGTTCTGAACACGCATCTTATCGAGGTTCCCTGAATTGTGAATCAGGTGCAAAGGGAACACACCACACAAATTTGGTCGAAACCATCAAAACGGCTTTGATTGTTGTGGTAGAAGAGTGTCTAGACCCATTGTTACAGAAAACGTGCCGTGTCTGCCTGTTGCATTATGGGAGAAAACACTCGGAGCGGGAATTCCAGGCCACTCTGACTTGAGCCAGACATTCTATTTGGAAGTAGATAACAGTCTAGCTATATTCTTTGGGAAACACCTCGGGTAGGACAGCCTGGTCTGACCGGGCAGGTGATCAAGCGCAGGAAGCGGGACGCGGGAAGGTGCTGAATTCAACTTCGTATGCCAAAGATTGCCAATGGGACAGCGCGAGGACACGAACAAAACATTTAACACCCTACGATTCTGGAATATCCAGGTATCGGGTCTCAAGTCAGGCGGGGTTTAAGGTGATCAGAGTTGCCACATACACTTACTGAACCACCCTGGGTCCTGATTGGTAATGGATTGGGTACACTAATAGTCCTTCCCTATGTACCAAAACTAGCCATCCATCTTGGCCTCGGCAGAACCGGTGCGCTCAGGAAAATGCAGCATATAGCCATCACGTCATAGTCGATATCGCCTCACAATTAACAGGTATAACATTTCTTGATTAAATGCTACATTTGTCATTCATTTTGTAGAGGAAATCGTTATCAGGCTAGATCCTAGATTGCTGCCAAGGATCAACGCGTCCCTGATCGTGAGAATAGACTTCCAATCTGCTTAAGTTTTGGACAAACTCTGATCCTGCGCCAACATATGAAAAAGGGCGGAGACAAAGAAGAACGTTCCCATAAAGTAGGAGGCAGGGACGGGTGCAGCTAATCTAAAAATAATCGCAAATCCGCGAAGTAAAACGTCAACTGCAAGAACACTAAAATCAACGAGGCACGAAAACATTTAACCCAAACTACATCCAACTTTTATTGCATGAACTTAGCTTCGGGTTTTTTGTTTTTTTGGCAATAAAAACCTGAAAACAGACCAAAAGAGTTGAAATTTTAATACGTCCTAGCGTAAACATAGAGGTTTCCAAAAAGGTGACGCATGTCGAGAACAGATGACAATCTAGACATAAAAATGAAACGAAACAATAGTTCCCATTCAGTATACAGTACAGAAAGTATAAAGGGAAGAAGAAATATTAAGAAATAAAAATAAACATGGAAAGCTTGACCTCCTCCTCCTCGAGGTGATGGTCATTGGGTTCACGCAATGTCAGTTTTGCTGACTGTATTACTACATTAGCTCCAACAGGGACAAACATACAATTTTATGGTTTACAAATGTTTCCCACCGTTACCTTGATTCTCGACAAAAACGAACAATTAACGGACTTGGAAGTTAGCGGAAGTTAATTGGTCCGCCGACGGTTTTCAACGTTAGCTGAATTGTGCCCACTGCTGGTAGGAGGATGGATAGATATAACTTCAAATACACTTATAAATACACAAGAAATGCTTTTTCAGTACAACAGTGCGGCTGATCACGGTCTCCGTTGAAACGCAATATAACGAGCCTATGGAAAAACGGTATTTTGTAAGCGCTGGTCTTTGATTTTCTGTTTTGAAAAGCAAGAAAACACAAAGTTGTTCTGAAAACAAAGCATTTCTCCCAAACTGTCCTCCAACGTGAAAGGTTCTGGAGGTGATAATCAACTGTACGAATCCACAATTTGCATTAAAAAACAAATAAATACACGTCATCATTAAAATACACCTGTAATTTGGATTTGTTAGGCGAACCGTTTTTCTACCCATTTTTTAGTGTTGAAGAATAGACTGCAAATTAAATGGGAAAAACATTGGATTTCAGATAGATATCGAGCTACAATGGATATGAATTTAAAAAAATGAATTAAATATGCAGATTTAGGATTATTTCAAGCTACGTGTAACTTCAACCTCACCTGCTCTTAATTTCCATCATGCTTGTGATACAGTTGTTCCCCCGAACAACACGTCCAGGTGGCAGTCAAGCAACATGCAAGTACAATACTAGAGAAGCTACAACCACTACCTTTGCCCCCCCAGGACTAAACCAAACCAACTGTTTTAGGTTCCTTAGATGGCCCCAAAACACAATCAGGATGTTCCCAAAAATAAAAACTGGCCTCAACCCAGTTATCCAAGATGGCCGCCAAAATAGGGTTTTTTCACTTAAACACCAATTATTTCTGTCATTAAGTCTATTGTTTGTTCCTACTGTGTATTTTAATGATAAGGGTCTATTGGCGGCCATTTTGGACGCCATTTTGAATCTTAAACCCATGAATGAATTTAGTTTAGGCACAAATGAGTTTGCTGTGACCTGCAATGGTCTTCCCATTGAATCTCTGTGATATTTAAGTTGTTTATATGTTGTTTAAAGTTTTAGTGAAAAAACCTATTTTGGCAGCCATTTTGGATAACTGGCTTGAGGCCAGTTTTTATTTCTTGGGAACATCCTGATTGTGTTTTGGGTTCATCTAAGGAACCTAAAACAGTTGGTTTGGTTTAGTCCTGGGGGGGTGCAAAGGTAGTGGTCGTAGCTCCCTTAGTACAAATTTTCACCATCCACCAAACATCCAGCAGGTGGCAGTGTTGAACAGGAGCCGCTACATAAGCAAAATAATACTGGTTTGGTTTATTGACGGATCTGTTGCTTCAACGTTTCCCAACATCTAATCAGTTTATACTAATTTGATTTGGCAAGTAAAAAAAAACAATCATGTAGAAGGAATTTTAGCTCGTTTAACTATGAATCGACTGACCTCGGCCACCGTTTGAAGTGCACTATAACGAGCCTGTGGAAAAATGGTAATTCGTAAGCACTGGTCCTCGATTTTCTGTTTTGAAAAGCAAAGAAAACAAATTTATTCTGAAAACAAAACATTTCTTCCACTTCTCGCTGGGCATTTTACAGGCTAGGCTAGCCTAGGCTTTTCCAAAGCCTAGGTGTATTTTGGTGACTTTTTCCAAACAAAAGTATCCAAACGTGATGCGCTTTTCGGTCGTTTAACATTATAAATGAAAGCTTTTGGGGGCAATTTAGCAACCGTTTGGACAGAACAATTTTCGTCTCTTCATTCCGACACCGATTACATTCATCAACGACTCCTGAGTGCGCGATTAGTCTCGTAAGCACCGCGAGTAATAATCATAGTGTTAAATAAAAGCAGCCGATTGTGGTGATGACTGGATATTATTTTAATTAATAATAAAAATGCTCCGTGTCGCTCTCAAAATATTATCCACTTGAGTGGGTTCACATCAGAATCGTACCATTTTTATTTATTTATTTATTTATTTTTGCATTAATACAGATTTTGCCTGCTTTGTTTTTTCCCCCCTCGTTTGCCATCGAGTGCTCGGCTGCTGGTTGAAATCTCGGCCCTTGAGGCTCACTTATCTCTACCTCCCTCCCTCCGGGTGATGAGAGAGAGAGATAGTTCCTTCTTATTACGCCTCCTCATTGCTTCCATTTTCTGCAGAAACTTTCCTTCAGTTTTGTCCTGACACTGCAGCACGTTCTTTTCACTAATAGCTAGGTTTCTGTGCAGGCAAAAGAAAGAAAGAAAAAAGAAACTATTTGTTTGAGTACTACAGAGATTCTTTGCAGAGGATGATGCACTTTATGGACACAGTGTGAATTGAATTTGAATTTACTTTTGAAGCTGAAAACTGTTTTTGGAACCACAGTAGACCTTATAACTCAATCGACAAACTAAATCTACAGTTTACTGTTTAATATAAATTATCACGTTTGCAGACAGTTTTTTTTAGACAAGTCTGGGGATGGATGCATACTGGCAAGGGAAGCCACCAAGACTACAGAGGAGGCTTCGGCTTTTGTTGTGAACTTGTGACTACCTAGTCTGTCGCATCAACTCACAACTTCACTGAATTCCATTCAAGAAATCAGATCTGATCTTGGCTCGAGTATGCTCCTTCAGAGTTGTGATGGCATCTTGATGGCTTCCCTCGCTCACTCCTTGCACAGTCACTCAGCTTTTAAGTCCTGCTTTCTCCAGACAGATTTACCATATGGTTTGTATTTCTGTAAAAAAAAAAAGAAAGTCCAGTCAGTGACTTGTAAAAGTTCGCATATTGATTGCCCAACTTGTTAAAGGAAAACCGGCTGTAAAAGTGATCATCTGTCTTTAAAATAATCCTCATATTTAATTTGCCCAACTATGGCCACTGAAAATGGAGGCCCTGGGTATACAAATGGATGTAATTCCTAATTGGTTAAAAGAGGCACTTTTGTCCAAATACTTATGGCCCTGTATAGAATGTCTTGGCCTGTGGTTCCATCCCGTCGTCTGACCTGTCAGATATAAACGCCGTTTTGAGCATGCAAATGCACCAATTTTAATATAGAAGTTGTCTCCCTTTTTTTTTCCTTTTCCCGCCCCGTTGTAGCTGCTGGCGTTTTATAGTCGTGATGAGTGATGAGTTATTTCCTCGACTCTTTGTGTCAGCAGGTAAAACCGCGAGTGCTTTCCTCCGATAGTCATTAGGTGCGGTAGCCGTTATTGTCAACACGGCTCTGCCAGGGAACAAAAAGTCTACATGATGGAAATTGGGATGATTGAGATGTCTGGCGAAGTAGTTCTGTCACCATTCGCGTGCGAGCGTGTCAAGTATCCACTTCAGCGTGCCACTCACGACGGGTTGTTTTCTCCATGTTACGCTTTAATCTCCCGCAGACTTGAGGCGGAAAAACAATCTGCTGTTTCCCGTCAGGTGTGCACGCGCGGAGTAATCGACTTGTGTGCAATAACGGGAATAACCGCGCTTTTCACATATGGTTACATCGAAGTGGGAACAAGGCCAGCAGTGCTAGCGCAAATGTGTCAAATAGGTGGCGCGGCGCCCGGAGCTGGCGCATTTCTTCAGTGTCTTGTGGTTGGGAGCAATATTGATACTCTGGACCCCATTTTTAACATTGAAGAAGCTCTACATAACTAAAAGAAGGCGTAAATCCCATATAGGGTTTGAGGCCAATGGGTGTTGGCGATTATTCCTGGATGCCGTAGTGGGAAGTGTCTGATCCCCCCCGGACAGGACAGGACGGCACTCCATCATTAGTCACTTACCAGGTGAGGGTTTTATCCCTTTCCAGCCTTGATTGAGGAAAAAAATAAAATGAGAGAGCAAGTAGATTCGTAGGATCAGGAGTTTTTTACGGCCCCTATGTAGACTTGGGTTCAGTTACTGCCGCGCAACCCGTCTATTCTTGGACAAGACGATTTGCACTCCCCTTGGCTGGGGAAGTAACCAGTGATGAACTGGCATCCCATCCTTGGAGTGTTGTTGACTTTCATCTGTCTGACGCTACGGAATCTAGGGATATGGACGGACACCATAGAGCATTGGGGAAAACGATGTAGGGTCCAGTACACCACGGAATCCCCTTGGATCCAGACAATCATGACTACTTTCTGGAAGTTGGGATGGACTATCATTGGGTTACCCCCTTGGTATTTTCCACTTGGGTTCCCCGACACTGAGGGACGTTCATACTGGATCACACCAAGGAAAACATTCCAGAGAGACAAAATGTCAAAAAAGTCTTAACAGTAGTGATGGTGTATTCCATCTGGCATAAGAAGAAGACCGAGCGATCATAATTAACCTGATACCATGTGACCCCAACCCCCGTTAGTGGTGGAACCGAAATATTCTGTATGTTTGTGTTACTGCGAGCGCCAGCTGGACATTTATTTTCTTTCGTCTTTTACGGACAGCGACATCTGGTTTTAGCTGTCAGATTTCAAAACGGGAGCTGCCACTTTTCTGACAGAACTGGCAGCTGACACTCTGACAAGATGCTCCCGATGAGCCGCGTGGATGTGCGCCGCGTCGCCGCGAATCAGCATCGCCATGTACGAAACCACAGCACGAGTGAAAGCAGAATTATCATCGGAGCGGCTAATCTGGGCCGGCACGCGGCTCCTGGCTACCCCACGTTCAACCCAACAACAGCGAGCATCAAGAATTCAACTCCTCTAATCAGTGAGCGACACACGGTCAATACAACGCATGAATAAACGCTAACGAGACGCACAAAGGTGAAAAAACCGAGGGCGCCGACCCTCGTCATAGCCAAAGTGTCGACAATCAAAGCTATTATCTAGAAAAGAGGAAACACAAACTATGTGTGGCATGAAAAGGTTTGGGCAACCTGAGATATTTTTTTTATACATTTACATGATTTGCAAAAAAGGGGAAAAAAATCTCCACATGCTGTAAATTTAATAAATATAAATCCAAATGAAATCAATGTGTACATTCTGCCACCCTTTATTATCACTATACAAGAGCATTTGCAAGTCAGTGGGTATGTGAAGGAGACTGGTGAGGGAAGCCACCAAGATCCCAGTACACCTCTGAAGGAGTTACAGGAGTCTGTGACGGTGTTTGGAGAACCCTTTGGTCTCACCAACAGCCACAGAAGTCTGTACCAACTTCAGATTTGTCATGGGTGTCGTGGTGGCTTCCCTCACTTGTCTCCTTGTGCTATGTTAAAGGATTGTACTTATGCATTATGCCTTTTTTAATTCATATCAAATTGTAATTTGTATCAAATTAAAATGTGTTTAAGCCTCAGGGTGCACAAACCCTTCATAACGCCATATTAATTAAACCCAATGATTCCTGATGCAACAGGCTCCATCCAGCTGCGTGAACCCTTACGTCTGTCACTCGGTTTGACATTACTGTAGCAACAGCCGCGTAATGCTGTTAGCCACATTAGCATGGGACATATAGTCGTGAGGAGATTTTGTAATTTGCATCCATTAAGTGGGAGGTTTCAGCCATTTAACTGTAATGCCGGAATTCCAGGATGAACGGCTACAGCACATTGTCACGGAGACCATAGCCCCCTCCAATTGGCTAATCCAGTCCTTATACAGGCGATGTTGGCGAATTTGGCAGATGATTTGTTTTATGTGCTCGTAAATCCTCTTTCCACCTTTTGTTCAGTCAAGACGACGAGTTAAATGCATGTAAAACCGCCACCGCCTGTTCACATTTATGTTTTCAGACGCAAAATTTTTTTATCCTCGTGCCTTTATGCTAATAACACATGGTCTGAACATGCTAATGGTGCCGCGTGAATTGGCTTTAAGCGCACTTATCTGTTTAATAAGCGGAACGGGAGTGAGTCAGGAAACAGCGGAGTATCTGCTCTGTTTGTTTGGGACGCCGCGCGGTTATGTCAGTTCAATTGGATTCGGCTTTAAACGTGAAAACGGCCGCAGGGTAAATATTGCACAGCCGAGTCTCGCTGTGATCGTCACCGTTACATCGTGGTGTTAAATTGCGCTCGCATAAAGCTGTTTTTCTTTGATTATAACGCGATAAGGCATAGCAGCGAGGGTATAGATTATACTCTAGACGTCTCCAGAACTCTACTCTAGTGTGGATCGTTTTGTCCAAGATCTTGGGTCCAAACAGAAGTTGTTGATTCACATTGACGGGATGATTGGGGAAAAAAACAACAACAAAACAGCTAGTCATAGTCATACTAAAATCTTCAAGATCGAGCAAATAGTGCTCTAAACAAAATCAAATTCTTGCATTTTATGATTATTTACTAATATATATATATATATATAAAAACCTGGCGATATAAAAGTTGTCAAAATGTATGTACTGAAATCTAATTATTAAACACGTCTTTATTTCTGTGGTGTATCGGAAAATTGCAACAAATTTGATCACTTTTTTCTTATCGTTTGTGTTGCGTCGTTGCATTTTAATGTGGGTAGAAACCAAATTTTGATCATGTTGGCGATGTAGGGTTATGAATCCTTTTGTTCTTATAGTAAGAAACGAAGTTACAGTGGTGCGCGAGAAAATCCTTTTTAAGACTGTAATTGTAAATAAATTGAAATGGACGAGTTTAAATTTCTCGACAGACTATTTAGTGTGCGTCACATCTATGGTAAACAATGAATGGTGGTAATGTCTAAGACTGGTGTAAAGTTGATATAAATTTCTATATCAGAAAAAAACAAACATTTATTCTTCAGAAATTATATTGCTAACATACCAACCATTACAACGCCAGCTAGCTTTATCCGTTGCTATTTTGAGCGTTAATGGAATTTTAAATTTCTGGTACGGCTGCCTTGTTACTTCCTTAGCTAATTTTCCAAAATGCCTTGAAAGACGTAATTGCTAATGTTTTAATCTGACAAGGATTGCAGAAATGCCAATTTAGTTGAAAATGTGACGGTAATAATAATTTTATTTATAAGGCAGAATTGTATTTATGAGGCAGTTTGAGGTTGGAATTCCCAAAACTGTTGAATAGAATACAACAAAACACTAAGATCTAACAACTATGAAAACAGGTTTAAAAAAAAAACAAACATCACATAAAGTAGCATTTAAAAAATTTAATTGAAAGATTCCACAGAAATAGAATTTAGAGCATCTAATGTCAGTAGGGGTGGTGGTCAAGTGGTTAGGGCAAAATGTCACACAAGCTAGGAGCATGATATGCAAAAGCTATGGCCTGCTGACTTCTTTTTCACACTATGAACACAAAGTAAGCAATAAATAAATAAATAAGAAAGGAAAACATATGTTGGTGCATAAGGCTCCCCAATAAAGGTTAGTGTGTTCAAAACGCATCGTCATCGTAGTGAGACGACAACCATCTGTACTTTATTTTATGCGTTACGACTGAATCAACTATTGAGGACAGAACGATTCAGTCCTGGATTACTAATGGAACAAAAAAAAAAAAGTCTGAAAACATTGCTCGAATTTAATTACCATCAGATTACCCGCGCTAACGGAGCACAGCGCACAAGCAAACCCATTTCTGTGCCTTTGACATTCGGGATGTCAGCGAGTTAAATCAGGAGGTGAATTTCTTAAATTACTGCAACCTCTGTGAAGTCATGCTCTCCACCTCGGCGAGGAAACTGAAGAAAGATTCAGCAAGAGTAGCGGGAAACCATCAGATCTTTAGTTTATTGATGAAATCCAACCGCGACGGGTCAATAAGGAGAGAATTCTCACGTGATAAAAGTGCTACAGATGGCTCGGCATTTCGCCGGCTTTCACCTCATTTACCTCTCCCGCCTTTGTGGGCTCACGTTCAAGGCGCCCAGATCACATCCTACCTGGGCCTTTATTTGACGCGGACAGGGTGGGTGGGACCAAAATAACAAATATGACCTTTCGGCGCTGCCACAAGAGCTGCACCTCCTGGTTTGGATGTGGATGACAAAAGAAAAAAAAAAGAAAACTCCCACATGGGCTTGAGGCTTCGCAAGGTGCACAATCAAAAATCCCCTCGCTCTCTCGCCGTGCAAATATTAGCCCCAATTCCTTTTAGCCGCCGCTTCCGAGATTACCATCTTCTGTCCTCCCCTTTATAAACACCCGGCCACCAAAACCGAATGAGTGAGAGGCAGGAAAGAACAGCCAGTTAGTTTCCACTAATACATCCGCGGCGCTCGGTGCAGAAAATACTTATGGATTTTGTCTGTGAGGTTATTTAGCACAGGGGCCGCATCCCTGCGGTCATCAGCGTTGGTCTGCCTCGATATTGACCTCGATCTCCCTGAAAAAGAAACTTCGATTTGGATATTTATCCAACAGTGTTGAATAATGTGCGCTCCAGTCGTTTGCATAAAAAGCCCTAATTTGTTCATTTGGATCGTAGAAATTGCAGAATTAGGCGTTAATCAGTTAATTTGTGGAGATGAAACATTTCTCGGAACTAGATATGGGACAAACCGCTGTTTAAACCCAACATCGTTATTGCGATAGTTCACATAACCAGGATAAAGCTTACATTTAGCAGTTGACTCACTGGTTAGCATTGATTGATAATTGCTAGTGCTTAGGGGCGCGGTTAGCATCAGCTCTATTATTGTAACCGTACAAGCTAGTGTACCAGACGTCGTTTTTCACATGCTACACCTTGCACAAATTTGAATTCAGGACCTAAGGTATTGAGAGGTGGACGTTGGATTGCATATGCTGATGCTAACAGTTACCATTTAATTTCATACGACCTGCCGCTAACCAAATGTGCCGTGTTGGCGTAACACTGTCTGGTATAAGTAGCGGTAGGATACAATCCACAACTGACAAATTTGCGAATTCCTGGAAAACCATCACAGTTTCACCTGTTTTTCCTTGGTGCTTGATTACCGCTTGATTAGTGGAACTCATCCAAATACCCAGGTGGTTTGGAGCAGTTTGGATGGTACTCATTGGTTGGATCCAATCCTCCCGCTACACTGCAGTACTGTAAAAGGTTTTCTTCCCCTCTGACAGCTAAGGACACTTAACAAAAGCATAATGTGGATGAGACTATTTATAAATGGCCATGTTTTTACACACTGGATTAAAAGTCTTATGAAATGGCCGCGGACACAGTCTACATTAAGATGACGTATCGAGTGCTCAGTATGATCATTTACAAGTTTTCACTGGAGTATTTAAAAATGTATGGGTGCTGAACAACATTCCATTTATCAACAAAATCACCTGGTTAAAGCTTCAAATGCGGCTCGTTTGTAGTATTTCCTCAAAATCCCAAACCAAAGCCCAAGTCTGATGTACTCTTGTGGCATCCATACTGGATTTGTTTTTGTTTTTTGGGGGGTTTTTTAAGAATTAAAAAAATAAAAATAGAGAAAAGTCTTCTGTCACTTGTAATGATAGTTGACAAAATTGTATTTTTTTTAATGGCATTGTTTCTCAGTCTTTGTCAATCCAAAGTCTGTGATGTCATAAAGCTGTCATTTTGACATCACCCTCAGAACTGTCTCTGCTCATCCAAGTTGGAGCTTTCCAGTTGTTTTTCAGGTTTTTTTTTTTTAAATGAGATCTCACACTGGGCTGGGCCTAATCAACTGTTTGTATTGTTGTACGTCAAGAGTTTTATTTCTGTATACAGTATGTGAAAGTGTTTATATTTCTCTTGGCGGTTGTTGAGTTTTAACCTGTGGAAAGAAAAACAAAACTAAGGAAAAGCTTAAAAAAATGGAGATAAGACCAAATAAAGTATAACACTCCTGATGTATGGTGTTTGCCATTTCTTTATGAGCGCGGAAACAAACTAGCGTGCTTGTTTTATGATATATATATATATATATAATCCTACCCAACCTTGCATATACTAGTATATAGGTCAAAAGGTCCTGTTCCAATGCCCCACCAACACGCCGAAGTTGTTGGACCACTGAACTCTGACATATTAAAGACCATGGAGACTTTTTGCTACTTGGCTGACACAAGCTGGAAGAACTTTACCGCCAGTGTAGACATCCCCAAGGCAACAGCGACATTTGGTCGCCTTCGCCAACACGTCTTGGCAACAAAATGCATCTTCCGCACAAAGGTGGCAGCCATCATAACGTGGTGACTGAGACCCATAATGGGCATAATCAAGAAAGACTTCCAGTCTGTGATTCTGAGCTATGCTTCCTGTTGGTGGCTATTGATGCTGATCACTCATCTTTCATTCTGACTGCTGCTCTTTGATCCTGATCACTGAACTTTGATCCTGAAAATGTATATTTGACTCTGATCCTTGATCTTAAATATGCATCTTTGATTGTGACTGCTAATCTTTGATCCTGATCACTGAACTTTGATCTGATAATGCATCTATTTCAGATCTGTGATATTATATGCGTCTTTAATTCTGACTGCTGCTCTTTGATCCTGATCACTGAACCTTGATCCTGATAATGCATCTTCGACTCTGATCCTTGCTCTTAAATATGTAGCTTTGATTCTAACTGCTGATCTTTGATCCTGATCACTGAACTTTGATCTGATAACGCATCTTTGTTTCAGATCTTTGATATTAAATATGCATCTTTAATTCTGACTGCTGCTCTTTGATCCTGATCACTGAACTTTGATCCTGAAAATGTATATTTGACTCTGATCCTTGATCTTAAATATGCATCTTTGATTGTGACTGCTAATCTTTGATCCTGATCACTGAACTTTGATAATGCATCTATTTCAGATCTGTGATATTATATGCGTCTTTAATTCTGACTGCTGCTCTTTGATCCTGATCACTGAACCTTGATCCTGATAATGCATCTTCGACTCTGATCCTTGCTCTTAAATATGTAGCTTTGATTCTAACTGCTGATCTTTGATCCTGATCACTGAACTTTGATCTGATAACGCATATTTGTTTCAGATCTTTGATATTAAATATGCATCTTTAATTCTGACTGCTGCTCTTTGATCCTGATCACTGAACCTTGATCCTGATAACAAATCTTTGTCCCTTATCTTTTATGTTAAATACACATTTTTGATTCTGACTGCTGATCTTTGATACTGATCACTGACTTAGGAACATGGATATACTTGATCCAAATCACTGATTTGGATCTTTGCTGAACTTGCATCACGATTGCTGAGATTTTATCCTGATCTTTTATCCTGCACTTTGTCAACGTCATACAGTGCACCCGGAAATTCACAGCACTTCACTTTTTCTACATTTTCTTATGTTACAGCCTTATTCCAAAATGGAGTAAATGAATGTTTTTCCTCAGAGTTGTACTCACAGCACCCCATAATAACAACACGAAAGTTTTTTTATATATATATATATATATATATATATTTTGTTGTGTGTTGAGGAAAAAATAATTTATTTCATTGTAGAATAAGACTAACATAAAATGTGGAAAAAAGTGAAGTGCTGTGAGTACTTTCCGGCTGCACTGTTGTACAATTTTGGGCTAAACTGATCAAATGTCAAGGCCAGAATGAACCGTTATTTGATCACAGAATCACAAAGAATTCATTTGCATGACCAGAAGTCAAACATGCCAGGCGTGGGTGTTGCAGTCTGAAGGTCCCATACAGTTCATTGTGAGAGGGCACACTGGTCCGGCTCAGGACTGTGAAAGTTTTTTCCTTTCGAGTTCATACGGGGGTGTTACAACCAGGAGGACTCTGTGTGGCGCAGTGGCAAGTGCACCCTTGCAAACTTCAAATATTTACAATGACTCTCCTCCTTCTCATCGCAACCAGCAGTCAGCTGGATAACACGCAGAATGAAGAATCAGCAGCATCAGTGAAGATGTGATGGAGAAACTCTGCAAACCCTGACCGTTTTCTACCCCGGCGCAAGTGTCCAGGGCTCCAGTTGCCATGGATACTGTGAATAAAAGTCTGTAAAGCGCAGTGGTGTGGCTCTGCAGTACTTTCACACAAAACAAGCCAGTGTTTATTGGATTTGTGTATTTTCCCAAGTTTTCCCCAAGCACAGTCAGTTTGTCCATTTAATTCAAAATGATAAAAGCTATCATCTTGTACCTCAGCAGATTACAAGAAGATAAACCACCAGGGTTTTAAGGCACTAGGGTTAGTGGAGCAGATAATGGAACAATTGCACATTTGGTGGTACAAGCACCAAATTTGGCTCTGTGACTCATGATATTCCTTATTGGCCACTTAAAAATTCAATATGGCGGCCATTTCCAAGATGGCCACCAGAATGACCTAGCAAAAAGTCACTTTTAGCAGAGAAATTATCCTATTTGACTAAAATGATACAGATGTCAAATCCATTTGCTTTATTTAATTTGCTACCGATGGAATTTATTGCTTTTTATTTTGCTCATGTGCCAAATTATAGTGAAGCTTATTTGATTTACCATTAATGGCTTCCATTCAGTTTTGAAAGTGTTCATCTCTTGAAACTACTGCATGGAAGCCTACACAAAGGTGTTTAGTGTTGAATATACTGCGCTGTTATTCTTAACACCTGCAGGTTAAACGGCAGTTCATGGCACCAAGAGTGCCATACTGCTGTTGGTACAAGAAAAGTCTGAAAACCTACAATTTGACACGAAGACCACACAAATCAAATAAGTAGTGAAATTTCTGTGAGGAAAAAGCGGTGGCCGTCTTGAAATTGGATGCCGCATTGGATTTCACTGATGCTATAGAACAGGTCCATTGGGCAAGCATTTTTGGCAGGTCATTTCGGTGGCCATCTTGAAAAATTGCAGCCATCTTGGATTTTCAAATCAACCTGATTTTGTGAAATCTGGTGTTTGTACCAGCATTCACACTCGGATTGGTAATCTGTGATTTTGGGCATTTGCCCGGTGGGAGGTACGTGCAGTTTATATACCCTTTACTTGTAGTAAACATCTTTGTGACGGTTGGAATATGGTGTAATTTTCTTTTTCTTTTTATAAACTGTAAAATCCTTGCAACAAACTAAATTATAATAAACATTACTTTGTTTAAGCAAAACTACGATGTTCCTCTTGTATTTGGCGGATTTATGTCCGAAGATTTTGCAAAAAAAAAAAAAAAAAAAATGTGTTGCGGTGCATGGGGGTGGCTGTCGTTTTCCGTCTGATGTGCAGTGTTGCCAGATTGGGCTGTTTAGGATGACCGTCTGCGGGTAAAAAAGTTTTTCTGTAGATTTATGGTCGTAGAGATCAATGGACTTTTGTTCAAATTGGGCGAGATTTAGTGCATCCAGGCAGTTTTTGAGCTTTTTTGGGGGGGGGCTGGAAATCATCAGTCAGTCACATCTGGCAACCCTGCTGATGTGATGAGTGGTGCAGGTCCATGGGAACACGGATGCATGTCGCGCATATATTTTCACGAGATAAATCATGGAAAGAGGTGGCAAAAAGAGGAAGGGGGAGCGGAGAAGATTGGGGACAAAATGCAGAAAGCTGTACAAGCTGAGGCTTCCGGGTGTTTTCAAATAGATCATTTGTTTGCTGGGGCCAATACTACTTGTAGCGTTGCTGTTAGTGCTCCCGACGAACATGAGGAGAAGAGGTCAGTCCAGGCTCAAAGCCAGTTGATGTCTATGTTGGATCGGAGTCGGAGGATTCCGTGTCCAGTGAGCAGGCGAGGGAAAGGACGCACAGGAGATGACAGAAGCTGAGTTCATCGTGCTCGTGTTTCTACTGTCAACGTCCTTCAGCTACGTCTGAGGGCCGAACCTGCTGTGGATCATTTCAGTCGCACGAACCGAAACGAGCTGTGAAAAAACACTGAACACAAAAAAGACCCTGAATAAGTGGTTGTGTTCCCCGAAACTGTCTGCTGAAGATAACTACACACACACAAACACCTTTCTCTCTCTCTTTCAACACACATACACACACAACCTGCTTCACACTTTCCGCTCTCTCTTTCACACCACACACACACACCGCTTTTCTCTCTCCTCTTTCACACACACACACACACACACACTCCCACAAACTCACCTTCTCCTCTCTCTTCAACCCACACACACACACACCTTTTCTCTCTCTTTTCACACACACACACAACCCTCTCTCTCTTTCACACACCACAACACCTTCCTCTCTTTCACACACACACACACACAAAACACCTTTCTCTCTCTCTCACACACACACACACACCCTCTCTCTCTTTCACACACACACACACAAAACACCTTTCTCTCTCTCTCTCACACACACACACACACACAAAACACCTTTCTCTCTCTCTCTCACACACACACACACACACACAAAACACCCCTCTCTCTCTCACACACACACACCAACGTCTCTCCTCACACACACACACCACCTTT